>NC_065541.1:61323527-62677694 GCF_932294415.1 Quercus robur
TTTGATGGGTTTTCAAACGCTCTGGAGCCATTTTAGCTTGTCTTCATACAGTTCTGAATCTTGGAGCTGGTGCAGGAAGCCACCTGACCACTAAATCACCTGTTTAATAGCATCTTTAATCTTTTTCTTACTTGCAGGGTCAAGCTTGGCACCAATCTTCTCATCATTGATGATATTCCTCATCTTGTACGCATAGTTCTCCAATCTCATTATAAATAAGTCATATTTATTGGAACTTTGAAATAAATTTTTATTTAGAACAAATTATCTTAATAATTGTTTCTTATTTTGTATTTTTTTTTTCAAATTATAAAGAAACCTATGTTTCTAGAAACAATTATTAAGATAATTTGTTCTAAATAAAACTCTATTTCAAAGTTCCAATAAATATGACATACTACACTAATAAAATCTCTCTTACTCCTCATTAAAAAAAAAAAAAAAAAAAACTCCCTTACTCAAAATTTGTGAATTAAAGAAAATAACTTGTTATTTAAAATTATTTAATAATTAAATTTCTAGTTTTAATTAAAATTCGGTGTATATATATATATGTGTGTGTCTACTTACTTTAATAATTATTATTTTTATAGAAAACATAAGTGAAATCGACAGAAGTGTAGAACTCCTAAAAAAAAAAAAAAAAAACAGAAGTATAGAACTCCTGTTCAGGTATTCCAATTGCTAAAGTGAGTATGGTTTCTTCATCAAAAAGAGGACCAAAAAAAGAAAAAAAAAAGTTGAGTCGGTTTCGTTTTCGATTCGATTCGAATTAATACAAAAAAGCCAATTACAGCCTGACTCGCACCGAGTCCTGCAACAATATACATTTCTTGTTCTTTCTTTCAATCGTGTAAACGCTTGAATCAAATTCACGCAAGAGCACAGAACATGGGCAAGCGCAAGAGCAAGGGCAAGGAAAAAGCCATAAGAAGCGAAAAACAATCTTCAAGTCTTACCATAGACAGTGAAAACTCGATCACCAACCAAGAACAAACCGATGTTTTCTCAAAATTCTCAGAGGAAATCTTATTGGAAGTACTCTCGCGCTTGCCAGCAAAAGACGTATGCAACATCAGGAGTGTATCAAAAGGCATTAACAACTTGAAAAGAAGGCCAGACTTCGCAGCCAAACACTTCCGTAATTGCAAAACTAATTTATCGGGGTTCTACCACCAGAGTTTTGGAATGGATTGGGAATGGTGGCACAACGAGAGTGGTCAATGTCACGATGACCCTAATTTTATTCCCATAGAACCCAAAGCTGATCGTTTTGTAGATTCTTTGTTCAATTTCTTAAAGAAGGAAAGCGACGATGATGTCGAGGTTATTGATTCTTGCAATGGTTTATTACTTTGCTGCATTTACGCTGGGATGGTAATGTACAAAACAACATGGTTCGTTTGTAATCCTTTGACCAAGAAACATGTCACTCTTCCTTATCCCAAAGGATCTACCTTAGTATATTATGGGTTACTCGCAGACACAACCAACTCTGGTTATCTTCAATTTAAACTAGTTTGTATTTTTAGTTCGAAAGACGATGACTATTGTTCCATGTTGTCTGTTTTTTCATCAGAAACGGGTGATGGATATGAGTTTACAGAAAGGAATTTAGAGACCTACAGTGTTGCATGTGACTGTTTACCAGGTTGTTTCAATACTTGTTCCTTACTAATGATTCAATTCGTCTCTTTCTGTTCCCAAAAATGTTTCATTTAGTGGCTCCTACTTTCTAGAGATGATGCAATGCTTCTTGAAACTATGTAACTATACCTGTTCTTAGTATTCATTGGGAATTTTTTTGATTTCTAATAGTTTATTTGCATAATGTGATAAATAAATAAATAAAAAAAAAAAAAAAAAAAGAGCTAAAAGTTGACTTATTTTCAAAAAAATTAAAGTTAAATTATTTGAAATAAAGTTGAGACAAAAAATAGTGTGTGTGACTTGCAAACAGTAAATAATTTAATCAATAAGCTAGATTTTTAATTAGTTGTTAAACACATACTTAGCCAAAAACCTCTAGAACAATATAATTAAAATGGATATATAATTAATATAATGTAATTACACATCCAAGTGGGGTATCCCATGGAGAAATATTATACCTTCAATTTACTTCTACTTTTTTGTCTGGCTAATTATATAATACCTATTGTTGAGGAGATAACATTTTGAGAAGAGTTCAATTAAGTAGTTAGTATAATATATAGGAATACTACTTGTCACTCAATCTTGTCATTAATATCTCATATATGATTTCAATACTTTACTGAACACATTACTCGCACTTGACTATTCCAAATTGAAGATAAACTAGAGTTGAAACTTTAAGGCTGCAAGGAGTTTGAGTCTTTGAGATGTTAACAGAAGATGTTAGTAAAAAACTTGCTAGTTGGTTGACTATAAGCGGCCAAAAACATGGGTTTTGTTTATTATAATAGGTTTCAAGCTTGAATCCAATGTGATTTATTTTATTTTATTTTTGTTGCTGAATGAAAAAGTTATTGCTCAACCAAAACAGGGGAAAAGAAAAAGAATTGAGCCTGACCTCATTTCTATCCAAGGCTTGCACTAGGGTTATCCATGGATCAGTTCAGGTTGGTTTTAGACTAAACCTAAACCTCCAATAAGAGACCCACCTCTGACCTCCAATAACCATGGGTCAAGTCGAATTGGGCTCTAGTGGATGACGATTAGATTTAGTCGAAATTGATTAAGGAGTGACGATGAGGTGAGTTGCCAGATTTGGTCGAATTTGGTCAAGATCTCACCAAATCTAATCGGGATCTCATCGGATTTGAGACTGAGACAGAGAGAGTGAACAGCAGTTTTCTGCGAGCTATGTGTTCTTCTGTCGACTATGGGTAAAGAAGTATTAAAAAAAAAGAATTGCATGTGAATGGTACTGGTGTATGTTGACTGATTTGGGTGATTTTTAGAGTTTGATGTCCAAAATTTACCTCATATGCTATTATCCATTGACTGAAATGAGTGCTCTAAGAGGCCAAACCAGTAAAGCAATTAATAAACGCAAAGCTTGTGTCAAAATCAGTTTAAAGAAATTGGTGTTTAGTGAAATCCACATTTACTTTTTTGTTGTTTCTGCAAGATTTAGGAAGATTTTACACCCTTTGTGTTTTGCTGTTCGTTGATTTTACTCACTGAACAAGGCTCAAAATTTGTTGGTGTTTTGTTTTACTTCAGTTGAGCTTTTCTAGGTAGTACTTCTCTACTTTACCCAGTTTCGTTTTATTTTTACCTGTTCACACTTCACTCCTTTCAAATTCGATTGTGTAGCTGTATAATGAATTAGAATTCAACGACACCAAACCATGGGTTGAAGGCCTGAACCTAAATCCTTATCAGTGAACACGTCTTCAAATTTTCTAACCGTTGCCTGAAAATGACAAATAACCAACAAGAAAACACTGGAACGCAAAAAAATATGTAGTCAAAGACAAAATAGTAACACTGGTAAGTGGTAACATTGATCGTACCACTACATCGGTTGAAATGAAAAGGTGCTACGATGGACTCTGATAGCTATCATCATTTTGTTGAAAGGGTCTGGCTCAAATTTATTATTGTTGTCCATAACTCCTGATGGGATTGCAAATGTTCTCCAGCCACTTCAGCTTGTCGTCATACAGTTCTGAATCCACGAGCTGGAGGTTATCTAACCATTGAATGGCCTGTTCAACAGCATCCTTAATATTTTTCTTAGCTGCAGGGGCAAGCTTGGCACCAATCTTCTCATCATTGATAGTATTCCTCATGTTGTAGGCATAGTTCTCCAGATCTGCCTTAGCCTTAACCTTCTTCCTGTATTCATCATCTTCAACCTTGTATGTTTCTGCATCCTTGACCATCCTGTCAATCTCTTCAGTAGACAGTCTTGACTCATCATTTGTGATAGTGATATTCCTCATAACACCAGTAGTCATCTCCTTAGCAGAAACATTCAAGATACCATTAATGTCAATATTGAAACAAACGTTTATGCTAGCAACACCCCTGGGTGCTGGAGGAATACCAGGAAGAGTAAATAGTCCCAACAAGTTGTTATCAAAAGTTCTTGCTCTTTCTCCCTCGAAAACACAGAACAATATGGAAGTTTGGTTGTCATTGACAGTGGTGTAGTTCCTCACCTTCTCGGTGGGAGTGGCTGTATTCCTTGGAATTATAATAGACATCTCCTCTCCAACAACCTCTACACCAAGGGACAGAGGGGTGACATCTAAGAGCACAATGTCTTGAAGTTTCTCATTTTTCATACCAGTCAAGATTGCAGCTTGAACAGCTGCTCCATAAGCTACAGCCTCATCTGGATTAATGCTCTTGCAAAGCTCCTTCCCATCAAAGAAGTCTTGCAACAACTGCTGCACCTTGGGAATTCGGGAAGAACCACCAGAAAGAACAACAACATCAACGCAGCTCTTATCCATCTTAGCATCACTCAAGCACTTATCCACAATATCAACACACTTCCTGAACAAATCCATGTTGAGTTCTGCAAATTTGGCGCGGGTAATTGTTGAAAAGAAATCAATACCATTATATAAAGAATCGACTTCAATGTTAGTCTCAATTGCACAAGAAAGGATCCTCTTTGCTTTCTCACAAGCAGTTCTTAACCTCCGTAGAGCTTTGGAGTTCACACCAATGTCCACCTTGTACTGCCTCTTAAATATTTCAACAAAGTGATTTACCATTCTGTTATCAAAGTCCTCACCTCCAAGGTGAGTGTCTCCAGCTACGGCCTTCACTTCAAAGACACCTTTCTCAATGGTAAGTAGTGAGACATCTGCAGTACCACCACCCAAATCAAAAATCAACACATTTCTCTTGCCAATACTGTCTGCAATCTTGTCTAGACCATAAGCAATGGCTGCAGCAGTTGGTTCATTGATTATATGCAGGACATTCATGCCTGCAATGCCTCCAGCATCCTTTGTAGCCTTACGCTGGGAGTCATTGAAGTAGGCAGGGACAGTAACAACTGCATTCTTCACAGTTGTACCCAAGTAGGCTTCGGCTGTCTCACGCATCTTTTTTAGGACCATAGATGAGATTTCCTCTGCACCAAAGTGCTTCTCTTCGCCCTTATAGTTGACCACGATCATAGGCTTATCACCAGAACTTTCAATGACCTTGAATGGCCAAAGTTTGATATCGCTCTGAACCAAGGGATCAGAGAATCTCCTACCAATCAACCGCTTTGCATCTGCAATGTAATATGCAGAGAGAAACTGTCACGACAATGGAGCACAAGAAGCAGCAAGATTACATATTGACTTTTTTTTTTTTCTTACAAATATATTTTTTATTCATGAATTTAAGGAATAGAAGAGCACATTTTTCAGCTCATGAGCCTAAAAAGACGATATAAAAAGAGGGGGAAAAAAAAATCAAAATATGGCACATGAAGCATCTGTTGACAACCTTGTAATCTCAAGTAAAAATCTTAATTTTGATTAGAGCTTATAATACAAGTTACTAAAGCAAAGAATTCATAATGGATTCGGAAATAGAAATAAGTTATTAGTTTTTAATTTACTGTTGAAGTTGTGAATTCTTATCCTCCGACATAGAGCCCTTAATAGATGACGTTATGAGATATGAATGCTATTAAACATTCTTAAAGCAATTTAAATGGTGAGTATTAAGAATTTAAGATCAAAATTAAACAGTGATTACAATGGTCCAATTGGCAAGTGGTAACTCAACTGACATCTCTTAGTGTTTATAACGGAAATGTATAGAGTTCAAATCCCCTTTCTTAATGGATTCTCTCCGGATGTAATAGAATCTACAGTTAATTTGAGGTAAAAAAAAATCTTTGTATTTTTTTTAAAAAAAAAGTTAGAAAGACTATCTTTTTCTTCTGACCCAATCACAATTTAATAAAAATGATTATATTTGGAATTATTATTCAAGGCCATTAATGGGAGTAGAAAAGTAAGTGCTTAAGAATAACATTAACAATGGTCCCAAAAAAGAATAACATTAACAAAAAAAAAAAAAAAAAACTTTGAAGATTACCGAAGACAGAGTTGGTGGGGTTCCTGGCGACCTGGTTCTTGGCGGCATCACCTACTAAGCGCTCTAGAGGAGTGAAAGCAACGTAAGAGGGAGTGGTCCTGTTACCTTGATCATTCACTATGATCTCTACTCTTTCATTTTGCCACACTGCCACACATGAATACGTTGTACCCAGATCAATCCCAATCGCCAGACCCTCTCCTTGGTTCGACATAATCGTCGGGAACGAGAAGACCAAACACTTTTGTAAACTGAAACTGAAGTAGCTGAAAGTAGACTATGAGGCACTTCAGAGCTGAAAGTATACCTTTAGTAAAGCAAAACGAAGCAGAAAAAAGATGTGTCTTTTATTTTTTTGACAAGCTATAAAACTTAACCTCGAAGTTTCCTTACAAGGTCCTACTACACTTATAATACACATATCTCAGTGATGTGTTTTTTCTTTATTTTTTATTTAGAGCCTCAGTGATGTGTTTTCTCTTTACTTTTTATTTTAGAGCCTGTTTGGAGGGAGTTTATTTAGATGAAATTAAAATTTTTTGTGTGAAAATTACTGTAAATAAAGTTGAAAGCTAGTTGAATAGTACATTGAGATCCATAAATAACATAAAAAAGTGTAATAGAATTTATAAATAGTAGTAAAAATAAGTTAAATAGTAAAAAAAAAAATCTAAATAGTAAAAAAAACTCTCAATATATATATAGTCAACACTGAAAGAAAATCTAATTAAATTCTAAATTGAAGTCTAATTTTGCGCCACGTGTCTTATCTAATTTTTAAGTTTGTGTGTCAAGTAAATTATTAGGTACAAAAATCAAAGAGTCTTAATTCAATTAGATTCTAAATTGAATTTTAATTGAAATTCAATTTTGAGTCGTGTTCCATCTAATTTTTTAGTTTTTATAGCAAGTGAATTATTAAGTGTAAAAACTGAAGAGTTTAGATCCAATTAGAGGGCATTTGGTTCGTTATGATGTTACATTGCATTGTAATATTTCATTAATATAATCTTAATACAAGAATACAATATTACATTGTTTAGGAGGGTAATAAGATTAAGATTATGTAATATATTATGTAATTTTAGATTATGATAATATTAGAAAAAATAAAATAAACAAAAAACTTTAATGTCACATTATCGTAATGTGCATCACATTAAGGGTACGTTATCATAAGAATTACAACTTACACATTTTTTAAGCCATAAATTTCTAAAACATGTAATGGTTTATCATATTATATATATAATTGTAATTATTTTTAAATATATTTGTGCATATGTATAGAGTTGTACACTAATTTTTATGAAGGTTAGAGCATTTAAGTGTCAGACGTTCTAAATAAATACTATTTTGACATATTAAAAAATTGTTTTAACTATTTAAACATACCTCTTTACAATACATTCTTCATCACTTTTTTTTTTTTAAATTATTTTATTTAAATATTCTTTTTTTAGTTCTTCTTTATGCTTTCTTTTTTGTTGTTCCCAAAGTTTAGATTGAGGAGAGAGAATGTTTGAATATTATTAATCCAGAGAGAGAAAATTTTGAATAAAAAAGTAACTAAATATTTATACAATATTTATCCATACAATGCTATTATTAGAATGTTACTGTAGCAAATACCAAATAAATTTGGCATTTAACATATTTTATGAATGTGATTTTTTGTGTTTGGTGTGCTAAATGCTAAAATTTAGAATTTAGCGCACTTGATACTAGTGCTAATACATAACAAATAACATTGTGTTAAAAAATGTATAGACAAAAAAAAAATTTAATTTACGTTTAAACATAAAAATGTGAAGAATAATATAAATTTCTAATGTAAAAATGCATAATTGATTTAAGTTGTAATGGTTTTTGTTAGGTATTTGTGATTTCACTTTAAATTCATATATTAATAAGATTTAAATTTGAGATATTATATAAATAAATAAAAATAATAGAAGAGGATTTTATCATCAAGAAAAAAAATAATCTATTATGATGAGGACTCCTCTACTGGCTACAAGTCATTTGAGATCACTTGGAAGATTTTGTATTGTGCAAGAAAGAGATATGGAGAAATGGGATCCCTTTGTCGGATTTTTCAAGAGGAACCAATGAAGCTTAATACCAAACCATTGAGGTGGATAGAGTACAAAGTAGTTGAGGCACATTCCAAAATCAGGTTATCCAACTTCAACACCATTTCGCTTGTTTGCCTTTCCGTTTAGAAGACATGTAATTTAGCATCCTCCCAAAAAAAAAAAAAAAAAAAAAAAAAAAAAAAAAAAATTGTAGGATTCCAAGGGGACAAGGCCACCAAAAAAGGGTAAAAAAAAATTAATTTCTAATCTACATCTATATCTATTTCAATATTTATGTATGATATAAAATGAATCTTTTTCTTACTTTTAGTTGATTTTTTTTTTTTTGGTAAAATACTATTTTGGTCCCTAAACTTTAACAAAAGTTTGTTTTTTCGTTCCTAAACTTTAAAAAGTTTTTTTTTTTTCATCTGTAAACTTTGTAAAGAGTTTTTTCAAAAGTTTAGAGACAACAATAGGAATGAAAAAATTATTTTTTTTTCAATAGTTTAGGGATGAAAAACAAACTTTTAGTAGAGTTTAAGGATATAAATAAAATATTGTTAAAAGTTTAGGGATGAAATATGAACTTTTTAATAGTTTAAGGGCTAAAAATAAACTTTTTAAAGTTTAAGAATGAAAAACAATTTTTTAGTAAAGTTTAGGGACCAAAATAGTTTTTTTTTTTTTTTTTAAGTTATCATATAAGTTTTCAAAAATCCACAGTTTTTCACATGACTAGTCTTATATATTTTCAATTTGATGGGTTTTCAAACGTTCTGGAGCCATTTTAGATTGTCTTCATACAGTTCTGAATCCTGGAGCTGGTGCAAAAGCCACCTGACCACTGAATCACCTGTTCAATAGCATCTTTAATCTTTTTCTTACTTGCAGGGTCAAGCTTGGCACAAATCTTCTCATCATTGATGATATTCCTCATCTTGTACGCATAGTTCTCCAATCTCATTATAAATAAGTCATATTTATTGGAACTTTGAAATAAATTTTTATTTAGAACAAATTATCTTAATAATTGTTTCCTTTTTTGTATTTTTTTTTTCAAATTATAAAGAAACCTATGTTTCTAGAAACAATTATTAAGATAATTTGTTCTAAATAAAACTCTATTTCAAAGTTCCAATAAATATGACATACTGCACTAATAAAATCTCTCTTACTCCTTGTAGGGATACGATTCTCAAGCGGCCCAACGATGACGTTGGGCTCGCGCGTGATGGATCCCCCACAATAAATTTTGTAGAGAGTGGGCTTGAAAGGCTGGAGTTGGGTCACGGGACGTTAGTACAGGCCGGGCATTAGATAAACCTAGACTGGAAAAGGCTTTAGTCCGGTTATCTAAGCCCATTAACTTTATGAATTGAGGGATTGGGCTCCTCGGATCATGTCCGAGGAGCACTAGTGTATTCTCCGATTACCCGTCGATGGGTTATCCCTGGTGGAGCGTATATACTATCCGGGCATTCTCATTCCTGGAGTCTTTTTCAGGAAGTGAGATGGGGATCCCTCACTTTGTTACCTTGCGTTTTCTTTTATACTAGCCTACGTTCATTATCCCCCGTCCACGTGTAGGGTCGACTTTTCCAGGACAGAGGTTTGTCCCATCAGTCTAATCCCGAAATTATGGGAGATGGTCCGTAAAGCCTAAGAATCCGGCTCTGTTAGGTGTGGTGTCATGTCAATGAAGGGTATTAAGGACTATTTCCCTGAGATATTTTCTGATCTTTTAAGTTTGCTTGTACTCCACTTTCGTCAATGGGATTCTGGGTCCTCCGAGGACTGAGCGGTCCTCGGACGTATTTTTGGGCCACATCGGGCTCACTATTTTTGGGCTTGGGCCTTGGCCTCCTTTAGTTTGGGGCCTGTGGACTCCCTATAAGCGAGCGAGTCGGGCCCATAAACTATTGGGCCCCACAATAGCCCCTTAAAACCCTGCTGTCCAACGTCTTGGTTGGAAAGGTGGGTTTTGGTAATACCGAGCCTTAACTGCGGCTCATTTAATTCGGCCCTTGATCAACGTTGGCGACTCTTCACCTCCACGAGGAATGCGCCGGTCTACAAGATATTTCCCTCGATTTACGCGTGATGCGCTTATTCCGTTTGGTTATCCGTAGCACGCCTTTAATATCTTCCTTTTACGAGACCTCCCCAATCTAACGGTTACTGATAGCGTGGGGGAATGAAACGGACGCACATTTATTCACAGATTTCCTTGGGGATCAGAACGTGTTACGCACCCTCGTCTTACTCCCCTATATAAAGAGAGAAGACAAAAGGTGATTCTCTCATATCTGAATCCCTCAGGCCCTTCTCATAGTTCACTTCTTCCGTATGGTTATTCCTTATCCAATAATACATCCTCTATAATAGTCAGCCATGAATAAATCCTTCCTTTCTCAGAAACACCATGTCCTAACAAAACTTGAGATGGCTCGGTCAGGGCAAGGATGGCGGAGACTCAAGATTTGCCTCCCCATTCTTTTAGCCAAAATCCGAAGCAGGGACTCGTCACACCTCACTTCCGGTGTGACTGAGTCGAAAACCTCCCTTGTCATCTCCATTCGCTCTCTCATGAGCATACCTAATATGGCTCCCCTTCTCCCTCTTTTGCTCCTTTTACTTTCTTTTCATTGCTTCCCTCTTCTTCTCCTCCTTCCTACTCATGTCCTCCATTTTCTTTTTCCCTTGCTTTCTTCAGCGACAAGAGTTTGCTGAAGTGCTTCCATGTGTTCCAATTCTTCTTCCTTCTCCTTCTTCTCTGTAAAAGGTTCTTATCCTGATATGAGCAGTACTGAGGCAAAGATTTCAGAGAGACTTTGAAGGCGATTTCAAAAGACACCTGGCGGTTTACTTATCTGTATTACGGATGTTATTACTGCTTCGGCAGTTCATTTTTGTATAGGCTTGTGTAAGCCCTTTCTTGTACGTTGTAATAATAATTTTTTTATATTAATAAAAGTTACTGTTATTCTATTTCGCATGTTCTGTTTATATGTTTTAATAAATTTGCAAGTTCTGCTCGGCACAGTAGTATAGCATTTGAACCAATGACAACTAAGGCCAAAATACTTGCTAATAAAAAGACGCCATAATAACTTTAACAAAATTATTATTCGACATAACAATCCGACCAGTGAGGAACGAGACTTACTTTAACATTTGTCGCGATGGGGACTAAGTGCTTGATAAGGTGTAAGAAGTAATTATCCGAGGACATGTCACCCTTTCACTGAGCAATTTCCTTAGGCTAACGATCATCGGTTCGTTACGCCATATTCTTAACACACTGGCCTTAACCTTTTCCAGTATTTAAGCCGAGAAACTTCTCCATCCGAGTAGTTGATTTCCCAAAAGGCCTGAGTCCGAGGACTTCGCACAGCCAGGGTTTTGTTTAGGACTTATACTTTTTCTTTTAGGTGCTCGGTTTCCCCATAGGCTTGAGTCCGAGGACATGCAAGTCCTAGGTTCTGCCCAAGACTTATAAGATATCTTTTTTATGTTCCTGGTTTCCCTCTAGGCTTGAGTCCGAGGACCATGCAAGTCCTAGGTTCTGTCCAAGACTTATAAGATATCTTTTTCGTGCTTGGTTTTCCCATAGGCTTGAGTCCGAGGACCATGCAAGTCCTAGGTTCTGTCCAAGACTTATAAGATATCTTTTTCGTGCTTGGTTTTCCCATAGGCTTGAGTCTGAGGACCATGCAAGTCCTAGGTTCTGTCCAAGACTCTTTGAGTTCAGATTCTCCCTTTCATAAGGCATTTCCCAAGGCGCCGAGCAGGGGTTGTCCTCGGCCATGGCCATTGCTCGGCGTGGGCCACAGTACCTGGGCCCTCACGCAAAGCGGGCCCGGGGCCACGAATCCACTTAGCCCATGAATTAAGAGATATTTCTGCAACTTCTGGCCACGTGGTACTCTCTGATGTCACAGTGACCGAGCTGCGCCTTTACGAGGCTCTTTAATCTTGTGGTTGCAGTTGATGTTGGAAGTTGAGCCAGAACTGTTTTGTCTGTAGCGTTCCTTGGGACGCCGCGTGAGTTGACTGCCATCACCTTGTCTTTTCAAATAAATGGGAGGGAGAGAAAGTTGCTTTATATACGCACAAATCCTTCAGATTTTCTCCCACATCACAGCTTCCATATCCGGAGCTCTCCTCCCTTAGCATAACATGTTTAAGGCAAGGGTTGGGAAGAAAGAACTTTCTCCGCCGCAGATGCACCCTGCCTTCATGAGACTCAGAATAGTACGGTATGGGCACAGGAAGCTTAAGTCCAGGAGAATACTTCATTTCGACCGAGGGCAAAGGGAATCTTTCCCTCTTTTAGTCAAAATCCGAAGCAGGTTTTGTCCATGCCAGAATTTTGGTGTGGCAGAAGAAAGATTTTCCGCCATCAGCACCTCTGCTTTGCGGCAGGCGTATATTTAGAGAAAGCCCCTCAGCCTCCAACTTCCTGCACTTTTCCTTCAACGGTGTCAGGCTCAAGTTGGATCTCTTTTGCTGTTTGAGTTGTGGGCATGTGAAAGTATTGAGGAAGAACAAGGTCCTGGGGTTGTAGCCAACCTCTCCTCTGACCTACTTCCTCAGCTTCATTTTTTTTTCTCTTGTATCTTCCTTTCTTTTCGGTTATGTAATGAACTTTGACGCAAACTGATTCCAGCTTTTCATTGTACGTTGTACTATTTCTTTGTTTTAGTGATAATGGAAATTTCCTTACTTGTTTTGGATACTGTTCCTTTGACTACACTACTTTGTGAGTGAGTGTGCCCCATGCGTGCGTTTCTTTCAGAATATTTAGAGCACAATAGCTTGAAACATAATCTAACTAACTCCAGTTTATCAATACTACCAGGCATTATATCGCTAATTCATAATAAATCAAACTTAGGAAACTAACCAGGATAACAGTTGAATATTCTGTGATAAGCGTGCGTACACCGTCTAAGGCTGATAATCTCTAAATAATCCATCCGAGCAATCGACTGGGAAGTAGGGAACTCCGATGGTGCTTTTGTGTACTTGGTTTCCCCATAGGCTTGGGTCCGAGGACCATGCAAGGCCTTGGTTCTGTCCAAAACTTTTAAGATCTCTTTTTTGTACTTGGTTTCCCCATAGGCTTGGATCCGAGGACCATGCAAGGCCTTGGTTCTGTCCAAAACTTTTAAGATCTCTTTTTTGTACTTGGTTTCCCCATAGGCTTGGGTCCGAGGACCATGCAAGGCCTTGGTTCTGTCCAAAACTTTTAAGATGTCTTCTTTGTACTTGGTTTCCCCATAGGCTTGGGTCCGAGGACCATGCAAGGCCATGGTTCTGTCCAAAACTTTTAAGATGTCTTCTTTGTACTTGGTTTCCCCATAGGATTGGGTCCGAGGACCATGCAAGGCCTTGGTTCTGTCCAAAACTTGTATATTTCTTTTAAGTAGTTGGTTTCCCTATAGGCTTGGGTCCGAGGATCATGCAAGGCCATGGTTCTGTCCAAAACTTGTATATTTCTTTTAAGTAGTTGGTTTCCCCATAGGCTTGGGTCCGAGGACCATGCAAGGCCTTGGTTCTGTCCAAAACTCGTATATTTCTTTTAAGTAGTTGGTTTCCCCATAGGCTTGGGTCCGAGGACCATGCAAGGCCTTGGTTCTGTCCAAAACTTGTATATTTCTTTTAAGTAGTTGGTTTCCCTATAGGCTTGGGTCCGAGGACCATGCAAGGCCTTGGTTCTGTCCAAAACTTGTATATTTCTTTTAAGTAGTTGGTTTCCCCATAGGCTTGGGTCCGAGGACCATGCAAGGCCTTGGTTCTGTCCAAAACTTGTATATTTCTTTTAAGTAGTTGGTTTCCCCATAGGCTTGGGTCCGAGGACCATGCAAGGCCTTGGTTCTGTCCAAAACTTGTATATTTCTTTTAAGTAGTTGGTTTCCCCATAGGCTTGGGTCTGAGGACCATGCAAGGCCTTGGTTCTGTCCAAAACTTGTATATTTCTTTTAAGTAGTTGGTTTCCCCATAGGCTTGGGTCCGAGGACCATGCAAGGCCTTGGTTCTGTCCAAAACTTGTATATTTCTTTTAAGTAGTTGGTTTCTCCATAGGCTTGGGTCCGAGGACCATGCAAGGCCTTGGTTCTGTCCAAAACTTGTATATTTCTTTTAAGTAGTTGGTTTCTCCATAGGTTTGGGTCCGAGGACCATGCAAGGCCTTGGTTCTGTCCAAAACTTGTATATTTCTTTTAAGTAGTTGGTTTCCCCATAGGCTTGGGTCCGAGGACCATGCAAGGCCTTGGTTCTGTCCAAAACTTGTATATTTCTTTTAAGTAGTTGGTTTCCCCATAGGCTTGGGTCCGAGGACCATGCAAGGCCTTGGTTCTGTCCAAAACTTGTATATTTCTTTTAAGTAGTTGGTTTCCCCATAGGCTTGGGTCCGAGGACCATGCAAGGCCTTGGTTCTGTCCAAAACTTGTATATTTCTTTTAAGTAGTTGGTTTCCCCATAGGCTTGGGTCTGAGGACCATGCAAGGCCTTGGTTCTGTCCAAAACTTGTATATTTCTTTTAAGTAGTTGGTTTCCCCATAGGCTTGGGTCCGAGGACCATGCAAGGCCTTGGTTCTGTCCAAAACTTGTATATTTCTTTTAAGTAGTTGGTTTCCCCATAGGCTTGGGTCCGAGGACCATGCAAGGCCTTGGTTCTGTCCAAAACTTGTATATTTCTTTTAAGTAGTTGGTTTCCCCATAGGCTTGGGTCCGAGGACCATGCAAGGCCTTGGTTCTGTCCAAAACTTGTATATTTCTTTTAAGTAGTTGGTTTCCCCATAGGCTTGGGTCTGAGGACCATGCAAGGCCTTGGTTCTGTCCAAAACTTGTAAGATTTTTTTTTTTTTTTTTTTTTTTTGGAGATCAGCCCCTTGGCCATGACAAGGGGAGCTGACTTGGGGTCGGAAGCCCCCAGAGAAATCCGCGCCGTTAGCGGTGCAAGGCGTAGCCCCCAGCAGAAGTTTATGGCGGAGCAACAACTGCACGTCGCCGAAGATGAGAAAGACTCGTGAATCTCTGCTTGCTAGAGAGCTGACTTATGCGCCACTCGCGCCAACGCGCAAACCTTTCCCACAGACGGCGCCAATTGTAGGGACACGATTCTCAAGCGGCCCAACGATGATGTTGGGCTCGCGCGTGATGGATCCCCCACAATAAATTTTGTAGAGAGTGGGCTTGAAAGACTGGAGTTGGGTCACGGGACGTTAGTACAGGCCGGGCATTGGATAAACCTAGACTGGAAAAGGCTTTAGTCCGGTTATCTAAGCCCATTAACTTTATGAATTGAGGGATTGGGCTCCTCGGATCATGTCCGAGGAGCACTAGTGTATTCTCCGATTACCCGTCGATGGGTTATCCCTGGTGGAGCGTATATACTATCCGGGCATTCTCATTCCTGGAGTCTTTTTCAGGAAGTGAGATGGGGATCCCTCACTTTGTTACCTTGCGTTTTCTTTTATACTAGCCTACGTTCATTATCCCCCGTCCACGTGTAGGATCGACTTTTCCAGGACAGAGGTTTGTCCCATCAGTCTAATCCCGAAATTATGGGAGATGGTCCATAAAGCCTAAGAATCCGGCTCTGTTAGGTGTGGTGTCATGTTAATGAAGGGTATTAAGGACTATTTCCCTGAGATATTTTCTGATCTTTTAAGTTTGCTTGTACTCCACTTTCGTCAATGGGATTCTGGGTCCTCCGAGGACTGAGCGGTCCTCGGACGTATTTTTGGGCCACATCGGGCTCACTATTTTTGGGCTTGGGCCTTGGCCTCCTTTAGTTTGGGGCCTGTGGACTCCCTATAAGCGAGCGAGTCGGGCCCATAAACTATTGGGCCCCACACTCCTCATATAAAAAATAAAAAAATAAAAAAATCTCCCTTACTCAAAATTTGTGAATTAAAGAAAATAACTTGTTATTTAAAATTATTTAATAATTAAATTTCTAGTTTTAATTAAAATTCGGTGTATATATATATATATATATATGTGTGTGTGTACTTACTTTAATAATTATTATTTTTATAGAAAACATATGAAATCAACAGAAGTGTAGAACTCCTAAAAAAAAAAAAACAGAAGTATAGAACTCCTGTTCAGGTATTCCAATTGCTAAAGTGAGTATGGTTTCTTCATCAAAAAGAGGACCAAAAAAAGAAAAAAAAAAAGTTGAGTCGGTTTCGTTTTCGATTCGGATTCGAATTAATACAAAAAAGCCAATTACAGCCTGACTCGCACGGAGTCCTGCAACAATATATATTTCTTGTTCTTTCTTTCAATCGTGTAAACGCTTGAATCAAATTCTCGTAAGAGCACAGAACATGGGCAAGCGCAAGAGCAAGGGCAAGGAAAAAGCCGTAAGAAGCGAAAAACAATCTTCAAGTCTTACCATAGACAGTGAAAACTCGATCACCAACCAAGAACAAACCGATGTTTTCTCAAAATTCTCAGAGGAAATCTTATTGGAAGTACCCTCGCGCTTGCCAGCAAAAGACGTATGCAACATCAGGAGTCTATCAAAAGGCATCAACAACTTGACAAGAAGGCCAGACTTCGCAGCCAAACACTTCCGTAATTGCAAAACTAATTTCGCGGGGTTCTACCACCAGAGTTTTGGAATGGATTGGGAATGGTGGCACAACGAGAGTGGTCAATGTCACGATGACCCTAATTTTATTCTCATAGAACCTGAAGCTGATCGTTCTGTAGATTCTTTGTTCAATTTCTTAAAGAAGGAAAGCGACGATGATGTCGAGGTTATTGATTCTTGCAATGGTTTATTACTTTGCTGCATTTACGCTGGGATGGTAATGTACAAAACAACATGGTTCGTTTGTAATCCTTTGACCAAGAAACATGTCACCCTTCCTTATCCCAAACGATCTACCTTAGTATATTGTGGGTTACTCGCAGACACAACCAACTTTGGTTATCTTCAATTTAAAATAGTTTGTATTTTTAGTTCGAAAGACGATGACTATTGTTCCATGTCTGTTTTTTCATCAGAAACGGGTGAGTGGAAGGAATTGGAGGAGAGACTTCCACCTTTATGCCACTATTAGGTGATGGGTTCGAAGGTTGTATGCAATGGCAGTCTATTTTGGGATTGTCTTTGATGGGACTGACGAACTCAATTTATCTGGACATATCATCAAATATATTTGTCCATCTCGATGCGACACGAACGAAGATAGAAGGACCATTAATAAGAATATTCAATGCCCATGGCAGTTACTAAACAGTTGGCAGACCGTTAAAGCCTAATCAAAACTTATATCCATAAGCCTTGAAGCGTTACAAAAAGGGCACTAAAGCCACAATTAAAGCCCCCAACGGCTAGGAACCTCAAAGCTGTATATATACATCTCAATCAGTTACAAACTATGTACATAGACACACCTAAAATCACTCATATCCATTATGATATTCTATTATTCTCAAAAGGTTTCCTTACACTGACTTGAGCATCGGAGGCATTGTGGTAGACACCACACCAGTGACCACCTTGAGGAGCCATCTTTCTATACTTGCAAAACACAAATGAGGACTCAGCTCCATCTGGACGCACTCACAAATACTGACGATTTCTACCTCATCAATTTGGCACCATCTGTGGGGACGACATTTTTGTACTTAGGTTTGAAAGCGTAATTTCCAACTAACCTCTACATTTAGATGGAGTCTAACCAAGATTTTGCAGCATTAGCTCTACAAGTCCAGGCTCTTGCAGCTATCGTCGAAGAGCTCACTAGAAAGAATCAGGAAATAAGGCTACAGTTTCAACAAAATGAGGACCAGTCTAGGGCCAATCAAGAGGATGAAGGAGATAGCCATAGAAGGAGTGACTGTTGAGGGCCGCTTACTTCAGATGAACAAAACTCGGATCTTTTCCAGGAGATGAGAAGGAGATGGACGAGCTAAAGAACGCCACTAGGGAAAAAACAGACTGAAGCCTAGATAGAATGGTCAGGGCAACAGATTCGCCCTTCACCACGGCAGTCTTGGAATGCCCTGTGCCGTCGAAGCTTTGCTTGCCTCAACTTGAGCTGTTTAACAGACTTAAGGACCCTCAGGACCACCTCAACACCTTCAAGACGACACTAGGCCTTCAACAACCTCCTGACGAAATACTGTGTCGTTCCTTCCCCACCACTCTTAAAGAAGCTGCAAGGGAGTGGTTCACAAAGTTACCAACATCATCCATCGATAGTTTCAGCAATTGAACAACACCTTTTTGTGCTACTTTGTCGGGGGACAACGCCCGAAGAGGCTAGTGGACCACTTACTCACCATTAGACAAGGGGAGAAAGAAACCTTGAAATCGTATGTAAAATGCTATACTCGGGAAACTCTGGAAATGGATGAAGTCGACAACAAGGTGCAGTTGATGACCTTTAAAGCGGGATTGAAGTCTAGAGAGTTTATGGTTTCACTCACGAAGAATCCACCTAAACCGATGGTAGAGATGCTCCTGAAGGCACAGAAATACATGAACGCTGAAGATGCTTTAGCTGCCATAAAGGAGGTGGAAAGGCCAGGAGATAAGGGAAGGAAGGAGGACGATCGTAGAGGATGAAAAAGGGAGTGCCCAGATCGTCAGACTAGTGATAGGAGTAAAAGGAAGGACAAAAAAACTCCTCGAACGGTAAAATTCACTCCTTTAGTTATGCTTGTTGACAAAATTTTTTGGCGTAGATTAAGGACGAGCATTACCTCAAGTGGCCAAGGCCATTACATTCGTCGCCCAATGTGTGTGACAGAAAGAAATACTGCCGGTTCCACAAGGATCACAGCCACTACACAGAGGATCATAGGGAACTAAAGGAGCAAATAGAGGAGCTTATACAGAAAGGGAAACTGTAAAAAGTATGTGAAAAAGGGAGAATTTAGTAGGTTTAGAGGCAATAGCAAAAACTAGCGCGAATCTTCCCTTAGGGAGGAGGATCACACCTCCTAGCGCCCGCCAAGTGTGATCGGGGAGATAAAGACGATCACAAATAGCCCATCCACAGGTGGGTCGTTTAGATCCCTCAAGAAGGCATACTAGAGGTAGGTGAACAGTATCCACAGAATGCCCCCATTTAAGCAAAGATGGACAGACCATGATATATTTTTCTCGGAAAAGGATGCCAGAGGAGTGAAGCAGCCTTATGATAACCCTCTGGTCATAATGCTCATGATAGAAGGGTTCAATACCCGGAGAATCCTCGTGGACAATGGCAGCTTCGCGGACATCATCTGCCTCCTCGCTTTTCAACAGCTAAGGTTAGATCCAGGATGGCTTCGACCATTCGACTCCCCCCTCGTCAGCTTTAGTGGAGACAGGGTATATCCCAAGGGTATAGTGACACTGACGGTTACAGTGGAGACTCACCCCAGGCAGCTGACTCGTCAGTTGGACTTCTTGGTGGTAGACTGTCCTTCGTCATACAATATGATCATTGGGAGACCCACACTCAATCGTTGGAAAGCAGCCACGTCTACCTATTGCTTGAAGGTAAAGTTCCTAACAAAAAATGTTGTGGATGAGGTAAAAGGAGATCAAGTACTAGCCAAGGAATACTACCAAGCCGTGCTAGCTGCCAAAGAAAACCACACATGGATGATCGAGGAGAAAGAAGAAGATAAAGTGGAACCCCTAGAGACAGTGGAGCTGGCCGAAGGAGAAACAGCGAAGACGACCAAGATAGGGACGACATTGAGTCCCGAGAGGAGGACGAGACTTGTCTAGTTCCTTAAGGAAAACCTGTATGTTTTCACATGGAGTCATGAGGACATGCTAGGCATATCCCCAAAAGTCATCGAACATAAGCTAAATGTGGACTCCGAGAAGAAACCTGTCTAGCAAAGACGACGAGTCTTTGCTCTAGAATGGAATTAAGCAATTACGAACAAGGTTAACAAGTAGTTATCAGTAGGCTTTATTCGAGAAGTTTATTGTGGTAAGAAAAGGTCTACCCAAAATAATAGGGGTATGAACACTAGGATGTAAAACTGGTTCGTAATCTAGAACAATAAAATCAATAGGATAATAAAATTGGTCAATTTTCACCAACACATCCCCAACAATCCCTCTCAGTTCCCTTACAAAGTGATCAGCCAATTGTAAAGTTATTGAAGTAGGTTTCAACTCACCAAGTCCAAGTTTTTGATATACACTGAAAGGGATCAAATTAACACTTGTCCCAAGATCTAGCAATGCATGCTTCATGATGTAATCTCCAATAGTACAAGAGATCGTAGGACAACCCGGATCCTTATACTTTGGTGGGGCCTTATGTTGGATAACTGCACTTACCTGTTCTGTTAGGAATGTGGTCTTCTTCACATGATGCTTTCTCTTGATGGTGCATAGGTCCTTAATTACCTTGGCATATGCAAGCACTTACTTGATAACATAAAATAATGGCAAATTAATCTTGACTTGATGCAAATGCTCTAATATCTCAGATGCGGTATCCAATTTCCTAGGTAATTTTAAGGCTTATGGAAATGGTGGAGGGATTGAGCATTGTTCAATTTCACCAAATCCAAGTGACTCAGTTTCATCCTTCTCTTTTTCAACTGGGGTCTCCTTAGATTTCTTAGTTACTAAAGGAGAAATTTTATCAATCTCTTTACCACTCCTCAAAATGGTCACAACTTTTACTTCCTTATGTTTATCTTTAGAGCCAATTTTTAGATTTTGATTGATGGGATTGGGTTAAGTTTGGGAAGGAAGCTTCCCTCTCTCTATCCCACTCAATGAATTTGTAAGCCTAGTTATATGACTCTTGGTCTCTCTTACCTCTTAATCTAGCCTAGTGAGCATGGATTCAAACTTTTGATTTTGCTCACTTTGCCTTTGAATGAAAGTACTAAGTGCATCCTCCAAGGAAGGTCTGATGATGATGATGCATATGGTGAATTAAAATTCCTTGGAGCAGGAGGATTCAACACATTGTCACTCTTATAACTCAAATACGGATGGTTTCGCATATTTGGGTTATAATTGTTAGAATATGAAGAATTATTTGGCCAATATGAATTCAATGCATGTACTTGTTCTTCTGACACATTTAAGAATGATGAAAGTGATGCACATTCATTTGTAGCATGGTTTCTCTCATGAAAAATTTTACACACTTCCATTGGGGCCTCTCTAAAGACAGCACTAACATTCTTACTTCCTTTCATTTTAAGTGTCTCAATTTCTTTAGTTAACATGCTGATTTTTTGCACTCATGTTATCATCTTCCCTCAACTTGAAAACACTTCCACTAGAAGTGGTAGTGTTAGTTCTAGTCCTATCAGTGGAGTCCATAGGGCTAGGTCCAGTCCATGTGTTAGAGTTTTCAGCTGTCATCAAGATAATTCATTGCATCTTCGGGTTCTTTTTGTAAAAAGTCCCCTCCGCATGAGAGTTGAACAAACTGTTGGTCCCTAGGTGTAAGTCCTTCATAAAAATAGCTAACCAACCTCCAATCTTCATAAAAATAGCTAACCAACCTCCAATCCATTGGGGCCTCTCTAAAGACAGCACTAACATTCTTACTTCCTTTCATTTTGAGTGTCTCAATTTCTTTAGTTAACATGCTGATTTTTGCACTCATGTTATCATCTTCCCTCAACTTGAAAACACTTCCACTAGAAGTGGTAGTGTTAGTTCTAGTCCTATCAAGATAGTCCATGTGTTAGAGTTTTCAGCTGTCATCAAGATAATTCATTGCCTCTTCGGGTTCTTTTTGTAAAAAGTCCCCTCCGCATGAGAGTTGAACAAACTGTTGGTTCCTAGGTGTAAGTCCTTCATAAAAATAGCTAACCAACCTCCAATCTTCATGCCCATGAGTTGGGTAGAAATTGAAAAGATCTTTGTACCTTTCCCAAGCTTGGTAGAAGGTCTTATTTTCTCCTTGGACAAAACTAGCTATCCTTCTTTTTACTTGCTGGACTTTGTGGGGAGGAAAATGTTTCTTAAAAAACTCTTGGGCCATCTCCCCCCAACTACCTATAGACCTAGGTTTCAAGGTGTAAAGCCAACTTCTTGCCTTATCCTTAAGAGAAAAAGGAAAGAAACGTAACTTAGCAGTTTCAATAACATTTTGTACATAGAAACTACTAATTACCTCTTCAAAAGCTCTAACATGGACATAAGAATTTTCATTTTCTTGTCCCCTAAAGTCAGGAAGTATTGCTAATAAACCTTGTTTCAGTTCAACATGTGGTGCATTAGGTGGAAACATGATGCATGAAGGAACAGAATTTTGTGTGGGATGCAACAAGTCATACATAATTCTTCTATTCTCATCATGATTATTACATGTTTCATCACCCATGATTGATGAAGAAGGTGAAGGCAAAGGTGTGTCAAAAAGATTACCAAAGTAAGTTTCAAAATTTTCTAATCTGCCTCTCTTGTTTCTAACCAAAATGCTTGTGCAACAATGAATGCCAATCAAATAAAATAATTAAAAACTAACAAAAAAATAAAAACAAAATAAGGGGAAAAAAATGGAACGAAGTTACCAATAGAAGAATTTCCACCGGTTGTGCTTTGCTCCCAAAACTTGCCTCTGAACACGCAACAGCTCCCCGGCAATGGCGCCAAAATTGCTTACTCACTCCTAAGTGTAGGAGATCGTAACAATATAATTCTCGGAGTACCGAGGTCGAACCACAAGGAGCAGGATAGATTTAAAGACAATATAATTAAACAAAAATTTGGGTAAAGAAGAAAAATACTTTTGCTTGGTGATTATTAACAAGAATAATTAAAATTGATTTAAATCAATATTGTAAATATTAGGGTATCGGGGTGTTTCCCTATATCGATATGAAATTCTTTATGTTCTAAGAAATTATATATTTCATAATTGATTGTTCTTATACAATTAAAAATTTATGATTTGGTTGAACTGAGACAATTCAAGAACGCATGATAACCTCAATTAATAATGCAGTTAGAAAAGTTTTCAGAAAAACTCATTCACTTTAAAACCTGATTTCTATTTGAAACTATTAGAAATTCATCTAAACAATAAGAAAAACATGATTGAACTTATTGAAAGCATGGAAGAACTAATACATCAAAAGAAATCTAATTGAACAATCAAATATGTTGTTGATAAAATTCTAGAAAGAATCACATTGAATATTCATACTGTATAGAAGAAATATAACCCCTGGCCCTAGCAAAGAGTTTAGGCTGCCATTAGAGAAAGGAAAATACAATGTTTTCTCTCCAAAATTCTTTCTACATAGCCTCCCTTCAAAACCCTAATGTAAAAAGTGTCCAAAGAAAATAAAACTCTTACTATTTTAATTTCTGTCCAGGTTTACAGCAGTAACTTGTGAGTTAATTTCGGCCTTCAAAAATTGAGAATTTTGGAAACCTCAAAACTGGAAAGTTGTAGATATTTAAGTCACGGTTCCAACCTATCTAGTTTTGGGTCAATTGGATTTTTGAGAAAATAGATACGCCCAAAACACTGATCAGTGCTCAAATCAGATTTTTCATTTTTAGATTCTGCCTCTTTGATTTCTTTCCTTATTTGAAGCTTCCAATCATGGTAGACGATCCAAGCACTTCAGCTGCACCTCCTTAGGCATTTAAGCATGGTCCTTTAGCTCCACTTTAATTCTAGTTTGGCCTCCATTCTCTCACAAATTCCTGTAAACTCATCTTTCTTATATGATTTCCTGAAAGTAGAAAATTACACACAATGAATAGCATCTTATTCAAGAAATTATGTAAAAATAAATAATAGGGACTAATGCAAATCATGGCTTAATTATACAAATTAAACATAGTAATAAGGAGATAACGGCCACATAAATATATAACAAGTATACATTTTAAGGCGTTATCAAGCTGGTCGAAGGAGAAACAGCAAAGACGACTAAGATAGGGACGACATTGAGTCCCGAGATGAGGACGAGACTCGTCCGGTTCCTTAAGGAGAACTTGGATTTCTTCGCATGGAGTTACGAGGACATACCGGGCATATCCCCAAAAGTCATCGAACATAAGCTAAATGTGGACCTCGAGAAGAAACTCGTCCAGCAAAGACGACGAGTCTTTGCTCTAGAATGGAATCAAGCAATTACGGACAAGGTTAACAAGTTGTTATTAGCAGGCTTTATTCGAGAAGTTTACCATCCAGAGTGGCTTGCCAATGTCGTCCTAATGAAGAAAACGAATGGGAAATAGAGGATGTACGTGGACTTCACGGACCTGAACAAAGCTTGCCCAAAAGATAGTTTCCCTTTGCCAAGGATAGACCAGCTAGTGGATTCCACAGCAGGGCATAAGCTACTGATGTTCATGGATGCCTTCTTGGGATACAACCAGATAAAAATGGCCGAAGAGGACTAGGAGAAAACTACTTTCATCACGAGCCAAGGGCTCTATTGCCATAAGATAATGCCCTTCATATTGAAAAATGCAAGAGCCTTTGGGAGTAGCCTCAGGGAAGTTCTTGGGATTCATGGTGTGCCAAAGGGGGATAGAAGCAAACCCGGAGAAGGTGCGAGCCATACTCAACATGACGTCGCCAAAAACCGTCAAAGAAGTTCAGAAGCTTATAGGGAGGATAGCGACACTCAACAGGTTTGTCTCTAAAGCGATGGACAAATGCTTACCCTTTTTCAAGACATTGAAGCAAGTCTTTGCCTGGATCGACGAATGTGAGGCGGCATTTCAAGAACTCAAGCGCTACCTGAGCAATCCACCTCTCTTAAGCCCGTCCAAAGAAGGGGAAAACCTGTATCTGTACCTAGCAGTATCGACCACAGCCATAAGTGCAGCCTTAATTCGAGAAGAGGACAGGAAACAGTTCCTAGATTACTATGTCAGCCAAGCTTTCTAAGGGGCAGAAGCCAAGTACCCAAGGATTGAGAAGATTGCGTTTGCATTGATAGTAGCTTTGCGTAAGCTGCGACCTTATTTTTAGGTGAACCCCATCTTTGTAATGACGGACCAGCCCATCAAAATGTCCATGAACAAGCTCAAGGCAGCAGGAAGAATGGTCCAGTGGGCAATCGAGCTTAGCCAGTTCGACATCGAGTACCACCCCAGGACAGCCATTAAAGCGCAAGCTTTGGCAGACTTCATCACCAAATTCACTCTTCTAGGCAAGGATAGCCCCACCAATGAGACAGAGCAATGGACGATACAAACCCATGGTTTGTCAGCCCAAAGGAAGGGAGGAGTAGGGGTCGTCGTCATCACCCCAGACGGGGAAATGCTCAGATATGGAGTTTAGCTAAAATTCTAGGCCACTAATAATGAAGCCGAGTACGAAGGAATATTGACTGGGCTAAAGGTCGGAAAAGCTGTAGGAGCTAAAAATTTGCTCCTTTAAAGCGATTCTAAGCTGGTAATAGGACAGATAAAGGAGGAGTATGAAGCAAAGGAGGAAATGATGCAAAAATACCTCAGGCCGACGAACCATTTGACATAGGAGTTTGATAGGGTGGAATTCGTGCAGATCCCAGCACCTCAGAAAGTTACAAGACAAGTTGTCAGACCGTTGGGAGCTAATCAAAACCTACATTACTAAGCCCAAAGGTGTTAGAAAGAGGTACTAAAGCCACAATAAAGGCCACAACAGTCAGAAGCAATGATGTTATATATAAACACCCCTCAAGACCAAACAAGGTACACACTCTAATATACAAATATGATGTAACTCTGGTATTCTTTCTAAAAGCTTCTATACCCTAACTTTATCATCGGAGACTTTGTGGCAGGCACCACACCAATGGCTATCTAAAGAGGGCTTTTCGTGACACTTACAGGCATAGGGACGAGGTTGATCACTCACTTGGACGAACCTAATTGACTGACGATTTCCACGTCATCAATATCCACATAAAAGAAAGTACACAGGCACAGATACGCAATATCTTTAGTGTACGAATTGATGCTGGTAAGTGAAAACAAAGTTATGAAAAACATTTTTGAAGATTACCAAAGACAGAGTTGGTTGGGTTCCTGGCAACCTGGTTTATGGTAGCATCACCAACCAAGTGTTCGGCAGGAGTAAAAGCAACATAGGAGGGCGTGGTCCTGTTATCTACTCGTTCATGTTGCCACACTGCCACGCATGAGTACGTTGTACCCAGATTGATCCCAATTGCCGGTCCCTCTCCTTGGTCGTTGGCCATTGTTGCCTGGAAGGAGGAGATCAAAGACTAAAGTACACCAAAATGAAGTAGCTAGATAAGCGAAGACTAGGGCACTTTAGGTACTGAAAAGTTAAAGACGGTATCCTTATATGCTCCTAATGGTGAGCTTTTACTGAACCAAAACAATGTATTTGAAAGAAGACAATGAGACACTTAGCCATTGAAAGGTTGTTTCAATACTACTTGTTCCTTATTAATGATTCCAATTCATCTCTTTCTGTTGCCAAAAATGTTTCATTTACTGGCTCCTACTTTCTAGAGATGACGCAATGCTTCATGGAACTCTGTAACTATACCTGTTCTTAGTATTCATTGGGAATTTTTTGATTTCTAATAGCTTATTTGCATAATGTGATAGAAAAAGCTAAAAGTTAACTTATTTTCAAAAAGCTTAAAGTTAAATTATTTGAAAAAAAGTTGAGACAAAAAATAGTGTGTGACTCGCAAACAGTAAATAATTTAATCAATAAGCTAGATTTTTAATCAGTTGTTAAACACACACTTAGCCAAAAACCTCTAGAACCATATGATTCAAATGGATCTATAATTAATATAATGTAATTACACATCCAAGTGAGGTATCCCATGGAGAAATATTTTACCTTCAATTTTACTTTTACTTTTTTGTCTGGCTAATTATATAATACCTATTGTTGGGGAGATAACATTTTGAGCAGAGTTCAATTTAAGTAGTTCGTATGATATATAGGGATACTACTTGTCACTCAATCTTGTCATTAATATCTCATATATAATTTCAATACTGATTTCAATACTTTACAGAACACATTACTCGTACTTGAATATTCCAAATTGAAGATAAACTAGAGTTGAAACGTTAAGGCTGCAAGGAGTTTGAGTCTTTGAGATGTTGACAGAAGATGTTAGTAAAAAACTCGCTAGTTGGTTGACTATAAGCGGCCAAAAACATGGGTTGTGTTTAATATAATAGGTTTCAAGCTTGAATCCAATGTGATTTATTTTATTTTATTTTTGTTACTGAATGAAAAAGTTATTGCTCTACCCAAACAGGGGAAAAGAAAAAGAATTGGGCCTGACCTTATTTCTATCTAAGGCTTGCACTAGGTTTATCCATGGATCAGTTCGGCTTGGTTTTAGACTAAACCTAAACCTCCAATAAGAGACCCACATTTGAACTCCAATAACCACAGGTCAAATGTGTTCTTCCGTCGTCTGTGGGTAAAGAAGTATTAAAAAAAGAAAAAAAAAAAAAAGAATTGCATGTGAATAGCACTGGTGTATGTAGACTGATTTAGGTGATTTTTAGAGTTGGAAGTCCAAAATTTACCTCATATGCTATTATCCATTGACTAAAATGAGTGCTCTGAGAGGCTGAACCAGTAAAGCAATTAATAAACGCAAAGCTTGCGTCAAAATCAGTTTAAAGAAATTGGTGTTTAATGAAATCCCCATTAATTTTTTTGTTGTTTCTGCAAGATTTAGAAAGATTTTACGCCCGTTTTGTTGTGCATTGATTTTACTCACTGAACAAGGCTCAAAATTTGTTGGTGTTTTATTTTACTTCAGTTGAGCTTTTCTAGGTAGTACTTCTCTACTTTACCCAGTTTCATTTAATTTCAACTGTTCACACTCCACTCCTTCCAAATTCGATTGTGTAGCTTTACACGGAATTAGAATTCAACAACAATAATGTACGGATCTGATTGGATTGAACTTATTTTTACTGAAACTGAAAACTAAAAATATTGTAATAAAATAATTTTTAAATGAATAAATTAAATCGTAAGACCTATGGACAGTACACGAACAATATTTTTTTTCTGTACAGTAAAATCATGTGATATTACTGTTTATGTGCAGGAAAAAAAAAAAAAAAAAAAGTCTGAAAATGCAAAATGTAAACGCCACATTTAGTTGTTAGTTGAATCCAAACGGATACTATGGGTTGAAGGCCTGAACGTAAATCCTTATCAGTAGACACGTCTTCAAAATTTCTAACCGTTGCCTGAAAATGACAAATAACCTACAAGAAAACACTAGAACGCAAAAAAATATGTAATCAAAGAAAAAATAGTAACACTGGTAAGTGGTAACATTGATCGAACCGCTACATCGGTTGAAATGATAAGGTGCTACAGTGGACTCTGATAGCTATCATCATTTTGTTGAAAGGGTCTAGCTCAAATTTATTATTGTTTTCCATAACTCCTGATGGGATTGCAAATGTTCTCCAGCCACTTTAGCTTGTCGTCATACAGTTCTGAATCCACGAGCTGGAGATCATCTATCCATTGAATAGCCTGTTCAACAGCATCTTTAATATTTTTCTTAGCTGCAGGGGCAAGTTTGGCACCAATCTTCTCATCATTGATAGTATTCCTCATGTTGTAGGCATAGTTCTCCAAAGCTACCTTAGCCTTAACCTTCTTCCTGTATTCATCATCTTCAACCTTGTATGTTTCTGCATCCTTGACCATCCTGTCAATCTCTTCACTAGACAGTCTTGACTCATCATTTGTGATAGTGATATTCCTCATCACACCAGTAGTCATCTCCTTAGCAGAAACATTCAAGATTCCATTAGTGTCAATATTAAAACAAACGTTTATGCTAGCAACACCGCTGGGTGCTGGAGGAATACCAGGAAGACGAAATTGTCCCAAGAAGTTGTTATCGCAAGTTTTAGCTCTTTCACCCTCGTAAACAGAGAGCAATATGGAAGTTTGGTTGTCACAAGCAGTGGTGTAGTTCTCCACCTTCTCGGTGGGAGTGGCCGTATTCCTTGGAATTATAATAGACATCTCCTCTCCCAAAACCTCTACACCAAGGGACAGAGGGGTGACATCTAAGAGCACAATGTCTTGAAGTTTCTCATTTTTCATACCAGTCAAGATTGCAGCTTGAACAGCTGCTCCATAAGCTACAGCCTCATCTGGATTAATGCTCTTGCAAAGCTCCTTCCCATCAAAGAAGTCTTGCAACAACTGCTGCACCTTGGGAATTCGGGAAGAACCACCAGAAAGAACAACAACGTCGACGCAGCTCTTATCCATCTCAGCATCACTCAAGCACTTCTCCACAATATCAACACACTTCCTGAACAAATCCATGTTGAGTTCCGCAAATTTGGCACGGGTAATATTTGAAAAGAAATCAATACCATTATATAAAGAATCGACTTCAATGTTAGTCTCAATTGCACAAGAGAGGATCCTCTTGGCTTTCTCACAAGCAGTTCTTAACCTCCGTAGAGCTTTGGAGTTCACACCAATGTCCACCTTGTGCTGCCTCTTAAATATTTCAACAAAGTGATTTACCATTCTGTTATCAAAGTCCTCACCTCCAAGGTGAGTGTCTCCAGCTACGGCCTTCACTTCAAAGACACCTTTCTCAATGGTAAGTAGTGAGACATCTGCAGTACCACCACCCAAATCAAAAATCAACACATTTCTCTTGCCAATACTGTCTGCAATCTTGTCTAGACCATAAGCAATGGCTGCAGCAGTTGGTTCATTGATTATACGCAGGACATTCATGCCTGCAATGCCTCCAGCATCCTTTGTAGCCTTACGCTGGGAGTCATTGAAGTAGGCGGGGACAGTAACAACTGCATTCTTCACAGTTGTACCCAGGTAGGCTTCAGCTGTCTCACGCATCTTTTTTAGGACCATAGATGAGATTTCCTCTGCACCAAAGTGCTTCTCTTCGCCCTTATAATTGACCACAATCATAGGCTTATCACCAGAACTTTCAATGACCTTGAATGGCCAAAGTTTGATATCGCTCTGAACCAAGGGATCAGAAAATCTCCTACCAATCAACCGCTTTGCATCTGCAGTGTAATACCCTATTAAGAAATAGATACCTCTAATAGCAGAGAGAAACTGTCACGACAATGGAGCACAAGGAGCAGCAAGATTACATATTGACTTTTTTTTTTTTTTTTTTTTTCCTTACAAATATATTTTTTATTCATGAATTTAAGGAATAGAAGAGGACATTTTGTAGCCCATGAGCCTAATAAGACGATATAAAAAGAGGAAAAAAAAAAAAAAATCAAAATATGGCACATGAAGCATCTGTTGACAACATTGTAATCTCAAGTAAAAATCTTAATTTTAATTAGAGCTGATAATACAAGTTTGAAATTTATATACAGAACTTTAACTAAAATCTTGAAAATTACAATTACTAAAGCAAAGAATTCATAATTGATTCGGAAATGGAAATAAGTTATTAGTTTTTAATTTTCTGTTGAAGTTGTGAATTCTTTATCCTCCGACATAGAACCCTGAATAGATGACGTTATGATATATGAATGCTATTAAACATTCTTAAAGTAATTTAAATGGTGAGTATTTAGAATTTAAGATCAAAATTAAACAGTGATTACAATGGTCCAATTGGCAAGTGGTAACTCAACTGACACCTCTTAATGTTTATAACAGAAATGTACAGAGTTCAAATCGCCTTTCTTAATGGATTCTCTCTGGATGTAATAGAATCTACAGTTAATTTGAGGTTAAAAAAAAAAAAATTTATTATAATCTTTTTTGAGATTATTATAATCTTTGTGCATTTTTTTTTATAAAAAATTTTTAATTTTTTTTATTAAAAGAAAAAGTTAGAAAGACTATATTTTTCTTTTGACCCAATCACAATTTAATAAAAATAAAAACGATTATATTTGGAATTATTATTCAAGGCCATTAATGGGAGTAGAACAATAAGTGCTTAAGAATAACATTAAAAAAAAAATAAATAAATAAAAAAATTGAAGATTACCGAAGACAGAGTTGGTGGGGTTCCTGGCGACCTGGTTCTTGGCGGAATCACCTACTAAGCGCTCTCGAGGAGTGAAAGCAACGTAAGAGGGAGTGGTCCTGTTACCTTGATCATTCACTATGATCTCTACTCTTTCATTTTGCCACACGGCCACACATGAATACGTTGTACCCAGATCAATCCCAATCGCCGGACCCTCTCCTTGGTTCGACATAGTCGTCGGGAACGAGAAGACCAAACACTTTTGTAAACTGAAACTAAAGTAGCTGAAAGTAGACTATGAGGCACTTCAGAGCTGAAAATATACCTTAGTAAAGCAAAAAGAAACAGAAGAAAGAAGAAGAGTCTTTTAATTTTTTGACGAGCTATAAAACTTAACCTCGAAGTTTCCTTATAGGGAGGAAAAGTAATGGATCCTACTACACTTATAATACACATATTTAAGTGATTTGTTTTTTCTTCACTTTTTATTTGAGAGCCGGTTTGGTGAAAGTCTATTAAGGTGAAATTGAAAATTTTTTGTTAAAATTATTTTAAATAAAGTTGAAAATTAGTTGAATAATATAGTGAATTTTATAAATAGTATTAAAAAGTGTAATAGAATCTATAAATAATAGTAAAAATAAGTTAAACAGTAAAAAAAAAAATGTCAATATATATAGTCAACATTGAGAGAAAATCTAATTAAATTCTAAATTGAAGTCTAATTTTGTGTCACGTATCTCATCTAATTTTTAAATTTGTGTGTCAAGTGAATTATTAGGTACAAAAAATCAAAGAGTTTTAATTCAATTAGATTCTAAATTGAATTTTAATTGAAATTCAATTTTGCGTCATGTGTTCCATTTAATTTTTTAATTTTTATAGCAAGTGAATTATTAAATGTAAAAACCAAAGAGTCTAGATCCAATTAGGGGGCGTTTGGTTCGTCGTGATGTTACATTGCACTGTAATATTACATTATTGTAATATTGCATTAATGTAATCTTAATACAAGAATACAACATTACATTGTTTAGAAAAGTGATGAGATTAAGATGATATAATATATTTTATAATTTTAGATTATGATAATATTAGAAAAGATAAAATAAACAACAAATTTTAATGTCATATTATCGTAACGTGTATTACATCAAGTGCAGATTATTATAAGAATTACAACTTACACATTTTTTATGTTATAAATTTCTAAAACATGTAATGATTTCTCATATTATATATATAATTGTGATTGTTTTTAAAAATATCTGTGTATATACACGAGATTACACGTTAGTTTTTATGAAGATTAAAGCATTTAAGTGTCAGACGTTTTAACTAAATTCTATTTTGACATATTAAAATTTTTTTTTTATCTATTTGAACGTATCTTCCTACCATATATTCTGCATCACATATTCTTTTTTTATTTATTTAAATATTATTATTTTTAGTTCTTTTTTATGCTTTCTTTTTTGTTGTTCCCAAAGTTTAGATTGAGGAGAGAGAATGTTTGAATATTATGAATTAATCCCCAAATTCCCAGCGGTCCAGAGAGAGAAACTTTTGAATAAAAAAGTCACTAAATATTTATACAATATTTGTCCGTACAATGCTATTATTAGAATGTTACTGTAGCAAATACCAAATAAATTTGGCATTTAACATATTTTATGAAGGTGATTTTTTGTGTCTAGTGTGCTAAATGCTAAAAATTTAGAATTTAGTGCACTTGATACTAGTGCTAGTACATAGTAATAATATTTTGTTAAAAAATGCATAGGCAAAAAAAATTTTTAATTTATGTTTAAACATAAAAATGTGAAGAATAATATAAATTTCTAACGTAAAAATGCATAATTGATTTAAGTTGTAATGGTTTTTGTTAGGAATTTGTGATTTCACTTTAAATTCATATTTTAATAAGATTTAAATTTGAGATATTATATAAATAAATAAAAATAATAGAAGAGGATTTTATTATCAAGAGAAAAAAAAAATATATATATATATATATATATTAAGACGAGGACTCCTCTACTGCCTACAAGTTCTTTGAGATCACTTGGAAGATTTTGTATTGTGCAAGAAAGAGAAATGGAGATATGGGATCCCCTTGTTGAATTTTTCAAGAGGAACCAATGAAGCTTACTACCAAACCATTGAGGTGAATAGAGTGCAAAGTAGTTGAGACATATTCCAAAATCAGGTTATCCAAACTTCTAACACCATTTCGCCTGTTTGCCTTTCAGTTTAGAAGACATGTAATTTTGCATCCTCAGAAAAGGGAAAAAAAAAAAAAACCATTTGTAGGATTCCAAGGGGACAAGGCCACCAAAGGGTTTAAAAAAAAAAAAATTCTAATCTATATCTATATCTACTTCAATATTTATGTATGATATAAAATGAATCTTTTTATTTTTTATTTTTTTACTTTTAGTTGATTTATTTAAAGTTACCATATAAGTTTTCAAAAATCCATAGTTTTTCACATGACTAGTCTGATATATATTTTCAATTTGATTTTTAAAGTTACAAATATAGTGCTAAACTATGTTTGTTTAAACTAATTAAAGCCCTTTCTCCAAAAAAAAAAAAAAAAAACATACTAAGCCCACACTTTAAAAAAAAGAAAAATAAAGCAGCCCAATACTAAAGTAGTTTTATGTTTTTTAAACAATAATATACTGAAACAGAATCCAACGACACCAAAGCTACAGGCCGAAGGCCTGAAGCTAAATCCTTATCAGTGGACATGTCTTCAAAATTCTCAACAATTTCCTAACAAAGACCAAATAACTAACAAGAAAACGCTAGGACGAACACAAACGTAGTAAAAAATAAAAAAGATACGACGGTACTGCTGCGGACTCTAAAGAATATCATCTTTTTTGGTGCTGCCTCAAATACTGATGGGTTTGCAAACGCTCTGGAGCCATTTTAGCTTTGCTTCATACAGTTCTGAATCCTGGAGCTGGTGCAGGAAGCCACCTGACCACTGAATCACCTGTTTAATAGCATCTTTAATCTTTTTCTTACTTGCAGGGTCAAGCTTGGCACCAATCTTCTCATCATTGATGATATTCCTCATTTTGTACGCATAGTTCTCCAATGCTGCCTTAGCGTTAACCTTCTTTCTGTGTTTATCATCCTTAGCCTTGTACATCTCTGCATCCTTGACCCTCCTGTTAATCATTTCACTGGACAGTCTTGGCTTATATTTAGTGATAGTGATCTTCCTCATCGAACCAGTGGTAGTCTCCTTGGCAGAAACACTCAAGATACCATTAGCATCAATATCAAAGCAAACTTTTACATTAGCCACACCCCTGGGTGCTGGAGGAATACCACGAAGCAAAAATTCCCCCAAGAAGATGTTATTCCTATTTCTTGCTCTCTCACCCTCGTAAACTGAGATTATCATAGAAGTTTGGTTGTCACGTATAGTGGTGATGTTTCTCTCCTTTTTGGCAGGAAAGGAGGAATTCCTTGGAATCAAAACAAACATATCTTTTGTATGACGAACTGATATGCCAAGAGATAAAGGGGTGAAATCTAAGTGCACGATATCTTGAAGTTTCTCATTACCTATACCAGTCAAGATAGCAGCTTGAACAGCAGCTCCATAAGCCACAGCCTCATCTGGATTAATGCTCTTACAAAGCTCCTTCCCATTGAAGAAGTCCTGTAACAATTGCTGCACCTTAGGAATTCTGGAAGAACCACCCGAAACAACAACATCATGGACACAACTCTTGTTCATCTTGGCGTCAGTCAGGCACTTCTCCACAATATCGATACACTTCTTGAACAAATCCATATTGAGTTCCTCAAATTTGGCACGGGTGATAGTTGAAAAGAAATCAATACCTTTATACAAAGAATCGACTTCAATGTTTGTCTCAACTGCGGAAGAAAGAATCCTCTTTGCCTTCTCACAAGCAGTTCTTAGCCTCCTAAGAGCTTTGGAGTTATCACTAATGTCCACCTTGTGTTGCCTCTTAAATATTTCAATAAAGTGCTTTACCATTCTGTTAGCTAAGTCCTCACCTCCAAGGTGGGTGTCTCCAGCGACGGCCTTCACTTTGAAGACACCATTCTCAATAGTTAGTAGTGAGACATCAGCAGTACCACCACCCAAATCAAAAATCAACACATTTCTTTTGCCAATTTTGTCTGCCATCTTTTCTATACCATATGCAATGGCTGCGGCAGTTGGTTCATTGATTATACGCAGGAAATTGAGGCCTGCAATGCCTCCAGCATCCTTTGTAGCCTTACACTGGGAGTCATTGAAGTAAGCAGGGACAGTAACAACCGCATTCTTCACAGTTGTACCCAGGTAGGCTTCGGCCATCTCTTTCATCTTTTTCAGGATCATAGATGAGATTTCCTCAGCAGCAAAACGCTTCTCTTTGCCCTTATAGTTGACCACAATCATAGGCTTATCACTAGGACCTTTAATGACCTTAAATGGCCAAAGGTTGATATCGCTCTGAACCAAGGGATCAGAAAATCTCCTACCAATCAACCTCTTTGCATCTGCAATACAATGCCCTCTAAAGAATTACTTCAAATAGAAATGATAAAAAAAATAAATAATAAATAATAAATAAATAAAAAAGAAAAAAAAGAAGCAGAAATATTAAATATTGATATTTTGTTGACAATTATATTTAATTCGTGAATTAGAGGAATACAATAGGAAATTTTGTAGTTGATATCATAAAACTAATTAAATAGTATAAAGAGGAAGAAAAAATCAATAATTGGCTCATGAAGATGCTTTCACGTTAAAATCGTTAAATTTGATTAGAGCCGATATTACAAAGTTGAAAATTTTAAACGGATATAATTACACTCACTAAAAGAGTTCACAATTGATGCATATAATGGAAAAAGTTATGATTCTCAGAAAAAAAAAATGTTATGAGTTCGTTACATGATTTTTACCATTGAAATTATGAACGCTATTAACACTATTAAAGTGATTCAACAAGTGGAGAATTTTTTTTTTGAGTGAACTATTGGGAAACACCACCTTTAAATTTATTTTTATATTTTTCTTTAAAGGAATATATCATACACGAGCAATAAAAATCAAAGTAGATGGATTGTGTGTTTGGTGAATGAGAATTTAAAACATAAAACTTTATATGTGAACATATACAGTCCGAAATAAGCAGCAAAACAACAACCACTATACTCTTTCTAACCGCAATAACCAAAATAATAATCCATGTAAAAGCAAGAGCCAAGAAGAGGCTTAGACAAAAGCAATATTATATATTAATATATAATATGACCTCCAAAATATACATTGATCTTGGTGAGTAAAATCAAAATTTTGAGGGAAAAAAAAATCTTTTTATTCATCTAAAAAAAAAAAAAAAGAGTTGTTTGAAGATTACCGTAGACAGAGTTGGTGGGGTTACAAGCAACCTGGTTCATGGCGGCATCACCAACCAAGCGTTGGGCAGGAGTGAAAGCAACATAGGAGGGAGTAGTCCTGTTTCCCTGATCATTCACTATTATCTCTACTCTTTCATTTTGCCACACTGCCACACACGAGTACGTCGTTCCCAGATCGATCCCTATTGCCGGACCCTCTCCTTGGTTCGACTTTGACATTATCTTGCGAAAACATGAGTTCAAAGACTCCATTTTTTTTGGTTCAGAAGTTCAGAGACTGTTGAAGTAGATGAATGAGTACTGTGACGTTAGGAGTGATCGATATCGCTAATTATAAAAGAGGTAGGTTAACTATTCATTTATAAGGTAATTGAAACTTGTCAATCACATTTGTTGCGATATTAATTTTATATACTTTATGTAGTTTCCATGACATAGTTAGCTACAGTTTGTTTCTACCAAATTTGCTTCCTTTGCTCTCAAAAATAGCAAACCGTGATTATCCAGAAGACACCAATTAACTCAAAACTTCTTTTACATTGGCGGATTCCAGCAATGAATCAGATCCAAATCTTGCATAGAGATCATATACGCAACAGGTTGGACAACTTGGCATTGCAATCTATTAGGAAATACAGAGAACCAAGCTAAAGCAATAGAAACAAGATCCTCTAGCTCAATCAAACTTCCTCCTTGAAGGATAAATTTTCGTTGCAGGAACGGAGCCAAGAGTTTATCTTCTTTTTTTTGGGAGGAAAAAGCCAAGAGTTTATCATAATAAGGCGGCCAAATCATGAAAAATAATAATAATACTAATAATAAAAAATCACTGTTTAAGAATTAAAATTATAGAAAAATTCAAGACTTTTTTTAGAAGAAACAAAAATTCAAGTCTAAATTAATAAATGAAGAGTGTTTTTTTTTTTTTTTTTTTTTTTTTTTTTTTTTTTTTTTTTTTTTTTTTTCTGAATACATATTTGAATTAGCGTTTATATATCCATTGTTAACAAAATATAAATAAAATAAAAGATATGATACGATACTTTGTTCTTAGAACATTTCAAGTTAATCACATCAAGATGTAGCTCAATATTCTTTTAAATCCAAAAATTCATTCATGATATTCTTTTGGCAATTTCTCTCAATTTAAAGGTATGGGATACACTAAATTATCTTATACAAACAAAATTTTGTTGTCATATACTTCTAAACCAAAAAAGTAATAATAAATATATGTTATAAGAAAAAAAAAAGGAAAAATAATTTTGGGAACAAAAATAATAATAACAATGAATTGATGGCTATGATGGTGAGAGAATAAAAATATACTTTGGAAAAAATGCAAAAACAAAATAGTTTGACATGAGAATAACACTTTTAATTCAACTCTATTGAAATTACTTAGCATTATGTTTTACTTAATGTAGGTACACATTTTTCAGGCCAAGCCCAGGATGCATGGATCCTTAGACCAGAGAGCCCGATACAATGAATTTTGTAGAGAGTGAGCCAAAGAGCTGGGTTTTAATGTATGAATAATGACCAACACAGTATCTCTCATGGGCCGAGTTTAATAGAGAAGATTTGGTCCTCGGCAGTATCTGAGGAGCTTTTTCTGGTGTCTCCCCTCTGTTGGCCTCCCTCCCTTGTTCCTCTTTACTCCCCTTTTATAGTCGTTTTTCTCCTCCTGACTAGGGTCCCCCGGGGTAGGTACTTGTCCAATCCGCCCTTACCTCCAGTTATTGGAAATGGTTGTAAGGACAGAGAAGTATGGCTGTGTCAGGCACAAGGCACTGAGTACAATAAATGTTGCTTTCCCTTATACGCATTCGTTCTATCTGTCATCTTTCTCCACTTTCGTGCTTTCCCTGCCCTGTGGAACGGTCTGGAGTTTTGCCATTGATGGTCTGTTACCTCTTTTGCCCTCAGCTTTATCCATCCAAGGAGGATTTTTCCATGGCCGAGGAGGGGTTTTTCCATGGACTGGGTCCCTGGCCCAGTATAGATATTCAAACGGGCCTATTAGTCTTTTTACCCCCACACTTAACTAAACATAGAAACTTGGCTCCACTTTCTTTTATTTTTTGTACTCTTATTTTTATCAATGAAATTAGTAATTACCTAAGAAAAATAAAGAAAAGGGAAATAATGTATATATTTTCCAGTTCCAAAATTTCAGCATTTTTTCTAGTCAAGAAAACAGAATTGCAAATAATATCAATCAAAAAACTTTCTTCTTTTACAAAATTAGGTCAAAAGAGAGTGGAGAAAAGGGGGCAAGAGCCCTTTCTCTAGCTAGTATCACAAGTAGCATTGAGGACCTTGACGTACTAGTGGCCTTTGGACAAGTTGGCTGCACTTCTTAAGGTGATTCACACCTTGAACATGGTAGCAACACTAGAGTTTAGGAATTTGTTAACTTAAAAAAAAAAAAAAAAAAAAAAAAAAAAAAAAAAAAAATTCTCCTCTTGTTTTCGGGGAGAGACCATAGACCACAGAAGAACTCAATATAAATACTATTTTTTTGAAAAATTGGGGGCCCCAGGGGCAATGGTTTAAATTTCTACTAATATACTATAGAAAACCACTTTATTGCATATACAACATATATATAAAAAATTCGGAAGCCAGTGGGGTCATGATTGAAATTTCTACTAATTAATGTACTACTTAAAAAAAATATATTATTGCATATACCATATAAAAATAAAAATATTTATGATTAAAGTGACACCACCTTCACATAAAATTACTATATACTTCATATATTTTTTTTTATGAGATATATACTTCATTTTTATTATGCACCAATCATAATAGTTGCAACTGTGAAAAATTTTGTGATCTTAAAGTTACGATTTCAAAAGCCAAAAAAGTATTTTGTAGTTTGTATAATGAGGATACATTCTATCCGGAGCTGGCGTAAAGCAGCTCTTTTACGCCACCAATAATAAAGCGCCACATTAGCGAATAATTTTAAACTTAATACACCTTATTACATTCATTATAACCCACATAATATCCCAAAATTTTTCCCAAACACATGCACATTCTTCTCTCTGATTCCTCTCATCTCTGTTTCTCTCTCCCTCTCATCAAAACCCAGCGCCGATCTGCGCCAACTCTCTGGGTTAGTGATTTTCACTTTCACTCACAAAAAGATAATATTTGGGACACCCAATTGGGCCTGACGACGTGACCATCTTGGACTACAGGTGGAAAGCTGAGATGCTCGCTGAACCTCCATCCAAGCCTCTAGAGGCTGAGCCAGTAAAGCAATTAAAAGTTTAAAACCCAAAGCTGGTGCCAAAATCAGTTTAATAAGCTTGCCTCGTGGAAATTGGTGTTAGATGAAATCCACATAATTTTCTTTTGTTAGTTCCGAAAGATTCAGGAGGATTTTACCTACTCTGTTTGGGTTTTGTTATGCCTTGATTTTACTTAAACAGGGCTCAAAAATTGTTGGTGTTTTATTTGATTTCAATTGGGCTTTTCTAGGTAGTACTTCTCCACTTTTCCCAGTTACATTTTATTTTTACCTGTTCACACTTCACACCTTACAAATTAGATGGCGTGACTGTACTGAAACTGAATTCAACGACCAAACTATGTGTTGAAGGCTTGAAGCTAAATCCTTATCAGTGGACAAGTCTTCAAAATTTCCAACCGTTGCCAATAAGGCCAAAAATAACTAACAAGAAAACAATAGAACCAAAAAAAAAAGATAAAAAGTAAAAGAAAATTGTAGTCAAGACTCAAAATAGTAACACTGGAAAGTGGTAACATAGTTTGAAGTTTGAACAATTACATCCATAATTGAAATGATGGGTTGCAACAACGGACTCTATAACCATCATCAAAATTATTATTGCTTTCCATAACTCGTGATGGGATTGCAAATGTTCTCGAGCCATTTTAGCTTGTCATGATACAGTTCTGAATCCACGAGCTGGAGGTCATCTAACCATTGAATCGCCTCTTCAATAGCATCTTGAATATTTTCCTTAGCTGCAGGGGCAAGCTTGGAACCAATCTTCTCATCATTGATAGTATTCCTCATGTCGTAGGCATAGTTCTCCAAAGCTTCCTTAGCCTTGGCCTTCTTCCTGTGTTCATCATCTTCAGCCTTGTACGTCTCTGCATCCTGGACCATCCTGTCGATCTCTTCACTGGATAGTCTTGCCTTATCATTAATGATAGTGATCTTCCTCATCACACCAGTGGAAATCTCCTCAGCAGACACATTCAAGATACTATTGGCATCAATATCAAAGCAAACATTTACTTTAGCAACACCCCTGGGTGCTGGAGGAATACCATTAAGCACAAATCCGCCCAAAAAGTTGTTATCCGTAGTTCTTGCTCTCTCACCCTCGTACACAGAGATGTCCATAGAAGTTTGGTTGTCATGTAAAGTTATGTAGCTGCTCTCCTTTTTGGTGGGAATGGCAGAATTCCTTGGAATCAAAACAGACATAACATTTGTATTAATCTCTGTACCAAGGGACAAAGGGGTGACATCCAAGAGAATGACATCTGCAAGTTTCTCATTACCCATACCGGTCAAGATAGCAGCTTGAACAGCGGCTCCATAAGCCACAGCCTCATCTGGATTAATGCTCTTACAAAGCTCCTTCCCATCGAAGAAGTCCTGCAACAACTGCTGCACCTTAGGAATTCTGGAAGAACCACCCGTAAGAACGACATCATGGACACAACTCTTATTCATGTTAGCATCAGTCAAGCACTTCTCCACAATATCAATCGACTTCCTAAACAAATCCATATTGAGTTCCGCAAATTTGGCACGAGTAATAGTTGAAAAGAAATCTATACCATTATATAAAGAATCGACTTCAATGTTAGTCTCAATTGCAGAAGAAAGAATCCTCTTTGCCTTCTCACAAGCAGTTCTTAACCTCCTAAGAGCTCTGGAGTTTACACTAATGTCCACCTTGTGTTGCCTCTTAAATATTTCAACAAAGTGCTTTACCATTCTGTTATCAAAGTCCTCACCTCCAAGGTGAGTGTCTCCAGCAACGGCCTTCACTTCAAAGACACCTTTCTCAATGGTAAGTAGTGAGACATCAGCAGTACCACCACCCAAATCAAAAATCAACACATTTCTCTTGCCAATGCTATCTGCAATCATGTCTATACCATAAGCAATGGCTGCAGCAGTTGGTTCATTAATTATACGCAGGACATTCAGGCCTGAAATGCCTCCAGCATCCTTTGTAGCCTTACGCTGGGAATCATTGAAGTAGGCGGGGACGGTAACAACCGCATTCTTCACAGTTGTACCCAGGTAGGCTTCGGCTATCTCACGCATCTTTTTTAGGACCATAGATGAGATTTCCTCGGCAGCAAAGTGCTTCTCTTCGCCCTTATAATTGACCACAATCATAGGCTTATCACTAGGGCCTTCAATAACCTTGAATGACCAGAGGTTGATATCGCTCTGAACCAAAGGATCACTGAATCTCCTACCAATCAACCGCTTTGCATCTGCAATATAATTAGGCTTTTATGAAATAGATACCTCAAATAGTAGATGGGAAAACTATTAGACAATAATGAAGCACAAGAGGCAATAAGATATATATTGAGTTTTGTTTTACAAGTATATATATATTTATATATTGTGAACTTGAGTAATGGAAGCGGACATTTTTGTAGCTCATTAGCCTAATAATGTAGAGTCATCACCGACTCTTGAGCATTAGGCCGGCAGTAAAAATTTTCAATGTTTTGCATGTTTGACAATAGGTAAAGAAGAGTTCAAGATAAAGAAGTTTTCATGTCTTTAGGTGACGATGAAACTTTTCCGTCTTTAGTAGGTGAATTGAAAGGTTTGACTATCAAACCGATTTGGCTTCAACATGTGAATGTAGAACTAGTGGAGTTGGGGTTTTTTTTTTCATTTGCTTTTTGGTGGTAGCATTTAATGCTTTGTTTTCTTGTCACCTTTGTAATCTCTATATAAGTTTAGCCCCGGATAGAATCAAGGTGTCAAAGAATAAGTAATGAGAGAGCAAATAAGTGGTGTGTATAGCAAAGTGTGTGTAATAAGCATTAATAAAACTTCTTTGTGTATTCTATTTGAGTGTGATGAGATTTATCATAAGATATTTGATGATATACTTTCTTTTTTAGTGTCAAATATATTTTGACAAAGCTTCTGCAACCACAAATCTCAACAAATAAGATAATATAAAAGGGGGAGAAAAAATATTCAAGATTAAATTGCAAATTACATCGGTAAAGTTTTGGGTAATTTGATTTTGCCTTCTAAAGTTTTAATTGTTTTATATGCTCCCCTAATGTTAAGTATCATCGGTATTTGTTCCCTTCCATCAATGCAGCCTGCCTAACTGTCCCTCAAGTATTAGATTGGCACCCCAACGACACTCTATGTTTGAAATTGTATTGTTATTGCATCCTCTATATTTGGAGCTGCTTTAATTAATTTGGTAGTTAACAACTTACAGCTTAGCAAGACACATTAACAGAAGAGAGCAAATCCAAATGATACCTAAGGTTAGGAGAGCTTATCCATATATTGAAACTTTTTAGAAGGCAAAATCAAAATTATTCCAAACTTTAGATATGTAGTTTACAATTTAGTCAGAAATCAACTATTAGCACATGAAGTTGCTTTTGATAGCATTGTGATCTCATGTTAAAATCTTCAATTTGATTAAAGCTGATAATACAAATTTGAAATTTATAAACAAAGCGTTAATTAAAATCTTGATAATTACAAATACTAAAGCAATAAGTTCATAATTGATGCCGAGATGGAGAAAAGTTTCTTAGTTCTTTAATGATTTCTATTATTGAAGTTGTGAATTCTTATCCTCTGAGTATGAACCTTGAATAAATGACATTATGATATATGAATGCTATTAAGCTTTCTTAAAGTAATTTTTTTTAATGAAAATTCTTAAAGTGATTTTTTTTTTTTTTTTTTTTTTTTTTGAGTAACAAAATTCAAGTGGTGAGAATTAAGAACAAAATTTAACAGTGAACACAAACTGCATATCTTTTTCTTTCCACAAAACTCGTTACCCAATAATCCATACCAGCATCTTTTCACACTTGCACTACGCGAGTCCAAATAATGAGAGCAGAATTGTTTTCCCTTATTAACCTTTGAAACCCACTGTTTTTTTTTAGAGAAGTGTTATGTTTATAGCATTTTCATAACAAACATCCCACATATACCCAATAACTACTAACAATTTCAAAAAGAGAAATACTATCACCACAACATTTTACAGGCAACAAATGTACAAATTTAAAATAAGATAAAATAAAACTAGCCTACAGTCAGACTCAGAGGCTTTCAAGAACATAGTTTGATATTGGTAAGTGAAAAACATGTTTTTAAGAATTAAAAAAATACTTTTTTTCTATCTTCATAAAAAGAAAATCTTTTTATTCATCTATTTTATAAAAAGGGGAGAGGGGGGAGTTCATTGTAAAGAGTCAAGAGATTACCAAAGACAGAGTTGGTGGCGTTTCTGGCAACCTGGTTCTTGGCGGCATCACCGACCAAGCGCTCCGCCGGAGTGAAAGCAACAAAGGAGGGAGTGGTTCTGTTACCTTGATCATTCACTATTATCTCTACTCTTTCATTTTGCCACACTGCCACGCACGAGTACGTTGTACCAAGATCTATCCCAATCGCCAGGCCCTCTCTATGGTTGGCCATTGTCGTCTGGACAAGAAGCTCAAAGACTTTTGTAAACCGAAACTAATAAGTAGAAGAAAGTAGACTCCGAGTGTGAGCCACTTTGGTAATGAAAGGTTAAAGATGGCACCCTATATTGATATATATGCCTTTTTCTTTTTGAGAAGCCATATATATGCCTTTAACCTCGAAGTTTTCCTCATTTCCACCCACTTGGGTGAAAAAAAAAAAGAAAAAAAAAAAGAAGAAAAAAGAAAAAAAAAAGAGGGAAGTCTAAAATGTAATGGGTCCTACAATTAAAGTGTGCATATTATATAGACTACGTGTTGATTGCTTTGACTTCAATTATTACAGTTTATCTTTTTTTAGTTTGAAATAAAATACTCACATTTTCGAAAATTTAGATTATTTACACTAATTTTTTCTAAATGACCGAAAAAATTCCAAAAAAAATAGGCTTTAAAAAAATTCCAAATTTCTTTTTAAAGGTATATGAATGATTGTTTAAGTGTATAAGCATTAACCATGCTATGTCAAATTGTCATTTTAATGCACTAAAACAATTTTTTTTTTTTTTTAACATGGCTTTTTAACATTACACCATACATCAAATTTTCTATTCTTCCCTTCAATGCATTAAAACAATATATACACAATACATTAATTTAAAAAAAAAAATCCTACAATTTTTATAAAAATAAATAAATACAAAACTCATATAACACCTCCTAGCCCACCCCCACCATTATTGCAAACCCACCACCACCCAAAATCATCCAAACCATCGTCAGCCGTCGTAAACACAAACACCAAAATTAGCCCACAACCACCGCAACCCACCAAAATCAACCCACTACAACAACTCAAAAAAAAAAAAAACCCCACCACAACAACGAGAGAGAGAGAGAGAGAGTATAATTAAATAAAGATTTTTATTTTTATTTTTACAATTTTTGCCGTAGCATTCTATTAGTAGAGTAATATTGTAGATCAATACCTAATTTTTTAGTACTTGAAAGATGTAGGTGGGTTTTTTGTGTTTGGTGTGCTAAATGCTAAAAATTTAGCATTTAGCACACTTGATGCTAGTGCTTTAAGTGGATAATAATATAGAAAATTCAAGATTTTTTAAGGTTTTTTTTTTTTTTTTTTTTTTTCTTTTTTTTTCAATCATTCAAGGTAATAATTTGTATTTTAGGGAGATGAGTTTCTTATTCCGCACTAGAGGAAAACTGAGTGTAATAACGAAAGATCTTAGGAGAGATAAGTTCAATTTACCCTATGTTTTTCTATTATTTTTTTATTAATTTTTATGTCACTGTTGAAAAAATTCTCACACAATAAAATTTTAATTTACATTTAACATAAAAATTTGAAGAAAAATATAAATTGCTAACATTTTAATGCATAATTTATTTAAGCTATAATGGTTTTTGTTACGTATTTGTAATGTCATTTTAAATTTATATATTAATAAGATTTTAATTTGAAATTGTATGTATGGTAAAAAATAAATAGTAGAAGAAGATTTTATTATCAACAAAAAAAAAAAAATGATTAAGATGCGGACCTCCTCTGTTGGTTTTGGGATCCCCTTTATCGAATTCCCCTACAGGAACGAATGAGGCTTACTAGCAATCTATATATTGAGGAGGATAAAGAAGAAAGTAGTTAGGATATACACTAAAATCAGGTTTATCAGGTCAAACTTGACGTGATTATAAGCCTTATTAATTTTACTAATTTAGATTCAGTTTCAACATCATTTCACTTTGTTTTTCTTTCTATTTAGATGACATGTAATTTTAAAGGAGGATATGACAATTTATAGTACACAAAACACAACCTCTTAAATAATATGGAACAAAAAAAGATTAAAAAAAGTAATTTTGCTTGTGGTAGGAAATAAAAAATAAAAAATAAACTTTATAGGATTTCAAGTTGACAAGACCACTAAAAAATGATTAAAAAAAATAAAAAAATATTTACTTTCTAATCTATATCTATATTAACACCAATATTTATATATAATATATAATATAATATGAAATATTTTTTTATTTTTGTGGATATTTTTTAAAGTTGCCATATAAGTTTTTGAAAATCAACAGTTATAAGCTTTTCACATGATTAGTCAAACATGTATTTTTAATAGTTATGAATATATAATGCTATACTATGCTTCTTTAAACTAATTAAAACCACACATTTTTTAAATAAATTAAGCAGGTCAAAACAAAATATATTCTTTTTAATTCATTGTTTTTTAAAATAATAACTAAATTAGATTTGTTCTTTTCTATAAATTCTCTAATTTCACCTTTTAGTTATGTACTTATTAATATATAATTCTTGTCTAACTTTTTCATGTGTTACATGGGTTAATGATTAGGTCTATTATTTCTAATAGTAAGGACAACTACTTTAATAACCTTTTTCTCAATGTGTTTTTTTTATAGAAAATTTCAACTTATTACATTTCGTTACGTTAAAAGTACATCAAAAAGAAAAAAAAGTCACATCTTTTATTTTCACAAAATGGTACATGACAAACTGTCAAGTGGAGTTGTAAAGGAAAACGCGGGGATGGGAAATTAATTTTAAGGTTACCTTCCACTTTATCTTTTATGGCAAGACAAGCTTAAGATCGTCACTTCGACTTTCAAGTAGAATATAGAAATCCCAGTGTTGGTATCTGGATTGATTCAGGATTCTTTGCTTTCCACTATTTCTCTCACAACCAAAAAATAAAAATTCTTTTATCCTTGAATCTGGATTTTTTTTTTTTTTTTTTTTATATAAATTCAGGGGTCAGGTTACATTTCAGAAAGGTTACGCAACAGGGCAATTTATCCTCTCCATGAACAGAGTCCAGGCTAACCCTTTATCAATTCATATTTCTTACTAATCTAATCTAAGAATCTAAAGTGCAAACAAACTGTGGCTTTTACCAGGATAAATCAACTTCCGAGCTAGACAGGTTGAAGCTAAACCTTATCAGCTGGCATAAAATGACAAATCCAAAAATTTAGAGTCATAAATTTCCAAACAAGGACAAATTACTAGCAAGAAAATAAAAGACTTAAAAAGGGTTGGAGAAATAAATTCGAAATAGTCACACTGGTGAAATGGTTTGCACTCTTACATGTGTTGTACTTTGAGAGGTGCTACTCAAAGTTTTTGATTTTGTCCACAAATCCTATGAATGATGGGGTTGCAGATGCTCTCAAGCGTTTCCAGCTTGTCCTCATACTCTTCTGAATCCACGAGCTGGAGGCCATCTAACCACTGAATCACCTGTTCAACAGCATCATTAATCTTTTTCTTACGTACGAGGCCAAGCTTGGCACCAATCTTCTTATCATTGATAGTGTTCCTCATATTGTAGGCATAGTTCTCCAAAGTTACCTTAGCCTCAACCTTCTTCCTGTGTTCATCATCTTCAGCCTTGTATATCTCTGCATCTTGGACCATCCTGTCAATCTCTTCACTGGACAGTCTTGCCTTATCATTAGTGATAGTGATCTTACTCATCACACCAGTGGTCATCTCCTTGGCAGAAACATTCAAGATACCATTAGTGTCAATATCAAAACAAACTTTTGCCTTAGTAACACCTCTAGGTGCTGGAGGAATGCCAGAAAGCTCAAATTGTCCCAGAAAGTTGTTGTCACAAGTTTTAGCTCTCTCACCCTCGTAAACAGAGAACAACATAGAAGTTTGATTGTCACTCATGTTGTAGTAGTTCTCCTCCTTCTTGGTGGGAATGGCGGTATTCCTTGGAATCACAATAGACATCTCTGATCCACAAACCTCTACACCGAGGGACAGAGGAGTGACATCTAAGAGCATGATGTCTTGAAGTTTCTCATTACCCATTCCGGTCAAGATTGCAGCTTGAACAGCAGCTCCATAAGCCACAGCCTCATCTGGATTAATGCTCTTACAAAGCTCCTTTCCATTAAAGAAGTCCCGCAACAACTGCTGCACCTCGGGAATTCTGGAAGAACCACCTGTAACAACAACATCATGGACACAGCTCTTGTCCATCTTAGCATCAGTCAAACACTTCTCCACGATATGGATACACTTCCTGAACAAATCCATATTGAGTTCCGCAAATTTGGCACGGGTAATAGTTGAAGAGAAATCAATACCTTTATATAAATAATCAACTTCAATAGTAGTCTCCATTGCAGAAGAAAGAATTATTTTTGCTTTCTCACAAGCAGTTCTTAACCTCCTAAGAGCTTTGGAGTTTACACTAATGTCCACCTTGTGCTGCCTCTTAAATATATTAACGAAGTGCTTTACCATTCTGTTATCAAAGTCCTCACCTCCAAGGTGAGTGTCTCCAGCAACAGCCTTTACTTCAAAGACACCCTTCTCAATGGTAATTAGTGAGACATCTGTAGTGCCACCACCCAAATCAAAAATCAATACATTTCTTTTGCCAATGCTACTTGCCATCCTATCAAGACCGTAAGCAATGGCAGCAGCAGTTGGTTCATTAATTATACGCAGGACATTTAGGCCTGCAATGCCTCCAGCATCCCTTGTTGCCTTACGTTGTGAGTCATTGAAGTAGGCAGGGACAGTAACAACTGCATTCTTCACAGTTGTGCCCAGATAGGCTTCGGCAATCTCACGCATCATTCTAAGGACCATAGATGAGATTTCCTCAGCAGAAAAGTGCTTCTCTTCGCCCTTATAATCAACAATGATCATAGGCTTATCACCAGGACCTTCAATAATCTTGAATGGCCAAAGATTGATATCACTTTGAATCAAGGGATCGCTGAATCTCCTACCAATCAATCGCTTGGCATCTACATGACAATACCATTTTAAGGAATTAAACAATGATTTGACAACAATAAATCATAAGGAGAAGAAATAAATTATTCATTTCTTGTCCATAGTTATACATATTTAAGTAGAATTAGAAAACATAAAAAATTGGCAGCTTGGTATGGGTTTGGCTCCAAATTAAAAAGTCAGTTTATTTTACTATTTAGCTTATTTTTTTTTACTATTCATGGGTCTCACTGTACTTTTTGATACTATTCATGGGTCTCACTATACTATTTCAATTAACTTTTACCTTTATCTATCATACTTTCAGCAAAAACTTTTTAGTTTAAGTTCTTGCTGGTGACCTTGAAATTTTTTTATTTAAATCGATACTATATGCCTGAAATATGTAACAGAGAACTTTAATTAAGATCATATTAACTACAATTAATAAAGCCAAAATTGTCCGTAATTGATAGCTTTTAACACCATACGTGGTAGAATTTGGATGAGATTGTTGCCTATAAAATGGTGAATATGAATGCTATAAAACATTGTGATATTCGGGTAAGTTCGTTTTTTTCCTGGGTTTTTTTTGATCTATTTAATTAGGTAAAGCATACTAATATATTTATCATTCGAAGAAAAAGTAAAGTTATATTTTTATTAAAAAACAGAAGTATAGATATATTTTTATGTAATTTAATTTCAAATAAAATAAAAGGCAAATAATAATAAGTTCATCCAAACATATTACAATGATTAAGTCGAATAACCCTACATCTTTTGGCTAATATTTTAGTGCAAACTAATTTTGTAAAAGGAATAACTAGAAACGACTGGAAAATAAGTTCCATTTTTGCTTTAAATTATTCACTAATTTGATGAATTAATGCACAGAAAGTTTTATAATTATATATGAGACATTCAATTAGTAAGTGCCCGTTTGGTTCAGCATTTGAAGCCCAAAAAGCGCTTTTTCAAAAAAGCTCAACCCAGTTTTGCGTTTGGTAAGCTCAAAACGCAACTTTTATAAAAAAGTTGCGTTTTGAACTTTTAGAAAAAACTGAGGGAAAACGCGGAATGGTTTATGGACCCTCAGGGGTCCATAAATGAAAACACGCTCTGCGCGTTTTGTATTATTACCGTTGCAATATTGAAAATACCGAAATACCTATCACCAATAAACTTTGCCCTTTTCTCTTCTCCGCTCCTCTGTTACAGACCAACACCGGTCAAGAAAGTATCAACCAAATACAAACAGAGCACCACCCAACAATCACCGATCTACCACCACAACCCATTTCAACATTTGATAATCCAAACACAAAATCAACAAAATCAAACCAATTTTACACAATTTTACAAAGGAACCCAATAATGAAATCATAACCAAAAAAAAAAAAAAAAAAAAAAACCGAGCTGACCCATTTCCGCCGCATGTCGTTGGCAGTGAGGAAGAGATCAAGCAACGGTGGAGAGGAAGACAGGCAGCGGTGAAGGCAGAGATCAAGCACCGATCTGACCCATTCCTCCCTTTTGGATTTCCCCTCTATCTTCGTTTGATGAGAATCATGCAGACGAAGAGCTAAGAAAAAAAAAAAAAAAAAAAAAAAAAAAAAAAAAAAAAGAGGAAGAAGGAGAGCTCTCTGGGACGTTCTGGAACTTGGAGAAGTGATATGGAAAAAGAAAGGAAAGAAGGAAATAAAGGAAAAGAGTGGGTACGTGTGTGGACTAGAAAAAAAGAGGGAAAAAAAAAAAAGAAAAAAAAGAAGAAAATGCGGTAAGTGAGTGGAGGAGAAAAAAAATGAAAAAGAAGGAAATATTATCACAATATTTTCACAATAAATATTAAGTAGTAGGTTATTATTAGCTAACACTTGTGAGAAAAAATAATTTTTTTAGAAAGAGAAAAAAATAATTTTAATAGTACGTTCAAATTAAAATTAGTATCAATTTTTATCACAATATTTTTACAATACTTTCACAATAAATCTTAAGTGGTAGGTTATTATTAGCTAATATTGGTAAGAAAAAAATAATTTTTTTAGAAAGAGAAAAATTGATTTAAGTATGATGAAGTAATTGATTTAAGTATGAAACAAACTCACATAAAAAAAAAAAAAAAAGGTATGAAATAAATTCCCTTATATATACATTGTCCTTTTTGGTCATTTACCCATAGTTTTAAAAACCGGACCGGACCGGCCGGTCCGACCGGTTCAACCGGGAATCGGCTTTCAATCCGGTCCGGTTATGGTATAAAACCGAAAATGACCTAAAAACCGGTAAATAGTAAAAACCGGCCGGTTCAACCTGAGAACCGGAAACCGGTGCGGTCAAACCGGTTTTGCTCCTCAAACTAAACTACGTCGTTTTTAAGTGTTTGGCTCCTCAAAACAACGTCGTTTTTTCCTGCTCCTCAAAACTAACCTAAAGTCCTCACTGACTCACTCTTCTCATCAGCCATCTCACTCTTACGGCCTCACGATTCACGCCTCCTCTTCTCATCTGCCTCACTCTCACACTCACCTCAAGCTCTCAAGGCCGCTCAACTTAACTCAATCTTTCTCTAGTCTCTACTCTCTACCTCACTCTGTTCTCTCTGCCTCACGCACAGCGGCACAACGGCACGCCCTCGCCCTTTGAGCTCACTCCTAGTCTGCTCTACCCACAAACCATTTCAACTACCCACCCAAAACCCACAACTTAGCCACCACCAAGACCCACAAAACATCCCAACCATCCACCACAACCCACAAACCCAGCCACCACCAAGACCCATAAACCATCCAAAAACCCAAATCGATAAAGCTTCACAACAATAAAGGAAAAAAAAATCCAGAACTGAGATTAAAAGAATGAATCAACGATGGTGGAGGTGGCCAAGAAACAGTGGGGCCGACGACAATGGAGGATAACGGAAAGAAAAAAGAAAAAAAAACTCAGTGGATCGGTGATGATTGGATCGGTAATGAATGGCGCCGATGGCGGTGGAGATGCAATCGGTGATGAGTGGCGCCGATGAGTGGATCGATGGCCGGTGATGAATGGCGCCGATGAGTGGATCGGTGGTCGGTGAGCATCTAGGAGTGGATCGGAGGCTTTGGATCTGAGATTTGGTCTGTGGAAGGGAAACTTTTTTTTTTTTTTTTTTTGGAGAAAGCACAGTGTCGAGAGAGTAGGGAGAGATGAGTGACTGAGTGATTTTGTATAATATTTTACTGTTTTTACACCTGTTTGACTTTTACACACACTTGTTAATATATATATTTTTATATATAATTTAAAAATTATTAATTATTTATATAATTTAAATAAATAATAATTAAATTATTTATGACGTCACCGGTTCGACCATCGGTTGAACCTCGGTCCGACCAAAAAACCGGTAATTAGCTCCTCGACCGGTTCTTTCATCGTACCGGTTTTTAAAACCATGCATTTACCCCTCAAAAAGCCACTTTTATAAGTGCTAGCCAAACACTCAGCTTTTTCATTATGCACTTTTTAACAGTTTTTACCAAACACTCAGCTTTTTGAAACTCCACTTTTTCATTATGCACTTTTTTAAAAAGCTGAACCAAACTCACCCTAAGTACTACATTCTCGAAAAGAAATTTAATAAGTACTTTTAATTAAAAAAATGGTTAAATTAGAGAATTTGTGAAAAGGATCTTTCCTAATTTAATTAGAAATTATTAAACCTAAAATTAGAATTTGTTTAGTATTAGGGTCCTAGTTATCTCTATGCTCCAGGGGAAAGTTTATTTATATATGATACATATTAATTCAATAAGAACTAATAAATAAAATTTAATTAGATAATTTATATAAAAAAAAAGATCAAATCTAATTTAATCAAAATTAATTTAAACTAATATAGTTTGATATTATTTCTAACTATGAACAATAAATTAATATATTAGAATGAGACTAGGGGTGGAGCTAGGGGTGAGAGGGGCCACCTGCCACTCCTTTAGTTTCTTCTATCCTTAAGTAGTTTGCATCCCTAACATGGTGAAAAATAGAAAATAAACGACTCCCACTCTAGAGAAACAGACATTGATACCAACATGTGGGGGGTGGGGGCGGGGGGAGAGATAAGTATATAACTTTTTCACCTACTTCACTATTCTTTTAAAGTAGCTGTTATCTTGTCTAGGTTTTCACCCATTTTACTAATTTCTTTTCTTTTTCATTATTTTCACTCATTTCACTATTTATGTCTCTTTTCTTGTTGAGTAATTTACATATATTGCAAATTTTACGACATTAGTCTTATAAGATGATATATCACCATCACACCCAAAAAAAAAAAAAAAAATCAATTTATATAATTATTTATTACTTTTTCAAGTGGCACTAATCACATATCAAAGTTTATAACTTTTTCACCTTCTTCACTATTCTTTTAAATTAGCTGTTATCTTGTCTAGGTTTTCACCCATTTTACTAATTTCTTTTCTTTTTCATTATTTTCACTCATTTCACTATTTATGTCTCTTTTCTTGTTGAGTAATTTACATATATTGCAAAATTTACAACATTAGTCTTATAAGATGATATATCACCATCACACCAAAAAAAAAAAAAAAAAAAAAAATCAATTTATATAATTATTTATTACTTTTTCAAGGGGCACTAATCACATTCTTACCATATGAAATTATTTGCATTTTGTAGTAAAATTTGTCATAATTTAACATTTTTTTTTTGTCTTTTCTCAGGGAAATTCAATTATTGGGCCCCATAATTACATAAATTAATATATTTTTAAAAAAACTTAATGCTCTTATAGTACTGGACTAAATCCCTAAAGGCCAAAGCATCCTCTCTCTCTCTCTCTCTTCAATGTTTTAAACTCTGATTATAAACCCAAATTTTAAACACTTTGAAGAATAAAATATTTTTTTTCTCAATTTATTCTAACGGGTCAAATTAGATGTCTGAATTTTGTATATTTTGATAAATCTCTTTTTTTTTTTTTTTTGATCTCTAATAAATCTCTTACTAACAAAAATACAAAAAAAAAAAAAAAAAAAATTCAATTATACTCTTAAAACTTTTGGATTGATTTGTTTTCACAATTTATTCTAAGGGATCAAATTAATTAGATGTCTGAATTTTGTATATTTAGATAAATCCTTTACTTATTATTATTATTATTATTTTTATTATTTTTAATTTTGATATCTGATAAATCTCTTACTTTGAATTTTAGTAACTATGAATTAGTTATTTTTATTTCTTTATTTTAATGATATGAAATATATACACAATTGTTTAATTATTTACTATTATTGTTGATTGATATTTTTTAGATTTACTTCATTTGTAATATTAACTTTTAATCTTATCTTCCTTTAAACTGAAATTATGGCTTCGCTACTAAATGTGAACCACCACCAAGCAATAATCCCAAAATTTTGAGGTACAAATTCACTCCCTTAGTTCTTTGTGACAAATGTCACGAGGCTAGGAGGGCCCTTTTATGACAAATTATGAGCTATTATATGACGTAATATAGTAGTCAATTTGATGTAGTCAAATTTTTTTTGAAGAAAAGTCAGAAAGACTATATTTATTTATTTTTTCAATTTTGACCCAATCACAATTTAGCAAATAAAATAAAATAAAATATTTTATATGTGGAATTTTTTTTTTTTTTTTTTTTTTTTTTTTACTGTCATATGTGGAGTTATTATTTTCATGCGATGTAGGGGTGTCAATTCGGGTTAACGTGTCGGGTTCATGTCGTGTCGAGGTAGAGGTATTCGACTAAATGACTCAACCCTAACTCGATCCATTTAATAATCGTGTCATGATCCTTCAACTCTAACCCGACTTGTTAATAAGGCGGGTTGACCTGACCCAACCCATTTGACACACTTAATAAACAAGTCGTGTTGGGTTGACACGAATGTAACACAACCCATTTCAACCAGCATAATATTAAATATAACATCTATCTAGGAATAATTTTTTTTTACATCCTAAAAAGCAATGCATACAATTCAAGTTTTCAACCCACATTCAAAATAACATAGTTCAACAAAAATATAACATTCATCTAGAAATAAGTTCTTTACACTCCAAAAGAAGTGCAAGCACTTCAATCCAAATTCAAAATAACAAAGTTTAACAAAAATAAAATAACATAGTTTAACAAAAATATAATATCCTTGAATATTTTTCAAATGCTAAGTATCAATTTTGAAAAAATTTGAGCAAATAGTAGACTAATTCTGACTATTACCACGATTATAATCTATAGATTTTTTGTTGATGTCCAAATTCATAACATCTTCCACAAGCTCATCCAATTTTATTTGTGCAAGTTTTATGCCAAAAAAAAAAAAGTATTAGTAGTTCTAGGGTTTGAAAGTTTCAATTTCTAATTATATCCCTTGTAAATTTTTATAATTACTCACTTTTCTTTCTAAATTTAAAATATATGTTGGATATAAAAGGTATTTGACAAATATAAAATAAAATAAATATTTATTTGTTATACGAGTTAAACGGGTTGTGTTAAGTGGGTCATTTCGGGTTGACACAAATAAATTGGCGTGTCAAACGTGTTTATTGCGGGTTATACGGGTTGACCCGCTTATGACACGTTTCTTATCGTGTCGCTTTCGGGTCGACCCGTTTATGACCCAAACCCATTAAAGCCCAACCCTAACCCGAAAAAACCTGTGTTGGGTTCGTGTCGTGTTCACGGGTTGGGTCGAACATTGACACCCCTAATGCGATGGGCTAACAATATATGTGATCAAAGTTATTTTCACGAATAACCTTATTATTATTAATGGGGAGTATAACACTAAGTGCTTAAGAATAACACTAAAAAAAAAAACTTTGAAGATTACCAAAGATGGAGTTGGCAGGGTTCCTGGCGGCCTGGTTCTTCGCCGCATCACCAACCAAGCGCTCGATGTGAGTGAAAGCAACATAAGATGGTGTCGTCCTCATTCCTTGATCATTAACTATTATCTCTTCTCTTTCATTTTGCCACACTGCCACGCACGAGTACGTCGTTCCCAGATCGATCCCTATCGCCGTACCCTCTCCATGGTCGGACATTGTCGTCGGTAATAGAAGCCCACCAAAGACTTTTGTTAATTGAAACTAAAGTAGATGAAAATAGACTATGACGCACTTTAGAACTGAAAGGTTGAAAGCCCTAAATACTTAACATGCACATGAACTGGTGCTTTTAGAAAAAAGCAAAACGAAATAACGAGTAATTCTTAGGTACTTCCGGAGCACGGAGAATGGTACTCCCTCCTCTCACATTTATGGTGGGGTCCGCTCATTAAATTCATGGTAGAATCTACCATGAATGTGAAAAAAGGGAGTACCATTTCACTATACTTTGGGACTACCTAAGAATTTTTCGAAGAAAGCAGTATCTATGAGACACTTTTGACAATGAAAGGTTAAAAGACGGTACGAATTCAGCAAAAAAAAGAAAGAGAAAAGAAAAGACGGTACGATCTCTTCGAAGTTTCCCCCTTTCCACTTAAGATGGAAATAGTGAAAGAAAGGAAAGGTCTTAAATATAAACAGGTCCTACATTTAAAATGTGTACATTTACATATAGGTGATGTGTTAATTTTAATTCTTTTTCTTCTTAATTTCTATTATGATCACACAACAAACATTGCTGTTAAAAAAAGCACTCACACAAAAAAATATTTAATTTACATTTAAACATAAAAATTTGAAGAATAATAAAAATTACTAATATAGTATTGCGTTCACAGTGATGCTCTTAATTTGCTAAAAAAAACTATTTTTAGCACCATAAACAAAAAAATGCATGCTGCATTGATGATGCTAAAACTAAAATTTTTAGATCCTAACTACAGTAAACTATAAAAAAAATGACAGCTTACTATAGTTACAAAGTTTTAAATTTTTTTTTGTTCCAATTCTCTCTCTTATTCTATTTCTTTCTCTTTTTAGCTCTCCAGCCTGTTCTCTCTCTTTCTTCTATCATTTTTTTTCTCTCTTCTCCTTAGACTTAAACCTTCTTTTTTCTTCTCTTCGCTCTCTCATTTGTAGTGATTATGGGTTTTGTGCCAGTTGTAGGAGTAGTGGTGATAGGTTTTGTAGCCAATTGTGGGAGTAGTGGTGATAGGTTTTGTGGCCAGTTGTGAATTGTTGGGTTCAATGTCGTTTTGTGCCTAGTGGTAGTGGTGGCGGTGGCTGGTGGTGTTGGGTTTTTGTGGCCGATTGTGTGGCCGGTTTGCTAGGTTTTTGTGGCTAGTTGTGTGTGTAGGTTTGTTTGGTTTTTTGTGGCAAAGAGGAAGAGGGAGGAAGTAAGAAAGAAATTAATAAATAAATTAACAATGTTTTGGCTTAGATGTGAAAAATAAGAGAATTGATGTAGGGAGAGTTATAAAATAGTGTGTTAAAATAGATAAAGTAAGTTTTTGAAATGCTAAAAGTTAAAAATTTTACCTTTACCATTGTGAATGCTCTAACAATGCATAATTAATTTAAGTTGTAATGTTCTTTGTTACGTATTTGTAATTTCCTTTTAAATTTGAGATATATATATGTATATATATTATATTATATTATAAAAAATAAATAATAGAAAAAGATATTATTTTCAACAAAAATAAAAAAAAATGATTATCTATTACTGTATACAAGTACTTTGAGAATGCATCCAAGTGGAATCTCTGTCCAATACCCCCACCCCAGAAGAATGGAAGAAGCATCCATGGAGGAGGATAGACTACTATAGAGTACAAAGTACTTGAGAGTTTGAGAGACACTTCAAAGTCAGATTTATCCACTAGGCAACAAATCTCAATTTGAGCATAATGGCTTTTAAGAAGTTGCACTTGACATGATACTATTTATGGGTCTCACTATATAATTTTAGCTAAATTACAGCAAAAAGTTTTTAGTTTCAGCTAAATAAGTTTTTTCCAAATGGACCTTTACTGAGATCTAGCTTCAACGCCATTTCATTTTATTTTTCTTTCCGTAAAGGGCTAACATGTAATTTTGCTAAATCGAAGGGGCAAAATTTCAAGACGACTGCCAACAAGACCACCAAAAAAAAGTAGAAAACAAACATTTATTTTTCTAATCTATATTTATATCTATACTTACGTAAATTTTTATATAATGTTTTTTTTTTGAGGAATATTTTTTTTAAATTTTTGTATATTGTAAGTATGTAACGCTAAATCTTTTTATTTTTGTTAAATAATTTTAAAGTTACCATATAAGTTTTTAAAATCCTTTTTTTTTTCACATCATTAATCAAATATACATTTAATTTGAATTTTAGAATTACAAATAGTGCTAAACTATGTTTGCTTAAACTAATTAAAACCCACACTTTTTTTTAATAAAACAACCCAATACCAAATAAATCTGGATTATTTTTTAAAATTATAATAAAATTAGATATATTCTTTTCTATAAATTCTCTAATTTGACTTTTTATATATCAATATCATATATAAATTTTTTGTCCAACTTTTTCATGTATTGTACAGTTTGTACTGGTTAATGATTTGCATTATGTTTTTTCCAACAACACTAAGGACAACTTTTTTCATAATATTTTTAATAATATATAAAAAGTAATAAGTTGTGATTGAAATAACATCACTTACATATAAATTTATCCGATTTCCTTTTTATTATGCACCAACTATATAATAATTGCAATGGCAAAAAAATTTGTATCCCTATATTTATGGATTTGCAAAAGCCCAAAAAGGCAAAAATGTAGTTTGTACCATTTTTCTCTTGGTCGGTGATTATTACTTTCAATCATAAAATCCCAAACATATAACATTTCGGACCTCCAATTCGGCCTAACAATGTGACCATCTTCGACTACAGGCCCAAAGCTGAGATGTCTACCGAGCCTCCTAAGTCTCCATAGGCTGAACCCGTAATAATAAAGGAATTAAAGCCGAAGCTGATTCTTTTTATTTTATAAAAACCCAGTTTTAAGTTTACCTCGTTGAATTTGAAGCCGAAAAGAGAGTTCGAAATTGGTGTTTGATGAAATCTATAATCTTTTTTTGTTGGTTCCTCAAGATTTAGGAAGATTTTAGTTTACACTCGTTTTGGGTTGTGTTGTGCGGCTTGTGCCTTGATTTTTACTCGTTTTGATCTCACGTTAAAATCTTCCATTTGAATACAAGCTTGAAATTTATAAACAGAACTTTAATTACCACTGGGCAGCAAATATCAATTTAAATATAATTGCTTTTATAAACAGAGCTTCAACACCAGTTCGCCTTGTTTTCCTTTCAAGACAGGAATTTTGGCTTACGAAAAAAAAAAAAAAAAAAAAAACCTTTGTAGGATTTCAAGGGATAAAGGCCATAAAAATTGGTAAAAAAATTTACTTTTCTAATATATATATATATATATATATATATATATATACACACACCAATATTTATAATATAAAATGAAATCTTTTTAACTTTTAGTTGATCTTTTTTTTATAAAGTTACCATACAAGTTATCAAAAATCCAGAGTGTTTCACATGACTAGTCAAATACTATATCTTTTCAATTTGATTTTCAGAGTAACAAATAGTGATAAACTATGTTTGTTTAAATTAATTAAAGGCCACACTTTTTATTTTATTTTATTTATTTATTTATTTATTTTTTATAAATCTATAAAGCAACCCAATACCAAATAAATCCTTATAAAATTAGGTTTATTTTTTAAACAACAACAATAATAATAAAATTAGATATGTATACTGAAACAGAATTCAACGACACCAAGCTACGGGTTGAAGCTAAATCCTTATCAGTGGAAATGTCTTCAAAATTCCCAACAATTGCCTAACAAAGACCAAATAACTAACAAGAAAACACTAGAACGAATAATAAAACACTAGAATATCAACTTTTTGGGGGCTGCCTCAAATACTGATGGGATTGCAAGCGCTCTGGAGACATTTTAGCTTGTCTTCATACAGTCCTGAATCCACGAGCTCATGGTCATCTAACTACTGAAATACCTGTTCAATAGCATCTTTAATTCTTACATTCAGGGTCAAGCTTGGCACCAATCTTCTCATCATTGATAATATTCCTCACCTTGCAAGCATAGTCCACCAAAGCTTTCCTAGCATTAGACTTCTTCCTGTGTTCATCATCTTTAGCCTTGTACGTCTCTGCATCCTTCACCATCCTCTCAATCTCTTCACTGGACAGACTTAACTTATCTTTAGTAATGGTGATCTTACTCGTCGAACCAGTGGTAATCTCCTTAGCAGAAACATTCAAGATACCATTAGCATCAATATCAAAGCAAACTTTTACCTAAGCTACGCCCCATTCAAGATACCATTAGCATCAATATCAAAGCAAACTTTTACCTTAGCTACACCCCTGGGTGCTGGAGGAATACCACAAAGCTCAAATTTCCCCCAAGAAGTTGTTATCCGTAGCTCTTGCACTCTCACCCTCGTAAACTGAGATGGAGATAGAAGTTTGGTTGTCACGTATGGTGGTGAGTTTCCCTCCTTTTTGGCAGGAATGGCAGAATTCCTTGGAAGCAAAACAGACATATCTTTCGTAGGATCAGTTAATACCCCAAGAGACAAAGGGGTGACATCTAAGAGCACGATATCTTGAAGTTTCTCAGAATCTTTACCAGTCAAGATAGCAGCTCCATAAGCCACAGCCTCATCAGGATTAATGCCCTTACAAAGCTCCTTCCCTTTGAAGAAGTCCTGCAACAACTGCTGCACCTTAGGAATTCTGGAAGAACCACCTGAAACAACAACATCATGGACACAATTCTTGTCCATCTTAGAGTCGGTCAGGCACTTCTTCACAATATCCATACACTTCTTGAACAAATCCATGTTGAGTTCCTCAAATTTGGCACGGGTAATAGTTGAAGAGAAATCAATACCTTTATACATAGAATCGACTTCAATGTCGGTCTCAAGAAAGAATCCGTTTTGATTTCTCACAAGCAGTTCTTAACCTCCTAAGAGCTTTGGGGCTATCACTAATGTCCACCTTGTGTTTCCTCTTAAATGTTGCAACAAAGTGTTTTACCATTCTGTTATCAAAGTCCTTGATTGTCTCCAGCAACTGCCTTCACTTCAAAGACACCATTCTCAATAGTAAGTAGTGAGACATCTGCAGTACCACCACCCAAATAAAAAATTAACACATTTTTCTTGCCAATGCAGCCAAACTTCTCAAGACCATATGCAATGGCTGCGGCAGTTGGTTCATTGATTATACGCAGGACATAAGCCTGTAATGCCTCCAACATCCATTGTGGCCTTACGCTGGAAATCATTGAAGTAAGCAGCCACATTCTTCACAGTTGTGCCCAGGTAGATTTCGGCCATCTCACGCATCTTCCTAAGGACCATAGATGAGATTTCCTCAGCAGAAAAATGCTTCTCCTTGCCCTTACAGTTTACCACGATCGTAGGCTTATCACTAGGACCTTCAATAACCTTAAATGGCCGAAGGTTGATATCACTCTGAACCAAGGATCAGAGAATCTCCTACCAATCAACCACTTTGCATCTGCAATATAATAACTTTTTAGAAACAGTTCAAATAGAAAGGAAAAAAAAATTATAAGACAACAATAAAGCCCAAGAAGCAGAAATTAGATATTGATTTTTTTTTGGTTGACAATTATATTTTATTTGTGAATTAAAGGAATGAAAGAGGACATTTTGTAGCTCATATAATAAAACTAATAACAAAATTTTAAAAGGGAGAAAAAAAAAATCAACTATTGGCTCATGAAGCTGCTCTTATAACATTGTGATTTCACGTTAAAATCTGAAATTTGATTAGAGCTGATGATACATGGATACAAAGTTTGAAAATTTTAAATGGGGACTTGATAATTACAGTCACTAAGAGTTCATAATTTATTCATATAAGGGAAAAAGTTATGAGTTCGTTAAATGATTTTTATTTTTTACTACTGAAATTGTGAATGCTATTAACATTATTAAAGTGATTTAAGTGGAGAAATTTTTATTTTCTTCTGAACTATTGTAGGGAGGAACATTTTTATGGCTAATATGTGAGTGCACAATAATTTTAAAAAGAAAAAAAGAAAAAAGAAAACAAAAGAAGAGAAACTAGAAAATTCCTGAAAATAAATTTTTTCCCTTTTCTTTTAAGGAGTATATCATACACGAGCAATAAATTGTGTTTTTGGTGAATGAGAATTCAGAACATAAAACTTTATCTGTGATTAAATACAGTCCAAAATAAGTTGTTCTAACAGTCGCCAAAATAATAATCCATGTAAAAGCAAGAGCCAAGAAGATAGGCTTAGACAAATGCAATATATACCAAGAATACACATTGATGTTGGCAGGGATGGAACTATGCTTGGACCCCCGGGGGGGGGGGGGGGGAGGGCAACGCCCCCCCTAGTCCAATGAGAAAAAGGGAAGTATATAATATATATAATATATAAAGCTTGTTTTTTTAATTTTCATGCTCTATTTTTATTCAATACTTTCACACTTTCATACAAAAAAAAAAAAAAAAAAAAAAACTTTCTTTATTCAAATTTTCATTAAATTTTGATTCTTTTTGTGGTTATTTGTCTAGGTTTTAAATGATTTATGAAATTTATCTTAAAACATTAGCATAAGATAATTGCAGTTTAAGTGTTTGATGAAGTTCCCCAAAGAAGTTTGGGATAAACACACACACACACACACACACACACACACACACACATATATATTCTTTTATAAATTGCTTGGATAAAAAACATGGTTATCTTTGGGTTAATCTAGAGCTACAATATGAAGGTTTAGGCTATAATTTTTTTTTTTAAGCACTTGAGTTTGAGTGTATCTCGCCCCCCCCCCCCCCCCATTTGAAATCCTAGCTCCGTCCCTGGATGTTGGTAAGTAAAAAACCAAGTTTTTTTAGAATTAAAAAAAAATTTTTATCCAAAAAAAAAAAAAAAAAGTTGTTTGAAGATTATCGAAGACAGAGTTGGTGGGGTTCTTGGCAACCTGGTTCATGGCAGCATCACCGACCAAGCTTTGGGTATGAGTGAAAGCAACATAGGAAGGAGTAGTCCTGTTCAATGAAGCATGGGTGCGTTTCCGGATTCGGGTGCGGGACTCAGCAATTTTTGAAAAAGTTGGGTGCAGGTGCGGCGATTAAAAATATTTTTATTTTTATTTTCTATATATTTCCTTCATATACTGGTACCTAATAACAACCCTAGGTAAGAAGTGGAGCTAATCTTTGTCCACTTCGGAACCTAACTTTGTTTATTTTAAGTAACTGGTGGTCAATCGTGCATCTTAGCCTCTGGCCTTTATAAACACAAACACAAAGTATCCCAATGTAAAACCTAAAACAAAAACAGCAAAATGGAGCCAGTTCTATACACAGACCCAAGCTCTAGCAACTCAACTTTATCATCATCATCACCAATCCCACCATGAGATGACATGTTTTGGCATGATTCAAGGCCAATTTTGGCCTGTTTCGGCCGTTTCGGTCCATTTCAACCATTTCGGTTGCCAGCCGATACGACCCGATTTGGCTAAATTGGCTCGGTTCGGTGTGAATAGGTGCGAATCGAAGCCGAGTCTTGGGCCTTTGAGTACGTCAGTGCCGCGTTTAACGTGACTCTATGAGGTAAGGAGAAGGGTTTGAGCAAACAGGAGGGTACTTGGGTCTCCGAGTATAAGGCCACCCATTGTAGGAAACCCAGCGCCCACAATACAAATAGATTGTGAGCCCCAAGTAGAGGCTGAACCCAATAGCCATATTTTGGGTACGCACAGTATGTGTGTAGTAAAAAATAAATAGTAGAAGAAGATTTTATTTTCAAAAAAAAAAAAAATTGATTAAGATGTGGACCTCCTCTGTTGGTTTTGGGATCCCCTTTATCGAAATCCCCTAGAGGAACGAATGAGGCTTACTAGCAATCTATATATTGAGGAGGATAAAGAAGAAAGCAGTTAGGACATGCTCTAAAATCAGGTTTATCAAGTCAAACTCGACGTGATTATAAGCCTTACTAGTTTAGATCCAACTTCAACATCATTTCACTTTGTTTTCCTTTCTACTTAGAAGACATGTAATTTTAAAGGAGAATATGACAAATAATATGGAACAATTTCCCATATATTTTTAGAGAAACAAACACACACAAAGGATAAAGAATTTGTGATGTTTCTTTGTGCAAGATCCATATTCTTTCTCCTTTTTGTGTGTATTTTTATTTTTGAAAAAAAAAAAAAAAGTAATTTTGCTTGTGAAAGGAAATAAAAAAATAAAAAATAAACTTTATAGGATTTCAAGTTGACAAGACCACCAAAAAATTATTAAAAAAAATCAAAACATTTACTTTCTAATCTATATCTATATTAATATCAATATTTATATATAATATAATATGAAATCTTTTTTTATTTTTGTGGATATTTTATTTAAGTTACCATATAAGTTTTTTTGAAAATTAACAGTTATAAGCTTTTCACATGATTAGTCAAAAATATATTTTTAATAGTTATGAATATATAATGCTATACTATGCTGCTTTAAACTAATTAAAACCACACATTTTTTAAATAAATTAAGCAGGTCAAAACAAAATATATTCTTTTTAATTCATTGTTTTTTTTTTTTAAATAATAACTAAATTAGATATGTTCTTTTCTATAAATTCTCTAATTTCACCTTTTAGTTATGTACTTATTAATTAAAAAATTTTATATATAATTCTTTTGTCTAACTTTTTCATGTGTTACACGGTTAATGACTAGGTCTATTATTTCTAATAGTAAGGATAACTATTTCAATAACCTTTCTCACAATATTTTTTCTTTTAAAAGGATTTCAGCCTATGACGTTTTATTCGTTATGTTAAAATTAATAAGTTGCATCTTTTATTTTCACAAAATGGTACATGACTAACTGTCATTGTAGGCACAGTTTGCTTTTATTAACTTACATCAAGTGGAGTTGTAAAGGAAAACGTGAGGATTGATTCATTGTCGGTGTCTGGATTGATTCAGGATCCTTTGCCGTCCACTATTTCTCTCACAACCAAAAATTAAAAATTCTCTTGTCCTTGAATCTGGATTTTTTTTTCTTTATATAAATTCAGGGGTAAGGTTACATTTCAGAAAGGTTACGTAACAGGGCAATTTATCCTCTCCATGAACAGAGTCCAGGCTAACCCTTTATCAATTCATATTGCTTACTAATCTAATCGAAGACTCTAAAATGCAAACAAACTGTGGCTTTTACAGGATAAATCAACTTCCGAGCTAGACAGGTTGAAGCTAAACCTTATCAGCTGGCATAAAATGACAAATCCAAAAATTTAGAGTCATAAATTTCCAAACAAGGACAAATTACTAGCAAGAAAATAAAAGACTTAAAAGGGTTGGAAAAATAAATTCGAAATAGTCACACTGGTGAAATGGTTTGCACCCTTACATGTGTTGTACTTTTGAGAGGTGCTACTCAAAGTTTTTGATTTTGTCCACAAATCCTATGAATGATTGGGTTGCAGATGCTCTCAAGCGTTTCCAGCTTGTCCTCATATCGTAGGCATCTAACCACTGAATCACCTGTTCAACAGCATCATTAATCTTTTTCTTACGTACGAGGCCAAGCTTGGCACCAATCTTCTTATCATTGATAGTGTTCCTCATATCGTAGGCATAGTTCTCCAAAGTTAACTTAGCCTCAACCTTCTTCCTGTGTTCATCATCTTCAGCCTTGTATATCTCTGCACATCTTGGACCATCCTGTCAATCTCTTCAGTCTTCACTGGACAGTCTTGCCTTATCATTAGTGATAGTGATCTTACTCATCACACCAGTGGTCATCTCCTTAGCAGAAACATTCAAGATGCCATTAGTGTCAATATCAAAACAAACTTTTGCCTTAGTAACACCCCTAGGTGCTGGAGGAATGCCAGAGAGCCGAAATTGTCCCAATAAGTTGTTGTCACAAGTTCTAGTTCTCTCACCCTCGTAAACAGAGAACAACATAGAAGTTTGATTGTCACTCATGTTGTAGTAGTTCTCCTCCTTCTTGGTGGGAATGGCGGTATTCCTTGGAATCACAATAGACATCTCTGATCCACAAACCTCTACACCGAGGGACAGAGGAGTGACATCTAAGAGCATGATGTCTTGAAGTTTCTCGTTACCCATTCCGGTCAAGATTGCAGCTTGAACAGCAGCTCCATATGCCACAGCCTCATCTGGATTAATGCTCTTACAAAGCTCCTTTCCATTAAAGAAGTCCCGCAACAACTGCCGCACCTTGGGAATTCTGGAAGAACCACCTGTAACAACAACATCATGGACACAGCTCTTGTCCATCTTAGCATCAGTCAAACACTTCTCCACGATATGGATACACTTCCTGAACAAATCCATATTGAGTTCCGCAAATTTGGCACGGGTAATAGTTTTAGAGAAATCAATACCTTTATATAAATAATCAACTTCAATAGTAGTCTCCATTGCAGAAGAAAGAATTATTTTTGCTTTCTCACAAGCGGTTCTTAACTTCCTAAGAGCTTTGAAGTCTACACTAATGTCCACCTTGTGCTGCCTCTTAAATATATTAACGAAGTGCTTTACCATTCTGTTATCAAAGTCCTCACCTCCAAGGTGAGTGTCTCCAGCAACAGCCTTTACTTCAAAGACACCCTTCTCAATGGTAATTAGTGAGACATCTGTAGTGCTACCACCCAAATAAAAAATCAATACATTTCTTTTGCCAATGCTACTTGCCATCCTATCAAGACCGTAAGCAATGGCGGCAGCAGTTGGTTCATTAATTATACGCAGGACATGCAGGCCTGCAATTCCTCCAGCATCCCCTGTTGCCTTACGTTGTGAGTCATTGAAGTAGGCAGGGACAGTAATAGCTGCATTCTTCACATGCCTAGGTAGGCTTCAGCAATCTCACGCATCATTCTAAGGACCATAGATGAGATTTCCTCCGCAGAAAAGTGCTTCTCTTCACCCTTATAATCGACAATGATCATAGGCTTATCACCAGGACCTTCAATAACCTTGAATGGCCAAAGATTGATATCACTTTTGTTAGGTTCTAAAGTTTAGGATTTTATGTATTTAGAACTCTAATTTGTATTGTTGGCAAACCATAATCAAAACAATGTGTTTAGAAGTGTTTAAAGCTAGCTCAAAGTTGTGCGTCAATGTAAAGTTGGAATCGAGTTAAAGCAGGAAAGGATTATGCCTTTCGGCCTGGCTCGATCGATCGAAAGACAGGCTCGATCGATCGAAGCTCGGGCAGAATGTTTTTCTGCAGATTCGTCCAACTCAGCCCTAGTTGTTTTAAAACGTTTTTAGGGTTTCTTATTTGTCCTAAGTATAAAAGGCAAACCCTAGCCACGTTTTAGTGTTGCTCATATTTGCGGTTTGTGTAAATCTCTTGTGAGATCTAGAGGAGCTTTCCTTTACTCAAACTTAGGGTTTTCAGGTAGAAGATTTATCTACGCCTTGATGATCAATTCAGTTGCTGCCATTGAAGCTTAAAGAAAACACAAGAGGGTGTGCTTGTAGCTGGTGGTGAATCCAAGAAAGAAGGAGTCCGTGGATTCGGAACTTGCACATGATCGTGTCAGTAAGTTTTACTGGTTGGTAGCAATAAGAAGTCGAGCGTGGGGGCTTGTAAGTTTTATTGTATGAACTTCGATTCTTTTAAGATAGTGGATTCAAGTTTACCTTGAGAATAGTTAGGTCAAATTCTCCCCAGGTTTTTACCGGTTTGGTTTCCTAGGCGATCATATTTTGTGTTATTTATTTCCGCTGCTTTGCATGATTTGATCTTTTATATTGTGATAACCTAGACTTGTTTAATTGGACTAAGTAATAACTTGGCTAATTACCTAGGTATAATCAATTGTTTAAGGGGTCTAAAAACTATCAACTTTGAACCAAGGGATCGCTAAATCTCCTACCAATCAATCGCTTGGCATCTACATGACAATACCATTTTAAGGAATTAAAAAATGATTTGACAACAATAAAGCATAAGGAGCATAAATAAATTAATCATTTCTTGTCCATAGGTATATATATATATATATATATATATTTATATTTAAGTAGAATTAGAAAACATCAAAAATTGGCAACTTAAGCTCTTGCTGATGACCTTGAAAATTTTTAATTTGAATCGATACTATATCCCTGAAATTTGTAACAGAGAACTTTAATTAAGATCATATTGACTACAATTAATAAAGTCAAAACTGCCCGTAATTGATAGCTTTTAACACCATGCGTGGTAGAATTTGAACGAGATTGTCGCCTATAAAATGGTGAATATGAATAATATAAAACATTGTGATATTCGGGTAAGTTCGTTTTTTCCTGGGTTTTTTGGACTTATTTAATTAGGTAAAGTATAGTAATATATTTATCATTTGAAGAAAAAGTAGAGTTATATTTTTATTGAAAAAACAAAAGTATAGATATATTTTTATGTAATTTAATTTCAAATAAAATAAAAGGCAAATAATAATAAGCTCGTCCAAACATATTACAATGATTAAGTCGAACAACCCTGCATCTTTTGGCTAATATTTTAGTGCAAACTAATTTTGTAAAAGGAATATGTACATTTTTAGACCCCTTAAAACACAACTAAATTAACCTAGTTAATTGGCCAAGTGATTACTTAGTCAAATTATTCAAATTTAGGTTAACACAAATATATCATATTATGTAAAGCAGCAGAAAATAAATAACACAAAGATATGATGACCTAGGAAAACCAAACTGGTAAAAAACCTGGAAATGATTTAACCTAACTATCTTCAAGGTAAAACAGATCCACTATGAAAGAATTGAAGTTTACACAATAGCGACTTAGACCACTAACATCCTATTGCTACCTCGAGTAAAAAACTTATTACCATAATCACATAATAGCTCCAAGTCCACAGACTACTTCTTTCTTGGATTTACAGTAAGTACAAGTACTCTCACTTATGTATCTTTAAGCTCTTTATGTAGCAACCGAACCGATCATCAAGCTCTTGATATAATCTTGATTCTTGATAACCCTAAGTATATGTGAAGGCAAACACCTCTAGATCTCACAAGAGATTCACATACATAGCATAAACAGCAACCACAAAATGTGGCTAGGGTTTTTCCTTTTATACTTAAGGCAAAACATAAAACCCTACACGTCAAACGGGCTTGGGCTGAGTTGGAAAATTTTGTAGAAAAACAATCTGCATGAGCTTCGATCGATCGAGTCTAATTTTTGATCTATCGAGCCTTGTAGAAAAACAATAGTAATTTTTTGCAATTACTCGATTTCAACTTTACATACAAATATACTTTAATCAAGTCTAAAACAAGACTGAATGTTTTGATCATGGTTTGCCAACATTACATAATGAAGTTCTAATACATTTAAACCTAAAGTCTTAGAACCTAACAGAATAACTAGAAACGACCGGAAAATAAGTTCCATATTTGCTTTAAATTATTCACTAATCTTATCAACTAATGCACAGAAAAGTTTGATAATTATATATGAGACATTCAATTATAAGTACTACATTCACTAATCTGATCAACTAATGCACAGAAAAAAATTTGATAATTATATATGAGACATTCAATTAATAAGTCCTACATTCTCAAAAATAAATTTAATAAGTACTTTTGATAAATAACAAGTTAAATTAGAGAATTTGTGATAAGGATTTTTCCTAATTTAATTAGAAATTATTAAACCTAAAATTAGAATTTGTTTAGTATTAGGGTCCTAGTTATCTCTATGCTTCAGGCGAAAGTTTATTTAAATATGATACATATTAATTCAATAAGTACTAATAAATAAAATTTAATTAGATAATTTATTTTTAAAAAAAAGATCAAACCTAATTTAATCAAAATTTGTTGTACCATTTGTTTACTTATCAAAAACGATGGTGAATTTTAATTAATTTAAATTAATATAGTTTGATATTATTTCTAACTATAAAAAATAAATTAATATATTAGAATGAGTCAACACCAAAAAAAAAAAAAAAGAGGGTCAAGGTTAGATTTTTTTTTTTTTTTTTTTTTTTTTTTTTTTTTTTTTTTTTTTTTTTTTAGTTCCCATGTGCCCCACTTAACCCCACTACCCATCATTCTGAGCCACTCATTTTCACACTATCCATCTTCTCTCTTTTGGCCGGCTCTCTCTTTTCTTTCTTTCATTTTTCTTTCTTTTCTCTTTACTTAAACACACACACACACTCCCTTCCACACTCACCCGCCGGCCTCCACTCCAAACCACACCATCTCACCATCATTTTTCCGGCAAGATCACCGGAAAAATATTTAGGAACTCCAAAACATCTTCATCATTTTATTTAAGGCAAAAATTTCTAATATTTTTGGTGGGTTTTACACTTTTACTTGAGGTTATTTTTATCTAAACTTTAATAATGATACTCATGTGATTTATGAGTATTGGAAGTGATATTTATGTGTTTTATGTATGGGTTTTGTATTGGTAGAATTATTTGATGAGTGGGTATATATTTTGTGCTATTGATGACTACTTAAGGTTTATATATGGTGGAAAAATTTAGGGGTTTTAAGTTATAACATGTGATGGTTGGTGAATTTAATTTTTCTATTGCCATTGGGTTTATTTGGAGTTAGTTGAGGTTCCAAATTTCTTATCTTGGAGGATATATTGATTTTACTTTCATGGGTCTCTTAATGATGTAGTGTAAATTTTATGGAAACTAGTCATAATGTTGGAGATGATATTAAATGGGTTAACTTTATAATTGGAGTTTTTGCCTTGTGAATCATTTTGTTAAGAAACTATGGAAGTGGAATATATTATTATTGATGAGGTTAGATGCTAGGCTTGCCTAATTAAGTGATTATTTGGCAATTCCTAAATTGTGGCTAGATGCAATTTCAAGCTCTATACTCATTGTGATAGGTTTACTTGATATTGTTTAGGTTCTAGCTAATCTCCTTGGAGCTTGGAGAATTAGGATTTTGCGGTTGCGAGATAAGTAGCTTTTTAATGAGATTTTTTGGAAAATAGCCATGTTTCATAAATGTTGTTTTTGGATCAAACACATTTTGGAAAATTGTATATGAATATATGTTTTCTTAAAAGTGTTGTGTTGTGACCCTACTATATATTATTATATATGAAAATGCATCATATTTGGTATTGCATTTGGGGAAATGCATGAATTGTTGATATGGAAAAAAAAATGAGCATCTTTTATTTAATCTTTGATAAGGAAATCTTGGATGTTATGGTATATTAGAAAATTTAAAGATGCTTATCTTGTCTTAGCACTGGATTTTTGGTAATGTATCCACCTTCCATATCCATTTTCCTTCAAAGAAACCAGCTTCTCCCCCTTCCCCTTTAGCAATTCTGTAGGCACTCTTGCCATCAAAGTTTCCTGAGGGTGAATAAACCCAGCTGATACAATCAAGAGTGTACGGAGAAATTGGTATTGGTATAGCTCCAATTGTCCTCCCCACGACACTTGGTAAATCAAAGGAGATTTGTTGCAAATTCCACATTCCATCTAGGATCATATCTTTCACCTGCAATTGATCCTCACCTCTGTTAAGAGGTCCGATGATCATGTTCCTGAGAGGCCCTTCCGATAGCTATTTGTCAAGCCAAAATTTTAAATTGCTGTTTCCTCCCACCAGCCATTTCGATCCTTTGTTAAAGACATCCTGCCCTTTTTAATGGCAGACCAGGTACGAGAGCAAGGTCTCTTGGGGTTTGTGTATTTACTTCTCATCACCTTGGCCCAATTTTGGTCTTTTTCCACATGCATACGCCAGTTAAGCTTAGCAAGCAGTGCTACATTTTTTGGCCTTGCTGCAGTCACTCCTAGGCCTCCTTCTTTTTTTGGCTTAGTGATTTTTTCCCAACTCACAATGTGCAGCTTCCTTTTCTCCACCGAAGAGCCCCAAATGAAGTTTCTGTTGGTTTTGTCTAAAGCATCAATAATTTTCCCAGGGAGCATGACACCTTGCATCACACAAGAAAATTATTATGGTTGCTTGTGCAGATTATGAGCTTCCTTTATGGGGCATTGATGGCTAGGACTGTTACTGCTAGAATTCAGCATCAAGTGTGGCTATGGTACAGACTGTTACTATTGGAGTTCAACATCAGGTATGGCTAAACAGTGCAAACTGCTACTGCTGGAGTTCAGCATTAGGTGCAACAAGGTAGTGTTGACTGTTACTGCTGATGTTCAGCATCAGGTACAGCTAGGAAGTGCAGACTGTTACTATTGGAGATCAACATCTGGTGCAAGTTGTTACTGCTGGAGTTCAACATCAGGTGCAGCTGTGGTGTAGACTGTCACTGCTGGAGTTTAGCATTAGGTGCGGCTGTGATGTAGACTGTTACTGCTGGAATTCAACATCAAGTGTGGCAAGGTGCAGATTGTTACTGCTAGAGCTCAACATCAAGTATGGCTGGGTAGTGCAAACTGATACTACTGGAGATCAGCATCTGGTGCAACTAGGCAGTGGAGTCTGCTACTTCTGAAATTTGGCATCAAGTGCAATTGTGGAATGCTAACTTTGTACTACTAGATGGTTGATATTTTAAGTTCCATATTGCTGGATGTTTCACAACTTAAGAGGCATGGTGATTCTTCATTTATTGTTGACTCCCCAGTGGAGTTGCCAGAATGTCGGGGGCATTTTTTATTTGTTGCCAATATGATATTTGGGAAGTCAAGACCGAGATTCGACTTTAGGTTTGGAATATGGCCTAAAGGCTATCGGTGAAGTGTGAAAGACCCATTTTGCTCAAGGTCCGAGTTGCATCCAACAAATATAATAATAAGGCCCCAAAAATACCTCCTACAAAGATAAGTTAGCACAAAAGATGACCCTCCACAATAAGTGCTTAAATAATAGTCCAGTAGTAAATAAGAAAAACATTTAGTGGTAGATATTTGAAAAATTAATAAATGTATTTGCATAGTAAAAATTATGCATTTCATCCATAGTCAGTTAATATAAAAGTGGGCCTCTTATAACAAGTACATAGGAAGATAATGGTCCAATAATGAACATAACAAACCTCCAATGTTAACTTCTAATTAATTAATAAATGTGTTTACATGATAAGAATCATATATTTTCCTCATTATTATTAAGTCAACATAAGGGAAAACTCCCATAGTATCCAAGAAATTATGACCTTCATGTTAGGACATATGTGATTCACTTGTTAGGAACATATGTTACTATTTTTTGTAATTGGCTAATCTTTTGACAAAACACACATATTTGTGTAGATCTAGAATGTGTTTAATAGTTCAAGAAACTGTGTTTCAAGATCAAGTGTTGAAGACATGTAAGTCTGTCCAAGAAACAAGCCGAAGAAGTGTCTGTCATTAATGCTCGACAGTTAGCTCGATAGCTAGCTATCCATTGAGCTTAAGAAGCTGTTCCAGCCCCGTGGCTCGACAGTTGCTCAACAGCATCTCGGTAGACAGGTATCTGTCGAGCTTTATGAAAAACAGAATTCCAATTCTGTTTTGACTCCAATCCGGTTTTATGTGTTTGGGCTTTCTTTTCTCACAACCCTAGACATATAAAAGGATTATTTTAAGGGCCATCAGAGAGTTCACAAGTTGCATAAGTGTTGAGCAAAGTTTGTTCAAGCAAATTGTGACCGGAGACAGAATTTGCCCTAGTTCATCATTCTTGAAGAAGTTGTTGTGTTTATGCACCATAGGATTTTGTGACCAAGCATCTTCTTGATCTTTATCGTTGGGATGAACTGAAGAACTTTACAACCAACAACCTTCTCTAGTTGGTGCTTGAAGTTGCTACTGGGATCCGCGCAATTGGTTAGTCATGTACTGGGAGCCGTGCATCGAAAGAAGAAATTATCACTACAGAACAAGTCTAATTGGGTATTGGGATAAAGGTTTAACTAGGTTGGTATAAGGTACTGAGATTCTTTTACTTGTAACCGCTTGTGATAATAGTGAAATTTTGGGAGTGGTGATCTTAAAATCACTTGATGGGGTTTTTGCCGTATTGGTTTTCCCCATTTTTAAACAAATCATTGTGTTATTTTATTTTCCGTTGCATATTTAGATTAATTGGTGATTTGTTTGTGTTACCACGCATTTACATGTTAATTAACTTAATTAATTTACTTGGCTAAATTAATTGGTTAATTTATCACAAAGGGTCGATTCGTTTTTGGCCTATCACTTCATTATAATAGCAATAAAAAAGGATTAAAGGCTTATAATTACAAGTAAAAGAGGAAAAAATAGGATGGAATGAAGGGAGAGAAAGACCCCTAGCTTAGTGTAGCAAATATTTAACCAAGATTCTTATGTCCATGTTGGAATATGTGGAAGGATGTATGGTAAATGATAGAAACTACTATTATATGAGTGGGGGGGAGGGGGGTGGGGGGTGGGGGAGTATATGGTGATGTGGGAATAAAATGGTAAAGGAACTTGGTTATTTTTTGCCATGGTGGAGAGAGACTGATTTTAACTAATCATGAGACCTTTATGGTGACGGGTTTTGTTAAAAAAAGGGAAGGAATATTTGTGAGTTGATGGGTATGGTTATTTATGAACTAAAAAAGGAACTTATTTCTGAATCAAGAGTTGAGAATAGCAAGATTGATGGAGACTTTGAGACAATTTCATCCCCCTGGGCGAGTAGAGAAGCTTAGGGAGCAATTAGCAAAAGTGAAAAACGTTAGGTCTGATTAGCAAGAGAATTTTCAGAATATCCATCATGAGATTTGGCCAAAAATGGTATGAACTTCTTTTTGAGTGCTTGTCTCCTTTGGGTAATGTCAGATGGAGCTGAAATTCAGAGTATCTAACCTAGGATTTGGCCAAAAATGGTGTGATTTGCTTTTGGGCTGCCTTACTTCTTTGGGCAAAGTCATACATGGGTGAATATTTGGGTAATCTTGCATTAAATGCTAAGATTTCTAAGGTTGGCTTCTGCCAATGGGATTAAGGCAGGTATTATGGTAGAATCTTGGTGCTGCAACTAAGATTTGAGGTTTAAGGAGTAGGAGCTATCACCCCAAGCTAGGTGTCAAGCTTTTAGCCTACTTTAGGGAGATCTACTGGAGATTTTTTATGCCCTCCAAATCACATTTCCCTCTATTTCCCCTTTTAGGAATTCATGGGTTTGGTTCATGAATTAGTTTTAGACATTTTTAGTACTAAAGAAACTAGTTTGTTGAAGTTTGGATGAGTTGGTCATGGCTTCCTCTAGCAGTAATTGAAATGTAGGAAGGAAGAATGGCATTTATTGCATTTCAACTTTTTGGTGTTAGTCCAGCCCCTTAGTGCTGTTCACATCAGAAATGGCAGTGGTAGAGAGGCTGATGGGACAAGTGGTCAACTCCTAATTTGGTTTGGGCTTGCTTTTTGAGGTGATCTCCAGTGGAAGGTAGAACTAAATGGAGTTCTCCAGCTTGGTCAGTTTGCATACATGGGCTGTTTTGGTTGAGACTTCATGTTGGGCTTGGCCATGAGGGCTGAGTACTTTGGTGAGCCTTTGACTTGGTGGTTCTCTCCACTTGGGCCTATCCTTTTGCTTTCTCATTGTGAGCCCTACTAAATGGACAAAACTACTATATATTGTCATGGATTTTTATTCCACATGGGCTTGTGTTAGTTAAAATGAAATGTATTCATGAGTTTTAATAAATATTTATGATAGGTTTTTGGGTCTTAATAAAAAATTGAATAATTTCTCATAATTTTTGCCATGGATTATTTTGTAAATGGTATTTTCTTTGGGGCTTTTAAATAGTAACCTCCAATGTTTCTTGTGAATAATATTTACCAAGAGTTTTAGTAAAGGCAATATCCATGGGTTTCCAATAAAATATGATAACAACCACTATAATGGAATAATGTGATATTCTCATGGGTTTTTCTATAGATAATGATATTGGGCTTGTAGGATAAATAATTACCATGGGTTTTGGAAATAAACATTATGAATGTTGTGATATAAGATAAATAGTGACCATGGGTTCTTATTATATAAATTCCAAGGTTTTATAATATGTTATGAAATAAATAAATGTCATGATTTTAAGATAAAGAATCATAACTTTCCATGGGCTTTTATAAGATAATTGCCATGGGTTTTGAGAATAAATAATTGTCATAGATTCCATGGGCTTATAATATATAGTAATGTTTAAGAACTTAAAAACATCTTTCATCATGGGGCTTTTAAGGAAAATACTTATGATATAATATTTTGCCAAGTATTAATAACCTTGGGCTTTTGATAAAATAGTTTCAAGTAATTAGCTTGGGCTTTTAATAGTGCCAACCTAAATTGGATTTTGATATTGCCAATGTGAGTTGGGCTTTTAATATTGTCAATGAGAATTGGGCTTTAAATATTGCCAGTGAGAACTTGGCTTTTAATGTTGCCAATGAGAATTAAACTTTTTTTATATTGCCTGTGAGAATTGGATTTTTGATAAATAAATTGCCACGGGTTTAAATCATGGGCTTTGATCATGGATTTGAATTCCAATGATAAAATTGCCGTGGGTTTAAACCATGAGATTTGATCATGGATTTGAATTCCATTGATAAAATTGTTTTGCCATGGACTAAAATCATGGGCTTTTCAAATATTATTAAGCATAAGTATTCTTGGACTTTAAATAAAATGGGATGTGTGTATTGGGCTTGTAGGGCCGATTTTGAGCTTAACTAAATAATGATAATAAAATTAGAAAAAATATGAGTTTTTTGGACTTTTTGTGATAGTTTATATCATGACTCAATTTAGATAATAAAATATGAAATATATGTGGTTAATATAATAATAGGGCAAAAATTATTTGTGAAAGTCCAATGACTTATTAGTAGTGTTTGAAAATAAATAGGTAGTGCTTAAATAAAATCAGTCGTAAAAAAAATGTACCCTAACAACTGGAAAGCAATTGGTAGAGTTCTTGGTTATTTTTTTTTAAAAAAAAACCATTAGTTTGGGACTCTTTTATTCCGAAATTCCAATTATGTTGGAAGATTATTTAGATGCTAGTTGGATTACTACTGTGAGTGATAAAAATCCACGTTTGGTTGGATATTCACTTTTGTTAGGTATATATATGAATAGGTTGTAATAATGATATTTGAGTTCTGAGAATATTGTTTCATAAAGTTTATAAAGTGAAAATTCATGTTCTGGAATTTTCTAAGTGAAATTCAAAATTCAGTATTTTCGATAGGTCGAAGTCTTTCCTCAATCAATCAAATTGATGAATAAAATTGCTCTACAGTCTCAGCCTGGTTCGATTGATGCTCGATTCTTGTTCGATTGATCGAAAGGAATGCTTAATCGATCGAGACTTGTAAAACTAAATTTTCTGCAGAATTTTCGATAACTGTTTTGAATGTTTGAAAATGTTTTATGCATTGTGAACAGTTTTATGAAACAGTTTTATGAAACATTTTAACTCTCCATATGTGTCTTTTGGTGAAATATATCGCTATGGGTATAAACTGAGGTTTATGTTCACTTAAAAAGAAACACAAAATAGTAAGTTACAAAGAAATACAAGAAATCCTTTGGTCATTTTCTAGAATTGTTATTTGTAGAACCCAACAACTTGGATGTATCCTGGAGACAAGTTTGTGATAACTCTTTAGCAATAATAATATGGGGGCAAATATTTTCTAAGGCAAATGATAATGTGCCTCCAAATTATCTATTTATGTTTGTCTTTTATGTTGACATTGTTCTTCCATCATTACTTTGTGTAATATCCCCAACAATATGAAATTTCTGTTTCTTGAATAATGATCGTTCGAGCAGTCAAGCAATCTAGAACTTACTTGAGGGAGCTTGCTTGTCTTCAATTTCTTCAACAACAACAACAAAATAATTGTAAAAGACTTTTACACTATTTAAACCCTAATTAACTTACATTGAACTACCGCCCTTAATTTGTCTCAAAGAATTTGTCTTAAGGAATTTGCCAAAATTTCCATATCTTTAAATCAGATTTTTTTTTTTTTTTCTCAATGTAAATTCAGGGCCATGATACATTTCACAAAGGCTACGTAACAGGGGCAATTTATCCTCTCCATGAACAGAGTCAGAGCTAACCCTTTATCAATTCACATGGCTTCTTAATCTAATCTAAGACTCTAAAATCCAAACAAACTGTGGCTTTTACGAGGATAAATCCACATCCAAGCTAGACAGGTTGAGGCTCAACCTTATCAGTGGACATAAAAATGACAAACCATAAATTAAGTAATAAATTTCAAACCAAGGACAAATTACTAATAACTAGCAAGAAAATAATTGAGTTAAAGGTTTGGACAAACAAAGTCGAAATAGTCACACTAGTAACATGGTTTGCACCCTTACATATGCTTCACCGTTGAGAGATTCTGCTCAATTTAATCTATAAATTCTCTCCATGATGGGATTGCAGATGCTCTTGAGCGTTTCCAGCTTGTCCGCATACTCTTCTGATTCCACGAGCTGGAGGCCATCTAACCACTCAATCACCTGTTGAATAGCATCTTTAATTTTTTTCTTACCTCTACGGGAAAGCTTGGCACCAATCTTCTCATCATTGATAGTATTCCTCATGTTGTAGGTATAGTTCTCCAAAGCTTCCTTAGCCTTGACCTTCTTCCTGTGTTCATCATCTTCGGCCTTGTATATCTCTGCATCCTGGACCATCCTGTTAATCTCTTCGCTGGACAGTCTTGACTCATCATTAGTGATGGTGATATTCCTCATTACACCAGTGGTCATCTCCTTAGCAGAAACATTCAAGATACCATTAGTGTCAATATTAAAACAAACGTTTATTTTAACAACACCCTTGGGTGCTGGAGGAATATTAGGAAGCTTAAATCGTCCCAACAAGTTGTTATCACAAGTTCTTGCTCTTTCACCCTCGTAAACAGAGATCAATACAGAAGTTTGGTTGTCAGCGCTAGTGGTGTAGTACCTCTTCTTCTCAGTAGGAATGGCGGTATTCCTTGGAATCATAATATTCATATCCATTCCATTAGCTTTTACACCAAGGGAAAGAGGGGTGACATCTAAGAGCACGATGTCTTGCAGTTTCTCATTTCTCATATTGGTCAAGATCGCAGCTTGAACAGCTGCTCCATAAGCAACAGCCTCATCCGGATGAAGGCTCTTGCAAAGCTCCTTCCCATCGAAGAAGTCTTGCAACAACTGCTGCACCTTTGGAATTCGGGAAGAACCACCCGAAAGAACAACAGCATGGACGCAGCTCTTATCCATATTAGCATCAGTCAAGCACTTCTCCACAATAGCGATGCACTTCATGAATAAATCCATATTGAGTTCTGCAAATTTGGCACGGGTAATAGTTGAAAAGAAATCAATACCATTACACAAAGCATCGACTTCAACGGTAGTATCAATTGCAGAAGAAAGAATCCTCTTTGCCTTCTCACATGCAGTTCTCAACCTCCTAAGAGCTCGGGAATTCCCACTAATGTCCACCTTGTGTTGCCTCTTAAATATCTCAACAAAGTGCTTTACTACTCGGTTATCAAAGTCCTCACCTCCAAGGTGAGTGTCTCCAGCAACGGCCTTCACTTGGAAGACACCCTTTTCAATGGTAAGTAGTGAGACATCTGCAGTACCACCACCCAAATCAAAAATCAACACATTTCTCTTGCCATTACTATCTGCAATCTTGTCTAGACCATAAGCAATGGCTGCAGCAGTTGGTTCATTGATTATACGCAGGACATTCAGGCCAGCAATGCCTCCAGCATCCTTTGTAGCCTTACGCTGGGAGTCATTGAAGTAGGCGGGGGCAGTAACAACCGCATTCTTCACAGTTGTGCCCAGGTAGGCTTCGGCAATCTCACGCATCATTCTAAGGACCATAGATGAGATTTCCTCCGCAGAAAATTTCTTCTCTTCGCCCTTATAGTTGACAACGATCATAGGTTTGTCATCAAGACCACAAATGACCTTGAAAGGCCAAAGCTTGATATCTTCCTGAACTAAAGGATCGCTGAATCTCCTACCAATCAATCGCTTCGCATCTACATGACAATACCATTTTAAGGAATTAAAAAATGATTTGACAACAATAAAGAATAAGGAGCAGAAATAAATTATTCATTTCTTGTCCATATATATATTTAAGTATAATTAGAAAACATACTTGCTGATGACCTAGAAATTTTTTAATTTAAATCGTTACTATATGTCTGAAATTTGTAACAGAGAACTTTAATTAAGCTCATATTCACTACAATTAATAAACCCAAAACTGTCCGTAATTGTTAGTTTTTAACACCATGTGTGGTAGAATTTGAATGAGATTGTCGCCTATAAAATGGTGAATATGAGTGCTATAAAACATTGCGATATTCAGGTAAGTTCATTTTATTTCCTGGGTTTTTTTTTTTTTTTTTTTTTTTTTTAATTTTTAATTTTTAATTTTTTTAAACTTATTTAATTAGGTAAAGTATAGTAATATATTTATCATTCGAAGAAAAAGTAAAGTTATATTTGAGTGCAAACAATAATAAAGTAAAGTAATAAAATAAAAGGCAAATAATAATAAGCTCATCCAAACATATTACAATGATTAAGTTGAATAACCCCTGCATCTTTTGGCTAATATTTGAGTGCAAACTAATTTTGTAAAAGGAATAACTAGAAACGTCTGGAAAATAAGTTCCATTTTTGCTTTAAATTATTCACTAATCTGATCAATTAATGCATGGAAAAGTTTGATAAATGGAATTTATATATGAGACATTCAATTAATAAGTACTATTAATATTCAATAATAAAAAAATACTATTAATAAATAACAAGTTAAATTAGAGAATTTGTGGAAAGGATCTTTCCTAATTTAATTAGAAATTATTAAACCTAAAATTAGAATTTGTTTAGTATTGGGGTACTAGTTATCTCTATGCTCCAGGGGAAAGTTTATTTATATATGATACATATTAATTCAATAAGTACTAATAAATAAAATTTAATTAGATAATTTTTAAAAAAGATCAAACCTAATTTAATCGAAATTTGTTGTACCATTTGTTTACTTATAAAAAAAATGGAGAATTTTAATTAATTTAAACTAATATAGCTTGATATTATTTCTAACTATAAAAAAATAAATTAATATATTTGAATGAGACCAGGTGGAGCCAGGGGTGAGAGGGGCCAATTGCCACTCATTCAATTTCTTCTGCACTTAAGTAGTTTGCCTCCCTAACATGGTTAGAAATAGAAAATAAACAACTCCCACTCCTGAAAAACAGCCAATGATACCAACATAAAAAAAAAAGGGGGGGGGGGGTGGGGGGATCTTCCTTCACATATCAAAGAATATAAGGGTATGTTTGGTAACTGTTTTTCCCCATATTTTCTATTTCCAAAAACAATTTTCTATTTTTGAGACTAAAAAACTTGTTTGCCAACCCAAAATGAACAGAAAACAAAAATTATTCTCAAATCTCAATTTGTGAAGGAAACTGAGAACATGCAAAAGGCTATTTTCAGTTTCTATTTTTCAAAAGTCATTGAAAACACGGATTTAATTTAATGAATCTATCTCATTTAATGAGTTAGTATTAGAGTTCAAATTCTAATAACAACATACTATAGTATTTTCTATTTTTTTCTTCAAAAAACTTTTTTTTTTTTAATTTCAACTAACCAAACATGTTTTTGATTTCAAAAAAAAAAAAACTTTTTATTCCGAAAAACAAGTTTTTGAAAATAGATTACAAAAATTGTTATCAAACATAACCTAACTTTTTCACCTACTTTACTATTTTTTTAAAGTAGCTTTTATTTTGTCTTAGGTTTTCATCCATTTTTCTAGTTTCTTTTCTTTTTCATTATTTTCACTCATTTCACTATTTATGTCTCTTTTCTTGTTGAGTAATTTTACGTATATTGCAAATTTTACTATATTAGTCTTATAAGATGATATATCACCATCACAAAAAATCAATTTATATAATTATTTATTACTTTTTCAAGTGACACTAATCACATTCTTACCATATCAAATTATTATCATTTTGTAGTAAAATTTGTAGTAATTTAACATTTCTTTTTATCTTTTCTCATGGAAATTCAATTACCATAATTACATATATTTATATATTTTTTTAAAAACTTAATGCTCTTATACTAGACTAAATCCCTAAAGGCTGAAGCATCCTCTCTCTCTCTCTCTCTCTCTCTCTCTCTCTCTCTCTCTCTCTCTCTCTCCAATGTTTTGAACTCTGGTTATAAAACATAAACCCAAATTTTAAATACTTAGAAGAATAAAATTAAAAAAAAAAAAAATTTGCAGTTATACTCTTAAAACTTTTAGATTGATTTGTTTTCTTAATTTATTCTAACAAGTCAAATTAGGTGAGTGTTTGGATAGCGTTTTGCGCATTTGGCTGAAAATTACCTGAGTCCCACGTTACTGTTCATGAACCCTACAAAAGATGAAAAATGCATATAAATTATTTTGTACTGTTCACGTTACTATTTAGCTGAAGCTACAGTACATTCTATCCAAAAAATTAGCTAGCTTATAAATTATTTTGCTACAGTACTTTCAGTAATAAGTTTTCAGTTTTCAACAAAATAAGCGATATCCAAAAATATAAGGCCCTGTTTGGTATACAATTTTAAATACATGTTTTCAGTTTTTAAACAACATTACACGTATTTTTACACACTTTGTCACCCACATGTATTTCTAAAAAAACTAAAAACTGTTATTTAAACAAACGTACCAAACGGGTCCTAAATCTCTTACTAAATTTTGTACTGTTCAGTTTTCAGTTTTCATTTTGTACTGTTCACATTCTGAATTATGTATATTTAGATAAATCTCTTACTTATTTTTTTATTTTGATCTCTGATATATAAATTTCTTACTAACAAGAATAAAAAAAAAAAAATATATATATATATATATATATATATATATATACAATTATACTCTTAAAACTTTTAGATTGATTTATTTTCTCAATTTATTCTAAAGGATCAAATTAGATGTCTGAATTTTGTATATTCTAAGGGATCAAAATTCCAAATATAACTTTATCTAAATTGTGATTGGGTCCACATATAACTTTATCTAAATAATAATTTCACATATAACTTTTGAATTTTTATATGTGGAATTTTTTTTAATGTTATATGTGGAATTATTATTTTCATGCGATGAGCTAACAATATATGTGATCAAAGTTATTTTCACGAATAACCTTATTATTATTAATGGGGGAGCATAACACAGAGTGCTTAAAAAAAATAAAATAATAATAATAATTAAAAAAAAAAAAAAAAAAAACCTTTGAAGATTACCGAAGATGGAGTCGGTGGGGTTCCTGGCGACCTGGATCTTGGCGGCATCACCTACCAAGCGCTCTATCGGAGTGAAAGCAACATAGGAGGGAGTGGTCCTGTTACCCTGATCATTTACTATTATCTCTACTCTTTCATTTTGCCACACTGCCACGCACGAGTACGTCGTTCCTAGATCGATCCCTATCGCCGGACCCTCTCCATGGTCGGACATTGTCGTCGGGAACAGAAGCCCAAAGACTTTTGTTAATCGAAACTAAAGTAGATGAAAGTAGACAATGACGTACTTTAGAACTGAAAGGTTGAAGGCCCTAAATACTTAAAACATGGGCGGGTGCTTTTAGAAAAAAGTAAAACGAAATAGAAGAAAGCAGTCTGCATGACACACTTTTGACCATGAAAAGTTAAAGACGGTACAATTTCCTTAGCCCTTTTTCTTTTTTTTCTTGACAAGCTATAGCCTATATCCCTTAACCTCGAAGTTTCGTTCTTTCAACTTTTTTTTTTTTGGACTGAAAAGGTGAAATTTGTATTAAAATAATGAGATAAATGTACAAAGGTGTAAGGGTAATGAAGTGCTTCAGGGCTATACATTCTAGCCTGACACCTGGGACAAAGAAAAAAACAAGAAACATCATTACACCCATCCCTTCAAACAACTAATGTGTACGTTGGTTTGCCACTAACTTTTGGTATTCATGCAAAATGGACATTGCCTCGCGAATGATGGTTTCAGGTCTAGGCTAGAATTCCTCAAAACAAAACTTGTTATGTGCCCTTCATATTGCCAATGCAGCTGTCATCCGTCGCTCCATCTCGTCTTTTGGTAGCCTCTCCAACATGCTTCGCGTCAAAAGGAAAAAATCTGTTGCATAGGCTTTGCTTTTCTGAATCTTACCACTGACCAGTCCCCCACACATTACGAGCCAAGGGGCATTCCCAAAGAGCATGGCATACCGTTTCTCTATGTTGGTGGCACACCATACAGAGAGGCTCTACTTGCAACTTTTTTCTGTGTAAGTTGTCGCAGGTTGGGAAGATATTAGAACAAGCCCTCCATAGGAAATTTTTTACCTTTGGAGGAGTATTGAGTGCCCACACCGATTTCCAAACCTATCCATTCGTGCCAGCCATAGAGTGGTCCTCACCTGGACAGTAGCAGTTCCAGAAATTTTTCTCAGAGTGTTCTTTTAAAAGGATAAATTACACAATCAAATAAAAAGATAAATTTATATATTGACAACAACAATAATAAAAAAACATGCAAATACATGATTCTAGTAAAAGAATAAATAATACACTATAAGTTCATTTGAAATATTAATAAAATTATTAATTATTATTGTTTTGTTGTTTCATTAATTTGTTTGTCTTTTATAAACTATATTTTGTTATATTGTTGTCTCATTAATTATAAAATTATTAATTGTTGTTTAGCCTAACATAATTTAATTTGTTTGTCTTTTATAATATATTGATTAATTAAATTATTAATTATTGTTTATTAGTTGCTTCCCCCAATTAATTATTGGTTAATTAAATTATTGTTTATTAGTTGCACTAGCACACACCCTATGCATTTACTTCCTCCCAATTCAAATATCCCACCCCAACCCCATGCCCCATCTACCCCCCACTCAATAGACAAGCCCCATGGCCCCCAATCACAAGAGCCAATCAGATAAATTCACAATCACAAATCACAATACACTAAAAAACAATTAATTGTATCTCACCATCACCAACACCAACACCAATGGATAAACCCAAAAACAGGGGCAAATATTAATAAAGTGATAAAGTAAAGCTAAGTAATCAGATAAAGTCTTAAAGAGAGAGAGAGACTCTCAATTGCCTTCAATCTTCAGATAAAGAGAGAGAGAGAGAGAGAGTCTAAGAGAGAAACTCATACCCATTAACCTGTATATGTAAGAGACTAAAGAGAGAAAAAGATGAAATACCTTGAGGTTGAGGGAGCAGGGAGGCTTGAGGCTGAGCAGAGGGGTGGTGCCGTTGGGCATCATGTCGAGGCGTGACTAATCTCCGATTTGATCGGATCGATCTTTGATCTCGGATGCCCAATATGCTCTGGAACTCGAGTTTAAGGCTCGATCACTGATGACCAATGTGCTCTGGAGCTCGCGCCGTCCGGTGGTTGTTGTCATTCATGGCTAATGAGGTTTTTTATTTCAGTTTTTGCTTTACTTGATGAATCAGACGTGTATATTGGCTTTTGGTTTGTTTGTTTGTTTGTTGTTGGCTTTTTTTTTGAGAATCCGTGGGTTTGCTACTATATGTAATCTATTCATTTTGATGTTGGGCTTTTTTTCCCTGGTTGGCTTGCTCTGTTACAATTTTTTTTTCTTCAGATCTTAGCTCAAAATTTTTTTTTGGGATTTTTCTTTTGTTTGAAAGTAGAAAAAATATTTTTTTTTTATATATATATTTGAGGGTGTTCCTAATTTTTCTTAAAGGTGTTCCTAATTTTTTTTTTTAAGGGTAAACAAATAAAAAAAATTTAATTATTATATATAATTTTTTTTTTTCAAGAGCAACACCCTGGACTGAATGTGGCGCCGCCACTACACCTGGAGGGATATGCAGCTATGAAGCACGGGTGTGTTTTCGGATTCGGGTGCGGGTGCAAGACTCGGAAATTTTTGAAAAAATAGGGTGCGGGTGTGGCGGAGTGCGGCAATTAAAAAGTTATTAAAAATATTTTTATTTATATTTTCTATATATTTCAAAGGCAAAAATATTTTTTTATTTTGGGAAAGCATGCAAACAACAAATGATAAAAAATATATTTCACTGCTGGGAAAGCATGCAAACATCATTTTCTATATATTTTCTATATGTTATCCTTTTCATTTCAAATATATTTTCAAAGGCAAGAAACATAAAACAACAAAGAAAACACAAAAGAAGCAACAAATATTCGGAATAAAATTGAGGAAGGATAGTTTTGGGATGTTTGAGTCTCATTCAAAGCCAATTTCGGCCGTTTCAATCAATTTCGGCCACCGACCGATACGATTTGATTCAGCTGATACGACCCAATTCTGATCAAATCTGCTCGGTTCGGTGCAAATCGAAGCCAAGTATAAAAAAAAAAAATAAAAAAAAATAAAAAACTACACTTAGACGCAGCACCGACGAGCGGGCAATCGCGTCGGGCCTCATCAAACTTCGGTGTGGCACCCTCCCAGCTGTGTCAGTGCTTCCTAGATGAGCAGTCTCTGTGCCACACCATATGTTATTTTGACCGTAAATCTCTAGGCCTTATTCTCCTTCCAAACGAGTACATCATTGCCATGCAAGTTATTTAAAGGTATTCGTAGAATGTCATCACACATATGTCTTTCAAACCAATATGCTAGCTTTGCTTTGTCCCACTGACTTGTAGCTACATCCACCAACTCCCTCACCTTCGTCCATCCTGGCCCATGTCGCCGGAAACATGGCGGTCGAGGCAACCACACGTGACATGCAATATCCGAGTTACCACTTCCCACCTTCCACTTCAACCCGGCTAGTATGACATCTCTAGCTTGTAATATGCTCCTCCGCACATATGATGGATTGCTCCTTAGTTTGGCTTCCAGAAAAGAGCACGTGGGCAAGTTTCTAGCCTTATACACTCTGAAGAATAGGGAATTCTGTTGGTTGAGTAACCTCCATGCCTATTTTGCTAGCATAGCCAAGTTGAAGGCATTAATATTCTGAAAGCCCATTCCACCCTTTTTCATAGGCTCACACAACCATTTCCACTTTATCCAGTGTATCTTTCTCTCATTGCTCGTCTGTCCCCACCAATACTTAGCAATGATAAAGTTAATATCGTTGCATAGGCCTTTTGGAAGCTTGAACAAGCTCATTGAGTATGTTGGTATTGCTTGTGCCACGTTTTAATCAAAACCTCTCTCCCTGCTTTCGTAATAAGCTTCTCTTTCCAACCCATGACTCGTTTTGCTATTCTTTCCCGAAGGTCCTTAAACGTGTTGGCCTTATTTTTTCCTCCCACCAGTGGCAGTCCTAAGTATTTCTCAAACTCCATTACTATTTGGGCATTTAGCAACCTGCAAATATTGTCCCTTACCATCCAGGCCATATTTGGGCTGAAAAATAAGGTCATTTTCTGCCGTTTAATAGCCTGGCCCGAGGCTCTTTCATATGTACTCAGCACATGGAGAAGGTTACTACATTCCGAGTGGAAAGCTGGACAAAACAATAGGCTATTGTCAGCGAAGAGCAAGTGGGAGATACTGACCCCCCCCCCCCCCCAAGGCAAAACAGCACCCTATGAAGCTGTTGTCACTCTATCGCTTTCCAGATCAAGGCAGATAAGCCTTTAACACAAAATAAGAACAAGTATGGCGATAAAGGGTCACCCTATTTTATGCCGGGGGTTGGAGAGATGAAGCCTCGTGGCTCTCCGTTACTAAGCATAGTATAGTTTGCTGTCGAAACACACCACATAACCAAGTTTACCCACCTCTTTGTGAAACCTAGTTTTAGCATTATCTTATGTAGGAATTCCCATTCCACTTGGTCATAAGTTTTACTAATGTCAAGCTTCACAGCCATGTGACCTATTTTGCCTTGTCTTCTGTGATGGACCACAAACTGAATGACCCCTTGTGATGGAATTTAATTAATTAATTAGCCAAGTTATTAATTAATCAATTAGCCAAGTTATTAATTAATCAATTTATCATGCAAATGCATGGAAGCACAAACAAATCACCAATAAACTAAATATGCAGCGGAAAATAAATAACACGGTGATTTGTTTACGAATGGGGAAAACCTAACGGCAAAAACCCCATCGAGTGATTTTCAGGTCACCACTCCCGAAACTCTACTATTATCACAACAAGCGATTACAAGTAAAGGAATCCAAGTACCTTACCAACCTACAGTTGAACCCTTACCTTTTAAATTGGACTTATTCTGTAGTGACAATTCCCCTTTCAGATGCACGACTCCCAGTACATGACTAACCAATTGCGCGAATCCCAGTATGCGACTTCAATCACCAACTAAGAAGGTTGTTGGTTGCAAAGTTCTTCAGTTCATCCACACGATGAAGTTCAAGAAGATGCTTGGTCACAAAACCCTACGGTGCACATACACAACAACTTCTTCAAGAGAAAGAGATGAACTAGGACAAGAATTTTGTCTCCGGTCACAATTTGCTTGAACAGAGTTTGCTCAAAGGTTGTGCAACTTGTGAACACTTTGACGGCCCTTAAATTGATCCTTTTATATGTATAGGGTTAGGAGAAAAGAAAACCCAAAGACACATTCACGGATCCCAAGAAAATGATATTGAAATTCTAAAAATCTTAAACCTCGACAGATAGCAAGTGTTGAGTAGCTGTCGATAAGGTGTCGAGCACACCGAATGTAGAACAGCTTCCTTAAGCTCGATAGATGCAGCTGTCGAGCTTTAATGATTTTGCACCCTGAACTTGTTTTCTTGAACAGACTTGAAGACTTCAATACTTGATCTTGAAACAAGGTTTCTCGAAGTATTTAAAGACATCCTAAATCTACCCAAATACAAGTAAAGTGCGTTTTGTCAAAGGATAAGTCAATTACATAAAATCATGACATATGTTCTTAACATGTGAAACACATATGTCCTAACATTCTGTTTCTCAACGGATGCAACATCTATGCAACCGTCGTATTATTGGAGATGAGTCTATCTAGAACAAATGCGCTTTGTGTATCAAAGATGATATTCGGGAGGATAGTTTTTACACGATTAGCCAAAACTTTTAAGACTATACGGCTCACCACATTGCTCAAACTGATAGGGTGATAGTCTGCCATATGTTGCGGATCCTTAAGCTTTGGGATGAGTAGGATGTAGGTGAATTCATCTTGTTAAGGATGTGGCCTGAGTTTAGGATTGAGTGCAATGCTTCGGTGACATTCCTACCCACTATGTGCCAATATTTTTGAATGAAAAATGGTGACATACCATCCAGGCCTGGTGATTTTGACGGATGCATCGCAAAGCATGCATTCCTCACCTCATCTCCCATAAAGGTTATACTCAACTTCTAGTTCATTTCCTATGTTACTACATTATCTATCGAGGTTAGAACTTCCTCTACATTGGTCGGGTGTGATGTGGAGAAAATCCCCTAGAAGTACCTCTCTGCTATACCACCTATTTGCTGCTCATCTGAACTCCAACTCCCATTTTCATCCATTGAGCCCTCAATCTGATTTTTTTCGTCTTCTTTGGCTTGCTCATTTGTGGAAAAACTTGGTATTTTTATCCCCTGCTGGGAGCCATATGGCTCTTGATCTTTGCCTCCAAAACACCTTCTCATGGTGTAACAAGTCATTAATATCATCTCGCACTTGGTTGATCTGGTCTAGGTTGTTGCCATAGCCTGTATTGATCAACTCCTCTAGTACCTTCTATTTTTTGTCCAACTGGTGTCCTGTGTTCCCAAAGACCTCTCGGCTCCAAGCAACCAGCTACATTCGACAAAACTTAATCTCCTCAAACAGTCGAAACATAGGGCTACCATTAGGCATGTGCTGGGACCATGCTTCCTTGATTTTTTCCTTACACCCTTCATGAATCGCCCATCTTTCCTTAAACCTGTGAAGCTGCTTACGCCATGGCCGAACCTGCTGGACAGAATATTGGGTGTTTATGAGTATAGGATCATGATCAGAGTATGTTAGTTGTATGAAACAAAGCCTGCCAAACTGTGTTGGCACACACTCTATCCAAACGTATCTCCACAAATACTGTGCCTGGTCGACCATTCCGCCAAGTAAATGGATAACCATGGAATCTGAGGTCCATCAACTCACAGTGAAGAAGCGACTCCTTGAATGCTTGCATTGGTGACAGTTGTTTAGGAAGACCACTATGCTTCTCTGAAGAGTGAAGTACTTTATTAAAGTCACCAATGCAAACCCATGGCAGTGAGGATCTTGCATGTAAGTGTCTAAGGAGTTGCCACAACTCATGCTTACGGTGTCCCTCCAATCTACCATAGAAACCAGTAATCCTCATGGTTGTTGGCTATCAGGTAATATATGTGCATCAATATGGTTTGGCGAGAAGGTCTAAATGTGCAGATTGCATGTTAACTTCCAAAACATATCCAACCCTCCACTACATCTGTCACTTGGAACAGCCAGTGCTGATTGGAAGTTCAAGTAAAAACATAGTTTTCGCATCTCTGCTATAGACCGCTTTATCTCCATAAGAAACAAAACGGTGGATCCTTTTTTTCTCACTAACTTAGTGAGTACACCCACTGCACGTTGGTTCCCAATCCCCCGATAGTTGCAGCTAATGATGATCATTGTGCTCGGCGGGGCTACATTGCAGCCTCCACCGTTGATGCTTCCATATAAGTAAGGTCCACCCCAGTTTTGATATGTTTTCCATCCTTAGTAACATTGAGTTCAAGCTCCACTGAAACACTTTCATGCAATCTCTTGTCTCCCACTTTATCAAACATCCCATCCTTACAGTTCATCCCATCATTTTGCTATATAAGTTCTATTCGCTTCCACCTAGGTTGCACATGTTGGGAGTGAGTTTTCTTGCTCACATGGTTTACTTTGCATGTCTCACTATCATCACCAATAACATGCTCCCCACCTATGAGTTTGTGTTTGTCAACTATCCCAAAATGGCATTGGTCTAAAGTCACGGGTTTGATCACACAGATATTGTTTATTTCCTCTTCATTACTCTCTGGAGCATTAAACTATGACAAATCAGTGCCCATTAATTGTGGCTTGGGCCCACTAGGATCCCCACCCCCTATATTTGGGTTCATGCAATTATTCCCCTCCAAGGATTCCGCTGCACATGCTCAGCTTGTGGTCTCAGTCCTAGTTAGCAACTTAGTATGTTCAGAGGGAGACGAAGCCCCACTATGTGTGCCATCACCACCCTCGTGCTGCTGTTGCGGTGTGTTACGTTCATGGACTTGTGGTACCTCCATGCTTCGTCAACCACTAGCCTTCATCCAGTTGCCGTATAGAGTATACTTGCTATCCATTGGGTTTTGTGATGATCGTCAATAAGGACAACCCTTCAACTCATGCCTGGGTCATCCACATGAGAAGCACAGTCCTACTATCTGCTCATACTTGAAGGCGACGCATGTCCTATCACCCTCGGGACTAACAACTGGAGCCCGCTGCCTTAGAGGTTTGTCCAGTGGAATGTCAATCCTAACTCGGAGAAAGCATGCCCGTTCAAAGTTTATGGCCTTAACATCCACGTCCAAACCTCACCCAACCCGCTTCCAATCTCCTTCCTTGCCTCGTCGTTCATTAGGTCGAAGGGCAAACCCCACACCTGAACCTATAGTTGTATACTAGGGAAAGAGACATTTATCACCGATAATCCTTTCTCCCATCGCTAAAGTACTAAGAGATGATTATCAAAGCACTAAGGTCCGTTATCAACGACCCACTTCAGTTGGGTCTCTAAAGAAAACTTGAATTGAAGTAGCCCTTCATCCACCTCCACAATCTTAAGATCGTTCCCCAGTTGCCACACTAAGCACAGCAGGTTCTTTGCCGCCCTAAGATTAATCGGTTTATCACTCAGAAATCGTCCAAGCATGCTAAGGGAGCATTCCTCAAGGATTTCTTTATGATGGGTAATCTGCACAGCAATATCTAGTTCCTCATCCTCGGTGAGTGATATCTTACTAAGCTTATCAAGGAAATTAGAATCCATGACCACCACGCCCACTGAAGTAGTGTAAGAAAGTCTCACCCATAGCGAGAAGGAGCACTCCTACGGAGAGGAGAAAAAACTTTTTTCCTCCTTTCAACTTATGATGAAAAAAAAAAAAAAAAAAAAAAAAAAAAAAAAAAAAAGAGGTCTTAAATATATAAACAAGTCCTACATTTAAAAAGGTAATTATTGAGTATTTTGAGAATACCATAAATGTATATTCCTCTCTAACATAATTGTGGGTCTCACTAATTAAATTCATGGTAGGACTTATAATTCATGTGAAAGTAGGGAATACACATTTATGATACTCCTGGAGTCAATACAAAAAAAATGACTTGTTTCATCCCACTTTTTCCAAGGGTTTAGTGAAAATGGTTGAAACAAACGTTAAAAACTGGCACGCTAATTAAAATATGACTAATCTTGTTACAATGGTCATTAAAACCCTTGAAATAAACTAAAACACTAAAATCCCGCATAATTGTTGCCTCTAAATTTTTACATTCTTCAATGGAATTCTAACACAACCCTTAGTAAAAGATATCCAAATATTTCAACCCTAGGAATAAAGTCTCTCTCTCTCTCACTCACAAACTCAGAATTCAGAAAACCAATTTTTGAATAAAGTCTTTGCTCACTCTCTTTGAAAACCCATTTTCATTTTGTTCAACCATCTTCCAAACTAAAAGAGAACTCTTAGAAAATTCTCTCTCTCTCTCTCTCTCTCTCTCTCTCTCTCTCTCTCTCTCTCTCTCTCTCTCTCTCTCTCTCTCTCTCTTGGAGCTCATCTCTTCTCCGACGATAGGTTAAGGTGCAATGGTTGGCGATCCTATCTCCGACAACAATCAGCTGTTGATAGTCAGAGCCCTCTCCTCTGCCCTTTTGTTCTATTACTGGTCTCTCTCTCTCTCTCTCTGTCTCTCTCTGTTTGCTTCCCGAGAAAAAAATTGAATTTGAAAATTACCTAGTAGAACTTTGCAAAGGAATTATGGTATTCTCTCTTGTTTTCTCTCTCTCATTCTCTCCATTGATATTTCTCTTCCTCGCCAATAATATAAATTGGGGCTAGGGTTTGGATACTTTGGAAATGGAATTACATACCTGTCCTTTGGAATCTAAAGTATGGGTTGGATGTATGGGGTTTGAACATATTATATTGAAGAAATGCTTAAAAAGGAGTTGGTAAGTGTAAATGGTGTAGTATTTCAATAATATCAATTTAAGTATGGGTTGGATCTTTGAGTTTTTTTTTGTGTTGTTGTGTTTGTTAATTTTAGGTTTCCTGTGGAAACGAGCATTGGTTTGTCAATAGTATCAATTTAATTTTTGCTTGGTTTGGGTCATTGCAATTCAACGCTCTGTTCAGCTTCTTTACATTGCAGAGATTTTTACACTCATTTTTTTTTTTTTTTATAAAATTTACTAGAGCTTATGAATTTTATAAATTCATTTTCAAGTTATGTAGCTTGGAATTGGTAATCTATTTTTGCCTTATATTTGTTATTGTTCTATTGCAATGAATACAAAGCTTGCATTCTTATTGATGCAAGTATTAACTCAATGTAGTTATAGCATGGTGTCAATGCATCATATTGATGCATTATAAACTTGTAAAACTTCCTGTAGTGCTGGAAAATTCACCATTTGAGGATGTGGGTAATGGGAATAAGACCTTCCATCTAAGTTAAAATTTTGATTGCAGATATGGGCAATTTGACATTTAAATGATGACTTCCAAGTTCTCATAAAGCATACCTTTACCTTAAAATTAAAAGTAATTACTATGGATTAATGCTATACAAAAATGTACTTAGATTCAAAAAGTGTCATTTGTAATAATTGCTTGTGAGGTTGCTGAATATATCCATTTGCTATTGTAATATAGTCATTTGTTAAATGAGCTGAGTCTCCTTATAAGCATTAAAAGTTGCTAGCATAGTTCTCCATTTTGATTCTCAATTTTAGATAGGCAAAGAGCTATTTTTACTAAATGAAGTAATGTTTATGTTGTTTAATGGTCTTGCCTTATAACAAAATAGTTTCATCTTTAGTTTTATGTGGCCATACACCCATGCATTGGATTATGTGATGCAATCTTCTCTTTTTCTTTCCCATTATGGATACAAGTCCTTCCTAACTCAGTTTTTGCAAATTGTTTTAATATGTTAAATCCCTACGTTCTCATCTGTTTTTTTTTTTTTTTTTTTGGGGGGGGGGGGGGGGGCTCTATTCTTGTCATGGTTCAGTCTAGAAGCATGCATGGCAATCTTGTGGAAGAGTGCCTTAGCTGCTCCACAGGTTTATACAACATTCACTTTTAGGATTTTCTACCTGTTGTTAATTTAATTTTAATCTATTAAAAGTTTGTTTTGTGCAGGCAGTTGAGACACTAAGGATTACTGCTACTGAGTTGCGCAAGCTGCAGATTGCAGATGGTGTTATTCCTATATATGATCCCTTCTTTATTCTATATAGCTATTTCTCTTCTATTTCTTACTTTCAGTGACTTTCATCTGTCCTAGTGTAGAAACCATAACCAATTGGCACCTTCTCCAAACAATAAAGTGGGACTAAACATGGCTTTTTGCATGCATATTTAATGAGCGAACAGTTATTCTGTTTAATTGCTTGAAGTTTGTTTATGTTGTTTGTCCTGGTTGTGTTTTGGTAGATCCTGCTACTTTTCTTTTATGTTTTCCTTCTAATTGATTCATTCTATGGCCTCTTTTTTCTAGTGAAGATGTCTAAAGTAGGGCAAAGTACTAATTTGTGTTATAAGGTATGTTTCACAAGGATTTATGGGACTGACTTTTTGTAGCCATTGGCTGGAATTTTTGGGTATTTTTTGTTGTTTCTCTTGATAAAAGTTTTAAACCACTTGTTAAAATTGTCTAAACTTGTATGCCAAAACCCAATATGCCACATCTCATTCCTTTGTTGCCTGAACTTGTATTATAAGGAGCTTTGAATTTGTAGGAAGGATCACTGTCACATCAATCCAATGGTAGAATTTGACTGTCTTGAGGAAGTGGATATCTAAATTTATTAAAATTTACATTAAACAGGAGTTTTTGGCTCTAGTATCACCTACTATAAGTCAATTTGCCATGCATTGTCTGGTTGATTTTGAGGAGTCCAAGAAACGTTGATTATAGTTACATAATTGATCTAATCAATAATAAATTGATGTAAATTACACTCCCCCCCCCCCTTTTTAATTAAATACGAAATTCAAATAATTATTTAATTAGATCATCTAGACTTTGTTTAAATCTAGGAGACTTTACTGTGTTTGTTTATACAATTTAACATTTCACGAATTTCCTGCGATTAAGCTTCTAATGCTTGAATTGATTCTGCATGATTACAGCCAGCCATTTTACTAATTTTTTAATTTTTTTTATAATTTTTTTACTATTGTTGCAGTATGGTTGGTTAATTAGGACTGGTTTTTGCAAAAAAAATGTTTTTTTTTCTCTAACCATTCATAGCTGAGTTTGATTGTTATGCTTATGCACTAAAGAGTGAGTATCCCAACTAATCAGGTGTGTCTTTTTTTTTTTGTTGTTGAAGTTTTTTGTTGCTATATCCCTCTTAAATCTCCCTTTAGTTCTTGAAATGAGATTATAAATAAATATATATATATATATATATATATATATATATATTTATATATTTATATATTTTTGAGTATTTTATATCTGTTACAGTTGTGTTTGGTTTTGTGAATGCTTACAATGTGGAGTATTGGTAACATTGTCAATACAATAGTTGAGCTACTAGAACAAAACATATAGATTTCTTTTGTGTGATTTATGTTGTCTAGTTCCTGATATGACTCTCATAACTCTCAAGAATTTCTGAGGTTTTTTGTTTTTATAAACCTTCCTCTTTCCTTGATTATTAGGAATTATATTGAATATCAAAGTTCTTTGTTGTGGAATTGTATTCAATCTCAGCAAATAAGAAATTGCATTCTTAGAACTACAATACTGGTTTATAAGTGCCGAAGGCAAAATTTTGTCTTTTAGAAGCAATAGAAGTAGTTTCAAAGTGCTAACTAAATGATGGATACCCAGATTATTTTGAATTTCTACCACCTCCAAGTTTTGGCCACATGCACCAAATGAATTTGATGGTTCATGGGACTGATTGTTCCCAAGTTTTTGCTTAATGCGGCAGTAAATGGAGAAATGGCCACTTGGCTACTCATATATAGAAATATACCAAGAATTTGCCAATGAATGACCATACTAATATGCTTGTTTTGTGAGGAAAAATTTGTCAGGAAAATTTTGAGCATGTGTTTACTTTAATTCGCATCTCTGCTTCAGTTCATGATGCAAGCATTTTTCTTACGATCTACAAAATTATGTGCAATCTCAATATGGAAATAGGATGCACAAGTTGGAGTACAAATAGTGCTATGAATTTACCTTGTCAATAATGGCTTGGACTATCCCTTTCTCTGTAGTTTTCTTCATAGGCAGCTTCGGTTTCTAAATACTATTATTCGATCTTTGTCAAGTGGGTATGCTCTACTAACCCTATTTCTGGAGCGGGAAAGGTTGGATATAATTCATCCGTTTTGAATATAATATACCTGTGTGTTGAATTTAATGTAGTATGGATCTCTTGGTGACACTACAAAAAAAAAATTCTATGGCCACGTTTTTAAAACACGGCTATATGTCAAAAAAACGTGGCTATAGCCTATAGCTGCGTTTTTTTAGGCCGCGTTTTCTAATGTGGCCTAAAACCTGTGACTATAGGACTGACGGTCCTATGGTTGCACTTTTTAACCGCGGCCCAAGTCCAGGTCCTATAGCCCCGTTTAAAACGCGGCCATGGCTAGTTGTGTTATTTTGTAGTTACATCTGTTGCCCCTTAAAGACATCTGGTGTTACAACTGGTGGACACAATACATTTTATGGAGACTTTAAATTTAAAAGAAACTGTTGAAAAGGATACCTTCTTCCACAAGCAGGGGCAGCCCAACAAATTTGGAAGCCTAAGGCGATATAATTAAATGGGGTCTTTTTGTTATCACTTAAATAATATTTAACTACTATTTAATATCATAATTTTTTTTTTTTAACAAAAATCTATTCCTTTCATTTTGTAATATGCTTTTTTTTTTGGGGAAAAATGCTAAAACTATAACAAATTTTACTTAAAAAAACTTTCAAACGATGTAGAAATCCTTTCATTTTGTAATATGCTTTTTTTTGGGGAAAAATGCTAAAACTATAACAACTTTTACTAAAAAAAAACTTTCAAACAATGTAGAAATAAATGCGATTAATGACACCTCAAGAAGATAATAAACAAGCATTTGAATTAATGATATTAGGGATATTATAAATTTTATAACATTAGGCTTACAAAGATGTATCACTAATAAAAAAAAAAAATTCAAAAATGCATTTAATAGGTTATTGACGTCCATATATCATATTAATTGCCACATCTATTTGTAAAGTTTTCAAGTAAAATTAATAATATTTCAAACATTTCCTATCTGAATTATTTCTTGTGATTAGTGAAACATATATTTGTAAGAAAAAAATGCTAGAGATACAAATTCTTTTAAAAAAACTTTTACAAACTGATGATGTGGTAAATGATTATAGATAAATAAAAAAGTGATGTTATCGATGGGTCTAGATGAGAACCAGTAAGAAGTTGGTTATAACAACAATTTGTAAAAATGTTGTAAAATAGTTTATAACTGTATCATTACTCTATTTGTAAGACCCATGAATTTAAAGTTGTATTATCTCTAGTATTACTCAATTCTTTGGGAATTCTTAAAAGTAGAGGAAAAATATAAAACTAATTTCTTTTTCTATATCTCCATTTTTTAAAAAATATATCAATTCCCCCCCCCCCCCCAAAAAATTTGGGGCCTTCCTCTAGTAGGGGGCCCTAGGCGGTGGCCTAAGTGGCCTCGGCCTAGGGCCGGCCCTATCCACAAGCTTCCAAATTTAGCAGAGTAGCTTTCTCGTCCAATTGTCCTGAAAAAAGTGTGACATGGAAATTCTAATGTTATATATCTACCTAAAATGTCTTTGAATGCCAGCTTATGTTTTTGTTTTCTTGTTTATACAGTTAGTTCCATTATTAGCTTCTACACTTGAATTTGGTTCAGCTGTTGCCCTGCTTTGGCTGCCTTGTTGAAAATGGGGTCCTGGCTTTCGAAAGAAGAATTTAGTGCCAAGGTCATGCTCTTTTAGTACCTTTACAATATTCTTATTTTCAGATGTTAATTTTTGTCTTGTAATTATCTAGGTTGATTGGTTATAGTACATTGGACTTTTGATGTTTTTGTATTTGGTTGTACACATTGGACGATGTATTTTTATTTGGTTGTATATATTGAACTTTTGATATATTTAGTTGTAGTATGTGGTTTTTGTGCATGATTGTGGTTTTTTTATTTTTATTTTTAAGAAAATCTTATTTTGAGGGTTAAGAGACCCTTAAATAACCTTATATATTAAGGGTTGTACATGTAAGGATTTTGACCCTTGAAAAAAGTCAGCTTTATTGTAGTGAGTATTCAATAATTTTCCACATTTAAAATGTATAAATTTACATATAGGTGATGTGTTAATTTTAATTCTTTTTCTTCTTAATTTCTATAATTTCTATAATGATTACACAACAAACATTTCTGTTAAAAAGAAAAACACTCACAACAAACATTTTAATTTACATTTAAACATAAAAAATTTGAAGAATTATATAAATTTCTAATATAATAGCGTTCACAGTGATGCTCTTAATTTGCTAAAAAGTTATTTTTAGCACCATAAACAACAAAATGCATGCTGCATTCATGGTGCTAAAGCTAAAAAATTTGGCATCCAAACTACAGTAAACTATAAAAAATGACAGCTTATTATAGCTACAAAGTTATTAAAAAAAAAAAATTATAAGATCAAGAGCATCCATCAAAAAAGCAAGGTTTTTAGCTAAAGCAAGGCGTGGAGATGTTCTTAAGCCTTCTAAGCCATGTCCTCAGGGAAGTTTCTAATCTCTTAATACATTTTGAGAAGAATAGCTAGCCTTGATTAGACTTTAAATCAGCATGTTTATATGATTCAATGATTTATGATATCATGGTCCCATTGTTAAGTCACTATTCATGGACTAAAAATCTCATGTGGCAAACATTTTGGTGTTATTCACCTTAGGCATAGCAAGCATGTACTACAATGCATAGAATATCTTTGGCAAAATTCATGGGGGCTTCCCTCACTCAAACTATTTAGCAAAGCAAACAAAATCTTGTTGACAAAGCAATGCTATCTTATATTGAGATTTAATTTTTGTATGCTACTTTCAAAAAAGCATATCCTAGAATTGCTAGCAAAAACAATAGTGCTAGAAATATACTCTTGGCATCAAATGCAATACCAATATAATTTGGTTATACATATATATCTGCATATATCATTGTTAGTTTGACAAAGTTGATTTGTTGAATACCAATCTATAGCTTAATACTAACATGAAGGTGAATTCTAATCTTTCGCAACATGTTAGTTCATCCCATGAAGGAAGTGTAGAAATTCCTTTGGAGTTTCCCTCAAGAATTGTTTGATATACACATTGGTTCTACAAACTAGGAAAGTGTCCAAGAACAATTTATTTTCTCGCGCGTGGGTTATAGGTAACCCACGAGCTCGGGGGGCTAATGTTGAGGACCAAAATTTCACAAGGAAGCTCATTCCATGAAAAGTAAAGAAAGACCATGGGTCTTAACAAAAGAAGACATAATTCATGAAGTTAAGAAGGACCATGAGGGCCCAAAGTCCCAAAAAGAAGGAAAAAAGAAAGAAATAATAATAATAATAATAAAGAAAAAAGAAGAGGATCCCGATCAGGCCAGAGGACATGCAGCAAGGATCTCGGTCAGAGGATATGCAGCAAGAAGAGCATCAAGGCCCTAGGACCTTGATGTGTCCTTTTGAAGCCTTGAGAAGAGGACCTTGGCTAACACATGGGAAAACCAAGACGCAAAAAGCCATTAAAAATCCAACAAAAACCAAGTATTATCTTTGTAACCCATGGTCCAAGCCTGTGGGATCCCGAGTGGATAGTAAGGGAGAAATGGTTTGGTCGGTAGGGGAGTGATTTCTGGTGAAAGGAGGGTCCCGAAGGTTTCTCTTGGTTCATATATTTGCTTGGAATGCATGAACCAATGGAAAACTCAGTTCCCCTATGTGCATGACACCTCCCCACAATTTTCTCTCAATTGTCATTTTCAACTAAAGCTGTCATCAAGTACACTAAGCAGCCCACCCTCTCCTTTGACTTTCCAAGAAGGAATCTTTTATTTATAACTAAAGCCAAATCCCCTTTTGAGTTATAATTGCCTAAATAAGCTAAACCTCTGCCCAATGTACCTTTTCAGGTTCTAGAGGACATGGTTTTATCCAGCAGACCAAGGATGTCCTCACCCGAGATACCAGACCATGTCCACTATAAAAGAAACACTAAGACATAGCAGAAGGGTGGGGGGGGGGGGGGAGAAAAATGGGGATTCAAAGGGTGATTTTAGAGGTTCAAAAGATATATTCTTAGAGTTTTAAAAGCCCAGCAAGGAAGGGGAAAGAAAAAAGGGACAAAACATGAGAGAAAGCCAAGGAGTAGGAATTCATCCCATATCCTTGAGATTATTCAAAATCTCACTTAACCTCCAAAGAAACATATGCCAAAAACATGCACACATCAAATATCACTCTCTCCCACAAAAATCCTCCTCATCCAACTATCTTGGAAGGTAATGCCCAAACAAAGCCACTTGGACTTGAGTTCCAAATCCCACAAGTCTTGTGCAAAAGCACTAAGTCTGTGAGAATTAGGGCCAAGATCCTCATGGCTAACTCATTCTCATGAGATTTATTTACATATATGTATATATATTAAAATGTATATCCTAATCTAAGAAACTAACAATTACTTGAAGATTTGCGTATTGTATAGTGTGTTCTTATGCAGGACCTATAGAGGTAAAGGGAAATGACAAAACTCCATTGCATAATAAGCAGTGAGAAAGATCGTATAGTTCAGAGAATTAGTATTTTGGGATTACAAGCCTAGTACATCCGGGGTACCACATCAGTACATCCGGGGTACCACGATATTACGCTCGGGGTACCAAGTAAAGGAATTCTTTTAAATGTTCATACAATAAAAGATAAGCCTCAAATACTCTATTTCAATCTCCTTCTCATTGTGAATATTATGAATATTTATTTTACTTATCTCATAAAAGTAAAGGGTCATTTTATAACACTAAAACACTTATAATGGTATTTTATTGCTTAGGAGGAATCGCATTTTTGCCTTGAGGAGCTTTATGTGACTTGCACATAACTTGGTTTGTAATCAGCCCCTACTTAGCTGCAATGAACCAAGCCCAGTCCACCAAATAACAAGTAAAGGGCCCAAGATCCTTGTTTCTACTTGGGCTTGGGTACTGTCCAAAAAAAAAGGACCCACACAAAGTGTAAACTATAAAAAATCAAATATAGTCTTCGACTTGTACTAAGAAAACAAAATCTGAGAAACTTGCTCAAGCGACCATGAGTGTCACATGAAATTTTTGTTTCTTGAATAATGATTGCTCAAGCTGTTGAGCAATCTAGAACTTACTTGAGCAAGCTTGCTTGTCTTCAAAAATTGAAATTGTTGCAAAACTTGTACAAAAATAATCATAAATGATTTTGAGGAAAAAAAATTGAGTTCTATTTTAATAAATCAAAGAAACTTGCTTGAGCGACCATGAGTGTCACATGAAATTTTTGTTTCTCGAATAATGATTGCTCGAGCAATCAAGCAATCTAGAACTTACTTGAGCGATCTTGCTTGTCTTCAAATATTGAAATTGTTGCAAAATTTGTACAAAAATAATCATAAATGATTTTCAAGAAAAAAAATTGAGTTCTATTTTAATATATTATATGATTGAGTTGGAATGTATTAAGAAATAGTTATTTGTGGCTTTTATTTTGTTTCTATTTTGCTAATACTTGAAAAAATTATTAGTTTAAAATTTCATATATTACTTGTTTTTTGAATTTTGTATATTTCCTATTCTTACATGATTAAAATTTTTTAATTAATATATTTGGTCCTGAGACAAATTCCTAGTTCTATCCCTGGTATCGGTCTCAGTATGGCCACCATTTTTTTTAAAGGTCGCGCAACATGTGATTTATATTTTAAAAACTCAAAAATAGTCTTCGAGTTGCACTAAGAAAACAAAACCCAAGAAACTTGCTCAAGCGAATAGCCTGTGAGTGTCACACGAAATTTCTGTTTCTCGAATAATAATCGCTTGAGCAATCTAGAACTTACTTGTGCAAGCTTGCTTGTCTTCAATTTCTTCAAAACAACAATATTGTAAAAGACTATTACACTGCTTATACACATTGAAATACAACCCTTAAGTTGAATGGAGAGAGAAAACTTGAAGCGCTCTGATGAGGAAGCTGATACTCTGGCCCGTAGCACAAAGAAATTCAAAGATAGCCACCAGGCAGCAAATGATAGGGAAGATAATTTACATTACAAGGCAGGAAGCTACAGAGATAAGTTGGTGGGATCAATCCCTGGGGCTTTTGAAAAAGCTTTTGGTTTTGCTTGTGAAATGCAAGAAGATTTAGAATCTGATGATGAAGAAGAACAAGCAGAAGAGGGCTGCCTCAGAGTGTGCTTCTCCAGGGATGAAAAATCCCACATGAGAGCACCCTGGCATCAAGCACTCATAATCAAACCTTTTGGAAGAAAGGTGGGTTACACTTTCCTTGCTTCCAAGATTCAGAGCATGTGGAATCCAAGGGGAGGTATGGACTGCATTGATTTGGGATTTGATTTTTATCTTATTAAATTTGAGAACAGAGAGGATGTGGACAACATTCTTAAGGGAGGCCCTTGGTTTATAGGGCAACACTTCCTTGCCATTAGGCAATGGGAACCTGAATTCCATGCATCTACAGCTACTCTCTCTTCAGTTGCAGTGTGGATTAGGCTACCAGAATTACCTATAGAATTCTATGAGTATAATGCGTTGATGAAGATAGGCAAAGCTATTGGTCCTGTTCTACGAATTGATGCTAACACTGCCAATGGAGTTAGAGGGCGTTTTGCTCGCTTATGTGTCCAGGTTAACCTTGACAAACCTCTGCCTAAGTCCATCTATTTGGGGCAGCTGAAGCAGAGTATTATGTATGAACGTATAGGCACCCTTTGCTTTGAATGTGGTCGAATTGGGCATGGTAGAGAAGTGTGTCCTTTCTTGGTTCGGGGGCAGAGCAGGGGTGTTCAAGAGAAGCATGGCAGTGGAAGTCAAGAGGTTCAGAGTGGCGTAGCTGTAACGCCTGTGGTTGAAGAAACTGCTGCCAGCCAGCAGGATGAATATGGGGATTGGATGATCGTTACCAGACGTAAACCATTTAGCAAAAACCGAGACAAGCCGAGTGGAGCAAGTGGAAGCCAAGCGGATGAATCTTCCCATTTGCCTGTTGATAAGACCTTGCATAGGGCAGAGGATAATGATAGGGCAGCTGGGAAAAGAAAAGCTCCGGTTTTACAGGGTGACAGGCCACATAGGGAAGAGTTCAGGAGCTCCCCGTCTCATCACAACAAGACTTTTGATAGAAAAAGTACTGTTAGGAATGGTAGCCGTGCAAGCTCCAAGCAGAAGACCAAAATGACCTTTGGTTCTCACATTAGTGAAATGGGCCTGAGTAAGGAAAAGAATTTGTTTGTATTTGGGGCGAATGCAGGCCCATTGAGTGATGATGGGCTGGACCAAAGGCCTTGCACCTCCTCTATTGCAACTAAGGCAGTAACAAAACCTGGTTTAACGGGTAAGGTTAGGGAGTCAAACACCCTGAAGATCAAGAACCATGGAGAGAGCAGAGAGGTGGCCGTTGTTCTACAAGGGAAAAATCATTCCAATCGGAGACGAGACGATCAGATGGATAAGGCAGGATCCAATGGAGGTTTGGGGATGGTTCGATTTGGAGCTGATGCTGGCCTGGAAAAACATGTTTCCGCTGACAGAGGAGAGCAGAACGCTGGGCTATCTTCCTGTGATGAACAGGGTATGGGAGCTGACACCGAATCCATAGTGGAGGTTTGTCACGGACCAACCAGCATTTCAAACCCCTCCACCAGTAAACTCAAGCTCGTCAGTGACAAGATCAAGTGTGCAACACTCGGAAAAATTGCTGACCGAGGCGGAGAACGAATGGATGAGAAATTTGATTACTGTGAGGAAGAGTCCATAGGACAAACCTGTGGAATGCTTGTTAAAGGGGAGCGTCCACATGATGAAGATGATCCAGCTGGCAGAAGCAAAGAGCTCAGGCACCATCCTCACCAAATCCTCTGTGGGGGAGAGGGGGATAATCCAACACTCGGTTACCTTGTTCCGAGAAAGGTTGGTGAGCAAGGAGGAGGTGATGGGTGCATGGAGATTGAGAGACATTGAGGATGCTTCTTCCTTGGTGCCGTGTGACTCCTCTAAAGTTTCTTTGAAGATGATGAACATCCTAATTTGGAATTGTAAGGGTGCTATGAAACCCCAATTCAGAAAGACAGTGTTGGATTTAGTGGAGTGGCATGCTCCATTGCTGATGGTTATCACAGAGACTAGAATGAGTGGTGCTCGGGCTATAGAATTGATTGAGTCCCTGCCTTTTGATGGCTCTGTGGTTGCTGATACTATTGGTTTTGCTGGGGGCATATGGATGCTCTGGAGGACTGACTTGGTGCATGTTGATGTTCTGGCCTCAACGGAGCAGGAGATCCATGCCATTATCCGGGTAAGATCTCAATCCCTTTCCTGGATTATTAGTGCTATATATGCTAGCCCTAGGTTTGCTAAAAGATGCATGTTATGGGAAAACCTTAAACTAATAGCCACCTTGCATGACCTTCCTTGGGCCCTTATGGGTGATTTTAATGAGGTTATAACTGAAGAAGAAAAGGCTGGGGGTAATCCTATTTGTCAAAGAAGAGTGAGGGCTATTCTTGATTGTATGAATGAGTGTCCAATGTTGGACTTGGGATTCTCAGGGCCTAAATTTACCTGGACTAATAAGAGAGAACTGGGGGGTCTCATCCAATGTAGGCTTGATAGAGTTTGGGCAAATCCTGTATGGAAATCTTCCTTTCCTGAAGCAAATGTAACTCATTTGGCCAGAGTTAATTCGGATCACTGCCCCTTATTGCTTAATCTATGCCCTAATCTGTCTAATGCTTCAAATCGTCCATTTAGGTTCCAACCTATGTGGTTGAGCACAATGATTTTCTAGCCATTGTTAGGGATTCTTGGAATGGTATGGAAAATAATCTTACTGGAGCTGTCACTAGGTTCACCCATAAGGTCCAACTTTGGAACAAAGAAGTCTTTAGAAATATTTTTGTGAGGAAAAGCCAGATCATGGCTAGACTGCTGGGAGCCTAGCGTGCTCTTGCCAATAATCCTAATAACTTTCTCATTAACCTCCAAGACCAATTATCCGAAGAATATAATGAGATTCTGCAACTTGAAGAGGAGCTGTGGGCTATGAAATCTAGGGTTAATTGGACTATTTTTGGGGAAAGAAATACTGCCTTTTTCCATTTGACTACCTTGGCTAGAAGAAGTAAGAATAGAATCACTAGCATATTGAATGATGAAGGGGTTTGGGTTCATAATGTGGAGCAAGTTCAAGAAGTTTTTACCAAAACCTTTATTAAGCTATACCAGACAGATCAAACTGCTTGTCCTTGGGTTCAGAGATGGGATACAGAGTGGTGCATGAGGCTAGAAGCTGAAGAAGCTAATGCTTTAGGGCTGATGCCTTCTAATAAAGAAATTTGGGATGCCCTTAAGTCCATGAAACCTTACAAGGCCCCTGGAAGTGATGGGATACATGCTGGATTCTACCAGAGGTTCTGGCTGGTGGTTGGGGAATCTGTGAGGAATGAAGTGAAACAAATTTTTGCCAACCAAAAAATCCCGGATTATCTTAACCAAACCCTGATAGCCTTGATTCCTAAGCAATTGGGACCTGAGACAGTTAGCCACTTTAGACCTATTAGCTTATGTAACACTGTGTATAAAATTGTTTCAAAAATCCTTGTTCATAGAATTAAACCCCTTCTGCCTAGACTTATTTCTCCCATGCAAGCTGCTTTTCTGGAAGGGAGGAGAGGTTCAGATAATGTAATCATTGCTCAAGAGCTTATTTATTTCCTTGGAAATAGAAGAGGTAAAGATGGGTATATGGTGGTGAAGATAGACTTGGAGAAAGCATATGATCGCTTAGAATGGAGCTTTATCAGGATGATTCTTATACATTTTGGGTTTCCTGAAAACATCATCAAGCTCATATTAAGTTGTGTGGCTACGTCATCTACTTCCCTTCTCTTCAATGGAAGTAAACTTCCAACCTTCTGCCCTTCAAGAGGAATAAGGCAAGGGGATCCCATTTCTCCCTATCTTTTCCTCTTATGCATGGAGTTTTTTGGAGCTCAAATAACCAAGATGTGTGAGGATAAGAAGTGGGATATGGTTAAAGCTTCTAGAAATGGGCCTAGCTTCTCCCATGTCCTTTTTGCTGATGATATTCTGCTTTTTGCCAAGGCTAATACTAAGAATTGTAATTCTATAATGGAAGTTCTTAACAACTTTTGTAACCTGGCTAGGCAGAAGGTAAACTATGGAAAATCTAGAATATTCTTCTCTTCTAATGTTCCTACTAGAAGGCGGAGGACTTTATGCAGGAAATTGGGGATCATTGCTACCAACAACCTTGGTAAATATTTGGGCTTCCCCATCATCCACAAAGGCAGAGTTGGTACTACTTTTAATTTTATTTTGGACAAAATCCAAAGTAAGCTAGCTGGTTGGAAATCTAAAGTTCTGTCTAAAGCTGGGAGACTAGTGCTTGCCAAGACTGCTGCTGCTCCCATTGCCGAGTACTACATGCAGTGCCATAGCCTTCCAGTCAAAGTATGTGATGCCATTGACAAAATGATGAGGGATTTCATTTGGGGGTCAACAGAGGAAAGGAGGAGAATGCATATGGTGAAGTGGAGCACTGTTACTTTGCCTAAAGAGTTGGGAGGTCTGGGGCTTTTTTCAATGAAGCATAGAAATGAAGCCATTTTAGCCAAGCTTTGTTGGAGGCTTGGTCAAGAGGAAGAGAAGCCATGGGCAAAGATGCTAGCAGCCAAATATCTCTGTCCTAACAGAGTTACTGATGTTGGCAGGCATTTGCCTTGCTCTCGGATATGGGCTGCTTGTAAGAAGGGAGGGCCTACATATGTCAAAGGCTTAAGATGGACCATAAGAAATGGGGAGACTGTGAGCATGTGGAGGGATTTCTGGCTGCCTTGTGGGAGATTAAGGGAGCTAATTGAAGGACCACTAACCCGGGAGGAGGAAGTGTTGACTGTTAGACAATGCTTTGATGATAACCATACGTGGAGGCCTTCAAGCGTCTCCTTTGAACTTCCTGCAAATGTGCTAAACACCATTAAGGCCACTCCTTTCTCTTTTGTTAACCAAGAAGGTGATAGTCTCATGTGGGCATACTCTAATAATGGATTATTCTCTATCCAAGCTGCATATCTGCTTGCAAGGGGTTTAAACCCCCTGAACCTGGACACTTTGTCCTTTAAATGGAATTTGGAAGGCTGAAACTTTGCCAAAGATCCAATTCCTTATATGGTTGTGTCTTCATGATAGTCTTCCTACAGCACAAGTGTTGGGTTCAAGAGGTTTAAGCCTTGATCCTTTGTGTAAAATGTGCTGCAAGCATAATGAATCTATTGAGCACTTATTCAGGAGCTGTGAAGTTGCTCATCAGTTCTGGTCACAGCTGCAAGTGCCCTATTGCACCATGAATTCATTCACCCTGCCCTTCAAAACTTGGCTGGAAATCAATTGTAAAGATGGTATGAATGCCTCTGTGAAAGGAATTCCTTGGAAGGTGCTATTTCCTATGGGTTTGTGGCACCTATGGACTCATAGAAATAATTTTATCTTTAGGACTGGTATTGTGGATTCTCAGTTTTGGAGAAAATGTATCCAAGCCGGTACTGAATTTTTTGCCGTTGGTTTCGCTTCTAAGATCAAACAACAAAAAACCATTGTTCCCGTGGGTTGGGAGAAGCCACCGAGGGGTTGGTTGAAACTTAACACCGATGGTTCAGCAATGAGGAGTCCAGATAGAGCCGGTGGAGGGGGTTTAATTAGAGATCATGATGGGGCTTGGCTGAAGGGGTTTGCTAGAGGCCTTGGGTTCACTAATAGTGCCTTGGCTGAGCTTTGGGCACTTAGAGATGGGCTGCTGCTAGCTAAGGAAATGGGCATTCAGCAACTTATAATTAAACTTGATGCTTTGAGCATTGTTATTCTAATGAACAATGAAACTGAAAATCTCTTAATGGAGCCTCTCTTATCTGATTGCAGGAGCCTCTTGAAGGAAATTCCAAACAAGCGCGTGATCCATGCCTTCCGGGAAGCAAACCAATGCGCTGATGCATTGGCTAAATTAGGAGCGCAATTTTTGTATAGTTTTGTAACTTTTTGTAACCCACCATCTGTGGTGGAGGATATATTAACTTTTGATAAGGCTAATTTACGTTGTAATAGACTTGTGAATTCCTAAGTATTGATTAAGCCTGTTTTACCGAAAAAAAAGAAATACAACCCTTAATATGTCACAAGGCATTTACCAAATTAAAACCTAACGGCACCTGCATAAGGATGCTCCAACATCAATTTCTGTGTTCTTCAGTGATTAAAAAAAAAATTGCATCTTTTATTTTCACAAAATTGTACATGAAGAACTGTCTTCGGAGGCACAGTTTGCTTTTTATTAACTTATTTCAATTACTACTGGATATTCAAGTGGAGTTGCAACTTGCAAAGGAAAACGTGGGGAAGGGAAATTTTAAGGTTTCCTTCCTTGTCTTTTATGGCAAAACAAACTTATGATCCTCACTTAGACTTTCCGGTAGAATATAGAAATCCCAGTGTTGGTATCTGGATTGATTCAGGATCCGCTGCTCTCCACTATTTCTCTCAAAACCAATAAAGAAAATTCTCATATCCTTGAATCTAGATTTTTTTTTTTTTTAATATAAATTCAGGCTCAGGTTACATTTCACAAAGGCTACGTAACAGGGGCAATTTATCCTCTCCATGAGCAGAGTCAGAGCTAACCATTTATCAATTCATATGGCTTCTTAATCTAATCTAAGACTCTAAAATTCAAACAAACTGGGGCTTTTACTGGGATTAATCCACATTCGAGCTAGACAGGTTGAGGCCCAACCATATCAGTGGACATAAAAATGACAAACCAGAAATTAAGTCAAAAATTTTCAACCAAGGACAAATTAGAAAGAAAATAATAGAGTTTAAGGTCTGGACAAATAAAGTCGAAATAGTCACACTAGTAACACGACTTGTGGCCTAACATATGTTGCACTGTTGAGAGGTGCTGCTCAATTTTATTTTTATCTATAAATTCTCTAAATGATGGGATTGCAGATGCTCTCAAGCTTTTTCAGCTTGCCCTCATACTCTTCTGAATCCACGAGCTGGAGGCCATCTAACCACTCAATCACCTGTTCAATAGCATCTTTAATTTCTTTCTTACTTTTAGGGGCAAGCTTGGCGCCAATCTTCTCATTATTGATAGCATTCCTCATGTTGTAGGTATAGTTCTCCAAAGCGTCCTTAGCCTTGACCTTCTTCCTGTGTTCATCATCTTCAGCCTTGTATGTCTCTGCGTCCTGGACCATTATGTTAATCTCTTCACTGGATAGTCTTGCCTTATCATTAGTGATGGTGATATTCCCCGTTACACCAGTGGTCATCTCCTTAGCAGAAACATTCAAAATACCATTAGTGTCAATATTAAAACAAACGTTTATTCTAGCAACACCTCTGGGTGCTGGAGGAATACCAGAAAGATTAAATTGTCCCAATAAGTTGTTATCACAAGTTCTTGCTCTTTCACCCTCGTAAATTGAGATCAATGCAGAAGTTTGGTTGTCAGAGACAGTGTAGTACCCCTCCTTCTCAGTAGGAATGGCGGTATTCCTTGGAATCACAATACTCATCTCCGTTCCTTTAACACTTACACCAAGGGACAGAGGGGTGACATCTAAGAGCACGAGGTCTTGCAGTTTCTCATTTCTTATACCAGTCAAGATTGCAGCTTGAACAGCTGCTCCATAAGCTACAGCCTCATCCGGATTAAGGCTCTTGCAAAGCTCCTTCCCATCAAAGAAGTCTTGCAACAACTGCTGCACTTTGGGAATTCGGGAAGAACCACCCGAAAGAACAACAGCATGGACGCAGCTCTTATCCATATTAGCATCAGTCAAGCACTTCTCCACAATAGCGATGCACTTCTTGAATAAATCCATATTGAGTTCTGAAAATTTGGCACGGGTAATAGTTGAAAAGAAATCAATACCATTATATAAAGAATCAACTTCAATGCTAGTCTCAATTGCAGAAGAAAGAATCCTCTTTGCTTTCTCACAAGCAGTTCGCAACCTTCTAAGAGCTCTGGAATTCCCACTAATGTCCACCTTGTGTTGCCTCTTAAATATTTCAACAAAGTGCTTTACCACTCGGTTATCAAAGTCTTCACCTCCAATGTGAGTGTCACCAGCAACGGCCTTCACTTGGAAGACACTCTTTTCAATGGTAAGTAGTGAGACATCCGCAGTACCACCACCCAAATCAAAAATCAACACATTTCTCTTGCCATTGCTATCTGCAATCTTGTCTAGACCATAAGCAATGGCTGCAGCAGTTGGTTCATTGATTATACGTAAGACATTCAGGCCTGCAATGCCTCCAGCATCCTTTGTAGCCTTACGCTGGGAGTCATTGAAGTAGGCGGGGACAGTAACAACCGCATTCTTCACAGTTGTGCCCAGGTAGGTTTCGGCAATCTCACGCATCATTCTAAGGACCATAGATGAGATTTCTTCCGCAGAAAAGTGCTTCTCTTCACCCTTATAGTTGACAACGATCATAGGCTTGTCATGAAAACCACAAATGACCTTGAAAGGCCAAAACTTAATATCTTCTTGAACTAAAGGATCACTGAATCTCCTACCAATCAATCGCTTCGCATCTACATGACAATACCATTTTAAGGAATTAAAAAATGATTTGACAACAATAAAGCATAAGAGTATCCATAGCAGTTGTGGCATAATTTATGCCATTTTGCCACACCAAAGGTCTACTTTATTATTTTACCACATCATTTTACAACATTTTATTTATCAGATGTTTTATTATTCAATTCTATACATTAAAATAATATTTACAACTCATCAAACACAATCAACAACCACCACACTGCTGCCAACAACCAACAGCCACCACTACACAACCACCGCATCCTCCACAACCAAAAACACAACTCAAAGAAACCCAAACAAATCCAGCCAAATTCCACAACAAACAACCATAACCCCAACCCAAACAACCCATCAAATCCTCCACGACCCAAACAAATCCCAGCCAAACCCCAACCCAAACAAATCCAACCAAACCCCAGCCAAATCCTTCGCGACCCATCAACTGCCTCAACCAATCACCAACCCAAAACCTTCATCACCACCACCCATTGATACTACAACCAAAGCAAAAGCCCCACCTTAAACTGAAAACCTAGCTTCAAACGAAAACCCATTCAACTGAAAACTCACCTTCAGCCGAAAGCCCCTTCCACTGAAAACCCACCTTCAACCGAAAGCCCAACAAAAAAAAAAAACTCACCTTCAACTGAAAACCCTTCCACCAAAAACTCACCTTCAACCGCCCCAAAACCCTTCCACCGAAAACTCACCTTCAACTGCCCCACCTTTAACTAAAAGCCCACTAAAATAAAAAAAAAACCGCCTTCAATCAAAAACCCTTCTCCGCTGACACCTAGTTACAGCTTAATTGAAACACACCTCCGCCGACACCCAGCCCAATTGCCTCAACCAAATCCTCCGCAACCCATCAACTACCTCAACCAATCAACTGCCTCAACCATTCGACGTTGGCGTGGAAGAGCAGTGAGGTTTGGGGTTCAGAGGAGAGGATTGGTGTGAGAGAGAGGAGAGGATTGGGGTGAGAGAGTGAGACTGACGGAGAGATGAGAAAGAAAGAGGAATACAAAAATAATAAAAGCTAGCATTTGCCACATCTGTCCGTACAGTGGCAAATATATGAGGATACTATAGCATGTTGCAAAAATTATAGCATTTGGAACATCTGATAAAGGAGATTTTTTGTGTTTGGTGTGCCAAATGTGCCAAATATTTGGCATTTGGCACATTTACCACATCTGATGCAGGTGCTCTAAGGAGCAGAAATAAATTATTCATTTCTTGGCCATAGATATATATATATATATATATATATATATATATATATATATATATATATAAGTATAATTAGAAAACATAAAAAATTGGCAGCTTAAGCTCTTGCTAATGACCTAGAAATTTTTTAATTTAAATCGATACTTTATGTCTGAAATTTGTAACATAGAACTTTATTAAGCTCATATCACTACAATTAATAAAGCCAAAACTGTCCGTAATTGATAGCTTTTAACACCATGCGTGGTAGAATTTGAATGAGATTGTCGCCTATAAAATGGTGAATATGAGTGCTATAAAACATTGTGATATTCGGGTAAGTTTTTACCAAAAAAAAAAAAAAAAAGATATTCAGGCAAGTTCATTTTTTTGTGGGGTTTTTTAAATTTATTTATTTAATTAGGTAAAGTATAGTAATATATTTATCATTTGAAGAAAAAGTAAAGTTATATTTTTATTAAAAGACAGAAGTATAGATATATTTTTATGTAATTTAATTTCAAATAAAATAAAAGGAAAATAATAATAAGCTCATCCAAACATATTACAATGATTAAGTTGAATAACCCCTGCATCTTTTGGCTAATATTTGAGTGCAAACTAATTTTGTAAAAGGAATAATTAGAAACGTCCGGAAAATAAGTTCAATTTTTGCTTTAAATTATTCACTAATTTGATCAATTAATGCATGGAAAACTTTGATAAATAAAATTTATATATGAGACATTCAACTAATAAGTACTATTAACATTCAATAATAAAAAAGTACTATTAATAAATAACAAGTTAAATTAGAGAATTTGTGGAAAGGATCTTTCCTAATTTAATTAGAAATTATTAAACCTAAAATCAGAATTTGTTTAGTGTTAGGATACTAATTATCTCTATGCTCCAGGGGAAAGTTTATTTATATATGATAGATATTGATTCAATAAGTACTAATAAATAAAATTTAATTAGATAATTTATAAAAAAGATCAAACCTAATTTATTCTAAATTTGTTGTACCATTTGTTTACTTATCAAAAAAAATGGTGAATTTTAATTAATTTAAACTAATATAGTTTGATATTATTTCTAACTATAAAAAATAAATTAATATATTAGATTGAGACTAGGTGGAGCCAAGGGTGAGAGGGGCCAATTGCCACTCATTCAATTTCTTCTGCACTTAAGTAGTTTGCCTCCCTAACATGGTTAGAAATAGAAAATAAATGACTCCCACTCTAGAAAAATAGACAATGATACCAACATAAAAAGAAAGGGGGAAAAAAAACCTTCCCTCACATATCAAAGAATATAAGGGTATGTTTGGTAACTTTTTTCCCCCTATTTTCTATTTCCAAAAACAATTTTATATTTTTTAGACTAAAAAACTTGTTTGGTGACCCAAAATGAACAGAAAACAAAAATTGTTCTCAAAACTCAATTTGTGGAGGAAGCTGAAAACATGCAAAAAACTGTTTTTAGTTTCTATTTTTCAAAAGTCAATGAAAACATAGATCTAATTTAATGAATTTGTCTCATTTAATGAGTTAGTATTAGAGTTCAAATTCTAGTAACAACATATTATAGTATTTTCTATTTTTTTTTCTTAAAAAACTCTTCTTTTTTTAAAAAAAAAAAAAAAATCAACTAACCAAATATGTTTTTGATTTCAAAAATACAAAAAAAAAAAAAATGTTTTTCTTTATATTCCCAAAAACAAGTTTTTGAAAATAGAATACAAAAATTGTTACCAAACATAACCTAACTTTTTCACCTATTTTACTATTATTTTAAAGTAGCTTTTATTTTGTCTCAGGATTTCATCCATTTTTCTAGTTTCTTTTTCATTTTCATTATTTTCACTCATGTTGGTTTTTAGACCCCTTAAACAATTGAATTAACCTAGGTAATTAGCCAAGTTGTTACTTAGTCCAATTAAACAAGTCTAGGTTATCACAATAATAAAGAACAAATCATGCAAAGCAGCGGAAAAATAAATAACACAAGATATGATCACCCAGGAAACCAAACCAGTAAAAACCTGGGGAGGATTTGACCTAACTATCCTCAAGGTAAAAAGCAAATCCACTAGAAAGAATCGAAGTTCATACAATAAGACTTACAAGCCCCCACACTCAACTTCTTATTGCTACCAACCAGTAGAACTTACTGACACGACCACGTGCAAGCTTCGAATCCACGGACTCCTTCTTTCTTGGATTCCCACCAGCTACAAGCACACCTGCTTGTGTAGTCTTTAAGCTTTAATGGCAGCAACTGAATTGATCATCAAGGTGTAGAAAATATCTCCTCATTGAAAACCCTAAGTTTGTGTAAAGGAAAGCTCCTCTAGATCTCACAAGATATTTACACAAACCGCAATATGAGCAACACTAAAACGTGGCTAGGGTTTTGCCTTTTTTATACTTAGGATAAATAAGGAACCCTAAAAACGTTTTAAAACAAATAGGGCTGAGTTGGACGAATCTGCAGAAAAGCAATTTGCCCGAGCTTCGATCGGTCGAGCCTAAGTTTCGATTGATCGAGCCAGGCCGAAAGCCACAGTGCTTCCTGCTTTAAACTCGATTCCAACTTTACATTGACATACAACTTTGAGCTAGTTTTAAACACTTCTAAACACATTGTTTTGATCATGGTTTGCCAACAATACACATTAGAGTTCTAAATACATAAAATCCTAAACTTTAGAACCTAACAACTCATTTCACTATTTATGTCTCTTTTCTTGTTGAGTAATTTTACGTATATTGCAAATTTTACTATATTAGTCTAATAAGATGATATATCACCATCACAAAAAAATCAATTTATATAATTATTTATTACCTTTTCAAGTGGCACTAATCACATTCTTACCATATCAAATTATTAGCATTTTGTAGTAAAATTTGTAGTAATTTAACCTTTCTTTTTGTCTTTTCTCATGGAAATTCAATTACTGGGCCCCATAATTGTATAAATTAATATATTTTTTAAAAACTTAATGCTCTTATACTGGACTAAATCCCTAAAGATTGAAGCATCCTCAATGTTTTGAACTTTGGTTATAAAATATAAACCCAAATTTTAAACACTTTGAAGAATAATTTTTTTTTAAAAAAAAATTGGAGTTATACTCTTAAAACTTTTAGATTGATTTGTTTTCTCAATTTATTCTAACAAGTCAAATTAGGTGAGTGTTTGGATAGTGTTTTGCATCCACGTTTTGCACATTTGGCTAAAAATTTTCTGAGTCCCACGTAATTGTTCACAAACCCCACAAAAACATGAAAAACGCAGATGAATTATTTTGTACTATTCACGTTACTGTTCAGCTAAAGCTACAGTACTTTCAGCCCAAAAAATCAGTTAGCTTATAAATTATTTTGCTACAGTACTTTTAGCAATAAGTTTTCAGTTTTCAGCAAAATAAGTAGCATTCAAGAATATAAATCTCTTACTAAATTTTGTATTGTTTAGCTCTCAGTTTTCATTTTGTACCATTCACGATTTGAATTTTGTATATTTAGATAAACCTCTTTTTTTTTTTTGATCTATGATATATAAATCTCTTACTAACAAGAATACCAACAAAAAAAAAAAAAAAAATACAATTATACTCTTAAAACTTTTAGATTGATTTATTTTCTCAATTTATTCTAAGGGATCAAATTAGATGTCTGAATTTTGTATATTCTAAGGGATCAAAATTCCAAATATAACTTTATCTAAATTGTGATTGGGTCCACATATAACTTTATCTAAAAAATAATTCCACATATAACTTTTGAATTTTTATATGTGGAATTTTTTTAATGTTATATGTGGAATTATTATTTTCATGCGATGAGCTAACAATATATGTGATCAAAGTTATTTTCACGAATAACCTTATTATTATTAATGGAGGAGTATAACACTAAGTGCTTAAAAAAATAAAAAAATAAAAAATAAAAACTTTGAAGATTACCAAAGATGGAGTTGGTGGGGTTCCTGGCGACCTGGATCTTGGCGGCATCACCTACCAAGCGCTCTATCGGAGTGAAAGCAACATAGGAGGGAGTGGTCCTGTTACCCAGATCATTAACTATTATCTCTACTCTTTCATTTTGCCACACTGCCACGCACGAGTACGTCGTTCCCAGATCGATCCCTATCGCCGGACCCTCTCCATGGTCGGACATTGTCGTCGGGAACAGAAGCCCAAAGACTTTTGTTAATCGAAACTAAAGTAGATGAAAGTAGACTATGGCGCACTTTAGAACTGAAAGGTTGAAGGCCCTAAATACTTAACATGCACATGGGCGGGTGCTTTTAGAAAAAAGCAAAACGAAATAGAAGAAAGCAGTATACATGAGACACTTTTGACCATGAAAGGTTAAAGACGGTACAATTTCCTTAAACCCTTTTTCTTTTTTTCTTGACAAGGTATATCCCGTAACCTCGAAGTTTCCTTCTTTCCACTTTAAATTTTTTTTTTTTTTTTGACTGAAAGGTAAAATCTATATTAAAATAATGAGATAAAAGTACAAAGCTGTAAGGGTCCTGATGTGCTCCAAGGCTATACATACTAGCCTGACACCCGGGACAAAGAAAAAAATCAAGAAACATCATTACACCCATCCCTTCAAACAACTAATGTGTACGTTGGTTTGCCACTAACTTTTGATATTCATGCAAAATGGACATAGCCTCGCGAATGATAGTTTCAGGTCTAGGCTGGAAGTCCTCAAAACAAAACTTGTTAAGTGCCCTTCATATTGCCCATGCAGCAATCGTCCATCGCTCCATCTCGTCTTTTGGTAGCCTGCCTCGCTTGTCTGAATCTTACCACTGACTAGTCTCCACACATTACGAGCCAAGGGGCATTCCCAAAGAGCATGGCATACCGTTTCTCTATGTGGGTGGCACACCATACAGAGAGGCTCTATTTGCAACTTTTTTCTGTGTAAGTTGTCCGGGCAAGATATTAGAACAAGCCCTCCGTAGGAAATTTTTTACCTTTCGGGGAGTATTGAGCGCCCACACGGATTTCCAGACCCATCCATTCGTGCCAGCCATAGAGTGATCCCCACCGAGATAGTGGCGGTTTTAAAAAAATTTCTCAGGTTATTTTTTAAGAAGAATAAATTACATAATTTAATAAAAAGATAAATTCATATATTGACAACAAGAACAATAAAAAACAAGTAAATACATAATTCTAGTAAAAGAATAAACAATAAATTATAAGTTCATTTGAAATATTAATAAAATTATTAATTATTGTTATTTAGTTCTTTCATTAATTTGTTTGCCTTTTATAAATTATAATTTGTTATATTGTTTTTTCCATTAATTATAAAATAATTAATTGTTGTTTAGTCTAGCATAATTTAATTTGTTTATCTTTTATAATGTATTGGTTAATTAAATTATTAATTATTGTTTATTATTTGCTTCCCCCAATTAATTATTGGTTAATTAAATTATTATTTATTAGTTGCACTAGCACACACCCCATGTGCATTTACTTCCCCCAATTCAAATATCCCACCCCGGCCCCATGCCTCCATCTATCCCCTACTCAACAGACAAGCCCCATGGCCCCCAATTACAAGAGCTAATCAGATAAATTCACAATCACAAATCACAATACACTAAAAAAAAATTAATTGTATCTCACCAACACCAATTGATAAACCCAAAAACAAGGGCAAATATTAATAAAGTGATAAGGTAAAGCTAAGTAATCAGATAAAGTCTCAAAGAGAGAGAGAGAGACTCTCATTTGCTTTCAATCTTCAGATAAAGAGAGAGAGAGAGAGAGAGTCTAAGAGAGAAACCCATACCCATTAACCCATTAACCCGTATATGTAAAAGACTAAAGAGAGAAAAAGATGAAATACCTTAAGGTTGAGGGAGCAGGGAGGCCTGAGGCTAAGCTGAGGGGCAGCGCTGTCGGGCAGCACATCGAGGTGTGACTGATCTCTAATCCGATCAGACCGATCTCCAATCTTTGATGCCCGATGTTCTCTAGAGCTCGAGTTTGAGGCCCGATCACTGATGACTAATGTGCTCTAGAGCTCGCGCCGTTCGTTGGTTGTTGTCGTTGATGGTTGATGAGGTTTTTTTTCTTTAGGTTAGGTTTCTGATTTCAATTTTTGTTTTACTTGATGAATCGGACGCGTATATTGGGTTTTGGTTTGTTTGTTTGTTTGTTTGTTTTTGTTTTTGTTTTTTTTTTTAGAATCCATGGGTTTGCTACTACCTATAATCTAGTTGGTTTGCATTTGTAATCCGTGGGTTTGCTACCATATGTAATTTGTTCATTTTGATGTTGGGCTTTTTTTCCCTAGTGGGCTTGCTCTGTTATTTTTTTAATTTGTTTATTTTGGGTAGATTTTAGTTCAAAATTTTTTTTGGGCTTTTTTTTTTTTTTTGCTTGAAACTAGAACAAATAATTTTTTTTAATTTAATTTGAGGGTGTTCCTAATTTTTCTTGAGGGTGTTCTTAATTTTCTTTTTTAAGGGTAAACAAATAAAAAATTTTAAATTACACCCTGGATTGAATGTGATGCCACCACTGCCCAGGAGGGATGAGCAGCTATGAAGCACGGGTGTGTTTTTGGATTCGGGTGTGGGTGCGGTACTCGGCAATTTTTGAAAAAATAGGGTACAGGTGCAGCGGAGTGTGGCAATTAAAAAATTATTAAAATATTTTCATTTCTATTTTCTATATATTTCAAAGGCAAAAATATATTTTTATTCTGGTAAAGCATGAAAACAACATTCTGGGAAAGCATGCAAACAACAAATGATAACGAATATATTTCACTACTGGGAAAGCATGCAAACAACATCCTTTTCTATATATTTTCTATATGTTATCCTTTTCATTTCAAATATATTTTCAAAGGCAAGAAACACAAAACAAAAAAGAAAACACAGAAGAAGCAACAAATATTCAGAATAAAATTGAGGAAGGACATATTTAGGATGTTTGGGCCTCATTCAAAGTCGATTTCGGCCATTTTGGTTAGTTTCAGCCGTCGGCCGATACGACCCGATTCTAGTCGAATCTGCTCAGTTAGAAGCTAATTGGCCCGAATTGGCGCAAATCAAAGCCAAGTCTACACGAATCGGAGCCGAGTTGGCGTGAATCCGTAAAAAAAAAATAAAAAAAAATAAAAAAAAAATAAAAAAAAAATAAAAAAATTAGAGGCGGCACTGCGTGGGCAACTACGTCAGTGGCCGCACCTCGCGTCGAGCTGCATCGGACTCCGATGCGGCACCCTCCCAGCTGCATCAGTGCTTCCTAGATGAGCAGTCTTTGCACTGTTTTGACCATAAATCTCTAGGCCTTATTCTCCTTCCAAACAAGTACATCATTGCCATGCAAGTTATTTAAAGGTATTCATAGAATGTCATCACACGTATGTCTTTCAAACCAATATGCTAGCGTTGCTCTGTCCCACTGACTTGTAGCTACATCCACCAACTCCCTCACCTTCATCGATCCTGACCCATCTCTCCGGAAACATGGTGGCTGAGGCAACCACACATGACATGCAATATCCATTGAGTTACCACTTCCCACCTTCTACTTCGACACGGCTAGTATGACATCCCTGGAACAAATGCGCTTTGTGTATCAAAGATGATATTCAGGAGGATAGTTTTTACACGATTAGCCAAAACTTTTGAGACTATACAGCTCACCACATTGCTCAAATTGATAGGGCGGTAGTTTGCCATATGTTGCAGATCCTTAAGCTTTGGGATGAGTAGGATGTGGGTGAAATTCATCTTGTTAAGGATGTGGCTCGAGTTTAGGACTGAGAGCAATGCTTCAATGACATTCCCACCCACTATGTGCCAATATTTCTGAAAGAAAAATGGCGACATACCATCCAGGCCCCGCAATTCTGATAGAAGCATCGCAAAGCATGCGTTCCTCACCTCATCTCCCATAAAGGGTCTATTCAGCTCCTGGTTCATTTCCTCTATTACTACACTATCTACCAAGGTTAGAACTTCCTCTACATTGGTCAGGTGTGATGTGGAGAAAATCCCCTGGAAGTACCTCTCTGCTATACCATTTATTTGTTGCTTATTTGACCTCCAACTCCAATTTTCATCCATCAGGCCCTTAATATGATTTTTTCATCTTCTTTGGCTTGCTCGTTTGTGGAAAAAACTTGGTATTTTTGTCCCCTATTGGGAGCCATATAGCTCTTGATCTTTGCCTCCAAAACACCTTTTCATGGAGTAACAAGTCATTAATATCATCTTGCACTTGGCTAATCAGGTCCAGGTTGTTGCCATAGCCTATGTTGATCAGCTCCTCTAGTACCTTCTGTCTTTCGTCCAACCGGTGTCTTATGTTCCCGAAGACCTCTCGACTCCAAGAAACCAGCTGCATTCAACAAAATTTAATCTTCTCAAACAGTCGAAACATAAGGCTGCCATTAGGCATGTGCTAGGACCATGCTTCCTTGATATTTTCCTCACACCCTTCATGAGTCGCCCATCTTTCCTCAAACCTGTGAAGCTGCTTATGCTGTGGCTGAACCTGCTGGACAGAATATTGAGTGTTTATGAGTATAGGATCATGATCAGAGTATGTTATTTGCTGGTGGAACACCTTAGTTGTAGGGAACAAAGCCTACCAAACCGTGTACAGAAGTTTGATTGTCAACCATGGTGCGGTGGTGGTGAAGAACCCCTCCTTCCTGGTGGGAATAGCATTATTTCCTGGAATCAAAACAGACATCTCTGTTCTGCGAACTGATACACCAAGGGAGAGAGGGGTGGCATCCAAGAGCACGATGTCTTGAAGTTTCCCATTTCTCATACCAGTTAAGATTGAAGCTTGAACAGCTGCTCCATAAGCTACAGCCTCATCGGGATTAATGCTCTTGCAAAGTTCCTTCCCATCAAAGAAGTCTTGCAACAACCGCTGCACCTTGGGAATTCGGGAAGAACCAACTGAAAGAACAACATCATGGACGCATCTCTTATCCATTTTAGCATTAGTCAAACATCATGAACAACATCATGAAACTTTTTATTAATCCTTTTTTTTGTTTGAAAGGATGTAAGGTTGAATTTATTCAACCATCTAATTGGCTTTATTCCGTGCCAAATTTGCTTGTAATTCAACATTTAGTAACCCTGTATTTAGGTGGGTTTGTTGTAAGGGTAGTGAGTGAGATAGAGTGAAGATTGCTCAAGAGTGTGCAAGAAAGCAGAGACTCGCGGGTGACTCGCGGCTGCAAGCCGCCAGAAGCAGCACACGTGCCAAGCATGCTGGAAGATGAACAGTCATGCTAGCTGGAGCACTACAGGACAACTGGCCATACAGTTAACTCGCGACTGGATCTCGCGACTTAGTCAAGCCGCGAGGTCAAGCCGCGAGCCACCCCTGTTTTGTAAAACCTGACATTTCACATTCCTCTCCCACTCCAGTATAAATACCCCTTTTACCCACGATTGAAAGAGAGCTTCCAAAGAGAATTTTGAGAGAGAAACCCTAAAGAAAAACCAGATTGCTTCACCCACAATCTCTACCTTAGAGTCTCTTCAAATTCCTCAACTCTCTTCCTCTCCATTGTCAAATCCTTGAGAGGCATTATACCAAACCTGGTTCTCACCATCATCTTCACTGTGAGACAGTTGTTTGGATTTCTGGGAAGCAGTTAGGAAGGAACCAATCTTCATTGGTTGATGCTATGGTCTAGTAGCGGAATCCGGGAAGCTAGAAAAGAAAAAGGTTCGGCGCAACCTCGTTGGAACAAGAAGCTTGGAGGGCTTAGGTGCACTGGGTAGATTAGGCTTGGAGGGTATATTGTTGTCCTTGTATCCCAACTGTATTTTCTAGTGGATTGATTACCGCTTGGAGGGCGGCGGAGAGGTTTTTCGCCGAGGACTTCGGTTTCCTCTTCGATAACACATCGCGTGTTGTCTTTGTGTTTGCATCTTCCTTCCTCTCTATCTTTGCCTTTATATTATCTGCTGTGGTTTTATTATGTTATGGCTTAGATAGATTTTAACCAATTTCATATTATAGCATGTGTTAAGTTTCCGCACATTAGTTGTTTGACACATTGCTTGAATTGGTTAAGTTGTAATTTGGGGGTCTAAACGTTCAAAGGTGTTTTATACACGTTTTTGAACTTTCAATTGGTATCAGAGCGGGTACACTTGTTGTGGTTTTATTACCTAAGTGTGATCCTAGACCCCTGAGTTGTGGTTGTTGTTTTGGATTATACCATGCTGAATTGTAGCTTAAGTGTGTGTGAAAATGACTCTATGCATATGTCTGAAAGGTGTCTTACTGATGATCTTGTAGAGTTGTTAAAAACTAAGAAACATGCTAGAGTTATTGTTCACATGCTGGAATATCTTGAAAATCAGAATCTTGTCTTACATAGTAGCATATCTGAATCTAAATCATTAATTAAGAAATATAAAAGAAAGAATAGAATGTTGTGTGAGATGATTGAGAATCTGAAAATGAAAAATCAATCTGAAAGAAGCATGAAAACTGATGATGAGTTTGTGTTTGAAGGTCAAGAATGTCTGTCACATGTGAACCTATTTGTGCATACCTTATTGAAGGTGTTTAATGCATGTTTGTGGTATCTTGACAGTGGGTGTTCTCGCCATATGACAGGGGATAAGTCACTGTTTAAGTCACTCAAAGAAAAGGTTGGTGACTATGTGACCTTTGGTGATGGAAGTCATGCTCAAGTCCTAGGCAAAGGAACCATTGAGATACCTGGTTTGCCTCTGTTGAAAGATGTGCTGTTCATAAAAGGGCTGAAGGCGAATTTGCTGAGCATCACTCAAATTTGTGATGATGATTTCCTGGTACAATTCTCTAAGAAAGGATGTTTGATCATCAATGAAGAGGGGATTCAGGTTTTGGAAGGAAATCGGACTACAGATAATTGTTATGGAATAGTTCCCACGGCACCAATATCGTGTAGAAGTGCTTGTGTGGATATGTTGGAGCTGTGGCATCACAGATTTGGGCATGCCAACTTCAAACAAGTAGAAAAAGTCTCCAAACTTGAAGCAGTCGAGGGACTTCCTAAGTTTGGAAAAGTGAAGAAGACCGTTTGTGGTGCATGTCAAATGGGGAAGCAAGCTAAGGCAAGTCATCACAAGGTAAATGTGATAGCCACCTCTCGGTGCTTGGAGTTACTTCATGTTGATCTAATGGGGCCCACCAGAACTGAAAGCCTAGGGGGGAAGAGATACATTATGGTCATTGTGGACAACTACTCAAGATACACTTGGGTTGAATTCCTTAGAGAAAAATCAGAAGCTTGTGAGAGGTTGGAGATTCTATGCAAGAAACTACAAAACGAAAAAGGGATTCCGATAGCGAAAGTTAGAAGTGATCATGGGAGGGAATTTGAGAATGCAAGATTCGAATCCTTCTGTGAGAAGAATGGAATTAAAAGAGAGTTTTCAGCTCCCAAAACTCCACAACAAAATGGAGTGGTAGAAAGAAAAAATCGTGTGATTCAGGAGATGGCAAGAGTCATGTTGCTTAACAAGCAAATACCTCAAAAATTTTGGGGAGAAGCTGTCAACACCTCGTGTCACATTGGCAATAGGATTTTCTTTCGAGTTGGTACAAAGAAGACTGCATATGAGATATGGAATGGGAATAAGCCTAAAGTGAAGTATTTCCGGGTATTTGGAAGTAAATGCTATATCTTAAATGATCGAGAGAATCTTGGGAAGTTTGATGCGAGAAGTGATGAGGGTATTTTTCTTGGCTACTCTACTACAAGTCGAGCGTATAGAGTGTTTAACAAGAGAACAAAGGCTGTGATGGAGTTCATAAATGTCAAGGTTGATGATGCCTTACCTAAGGTGGAAATGATTGATGATGTAGAAGGGCCGAGCACCAAAGAGCCTGATGTTGAGGTAGAAGCTCTGGATATAGAAGGTGAAGAACCTATACCAGAAGTAGAATCGACTCCCATCAACCCAAGAATGGAAACGAGATCGATGTCTAGAACTTCAAGTCCTCTTACTCCTCCAGAAGTTCATCCTCCTATCTCTCGTAGTGATGAAGTTTCCACTTCAAAAAGGCCATCTTCAAGAGTTATCAAGAATCATCCAGAAAGCAATATCATAGGATCTCTTGATGACGGTCTTCGCCTCAGGAAAGGAAATATTCTGCTAGCCAATCATGTAACATATCACTGTTATCTTGCACAGTTTGAACCAAAAAGGGTTGAAGAGGCTCTTCAAGATGAGAATTGGGTTGAGTCAATGCATGAAGAGCTGAATCAGTTTGTGAGGAATGATGTGTGGGAACTTGCTCCACGGCCTGAGAACGTTCATGTTATAGGCACAAAGTGGATTTTTAAAAACAAAACTGATGAAGATGGAGAGATAATTCGAAACAAGTCTCAGTTAGTAGCTCAAGGATACACTCAAGTAGAAGGAGTGGATTTTAATGAATCATTCGCTCCGGTGGCAAGACTCGAATCCATTCGAATCCTCATGTCCATTGCGTGTACTTTGAATTTCAAACTTTATCAAATGGATGTTAAGTGCGCTTTTCTGAATGGATATCTAAATGAAGAAGTATTTGTTGAGCAACCAAAAGGATTTGAGGATCCTCATTTTCCAGATCATGTATTAAGATTGAAGAAAGCCCTTTATGGCTTAAAACAAGCGCCTAGAGCCTGGTACGATCGTCTTACACATTATCTTCTAGATAGAGGTTTCAAGAGAGGGTACGCCGATCGAACTCTGTTTGTCAAAAATGATGAAGATTATCTCCTTGTGGCACAAGTCTATGTTGATGACATAGTGTTTGGGGCAACTATCGAAGATCGTGCTACTGAATTTTCTGAGGAGATGAAGAAGGAGTTTGAGATGAGTATGGTGGGGGAGCTCACATTCTTCTTGGGTCTTCAAGTCAAACAACAGAAGGAGGGTATATTTGTATCTCAAGAGAAGTATGCCAGAAACATTGTCAAGAAGTTTGGACTAGACTCCAAAAAACATGCTTCCACTCCCATGAGCTCTTCCACTAAACTGAATGTGGATTCGTCGGGAGTTGAAGTAAGTCCTACATAGTATAGGAGCATCATAGGGAGTTTGCTCTACCTTACAGCCAGTAGACCGGACATTGCTTTCAGTGTGGGCGTTTGTGCCAGGTACCAAGCTAATCCGAAGGAATCTCATCTGACTGCTGCTAAGCGAATCATTCGATATGTGAATGGTACTGCAAACTATGGTCTGTGGTATTCAAAAGACTCAAATGCTTGTCTTGCTGGATATTCAGATGCTGACTGGGCTGGCAGTGTAGACGATCGGAAAAGCACTTCAGGCGGCTGTTTTTATCTTGGTAACAATCTTGTCTCGTGGATGAGCAAGAAGCAGAATTCAGTGTCTCTATCTACTGCAGAAGCAGAATACATCGCTGCTGGAAGTTGCTGCACTCAGCTTCTTTGGATGAAGAAATTACTTCATGACTATGGAATTCCTCAAGAAACGATGTGTGTCTTCTGTGACAACACCAGTGCCATCAATCTTTCCAAGAATCCTGTCCAGCATTCAAAATCCAAACACATAGAGATACGTTACCATTTCATTCGGGATTTGGTAGAGGAAAGAGTTGTGTGTCTTGAGTTCATACACACCGACAATCAAAAGGCGGATATCTTCACCAAGCCTCTCGATGGTCCACGGTTTGAATCACTCCGTAAGACCATTGGTGTTGGTACAATTCCTTGACTCTCTTGTGTGCTGTGTGCTTCACATATTTATAATATGATATGTCTGTCTGTGTTGGGGTACACACCTCTTTGATTAGCTTTTTGTGCAACATGTTTCTTGTTTGCTCGTCTCTTGTGAATATTTTTAATTTTGTTTTATCAATCTTTTTGTTTCTTGTGTCAAAAATCCAAAAATCACATAAAAATTAGAAAATCAAAAAGCTTGATTGACTTTGTTGAGTCTTGTCTCAAAACTTGTTTTGCCTTGTACCTTTGTGCTAATGGCTTTGTGCATTTTCGAGCATTGCTTGTTTTCATGCACTTCTATCACTGTGGGAGAAATCTTAAAATCTTTGTGATTGTTGTAAATAGATCTTCAAACTTGTCATGAATGATTAGTGAATGGTTTTGTTGATCTTGAGACATGCATAGACTTGTGTCTATATATCTTCCCACTTTTTATTTTTTGTTTTGCTAAAAAGAGCTCACCAAATGTAAATCTCCAAATGAAAAGAGATATTGAGCTGCAAAAGCCTGTCGCACATTCTAGTATTTGACTAGGAAAAAGGGTAAGCGACCTTATATGAAAGTGAATGTTTATTCAAAAAAGGCCAAAGGCCTGTTCTTTAAGATGAAATGTCATATATCACTCTCACAATGAGAGGTGATTGCCTCAAAAAGATCAAATGTTATGATTTAAAGTGGAGTTAAATGATAAGCTCCAAGTTATGTTATCAAGTTATGTGGGAGGTCATATATACATATTTCTATAATTGAGATGGGTCACATGATCTAGTGCTAATTGTGTATGCCTTGGTTGAATTGATCATTGAAGCTTCACATTAGACGAAGGACTATCTCATTGTTGATATCCACACACAACACACAAGTTTATGTTCAATAAATGCCATATTCATTTGTGTGATTGTACTTGATGAAATGTGTTTTCACATGCTCAATCTTTGTTAATTCAAGCACAAAAAGATTTTTGAGTGTTTTAGGTGTTTTTGGAAAGTATTTTGTTTTAAAAATCTGAAAATTTCAAAAATCCTGTTTTGCCCTGTTTTGGCGGCTCAGTCGCGGGTATGTCAAGTCGCGAGCCTCAGTCGCATCCTCGCTGGTCATTTTTGGCGACTTGTTCGCGAGTGGAAGGTCCAGTCGCGAGGTTCACTCAGAGATTTTCGCGGCTCAGCTCGCGACTCACTCGCGGGTAGACCTTCCAGTTGCGAAAAGCACTTAGAAAAATTTTTCAAATTTGTGTCCTTGAGTGTTTTGGCGGCTTGATCTGGCGACTTTTTGGCGACTCGTTTCAGTCGTGAAAATCGCGTGTTTTGGATATACAGGGGCAGTTTTTAAACTTTTTATTTTTCCCTCGATCTTTTTGTGACTGTTCATTGTCTTTCTCATCTGCTCTTACACATTGTCACCGTGCCTCCATTTTCGATCTCCATTACTTGCCTCTTTTCAGCTCAAAATCGTCGACTAACAGGTATGGTTTTCTGTCCTGCACTCTATTTTACTTGTTGTTATGGTTTTCCCTCTGGTCTATTCACATTTGTTTGTGATTTTGTGATGGGTTTTTAGCTCAACTATTATTCCTTGTCCATGCTTCGCTTGGATGCTTGTGTTTCTGTTTTTGAGCTAGTTTATTTTTTGTGGTTGTGTTCTTCGTCATGTGCTTAGCTAGGGTTAGCTATTTTTGTCTGTTCTGCTGTTGATGTCGTGTTTCACTATGATCCTGTGTGGTATCATGTTGATGTGTTGTTGAATGTGGGTCCTTTTTCAGTTGATTATGTGGTTCTATTTGGTCTCCCTATACTGTGTAGTTCAATTTGGGCCATTTGTGTCCCTCATTGCTATTTTCTGACCATTCTCATCCAGCTATTAGGGTTTCTTCATTGTCCCTAAAATTCCACTAACCCACTGCTAATTTAGTCTGTTGGATTGTGTTCTGTCATTTCCCTTGTTCATAATGCAGACTGGTCATGTCACCATTCAAGAAAGCTGCTGTGAAAGGAGGTAGTTCCAAAGGGAAGGAACCAGTAATTGATGTTGATGATTACCCACCTCAGCCAAAGGGGACTCGCTCTTCATAAAGGATATTCGATCCCAACAAGTTCAGATCATATGCAGCCTATCAGTCTTATGAGAATTTCTTTCTACATGCCACACCATTACTAGAAAGAGCTTTGGATCAGTCCTCACTTCATGACACTGACATTCCGAAATGGTTTGCTCACAAGGATTGGAATTACCTTCTATCTGATCCGGATGACGTGTATAAAGAATTGGTAAAAGAATTTTATGCTAACGCAATTGTGGAAGGAGATGAACTTAAGTGCTGGGTTCGGAACAAGAGCTTTTCTATCTCTCCTACATATCTGGCAGAAATTCTTCACATCAACAGACCCATTTTCCGACATTCACCGGTTTATGATGATCTCTGTCCTGATGAGGAGCTTCTCAAAGAAAGTCTTGGTCAAGACTTGGAGTTCTCACCCAATGGCAAATCCATCAGTGTTTCCTCCCTTTCTCCAAAACTGAGAGTGCTTACAATTGTGATGTTTCACAATTTGTACCCTTTATCAAGCACTGGGTATATGAACCTTGGACGCGCTTTGTTTCTTCATGATCTAATCTCTGATGTGGAAATAGACATCTGTGCTCATATATTTCATGTTCTGCGCAAAACGGTTCTTCGAAATGAGTCTCGGATATGCATTCCTTTCTGCAGTCTCATTTCACGGATCTTGAAGCTCAAGGGAATTTATCCAACGGCTGATGAATCTCCTCTCTCCAAACCAATTCCAATCAACATGCGTACATTCAATGCAAGCATTGGACATAGTTGGAAGAGAGCCAAACCAGAAACTTCTGCATCTCACAGTGACTCTTAGTTTAGCACTCTCTCCCTAGATGAGAAACTTGATCGCATTGTATCCTCTGTCCACGAGTTGAATACAAAGATGTCTGGACTCACAGCTTCTCTACACCATCACAGCACTCGATGGGATATGAAGTTTACTTCTCTTCAAACTCAATTGGATCAAATTCAAAGAAAACTGGAAGAGGATGACTAGCCTATTCCATGACAAAAAGGGGGAGTGATGGGCATGATCAGAGGGGGAGAATATTCCTTAAGGGGGAGTGTCTTTACATTCTTCTTCAGTTTCAATTTTTTTCTCTTTAAGTTGTTATATTGTGTTTTGTAAACTGTTATTCAGGATGTTTTGTGGTTTGTACCCATGTGCTTTTATAAGCTTTTAGGGTTAATGTTTTATGCATAGTTTGTAGGCTTTATGGTATGTACCTTGCTTTATGCAGCCTTTATGCTATGTTGAAATCAGTACTTTAATCTAAATGTTCTGCATTTTGGTTTATGTACTGTCACTCTTGTGCCCTTGTAGGATTGTTCCTAGATGCATATGCCTTATGTGTTATGCATTGGTTGAGTGTTGAGCATACAAGTGTCTCGCTTTGTGCTTGTTAACTTGTATGTCCTTGTGTTCATTCCAAGTGTGAATGAGCACTGTGATCACTACCTTGTGGTGTTCACTTGGTTGATCAAGCCATGGTTAGTTTATTAACTCCATCTTTGCTTGATCACATATTGCCTGTTTCATATGCATTTATAATTTTCTGCTTACAATGATCATGGTGTATTGTTGTGTTTCAGGAGTATTATGTTCATATGATTCAAGTGCTTCACAGCTTCTAGAGTTAGGTGTGAGTGAGTTTTGTTTAACTGTTCCCAACTCACATGTTAAGTCTAGAGTCTGTTTTAGGGTTTTGTCACGGAATAGCCAAAGGGGGAGATTGTAAGGTTGAATTTATTCAACCATCTAATTGGCTTTATTCCGTGCCAAATTTGCTTGTAATTCAGCATTTAGTAACCCTGTATTTAGGTGGGTTTGTTGTAAGGGTAGTGAGTGAGATAGAGTGAAGATTGCTCAAGAGTGTGCAAGAAAACAGAGACTCGCAGCTGGGACTCGCGGGTGACTCGCGACTGCAAGCCGCCAGAAGCAGCACACGTGCCAAGCATGCTGGAAGATGAACAGTCATGCTAGCTGGAGCACTACAGGACAAAACAGGACAACTGGCCATATGGTTAACTCGCGACTAGATCTCGCGACTTAGTCAAGCCGCGAGGAAAAACGTTCATTGAAGATTACCAAATATAGAGTTGGTGGGGTTCCTAGCCACCTGGTTCTTGGCGGCAACACCTACCAAGCGCTCCATAGGAGTGAAAGCAACATAGGAGGGAGTGGTCTTGTTACCCTGATCATTCACTATTATCTCTAATCTTTCATTTTGCCACACTGCCACACATTAATTCGTTGTACCCAGATCGATCCCAATCGCTGGACCCTCTCCTTGCTTGTTGGCCATTGTTACAACAAGTTCCAAGACCTCTTTTTCAGAACAGAACTTCAACGACTCTTTTTTTTTTTGGTCCCTGAGGACAAAGAAGTTCAAAGACTTTAGTAAACCAAAACGAAGTAGATGAATGAATACCATGAGACTACACTTCGGCAATGAAAATGTTGAAGAAGGTCCAATATCCTTCTGGGGGGTGGGGAAGGTGGAGGCTTTCTGTTGTAAACCAAAACAATGATGCAATGGGGCACTCACAAGAAACAAATTCAACGGTTTCAAGCAAAATTTTCAAATACTCAATCTTCTGGATCACAAGATGGACAGTACTCAAGGGTTTTTCGATTTGGCTCAAGAGAGAAGGCTCTTAAATCTTCTTTGGTATAGGTGGGGATGAATCTATCAAGAGAAGGCCATGTAATAATATAAACTATTTGAAAATTTTGGTTAAAAAATTCATACTCTTCCCTCCTTGCAAATTGAAAATGTATTCCCCAAAAACCTAAAAATTAAAGAGGTCACATAAACCAATATGTAGCTGTTGACCCCTTTAAAAAAATAAAACAAACAAATCCCTTACAGAAAAAATCTCCGCTCATAAAAAATGCAAATGACTTATATATTTGAACTATATATTTTCGTATGAAATTTTGGTTTTTGGCTTATTTAGCACCTATAATTAAAAAGCTGGGAATTCAGGAGGTGAATTTTGAAGTGATATCCAACACTACCAAAAGGGTTCCCCCCTACCCCCCACCCCCCACCCCCCCCCCCCCCCCCAAAAAAAAAAAAAACAGCAAGATAACTTTACAATTGAACATATTCTTTAATTACATATTTTTTGTATTTTGCAATGAATTCTTAGATATATTTAATTGAATATTTAACATATTCATTAATTAAATATATATAATTGTGCCAATATCAAATATGGATTTGATTTCAACAATTATTACGGATTTGATTTTCAACCTTAATCAATATGTGTTGGGTTCTAAGAGTTTAGATTTAAATATATTAGAACTTCATTTTGTAATGTTGGCAAACCATGATCAAAACGTTTAAGTCTTGTTTTTAGATTTGCTTAGAGTATGTTTATATGTAAAATTGGAATCAAATGTACTGTAGGATTTACTATGTAAATCTGCCTAGCTCAATTGATCGAGAATTAGACTCGATCGATCAAAACTTGTGCAGATTGTTTTTTTGTAGAATTTTCCAACTCAGCCCAAGCCCGTTTGACATGTAGGGTTTTATGTTTTGCCTTAAGTATAAAAAGAAAAACCCTAGCAACATTTTATTGTTGTTGTTTATGCTGTGTATGTAAATCTCTTGTGAGATCTAGAGGTTTTTGTCTTCACATATACTTAGAGTTATCAAGAATCAAGATTATGTCAAGAACTTGATGATCAATTCAGTTGCTGCATAAAGAGCTTAAAGATACACAAGCGAGAGTGCTTGTACTTGCTGTGAATCCAAGAAAGAAGTGGCTCATGGATTTGGAGCTGTCACGTGGTTGTGGTAGTAAATTTCCTACTCGAGGTAGCAATAGGATGTTAGTAGTCTAAGTCGCTATTGTGTAAATTTCAATTCTTTCATAGTGGATTTGTTTTACCTTGAGGATAGCTAAGTTAAATCCTCCCCAGGTTTTTTACCGGTTTGGTTTTCCTGAATTATCATATCGTTATGTTATTTATTTTCCGCACTTTACAATGATATGATATATTTGTGTTAACCTAGATTTGAATAATTTGACTAAGTAATCACTTGGCTAATTAACTAGGTTAATCTGGTTGCGTTTTAAGGAGTCTAAAAACATACAAGTGGTATCAAAGCGGTTTAGCTCTATTTTTCTAGATCTTTTGATCTAAGAGTTAATCCTTGACCCTTGTTGTCATGGAACACGGTCACTCTCTTGTGATTCCACCTCACTTTGATGGGAACAACCATGCTTATTGGAAAGTAAGAATGAAATCATTCCTAAAATCTATTAATAAGAGAGTTTGGAACTCTATTGAATACGGATGGGAGAAGCCCACTACTCCAGTTAGTGAGTGACAAACTTCTCAGAAAGAAGCAGCCGCTTTTAATAGCAAAGTTATGAATGCTATTTTTAATGTTGTTTCTATGGAGAAATTCAAGAGAATCTCTAATGTTGAGGTTGCTCATACTGCTTGGAATATTCTCTAAACTGTGCATGAAGGCACAAAGACAGTTAAGATTAGCAAACTACAGCAGTTAACTTCTAGATTTGAAAGTATTCGAATGTCCGATGATGAATGTTTTAATGAATTCTATGCTAAATTGAATGATATTGTTAACTCTGCTTATAATCTGGGTGAAATCTATAATCAACCTAAAATTGTTAGGAAGATCCTTAGATCCTTGATTGAGGACTTTAGACCCAAAGTGACTGTCATCACTGAAAACAAGGATGTGGACTTTATCCTTGTTGATGAACTTGTAGGATCTCTTCAATCCTATGAGTTAGACCTCCCTAAGACAAGCAAATCCAAATCAATGGCTCTTAAGTCTGTTGATGATGTTGATGTGAATGGATTAATTTGATGATGATCTCTCTGCTACAGATATTGCTTACCTTGCCAAGAACTTTAGAAATTTTCTTAGAAACAATAACAGAAGGGCAAGAGGTAAAAACAATGCTGAACCTAGAAATTTTAGGATGAATGATCCCACTAAGGTAAATAACATTGAAAAACCTAAAGAGAAAGTAGGTTAAACTTCCAATAATTCTATAGGTCAACAATATTTTGGATGTCAAGGGTATGGTCATGTGAAATCAGAATGTCCTACATTCTTGAGGTCTAAGGGTAAGGCTATAACTGTAACTCTTAGCGATGATGAAATTTCTGACAATGAGTCTGATAGTGATGAAAGTGTTGTTGTTGAAGAGAACCCTTCTGATGGGGAACTCTTTGATGATGTAGATTTGCAAGAAATCTACAATAAACTTTGCAAAGTTGCTATAAAGGATGTTATGAGTGTTGATTTAGGCTTAAAGAAAACTGCATCTCTTGAACTTGGCAAGAAAATTTTGCTTTTGAAACTATTTGATGCTAATGAATTGTTAAATAACGTGAAGACTGAGAACATGCTTTTGCTTGATAAAGTTAAGAATTTGGAACTTAAATTATCTGTTGCTAGAGAATAAACAAATAGGTCTGCTAGTTTCAAACTTGATCACATGTTGAATGTTCAAAAGTCTCCTTCAAACAAAACTGGTTTAGGTTTTGTAGAAAGTATCTTTGTGCCTGAAACTCATTCCACAAACTTTGTTTCTTCTTCTGAACCCTTCGTGAGTGAGGTTGTCAAACCTGTAGAAGTTACACCTCCTAGGAAGATTAGAATTGATCTTAAAGAGTCTAAGCCTTAGAATTCTACTTTTTCTAAGGACAAGTTGCATGATAGACTTGCATGGGTTTGTCATTTTTGTGAAAAGTCTGGACATATTTGTCCAAATTGTTTCAAGTTGCAAGCTGCTAAGCGAGTAAATAAACCAAAAGTACCTATGCCTTAAACACAAGATCTTATGGTACTTATTGGTGAATTGGTAAAGACATTAAACCTTTATTCCAATCTTGGAGTTGCTCAGCATTCAAATGTGAATAATAACTTCAATGCTAGAGTTGCATCTAAAAAGTTTTGGATGCAAAAGACTCGATCTAATTGAGTCTTTCTGACATAGTCCTTATGCTTCATCGCTCTACTCTTTGTGACCATTTTTCTTTGTTATTTTTTTTCCTTTGCTTTTCTAAGATTTGCATGGCATAACATTCATGCATTTCATTCTAAGTTTTTTTTTTTTTTTTTTTTTAATTTCTTTTCAAAAAAAAAAAAAAAGGAAAAGGGAAGCAAAATGTGTTTTGCATTATTATTATTATTTTTTGGATTTGAAATCAAAGTTGGCCATATTATCTTTACATAACATGTTTATGTACCTTGTTTATCTTGGATGAGCTTATTTATTACACTTTACAACTTTGAGCTTTGTAGTGCATGTTGTGTAGAAAGATATTTATAGTTTTTGATCACTTGATCTTGATCTTGACGTCACATGCATTTGATTGTTGGACTTGAACTTAATGAGAAATGCATAAATAACCATTTCACTACTGTTTACTAGCCAATCATAAACACTTTAGTACATATCATAAGATTTTGTGTTCGAGAAAGTGAAGCACATGCACAAAAAGAACATAAGATGTAGTCTCGGTTTAAATGCTGAAATTGGTGTGTACATTATTGGACTATAATTAATTCAATCAATTAAAATTGATGTGTACATTATTGTGGTTATTTTGATAAGTTTCTGATCAAATAAAATTGGTGTATACAATATGAGGCAAATCAAGAAACTTACATGATTGCAAACTTGTTTTCTAAGAGATGTGGGAGTTATATGATGTAACTCTTTAGGTGATAGTCTCTTTCAAATTTATGTGATGAATTTTGTAGAAATTGTGCTTGATTACTATTCACATATCACCTCACATGTATCTCAAGTTTCTACTAGTTCACACACTACACAAGTTATTCTTTACTAAACTTTGTACATTTTATTGTGTGTGATCTTGTTTTGGCCATCCAAGATTGAATTTTCCTTGATTATAATGCAAAATGTATTTGAAGTTTGAGAATTTAAGGAAAATTAATTGAAAATCTTATTTTTGAGAGATTTGGGTTCAACATAAGTGTTTTTGAAAAACACTTCATCTCATACTCATGCATTCTATTCATAAAATACTATGTTTTGAGGAGTTTCTGTATAAAATTACTCTATTTTTAAATTTTTTTTCCCCAGAATTTCAATCTATCGAACTTGCCTTTCGACCGATCGAAATTGCGATTAAAAATTTGCTTTGAATCTTCCTGGTTCGATTGGTTCTGGATCAATCGAATGTAATTTTCGATTGATAGAATTTGTTTTTCAATCAATTGAAAATTGTTGAAAGAGCTTTTAAAATCATAAGTTTTTCATGTGTTCTATCACTATTCAAACTTTTTCTAAAGTTCTTTCTCTCTCTCTTCGATCGGTCAAAGCTCAAAGCACATTTTTTTGTCGTTTTTGAAAGTTCAAATATGTGTATAAACACCCTTGAACGTTTAGACCCCCAATTTACAAATTAACCAATTCAAGTTTTATGTCAAACAACTAGTGTGCGGAAAATGAACATAAGCTATCTAAGCCAAATTAAAATCACAACCCACAGCAGATAATAAAAGGCAAAGATAAAAGGGAAGGAAGATGCAAACACAAAGACAACATGCGATATGTTATCGAAGAGGAAACCGAAACCCTCGGCATAAAACCTCTCCGCCGCCCTCCAAGCGGTAAACAATCCACTAGAAAATGTAGTTGGGATACATGGACAGCAATAGACCATCCAAGCCTAATCTACCCAGTGCACCTAAGCCCTCCAAACTTCTTGCTCCAACGAGGTTACGCCGAACCTTTTTCTTTTCTAGCTTCCCGGATTTCGCTACTAGACCGTAGCATTAACCAATGTAGATTGGTTCCTTTCTAACTGCTTCCCAGAACACCAAACAACCTTTTCACAATGATGAATATGGTGAGACCAAGGTTTTGGTAAAATGCCTCTCAAGGGCTTGACAATGGAGAGGAAGAGAGTTGAGGAATTTGAAGAAACTCTAATGTATAGATAGTAGGTGAATCAATCTTGTTTTTCTTTAGGGTTTCTCTCTCAAAATTCTCTCTGGAAGCTCTCTTTCATTTGTGGGTATAAGGGATATTTATACTAGGGTGAGAGGAGAATGTGAAACGTCAGGTTTTTCAAAACAGGGGTGGCTTGCGGCTTGGCCTCGCGACTTGACTGAGTTGCGAGACCCAGTCGCGAGATAACCGTATGGCCAGTTGTCCTGTTTTGTCTTGTAGTGCTCTAGCTAGCATGACTGTTCACTTTTTGGCATGCTTGGCACGTGTACTGCATTTGGTGGCTTGCAGTCGCGAGTCACCCGCGAGATCAAGCCGCGAGTCTCTGTTTTCTTACACACTCTTGAGCAATCACCACTCTATCTTACTCACTACCCTTACAACAAACCTACCTAAATACAGGGTTACTAAATGCTGAAATACAAGCAAATTTGGCACGGAATAAAGCCAATAAAATGGTTGATTAAATTCAACCTTACAATCTCCCCCTTTGGCTATTCCATGACTAAACCCTAAAACAGACTCTAGACTTAACAAGGTTTTGGTAAAATGCCTCTCAAGGGTTTGACAATGGAGAGGAAGAGAGTTGAGGAATTTGAAGAAACTCTAATGTATAGATTGTAGGTGAATCAATCTTGTTTTTCTTTAGGGTTTCTCTCTCAAAATTCTCTCTGGAAGCTCTCTTTCATTTGTGGGTATAAGGGGTATTTATACTAGGGTGAGAGGAGAATGTGAAACGTCAGGTTTTTCAAAACAGGGGTGGCTTGCGGCTTGGCCTCGCGACTTGACTGAGTCGCGAGACCCAGTCGCGAGATAACCGTATGGCCAGTTGTCCTGTTTTGTCATCTAGTGCTCTAACTAGTATGACTGTTCACTTTCTGGCATGCTTGGCACGTGTACTGCATTTGGTGGCTTGCAGCCGCGAGTCACCCGCGAGATCAAGCCGCGAGTCTCTGTTTTCTTGCACACTCTTGAGCAATCACCACTCTATCTTACTCACTACCCTTACAACAAACCTACCTAAATACATGGTTACTAAATGCTGAAATACAAGCAAATTTGGCACGGAATAAAGCCAATAAAATGGTTGATTAAATTCAACCTTACAATCTCCCCCTTTGGCTATTCCATGACAAAACCCTAAAACAGACTCTAGACTTAACAAGGTTTTGGTAAAATGCCTCTCAAGGGTCTGACAATGGAGAGGAAGAGAGTTGAGGAATTTGAAGAAACTTTAATGTATAGATTGTAGGTGAATCAATCTTGTTTTTCTTTAGGGTTTCTCTCTTAAAATTCTCTCTGGAAGCTCTCTTTCATTTGTAGGTATAAGGGGTATTTATACTAGGGTGAGAGGAGAATGTGAAACGTCAGGTTTTTCAAAACAGGGGTGGCTTGCGGCTTGGCCTCGCGACTTGACTGAGTCGCGAGACCCAGTCGCGAGATAACCGTATGGCCCGTTGTCCTGTTTTGTCTTGTAGTGCTCTAGCTAGCATGACTGTTCACTTTCTGGCATGCTTGGCACGTGTAATGCATTTGGTGGCTTGCAGCCGCGAGTCACCCGCGAGATCAAGCCGCGAGTCTCTGTTTTCTTGCACACTCCTGAGCAATCACCACTCTATCTTACTCACTACCCTTGCAACAAACCTACCTAAATACAGGGTTACTAAATGCTGAAATACAAGCAAATTTGGCACGGAATAAAGCCAATAAAATGGTTGATTAAATTCAACCTTACAATCTCCCCTTTTGGCTATTCCATGACAAAATCCTAAAACAGACTCTAGACTTAACAAGGTTTTGGTAAAATGCCTCTCAAGGGTTTGACAATGGAGAGGAAGAGAGTTGAGGAATTTGAAGAAACTCTAATGTATAGATTGTAGGTGAATCAATCTTGTTTTTCTTTAGGGTTTCTCTCTCAAAATTCTCTCTGGAAGCTCTCTTTCATTTGTGGGTATAAGGGGTATTTATACTAGGGTGAGAGGAGAATGTGAAACGTCAGGTTTTTCAAAACAGAGGTGGCACGCGGCTTGGCCTCTTGAGTTGACTGAGTTGCGAGACCCAGTCGCGAGATAACCGTATGGCCAGTTGTCCTATTTTGTCCTGTAGTGCTCCAGCTAGCATGACTGTTCACTTTCTGGCATGTTTGGCACGTGTACTACATTTGGCGGCTTGCAGCCGCGAGTCACCCGCGAGATCAAGCCGTGAGTCTCTGTTTTCTTGCACACTCTTCAGCAATCACCACTCTATCTTACTCACTACCCTTACAACAAACCTACGTAAATACAGGGTTACTAAATGCTGAAATACAAGCAAATTTGACACGGAATAAAGCCAATAAAATGGTTGATTAAATTCAACCTTACAATCTCCCCCTTTGGCTATTCCATGACAAAACCCTAAAACAGACTCTAGACTTAACAAGGTTTTGGTAAAATGCCTCTCAAGGGTTTGACAATGGAGAGGAAGAGAGTTGAGGAATTTGAAGAAACTCTAATGTATAGATTGTAGGTGAATCAATCTTGTTTTTCTTTAGGGTTTCTCTCTCAAAATTCTCTCTGGAAGCTCTCTTTCATTTGTGGGTATAAGGGGTATTTATACTAGGGTGAGAGGAGAATGTGAAACGTCAGGTTTTTCAAAACAGAGGTGGCTCGCGGCTTGGCCTCGCTACTTGACTGAGTCGCGAGACCCAGTCGCGAGATAACCGTATGGCCAGTTGTCCTATTTTGTCCTATAGTGCTCCAGTTAGCATGACTGTTCACTTTCTGGCATGCTTGGCACGTGTACTACATTTGGCGGCTTGCAGCCGCGAGTCACCCGCGAGATCAAGCCGCGACTCTCTGTTTTCTTGCACACTCTTGAGCAATCACCACTCTATCTTACTCACTACCCTTACAACAAACCTACCTAAATACAGGGTTACTAAATGCTGAAATATAAGCAAATTTGGACGGAATAAAGCTAATAAAATGGTTGATTAAATTCAACATTACAATCTCTCCCTTTGGCTATTCCATGACAAAACCCTAAAACAGACTCTAGACTTAACAAGGTTTTGGTAAAATGCCTCTCAAGGGTTTGACAATGGAGAGGAAGAGAGTTGAGGAATTTGAAGAAACTTTAATGTATAGATTGTAGGTGAATCAATCTTGTTTTTCTTTAGGGTTTCTCTCTCAAAATTCTCTATGGAAGCTCTCTTTCATTTGTGGGTATAAGGGGTATTTATACTAGGGTGAGAGGAGAATGTGAAACGTCATGTTTTTCAAAACAGGGGTGGCTTGCGACTTGGCCTCGCGACTTGACTGAGTCGCGAGACCCAGTCGCGAGATAACCGTATGGCCAGTTGTCCTGTTTTGTCATCTAGTGCTCTAACTAGTATGACTGTTCACTTTCTGGCATGCTTGGCACGTGTACTGCATTTGGTGGCTTACAGCCGCGAGTCACCCGCGAGATCAAGCCGCGAGTCTCTGTTTTCTTGCACACTCTTGAGCAATCACCACTCTATCTTACTCACTACCCTTACAACAAACCTACCTAAATACATGGTTACTAAATGCTGAAATACAAGCAAATTTGGCACGGAATAAAGCCAATAAAATGGTTGATTAAATTCAACCTTACAATCTCCCCCTTTGGCTATTCCATGACGAAACCCTAAAGCAGACTCTAGACTTAACAAGGTTTTGGTAAAATGCCTCTCAAGGGTTTGACAATGGAGAGGAAGAGAGTTGAGGAATTTGAAGAAACTCTAATTTATAGATTTTAGGTGAATCAATCTTGTTTTTCTTTAGGGTTTCTCTCTCAAAATTCTCTCTGGAGGCTCTCTTTTATTTGTGGGTAGAAGGGGTATTTATACTAGGGTGAGAGGAGAATGTGAAACGTAAGGTTTTTCAAAACAGAGGTGGCTCGCGGCTTGGCCTCGCGACTTGACTGAGTCGCGAGACCCAGTCGCGAGATAACCGTATGGCCAGTTGTCCTATTTTGTCCTGTAGTGCTCCTGCTAGCATGACTGTTCACTTTCTGGCATGTTTGGCACGTGTACTACATTTGGCGGCTTGCAGCCGCGAGTCACCCGCGAGATCAAGCCGTGAGTCTCTGTTTTCTTGCACACTCTTCAGCAATCACCACTCTATCTTACTCACTACCCTTACAACAAACCTACCTAAATACAGGGTTACTAAATGCTGAAATACAAGCAAATTTGACACGGAATAAAGCCAATAAAATGGTTGATTAAATTCAACCTTACAATCTCCCCCTTTGGCTATTCCATGACAAAACCCTAGAACAGACTCTAGACTTAACAAGGTTTTGGTAAAATGCCTCTCAAGGGTTTGACAATGGAGAGGAAGAGAGTTGAGGAATTTGAAGAAACTCTAATGTATAGATTGTAGGTGAATCAATCTTGTTTTTCTTTAGGGTTTCTCTCTCAAAATTCTCTCTGGAAGCTCTCTCTCATTTGTGGGTATAAGGGGTATTTATACTAGGGTGAGAGGAGAATGTGAAACGTCAGGTTTTTCAAAACAGAGGTTGCTCGCGGCTTGGCCTCGCGACTTGACTGAGTCGAGAGACCCAGTCGCGAGATAACCGTATGGACAGTTATCCTATTTTGTCCTATAGTGCTCCAGTTAGCATGACTGTTCACTTTCTGGCATGCTTGGCACGTGTACTACATTTGGCGGCTTGCAGCCGCGAGTCACCCGCAAGATCAAGCCGCGAGTGTCTGTTTTCTTGCACACTCTTCAGCAATCACCACTCTATCTTATTCACTACCCTTACAACAAACCTACCTAAATACAGGGTTACTAAATGCTGAAATACAAGCAAATTTTGCACAGAATAAAGCCAATAAGATGGTTGATTAAATTCAACCTTACAATCTCCCCCTTTGGCTATTCCGTGACAAAACCCTAAAACAGACTCTAGACTTGACAAGGTTTTGGTAAAATGCCTCTCAAGGGTTTGACAATGGAGAGGAAGAGAGTTGAGGAATTTGAAGAAACTCTAATGTATAGATTGTAGGTGAATCAATCTTGTTTTTCTTTAGGGTTTCTCTCTCAAAATTCTCTATGGAAGCTCTCTTTCATTTGTGGGTATAAGGGGTATTTATACTAGGGTGAGAGGAGAATGTGAAACGTCAGGTTTTTCAAAACAGGGGTGGCTTGCGACTTGGCCTCGCGACTTGACTGAGTCGCGAGACCCAGTCGCGAGATAACCGTATGGCCAGTTGTCCTGTTTTGTCATCTAGTGCTCTAACTAGTATGACTGTTCACTTTCTGGCATGCTTGGCACGTGTATTGCATTTGGTGGCTTGCAGCCGCGAGTCACCCGCGAGATCAAGCCGCGAGTCTCTGTTTTCTTGCACACTCTTGAGCAATCACCACTCTATCTTACTCACTACCCTTACAACAAACCTACCTAAATACATGGTTACTAAATGCTGAAATACAAGCAAATTTGGCACGGAACAAAGCCAATAAAATGGTTGATTAAATTCAACCTTACAATCTCCCCCTTTGGCTATTCCATGACAAAACCCTAAAACAGGCTCTAGACTTAACAAGGTTTTGGTAAAATGCCTCTCAAGGGTTTGACAATGGAGAGGAAGAGAGTTGAGGAATTTGAAGAAACTCTAATGTATAGATTGTAGATGAATCAATCTTGTTTTTCTTTAGGGTTTCTCTCTCAAAATTCTCTTTGGAAGCTCTCTTTCATTTGTATGTATAAGGGGTATTTATACTAGGGTGAGAGGAGAATGTGAAACGTCAGGTTTTTCAAAACAGGGGTGGCTTGCGGCTTGGCCTCGCGACTTGACTGAGTCGCGAAACCCAGTCGCGAGATAACCGTATGGCCCGTTGTCCTGTTTTGTCTTGTAGTGCTCTTGCTAGCATGACTGTTCACTTTCTGGCATGCTTGGCACGTGTACTGCATTTGGTGGCTTGCAGCCGCGAGTCACCCGCGAGATCAAGCCGCGAGTCTCTGTTTTCTTACACACTCTTGAGCAATCACCACTCTATCTTACTCACTACCCTTACAACAAACCTACCTAAATACAGGGTTACTAAATGCTGAAATACAAGCAAATTTGGCACGGAATAAAGCCAATAAAATGGTTGATTAAATTCAACCTTACAATCTCCCCTTTTGGCTATTCCATGACAAAATCCTAAAACAGACTCTAGACTTAACAAGGTTTTGGTAAAATGCCTCTCAAGGGTTTGACAATGGAGAGGAAGAGAGTTGAGGAATTTGAAGAAACTCTAATGTATAGATTGTAGGTGAATCAATCTTGTTTTTCTTTAGGGTTTCTCTCTCAAAATTCTCTCTGGAAGCTCTCTTTCATTTGTGGGTATAAGGGGTATTTATACTAGGGTGAGAGGAGAATGTGAAACGTCAGGTTTTTCAAAACAGAGGTGGCTCGCGGCTTGGCCTCGCGACTTGACTGAGTCGCGAGACCCAGTCGCGAGATAACCGTATGGCCAGTTGTCCTATTTTGTCCTGTAGTGCTCCAGCTAGCATGACTGTTCACTTTCTGGCATGTTTGGCACGTGTACTACATTTGGCGGCTTGCAGCCGCAAGTCACCCGCGAGATTAAGCCGCGAGTCTCTGTTTTCTTGCACACTCTTGAGCAATCACCACTCTATCTTACTCACTACCCTTACAACAAACCTACCTAAATACATGGTTACTAAATGCTGAAATACAAGCAAATTTGGCACGGAATAAAGCCAATAAAATGGTTGATTAAATTCAACCATACAATCTCCCCCTTTGGGTATTCCATGACAAAACCCTAAAACAGACTCTAAACTTAACAAGGTTTTGGTAAAATGCCTCTCAAGGGTTTGACAATGGAGAGGAAGAGAGTTGAGGAATTTGAAGAAACTCTATTGTATAGATTGTAGGTGAATCAATCTTGTTTTTCTTTAGGGTTTCTCTCTCAAAATTCTCTATGGAAGCTCTCTTTCATTTGTGGGTATAAGGGGTATTTATACTAGGGTGAGAGGAGAATGTGAAACGTCAGGTTTTTCAAAACAGGGGTGGCTTGCGACTTGGCCTCGCGACTTGACTGAGTCGCGAGACCCAGTCGCGAGATAACCGTATGGCCAGTTGTCCTGTTTTGTCATCTAGTGCTCTAACTAGTATGACTGTTCACTTTCTGGCATGCTTGGCACGTGTATTGCATTTGGTGGCTTGCAGCCGCGAGTCACCCGCGAGATCAAGCCGCGAGTCTCTGTTTTCTTGCACACTCTTGAGCAATCACCACTCTATCTTACTCACTACCCTTACAACAAACCTACCTAAATACATGGTTACTAAATGCTGAAATACAAGCAAATTTGGCACGGAATAAAGCCAATAAAATGGTTGATTAAATTCAACCATACAATCTCCCCCTTTGGGTATTCCATGACAAAACCCTAATACAGACTCTAGACTTAACAAGGTTTTGGTAAAATGCCTCTCAAGGGTTTGACAATGGAGAGGAAGAGAGTTGAGGAATTTGAAGAAACTCTAATGTATAGATTGTAGATGAATCAATCTTGTTTTTCTTTACGGTTTCTCTCTCAAAATTCTCTCTGGAAGCTCTCTTTCATTTGTATGTATAAGGGGTATTTATAATAGGGTGAGAGGAGAATGTGAAACGTCAGGTTTTTCAAAACAGGGGTGGCTTGCGGCTTGGCCTCGCGACTTGACTGAGTCGCGAGACCCAGTCGCGAGATAACCGTATGGCCCGTTGTCCTGTTTTGTCTTGTAGTGCTCTTGCTAGCATGACTGTTCACTTTCTGGCATGCTTGGCACGTGTACTGCATTTGGTGGCTTGCAGCCGCGAGTCACCCGCGAGATCAAGCCGCGAGTCTCTGTTTTCTTGCACACTCTTGAGCAATCACCACTCTATCTTACTCACTACCTTTACAACAAACCTACCTAAATACAGGGTTACTAAATGCTGAAATACAAGCAAATTTGGCACGGAATAAAGCCAATAAAATGGTTGATTAAATTCAACCTTACAATCTCCCCTTTTGGCTATTCCATGACAAAATCCTAAAACAGACTCTAGACTTAACAAGGTTTTGGTAAAATGCCTCTCAAGGGTTTGACAATGGAGAGGAAGAGAGTTGAGGAATTTGAAGAAACTCTAATGTATAGATTGTAGGTGAATCAATCTTGTTTTTCTTTAGGGTTTCTCTCTCAAAATTCTCTCTGGAAGCTCTCTTTCATTTGTGGGTATAAGGGGTATTTATACTAGGGTGAGAGGAGAATGTGAAACGTCAGGTTTTTCAAAACAGAGGTGGCTCGCGGCTTGGCCTCGCGACTTGACTGAGTCGCGAGACCCAGTCGCGAGATAACCGTATGGACAGTTATGCTATTTTGTCCTATAGTGCTCCAGTTAGCATGACTGTTCACTTTCTGGCATGCTTGGCACGTGTACTACATTTGGCGGCTTGCAGCCGCGAGTCACCCGCAAGATCAAGCCGCGAGTGTCTGTTTTCTTGCACACTCTTCAGCAATCACCACTCTATCTTACTCACTACCCTTACAACAAACCTACCTAAATACAGGGTTACTAAATGCTGAAATACAAGCAAATTTTGCACAGAATAAAGCCAATAAGATGGTTGATTAAATTCAACCTTACAATCTCCCCCTTTGGCTATTCCGTGACAAAACCCTAAAACAGACTCTAGACTTAACATGTGAGTTAGGAACAGTTGAGCAAAACTCACTCACACCTAACTCTAGAAGCTGTGAAGTACTTGAATCATAAGAACATGAAACTCCTGAAACACAACAATACATCATGATCATTGTATGCATAAAAGTACGAAATGCATATGAAACAGGCTTAAGGTGATCAAGCAAGGATGAAGTGAAGTTTCAAATCATGACTTGATCAACCAAGTAATCACCACAAGGTAGTGATCACAGTGTTCATTCACACTTGGAATAAACACTTGAACATACAAGTTAACAAGAACAAAGCAAGTTACTTGTATGCCTAACACTCAACCAATGCATAATACACTAAGTATATGCATCTAGGAACAATCCTACAAGGGCACAAGAGTTACAGTACTTAAAACAAAATGCAAGACATTTAGATAGAAGTACTGATTTAAACAAAGCATAAAATGCTGCATAAAGCATAGTACAAACCATAAAGCCTACAAAGATGCATAAAACATAACCCTAAAAGCTTACATAAGCAACATGGGTATAAAACACAATATAACAACTTAAACTGAAGAAGAATACAGAAACACTCCCCCTTAGGTAATATCCTCCCCCTCTGATCAGGCTATCACTCCCCCTTTTTGTCATGGAATAGGCCATACATTCTCTTCTAGCCTTCTCTGAATCTAATCCAATTGAGTTTGAAGTGAGGTAAACTTCATATCCCATCGAGTGCTGTGATGGTGTAGAGTAGATGTGATTCCAGACATCTTTGTATTCAACTTGTGTACAGAGGATACAATGTGATTAAGTTTTTCATCAAGGGAGAGAGTGCTGAAATGAGAGCCACTGTGAGATGCGGAAGTTTCCGGTTTGGCTCTCTTCTGACTATGTCCAATGCTTGCGTTGAATGTATGCATGTTGATTGGACTCGGTTTTGAGTGAGGAGATTCATCTGCTGTTGGATAAATTCCCTTGAGCTTCAAGATCCTTGAAATGAGACAGCAAAAAGGAATGCATATTCGGGACTCAGTTCTAGAACCGTTTTGCGCAGAACATGAAAGATATGAGCACAGATGTCAATTTCTACATCAGAGATTAGATCATGAAGAAACAAAGCACGTCCGAGGTTCATATATCCAGTGCTTGATAAGGGGTACAAATTGTGAAACATCACAATTGTAAACACTCTCAGTTTTGGAGGAAGAGAGGAAACACTTACGGAGTTTCCATTGGATGAGAATTCCAAGTCTTGTCCAAGACCCTCCTTGAGTAGTTCCTAATCAGGACAAAGATCATCATAAACCGATAAGTGTCGAAACATTGGTCGGTTGATGTGAAGGATCTCTGCCAAATATGCAGGAGAGACTGAAAAACTCTTTTTCCTAACCCAGCACTTAAGTTCATTTTCTTCCACAATCGCGTTGGCATAAAATTCCTTTACCAAATCTTCATACGCGTCATCCAGATTAGAGAGAAGGTAATTCCTAGCCTTGTGAGCAAACCATTTCGGAATGTCAGTATCATGAAGTGATGATTGATCAACAGGTCTTTCTAGTAATGGTGTAGCATTTCGGAAATAATTATCATGAGACTGATAGGCAGCATAGGATCTGAACTTGTTGGGATCGAATCTTTTTGATGAAGAACGAGTCCGTTTTGTTTGAGGTGAGTAGTCATCAACATCAATGACATGTTCCTTCCCTTTGGAATTGCCTCCTTTCACAGCTGCTTTCTTGAATGGTGACATTTCCAGTCTGAATCATGAATAGAGGAAAAGAAAGAACACAATCCAACAGACATTATTAGCAGTGGGTTAGTGAAAATTTAGGGATAATGAAGAAACCCTAAAAGCTAGATGGAAATGTCCAGAAAATAACAATGAGAGACAAAAATGACCCAAATGTAGCTACACAATAGAGTGGGTCAGATTAAAACCACACAAAAATGAGAACATCATACACTCAAGAGATCAAACACAGGTAAGAGAAATATGAACACCAAGGAGAACACAAAAACATGAGGAAAAAGCAAAACAAAGAGTAGAGAACAAAACTCATACCTTTCCTTGAAGATAGATTGAATGGTAACAAGTTGTTGAAAGAATTTGAAGATTACCACAGTGATGATGCATAAGTGAAAGTAAGATCAGAAAATGAACAGACACAAAGTTCAAGACAGGCAAATGAGAACCCCTTTTTGAGAAAAGTGTTGAAAATGAGCTCATTTTGCAGAACACGCGATTTTCGCGACTGAAGTGAGTCGCCAACAAGTCGCCAGGTCAAGCCGCCAAAACACTCAAGGACAAAATTTTGAAAAATTTTCTAAGTGTTTTTCACGACTGGAAGGTCTATCTGCGAGGGAGTCGCGAGCTGAGCCGCGAAAATCTCTGAGTAACCCTCGCGACTGGACCTTCCACTCGCGAACAAGTTGCCAAAATTGACCCGCGAACTCGCGACTAAGGCCTGCGACTGAGTCGCCAAAACAGGGCAAAAATGAATTTTTGAAATTTTCAGATTTTAAGAACAAAATACTTTCCAAAAACACCTAAAATACTCAAAAATCTTTTTGTGCTTGAATCAACATAGATTGAGCATGTGAAAACATATTTCAACAAGTACAATCACACAAATGAATATGGCATTTATTGAACATAAACTTGTGTGTTGTGTGTGGATATCAACAATGAGATAGTCCTTAGTCTAATGTGAAGTTTCAATGATCAATTCAACCAAGGCATACACAATTAGCACTAGATCAAGTGACCCATCACAATTATAGAAATATGTATATATGACCTCCCACAAAACTTGATAACATATCTTGGAGCTTTACATTTGACTCCACTTTCAATCATAACAATTGATCTTTTTGATCCTTTTGAGACAATCACCTCTCATTGTGAGAGTGATATTTGATATTTCACTTTAATGAACAAGTCTTTGGCTTTTTTGAATAAACATTCACTTTAATTTTTGGTTGCTTTCCCTTTTTCCTAGTCGAATACTAGTATGTGCGACAGGGTTTTACAGCTCAATATCTCTTTTCATTTGAAGATTTACATTTAGTGAGCTCTTTTTAGCAAAAACAAAAAATAAAGAGTGAGAAGATATATAAACACAAGTCTATACATGTCTCAAGATCATCATAAGCATTCACTAATCATTCATGACAAGTTTGAAGATCTATTTACAACAATCACATAGATTTCAAGATTTCTCCCACAGTGATAAGAGTGCAAAGAAACAAGCTATGCTCGAAAATGCACAAAGCCATTAGCACAAAGGTACAAGGCAAAACAAGAATTGAGACAAAACTCAACTATGTCAATCAAACTTTTTGATTTTCTAATTTTTATGTGATTTTTTGGATTTTTGACATAAAAGAAGAAAAAGATTGATCAAGAATAAAAATGAACAAAAGTATGCACAAATATACAAACAATCAAAATCATGCTACACAAAAAGCCAACAAAGTAGTGTGTGCCCCAACACAAACAAACTTATCATATTATAAATATGTGAAGCACACATCACACAAGAGAGTCAAGGAATTGTACCAACACCAATGGTCTTACGGAGTGATTCAAACCGTAGACCATCGAGAGGCTTGGTGAAGATGTCCGCCTTTTGATTGTCGGTGTGTATGAACTCAAGACACACAACTCTTTCCTCTACCAGATCTCGAATGAAATAGTAACGTATCTCTATGTGTTTAGATTTTGAATGCTGGATAGGATTCTTGGAAAGATTGATGGCACTGGTGTTGTGACAGAAGACACACATCGTTTCTTGAGGAATTTCATAATCATGAAGTAATTTCTTCATCCAAAGAAGCTGAGTGCAGCAACTTCCAGCGGCGATGTATTCTGCTTCAGCAGTAGATAGAGACACAGAATTTTGTTTCTTGCTCATCCATGAGACAAGATTGTGTGAGAGTGCTTTTTTCTTTAGCGCACAGGCCCAAGGATCCTGGGCCAAATAATTGTATTCTGGTGGACTGGGCTTGGTTCACCGCAGCTAAATGGGGGCTGATTAAGAACCAAGTTGTGCGCAAGTCACATAAATCTCCTCAAGGCAAAAATGCGATTCCTCCCCGGGCGTACTGTCGTGGGATCCCAGAACGTACTGTCATGGGATCCCGGGGCGTATTAGGCCTGTAAGAACCCAGAATCTCTGGTTCTCTGCACTATACAATCTTTCTCCATGCTTGTTATGCAATGGAGTTTTGTCCTTTCTTTTTACCTCTATAGGTCCTACACAAGAACAACTATACAAGGCACATATCTTCAAATAATTGTTAGTTTCTTAGATTAGGATATATATATATATATATATATATATATATATATATATTAATACATATACATATATGTAAATGAATTTTATGAGAATGATTCAGTCACGAGGATCCTGGCCCCAATTCTCACAGACTTAGTGCTTTTGCACAAGACTTGTGGGATTTGGAACTCAAGTCTGAGTGGCTTTACTTGGGCAAAAGACTCAGCTTTACAAGCAAGAATATATGTATTGAGCAGTAAGAAGCAGTAAAGGAAGATAATATTGTAAGGTTGAATTTATTCAACCATCTAATTGGCTTTATTCCGTGCCAAATTTGCTTGTAATTCAGCATTTAGTAACCCTGTATTTAGGTGGGATTGTTGTAAGGGTAGTGAGTGAGATAGTGTGAAGATTGCTCAAGAGTGTGCAAGAAAACAGAGTGTCGCGGCTGGGACTCGCGACTGGACTCGCGGCTTCAACCCGCCAGAAGATGCACACGTGCCAAGCATGCTGGAAGATGAACAGTCATGCTAGCTGGAGCACTACAGGACAAAACAGGACAACTGGCCATACGGTTAACTCGCGACTGGAACTCGCGACTTAGTCAAGCCGCGAGGTCAAGCCGCGAGCCACCCCTGTTTTGGAAAAACCTGACGTTTCACATTCCACTCCTCTTCAGTATAAATACCCTTTTAACCCACGATTGAAAGAGAGCTTCCAGAGAGAATTTTGAGAGAGAAACCCTAAAGAAAAACCAGATTGTTTTACCCACAATCTCTACCTTAGAGTCTCATCAAAATCCCTCACTCTCTTCCTCTCCATTGTCAAATCCTTGAGAGGCCATTATACCAAACCTGGTTCTCACCATTATCATCTCTGTGAGAAAGTCGTTTGGAGTTCTGGGAAGCAGTTAGGAAGGAGCCAATCTTTATTGGTTGATGCTACGGTGTAGTAGCGGAATCCGGAAAGCTAGAAAAGAAAAAGGTTCGGCGCAACCTCGTTGGAGCAAGAAGCTTGGAGGGCTTAGGTGCATTGGGTAGATTAGGCTTGGAGGGTCTATTGCTGTCCTTGTATCCCAACTGTATTTTCTAGTGGATTGATTACCGCTTGGAGGGCGGCGGAGAGGTTTTTCGCCGAGGTCTTCGGTTTCCTCTTCGATAACATATCTGGTGTTATCGCTGTGTTTGCATCTTCCTTCCTCTCTATCTCTGCCTTTACATTATCTGCTGTGGTTTATTTTGTTGTGGCTTAGATAGTTGTTTAATCAATACCATGTTATAGCATATGTTAAGTTTCCGCACACTATTGTTTAACATATTGCGTGTGTTGATTAAATTGGTTTTTGGGAGTCTAAACGTTCAAAAGTGTTTTTGTACACGTTTTTGAACTTTCAATTGGTATCAGAGCGGGTACACTTGTTGTGGTTTAAATACCTAAGTGTGATCCTTGACCCCTTGTGTTTATTTGCCATGGATTGTTCTAACATTTACTTTGCATATTTCTTTATTTTTGAACGTTTAGACCCCCAAAAACCAATTTAATCAACACACGCAATATGTTAAACAATAGTGTGCGGAAACTTAACATATGCTATAACATGGTATTGATTAAACAACTATCTAAGCCACAACAAAATAAACCACAGCAGATAATGTAAAGGCAGAGATAGAGAGGAAGGAAGATGCAAACACAGCGATAACACCAGATATGTTATCGAAGAGGAAACCGAAGACCTCGGCGAAAAACCTCTCCGCCGCCCTCCAAGCGGTAATCAATCCACTAGAAAATACAGTTGGGATACAAGGACAGCAATAGACCCTCCAAGCCTAATCTACCCAATGCACCTAAGCCCTCCAAGCTTCTTGCTCCAACGAGGTTGCGCCGAACCTTTTTCTTTTCTAGCTTTCCGGATTCCGCTACTACACCGTAGCATCAACCAATAAAGATTGGCTCCTTCCTAACTGCTTCCCAGAACTCCAAACGACTGTCTCACAGAGATGATAATGGTGAGAACCAGGTTTGGTATAATGGCCTCTCAAGGATTTGACAATGGAGAGGAAGAGAGTGAGGGATTTTGATGAGACTCTAAGGTAGAGATTGTGGGTAAAACAATCTGGTTTTTCTTTAGGGTTTCTCTCTCAAAATTCTCTCTGGAAGCTCTCTTTCAATCGTGGGTTAAAAGGGTATTTATACTGAAGAGGAGTGGAATGCGAAACGTCAGGTTTTTCCAAAACAGGGGTGGCTCGCGGCTTGACCTCGCGGCTTGACTAAGTCGCGAGTTCCAGTCGCGAGTTAACCGTATGGCCAGTTGTCCTGTTTTGTCCTGTAGTGCTCCAGCTAGCATGACTGTTCATCTTCCAGCATGCTTGGCACGTGTGCATCTTCTGGCGGGTTGAAGCCGCGAGTCCAGTCGCGAGTCCCAGCCGCGACACTCTGTTTTCTTGCACACTCTTGAGCAATCTTCACACTATCTCACTCACTACCCTTACAACAATCCCACCTAAATACAGGGTTACTAAATGCTGAATTACAAGCAAATTTGGCACGGAATAAAGCCAATTAGATGGTTGAATAAATTCAACCTTACAATCTCCCCCTTTGGCTATTCCGTGACAAAACCCTAAAACAGACTCTAGACTTAACATGTGAGTTGGGAACAGTTGATCAAAACTCACTCACACCTAATTCTAGAAGCTGTGAAGCACTTGAATCATATGAACATAAACTCCTGAAACACAACAATACACCATGATCATTGTAAGCAGAAAATTATAAATGCATATGAAACAGGCAATATAAGATCAAGCATAAGATGGAGTTAATGAACAAACCATGGCTTGATCAACCAAGTGAACACCACAAGGTAGTGATCACAGTGTTCATTCACACTTGGAATGAACACAAGGACATACAAGTTAACAAGCACAAGGCAAGACACTTGTATGTACAACACTCAACCAATGCATAGCACACAAGGCATATGCATCTAGGAACAATCCTACAAGGGCACAGGAGTGACAGTACATAAACCACAATGCAGAACATTTAGATTTAAAATACTGATTTCACATAGCATAAAGGCTGCACTTAAGCATGGTACATACCACAAGGCCTACAAACTATGCATAAAGCCATAACCCTAGAAGCTTACATAAGCATATGGGTACAAACCACAAAATACTGAATTTAAACAATATAAATTAAAAGTGCTTAAAATTTCTCCCCTTTAAAGTGATGAGAAGCTGTGATGCACTTGGAACATATATACTTGTAACCTGAAACACTTGCACAAAACACATTAGACCCTCAAGGTAAAGCAAGTAATAAAGAACAAGTATAATATAACAAGTATAGAAATGGCTATAATGATCACATAGCAAAGCAAATGATCATCTGAACATGCATTCAATGAAGCATAATAGCATAGGGATATATGCATGTCCAAAGCACAAACATGATGCAATGAGAACAACAAAGCATAACTCAAAGCACCATAAAGCCAACAAGAAAACAAATAGAACAAGGTTTTCTAGTTAACACAATGTCTTCTCCCCCTTGGTATATGCATCTCCCCTATGGAATATCTCTCCCCCTACAAATGTGCATGAGAAATAGAATTTCTCCCCCTAAGGATGTGCACAAGAGTCATATAGAAATGACAAAATACTCCGAAACATTCTCTAGAGTATACTCTCCCCCTTTTTGTCAGGAATAGACAAAGGGTCAAGAAGAAACGAGGGCAAGAGATGAAGGAATGAACAATGCTAATGATGCATGAGGGGTGCAAGATGAATGAGAAAATGAAGCTCAAACCTAAGACAAAGTAACATGCTACAAAGCATAAGGTAAGCATGACATGCTAGGATGAAGAAATAAGGTAAAGACCAATGCATGACAAGGGTAGCAAAGGTGTGTGCAAGAGGTGGCTAAGTGCAATGCATGACCAATGCATGAAAAATGCACATGTGGGGCAAAGTGTGCAAAATACACAACTAATGAACCAAACATGTTCCTAATGAGGAAACATGAGAAACCCCAAAGTTTGGTACTCATCGGAGTCCAAACAAGCGAGAAAATGTCTAAGAGGCATTTTATCAAACACCTAGCATGCACACTATGAACAATAATGTGAAACAATGCATGAACATCATGAAATCCACCCTTAATACATGTTCTTTCTGCCACAAGGGGCCAACATCCAATGCATATCAACAAAAGAAACCAATCCCATGAAAAAATTTGACAAAAATTAAGTTTTCCCAACCCCTATGATAAAAATCCCAACCAAGAGCACAAAACTCTCCAATACATAATCTAAGGATCAAAATCAATGAAAAAAGTTTATAATTACCTTAGAGATGTTAATGGATTGAAAAACCATTCAAATTGGTTGGGTTTTGATGTAAAAATATTGAAAGAGGGGTTTTAGAGAGGATGGGAGAGGTTTAAAACAAGTTTCCCACAAAAAGCCCTTTAAAAAGCTGTTTCTGGGCGTTTCGCGACTGGGCGAGTCGCGAGGTTCAGTCACGAGCAAGCCGCGAGCCGCGAATTTCAGCCGCGAGCCGCGAGTTTCAGCCGCGAGCCGCGAGTTTCAGCCGCGAAAATCTTCGCGAGTCGCGAGTGAGCCGCGAGAAAGCCGCGAGAGAGTCGCCAAAAGCCTCTGGATGAGCTCGCGACTGGGGTTTCGCGACTGGCGAGTCGCCAGCTGAGCCGCGAAAAACTCTGACACCTGTTTTTCGAAACAAAACATGTTTAAACAATGAAAAACAAAGTAAACACTAAACATGAACTCAAAGAGTGATAAAAATCACTTCCAAAAACATATAAAATGATCAAAAATATTTTTGGATTGAACCATATATGATTGAGCACACACACATCACATTTAGACAAGTACAATCTAACAAATGAATGAGACATTCCTTGAACATTAGGCATGTGTGTTGTGTGTGTGTATCAAATGTGGAATAGTCCTTAGTCTAGAGTGAAGCTTCAATGATCAATTCAATCAAGTCATACACAACTAGTGCTAAGTCAAGTGGTCTATCTCAATTATAGAAATGAACATATATGACCTCCCACAAGAAAACGATTACATATGATGAAGCTTTTCATTTGGCTTCTTTACAATTCATAACATTTGATCATTTTGAATCAAAACATCTCATTTTGAGATCGATGCCTGAAATTTGTGATATTTCAATTTGATGAACAAGCCTTTGGCTTTTTGGGCATCATACAATTTCATTTAAGTCGCTTTCCCTTTTTCCTAGTCGAATACTAGTATGTGCGACGGCTTTTGCAGCTCATTATCTCTTTTCATTTTGAGATTTACATTTATTGAGCTCTTTAAGCAATAAAAATAAAAGAGTGGGAAGAGATATAAGCACAAGTCTACGCATGTATCAAAACCAACATGACTATTGACTAATCATTCATGACAAGCTTGAAGATCGATTTACAACAATCACACAAAGATGTCAAGATTTTTCCCACAAAGATATAAGTGCAAAAATAACAAGCTAAGCTCGTAAATGCACAAAGCCATTTGTACAAAGGTACAAGGCCAAACTCACATGTGATATGTGCTCAAACATATACGATCAAACTTTTTGAATTTTTCACTTTTTATGTGGTTTTGGATTTTTTTACTCACACAAAACTGAAATATAAAAGTAAGATAAAAAAAAAACAAAACAATGCATACAAATAAATGCAAGATGCACAAAATGCATGAAGATATGACATTTAATGCATGAAGGGTCCTACAAAGATCGAAAGAATTAGATCAAGGACCAAAAGAGCAAAAACTCAACCATAGGAACCCTTCCTCATCCAAACGGAATGATTGTTTGGAATGAGTGTCTCATGAGAAATGAGATGAGGGTTGGAAGAATGAGAACCGGAGATGCACATAGTCAAGGAGTTAAGAGCATTAAACATTTTCTTTAACAACATGCTATTTTCACTTAAAACCGGTTTACTCTTTTTAGCACAACTTCCAAAAAGCTCAAATTTTTCTTTTCTTTTGATTCTTTTAAAAGCATGAAACTTAGAGCATTGAGGTCTTACATGACCAAAGGCACCACAATGGTGACACACAATGTGTTTAGGTCTACTAGGCTTTTTGGGAAGAGATCTAGCAACAAAGGTTTGTTCTCTTTTTAACTTGGGGCATTGGGGTCTTATGTGACCAATCACACCATAATGGTGGCAAGTTGGAACAAACTTAGATCCATCCAAAGCCTTAGGTTTAGACCTAAACAGAGGCTTTGACTTAACAGCCTTTCTCTCCACCTTTTGATTTCTTTTATGTGGAGGAATGTACACCAATTTGTCCTTTACGGTAGAACACACACTAGGCACAAAATCGGGTACCACAACAAGATTGCAACACATATTTTCATCCTTTTTAACAGTAGGTTCAGCAATCAAACACTTGGCATGCATCTTAAGAGATTCATTTTCACATTTAAGATCATCAACAAGTTTGTTAGACAAAACAAGTTTAGCATCCAAGTCCATATTCAAACATTCATACTCTTTCAGCTTTTCAAGAGAAATTTCAGCAAGTTTTTTATATTTCTCAACCAATTTGTTGGATTCATTGAGCTTAGCAATCAAATCATCATTTTCACAAAATAACTTGCTCAAATTCTTTTGAAACTTCTTAGCATTTTTCTTGAAGAGTTTGTCAACAACACCCACAGATTCAAATAACATGTCATCACACTTATGAGGATTAACACTCATAGAGGCATTTTCACAAACACGTGGCATGTTACATTCATCACCAACCAAATCATGCAAAGAGTCATACAAAGCACAATCCATGGCAAATAAACACAAGGGGTCAAGGATCACACTTAGGTATTTAAACCACAACAAGTGTACCCGCTCTGATACCAATTGAAAGTTCAAAAACGTGTACAAAAACACTTTTGAACGTTTAGACCCCCAAAAACCAATTTAATCAACACACGCAATATGTTAAACAATAGTGTGCGGAAACTTAACATATGCTATAACATGGTATTGATTAAACAACTATCTAAGCCACAACAAAATAAACCACAGCAGATAATGTAAAGGCAGAGATAGAGAGGAAGGAAGATGCAAACACAGCGATAACACCAGATATGTTATCGAAGAGGAAACCGAAGACCTCGGCGAAAAACCTCTCCGCCGCCCTCCAAGCGGTAATCAATCCACTAGAAAATACAGTTGGGATACAAGGACAGCAATAGACCCTCCAAGCCTAATCTACCCAATGCACCTAAGCCCTCCAAGCTTCTTGCTCCAACGAGGTTGCGCCGAACCTTTTTCTTTTCTAGCTTTCCGGATTCCGCTACTACACCGTAGCATCAACCAATAAAGATTGGCTCCTTCCTAACTGCTTCCCAGAACTCCAAACGACTGTCTCACAGAGATGATAATGGTGAGAACCAGGTTTGGTATAATGGCCTCTCAAGGATTTGACAATGGAGAGGAAGAGAGTGAGGGATTTTGATGAGACTCTAAGGTAGAGATTGTGGGTAAAACAATCTGGTTTTTCTTTAGGGTTTCTCTCTCAAAATTCTCTCTGGAAGCTCTCTTTCAATCGTGGGTTAAAAGGGTATTTATACTGAAGAGGAGTGGAATGCGAAACGTCAGGTTTTTCCAAAACAGGGGTGGCTCGCGGCTTGACCTCGCGGCTTGACTAAGTCGCGAGTTCCAGTCGCGAGTTAACCGTATGGCCAGTTGTCCTGTTTTGTCCTGTAGTGCTCCAGCTAGCATGACTGTTCATCTTCCAGCATGCTTGGCACGTGTGCATCTTCTGGCGGGTTGAAGCCGCGAGTCCAGTCGCGAGTCCCAGCCGCGACACTCTGTTTTCTTGCACACTCTTGAGCAATCTTCACACTATCTCACTCACTACCCTTACAACAATCCCACCTAAATACAGGGTTACTAAATGCTGAATTACAAGCAAATTTGGCACGGAATAAAGCCAATTAGATGGTTGAATAAATTCAACCTTACAATCTCCCCCTTTGGCTATTCCGTGACAAAACCCTAAAACAGACTCTAGACTTAACATGTGAGTTGGGAACAGTTGATCAAAACTCACTCACACCTAATTCTAGAAGCTGTGAAGCACTTGAATCATATGAACATAAACTCCTGAAACACAACAATACACCATGATCATTGTAAGCAGAAAATTATAAATGCATATGAAACAGGCAATATAAGATCAAGCATAAGATGGAGTTAATGAACAAACCATGGCTTGATCAACCAAGTGAACACCACAAGGTAGTGATCACAGTGTTCATTCACACTTGGAATGAACACAAGGACATACAAGTTAACAAGCACAAGGCAAGACACTTGTATGTACAACACTCAACCAATGCATAGCACACAAGGCATATGCATCTAGGAACAATCCTACAAGGGCACAGGAGTGACAGTACATAAACCACAATGCAGAACATTTAGATTTAAAATACTGATTTCACATAGCATAAAGGCTGCACTTAAGCATGGTACATACCACAAGGCCTACAAACTATGCATAAAGCCATAACCCTAGAAGCTTACATAAGCATATGGGTACAAACCACAAAATACTGAATTTAAACAATATAAATTAAAAGTGCTTAAAATTTCTCCCCTTTAAAGTGATGAGAAGCTGTGATGCACTTGGAACATATATACTTGTAACCTGAAACACTTGCACAAAACACATTAGACCCTCAAGGTAAAGCAAGTAATAAAGAACAAGTATAATATAACAAGTATAGAAATGGCTATAATGATCACATAGCAAAGCAAATGATCATCTGAACATGCATTCAATGAAGCATAATAGCATAGGGATATATGCATGTCCAAAGCACAAACATGATGCAATGAGAACAACAAAGCATAACTCAAAGCACCATAAAGCCAACAAGAAAACAAATAGAACAAGGTTTTCTAGTTAACACAATGTCTTCTCCCCCTTGGTATATGCATCTCCCCTATGGAATATCTCTCCCCCTACAAATGTGCATGAGAAATAGAATTTCTCCCCCTAAGGATGTGCACAAGAGTCATATAGAAATGACAAAATACTCCGAAACATTCTCTAGAGTATACTCTCCCCCTTTTTGTCAGGAATAGACAAAGGGTCAAGAAGAAACGAGGGCAAGAGATGAAGGAATGAACAATGCTAATGATGCATGAGGGGTGCAAGATGAATGAGAAAATGAAGCTCAAACCTAAGACAAAGTAACATGCTACAAAGCATAAGGTAAGCATGACATGCTAGGATGAAGAAATAAGGTAAAGACCAATGCATGACAAGGGTAGCAAAGGTGTGTGCAAGAGGTGGCTAAGTGCAATGCATGACCAATGCATGAAAAATGCACATGTGGGGCAAAGTGTGCAAAATACACAACTAATGAACCAAACATGTTCCTAATGAGGAAACATGAGAAACCCCAAAGTTTGGTACTCATCGGAGTCCAAACAAGCGAGAAAATGTCTAAGAGGCATTTTATCAAACACCTAGCATGCACACTATGAACAATAATGTGAAACAATGCATGAACATCATGAAATCCACCCTTAATACATGTTCTTTCTGCCACAAGGGGCCAACATCCAATGCATATCAACAAAAGAAACCAATCCCATGAAAAAATTTGACAAAAATTAAGTTTTCCCAACCCCTATGATAAAAATCCCAACCAAGAGCACAAAACTCTCCAATACATAATCTAAGGATCAAAATCAATGAAAAAAGTTTATAATTACCTTAGAGATGTTAATGGATTGAAAAACCATTCAAATTGGTTGGGTTTTGATGTAAAAATATTGAAAGAGGGGTTTTAGAGAGGATGGGAGAGGTTTAAAACAAGTTTCCCACAAAAAGCCCTTTAAAAAGCTGTTTCTGGGCGTTTCGCGACTGGGCGAGTCGCGAGGTTCAGTCACGAGCAAGCCGCGAGCCGCGAATTTCAGCCGCGAGCCGCGAGTTTCAGCCGCGAGCCGCGAGTTTCAGCCGCGAAAATCTTCGCGAGTCGCGAGTGAGCCGCGAGAAAGCCGCGAGAGAGTCGCCAAAAGCCTCTGGATGAGCTCGCGACTGGGGTTTCGCGACTGGCGAGTCGCCAGCTGAGCCGCGAAAAACTCTGACACCTGTTTTTCGAAACAAAACATGTTTAAACAATGAAAAACAAAGTAAACACTAAACATGAACTCAAAGAGTGATAAAAATCACTTCCAAAAACATATAAAATGATCAAAAATATTTTTGGATTGAACCATATATGATTGAGCACACACACATCACATTTAGACAAGTACAATCTAACAAATGAATGAGACATTCCTTGAACATTAGGCATGTGTGTTGTGTGTGTGTATCAAATGTGGAATAGTCCTTAGTCTAGAGTGAAGCTTCAATGATCAATTCAATCAAGTCATACACAACTAGTGCTAAGTCAAGTGGTCTATCTCAATTATAGAAATGAACATATATGACCTCCCACAAGAAAACGATTACATATGATGAAGCTTTTCATTTGGCTTCTTTACAATTCATAACATTTGATCATTTTGAATCAAAACATCTCATTTTGAGATCGATGCCTGAAATTTGTGATATTTCAATTTGATGAACAAGCCTTTGGCTTTTTGGGCATCATACAATTTCATTTAAGTCGCTTTCCCTTTTTCCTAGTCGAATACTAGTATGTGCGACGGCTTTTGCAGCTCATTATCTCTTTTCATTTTGAGATTTACATTTATTGAGCTCTTTAAGCAATAAAAATAAAAGAGTGGGAAGAGATATAAGCACAAGTCTACGCATGTATCAAAACCAACATGACTATTGACTAATCATTCATGACAAGCTTGAAGATCGATTTACAACAATCACACAAAGATGTCAAGATTTTTCCCACAAAGATATAAGTGCAAAAATAACAAGCTAAGCTCGTAAATGCACAAAGCCATTTGTACAAAGGTACAAGGCCAAACTCACATGTGATATGTGCTCAAACATATACGATCAAACTTTTTGAATTTTTCACTTTTTATGTGGTTTTGGATTTTTTTACTCACACAAAACTGAAATATAAAAGTAAGATAAAAAAAAAACAAAACAATGCATACAAATAAATGCAAGATGCACAAAATGCATGAAGATATGACATTTAATGCATGAAGGGTCCTACAAAGATCGAAAGAATTAGATCAAGGACCAAAAGAGCAAAAACTCAACCATAGGAACCCTTCCTCATCCAAACGGAATGATTGTTTGGAATGAGTGTCTCATGAGAAATGAGATGAGGGTTGGAAGAATGAGAACCGGAGATGCACATAGTCAAGGAGTTAAGAGCATTAAACATTTTCTTTAACAACATGCTATTTTCACTTAAAACCGGTTTACTCTTTTTAGCACAACTTCCAAAAAGCTCAAATTTTTCTTTTCTTTTGATTCTTTTAAAAGCATGAAACTTAGAGCATTGAGGTCTTACATGACCAAAGGCACCACAATGGTGACACACAATGTGTTTAGGTCTACTAGGCTTTTTGGGAAGAGATCTAGCAACAAAGGTTTGTTCTCTTTTTAACTTGGGGCATTGGGGTCTTATGTGACCAATCACACCATAATGGTGGCAAGTTGGAACAAACTTAGATCCATCCAAAGCCTTAGGTTTAGACCTAAACAGAGGCTTTGACTTAACAGCCTTTCTCTCCACCTTTTGATTTCTTTTATGTGGAGGAATGTACACCAATTTGTCCTTTACGGTAGAACACACACTAGGCACAAAATCGGGTACCACAACAAGATTGCAACACATATTTTCATCCTTTTTAACAGTAGGTTCAGCAATCAAACACTTGGCATGCATCTTAAGAGATTCATTTTCACATTTAAGATCATCAACAAGTTTGTTAGACAAAACAAGTTTAGCATCCAAGTCCATATTCAAACATTCATACTCTTTCAGCTTTTCAAGAGAAATTTCAGCAAGTTTTTTATATTTCTCAACCAATTTGTTGGATTCATTGAGCTTAGCAATCAAATCATCCTTTTCACAAAATAACTTGCTCAAATTCTTTTGAAACTTCTTAGCATTTTTCTTGAAGAGTTTGTCAACAACACCCACAGATTCAAATAACATGTCATCACACTTATGAGGATTAACACTCATAGAGGCATTTTCACAAACACGTGGCATGTTACATTCATCACCAACCAAATCATGCAAAGAGTCATACAAAGCACAATCCATGGCAAATAAACACAAGGGGTCAAGGATCACACTTAGGTATTTAAACCACAACAAGTGTACCCGCTCTGATACCAATTGAAAGTTCAAAAACGTGTACAAAAACACTTTTGAACGTTTAGACCCCCAAAAACCAATTTAATCAACACACGCAATATGTTAAACAATAGTGTGCGGAAACTTAACATATGCTATAACATGGTATTGATTAAACAACTATCTAAGCCACAACAAAATAAACCACAGCAGATAATGTAAAGGCAGAGATAGAGAGGAAGGAAGATGCAAACACAGCGATAACACCAGATATGTTATCGAAGAGGAAACCGAAGACCTCGGCGAAAAACCTCTCCGCCGCCCTCCAAGCGGTAATCAATCCACTAGAAAATACAGTTGGGATACAAGGACAGCAATAGACCCTCCAAGCCTAATCTACCCAATGCACCTAAGCCCTCCAAGCTTCTTGCTCCAACGAGGTTGCGCCGAACCTTTTTCTTTTCTAGCTTTCCGGATTCCGCTACTACACCGTAGCATCAACCAATAAAGATTGGCTCCTTCCTAACTGCTTCCCAGAACTCCAAACGACTGTCTCACAGAGATGATAATGGTGAGAACCAGGTTTGGTATAATGGCCTCTCAAGGATTTGACAATGGAGAGGAAGAGAGTGAGGGATTTTGATGAGACTCTAAGGTAGAGATTGTGGGTAAAACAATCTGGTTTTTCTTTAGGGTTTCTCTCTCAAAATTCTCTCTGGAAGCTCTCTTTCAATCGTGGGTTAAAAGGGTATTTATACTGAAGAGGAGTGGAATGCGAAACGTCAGGTTTTTCCAAAACAGGGGTGGCTCGCGGCTTGACCTCGCGGCTTGACTAAGTCGCGAGTTCCAGTCGCGAGTTAACCGTATGGCCAGTTGTCCTGTTTTGTCCTGTAGTGCTCCAGCTAGCATGACTGTTCATCTTCCAGCATGCTTGGCACGTGTGCATCTTCTGGCGGGTTGAAGCCGCGAGTCCAGTCGCGAGTCCCAGCCGCGACACTCTGTTTTCTTGCACACTCTTGAGCAATCTTCACACTATCTCACTCACTACCCTTACAACAATCCCACCTAAATACAGGGTTACTAAATGCTGAATTACAAGCAAATTTGGCACGGAATAAAGCCAATTAGATGGTTGAATAAATTCAACCTTACAATCTCCCCCTTTGGCTATTCCGTGACAAAACCCTAAAACAGACTCTAGACTTAACATGTGAGTTGGGAACAGTTGATCAAAACTCACTCACACCTAATTCTAGAAGCTGTGAAGCACTTGAATCATATGAACATAAACTCCTGAAACACAACAATACACCATGATCATTGTAAGCAGAAAATTATAAATGCATATGAAACAGGCAATATAAGATCAAGCATAAGATGGAGTTAATGAACAAACCATGGCTTGATCAACCAAGTGAACACCACAAGGTAGTGATCACAGTGTTCATTCACACTTGGAATGAACACAAGGACATACAAGTTAACAAGCACAAGGCAAGACACTTGTATGTACAACACTCAACCAATGCATAGCACACAAGGCATATGCATCTAGGAACAATCCTACAAGGGCACAGGAGTGACAGTACATAAACCACAATGCAGAACATTTAGATTTAAAATACTGATTTCACATAGCATAAAGGCTGCACTTAAGCATGGTACATACCACAAGGCCTACAAACTATGCATAAAGCCATAACCCTAGAAGCTTACATAAGCATATGGGTACAAACCACAAAATACTGAATTTAAACAATATAAATTAAAAGTGCTTAAAATTTCTCCCCTTTAAAGTGATGAGAAGCTGTGATGCACTTGGAACATATATACTTGTAACCTGAAACACTTGCACAAAACACATTAGACCCTCAAGGTAAAGCAAGTAATAAAGAACAAGTATAATATAACAAGTATAGAAATGGCTATAATGATCACATAGCAAAGCAAATGATCATCTGAACATGCATTCAATGAAGCATAATAGCATAGGGATATATGCATGTCCAAAGCACAAACATGATGCAATGAGAACAACAAAGCATAACTCAAAGCACCATAAAGCCAACAAGAAAACAAATAGAACAAGGTTTTCTAGTTAACACAATGTCTTCTCCCCCTTGGTATATGCATCTCCCCTATGGAATATCTCTCCCCCTACAAATGTGCATGAGAAATAGAATTTCTCCCCCTAAGGATGTGCACAAGAGTCATATAGAAATGACAAAATACTCCGAAACATTCTCTAGAGTATACTCTCCCCCTTTTTGTCAGGAATAGACAAAGGGTCAAGAAGAAACGAGGGCAAGAGATGAAGGAATGAACAATGCTAATGATGCATGAGGGGTGCAAGATGAATGAGAAAATGAAGCTCAAACCTAAGACAAAGTAACATGCTACAAAGCATAAGGTAAGCATGACATGCTAGGATGAAGAAATAAGGTAAAGACCAATGCATGACAAGGGTAGCAAAGGTGTGTGCAAGAGGTGGCTAAGTGCAATGCATGACCAATGCATGAAAAATGCACATGTGGGGCAAAGTGTGCAAAATACACAACTAATGAACCAAACATGTTCCTAATGAGGAAACATGAGAAACCCCAAAGTTTGGTACTCATCGGAGTCCAAACAAGCGAGAAAATGTCTAAGAGGCATTTTATCAAACACCTAGCATGCACACTATGAACAATAATGTGAAACAATGCATGAACATCATGAAATCCACCCTTAATACATGTTCTTTCTGCCACAAGGGGCCAACATCCAATGCATATCAACAAAAGAAACCAATCCCATGAAAAAATTTGACAAAAATTAAGTTTTCCCAACCCCTATGATAAAAATCCCAACCAAGAGCACAAAACTCTCCAATACATAATCTAAGGATCAAAATCAATGAAAAAAGTTTATAATTACCTTAGAGATGTTAATGGATTGAAAAACCATTCAAATTGGTTGGGTTTTGATGTAAAAATATTGAAAGAGGGGTTTTAGAGAGGATGGGAGAGGTTTAAAACAAGTTTCCCACAAAAAGCCCTTTAAAAAGCTGTTTCTGGGCGTTTCGCGACTGGGCGAGTCGCGAGGTTCAGTCACGAGCAAGCCGCGAGCCGCGAATTTCAGCCGCGAGCCGCGAGTTTCAGCCGCGAGCCGCGAGTTTCAGCCGCGAAAATCTTCGCGAGTCGCGAGTGAGCCGCGAGAAAGCCGCGAGAGAGTCGCCAAAAGCCTCTGGATGAGCTCGCGACTGGGGTTTCGCGACTGGCGAGTCGCCAGCTGAGCCGCGAAAAACTCTGACACCTGTTTTTCGAAACAAAACATGTTTAAACAATGAAAAACAAAGTAAACACTAAACATGAACTCAAAGAGTGATAAAAATCACTTCCAAAAACATATAAAATGATCAAAAATATTTTTGGATTGAACCATATATGATTGAGCACACACACATCACATTTAGACAAGTACAATCTAACAAATGAATGAGACATTCCTTGAACATTAGGCATGTGTGTTGTGTGTGTGTATCAAATGTGGAATAGTCCTTAGTCTAGAGTGAAGCTTCAATGATCAATTCAATCAAGTCATACACAACTAGTGCTAAGTCAAGTGGTCTATCTCAATTATAGAAATGAACATATATGACCTCCCACAAGAAAACGATTACATATGATGAAGCTTTTCATTTGGCTTCTTTACAATTCATAACATTTGATCATTTTGAATCAAAACATCTCATTTTGAGATCGATGCCTGAAATTTGTGATATTTCAATTTGATGAACAAGCCTTTGGCTTTTTGGGCATCATACAATTTCATTTAAGTCGCTTTCCCTTTTTCCTAGTCGAATACTAGTATGTGCGACGGCTTTTGCAGCTCATTATCTCTTTTCATTTTGAGATTTACATTTATTGAGCTCTTTAAGCAATAAAAATAAAAGAGTGGGAAGAGATATAAGCACAAGTCTACGCATGTATCAAAACCAACATGACTATTGACTAATCATTCATGACAAGCTTGAAGATCGATTTACAACAATCACACAAAGATGTCAAGATTTTTCCCACAAAGATATAAGTGCAAAAATAACAAGCTAAGCTCGTAAATGCACAAAGCCATTTGTACAAAGGTACAAGGCCAAACTCACATGTGATATGTGCTCAAACATATACGATCAAACTTTTTGAATTTTTCACTTTTTATGTGGTTTTGGATTTTTTTACTCACACAAAACTGAAATATAAAAGTAAGATAAAAAAAAAACAAAACAATGCATACAAATAAATGCAAGATGCACAAAATGCATGAAGATATGACATTTAATGCATGAAGGGTCCTACAAAGATCGAAAGAATTAGATCAAGGACCAAAAGAGCAAAAACTCAACCATAGGAACCCTTCCTCATCCAAACGGAATGATTGTTTGGAATGAGTGTCTCATGAGAAATGAGATGAGGGTTGGAAGAATGAGAACCGGAGATGCACATAGTCAAGGAGTTAAGAGCATTAAACATTTTCTTTAACAACATGCTATTTTCACTTAAAACCGGTTTACTCTTTTTAGCACAACTTCCAAAAAGCTCAAATTTTTCTTTTCTTTTGATTCTTTTAAAAGCATGAAACTTAGAGCATTGAGGTCTTACATGACCAAAGGCACCACAATGGTGACACACAATGTGTTTAGGTCTACTAGGCTTTTTGGGAAGAGATCTAGCAACAAAGGTTTGTTCTCTTTTTAACTTGGGGCATTGGGGTCTTATGTGACCAATCACACCATAATGGTGGCAAGTTGGAACAAACTTAGATCCATCCAAAGCCTTAGGTTTAGACCTAAACAGAGGCTTTGACTTAACAGCCTTTCTCTCCACCTTTTGATTTCTTTTATGTGGAGGAATGTACACCAATTTGTCCTTTACGGTAGAACACACACTAGGCACAAAATCGGGTACCACAACAAGATTGCAACACATATTTTCATCCTTTTTAACAGTAGGTTCAGCAATCAAACACTTGGCATGCATCTTAAGAGATTCATTTTCACATTTAAGATCATCAACAAGTTTGTTAGACAAAACAAGTTTAGCATCCAAGTCCATATTCAAACATTCATACTCTTTCAGCTTTTCAAGAGAAATTTCAGCAAGTTTTTTATATTTCTCAACCAATTTGTTGGATTCATTGAGCTTAGCAATCAAATCATCCTTTTCACAAAATAACTTGCTCAAATTCTTTTGAAACTTCTTAGCATTTTTCTTGAAGAGTTTGTCAACAACACCCACAGATTCAAATAACATGTCATCACACTTATGAGGATTAACACTCATAGAGGCATTTTCACAAACACGTGGCATGTTACATTCATCACCAACCAAATCATGCAAAGAGTCATACAAAGCACAATCCATGGCAAATAAACACAAGGGGTCAAGGATCACACTTAGGTATTTAAACCACAACAAGTGTACCCGCTCTGATACCAATTGAAAGTTCAAAAACGTGTACAAAAACACTTTTGAACGTTTAGACCCCCAAAAACCAATTTAATCAACACACGCAATATGTTAAACAATAGTGTGCGGAAACTTAACATATGCTATAACATGGTATTGATTAAACAACTATCTAAGCCACAACAAAATAAACCACAGCAGATAATGTAAAGGCAGAGATAGAGAGGAAGGAAGATGCAAACACAGCGATAACACCAGATATGTTATCGAAGAGGAAACCGAAGACCTCGGCGAAAAACCTCTCCGCCGCCCTCCAAGCGGTAATCAATCCACTAGAAAATACAGTTGGGATACAAGGACAGCAATAGACCCTCCAAGCCTAATCTACCCAATGCACCTAAGCCCTCCAAGCTTCTTGCTCCAACGAGGTTGCGCCGAACCTTTTTCTTTTCTAGCTTTCCGGATTCCGCTACTACACCGTAGCATCAACCAATAAAGATTGGCTCCTTCCTAACTGCTTCCCAGAACTCCAAACGACTGTCTCACAGAGATGATAATGGTGAGAACCAGGTTTGGTATAATGGCCTCTCAAGGATTTGACAATGGAGAGGAAGAGAGTGAGGGATTTTGATGAGACTCTAAGGTAGAGATTGTGGGTAAAACAATCTGGTTTTTCTTTAGGGTTTCTCTCTCAAAATTCTCTCTGGAAGCTCTCTTTCAATCGTGGGTTAAAAGGGTATTTATACTGAAGAGGAGTGGAATGCGAAACGTCAGGTTTTTCCAAAACAGGGGTGGCTCGCGGCTTGACCTCGCGGCTTGACTAAGTCGCGAGTTCCAGTCGCGAGTTAACCGTATGGCCAGTTGTCCTGTTTTGTCCTGTAGTGCTCCAGCTAGCATGACTGTTCATCTTCCAGCATGCTTGGCACGTGTGCATCTTCTGGCGGGTTGAAGCCGCGAGTCCAGTCGCGAGTCCCAGCCGCGACACTCTGTTTTCTTGCACACTCTTGAGCAATCTTCACACTATCTCACTCACTACCCTTACAACAATCCCACCTAAATACAGGGTTACTAAATGCTGAATTACAAGCAAATTTGGCACGGAATAAAGCCAATTAGATGGTTGAATAAATTCAACCTTACAATCTCCCCCTTTGGCTATTCCGTGACAAAACCCTAAAACAGACTCTAGACTTAACATGTGAGTTGGGAACAGTTGATCAAAACTCACTCACACCTAATTCTAGAAGCTGTGAAGCACTTGAATCATATGAACATAAACTCCTGAAACACAACAATACACCATGATCATTGTAAGCAGAAAATTATAAATGCATATGAAACAGGCAATATAAGATCAAGCATAAGATGGAGTTAATGAACAAACCATGGCTTGATCAACCAAGTGAACACCACAAGGTAGTGATCACAGTGTTCATTCACACTTGGAATGAACACAAGGACATACAAGTTAACAAGCACAAGGCAAGACACTTGTATGTACAACACTCAACCAATGCATAGCACACAAGGCATATGCATCTAGGAACAATCCTACAAGGGCACAGGAGTGACAGTACATAAACCACAATGCAGAACATTTAGATTTAAAATACTGATTTCACATAGCATAAAGGCTGCACTTAAGCATGGTACATACCACAAGGCCTACAAACTATGCATAAAGCCATAACCCTAGAAGCTTACATAAGCATATGGGTACAAACCACAAAATACTGAATTTAAACAATATAAATTAAAAGTGCTTAAAATTTCTCCCCTTTAAAGTGATGAGAAGCTGTGATGCACTTGGAACATATATACTTGTAACCTGAAACACTTGCACAAAACACATTAGACCCTCAAGGTAAAGCAAGTAATAAAGAACAAGTATAATATAACAAGTATAGAAATGGCTATAATGATCACATAGCAAAGCAAATGATCATCTGAACATGCATTCAATGAAGCATAATAGCATAGGGATATATGCATGTCCAAAGCACAAACATGATGCAATGAGAACAACAAAGCATAACTCAAAGCACCATAAAGCCAACAAGAAAACAAATAGAACAAGGTTTTCTAGTTAACACAATGTCTTCTCCCCCTTGGTATATGCATCTCCCCTATGGAATATCTCTCCCCCTACAAATGTGCATGAGAAATAGAATTTCTCCCCCTAAGGATGTGCACAAGAGTCATATAGAAATGACAAAATACTCCGAAACATTCTCTAGAGTATACTCTCCCCCTTTTTGTCAGGAATAGACAAAGGGTCAAGAAGAAACGAGGGCAAGAGATGAAGGAATGAACAATGCTAATGATGCATGAGGGGTGCAAGATGAATGAGAAAATGAAGCTCAAACCTAAGACAAAGTAACATGCTACAAAGCATAAGGTAAGCATGACATGCTAGGATGAAGAAATAAGGTAAAGACCAATGCATGACAAGGGTAGCAAAGGTGTGTGCAAGAGGTGGCTAAGTGCAATGCATGACCAATGCATGAAAAATGCACATGTGGGGCAAAGTGTGCAAAATACACAACTAATGAACCAAACATGTTCCTAATGAGGAAACATGAGAAACCCCAAAGTTTGGTACTCATCGGAGTCCAAACAAGCGAGAAAATGTCTAAGAGGCATTTTATCAAACACCTAGCATGCACACTATGAACAATAATGTGAAACAATGCATGAACATCATGAAATCCACCCTTAATACATGTTCTTTCTGCCACAAGGGGCCAACATCCAATGCATATCAACAAAAGAAACCAATCCCATGAAAAAATTTGACAAAAATTAAGTTTTCCCAACCCCTATGATAAAAATCCCAACCAAGAGCACAAAACTCTCCAATACATAATCTAAGGATCAAAATCAATGAAAAAAGTTTATAATTACCTTAGAGATGTTAATGGATTGAAAAACCATTCAAATTGGTTGGGTTTTGATGTAAAAATATTGAAAGAGGGGTTTTAGAGAGGATGGGAGAGGTTTAAAACAAGTTTCCCACAAAAAGCCCTTTAAAAAGCTGTTTCTGGGCGTTTCGCGACTGGGCGAGTCGCGAGGTTCAGTCACGAGCAAGCCGCGAGCCGCGAATTTCAGCCGCGAGCCGCGAGTTTCAGCCGCGAGCCGCGAGTTTCAGCCGCGAAAATCTTCGCGAGTCGCGAGTGAGCCGCGAGAAAGCCGCGAGAGAGTCGCCAAAAGCCTCTGGATGAGCTCGCGACTGGGGTTTCGCGACTGGCGAGTCGCCAGCTGAGCCGCGAAAAACTCTGACACCTGTTTTTCGAAACAAAACATGTTTAAACAATGAAAAACAAAGTAAACACTAAACATGAACTCAAAGAGTGATAAAAATCACTTCCAAAAACATATAAAATGATCAAAAATATTTTTGGATTGAACCATATATGATTGAGCACACACACATCACATTTAGACAAGTACAATCTAACAAATGAATGAGACATTCCTTGAACATTAGGCATGTGTGTTGTGTGTGTGTATCAAATGTGGAATAGTCCTTAGTCTAGAGTGAAGCTTCAATGATCAATTCAATCAAGTCATACACAACTAGTGCTAAGTCAAGTGGTCTATCTCAATTATAGAAATGAACATATATGACCTCCCACAAGAAAACGATTACATATGATGAAGCTTTTCATTTGGCTTCTTTACAATTCATAACATTTGATCATTTTGAATCAAAACATCTCATTTTGAGATCGATGCCTGAAATTTGTGATATTTCAATTTGATGAACAAGCCTTTGGCTTTTTGGGCATCATACAATTTCATTTAAGTCGCTTTCCCTTTTTCCTAGTCGAATACTAGTATGTGCGACGGCTTTTGCAGCTCATTATCTCTTTTCATTTTGAGATTTACATTTATTGAGCTCTTTAAGCAATAAAAATAAAAGAGTGGGAAGAGATATAAGCACAAGTCTACGCATGTATCAAAACCAACATGACTATTGACTAATCATTCATGACAAGCTTGAAGATCGATTTACAACAATCACACAAAGATGTCAAGATTTTTCCCACAAAGATATAAGTGCAAAAATAACAAGCTAAGCTCGTAAATGCACAAAGCCATTTGTACAAAGGTACAAGGCCAAACTCACATGTGATATGTGCTCAAACATATACGATCAAACTTTTTGAATTTTTCACTTTTTATGTGGTTTTGGATTTTTTTACTCACACAAAACTGAAATATAAAAGTAAGATAAAAAAAAAACAAAACAATGCATACAAATAAATGCAAGATGCACAAAATGCATGAAGATATGACATTTAATGCATGAAGGGTCCTACAAAGATCGAAAGAATTAGATCAAGGACCAAAAGAGCAAAAACTCAACCATAGGAACCCTTCCTCATCCAAACGGAATGATTGTTTGGAATGAGTGTCTCATGAGAAATGAGATGAGGGTTGGAAGAATGAGAACCGGAGATGCACATAGTCAAGGAGTTAAGAGCATTAAACATTTTCTTTAACAACATGCTATTTTCACTTAAAACCGGTTTACTCTTTTTAGCACAACTTCCAAAAAGCTCAAATTTTTCTTTTCTTTTGATTCTTTTAAAAGCATGAAACTTAGAGCATTGAGGTCTTACATGACCAAAGGCACCACAATGGTGACACACAATGTGTTTAGGTCTACTAGGCTTTTTGGGAAGAGATCTAGCAACAAAGGTTTGTTCTCTTTTTAACTTGGGGCATTGGGGTCTTATGTGACCAATCACACCATAATGGTGGCAAGTTGGAACAAACTTAGATCCATCCAAAGCCTTAGGTTTAGACCTAAACAGAGGCTTTGACTTAACAGCCTTTCTCTCCACCTTTTGATTTCTTTTATGTGGAGGAATGTACACCAATTTGTCCTTTACGGTAGAACACACACTAGGCACAAAATCGGGTACCACAACAAGATTGCAACACATATTTTCATCCTTTTTAACAGTAGGTTCAGCAATCAAACACTTGGCATGCATCTTAAGAGATTCATTTTCACATTTAAGATCATCAACAAGTTTGTTAGACAAAACAAGTTTAGCATCCAAGTCCATATTCAAACATTCATACTCTTTCAGCTTTTCAAGAGAAATTTCAGCAAGTTTTTTATATTTCTCAACCAATTTGTTGGATTCATTGAGCTTAGCAATCAAATCATCCTTTTCACAAAATAACTTGCTCAAATTCTTTTGAAACTTCTTAGCATTTTTCTTGAAGAGTTTGTCAACAACACCCACAGATTCAAATAACATGTCATCACACTTATGAGGATTAACACTCATAGAGGCATTTTCACAAACACGTGGCATGTTACATTCATCACCAACCAAATCATGCAAAGAGTCATACAAAGCACAATCCATGGCAAATAAACACAAGGGGTCAAGGATCACACTTAGGTATTTAAACCACAACAAGTGTACCCGCTCTGATACCAATTGAAAGTTCAAAAACGTGTACAAAAACACTTTTGAACGTTTAGACCCCCAAAAACCAATTTAATCAACACACGCAATATGTTAAACAATAGTGTGCGGAAACTTAACATATGCTATAACATGGTATTGATTAAACAACTATCTAAGCCACAACAAAATAAACCACAGCAGATAATGTAAAGGCAGAGATAGAGAGGAAGGAAGATGCAAACACAGCGATAACACCAGATATGTTATCGAAGAGGAAACCGAAGACCTCGGCGAAAAACCTCTCCGCCGCCCTCCAAGCGGTAATCAATCCACTAGAAAATACAGTTGGGATACAAGGACAGCAATAGACCCTCCAAGCCTAATCTACCCAATGCACCTAAGCCCTCCAAGCTTCTTGCTCCAACGAGGTTGCGCCGAACCTTTTTCTTTTCTAGCTTTCCGGATTCCGCTACTACACCGTAGCATCAACCAATAAAGATTGGCTCCTTCCTAACTGCTTCCCAGAACTCCAAACGACTGTCTCACAGAGATGATAATGGTGAGAACCAGGTTTGGTATAATGGCCTCTCAAGGATTTGACAATGGAGAGGAAGAGAGTGAGGGATTTTGATGAGACTCTAAGGTAGAGATTGTGGGTAAAACAATCTGGTTTTTCTTTAGGGTTTCTCTCTCAAAATTCTCTCTGGAAGCTCTCTTTCAATCGTGGGTTAAAAGGGTATTTATACTGAAGAGGAGTGGAATGCGAAACGTCAGGTTTTTCCAAAACAGGGGTGGCTCGCGGCTTGACCTCGCGGCTTGACTAAGTCGCGAGTTCCAGTCGCGAGTTAACCGTATGGCCAGTTGTCCTGTTTTGTCCTGTAGTGCTCCAGCTAGCATGACTGTTCATCTTCCAGCATGCTTGGCACGTGTGCATCTTCTGGCGGGTTGAAGCCGCGAGTCCAGTCGCGAGTCCCAGCCGCGACACTCTGTTTTCTTGCACACTCTTGAGCAATCTTCACACTATCTCACTCACTACCCTTACAACAATCCCACCTAAATACAGGGTTACTAAATGCTGAATTACAAGCAAATTTGGCACGGAATAAAGCCAATTAGATGGTTGAATAAATTCAACCTTACAATCTCCCCCTTTGGCTATTCCGTGACAAAACCCTAAAACAGACTCTAGACTTAACATGTGAGTTGGGAACAGTTGATCAAAACTCACTCACACCTAATTCTAGAAGCTGTGAAGCACTTGAATCATATGAACATAAACTCCTGAAACACAACAATACACCATGATCATTGTAAGCAGAAAATTATAAATGCATATGAAACAGGCAATATAAGATCAAGCATAAGATGGAGTTAATGAACAAACCATGGCTTGATCAACCAAGTGAACACCACAAGGTAGTGATCACAGTGTTCATTCACACTTGGAATGAACACAAGGACATACAAGTTAACAAGCACAAGGCAAGACACTTGTATGTACAACACTCAACCAATGCATAGCACACAAGGCATATGCATCTAGGAACAATCCTACAAGGGCACAGGAGTGACAGTACATAAACCACAATGCAGAACATTTAGATTTAAAATACTGATTTCACATAGCATAAAGGCTGCACTTAAGCATGGTACATACCACAAGGCCTACAAACTATGCATAAAGCCATAACCCTAGAAGCTTACATAAGCATATGGGTACAAACCACAAAATACTGAATTTAAACAATATAAATTAAAAGTGCTTAAAATTTCTCCCCTTTAAAGTGATGAGAAGCTGTGATGCACTTGGAACATATATACTTGTAACCTGAAACACTTGCACAAAACACATTAGACCCTCAAGGTAAAGCAAGTAATAAAGAACAAGTATAATATAACAAGTATAGAAATGGCTATAATGATCACATAGCAAAGCAAATGATCATCTGAACATGCATTCAATGAAGCATAATAGCATAGGGATATATGCATGTCCAAAGCACAAACATGATGCAATGAGAACAACAAAGCATAACTCAAAGCACCATAAAGCCAACAAGAAAACAAATAGAACAAGGTTTTCTAGTTAACACAATGTCTTCTCCCCCTTGGTATATGCATCTCCCCTATGGAATATCTCTCCCCCTACAAATGTGCATGAGAAATAGAATTTCTCCCCCTAAGGATGTGCACAAGAGTCATATAGAAATGACAAAATACTCCGAAACATTCTCTAGAGTATACTATTTTAGAAATATAATAAAGAAATATGCAAAGTAAATGTTAGAAATTCTCAAATCAATATGAGATATTTCACTATTTTTCTTGATTGTGGATTACAAGGGTGCTCACTAAGACGTGATACAAGGTTCAAATAAGCTCAAAAATTACAGACTTTGATGACTATTCAAGCCTCTAAAAGACTTGCAAAGTTTGAATCCTTTTGAATCCAAGTATGTGCTATAGTGGCTGTTTCTGGGATACCGGGAGATATTCCTCTGTTTTTCTTAAATTTTACAGAGTTCTAATGACTCTGTTTTGATATTCTTCCTACTGAAAATCCCCTCCCTTCAACATGGGTTTTCTCTTCCTTTTATAGTGTGTTTTCTAGGGCTTTGAGGTACTAGTGATTTCTCTCTTTTGCCCCTCAGAGCTCGTGCTGTGACATTTTCTTAGGGGCTCGTCTCTTCCTTTTTTTTCTCATGGTTTTCATCTTTTAATACTGTTTCTCTAAAAGTCACTTGCTGACTTTCCATTCCGGGGCGTCCTTGGAGAGCTAACCTTCACCCTTTCTTCTAAGCTTTTTGGCTGTCCTTCTTGCTGTCATTTTTCCCAAGTGAGCAGAATCCATTCCTGCTGGGTTGAAAGTTTTCCCAGCCACTTCCCTTTATAGTTCTTCATTCTGGGTTTCTCGATGTACCAGCTTTTTATTCATGAATTGTCACTCTCCAAGTTTCTGGTTCTTTGCTGTACCACTGGGTGCTTGAGAAGGACATATCTGTTCTTCATTTATTGTATTTCGTGGTAACCCTTTTGAGCTGTCTCAATCCCACGTTAGCTGTGCTGCACGTCCCGAGGATCCCGAGCCTCTGGCAGCCTCTGGGTATCCCGGCCCAGTTCTTTCACTAGATTTTTTAATGGCCTTTTTGCTGGAAATTTGAACATAAATTGGGCCTTAATGTTGATTCTTCTTGCTGCTTGAATTGGGCCTTCTTTACTTTTCATGGAATGGGTTTTCTTGTGAAATTTTAGCCTTCAACAGATTGTTACCAAGGTAGAAGCAGCCTCCTGAAGTACTCTTCCGATCTTCTACACTACCAGCCCAGTCAGCATCTGAATACCCGGCAAGACAAGCATTTGAGTCTTTTGAATACCACAGACCATAGTTTGAAGTTCCATTAACATATCGAATGATTCGTTTAACTGTAGTCAAGTGAGATTCCTTTGGATTAGCTTGATATCTGGCACAAACACCAACACTGAATGCAATGTCCGGTCTACTAGCTGTAAGATAGAGTAAACTCCCAATAATACTCCTATATAAGGTAGGACTTACTTCTACTCCAGAAGAATCAACATTCAGTTTAGTAGATGAGCTCATGGGAGTGGAGGCATGTTTTTTGGAGTCTAGTCCAAACTTCTTGACAATGTTTCTAGCATACTTCTCTTGTGAAACAAATATACCCTCCTTTTCAAGGTTGTCAAAATCGGGATCCTACGTAGGATCGTGGGAGGTAGGTAGGATCGTGAATCGTAGGATCGAATCGTGGATCGTAAGATCCTACCTATTTTCAGATTTTAAGCAAAAATCCTATTGATAGTGACTTTGTATATTATATAATCACTTAAAATATGAATCCATCCATTAAAAAAAAAAAGCATCATAAAATGTAATTTGCACGCACTACATTGTTCTTATGTTATTCTAACGAAACAAAATATATTTAACTTTTGACATAATGTATCTAAAAAGTTCAGTACATGTTTAATTAGCAACTAAGTACCAAAATATTATCTACACATATGGAAAATGTTTTCCAAATTCTAAGTTCCAAATCCAAAATAAGTTAGGTTAGTTAGCATATAAAAACTAGCTAACTACAAATTTACAATATGTAATTCAAAAAGAGAATTCTCAATTTAAGGTAAACTAGCTAATTACAAATATGAAATCCAAAAGAGAATTCCCATTCTAAAGTTCTTTTAATCTAGTCACTATCATTGTCATATCTCATTTCATCATCTATATTCTTCCTAATATCAACATTCATGGCGTAATCATCATAATCATCTAAATACTTAAGAAAGCTTGAAAGCAGCGATGGCTCACCATTGAGAGGGCTGAGAGGTGCTGGGTTTTTGACAGGGCACTGTGGAGGCACGGGACAGAGCTGCTGCGTGCTGGAGCTTTTGACAGAGGATTGAGGAGGCGCAGGACTAAGGTTCTGGCGCTAAATGTTTCTAAATACTTAAGAAAGCTTGAAAGCAGCGATGGCTCACCATTGAGAGGGCTGAGAGGTGCTGGGTTTTTGACAGGGGACTGTGGAGGCGCGGACAGAGCCTGGAGCTTAGTGTTTCTAAAATATTTAGGTTTTGTTTTTGAAAACTTAACTTAAGTAGTATAGGTTTTTTTGAGATTTTATTTTGAGAGGGGGGTAAATTTGGGACTTCAATTCATTGGGCTTATGGGTTTTGGACCTTTAGGTGGATCAGGGATTATTTTACTGGACTTACCCAAATGACCCAAATGAATCCCACTTAAAAAAAAAAAAAAAAAAAAGGCCAAAAAAGCCAATTGGTAGGATCAGTAGGATCCCATACGATCCTACGATCCTACACGATCCTAACATTTTTGTGATCCTGCTACGATTTTAATCTTTTTGGTGAGGTGGGATCGTAAAATCATGCGATTTTACAATTCGAAATCGCGATTTTGACAACCTTGCTCCTTTTGTTGTTTGACTTGAAGACCCAAGAAAAATGTGAGTTCCCCCACCATACTCATCTCAAATTCCTTCTTCATCTCCTCAGAAAATGCAATAGCACGATCTTCAATGGTAGCCCCAAACACTATGTCATCAACATAAACTTGTGCCACAAGGAGATAATCTTCATCATTTTTTACAAACAAAGTTCGGTCGGCATATCTTCTTTTGAATCCTCTATCTAGGAGGTAATGTGTAAGCCGATCATACCAAGCTCTAGGTGCTTGTTTTAAGCCATAAAGGGCTTTCTTCAATCTCAACACATGATCAGGAAAGTGAGGATCCTCAAATCCTTTTAGTTGCTCAACAAACACTTCTTCATTTAGGTATCCATTTAGAAATGCACATTTTACATCCATTTGATAGAGTTTGAAGTTCATAGTGCATGCAATGGACATGAGAATTCGAATGGATTCAAGTCTTGCCACAGGAGCGAAGGATTCATCAAAATCTACTCCTTCTACTTAAGTGTATCCTTGAGCTATTAACCGAGATTTGTTTCGAATTATCTCTCCATCTTCATCGGTTTTGTTTTTGAAAATCCATTTTGTGCCTATGACATGAACATTTTCAGGCCTTGGAGCAAGTTCCCACACATCATTCCTCACAAACTGATTCAGCTCTTCATGCATTGACTCAACCCAATTCTCATCTTAAAGGGCCTCTTCTACCATTTTTGGCTCAAATTGAGCAAGGTAGCAATGATATGTTACATGATTGGCCAATAGGATGTTTCCTTTTCTGAGACGAAGACCTTCATCTAGAGACCCTATGATGTTGCTTTCTGGATGGTTCTTAATTACTCTTGAAGATGGCTTCTTTGATGTGGAGACTTCATCACTTCGAGAGATGGGAGGATGGACTTCCGAAGGAGTAAGAGGACTTGATGTTCTAGACATCGATCCCGTTTCCATTCTTGGGTTGATGGGAGTCGATTCTTCTTCTGGTGTAGGTTCTTCAACTTCTATATCAAGAGCTTCGACCTCAACATCGGGTTCTTTGGTGCTCGGCCCTTCTCCATCATCAATCATCTCCACCTTAGATAAGGCATCATCAATCTTGACATTAATGGACTCCATCACTGTCTTAGTTCTCTTGTTAAAAACTCTATACGCCCGACTCGTAGTAGAGTACCCGAGAAAAATACCCTCATCACTTCTCGCATCAAACTTCCCAAGATTCTCCCGATCATTTAGGATATAACATTTGCTTCCAAACACCTGGAAATACTTCACTTTAGGCTTCTTTCCATTCTAAATCTCATAGGCGGTCTTCTGTGTTCCTACTCGGAAAAATATTCTATTGCCAATGTGACACGAGGTGTTGACAGCTTCTCCCCAAAACTTTTGAGGTATTCGCTTGTTAAGCAACATGACTCTCGTCATTTCCTGAATCACCCGATTTTTTCTCTCTACCACTCCATTTTGTTGTGGAGTTTTGGGGGCTGAAAATTCCCTTTTGATTCCATTCTTTTCACAGAAAGACTCGAATTTTGCATTCTCAACTTCCCTCCCATGATCACTTCTTATTTTGGCAATAGGGACCCCTCTCTCGTTTTATAGTTTCTTGCACAAAATTTCCAACCTCTCACATGCTTCTGATTTTTCTCTAAGAAATTCAACCCAAGTGTATCTTGAGTAATCATCCACAATGACCATAATGTATCTCTTTCCTCCTAGACTTTCAGTTCTGGTAGGCCCCATTAGATCAAAATGAAGTAACTCCAAACACCGAGAAGTAGCAATCACATTCACCTTGTGATGACTTGCCTTTGTTTGCTTTCCCATTTGGCATGCACCACAAATGGTCTTCTTCACCTTTCCAAACTTAGTAAGTCCCTCAACTGCTTCAAGTTTGGACATTTTAGCTACTTGTTTGAAATTAGCATGCCCAAATCTGTGATGCCAAAGTTCCAACATATCAACATGAGCACTTCTACACGAAATAGGTGCCATGGGAACTACTCCATAACAGTTGTCTGTAGTCCAATTTCCCTCCAAGACCTGAATCCCTTCTTCATTGATGATCAAGCATCCCTTCTTAGAGAATTGTACCAGGAAATCATCATCACAAATTTGAGTGATGCTCAGCAGATTTGCCTTCAGCCCTTTTATGTATAACACATCCTTCAACAGCGATAATCCAGGTATCTCGATAGTCCCTTTGCCTAGGACTTGAGCATGACTTCCATCACCAAAAGTCACATAGTCACCAATCTTTTCTTTGAGTGTCTTAAACAGTGACTTATCCCCTGTCATATGGTGAGAACAACCGCTGTCAAGATACCACAAGCATGCATTAAACACCGTCAATGAGGTATGCATAAATAAGCTCACATGAGACAAACATTCTTGACCTTCAAACAAAAACTCATCATCAATTTTCATGCTTCTGTCAGATTGACCTTTCATTTTCAGACTCTCAATCATCTCACACAACATTCTATTCTTTCTTTTATATTTCTTAATCAACGATTTAGATTTAGATATGTTACTGTGTAAGATATGATTCTGATTTTCAAAATATTCTAGCATGTGAACAAATATCCTAGAATGTTTCTTAGTTTTTAACAACTTTACAAGTTCATTGGTAAGACACCCTTCAAATATATGCATAGAGTCATTTTCACAAACACTTAAACTACAATTCAGCATGGTATTTTCCATAACAGCTACCACAACACAGGGGTCTAGGATCGCACTTAGGTAATAAAACCACAACAAGTGCACCTGCTCTGATACCAATTAAAAGTTCAAATATGTGTATAAACACCCTTGAACGTTTAGACCCCAAATTTACAAATTAACCAATTCAAGCTTTATGTCAAACAACTAGTATATGGAAAATGAACATAAGCTATAATATAGAATTGGAAAAACTATCTAAGGCAAATTAAAATCACAACCCACAGCAGATAATAAAAGGCAAAGATAAAAGGGAAGGAAGATGCAAACACAAAGACAACACGTAATGTGTTATCGAAGTGGAAACCGAAGCTCTCGGCGTAAAACCTCTCCGCTGCCCTCCAAGCGGTAAACAATCCACTAGAAAATGTAGTTGAGATACATGGACATCAATAGACTCTCCAAGCCTAATCTACCCAGTGCACCTAAGCCCTCCAAGCTTCTTGCTCCAACGAGGTTGCGTTGAACCTTTTTCTTTTCTAGCTTCCCGGATTCCGCTACTAGACCATAGTATCAACCAATGTAGATTGGTTCCTTCCTAACTGCTTCCCAAAACATCAAACAGCCCTCTCACAGTAATGAATATGGTGAGAACAAGGTTTTGGTAAAATGCCTCTCAAGGGTTTGACAATGGAGAGGAAGAAAGTTGAGGAATTTGAAGAAACTCTAATGTATAGATTGTAGGTGAATCAATCTTGTTTTTCTTTAGGGTTTCTCTCTCAAAATTCTCTCTGGAAGCTCTCTTTCATTTGTGGGTATAAGGGATATTTATACTAGGGTGAGAGGAGAATGTGAAACGTCAGGTTTTTCAAAACAGAGGTGGCTCGCGAATTGCCTCGCGACTTGACTGAGTCGCGAGACCCAGTCGCAAGATAACCGTATGGCCAGTTGTCCTGTTTTGTCCTGTAGTGCTCTAGCTAACATGACTGTTCACCTTCTGGCATGCTTGGCACGTGTGCTGCATCTGGCGGCTTGCAACCGCAAGTCACCCGCGAGATCAAGCCGCGAGTTTCTGTTTTCTTGCACACTCTTGAGCAATCACCACTCTATCTCACTCACTACCCTTACAACAAACCCACCTAAATACAAGGTTACTAAATGCTGAAATAAAAGCAAATTTGGCACAGAATAAGGCCAATAAGATGGTTGATTAAATTCAACCTTACAGTTTTCCCTCCAATTTCTTCAAGGGTTTTTGACTTCTAAGGTCGGTAAGACCTTTTTACCCTTCCTTTTTAATGTATTTTCATGTTTCATGCATTTTTGTGATGCATTTTGGGAAATATTCGAACCTATGAAAATTTGGGGTTTTTGTTGATTTCAACATTTTCTTTCAAAATTGATCATTGGGTTTTGTTGTGGGATGTTAATAAACTGATCCTTGTAGTTTAATTTGATCAATTTGGTGATTTGGGAAAAATTGAACTTTTCTAGGGCTTAGAACTACCAAAATTGGGGATTTTGTTCAATTGAGCATAATTTGATGAAATTGGCTTGTTAGATTGATTAATTTGATCATTATAATCTGTTCTCTATCTTGTGTAATGATCAATTGGCCAATTTGTTGAAATTTATGAAAGTGAGTTTTCAAAAATTGGGGTTTTTGGATATAAACTCTATGCTTAAGCCAATTTTGTGATTTTACAGTGAAATTGAACTTATTCTCACTGCATTAGAGCATGCATCATGGGTTGATATTGTTCATGCATCATATAGATTGTTATTTTCTATATTATTTATGTTCTAACTTGCAGTCTGCCCTTGGTTTTTCTTGTTTTTGTCTTTTGTCTCTTTTCTGTCTGTCCTTTCTGCTCTTTAGCATCATGGTTAGGAAGACTAGAGCCCATAGGAAATCCTCTTTTTCTTTTACTCCATCTTTTGATAGTGAGAGGTTTCTGAGTGAGAAAAACCAAGAGACGTATGAGAAGCTGAACATTCTTAGGAATGTGTGGGCAGAGCGGAAAGTAGTTTTAAATGAGCTTGACTCAGAGATTAGGAGAAACTTTGAGCGTAGGGGCTAGTTGCCTTTGTTGGATGATGATCCTCCTCCTCCAGCTACCTTGATTAGAGAGTTCTATTCAAACCTCTTTGTCCACTCCTATGATTCCAACACTCTGGTGAGAAGTTGGATACGGGGTGAAGAGTACACCATTACTCCTACAGTAGTGGCCTTTGCTCTTGGGGTGCCTTTGGTCCAGCATCCTATTTATCCTTATGATGAGTCTCCTCCCCTGAATGACATCATGTCATATCTTACTGGATCTTCTATCTAGTGGGGTTCTAATCCAAGGATCACCTCTCACGAGTTGACCAAGATTCATTATCTTTTTTTTAGGATTTCTTGCCATTCGATTTGGCCCATCTCTCATTTGCATACTATTCCTTTAGAGAGATGTGCATTTTTGTATGCTCTTGTCACAGACGCTCCTATGAGTTTTTCTCATCTTTTCATTCGTTCTTTGATTGAGGTTCATAGGATTAGTTCTTTTGCTCATGCTTTTTTTTTTTTTTTTTTTCCTGTTTTTATTCATAGGATTTTATTACATTTAGGGTTAGAACAGTTTCTGGCGTCGAAGCCTGTTCATATCATAGCTCCTATAGGTGCCACCTTCCTTCAGCAGTGGGCTGCTTAAATGCGAGCTAGCTCTAAATGCCCTAGGGTTGAGTCTTCCTCTGGTGCACCTCCTCCTTCTCGTCCTCCTTCTTCAGGTGATGTAGCTGCTGATGAGTTTATCAATCTGACTGCTGCTGATGCTCCTCCATTGTCTGCTTCGGATGTTGCTAGCATTCGTTGTACATTGGATGCTGTCATGACCGTTCAGGCAGCTCATGGTTAGCTTCTGGTGGATGTTCTCACCAAACTTCAGGCTTTGAGGGCGGATTTGGCGAGTTTGAGACAGTCACCTCCACCACCTCCTTTTAATGATGAGTGATTGCCCTTTGGCAATTCGTCACAAAAGGGGGGAGTATATTTGGATAGGAGATTTTGTTGATAGGGGGAGATTTTTTGTTGTTTCGGAGCTATTGGAACTTTTAGATTGTATTTAGGTGCTTCATCTTGTATTTATATTTTTTGGCTCTTGATGTATTTTCTTTTAGTTGAGTTGTCTATGATAGGGGGAGATACTATGATGTATTTATATCTATTTCTTGTTTCACATTGTGCTACATTGAGTATTGATTTATGTTTATGAGGTTATTCATGATATATGAGGTTATTCATAGCTCCTATAGGTGCCACCTTCCTTCGGCAGTGGGCTACTTAAATGCGAGCTAGCTCTAAATGCCCTAGGGTTGAGTCTTCCTCTGGTGCACCTCTTCCTTCTCCTCCAGGTGATCTAACTGCTATTGATGCTCCTCCACCGTCTGCTTCGGATGTTGCTAGCATTCGTTGTACATTGGATACTGTCATGACCGTTCAAGCGACTCATGGTCAGCTTCTGGTGGATGTTCTCACCGAACTTCAGGCTTTGAGGGTGGATTTGGCGAGTTTGAGACAGTCACCTCCACCACCTCCTTTTGATGATGAGTGATTGCCCTTTGGCAATTCGTCACGAAAGGGGGGAGTACATTTGGATAGGAGATTTTGTTGATAGGGGGAGATTTTTTGTTGTTTCGAAGCTATTGGAGCTTTTAGATTGTATTTAGGTGCTTCATCTTGTATTTATATTTTTTGGCTCTTGATGTATTTTGTTTTAGTTGAGTTGTCTATGATAGGGGGAGATACTATGATGTATTTATATCTATTTCTTGTTTCACATTATGCTACATTGATTATTGATTTATATTTATGAGGTTATTCATGATATATGTCTTGTAGTTTATGCTTATGTGAAATCAAGAATTTATTTTGTTTTACTTGTGTTTTCCACATATGCGTTTATGTGTTTGTTAAGTGTTACAGAAATACATAGGTTAATTTAGTTGCGCTGCTGTCTACACTTGCAACTGATAGATAGTAGTTAGGTTGAATTTGTTTTTGTTGGGCAATGTTTTTGTAACTTTGAGCACTTTGTCTAGTTTGTGTTTTGTCATGGATTGCCAAAGGGGGAGTTTGTTGGGTTCTAAGATTTTAGGTTTAAATGTATTAGAACTTCATTTTATAATGTTGGCAAACCATGATCAAAATATTTAAGTCTTGTTTTTAGACTTGCTCAAAGTATGCTTATGTGTAAAGTTGGAATCGAGTGTACTATAGGATTTACTGTGTAAATCTGCCTGGCTCGATTGTTAAAGCTCGTGCAGATTGTTTTTCTGCAGAATTTTCCAACTCATCCCAAGCCTGTTTGACGTGTAGAGTTTTATGTTTTGCTCTAAGTATAAAAGGAAAAATCCTAGCCACGTTTTATTGTTGTTGTTTATGCTGTGTATGTGAATCTCTTGTGAAATCTAGATGTGTTTTCCTTCACATATACTTAGGGTTATCAAAAATCAAGATTATGTCAAGAACTTAATGATCAATTCAGTTGCTGCATAAAGAGCTTAAAGATACACAAGCGAGAGTGCTTGTACTTGCTGTGAATCCAAGAAAGAAGTAGTTCATGGACTTGGAGCTGTCACGTGGTCATGGTAGTAATTTCCTACTCAAAGTAGCAATAGGATGTTAGTAATCTAAGTCGCTATTGTGTAAATTTCAATTCTTTCATAGTGGATCTATTTTATCTTGAGAATAGCTAGGTTAAATCCTCTTTAGGTTTTTTACCGGTTTGGTTTTCTTGGGTTATTATATCGTTGTGTTATTTATTTTCTGCACTTTACAATGATATGATATTTTTGTGTTAACCTAGATTTGAATAATTTGACTAAGTAATCACTTGGCTAATTAATTAGGTTAATATGGTTGTGTTTTAAGGGGTCTAAAAACATACAATATGGATTTGATTTCCATATAATCAATATGTATTTGATTTTATCTTGTATGCAATAGGGATTTGATTTCCAAAGTTTTCAACTTAAGGTAATTAATACGGATTTAATCACCTTGGTTTTCAAATTGGTTAATTAATATGGATTTAATTACCTGATCACACTATGATTGGAGATGTGGCATATAATCATGCTTCAAACAAAAGTATGTTTATAAGATTTTGAAACCTCTTATGTATATTATTTAAGCATATTGAAGTTAATATTACTTATTTCATGAACAAGATGTTCAAAGAAAATATTGTACATGTCTTGCTTATGAAATGTTATATAAAGGTATGAATTTTATTATGATGCAATTTTTAGGTAATGTCCTCTAGTATAATCTAAATTTGGTCAGTAGAGGTTAAATTATTAGCTTTCCACCAAAAAAATAAATAAAAAGTTATGTGATTGGCCATTAAAAATGGTGAGTACGAACTAGAAAACCAATAGCCTACCAATTAAAAATAGAGTGGCTATAGTTACATTTTCAATTTCTATTTGCAACTATGGAATAATTATTTTCAATCATGAATATAATCAAATTAGATTTCTCAACAAAATGGAAGATGATATTCTAGCGGACTCTTTTATTCTATACATAAATGAAAAGAAATTTAAAAAAAGAAAAAGGAAATTGTTGCAAAATTTGTACAAAAATAATCATAAATGATTTTGAAGGGAAAAACATTGAGTTCCATTTTAATATATCATATGATTTAGTTGAAATGTATTAAGAAATAGTCATTTGTGGCTTTCATTTGTTTATATTTGCTAATGGTGAATTAATATTTAGATTTTTATGTATTACTTGTTTTTTGAATTTTTGTATATTTCTTATTCTTAAAGATCAAAATTGTTTTATTCATATATTGGCTCCTAAAACAAATTCCTAGGGTACGTTTGGTAAGACTGTAATAGACACTGTAATATAATAGTTTGTCCTATGATTTAGTTATTCAGTAGTTTGGTTATGTTTTTATTATAGGAAATAATCATTCTTTATGAATAGTTATTCTTTAAAATGAGGATTAACTATTCATCTCTAAAAGGATTGTAATAGTTATTCCTTAGTAGGTATATCAATTTATAAAATTAATATATTTCTAAATAAAGAAACTTTCCATATGCACATAATAATTATAAAAATAAAAAATTATAAAAAAAAATAACTAATCTCTCTTTCAAATTTAAATATATTACTTTTTAAGAAATATAATTATATGAGTAAGATATTTCCTAAAATACATCTTAAGTTTGATTTAAAATACTTTCATTCCATTATCTTTAGGGTTCTATTATTGTATTATCACCAAATAAATTAATAGTAATAAGTATTACATTATAGTATATTGTATTCCTTGTAATGCATATTTCTATTACTATGTTATTATTGTTATAGTCTACCAAACATGCCCCTAATTTTGTCTCTAGGCATAGGTCTCAATATGACCCCCATTTTTTTAAGGGTTGTTGATACCCAAAAAATCACAACAACAAGCCCAACTTGGGGAACTAGACCATGGGCCTTATGTGAATACAAATGATCCATTTTTCTATAAAGACACTCTTGTAAAAGAGTCTAAAGAACCATGAAGAATGGGGTAAAAGCCTATTAGTAAATAAAGAGAGAAAATGGCCTTGAATAAGGTGCAAATGACCCCAGAAAATGGTCATCAAAAAGGGTCCTTGGAAAGTCTAGCAAGAAATTGGGCAAGCCCAAAGGAGCCCACCAAGGAACCAATCACCAGGATCGAGTTCCTTGGTAAAAGGAGAATGAAGTAGACGCACTATGCTCCAAAAGGTATTGAAACTTTGGAATTGAAATTGACTAATCTATAGGAAAAGATTCGAGTGACCTCGGTCAGAGGAGGAAAGCAAAAGGAGAAAGATGCTTGGGAGGCTTTCGGAGTTCACCCATCTCAAAAAAAAAAAATATATATATATATATATATATATACTACTTTCAAGAAAAAGAGCCAACAAGAGAAGTTGCTATTAGCCTAAGGAACCTTCGAAATGTATCTTTCTCAACCTTGAACAATGGGCCCTTCCTTGATGAACTCAAATGGCATCTGATCTACAACTTTCTATGAAGAGAAAATAATTAAAATACTTTCGGATGTGGGTTCCTGAAAAACAAAACAAGAGTGGAAAGAAGAAAAAAGGCCCACCAAGCTCCTTCAAATTCATGGTAGGAAGCCATGGTTGATCCAACAGACTAAAGACTACACCATTTTGAGGAACTGAACCATACCCACTCTAAAGGAACATCAAAGTAGAAGAGAAAAAGGGGGGGGGGGGGACACTGAGCATCTAAGATCTGCACAGTATGAGGAAAAATAAGCAAGAAACACTAGCATCAAGGACCTTGGGAGGAAATATTGTGTGAATAGAAATTTCAACTTGTAGAAATACTTGGGAGCTCCACACTAATCTAAGGTCCCAGATCTCACAAGTCTTGTAGAGTCTCAAGGACCTACTTAAGTCTATGAAGTTTGGGATTTATAAGCATTGTGGACTTTTTCCCTAGACTCTCTAAGAAAAAGAAGCATTGTAGAAAGGAAAATCTATACCTATAGAACTTGTATTTTTGAAAACCACATTGATCTAGGCTTCCAAGTCTCACAAGTCTTGTGGATCCTAAAGGGTCTATTGAAGTTTGTGGAACTTGGGATTCAAAGGTCTTGTGGTTCTAGGAACCAATATTTTGGGTTTCACAAATAAATAATAAAATCAATTAGACTATTCTTTTTTCTCTCTAATTCTTTTAGTTCCTTAATATACATATATGTATTTTTCCCTCTTGGATTTTTGGATTTGTGTTTGCACACAGGTTGGTTTTGTGAATCGGATTTATCTTCCGTGGTGAAACCAAACCCAGCTCACCCATAACTCTATTATGGCCTTGCAAAGCCCAAGTCTTAAAATTAGAGCATGGGCTTGATTAATGACAAAAAATTGGCTTTCAACAAGGGTTTGGTTTATTTTCAATACTTTTTTTATTGGAATCTCATTTTGTTTTAATGAGAAACTACCATATCACTCATTAACTAAATAAAATATAGAGATTCAAACTCATTACCACTTGTCATTGTGTATTTAAAACAAAAGGAGACCTTCAGTTAAAAAAGCACTGGGGGTAAACCAAACCCTTCTTTTAAGATCATGCAACATACCATTTATATAAGTGTAAACTATAAAAAATCAAATATAGTCTTCGAGTTGTACTAAGAAAACAAAATCTGAGAAACTTGCTCAAGCGACCATGAGTGTCACATGAAATTTTTGTTTCTCGAATAATGATTGCTTGAGTTGTCGAGCAATCTAGAACTTACTTGAGCAAACTTGCTTGTCTTCAAAAATTGAAATTGTTGCAAAATTTGTACAAAAATAAACATAAATGATTTTGAGGAAAAAAAATTGAGTTCTATTTTAATAAATCAAAGAAACTTGCTTGAGTGACCATGAGTGTCATATGAAATTTCTGTTTCTTGAATAATGATTGCTCGAGCAGTCAAGCAATCTAGAACTTACTTGAGCGAGCTTGCTTGTCTTCAAAAATTGAAATTGTTGCAATATTTGTACAAAAATAATCATAAATGATTTTCAAGAAAAAAAAATTGAGTTCTATTTTAATATATCATATGATTGAGTTGAAATGTATTAAGAAATAGTTATTTGTGGCTTTTATTTTGTTTCTATTTTGCTAATACTTGAAAAAATTATTAGTTTTAAAATTTCATATATTACTTGTTTTTTGAATATTTGTATATTTCCTATTCTTACATAATCAAAATTGTTTTATTAATATATGTGGTCCTGGAAAAATTCCTAGTTCTATCCCTGGTATCGATCTCAGTATGGCCACCATTTTTTTTAAAGATCGCGCAACATGTTATTTATATTGTAAAAACTCAAAAATAGTCTTCAAGTTGCACTAAGAAAACAAAACCCGAGAACCTTGCTCAAGCGAATAGCCCGTGTCACACGAAATTTCTGTTTCTTGAATAATAATCTCTCGAGCAATCTAGAACTTGTGCAAGCTTGCTTGTCTTCAATTTCTTCAAAAAAAAAAAAAAAAAAAAAAAAAAAAAAAAAAAAAAACATTGTAAAAGACTAATACACTACTTATATACATTGAAATACAACCCTTAATATGTCACAAGGCATTTACCAAATTAAAACCTAACGGCACCTGCATAAGGATGCTCCGACATCAATTTCTCTGTTCTTCAGTAATTAAAAAAAAAAAAAATTGCATCTTTTATTTTCACAAAATTGTACATGAGGAACTATCTTTGGAGGCACAGTTTGCTTTTATTAACTTATTTCAATTACTACTGGATATTCAAGTGGAGTTGTAAAGTAAAACGTGGGGAGGGGAAAATTTAAGGTTGCCTTCCTCGTCTTTTATGGAAAAACAAGCTTATGATCCTCACTTAGACTTTCCGGTAGAATATAGAAATCCCAGTGTTGGTATCTGGATTGATTCAGGATCCGTTGCTCTCCACTATTTCTCTCAAAACCAAAAAAGAAAATTCTCATATCCTTGAATCTGGGTTTTTTTTTTTCTTTATATAAATTCAGGGTCAGGTTACATTTCACAAAGGCTACGTAACAGGGACAATTTATCCTCTCCATGAGCAGACTCACAGCTAACCATTTATCAATTCATATGGGTTCTTAATCTAATCTAAGACTCTAAAACTCAAACAAACTGGGGCTTTTACTGGGATTAATCCACATTCGAGCTAGACAGGTTGAGGCTCAACCTTTTCAGTGGACATAAAAATGACAAACCAGAAATTAAATCAAAAATTTTCAACCAAGGACAAATTAGAAAGAAAATAATAGAGTTTAAGGTTTGGACAAATAAAGTCGAAATAGTCACACTAGTAACACGATTTGTGGCCTAACATATGTTGCACTGTTGAGAGGTGCTGCTCAATTTTATTTTTATCTATAAATTCTCTAAATGATGGGATTGCAGATGCTCTCAAGCTTTTTCAGCTTGCCCTCATACTCTTCTGAATCTACGAGCTGGAGGCCATCTAACCACTCAATCACCTGTTCAATAGCATCTTTAATTTCTTTCTTACTTTTAGGGGCAAGCTTGGCGCCAATCTTCTCATTATTGATAGCATTCCTCATGTTGTAGGTATAGTTCTCCAAAGCATCCTTAGCCTTGACCTTCTTCCTGTGTTCATCATCTTCAGCCTTGTATGTCTCTGCGTCCTGGACTATTATGTTAATCTCTTCACTGGACAGTCTTGCCTTATCATTAGTGATGGTGATATTGCTCGTTACACCAGTGGTCATCTCCTTAGCAGAAACATTCAAGATACCATTACTGTCAATATTAAAACAAACGTTTATTCTAGCAACACCCCTGGGTGCTGGAGGAATACCAGAAAGATTAAATTGTCCCAATAAATTGTTATCATAAGTTCTTGCTCTTTCACCCTCGTAAATTGAGATCAATGCAGAAGTTTGGTTGTCAGAGACAGTGTAGTACCCCTCCTTCTCAGTAGGAATGGCGGTATTCCTTGGAATCACAATACTCATCTCCGTTCCTTTAACACTTACACCAAGGGACAGAGGGGTGACATCTAAGAGCACGACGTCTTGCAGTTTCTCATTTCTTATACCAGTCAAGATTGCAGCTTGAACAGCTGCTCCATAAGCTACAGCCTCATCCGGATTAAGGCTCTTGCAAAGCTCCTTCCCATCAAAGAAGTCTTGCAACAACTGTTGCAGCTTGGGAATTCGGGAAGAACCACCCGAAAGAACAACAACATGGACGCAGCTCTTATCCATCTTAGCATCAGTCAAGCACGTCTCCACAATAGCGATGCACTTCTTGAATAAATCCATATTGAGTTCTGAAAATTTGGCACGGCTAAGAGTTGAAAAGAAATCAATACCATTATATAAAGAATCGACTTCAATGCTAGTCTCAATTGCAGAAGAAAGAATCCTCTTTGCTTTCTCACAAGCAGTTCGCAACCTTCTAAGAGCTCTGGAATTCCCACTAATGTCTACCTTGTGTTGCCTCTTAAATATTTCAACAAAGTGCTTTACCACTCGGTTATCAAAGTCTTCACCTCCAATGTGAGTGTCACCAGCAACGGCCTTCACTTGGAAGACACTCTTTTCAATGGTAAGTAGTGAGACATCTGCAGTACCACCACCCAAATCAAAAATCAACACATTTCTCTTGTCATTGCTATCTGCAATCTTGTCTAGACCATAAGCAATGGCTGCAGCAGTTGGTTCATTGATTATACGCAGGACATTCAGGCCTGCAATGCCTCCAGCATCCTTTGTAGCCTTACGCTGGGAGTCATTGAAGTAGGCGGGTACAGTAACAACCGCATTCTTCACAGTTGTGCCCAGGTAGGTTTCGGCAATCTCACGCATCACTCTAAGGACCATAGATGAGATTTCTTCCGCAGAAAAGTGCTTCTCTTCGCCCTTATAGTTGACAACGATCATAGGCTTGTCATGAAGACCACAAATGACCTTGAAAGGCCAAAGCTTGATATCTTCCTGAACTAAAGGATCACTGAATCTCCTACCAATCAATCGCTTCGCATCTACATGACAATACCATTTTAAGGAATTAAAAAATGATTTGACAACAATAAAGCATAAAGAGCAGAAATAAATTATTCATTTCTTGTCCGTAGATATATATATTTAAGTATAATTAGAAAACATAAAAAATTGGCAGCTTAAGCTTTTGCTGATGACCTAGAAATTTTTTAATTTAAATCGATACTATATGCCAGAAATTTGTTACAAAGAACTTTAATTAAGCCCATATTCACTACAGTTAATAAAGCCAAAATTGTCCATAATTGATAGCTTTTAACACCATGCGTGGTAGAATTTGAATGAGATTGTGGCCTATAAAATGGTGAATATGAGTGCTATAAAACATTGTGATATTCGTGTAAGTTAATTTTTTTCCAGGTTTTTTTTTTTATTTTTTTTATTTTATTTTTTACTTATTTAATTAGGTAAAGTATAGTAATATATTTATCATTCGAAGAAAAAGTAAAGTTATATTTTTATTAAAAAACATAAGTATAGATATTGTGGGGGGGGGGGGTAAAAGACTAATAGGCCCATTCAATATCTATACTGGGCCAAGGGGCCCAGCCCATGGAAAAACCCCTCTTCGGCCATGGGAAAATCCTCCTCGGATGGATATAGCCAAGGGTAAAAGAGGTAACAGACCACCGGTAGCGAGACTCCAAATCGTTCCACAGGGCAGGGAAAGCACGAAAGTAAAGAAAGACAACAGATAGAATAGAAGCGTCTAAGGGAAGGCTGCCTTTATTGCATTCAGTGCCTTGTGCCTGACACAGCCATACTTCTCTGTCCTTACAACCACTCCCAACAACTGGAGATAGGAGCTGATGGGACAAGTACCTATCCTAGGGACCCCAGTCAGGAGGAAGAAAATGACTATAAAAAGGGGAGTAAAGAGAAACAAAAGAGGGAAGAGACCCCCAACACGCGAGAAGCACCAGAAAAATCTCTTCGGATTATGATGAGGACCCATTCTCTCTGTTAAACTCGGCCTATGGGGAATACCTTGGTGGTCGTTATTCACACACCATAGCCCAGCTCTTTGACCCACTCTCTACAAATTCGTTGTATTGGGTTCACTGGTCTAAGGTTCCATGCACTTTAGGCTTGGCCTGAAAAGATCGTGGCCCTACAGATATATTTTTATGTAATTTAATTTCAAATAAAATAAAAGGCAAATAATAATAAGCTCGTCCAAACATATTACAATGATTAAGTTGACTAACCCCTGCATCTTTTGGCTAATATTTGAGTGTAAACTAATTTTGTAAAAGGAATAACTAGAAACGTCTGGAAAATAAGTTCCATTTTTGCTTTAAATTATTCACTAATCTGATCAATTAATGCATGGAAAATTTGATAAAAGAAATTTATATACCAGACATTCAATTATTAAGTACTGTTAATATTCAATAATAGAAAAGTACTATTAATAAATAACAAGTTAAATTAGAGAATTTGTGGAAAGAATCTTTCCTAATTTAATTAGAAATTATTAAACCTAAAATTAGAATTTGTTTAGTTTTAGGGTACTAGTTATCTCTATGCTCTAGGGGAAATTTTATTTATATATGATACATATTAATTCAATAAGTACTAATAAATAAAATTTAATTAGATAATTTATAATATAAAAAAAGATCAAACCTAATTTAATTGAAATTTGTTGTACCATTTGTTTATTATAAAAAAATGGTGAATTTTAATTAATTTAAACTAATATAGTTTGATATTATTTCTAATTATAAAAAAATAAATTAATATATTAGAATGAGACCAGGTGGAGCTAGGGGTGAGAGGGGCCAATTGCCACTCATTCAATTTCTTCTGCACTTAAGTAGTTTGCCTCCCTAACACGGTTGGAAATAGAAAATAAACGACTCCCACTCTAGAAAAACAGACAATGATACCAACATAAAAATAAAAAACAAAAAACCTTCCCTCACATATCAAAGAATATAAGGGTATGTTTGGTAACTGTTTTTCCCCCTATTTTCTGTTTCTAAAAACAATTTTCTATTTTTGAGACTAAAAAACTTGTTTGGTAACCCAAAATGAACAGAAAACAAAAACTATTCTCAAATCTCAATTTGTGAAGGAAACTGAAAACATGCAAAAGGCTGTTTTCAATTTTTATTTTTTAAAAGTCAATGAAAACACGAATTTTATTTAATGAATTTATCTTATTTAATGAGTTAGTATTAGAGTTTAAATTCTAGTAACAACACATTATAGTATTTTCTATTTTTTTTCTTCGAAATTTTTTTTTTTTAATTTCAACTAACCAAACATGTTTTTTATTTCAAAAATACAAAAAAAAAAATATATATATATATATATATATATATATATATTTATATTCCCAAAAACAAGTTTTTGAAAATAGAATATAAAAATTATTATCAAACATAACCTAACTTTTTCACCTACTTTACTATTCTTTTAAAGTAGCTTTTATTTTGTCTCAGGATTTCATCCACTTTTCTAGTTTCTTTTCTTTTTCATTATTTTCCCCCATTTCACTATTTATGTCTCTTTTCTTGTTGAGTAATTTTACTTATATTGCAAATTTTACTATATTAGTCTTATAAGATGATATATCACAATCACAAAAAAATCAATTTATATAATTATTTATTACCTTTTCAGTGGCACTAATCACATTCTTACCATATCAAATTATTAGGATTTTGTAGTAAAATTTGTAGTAATTTAACATTTCTTTTTTTATTTTCTCATGGAAATTCAATTATTGGGCCCCATAATTACATAAATTAATATATTTTTAAAAAATTTAATGCTCTTATACTAGACTAAATCCCTAAAGGCTAAAGGATCCTCTCTATTGGTTTTTAGACCCCTTAAAACACAATTGGATTAACCTAGTTAATTAGCCAAGTTGTTACTTAGTCCAAATTCCAAGTCTAGGTTATCACAATCAAACAATCATATCATGCATAGCAGTGGAAAATAAATAAGACAATGATATGATCACCCAGGAAAACCAAACCGATAAAAAACCTGGGGAGGATTTAACCTAGCTATCCTCAAGGTAAAAATCAAATCTACTAGAAAGAATCGAAGTTCATACAATAAGACTTACAAGCCCCCACGCTCGACTTCTTATTACTACCAACCAGTAGAACTTACTGACACGACTACGTGCAAGCTCCGAATCCACGGACTCCTTCTTTCTTTGGCCTTTGCAAAACACAAACACCCCCGTTTGTGACTTTGAGATCCTACTCAAAAGTTTAGCAGCACAAACTCTCCTGTTTGTGACTCCAAGACCACCCTTGAAAGTTTAGATCATCAGCACCTTTGTTGACAAGAGAAGGTAGCAACTTCTACAATACCGGATCTTGAGGTTTTTCAAGGAATAACACCGGTAGAAGACATAAGAGAGCTTTTTAGGAATAAAACCCTAAATACAAAAGAGGCACACTTTTTTCTCTCTGAAAAGCCACCTAAAAACGTGCTTAGGATTTCCTTTATATACAGGGAGAAGTAGATTAGAAACCCTAATCCTAAATGGGCTTGAACTGCTGTTTGGGCTTAATTAAAATTCTGCAGATACGACTTTTGATCGATTGAGCCTGTTCTTCGATCGATCGAATCAGGCAGAATATGAAGTCTTCTTCCTGCAGCTTGTATGTTCTTGAATTTTGACTTGAATCACCTTGAACATTATCTAATAATACCTATAGACTCTAAGATCTATATCTAGACAAGTTTGTGTTCACGATTGCCAATTATTCTAAACATTTAGAACCTAACACTCTCTCTATCTCTTTAATGTTTTGAACTTTGGTTATAAAATATAAACCCAAATTTTAAACACATTGAAGAATTTTTATTTTATTTTTAAATTGCAGTTATACTCTTAAAAGTTTTAGATTGATTTTTTTCTCAATTTATTCTAACAAGTCAAATTAGGTGAGTGTTTGGAAACCGTTTTGCGTCCATGTTTTGTGTGTTTGGCTGAAAATTACCTGAGTCCCTCGATACTATTCACGAACCCCACAAAAAGATGAAAAATGCAGATGAATTATTTTGTACTGTTCACGTCACTATTCAGCTGAAGTTACAGTACTTTCAGCCTAAAAAATCAACTAACTTATAAATTATTTTGCTATAGTACTTTCAGTAATAAGTTTTCAGTTTTTAGCAAAATAAATGATATCTAAGAATATAAATCTCTTACTAAATTTTGTACTGTTCAGTTTTCAATTTTCATTTTGTACTGTTCACGATCTAAATTTTGTACATTTAGATAAATCTCTTATTTTTTTATTTATTTTGATCTCTAATATATAAATCTCTTACTAACAAGAATAAAAAAGAATAAAAAAAATTATACTCTTAAAACTTTTAGATTGATTTATTTTCTCAATTTATTCTAAGGGATCAAATTAGATGTCTGAATTTTGTATATTCTAAGGGATCAAAATTCCAAATATAACTTTATCTAAATAATAATTCCACATATAACTTTTGAATTTTTATATGTGGAATTTTTTTAATGTTATATGTGGAATTATTATTTTCATGCGATGAGCTAACAGTATATGTGATCAAAGTTATTTTCACGAATAACCTTATTGTTATTAATGGGGGAGTATAACACTAAGTGCTTAAGAACAACACTCAAAAAAAGAAAAAAAAAAAAAAAAAAAAAAAAAAAAAAAAACTTTAGAGATTACCGAAGATGGAGTTGGTGGGGTTCCTGGCGACCTGGATCTTGGCGGCATCACCTACCAAGCGCTCTATCGGAGTGAAAGCAACATAGGAGGGAGTGGTCCTGTTACCCTGATCATTAACTATTATCTCTACTCTTTCATTTTGCCACACTGCCACGCACGAGTACGTCGTTCCCAGATCGATCCCTATCGCTGGACCCTCTCCTTGGTCGGACATTGTCGTCGGGAATAGAAGCCCAAAGACTTTTGTTAATCGAAACTAAAGTAGATGAAAGTAGACTATGACGCACTCTAGAAACTGAAAGGTTGAAGGCCCTAAATACTTAACATGGGCGGGTGCTTTTAGAAAAAAGCAAAACGAAATAGAAGAAAGCAGTGTGTATGAGACACTTTTGACCATGAAAGGTTAAAGACGGTACAATCTCTTTAACCCTCTTTTTTTTTCTTGACAAGCTATATCCCTTAACCTCGAAGTTTCCTCCTTTCCACGTCTCTTTTTTTTTTTTTTTTTTTTTTAAATTTACTGAAAAGGTAGAATTTGTATTAAAATAATGAGATAAAAGTACAAAGGTGTAAGAGTCCTGATGTGCTCCAGGGCTATACATACCAGCCTGACACCGGGGACAACTAATGTGTACGTTGGTTTGTCACTAACTTTTGATATTCATGCAAAATGGACCTCGCGAATGGTAGTTTCTGGTCTAGGCTGGAAGTCCTCAAAACAAAACTTGTTATGTGCCCTTCATATTGCCCATGCAGCAATCGTCCATCGCTCCATCTCGTCTTTTGGCAGCCTCTCCAACATGCTTCGCGTCAAAAGGAAAAAATCTGTTGCATAGACCTTGCTTTTCTGAATCTTACCACTGACCAATCCCCACACATTACGAGCCAAGGGGCATTCCCAAAGAGCATGGCATACCGTTTCTCTATGTTGGTGGCACACCAATATAGAGAAACGGTATAAGTGATGATTACATAACAATGTGTACATTTACATAAGTGATGATTACATAACAATGTGTACATTTACATCTAAGTGATGTGTTAATTTTAATTCTTTTTCTTCTTAATTTCTATAATTTCTATGATGATTACACAACAAACATTGCTGTTAAAAAAAACACTCACACCAAAAAAAAAAAAAAAATACATTTAAACATAAAAATTTGAGGAATATATAATATAAATTGCTAATATAATAGCGTTCACAGTTTTGCTCTTAATTTGCTTTAAAAAAACTATTTTTAGCAACATAAACAACAAAATGCATGCTGCATTGATTGTGTTAAAACTAAAATTTTTAAACCCGAACTACAGTAAACTGCCAAAAAAAAAATATGATAGCTTACTATAGTTACAAAGTTATAAATTTTTTTTATTCCAATTCTCTCTCTTCTTCTATTTCTTTATCTTTTTAGCTCTCCAGCCTGTTCTCTCTCTTTCTTCTATCATTTTGTTTTCTCTCTTCTCCTCAGACTCAAACCCTTTTTTTTCTCTCTTAGCTCTCTCTTTTGTAGTGATTATGGGTTTTGTGGCCTGTTGTGGGAGTAGTGGTGATAGGTTTTGTGGCAATAGGTTTTGTGACCGGTTGTGGGTTGTTGGGTTTAATGTCGTTTTATGCCTAGTGGTAGTAGTGGCAGTGGCTGGTGGTGTTAGGTTTTTGTGGCCAATTGTATGGGTTTGTTGGGTTTTTGTGGTAGAGAGGAAGAGGGAGGACGTGAGAAAGAAATTAATAAATTAATTAACAATGCTTGGCTTAGATGTGAAAAATAAGAGAATTGATGTAGGGAAAGTTATGAAATTGTGTGTTAAAATAGATAAAGTAAGCTTTTGAGATGCTAAAAGCCAAAAATTTTACCTTTACCATTGTGAATGCTCTAACAATGCATAATTAATTTAAGTTGTAATGGTCTTTGTTACGTATTTTGTAATTTCCTTTTAAATTCATATATCAATAATATTTAAATTTGAGATATTATATATTATAAAAAATAAATAATAGAAGAGGAATTTATTTGTATGTAAGTTTTGTCATGAATTGACAAAGGGGGAGATTGTTAGGTTCTAAAAATTTAGAACAATTAGCAAATCGTGAACACAAACTAGATATAGATCTTAGAGTCTATAGGTATTATTAGACAAGTTGCAGGAAGAAGATTTCATAATCTATCTGGTTCGATCGATCAAAAGACAGGCTCGATCGATTGAAAGTCGTATTTACAGAATTTTAATTAAACCCAAACAGCAGTTCAAGCCTATTAAGGATTAGGGTTTCTAGTCTACTTCTTCCAGTATATAAAAGAAACCCTAAGCAAATTTTTATAAGACTTTTTAGAGAGAAAAGAGTGTGCATTTTTTGTATTTCGGGTTTTATTCCTAAGAAGCTCTCTTATATCTTCTACCGGTGTTATTATTTGAAGAATCTCAAGATCCGGTATTACAGAAGTTGCTGCCTTCTCTAGTCATCAAAGGTGCTGATGATCTAAACCTTCAAGGGTGGTCTTGGAGTCACAAACAAAAGAGTTTATGTTGCTAAACGTTTGAGTGGGATCTCAAAGTCACAAACGTGGGTGTTTGTGTTTTGCAAATGCCAAAGAAATAAGGAGTCCATGGTCTCGGAGCTTGCACGTGGTCGTGTTAGTAAGTTTCTACTGGTGGGTAGCAATAAGATGTTAGTGGTCTAAGTCCTATTGTAAAATTTCGATTCTTTCATAGTGGATTCAGGTTTACCTTGAGGATAGTTAAGTTAAATCCTCCCTAGGTTTTTACCAGTGTGGTTTCTTGGGTCATCATATTTTTGTGTTATTTATATTTCCGTTTCTATGCATGATATGATTGTTTGATTGTGATAGCCTAGATTTGTTAATTTGACTAAGTAATTACTTGGCTAATTACCTAGGTTAATCTGATTATGATTTTAAGGGATCTAAAAACTAACAAATGGTATCAGAGCGAGTAGCTCTTTTGTTTTAGATCTTTTGATTTAAGAACTGATCATTGACCCATGTTGTGATGGATAATTTGAAGTGTCTTACTGATCATGTTTCTGCTCATGCTTCTGTTGATTTTATTGATGCTTATGAAACTCTTCGTAAGGAATTATTGAAATCTATGAAAATTGTTAAGAAATTCAAGGAAGAGTTAAAATTGGCTAATCTTGAAAAAGAGGAATTGGTTGTTAAATTAGATGAATCTAATAAAAAGAATGAATTTTTGAGAAATCAAATTTCCTCTCAAGATGAGAAGATGAAAAGCTTGGAACAAGAGTTAGTTGAATCCAAATCTAAAATTGAAAATTTGACTAGTACCAAGTTTGCTGTTGATAACAGAAGTGTTTCTGTTTCTTTTAAGTCTAAAACTGAGAAAGATTATATTCCTCCTTTCAAGAGGAATAATAAAGAAAAGTATTTTGCTAGGTTAGACAAAGGTAAAAGTTCTAATGTAGATGCTGATGTTTCTAAACCTATGTCTAAACCTATTGTTAGAGAGCATAATAAATTTGTTTTTGTGCCTACTTGTCACCTTTGTGGTGTTGTTGGTCATATTAGACCAAATTGTTCTTTGTTAAGGCAAAAATCGAAATCTAAGACTAGATTTGCTGTTAGAAATACTAATGTTCCTTAATTTGTTCCTGTTTGCGACTTTTGTGGTGTCTGTTGTTACATTCGTCCTAATTGTCATAAATTAAAATTTAAATATTTTGTATTTCAATCTAGGAAAAGTGATGATATTTCTCCTACCATAAGTCCAAATAAATTGTTTCATATACTTTTAAAAAATTTAATCTTGTTGGCTTGTGAAAGGAATTTGCAAGATTTCAATCTTTCTCAGAAGATTGGTGTAATCCCTCAAGTACACTCTGCTTCACATGGATTTTCACCTACAAAGCCGAAGACTCGTGCTATATGGGTGAGAAAAGATTCTCTGAGGTGAGTGTTGTTTTACTTGTCCCTAATTTAATTCTTTCAATTATTTGTGGACATGTTTTGTTTTTTGTTTTTGGTTGTTTTGTTTTTTAGGTTGTTTTTTTAATTAAAAAAAAATCCAAAAACATTAAAAAATTTCAAAAAGACAAAAATATTTTATTTTGTGTCTAGTTTTATTTTTCTTGAGGATTACATGAATTATGATATCTCTCTCTTGATTTAGAACATGCTTGACATTGTAGAGAAACTTACTAGTGTGTGTTATATAAGTGCTAAGCTATTTCTGATTTTGTGTGAATATGTACTAGTTTGTACATATATTCAAGGGTTAATTAAGAAATTGATATTTCTTATTTGTGTACCCTCTATAGCTTAGTTAAGCATTGTCATGCATTGCATTTGCATTGTTCATTTAGCATAATGTGTGTTTTTTGTTTTTGGTCATAATTTTTTTTACCAAAAAGATTTTTGTGTTTTGTATTTCACATCTTGGATGTATAATCAAGGATTGACCATATTATCTTTACATAACATGTTTATGTACCTTGTTTAGCTTGGATGATCTTATTTTATTGCACTTTACTAGTTTGAGATTTGTAGTACATGTTGTGTGAGAAAGATATTTATAGTTTTTGATCACTTTGTCTTGATCTTGAAGTCACATGTCTTTGACTGTCGGACTTGAACCTTTTGAGAAAGGCATAAATAACCATCTCACCACTGTTTACTAGCCAATCATGAACACCTTAGTGCATATCGTAAGATTTTGTACTCGAGAAAGTATAGCACATGTACAAAAAGAACATTAGGTGTAGTCTCGGTTTAAATATTAAAATTGGTGTGTACATTATTGGACTTAATGTTAAATCAAACAAATAAAATTGGTGTGTACATTATCCTGGCTATTTTAATAAGTTTCTGATCAAATAAAATTGGTATGTACAATATGAGGCAATTCAAGAAACTTACATGATTGCAAACTTATTTTCTAGGAGATATGGGAGTTATATAATATAACTCTTTTGATGATAGTCTCCTTCAAATTTATGTGTTGAATTTTGTAGAAATTGTGCTTGATTTCTATTTACATATCACCTCACATGTATCTCAAGGCCTTGCTAGTTGCACACACTACACAATTTACTCTTTGCTAAACTTGGTACATTATATTGTGTGTGGCCTTGTTGTGGCCATCCAAGATTACATGTTCCTGGATTTTGATGCAAAATGTCTTTAATGTTTGAGTTTTGGAGACAAATTGGTTGAAAAACTTGTTTTTGGAAGATCTGGGTTGAATTCAAGTGTTTTTTAAAAACTTTGAATCTCATACTCATGCATTTCATTCATGAAATATTGTACTTTAAGGAGTTTCTACATTAAATTGCTCTGTTTTTCAAAAATTTGATTTTTCTAGATTTTCGATTGATCGAACCTGTCTCTCGACTGATTGAAATTGCGATAAAAATTTTTTGGTTTGGATCTGCCTAACTCGATTGGCATTCGATCGATGATCGATCGAAACTGAAAATTTTCAATTTCTAAGTATTTGACCAAATTTTTTTTCATGCATCATTTATGTTTAGGATTCACATGCATTGCATTGGTTTTTTGTATCCATCTTGCAGTTTTGCGGTCATATCTCTCATTGTTTTCACACATAACATGCATATACTTTGCTAAATTGGATACTCAATTTGATTTAAAAATTGATTGATTAATTTTTTGAGCTATGTACTTTTTAGTATATGCTATTTTTATTTGTGAATTGCAGAAATTTTTTTTCTGAAGAGATATGATGGATAATTAATGTGCAAATATTTTCTCTACTCATGCAACTGTTTTGGATCATATAGTGTCAAGTTTGCATTTATTGAAAAAGAGAATATTTTTCTTCAAGTGTATCCTCAACTTAGTTTTTAAGTTTTGTTTGTGCGTCTTTATTTTCCCCACCTCCTAAATTTTTCCCCAAAACTTGTTTTGTTTTTCCTATTTTTATAGGGGGAGAAACTTGTTTTTAACCTTTGCTCTTTATAGGGGGAGTTGTCTCTATTTTCTATAGAGTTGAATTGTTTTGTGTTCCTTTAATTCTTTATTTTCTCTTGAATTTTGTTGCGTATGTTGGCTAATTCTCTTTGTATGAGTTGTCTTTGTCAATACGTGACAAAAAGGGGGAGAAATAGTTGAAATGTGGGAATCCTGTTTGCTTTGTTTAGGAGGAGTTGAAATTGTTTTTGAAAGGGGGAGAATATAAAAACTTTTTGCTGTATCTAAGTTAAGGGGAGAGTTAGTTTACTTTTGTTTTTTATATTCTGTTTCATATTATTGTTTATATGTCTTTCTTTCCACCAATGTGGTGATGTGTTTGTTGAGTGTTTTAGGAAAGACAGGTACATTTTGATCAAGACCTTCTACCTCTTATTGGCAACTTCTTGGTTAGGAAGTCTTAGATTGGGATTTGTGATGTAATTGGGCATTTTATTGTATTGGGTTGTTCTTGTATTTGAGCATTTCATATTTTATGTAAGTTTTGTCATGAATTGTCAAAGGGGGAGATTGTTAGGTTCTAAAAGTTTGGAACAATTGGCAAATCGTGAACACAAACTTGTCTAGATATAGATCCTAGAGTCTATAGGTGTTATTAGACAATGCTAAAAGTGATTCAAGTCAAGATTCAAGAACATACAAGTTGCAGGAAGAAGATTTCATAATCTGTCTGGTTCGATCGATCGAAAGACAGGCTTGATCGATTGAAAGTCGCATCTGTAGAATTTTAATTAAACCCAAACAGCAGTTCAAGCCTATTAAGGATTAGGGTTTCTAATCTACTTCTCCCAGTATATAAAGGAAACCCTAAGTACGTTTTTATAAGACTTTTTAGAGAGAAAAAAGTGTGACGCTTTTGTATTTAGGGTTTTGTTCCTAAAAAGCTCTCTTATATCTTCTACCGGTGTTATTACTTGAAGAATCTCAAGATCTGGTATTGTAGAAGTTGCTGCCTTCTCTAGTCATCAAAGGTGCTGATGATCTAAACTTTCAAGGGTGGTCTTGGAGTCACAAACAGGAGAGTTTGTGTTGCTAAACCTTTGAGCGGGATCTCAAAGTCACAAACGTGGGTGTATGTGTTTTGCAAAGGCCAAAGAAAGAAGGAGTTCATGGTCTCGGAGCTTGCACATGGTCGTGTCAGTAAGTTTCTACTGGTGGGTAGCAATAGTATGTTAGTGGTCTAAGTCCTATTGTAAAACTTCGATTCTTTCATAGTGGGTTCAGGTTTACCTTGAGGATAGTTAGGTTAAATCCTTCCCAGGTTTTTACCAGTGTGGTTTCCTGGGTCATCATATTTTTGTGTTATTTATATTTCCGCTGCTATGCATGATATGATTATTTGATTGTGATAACCTAGATTTGTTAATTTGACTAAGTAATCACTTGGCTAATTACCTAGGTTAATCTGATTGTGGTTTTAAGAGGTCTAAAAACTAACAAGTGGTGTTTGAAAATAAATAGGTGGTGCTTAAATAAAATCAGTTGTAAAAAAAAAATGTACCTTAACAACTGGAAAGCAATTGGTAGAGTTCTTGGTTATTTTATAAAAAACCATTAGTTTGGGACTCTTTTATTCCAAATTTCCAACTATGTTGGAAGGTTATTCAGATGCTAGTTGGATTACTACTATAAGTGATTTCAAATCCACGTCTGGTTGGATATTCACTCTTGGTAGGTATATACATGAATATGTTGTAATAATGATATTTGTGTTGGAAGAATATTGTTTCATAAAGTTTATAAAGTGAAAATTCAAGTTCTGGAATTTTCTAAGTGAAAATTCAAGTTCTGGAATTTTCTAAGTGAAATTCGAAATTCAGTATTTTCGATCGGTCGAAGTCTTTCCTTGATCAATCGAAGATGAGTAAAATTTTTCTAGAGTCTCGCCTTGGTTCGATTGATGCTCGATTCTTGTTCGATTGATAGAAAAGAGCATTCGATTGATCGAAAGGAATGCTCAATTGATCGAGACTCGTAAAACTAAATTTTCTGCAGAATTTTCAGTAACTGTTCTGAATGTTTGAAAATGTTTTAAACATTGTGAATAGTTTTATGAAACATTTTAACTCTTTATACGTGCTTTTTGGTGAAATATAACGCTATGGATATAAATAAAGGTTTATGTTCACTTAAAAAGAAACACAAAATAGTAAGTTACAAAAAAAATACAAGAAATCCTTTAGTCATTCTCTAGAATTGCTATCTGTAGAACCCAACAACTTGGATGTATCCGGAGACAAGTTTGCGATAACCCTTTAGCAACAAAAGTGTGGGGGCAAATATTGTGTAAGGAAAATGATATTGTGCCTCTAAATTATCTATTTTTTGTTTGTCTTTAGTATTGACATTGTTCTTCCATCATTAATTTGTATAATATCCCCAACAACATGAAATTTTTGTTTCTTGAATAATGATCGCTCGAGCAGTCAAGCAATCTAGAACTTACTTGAGGGAGCTTGCTTGTTGTAAAAGACTTTTACACTCTTTAAACCCTAACTAACTTACATTGAAATACCGCCCTTAATTTGTCTCAAGGAATTTGTCTTAAGGAATTTACCAAATTTTTCATATCTTTAAATCATTTTTTTTTTCTCAATGTGAATTCAGGGCCATGATACATTTCACAAAGGCTACGTAACAGGGGCAATTTATCCTCTCTGATAGTTTTTAGACCCCTTAAACAATTGAATAAACCTAGGTAATTAGTCAAGTTGTTACTTAGTCCAATTAAACAAGTCTAGGTTATCACAATATAAAAGATCAAATCATGCAAAGTAGTGGAAAATAAATAACACAAGATATGATCACCTAGGAAACTAAACCGGTAAAAATCTAAAGAGGATTTGACCTAGCTATCCTCAAGGTAAACTTGAATCCACTATCTTGAAAGAATCGAAGTTCATACAATAAGACTTACAAGCCCCCACGCTCGACTTCTTATTGCTACCAACCAGTAGAACTTACTGACACGACCACGTGCAAACTTCAAATCCACGGATTCCTTCTTTCTTGGATTCACCACCAACTACAAGCACACCCACTTGTGTTTTCTTTAAGCTTTAATGGCAGCAACTGAATTGATCATCAAGGCATAGATAAATCTTCTCCTTGAAAACCCTAAGTTTGTGTAAAGGAAAGCTCCTCTAGATCTCACAAGAGATTTACACAAACTGCAAATATGAGCAACACTAAAACGTGGCTAGGGTTTGCTTTTTATACTTAGGACAAATAAGAAACCCTAAAAACGTTTTAAAACACTTAGGGCTGAGTTGGACGAATCTGCAGAAAAACATTCTGCCCGAGCTTCGATCGATCGATCGAGCCAGGCCGAAAGGCACAATCCTTTCCTGTTTTAACTCGATTCCAACTTTACATAGACGCACAACTTTGAGCTAGACTTAAATACTTCTAAACACATTGTTTTGATCATGGTTTGCCAACAATACAAATTAGAGTTCTAAATACATAAAATCCTAAACTTTAGAACCTAACACTCTCCATGAACAGAGTCAAAGCTAACCCTTTATCAATTCATATGGCTACTTAATCTAATCTACGACTCTAAAATCCAAACAAACTGTGGCTTTTACGAGGATAAATCCACATCCAAGCTAGACAGGTTGAGGCTTAACCTTATCAGTGGACATAAAAATGACAAACCATAAATTAAGTAATAAATTTCCAACCAAGGACAAATTACTAATAACTAGCAAGAAAATAATCGAGTTAAAGGTTTGGACAAACAAAGTCGAAATAGTCACACTAGTAACATGGTTTGCACCCTTACATATGCTGCACCGTTGAGAGGTTCTGCTCAATTTAATCTATAAATTCTCTCCATGATGGGATTGCAGATGCCCTTGAGCGTTTTCAGCTTGTCCGCATACTCTTCTGAATCCACGAGCTGGAGGCCATCTAACCACTCAATCACCGGTTGAATAGCAGCTTTAATTTTTTTCTTATCTTTACGGGAAAGCTTGGCACCCTTGGCACCAATCTTCTCATTATTGATAGTATTCCTCAGGTTGTAGGTATACTTCTCCAAAGCATTTTTAGCGTTGACCTTCTTCCTGTGTTCATCATCTTCGGCCTTGTATATCTCTGCATCCTGGACCATCCTGTCAATCTCTTCGTTGGACAGTCTTGACTCATCATTAGTGATGGTGATATTCCTCATTACACCAGTGGTCATCTCCTTAGCAGAAACATTCAAGATACCGTTAGTGTCAATGTTAAAACAAACGTTTATTTTAACAACACCCTTGGGTGCTGGAGGAATATTAGGAAGCTTAAATCGTCCCAACAAGTTGTTATCACAAGTTCTTGCTCTTTCACCCTCGTAAACAGAGATCACTACAGAAGTTTGGTTGTCAGCGCCAGTGGTGTAGTACCTCTTCTTCTCAGTAGGAATGGCGGTATTCCTTGGAATCATAATATTCATATCCATTCCATTAGCTTTTACACCAAGGGAAAGAGGGGTGACATCTAAGAGCACAATGTCTTGCAGTTTCTCATTTCTCATATTGGTCAAGATCGCAGCTTGAACAGCTGCTCCATAAGCTACAGCCTCATCCGGATGAAGGATCTTGCAAAGCTCCTTCCCATTGAAGAAGTCTTGCAACAACTGCTGCACCTTGGGAATTCGGGAAGAACCACCCGAAAGAACAACATCATGGACGCAGCTCTTATCCATATTAGCATCAGTCAAGCACTTCTCCACAATAGCGATGCACTTCCTGAATAAATCCATATTGAGTTCTGAAAATTTGGCACGGGTAATAGTTGAAAAGAAATCAATACCATTACACAAAGAATCGACTTCAATGGAAGTATCAATTGCAGAAGAAAGAATCCTCTTTGCCTTCTCACAGGCAGTTCTCAACCTCCTAAGAGCTCGGGAATTCCCACTAATGTCCACCTTGTGTTGCCTCTTAAATATTTCAACAAAGTGCTTTACCACTCGGTTATCAAAGTCCTCGCCTCCAAGGTGAGTGTCTCCAGCAACGGCCTTCACTTGGAAGACACCCTTTTCAATCGTAAGTAGTGAGACATCTGCAGTACCACCACCCAAATCAAAAATCAACACATTTCTCTTCCCATTACTATCTGCAATCTTGTCTAGACCATAAGCAATGGCTGCAGCAGTTGGTTCATTGATTATACGCAGGACATTTAGGCCTGCAATGCTTCCGGCATCCTTTGTAGCCTTACGCTGGGAGTCATTGAAGTAGGCGGGGACGGTAACAACTGCATTCTTCACAGTTGTGCCCAGGTAGGCTTCAGCAATCTCACGCATCATTCTAAGGACCATAGATGAGATTTCCTCCGCAGAAAAGTTCTTCTCTTCGCCCTTATAGTTGACAACGATCATAGGTTTGTCATCAAGACCACAAATGACCTTGAAAGGCCAAAGCTTGATATCTTCCTGAACTAAAGGATCGCTGAATCTCCTACCAATCAATCGCTTCGCATCTACGTGACAATACCATTTTAAGGAATTAAAAAATGATTTGACAACAATAAAGCATAAGGAGCAGAAATAAATTATTCATTTCTTGTCCATAGATATATATATATATATATATATATATATATATATATATATATATATATATATATATATATATATATATATATATATGTATGTATATATATATTTAAGTATAATTAGAAAACATAAAAAAATGGGCAGCTTAAGCTCTTGCTGATGACCTAAAATTTTTTTTAATTTAAATCGATACTATATGCCCGAAATTTGTAACAAAAAACTTTAATTAAGCCCATATTCACTACAATTAATAAAGCCAAAACTGTCCATAATTGATAACTTTTAACACCATGCATGGTAGAATTTGAATAAGATTGTGGCATATAAAATGGTGAATATGAGTGCTATAAAACATTGTGATATTCGTGTAAGTTCGTTTTTTTCCAGGATTTTTTTTTAACATATTTAATTAGGTAAAGTATAGTAATATATTTATCATTCGAAAAAAAAGTAGTTATATTTTTATTAAAAAACAGAAGTATAGATATATTTTTATGTAATTTAATTTCAAATAAAATAAAAGGCAAATAATAATAAGCTTGTCCAAACATATTACAATGATTAAGTTGAATAACCCCTGCATCTTTTGGCTAATATTTGAGTGTAAACTAATTTTGTAAAAGGAATAACTAGAAACGTCCGGAAAATAAGTTCCATTTTTGCTTTAAATTATTCACTAATCTGATCAATTAATGCATGGAAAAGTTTGATAAAAAAAATTTATATACGAGACATTCAATTAATAAGTACTGTTAATATTCAATAATAAAAAAGTACTATTAATAAATAACAAGTTAAATTAGAGAATTTGTGGAAAGAATCTTTCCTAATTTAATTAGAAATTATTAAACCTAAAATTAGAATTTGTTTAGTTTTAGGGTACTAGTTATCTCTATGCTCTAGGGGAAAGGTTATTTATATATGATACATATTAATTCAATAAGTACTAATAAATAAAATTTAATTAGATAATTTATAAATAAATAAAAATCAAACCTAATTTAATTGAAATTTGTTGTACCATTTGTTTATTATAAAAAAATGGTGAATTTTAATTAATTTAAACTAATATAGTTTGATATTATTTCTAATTATAAAAAATAAATTAATATATTAGAATGAGACCAGGTGGAGCTAGGGGTGAGAGGGGCCAATTGCCACTCATTCAATTTCTTCTACACTTAAGTAGTTTGCCTCCCTAACACGGTTAGAAATAGAAAATAAACGACTCCCACTCCAGAAAAACAGACAATGATAACAACATAAAAAAAAAGGGGAAAAAAAAAAAAACCTTCCCTCACATATCAAAGAATATAAGAGTATGTTTGGTAACTATTTTCCCCCCTATTTTCTGTTTCTAAAAACAATTTTCTATTTTTGAGACTAAAGAACTTGTTTGGTAACCCAAAATGAACAGAAAACAAAAACTGTTCTCAAAACTCAATTTGTGAAGGAAACTGAAAACATGTAAAAAGTTGTTTTCAGTTTCTATTTTTTAAAAGTCAATGAAAACACGGATTTTATTTGATGAATTTGTCTTATTTAATGTGTTAGTGTTAGAGTTCAAATTCTAGTAACAACATATTATAGTATTTTCTATTTTTTTCTTCAAAAAACTTTTCTTTTTTTTTTAATTTCAATTAATCAAACATGTTTTTGATTTCAAAAGTATTAAAAAAAAAAAAATTCTTTATATTCCCAAAAACAAGTTTTTGAAAATAGAGTACAAAAATTATTACCAAATATAACCTAACTTTTTCACCTACTTTACTATTCTTTTAAAGTAGCTTTTATTTGTCTTAGGATTTCATCCATTTTTCTAGTTTCTTTTCTTTTTCATTATTTTCCCCCATTTCACTATTTATGTCTCTTTTCTTGTTGAGTAATTTTACTTATATTGCAAATTTTACTATATTAGTCTTATAAGATGATATATCACCATCACAAAAAAAATCAACTTATATAATTATTTATTACTTTTTCAAGTGGCACTAATCACATTCTTACCATATCAAATTATTAGCATTTTGTAGTAAAATTTGTAGTAATTAACATTTCTTTTTTTATTTTCTCATGGAAATTCAATTATTGGGCCCCATAATTACATAAATTAATATATATTTAAAAAACTTAATGCTCTTATACTAGACTAAATCCCTAAAGGCTGAAGCATCCTCTCTCTATCTCTTCAATGTTTTGAACTTTGGTTATAAAATATAAACCCAAATTTTAAATACTTTGAAGAATAATTTTTTTATTTTTTTTTTAAATTGCAGTTATACTCTTAAAAGTTTTAGATTGATTTTTTTTTTCTCAATTTATTCTAACAAGTCAAATTAGGTGAGTGTTTGGATAGTGTTTTGCGTCCATGTTTTGCACGTTTGGTTGAAAATTACCTGAGTTCCACAATATTGTTTACAAACCCCACAAAAAGATGAAAACACAGATGAATTATTTTGTACTGTTCACATTACTATTCAGCTAAAGTTACAGTACTTTCAGCCTAAAAAATCAGCTAACTTATAAACTACTTTGCTACAGTACTTTCAGTAATAAGTTTTTAGTTTTCAGCAAAATAAGCGGTATTTAAGAATATAAATCTCTTACTAAATTTTGTACTGTTCAGTTTTCAGTTTTCATTTTGTACTGTTCATAATCTGAATTTTGTATATTTAGATAAATCTCTTACTTTTTTTTTTTTTTTTTTTTTGGATCTCTGATATATAAATCTCTTACTAACAAGAATACCAAAAAAAAAAAAAAAATTATACTCTTAAAACTTTTAGATTGATTTATTTTCTCAATTTATTCTAAGGGATCAAATTAGGTGTCTGAATTTTGTATATTCTAAGGGATCAAAATTCCAAATATAACTTTATCTAAATAATAATTCCACATATAACTTTTGAATTTTTATATGTGGAATTTTTTTAATGTTATATGTGGAATTATTATTTTCATGCGATGAGCTAACAATATATGTGATCAAAGTTATTTTCACGAATAACACTCAAAAAAAGAAAAAGAAAAAACTTTGAAGATTACCGAAGATGGAGTTGGTGGGGTTCCTGGCGACCTGGATCTTGGCGGCATCACCTACCAAGCGCTCTATCGGAGTGAAAGCAACATAGGAGGGAGTGGTCCTGTTACCCTGATCATTAACTATTATCTCTACTCTTTCATTTTGCCACACTGCCACGCACGAGTACGTCGTTCCCAGATCGATCCCTATCGCTGGACCCTCTCCTTGGTCGGACATTGTCGTCGGGAATAGAAGCCCAAAGACTTTTGTTAATCGAAACTAAAGTAGATGAAAGTAGACTATGACGCACTCTAGAACTGAAAGGTTGAAGGCCCTAAATACTTAACATGGGCGGGTGCTTTTAGAAAAAAGCAAAACGAAATAGAAGAAAGCAGTGTGTATGAGACACTTTTGACCATGAAAGGTTAAAGACGGTACAATTTCTTTAACCCTCTGTTTTTTTCTTGACAAGCTATAATGCTATATCCCTTAACCTCGAAGTTTCCTCCTTTCCACCCTTTTTTTTACTGGAAAGGTTGAATTTGTATTAAAATAATGAGATAAAGTACAAAGGTGTAAGAGTCCTAATGTGTTCCAAGGCTATACATACTAGCCTGACACCGGGGACAACTAATGTGTACGTTGGTTTGTCACTGACTTTTGATATTCGTGCAAAATGGACCTCGCGAATGATGGTTTCAGGTCTAGGTTGGAAGTCCTCAAAACAAAACTTGTTATGTGCCCTTCATATTGCCCATGCAGCAGTCGTCCATCGCTCCATCTCGTCTTTTGGTAGCCTCTCCAACATGCTTCGCGTCAAAAGGAAAATATCTGTTGCATAGGCCTTGCTTTTCTGAATCTTACCACTGACCAGTCCCCACACATTACAAGCCAAGGGGCATTCCCAAAGAGCATGGCATACCGTTTCTCGATGTTGGTGGCACACCATACAGAGAGGCTCTATTTGCAACTATTTTTTGTGTAAGTTGTCGTGGGTTGGCAAGATATTAGAACAAGCCCTCCATAGGAAATTTTTTACCCATCCATTTGTGCCAGCCATAAAGTGGTCTCCACCTGGATATTGGCGGTTTCAGAAATTTTTCTTAGAATGTTCTTTAAGAAAGATAAATTACATAATTTAATAAAAAAAAAATTCATATATTGACAACAATAACAATAAAAAACATGCAAATACATAATTCTAGCAAAAGAATAAACAATAAACTATAAATTCATTTGAAATATTAATAAAATTATTAATTATTATTGTTTAGTTGTTTCATTAATTTGTTTGTCTTTTATAAACTATAATTTGTTATATTGTTGTTTCATTAATTATAAAATTATTAATTGTTGTTTAGCCTAACATAATTTAATTTGTTTATCTTTTATAATGTATTGGTTAATTAAATTATTAATTATTATTTATTAGTTGCTTCCTCCAATTAATTATTCATTAATTAAATTATTATTTATTAGTTGCACTAGCACACAACCCATGTGCATTTACTTCCCCCAATTCAAATATTCCACCCAGACCCCATGCCCCCATCTACCCCCCACTCAACAAACAAGCCCCATGGCCCCCAATCACAAGAGCCAATCAAATAAATTCACAATCACAAATCACAATACGCTAAAAGACAATTAATTTTATCTCACCAACACCAATACCAACAGTCACCAACACCAACAGATAAAGCCAAAAACAGGGGCAAATATTAATAAAGTGATAAGGTAAAACTAAGCAATCAGATATAGTCTCAAATAAAGTCTCAAAGAGAGAGAGAGAGAGAGAGAGAGAGAGAGAGAGAGAGAGAGAGAGAGAGAGAGAGAGAGAGAGAGAGAGAGAGAGAGAGAGAGAGAGAGAGACTCTCATTTGCTTTCAATCTTCAAATAAAGAGAGAGAGAGACAGAGAGTCTAAGAGAGAAGCCCATACTCATTAACCCATTAACCCGTATATGTAAGAGACTAGAGAGAGAAAAAGATGAAATACCTTGAGGTTGAGAGAGCAGGGATGCCTGAGGTTGAGTTGAGGGGCAGCGCCATCGGGCAGTATGTTGAGGCGTGACTGATCTCTGATCCAATCTGACCGATCTCCGATCTTCGATGCCCAATGTGCTCTAGAGCTCGAGTTTGAAGCTTGATCACTGATGATCGATGTGCTCTGGAGCTCGCGCCGTCCATTGGTTGTTGTTATTGATGGTTGATGAGGGTTTTTTTTTTTTTTTTTTTTTTTTTTTTCTGGTTAGGTTTCTGATTTCAGTTTTTGCTTTACTTGATGAATCGGACGCATATATTGGGTTTTGGTTTGTTTGTTTGTTTGTTTTTTTTTTTTTTTTTGGTTGAGAATTCATGGGTTTGCTACCATCTGTAATCTGTTTGTTTGATGTTGGGCTTTTTTTCCCTAGTGGGCTCACTCTATTACAATTTTTTTTTTTTTTTTTTTTCAGATTTTAGTTCAAAATTTATTTTGGGCTTTTTTTTTGCTTGAAAGTAGAACAAATATATATATATATATATATATATATATATATATATATATATATATATATATATATATATATTATTTTATTTTATTTTATTTTATTTGAGGGTGCTCCTAATTTTGCTTGAGGGTGTTCCTAATTTTTTTCTTTTTTAAGGGTAAACAAATAAAAAATTTTAAATTATTATATATAATTTTTTTTTTCAGGTCAGGGTGTTCCTAGGAACACTTTGGACTGAACGTGGCGCCACCACTACACTCGGAGGGATGAGCAGCTATGAAGGACGGGTGCGTTTCCGGATTTGGGTGTGGGTGTGGGACTAAGAAATTTTTGAAAAAATAGGGTCCAGGTGCAGCGATTAAAAAATTATTAAAAATATTTTTATTTATATTTTCTATATATTTCAAAGGCAAAAATAAATTTTTATTCTGGAAAAGAATGCAAACAACATCCTTTGAAAGCATGCAAAACAACATTCTGGGAAAGCATGCAAACAACAACTAATAACAAATATATTTCATTACTGGGACAGCATGCAAACAACAACTGATAACAAATATATTTCATTGCTGGGAAAGCAGGCAAACAAAACAAAATGTTATCCTTTTCTATATATTTTCTATATGTTATCCTTTTCATTTCAAATATATTTTCAAAGGCAAGAAACACAAAAGAAGCAACAAATATTTAGAATAAAATTGAGGAAGGATAGATTTAGGATGTTTGGGCCTCATTCAAAGCTGATTTTGACTGTTCTGACATGATTCAAGGCCGATTTCGACCTATTTTGGTCCATTTCGGCCGCTGGCCGATACAAACCGATTTGGCCGATACGACTCAATTCTGGCCGAATCTGCCTGGTTCAGCACAAATCGGCCCGAATCGGCGCAAATTGAAGCCGAGTTTGCGCGAATCGAAGCCAAGTTGGCTCGAATCTGTAAAAAAAAAAAAAACAACAAAAAAAACTTAGATGCGGCACCAACGCACGGGTAGCGCGTCGGACTCCGGTGCGGCACCCTTCCAACCGCGTCGGTGTTTCCTAGATGAGCAATCTCTGTGCCACACCATACACTGTTTTGACCGTAAATCTCTGGGCCTTGTTCTCCTTCCAAATGATTACATCATTGCCATGTGCATCACATGTATATCTTTCAAACCAATATGCTAGCTTTGCTCTGTCCCACTGACTTGTAGCTACATCCACCAACTCTCTCACCTTCGTCGGTCCTAGCCCATCTCGCCGGAAACATGGTGGTCAAGGCAACCACACGTGACATGCAATATCCACTGAGTTACCACTTCCCACCGTCCACTTTGACCTGGCTAGTATGACATCCCTAGCTTGTAATATGCTTCTCCACACATACGATGGATTGCTCCCTAGTTTGGCTTCCAGAAAAGAGCACATGGGGAAGTTTCTGGCCTTATACACTCTGAAGAATAGGGAATTCTATTGGTTGAGTAACCTTCATGCCTGTTTCGCTAGCATAGCCAAGCTGAAGGCATTAATATTCCAAAAGCCCATTCCACCCTTTTTCTTAGGCTCACACAACCATTCCTAGTTTATCCAGTGTATCTTGCTCTCGTTGCTCGTCTATCCCCACCAATACTTAGCAATGATAGAGTTGATGTCATTGCATAGGCCTTTTGGAAGCTTGAATAGGCTCATTGAGTATGTTGGTATTGCTTGTGCCACCGATTTGATCAGAACCTCTCCCTGCTTTCAAAATAAGCTTTTCTATCCAACTCGTGACCCGTTTTGCTATTCTTTCCCAAAGGTCCTTAAACGTGTTGGCCTTATTTTTTCCTCCCACCATTGGCAGTCCCAAGTATTTCTCAAACTCCGTTACTATCTGGGCATTTAGCAACCTATGAATATCGTCCCTCATTATCCGGTCCATATTTGGGCTGAAAAATAATGTCATTTTCTGCCGTTTAATAGCTTGGCCTGAGGCTCTTTCATATGTACTAAGCACATGGATGAGGTTACTACATTCCAAGTGGAGAGCTGGACAAAACAATAGGTTGTCGTCGGCGAAGAGCAAGTGGGAGATACTAACCCCCCCCCCCCCCCACGGCAAGACAGCACCACATGAAGTTGTTGTCACTCTATCTCTTTCCGAATCAAGGCAGATAGGCCTTCAACACAAAATAAGAACAAGTACGGCGATAAGGGTCACCCTGTTTTTTGCCACAAGTTGGAGAGATGAAGCCTCGTGGCTCCCCGTTAATAAGCACAGTATAGTTTGCTGTCGAAACACACCGCATAACCAAGTTTACCCACCTCTTTGTGAAACCTAGTTTTAGCATTATCTTATGTAGGAATTCCCATTCCACTCAGTCGTAAGTTTTACTAATGTCAAGCTTCACAGCCATGTGACCTATTTTGCCTTGTCTTTTGTTTCTCAACTGATGCAACATCTCATATGCAACCATCGTATTATCGAAGATGAGTCTATCAGGAACAAATGCGCTTTGTGTATTAGAGATGATATTCAGGAGGATAGTTTTTACATGATTAGCCAAAACTTTTGAGACTATACGACTCACCCCATTGCTCAAATTGATAGGGCGATAGTCTACCATATGTTGTGGATCCTTAATCTTTGGGATGAGTAGGATGTGGGTGAAATTCATCTTGTTAAGGATGTGGCCCGTGTTTTGGACTGAGAGCAATGCTTCGGTGACATTCTCACCCATTATGTGCCAATATTTTTGAAAGAAAAATGGCGACATAGCATCTAGGCGCGACGATTTTGACGGATGCATCGTAAAGCATGCGTTCCTCACCTCCTCTCCCATAACAGGTCTATTCAACTCCTGGTTCATTTCCTCCATTACTACACTATCTACCGAGGTCAGAACTTCCTTCACATTGGTCTGGTGTGATGTGGAGAAAATATCCTAGAAGTACCTCTTTGCTATACCACCTATTTGCTGCTCATCTGTCCTCCAACTCCCATTTTCATCCATCAGGCCCTCAATCTGATTTTTTTCATCTTCTTTGGCTTGCTCGTCTGTGGAAAAACTTGGTATTTTTGTCCCCTGCTGGGAGCCATATGGCTCTTGATCTTTACAGCCAAAACACCTTCTCATGGTGTAACAAGTCATTAATATCATCCCGCACTTGGTTGATCTGGTCCAGGTTGTTGCCATAGCCTGTGTTGATCAACTCCTCTAGTACCTTCTGTTTTTTGTCCAACTAGTGTCCTGTGCTCCCAAAGACCTCTCGACTCCAAGCAACCAATTGCATTCGACAAAACTTAATCTTCTCAAACAGTCAAAACATAAGGCTGCCATTAGCCATGTGTTGGGACCATGCTTCCTTGATTTTTCCTCACACCCTTCATGAGTCGCCCATCTTTCCTCAAACCTGTGAAGCTGCTTATGCCGTGGCCGAACTTGTTGGACAGAATATTAGGTGTTTGTGAGTATAGGATTATGATCAGAGTATGTAATCTGCTAGTGGAACACCTTAGTTGTAGGGAACAAAGCCTGCCAAATCGTGTTGGCACACGCTTTATCCAAATGTAGCTCCACAAATGCTGCACTTGGTTGACCATTCCACCAAATGAATGGATAACCATGGAATCCGAGGTCCATCAAATTACAGTGAAGAAGCGTCTCCTTGAATGCTAGCATTGGTGACAGCTATTTAGGAAGACCACCGTGCTTCTCTGAAGAGTGAAGTACTTCATTAAAGTCACCCATGCAAACCCATGGCAGTGAGGATCTTGCATGTAACTGTCTAAGGAGTTGCCACGACTCATGATTACGGTGTCCCTCCAGTCTACCATAGAAACCAGTAATCCTCCATGGTTGTTGGCTATCAGGTAATATATGTGCATCAATATGGTTTGAAGAGAAGGTCTGAATGTGTAGGTTGCACTCTGACTTCCAAAATATACCCAACCCTCCACTACGTCCGTCACTTAGAACAACTAGCACTTATTGGAAGTTCAAGTCAAAACATAGTTTTCGCATCTCTGCTATAGACCACTTTGTCTCCATAAGAAACAAAATGGTGAGTCCTTTTTTTCTCACTAACTTAGTGAGTACACCCACTGCATGTTAGTTCCCAAGTCCTCGACAGTTCCAGCTAATGATAATCATTGTGCTCAGTAGGGTTGCATTGCAGCCTCCACCGTTAATGCATCCATATAAGTATGGTCCACCCCAATTTTGATATGTTTTCCATCCTTAGTAACATCGAGTTCAAGCTCCACTGAAACACTTTCATGCAATCTCTTGTCTCCCACTTTATCAAACATCCCATCCTTATGTTCATCCCATCATTTTCCTATATGCGTTCTATTTGCTTCCACCTAGGTTGCACATGTTCGGAGTGAGTTTTCTTGCTCACGTGGTTTACTTTGCATGTCTCACTATCATCACCAATAACATGCTCCCCACCCATGAGTTTGTGTTTGTCAACTATCCCAATATGGCATTGGTCTAAAGTCACGGGTTTGATCCCATAGATATTGTTTATTTCCTATTCAGTACTCTCTAGAGCATTAAACTGTGACAAATCAGCGCCCATTAATTACGGCTTAGGCCCACTAGGATCCCCACCCCCTATATTTGGGTTCATGCAATTATTCCCCTCCAAGGATTCCGCTGTATGTGCCCAACTTGTGGTCTCAGTCCTAGTCAGCAACTCAATATGTTTAGAGGGAGACGAAGCCCTACTTTGTGCGCCACTGCCACCCTTGTGCTGCTGTTGTGGTGTGTTACGTTCATGGACTTGTGGTCCCTCCATGCTTCGTCAACCACTAGCCTTCATCCAGTTGCCGTATGGAGTATCCTTGCTATCCATTGGGTTTTGTGACGATCGTCAATGACGACAGCCCTTCAACTCATGCCCGAGTCTTCTACATAAGAAGCGCAATCCTACTATTTGCTCATACTTGAAGGTGACCCACGTCCTATCGCCCTTAGGACTAACAACTAGAGCCCGCCGCCACAGAGGTTTGTCCAGCGAAATGTCAATCCTAACTATTAAGAAAAGCTTCTGGAAACTATTTGAGAGAGAAAATATATTCTGGAATTGATTAAAATGAAAAAATGGAATTGAATTGTTTTACACTGATGCTCTGCTTTTATACACGGGTTAACAGAGCTAAGAGAGGGAAAACCAATAATCTAACTAACTCTTAACAGACTAACAGACTAACTAACTCTTAATTAATACAGCTGTACACTCCTTAATACTCTCACGTGTTTGCTGTCTCACGTGCCATCACTTAAGCTGAGTGATGTCGTTTTCCCTTTTATCTTTCCTTTCTTCTTTTTCTTGTGAAGTCTATCGTTTAGATCATTAACACAGCTGCTGTGTCGTTCTTCTTTCTTTGTCTTCATGCCTTCTTTCTCATTCACATATTCAACACTCCCCCTCAAGTCATGATTTACAGAATCATTGACTTGGCTAGTTGAAGTCTTCAGATTTGGGGAGTAAATATCTAACAATCCCAGACAGTTGATCAACTTGCTAAAAGCTGGGAATCCTAAAGCTTTGGTAAAGATGTCTGCTATTTGAAATTGACTTGAAACATGAAAAGTTTTAATTACACCTTCTGTTATCTTGTCCCTGACCAAGTGACAGTCAACTTCTATGTGTTTTGTTCGCTCGTGGAAGACAGGATTTGCTGCTATATGCAATGCAGCTTGGTTATCACAGAAAAGCTGAGCACTGCATGGATGATCAACCTTTAAATCTCTTAGTAATTGAAGAACCCACACAATTTCACAGGTTGTTGTAGCCATTGACCTGTACTCTGCCTCTGCTGAAGACCTAGAGACTGTACTCTGCTTCTTGGACCTCCATGAGATTAGAGAATCTCCCAAGAACACACTGTAACCTGTGATTGATCTTCTGGTGTCAGGGCAGCCAGCCCAATCAGCATCACAGAAGGCCTTTACTTGCATTGTGGAGTTGCTGGAGAAAAACAAACCTCTGCCTGGAGTGCCTTTCAAGTACTGCAACACTCTATTGACTGCCAGCATATGAGGCTCTCTTGGTTCAGCTAGAAATTGACTTAACCTATGCACTGCATAAGTGATGTCAGGTCTAGTTAAGGTGAGATAAAGCAGTCTTCCTATTAGTTTTCTGTACTGACTTGCATCTGGAATCAGCTTGCCTGCATCTTTTGAAAGATGTAGATTTTGTTCCATTGGAGTCCTAAGTGGTTTAGACCCCAAGAAGCCTGTATCATGCAGAATTTCCAAACAATACTTCCTCTGGTTCAAACTTATACCCTTTTCACTTCTAGCAACTTCTAAACCCAAGAAAAACTTCAATAAGCCTAAGTCTTTTAAGCCAAACTTATTATCAAGCAACTGCTTCAAGTCAGTAATGCAGCTCGGATCATTTCCTGTGAGCAAAATGTCATCCACATATACTAGTAAAACAGTGAAGGAAGCTCCTTTAGTGTATGTGAAGAGAGAGTAATCTGCCTTGGATTGGATAAAACCAAAATTCAACAAGGTGGAAGAGAATTTAGCAAACCATTGCCTAGAGGCCTGCTTCAAGCCATACAAACTTTTGTTGAGTTTGCAAACCAAAGGACTAGAATTAGAACCAGAAAGACACTCCCCCTTGCTGTGAAAACCAGGTGGAAGGCTCATGTAAACTTCTTCATCCAAGTCACCATGAAGAAAAGCATTGTTTACGTCCATTTGGTGAAGAGCCCAACCTTTCACAGCAGCCAAAGACAAAACCATCCTGACAGAAACAGATTTAGCTACAGGGGAAAAGGTATCAGTGTAGTCAAGACCCTCCCTTTGTGTATATCCTTTAGCAACCAGACGAGCTTTATGTCTTTCAATAGATCCATCAGATTTATACTTAGTCCTGAAGACCCATTTACAGCCAATAGGAATCTTGCCAGGAGGAAGGGAAGTTAAAGACCAAGTATTGGTAAGTTCAAGGGCTGCAATCTCCTTATCCATAGCAGCTCTCCAATCAGGGGATTGAACAGCCTCTTGGAAGGAAGTAGGGTCAGGAGAGGTGGAATCAATGGCCATGACAAACTTCTTGTAATGTTTATTTAGGTTGGAATAGGTGAGACAAGCAAATATGTCATAAGGGTGGCCAGGTAAAGGTGAAGGTGGGCTGGATGTGACAGACTTGCAAGAATAATCCTTTAGGTAAGATGGAGGGTTATGTGGTCTAATGGATTTTCTGAGAGGCCTAGAAACAGGCATAGAAACAAGGTCATGCTCAGAATCAACAGCAAGTGGAGCAACATGTGGAATTGGGGAAGGTAATGGAGAGATGCAAAACTGATCTGCAGAAACATGATCTGCAGAATCAGTGAGTGTGGTTGGACTTTCATTTAAGAAGGTGGAATCTGAAACACAAGAGTCAGGAACAGAAAGAGGCAGAACAAAAGAAGTGGAATCAACAGAGAAAGAGTCATTGAGGTTCTCAATTGAAGAAGAAGAACCAGAGGCAAAAGGAAAAATGTGTTCATAGAAAACCACATCTCTAGAGACAAAAATGGAATTTGTTGCCAAATCCATGACCTTGTACCCTTTAATACCATTGGGATATCCTAAAAAGATACATTTTCTTGCTCTTGAGGCAAATTTGTGTCGGTTTTGACAAAGTGTGGAAGTAAAGCATAAACAACCAAAGGTTCTCATATGGACATATGAGGGAGATGTGTTGAACAGCATTTCAAAAGGGGTTTTATTTTGTAAGTGTTTGGAGGGTAGCCTGTTGATGAGATAGACTGCAGTGAGGATGCAGTCACCCCACATTTTCAAGGGTAAGGAAGAATGGAACCTCAAGGCCCTTGCAACATTTAAAATGTGTTGATGTTTCCTCTCAACAATTGCATTTTGTTGAGGGGTCTCAACACAAGTTAATTGATGCAAAATACCCTTGGATTTGAAAAAATCTTTCATAAAGAATTCTGTCCCATTATCACTTCTAAGACATTTGATTTTCACACTAAATTGTGTTTCAACCATGTTGGAAAAATGTTCAACAAGACCCTGTGTTTCTGACTTGGATTTAAGCAAATAGACCCAAGTACATCTAGAGTAATCATCCACAATGGTAAGAAAGTATTTATAACCTTCAATAGTTGGAACAGAAAAAGGTCCCCAAAGGTCACAATGTACAAGATCAAAGATACAATTAGAGACATGACTGCTATTAGGAAAAGATAACCTCTTTTGTTTTGCAAAATGACAAATGTCACAACATGCTGCTTTATTAGGATTTAAACCAGATACAAACTTATTCAGTAATGACAATTTGGCATAAGAAGGATGCCCTAAACGGAAATGCCACAAATCAGCATTGTTGACAGAGTTATTACTAACAGAAGGAATAGAAATAGGTATCTGTGATGAGACAGCAAGGACAGATGAAGGTGGAGGACTTTGTTGCAGAAGATAAAGGCCCTTTGATGCTTTACCCAGTCCAATCATGTTCCAATTGGCCAGGTCCTGGATAAAGCAAAAAGAACCAAAGAATACAAGGCAGCAAAAACATGTTTTAGTGAGTTGGCTAACTGATATGAGATTAAAAGTAAAAGAAGGGACACAAAGAACCCCATAGAGAGTGAGTTGATCTGAGACATGGACTGTGCCTATGTGAGTAACTAGAGCTCTCTCTCCATTTGGTAAGTAAACGTGAGTGTTAATGGTAGAAGTAATGGAGGTTAAACAGGCTACTGAATGAACCATATGATCTGAGGCACCAGTATCAATGATCCATTCATTGGTTTTATGAGCATGCCTATCAACTATATGTGCAGAAAAAATGGAATGGGAAAAGTTTGGAGGCAACCAGAAGGGATTACCTGAAAAGTTTGCAAGATAAGGCATGGAAGAACTGGGCCCTGTAGCAGCATTAGCACCATTCAATGGAGACTGAACTGAAGCAGCTTGGTGATGAGAGGCCTGAGAGCCATTTGTCTGAGAAGAAAGGTAAGAAAGTAACTGCTCACATTGGCTCTGAGTGATAGGACACTGAGGTGCATTGAATTGAGATTGGGCTGCCCTAAATTGAGGCTGTGGCATGGTCAATTGTGGTGCATAATGCATCTGATCAGGTTGGGTATGAAAATTGGACATAGACTGAGAAACAGCATTCCCAAAACCACCATTGTTGCAAAAGAAATTTCCAAATGATCCAATTCCACTGCTGGAAACCTGATTAGCCAATGCCTTCCCTTTGTGCTTATATCCTGGAGGATACCCGTGCAATTTGTAGCACTTGTCTGCTACATGACCAACAAGTCCACAGTGAGTGCACACAGGTCTTTCCTTCTTTGCATTGCCATTCTTTCCCCCTTGATTACCCTGAGGTAAACCTTGATTCCAGCCTTGATGAACTTGATTCCATCCTTGATGACCTTGATACCCCTTTGAATTAGGGTTATTAGCATATAAAGCTGTTGGTTCAATGACCAAATCAGCTTGACCAACTTGCCTGCGCTTTTCTTCTTGTAAAATCAAGGAATATGCTTTGTTCAAAGCAGGTAATGGCTCAGTAATTAAAATATGACTAGTAACAGTGGAGTAACTGTCATTGAGTCCCATAAGGAATCGAAAAACTTGATCCTTTTGCTGAGCACACAATTGATTTCTTTGAGAACCACAAGTGCAAATACAAGTGCAGACAGAAAAAGACTGAAAATGCACAAGTTCATCCCACAAAATCTTGAACTTAGTGAAATAGGAACTCACCGATAAGGAACCTTGTGAAAGTTTCGAAATTTCTTTCTGAATTTCAAAGAATCTTGGAACATTTGGCTGAGAAAACCTGTCACGCATGTCAATCCATAATTCCCTTGCAGTGTGAATATACATAACACTGGTAGCTAGATCCTTGTTCAAGGAATTCACCATCCATGAAAGGATCGTAGTGTTTGCTCTGTGCCATGCATTATACAGAGGATGGGAGAGATCAGGTGTAGAGATTGAACCATCAAGAAAGCCAAATTTGTTCCTACCACTGAGAGATAGAAATATAGCCCTCGACCAACTGAGATAATTTTCTGGACCGATCAACGGTTGAGAAACCAGAACAACATCAGATGGTGGAATGAAATAAGGGCTCGAAGGATTGGTATTCGCATCATCCATTGAAGGAGCTTGATTGGATGATCTACGATTCTCAGTACCAGAAGCGTTTGGAAGAGTTTCAGAATCTGAAGCAGCGTTAGAGACGGAAGCCATTGATGAACTATTGAAGCTCTGATACCATATTAAGAAAAGCTTCTGGAAACTATTTGAGAGAGAAAATATATTCTGGAATTGATTAAAATGAAAAAATGGAATTGAATTGTTTTACACTGATGCTCTGCTTTTATACACGGGTTAACAGAGCTAAGAGAGGGAAAACCAATAATCTAACTAACTCTTAACAGACTAACAGACTAACTAACTCTTAATTAATACAGCTGTACACTCCTTAATACTCTCACGTGTTTGCTGTCTCACGTGCCATCACTTAAGCTGAGTGATGTCGTTTTCCCTTTTATCTTTCCTTTCTTCTTTTTCTTGTGAAGTCTGTCGTTTAGATCATTAACACAGCTGCTGTGTCGTTCTTCTTTCTTTGTCTTCATGCCTTCTTTCTCATTCACATATTCAACACTAACTCAAAGAAAGCATGCCCGTTCAAAGTTTATGGCCTTAACATCCACGTCCAAGACCTCACCCAACCCGCTTCCAATCTCCCTCCCTACCTCATTGTTCATTAGGTCGAAGGGCAAACCCCACACCTAAACCCATAGTTGTATACTAGGGAAAGAGACATTTATCACCGATAATCGTTTCTCCCATCGCTAGAGTACTAAGAGATGATTATCAAAGCACTAAGGTCCGTTATCAACGACCCACTTCAGTTGGGTCTCCAAAGAAAACTTGAATTGAAGTAGCCCTTCACCAACCTCCACAATCTAAAGATCGTTCCCTAGTTGCCACAATGAGCATAGCAGGTTCTTTGCCGCCCTGAGATTAATCGGTTTATCGCACAGAAATCGTCCAAGCATGCTAAGGGATCATTCCTCAAGGATTTCTTTACGATGGGTAACCCACACAACGATATCTAATTCCTAATCCTTTGTGAGTGATATCTTACTAAGCTTATCAAGGAAATCGGAATCCATGACCACCATGCCCACCAGATTAGTGTAAGAAAGTCTCACCCACAGTGAGAAGGAGCACTCCTATGGAGAGGAAAAAAAACTTTTTTCCTCCTTTTTACTTCAGATTAAAAAAAAAAAAAAAAAAAAAAAAAAAAAGAAGAAGAAGAAGAAGAAAAAAAGGAGGTCTTAAATATATAAACAAGTCCTACATTTAAAAGGGTAATTATTGAGTATTTCTAGAGTCTCATAAATGTATATTCCTCTCTCACATAATTGTTGGTCCCACTAATTAAATTCATGGTGGGACCCATAATTCATGTGAGAGTAGGGAATATACATTTATGATACTCTCGGAGTCATTACAAAAAAAACATGACTTGTTTCAACCCACTTTTTCCAAGGGTTTAGTGAAAATGGTTGAAACAAACACTAAAAACTGGTGCACTAATTAAAATATGACTAATCTTGTTACAATGGTTATTAAAACCCTTGAAATAAACTAAAACACTAAAATCCCACGTAATTGTTGCCTCAAATTTTTACATTCTTCAACAGAATTCTAACACAACCCTTAATAAAAGATATCTGAATGTTTCAACCTTCAGAATAAAGTCTCTCTCTCTTACTCACAAACTCAGAATTCAGAAAACTAATTTTCGAATAAAGTCTTTGCTCACTCTCTTTGAAAAGTGATTTTCATTTTGTTCAACCATCTTCTCTCTCTCTCTCTCTCTCTCTCTCTCTGTTTTTTTCTTGAGAAAAAAAATTGAATTTGGAAATTACCTAGTAGAACTTTGCAAAGGAATTTTGGTATTCTCTCTTGTTTTCTCTCTCTCATTCTCTCCATTGATATTTCTCTTCCTCGCCAATAATATAATTTGGGGCTAGGGTATGGATACTTTGGAAATGGAATTACATACCTGTCCTTTGGAATCTGAAGTATGGGTTGGATGTCTAAGGGTCCGTTTGGATTGAGCTTATTGTTGCTGAAACTGAAAACTGAAAACTGAAAACACTATAGCAAAATAATTTTTAAATGTGTGAAAAGTACTGTGAGACCCATTTTTAATATTTTTAATGCGTGAACAGTGGTGCTACAGTACGTGAACAGTGCTGCTACAGTGCATAAACAATAATTTTTGTCTCTGCATAGTAAATTTACTGTTCATGCGCTGAAAAAAAAAAAAAAAAAAAAAGGACAGAAACGCAGAAATGAAAACGTGAACGTTGGTTTTAGCTAAAACCAAACGCTCACTAAGGTTTGAACATATTATATTGAAGAAATGCTTAAAAAGGAGTTGGTAAGTGTAAATGGAGTAGTATTTCAATAATATCAATTTAAGTATGGGTTGTATCTTTAAGGTTTTTTTGTGTTGCTGTGCTTCTTAATTTTCGGTTTCCTGTGGAAACAAGCATTGGTTTATCAATAGTATCAATTTAATTTTTACTTGGTTTGGGTCATTGCAATTCAATGCCCTGTTCAGCTTCTTTACATTGCAGAGATTTTTACACTCATTTTGTTTATAAGATTTACTAGAGCTTATGAATTTTATAAATTCATTTTCAAGTTATGTAGCTTGGAATTGGTAATCTATTTTTCCCTTATATTTGTTATTGTTCTGTTCCAATGAATACAAAGCTTGCATTCTTTTTTTCTTTTTGATAAGATATTTATGTCTAACCTGAAAGTATTAACTCGGTGTAGTTATGGCATGGTGTCAATGCATCATATTGGTGCATTATTCCATAGAAATTACTTTTAATTTTAAGGTAAATGTATGCTTTATGAGAACTTGGAAGTCATCATTTAAATGTCAAATTGCCCATATTTGCAATCAAAATTTTAACTTAGATGGAAGGTCTTATTCCCGTTACCTACATGGTCAAATGGTGAATTTTCCAGCACTCCAGGAAGTTTTACAAGTTTATTAAAACTTAAAAGCCATCATATTTAAATTCAGATTTGCTGCCCAGTGGTAATTAAAGTTCTGTTTATAAATTTCAAGCTTGTATTCAAATTGAAGATTTTAACGTGAGATCAAAACGAGTAAAATCAAGGCACAAGCCGCACAACAAAACCCAAAACGAGTGTAAACTAAAATCTTCCTAAATTTTGAGGAACCAACAAAAAAAGATTACAGATTTCATCAAACACCAATATTTTCGAACTCTCTTTTTGGCTTCAAATTCAATGAGGTAAACTTAAAACTGATTTTGGTCTTTAATTCCTTTACAGGTTCAGTCTATGGAGACATCTCAGCTTTGGGCCTGTAGTCGAAGATGGTCACATTGTTAGGCCGAATTGGAGGTACGAAATGTTATATGTTGGGGATTTTGTGATTGAAAGTGATAATCACCGACCAAGAGAAAAATGGTACAAACTACCTTTTTGGGCTTTTGCAAATCCATAAATGTAATGCTACAAAATTTTTGCCATTACTATTATTATATAATTGGTACATAATAAAAAGGAAATCAAGGTAAATTTATATGTAAGTGATGTTATTCCTATCACAACTTATTACTTTTAATATATTGTTAAAAATGTTATGAAAAAAAGTTGTCATTCGTATTAGTAAAGTCTCTGATGGTTGAATAAAAGATTTGGGATTTAATCTTCACCTATACCAAAAATAATTGGTGTCTTGGTCTAATGATAAAAAACTATCATTAAGAGCGGACGCCATAGGTTGAAACTCTTTCTCATAAAAAAAAAAAAAAAAAAAAAAAAAAAAAAAAAAAAAAAAAAAAAAAAAGAAATAACATAATGCAAATCATTAACCAGTACAAACGGTACAATACATGAAAAAGTTGGACAAAAAAATTTATATATGATATTGATATATAAAAAGCCAAATTAGAGAATTTATAGAAAAGAATATATCTAATTTAATTATAATTTCAAAAAATAAACCAGATTTATTTGGTATTGGGTAACTTTATTAAAAAAAAAAGTGTGGATTTTAATTAGTTTAGCACTATTTGTTATTATAAAATTCAAATTAAATGTATATTTGACTAATTATTTGAAAAAAAAAAAGGATTTTAAAAACTTATATGTAACTTTAAAATTATTTAACAAAAATAAAAAGATTTAACGCTACATAATTACATTATATAAAAATAAAAATAAAAAATTCCTAAAAAAAACATGGGTAAACTACATATTTGGTTTCTATCCTTTACACCATATTTCAATTTAGTCCATAACATTTCAATTGTGTTAATTTGGTCCCTAACCTTTTAATGTTGTGTCAATTTAGTCCCTGCAACTATCTTTTGGATGAAAATTGCTAGCATGGCAAACGGTCAAAATAAAAAATTAATTTATTGCCATATTGACTGCCACCTAGTCTAACATGTCAGAATAATCTTAAATAAAAATAAAAAATAAAAAATAAAAAAAAAGTTAAGTGAGTAATTTCTGGGATCAAAATTCCTAACCCATGATTACTTCACATTTTTTTCATTTTCTTTTAAACCCAAATCAAATATTTTTGTTTGAAAAGAAAGCTTCCTGATTTCATTAAACAAGGGTAAACCTAAATTAAATCCAAAATCCCTCCCTCCCTCCCTAAAATCCAAAATCCCCAATGGTGAGGATGAGAATTTTTTTCCATTTGGCCTTAAATTTTTAACAATTTTGTTAGTGGTGATTTTTGCAAAACATAGTGGAAAAATAGCATCTTGAGTTTTTAACACTCGAGTTTCACGATCGAACTCGAGTCTTAAATGCTTGAGTTCCTGAGTTGGCAAACAAAAATTATCCACGTGGAATCCACGTAGAACTCGAGTTCCTCCTCTACACTTCTTCTTCCTCATCTGCTTTTGCAGAGTCTTCCTCCTTTGTTTTTCAATTCTGCTTCTCTGTTTTTCAGTTCTGCATTCTCCACTCCAAATCTTTGTTCAGATCATTTTGCGTTCTTCGGATCTGTGTTTTCCAGTTGAGATCGTTCTGCGTTCTTTGGATCTACATTTTCCAGTTTAGATCGTTCTGTGTTCTCCACTCCAAATCTATGTTTTTCTTCTTCGGATCTACGTTTTCTAGATCATGTCTTCGAATCTGCGTTTTCCAAATCGTTCTTCTTCCTTTGGATCTGGTTTTTCGATTCTTCAAATCATCTTCATCTTTGTTCTTTAGATACTTCTTGAGTTTGAGAAACTCGAGATCCACGTGGATAAATTACTACACCTTAGCACTAGAACTCGAGTCTTTAGGGCTCAATTTTGTCACTGAACTCGAGCTTCAAAGACTTGAGATGCTAGTTTCCTAAATGGTTTCAAAACCTTGCTAACTAATGATATTCTCTCCCAAAATTATGCTAGCTTGCAAATTACCTTTGAGGATGACAACACCTTCTCCCTTACAACAGTGTCTTCTCCTTCCAGCAACGCCTTCTCTATTCCAGCAACACCAAGCCCTCTCCTCACCGGTTTGTTTTCAACCCATCCAAGCCATTCTAATTCTATCAGTGCACAAACCCACCTGCTATTCTTACTCCTTTATGATGATGGCGAGCCAATGAATAGTGACCTTGGCAAAGACTTTCTTCCTCATACTTAAAAAGTGCAGCACTTGCACTCCAAGCTAAAAAAAAAAAAAAAAAAAGCATGTCTCCCTTGCATAGAATACCCAAAAGATGAAAACTTTATTATAAAATTAAAGAAGAACCCATGAGTTTTAAAAAACCATAAATAACAAAAAGAATGAAAGAAAGATAGATACAAGTTTTGATGTACATCGCATACTTGTATATGTAGATTTGTTCTCCTTCCAAAGAAGTTTTGGTTTCAGAGAAAGCATTAGACAAGTGGGTGGGTAGTCACCAAAGAGCAAAAGGTTGAAGGGATGCTGGCGGTGAAAATTGGGTGGAGATGTTATGGTGTTCTAATTTAGTTTGAGTATTTTTAAAATCTTAATGAATACTTTAAATTTGACTTGTTATAATTTTATGTGTATTTTAGTATTTTTAAAAAGCTGATGTGTATCGTCCCATATCAACAGTTTGTAAAATAGTTTATACCTATAGGCATGTCAGCAATTTTTATTCAAGAGATAATGACAATGACTAAATTGACACAACACTAACAGGTTAGGGACTAAATTGAAATACGGTGAAAAGGATAGGATCAAATATGTAGTTTATCCAAAAAACATTATATAAAAAATTATGTAAGTATAGATATAAATATAGATTAGAAAAATAAATGTTTATTTTCCAATTTTTTTTTAGTGGTCTTGTTGGCTGTCACCTTGAAATTTCGCCCCTTTGATTTAGCAAAATTACATGTTAGATCTCTACAGAAAGAAAAATAGGACGTAATTTCAAGCTTATAATCATGTTAGTAAGGCTTATAATCATGTCAAGTGCAACTTCTTAAAAGCCATTATGCTCAAATTGAGATTTGTTGCCTAGTGGATAAACCCAATTTTGGAGTGACTCTCAACTCTCAAGTATTTTGTACTCTGTACTCTATAGTATACTATAGAGTACAAAGTACTTGGGAGTTGAGAGACACTCCAAAATCAGGGGTGGGGGTATTGGACAAGGAGATTCCACTTGAATGCATTCTCAAAGGACTTGTATCCAATAAAAGATTTTTTTTTTTTTTTTTTGGTTGAAAGTAAATTCCTCTTCTATTATTTATTTTTTATAATATACAAATTTAAATATTATTGATATATGAATTTAAAAGGAAATTACAAATACATAACAAAGACCATTACAACTTAAATTAATTATGCATTGTTAGAGCATTCACAATGGTAAGGGTAAAATTTTTAGTTTTTAACATCTCAAAAACTTACTTTATCTATTTTAACACACCATTTCATAACTCTCACTACATCGATTCTCTTATTTTTCACATCTAAGCCAAACATTGTTTATTTATTAATTAATTTCTTTCTCACTTCCTCCCTCTTCCTCTCTACCACAAAAACCCAACAAACCTACCCACAACTGGCCACAAAAACCCATCAAACCCACACAATCGGCCATGAAAACCTAACACCACCACCACTACCACTAGGCTCAAAATGACATTAAACCCAACAACCCACAACCGGTTACAAAACCTATCACTACTACTCCCACAATCGGCCACAAAACCCATCATCACTACAAAAGAGAGAGTGAAGAGAGAAAAATAGGATTCGAGTCTGAGGAGAAGAGAAGAAAAAAAAAATGATAGAAGAAAGAGAGAGAACAAGCTAGAGAGCTAAAGAGAGAAAGAAATAGAAGAAGAGAGATGAATTAGAATAAAAAAATATTTTATAACTTTGTAGCTATAGTAAGTTGTCATTTTTTACAGTTTACTGTAGTTTGGATGCTAAATTTTTTAGCTTTAGCACCATGAATGCAACATGCATTTTGTTGTTTATGGTGCTAAAAATAACTTTTTAGCAAATTAAGAGCATCATTGTGAACGCTATTATATTATTCTTCAAATTTTTATGATTAAATGTAAATTAAAATGTTTGTTGTGAGTGTTTTTTTTAACAGCAATGTTTGTTGTGTAATCATCATAGAAATTATAGAAATTAAGAAGAAAAAGAATTAATGCTTGAAAAAGGTATTAAAAAAACCTTAAGAAAAATTATTTTAAGAGTCGAATCGACCCTTGATAACCTTTGAAACTTATACCGTTAAACAGGAAATTTTGAAGACCTTCGTGGCCCTCAAAACAGGTGCTCTATCTTATTTTGAGGGTTAAAAGACCCTTAAATAACCTTATTTACCAAGGGTTAAAAGATTTACATGTACAACCCTTGATGAATAAGGTTATTTAAGGGTCTCTTAACCCTCAAAATAAGATTTAAAAAAAAAAAAAAAAAAAAAAAAAAACCACAATCATGCACAAAAACCACATACTACAACCAAATATATCAAAAGTTCAATATATACAACCAAATACAAATACATCGTCCAATGTATACAACCAAATACAAAAACATCAATAGTCCAATGTACTATAACCAATCAACCCAAATCATTACAAGACAAAAATTAACATCTGAAAATAAGGATATTGTAAAGGTACTGAAAGAGCATGACCTTGGCACTAAATTCTTCTTTCGAAAGCCAGGAACCCATTTTCAACAAGGCAGCCAAAGCAGGGCAACAGCTGAACCAAATTCAAGTGTAGAAGCTAATAATGGAACTAACTGTATAAACAAGAAAACAAAAACATAAGCTGGCATTCAAAGACATTTTAGGTAGATATATAACATTAGAATTTTAAGAAAATGTATTTTCAGTGACGAAAACATTCGTCACTAAAAGTCCAGTTTTTCGTCACTAAGGACCTTTAGTGACGAAATTGGACTTTTAGTGACGAAACTCATTTCGTCACTGTAGCCCCATCACTAAAAGTCCGATTTGATTTTAAAAAAAAAAAACTTTTAGTGACGAAAACGTTTCGTCACTAAATGTTTTCCTCACTAAAAACACCATTCAGTGACAAAAATATTTCGTCACTAAAAACACTTTAGTTTACTAAATCATATTTAGTGACGAATAATTTCGTCACTAAAACTATGTTTGGGTACACATAATGACGAAAAAATTCATCACTGAAACTTTTTTTAAGAAAATCTAGGCACATATAGTGACGAAAATTTTCGTCACTAAAACCATTTCTTACAAAATTTTGCAATATTTAGTGACGAAAATTTTGTCACTAAAACAATTTTTTGTTGCTATATTTGTGACGAAAAAATTCGTCACTAAAACTTATTTTCTGTTTGTATTCTTTTCATAGCTTTGATATTAACCTGTAACCTGTCTTTACATTATTAAAACCTCACATTTGAATAACACATTTATTTCAACAACATATTCATAAAAAAAGATCCATACATTCCACAAATAAAAAATAAAACAAGTATCCAATTCAAACTCTTTCCATACAATAATTGTTTGCAATACATACAATAACTCTACCTAAACCCTATTTTAGAACTAACAGAAGATGTCCTCATATGTCTTCAAGTAATACCAAAGGTAAATCCCCTAAAAGCCACCAGTAAGAAATCTGTACAAATATAAAAACAATACTTCGTTAAAATCGTAAAGTAAAAACATTAACTATGTTATAAAAACATTTCTAACAATGCTATAAGAAACATTTCTAACAATGCATTAAGAGTAACCACACCAATAAATTAAAATCACAACTCCTAATGTATAAGTTGTAGAAAGCAAATAAAGTACTAACCAAAAAGAAAGTACTAACCTAAAGTACTAACCAAAAAGCAAATAGTTTAACACCATGTAAAGAGTGTTAATTTTTTCCATAACACTGAAAACAATTAGTTACTTTTATATATATATATATATATATATATATTGAGTGGATATTACATACTATTAATATAAGCTTTACATGTATCACTTTTAGACTTTAATTTTCAAGGAAATAAAGAAATTAAAAAAAAAAATGCTAAAGTGAGAATAAAGAAATTACAGCAAGCAACTTTTAGATTCTTCCAATGCCTCTACACTTTACCCCAATTTAGCACTCTCCAAACGCCACCCACGCCATGCATGCACTCTTAAAGAAAGCCACATTAAAGAAATGGACAACTTAAGAAAGACCAACAATTAAACATTCATATCCTCCACTTTTTCCTTATCCAGACTAAAGTTTTCAAGTACCAAAAAGAACCCCCTTTATTTTCTTATTTGACAAAACCTCTTTAAATTACACAATTAAATGAATGGGGCCCAAATCACGCTCTTGCTTAGCTGCTCTAAAAAGATTTTTATATTGAAAAAATTAGAATACATGAATAAAGGGAAAAGAACTACCATTTCTCTTTGATTTATGGATTGATATTTGCTTTTAAATAATGACACCTAATAATTAATATTTTGTTTTGTTCCTATGATCAATATGAATTTATTAGGACACCAACTCTAAAATGCAATTAACATAAACGGATACCTGAGATTGATATCAATTATCCCATGAATACAGCTTTATCAATTAAGGGCTCCACTGACCTCATGAATAGACTAAATCATACGTTCATCAAAAAAAGAAAAGAAAAAAAAATAGACTAAATCATACAGCTAATTACAAAATTTATAGTTTTAAATTATGTACCCCAAATGGGTCAATAGAGATACATGTAATGAACTTTACATCACAGTAACACAAATGGAAAACCCAGTTGGTATTTTCCCACATCACACATCAAACAAAATGCTCTAAAACTAAAAGAAAATCTAAAAAAAATGAATTACAGCAAAATAGAAACAAACAAAAAAGGAGTGCGCACATCTCGAGCCAGTGGTGGTTTGTCAAGCAGTACTCTTCATTTATGCAGCAGCTTTTTGTGAAATCAAATTGGAAGGATCCTAACTATTAAATAAAGACGTCGTCCAAATAATTCGTTTCTATTATAACTATTAAATTATTTTTAAAATAAAAATACTAAAAAATAAAAAAGTAAAAAAAGCAAGACAATATATTTCAACTTTTGCTTTTTAAGCATCCAGAATTTTGGGTAACAACTCAATTATGAGATGCAGCTGTGTTTCTCAAGCTGTACATATTAAAATGGACCTCTGTATGAACAATGCTATAAGAAAAGCCTCTCAAGTATCTAAAAAATACTACAAAAATCTATAAGAAAAGCAAAAGCAGGACAATATATTTGAACTTACTTTGAAAGCATTCAAAATTTTGGATAACTACTCAACCATGAGAAGCAACAGAATTCTCAAGCTGCATATATTAAAATGGCTTTCTATATATACAAGACTATACTCTCAAAGTAGCTAAAAAAAACATTGAAAATTTAGAAGATAAACTAATTTGCAACCACATCTTTTCCCACTTTAATAAATATAAAAACCACCATGACTATAACCAACGTGCATACCACAACTACTTCCTCTTCATATACACCATATCCCTACAACTACACCAACAACAAACACCTCTCATTTTAGACCATTTATCCATCCTTTTGCTATAATCACCAAAGCTCCGGTAATTAATCAAACACATTAGGCATACAAAACAAAGTCGCCAAGACCAGCACCAGCAATGCCCATAGACTTCAAGGATGACCTCAATTCCTTCCATAGAATTAACAACTAAAATTTGTCATAATTAATATATGATACCATAACTAAGTTGGGTAATTCTTCTGCAATCTCATCAATTTATCTTCACTCGTTGAATGCTTCATCAATTTGAGGCTTTGATAAACACTTGATGCCACAGAAAAATGATGCCAATGGCCCAATACAAGAACAAGGAAGTAAATGGACATAGCATATTGCTACCTAAATAAATCTCCAAACAGTAGCACAGAGTGCATTGAGTTTGGCTCCCCCACCCAAAGCACTTTACATAAGTATCAGCCATGAAACACATATAAAACAAAACAAAAAAAAAAAAATACAATTCTAAAAATACGTAGCAAAGCATATCTGGCTCTAGAGAAATCCATGCCAGCTACAAAGAATAAGTGATAAAGGATACTGGGTTGCCAACCGAGAAACTTTTAAAAATAGACTAACTTATACTTTCTAAGCATTCTACTGAGAACATAAGGAACAGAATAATAATGAAAAATAAAATGTAAATATGTAATACCCTTATATAAAAAGTAAAAAAACTTGAAAGGAACCTGGTGGGCACCACATTTGGCAACAAGGTAAATTGTCCATCACTTGGCACTCAATCTAATTGCCCAAAATCTCATTTGAAATGATCACAGTTCACACCCACATAGAAACTCTACTGCTACCCCTGAACTAAAAGTTAAAAGTAAAACTTTATTTTTTACCTAAAATTTGCCCCAAACCCCAACCTCTAAAAACTTCATACAACACAACAAAAAAAAAAGTATACACACAATTTAGAAGGCATTTCAAAACCACAAGCGCCGTCACTACCACCACCACATTAAGCATACACGTTGGTATTCATTCAAAGTCAAAAAGTAACATTAAAGTTTTGGTTACTTTGACACAATGACAATCAAAACTACAAACTAAAAATAATAATAATAATAATAACAACAACAAAAACATAATTAAGAAATATAAAAAAAAAAAAAAGAAAAAAAAAAAAGGAAGAAACATACCGTCGGACTTCGTGGTGGCTGTCGATGGAAGCAAATCCTTGGAGGAGTCAAAGGTGTCGTTGGTGGCTATCGATGGAGGTGTCGCCGGTGGCTGTCGATGGAAGCAAAGACGGCGGCAGTGGTGAGGTTATCGGTGAGGTGAGGTGGAGTGCGATGGCATGGTGAGGCTAATGACAAGTCTTAATGGCGGTGTGGCGAGGTGGAGAACGATGGCGGAGCAAGGATCGGTATTGTGGCAAGCATCGGCGACGGTGGAGTGTGACGGCGCCAAGAGAGAGCAACACGTTAAAGAGAAGCTGAAAAATGACTAAAATGAGGGTTTGGTTTCTTTTATAGTAATACTTTTAGTGACGAAATTATTTTCGTCGCTATAGACCACTTTCAGTGACCAATCAGAATTTCGTCGCTATAGAGCACTTTTAGCGATGAATTAGAGTTTCGTCACTAAAATGCCTTAAGGATAATCATACCAATTTTTCATCAACGACTTTGTTTCGTCACTGTTGCATTCTTTTAGCAACGACATTTGTTTCGTCGCTGATAATCTCCCAGCAAAATCTACAACAACGAAATTATTTCATCGCAAAAAACTTAGAGTTTCAGCTACGAAAAATGTCGTCTCTATAGACTTATTAAATTCGCGCCATACTTTTTCCTTTTGGCGCCCTTGTTTCAGATCAACAAATAGTGACAAAATTTCAATTTTGTCGCTAAAGATCATTATTTTTTCATTTTTAGCGACGAAATTCAAATTTCGTCACTAAAGGTTATTATTTTTAGTGACGAAATCCAAATTTCGTTGCTAAATGTAAGTTTTTAGTGACGAAAAACTTTTCCTCACTAAAATTTGTCACTAAAAATACATTTTGTTGTAGTGTAAAGGTACTGAAAGAGCATGACCTTGGCATTGAATTCTTCTTTCGAAAGCCAGGAACCCATTTTCAACAAGGCAGCCAAAGCAGGGGCAGCAGATGAACCAAATTCATGTGCGGAAGCTAATAATGGAACTAACTGTATAAACAAGAAAACAAAAACATAAACTGGCATTCAAAGACATTTCAGGTAGATATATAACATTAGAATTTCCATGTCACACTTTTTCAGGACAATTGGACAAGGAAGCTGCTCTGCTAAATTTGGAAGCTTGCGGAAGAAGGTATCCTTTTCAACAGTGTCTTTTAAATTTAGAGTCTCCATAAAATGTATTGTGTCCACCAGTTGTAACACCATATGTGGGGCAACAGATGTAACTACAAAATAACACAACCAGCCACCAAGAGATCCATACTACATTAAATTCAACACACAGGTATATTATATTCAAAATGGATGAATTATATCCAACCTTTGCCGCTCCAGAAATAGGGTTAGTAGAGCATACCCACTTGATAAAGATCGAATAATAGTATTTAGAAACCGAAGCTGCCTATGAAGAAAACTACAGAGAAAGGGATAGTCCAAGCCATTACTGACAAGGTAAATTCATAGCACTATTTGTACTCCAACTTGTGCATCCTATTTCCAAATTGAGATTGCACATAATTTTGTAGATCGTAAGAAAAATGCTTGCATCATGAACTGAAGCAGAGATGCGAATTAAAGTAAACACATGCTCAAAATTTTCCTGACAAATTTTTCCTCACAAAACAAGCATATTAGTATGGTCATTCATTGGCAAATTCTTGGTATATTTCTATATATGAGTAGCCAAGTGGCCATTTCTCCATTTACTGCCGCATTAAGCAAAAACTTGGGAACAACCAGTCCCATGAACCATCAAATTCATTTGGTGCATGTGGCCAAAACTTGGAGGTGGTAGAAATTCAAAATAATCTAGGTATCCATCATTTAGTTAGGACTTTGAAACTACTTCTATTGCTTCTAAAAAGACAAAATTTTGCCTTTGGCACTTATAAACCAGTATTGTAGTTCTAAGGATGCAATTTCTTATTTCCAGAGATTGAATAAAATTCCACAACAAAGAACTTTGATATTCAATATAATTCCTAATAATCCAGTAAGGAAAGAGGAAGGTTTATAAAAACAAAAAACCTCAGAAATTCTTGAGAGTTATGAGAGTCATATCAGGAACTAGACAACATAAATCACCCAAAAAAAATCTATATGTTTTGTTCTAGTAGCTCAACTATTGTATTGACAATGTTACTAACACTGCACATTGTAAGCATTCACAACACCAAACACAACCGTAACAGTTATAAAATACTCAAAACTATATATATTTTTTTAATCTCATTTCAAGCACTAAAGGGAGATCTGAGAGGGATATAGCAAGAAAAACTTCAACAACAAAAAAAAAAGACATACCTGATCAGTTGGGATACTCACTCTTTAGTGCATAAGCATAACAATCAAACTCAACTATGAATGGTTAGAGAGAAAAAGCATTTTTTGCAAAAACCAATCCTAATTAACTAACCATACTGCAACAATAGTAAAAAAAAAAAATTAGTAAAATGGCTGGCTGTAATTATGCAGAATCAATTCAAGCATCAAAAGCTTAAACGCAGGAAATTCGTGAAATATTAAATTGTATAAACAAACATAGCAAAATCTCCTAGATTTAACAAAGTTTGGATGATCTAATTAAATAATTATTTGAATTTCGTATTTAATTAAAAAAAAAAAGGCGGAAAGTGTAATTTACATCAATTTTTATTGATTAGATCAATTATGTAACTATAATCAATGTTTCTTGGACTCCTCAAAATCGCAGGTGATACTAGAGCCAAAAACTCTTGTTCAAAGATCCTTATAATACAAGTTCAGACAACAAAGGAATGAGATGTGGCATATTGGATTTTGGCATACAAGTTTAGACAATTTTAACAAGTGGTTTAAAACTTTTATCAAGAGAAACAACACAAAATACCCAAAAATTCCAGCCAATTACTACAAAAAGTCAATCCCATAAATCCCTGTGAAACATACCTTATGACACAAATCAGTACTTTGCCCCCCTTTAGACATCTTCACTAGAAAAAAGGGGCCATAGAATGGATCAATTAGAAGGAAAACATAAAAGAAAAGTAGCAGGATCTACCAAAAAACAACCAGGACAAACAACATAAACAAACTTCAAGCAATTAAATAGAATAACCGTTCACTCATCAAATATGCATGCAAAAAGCCAGGTTTCATCCCACTTAATTGTTTGGAGAAGGTGCCAATTGGTCATGGTTTCTACACTAGGACAGATGAAAGTCGCTAAAAGTAAGAAATAGAAGAGAAACAACTGCATAGAATAAAGAAGGGATCATTTACAGGAATAACACCATCTGCAATCTGCAGCTTGCACAACTCAGTAGCAGTAATCCTTAGTTTCTTAGTTGCCTGCACAAAAAAAAAAAAACTTTTAATAGATTAAAATTAAATTAACAACAGGCAGAAAATCCTAAGAGTGAATGCTGTATAAACCTGTGGAGCAGCTAAGGCACTCTTCCACAAGATTGCCGCGCATGCTTTTGGATTGAACCATGACAAGAATAGAGTCAAAAAAAAAAAAAAAACCAGATGAGAACGTGGGGATTTAACATATTAAAACAATTTGTGAAAACTGAGTTAGGAAGGACTTGTATCCATAATGGGAAAGAAAAAGAGAAAACTGCATCACATAATCCAAAAGCATGGGTATGTGGCCACATAAAACTAAAGATGAAACTATTTTGTTATAAGGCAGGACCATTAAACAACAGAAACATTACTTCATTTAGTAAAAACAGCTCTTTGCCCATCTCAAATTGAGAATCAAAATGGAGAACTCCGCTAGCAACTTTTAATGCTTATAAGGAGACTCAGCCCATTTTACATATATTATCAATAGCAAATGGATATATTCAGCAACCTCACAAGCAATTATTACAGATGACACTTTTTGAATCTAAGTACATTTTTCTACAGCATTAAGTTTTAACACTAGACATGATTATAAGCTTTCCTGAGATTGAGCTTCAACACCATTTCCCCTTGTTTTCCTTTCCGTTTAGAAGACAGGAAATTTTGCTGAGAGAGAGAGAGAGAGAGAGGGGGAAAAAAAAACCTTTCTAGGATTTCAAGGAAACAAGGCCACTAAAAATTGGTAAAAAAAAAAATTACTTTCTAATCTATATTTATATCTATATATACATCAATATTTATATATAATATAAAATGAATTTTTTTTTTTTAACTTATAGTTGATTTTTTTTTTTAAGTTACCATACAAGTTATCAAAAATCCACAGTTTTTCACATGATTAGTCAAATACATATTTTCAATTTGATTTTTAAAGTAACAAATATTGATAAACTATGTTTCTTTAAATTATAATTAAAGCCCACACATTTTTTTTTTTTATAAAGCAACCCAATACCAAATAAATCCTTATAAAATTAGCTTTATTTTCTAAACAATAAAAATTAGATATGTATACTGAAAAAGAATTCAGCAACACCAAGCTATGGTTTGAAGCTATCCTTATTAGTGGAAATGTCTTCAAAATTCACAACAATTGCCTAACAAAGACCAAATAACTAACAAGAATACACTAGAACGAACACAAATGTAGTAAAACACTAGAAACTTTTTGGGGGCTGCCTCAAATACGTACTAATGGGATTGCAAACACTTTGGACCAATTTTAGCTTGTCTTCATAGAGTCCTGAATCCAGGAGCTCATGGTCATCTAACCACTGAAATACCTGTTCAATAGCATCGTTAATCTTTTTCTTACATTCAGGGTCAACCTTGGCACCAATCTTCTCATCATTGATAGTATTCCTCACCCTGCAAGCATAGTCCACCAAAGCTTTCCTAGCATTAGACTTCTTCCTGTGTTCATCATCTTTAGCCTTGTATGTCTCTGCATCCTTCACAATCCTCTCAATCTCTTCACCGGACAGACTTAACTTATCTTTAGTGATGGTGATCTTACTCATCGAGCCAGTGGTAATCTCCTCAGCAAAAACATTCAAGATACCATTAGCATCAATATCAAAGCAAACTTTTACCTGAGCAACACCCTTGGCTGCTGCAGGAATACCATGAAGCACAAATTCCCCCAAGAACTTGTTATCCGTAGCTCTTGCTTTCTCACCCTTGTAAACTGGGATGATAATAGAAGTTTGGTTGTCACATTTGGTGGTGATGTTTCCCTCCTTTTTGGCAGGAATGGAAGAATTTCTTGGAACCAAAACAGACATATCTTTCGTAGGATCAGTTAACATGCCAAGAGACAAAGGGATGACATCTAAGAGCATGATATCTTGAAGTTTCTGATAGATTTTAGACCCCTTAAAACTCAATAGATTTAACCTAGGTAATTAGCCAAGTTGTTACTTAGTCCAATTTAACAAATCTAGGTTATCACAATAACAAAGATTATATCATGCAAAGCAGCGGAAAGATAAATAACACAAGATATGATCACCCAGGAAACCAAACCGGTAAAAACCTGGGGAGGATTTGACCTAACTATCCTCAAGGTAAACTTGAATCCACTATCTTGAAAGAATCGAAGTTCATACAATAAGACTTCCAAGCCCCCACGCTCAACTTCTTATTGCTACCAACCAGTAGAACTTACTGACACGACCACGTGCAAGCTTCGAATCCACGGACTCCTTCTTTCTTGGATTCACCACCAGATACAAGCATACCCGCTTGTGTTTTCTTTAAGCTTCAATGGCAGTAACCGAGTTGATCATCAAGGTGTAGATAAATCTTCTCCTTGAAAACCCTAAGTTTGTGTAAAGGAAAACTCCTCTAGATCTCACAAAAGATTTACAAAAACCGCAATATGAGCAACACTAAAACGTGGCTAGGGTTTGCCTTTTATACTTAGGACAAATTAGAAAACCCTAAAACGTTTTAAAACAACTAGGGCTGAGTTGGAAATCTGCAGAAAAAACATTCTGCCCGAGCTTCGATCGATCGAGCCTAAGCTTCGATCGATCGAGCCAGACCAAAATGCATAAATCTTTTCTGCATTAGCTCGATTCCAACTTTACATAAATGCACAACTTTGAGCAAGACTAAAACACTTCTAAAACACATTGTTTTGATCATGGTTTGCCAACAATATACATTAGAGTTCTAAATACATAAATACCTAAGTCTTTAGAACCTAACAGTTTCTCATTATCTTTACCAGTCAAGATAGTAGCTTGAACAACGGCTCCATAAGCCACAGCCTCATCTGGATTAATGCTCTTACAAAGCTCCTTTCCTTTGAAGAAGTCTTGCAACAACTGTTGCACCTTAGGAATTCTGGAAGAACAACCCAAAACAACAACATCATGGACACAATTCTTGACCATCTTTGAGTCAGTCAAGCACTTCTTCACAATATCAATACACTTCTTGAACAAATCCATGTTGAGTTCCTCAAATTTGGCACGGGTAATAGTTGAAGAGAAATCAATACCTTTATACAAAGAATCGACTTCAATGTCCGTCTCAATTGCAGAAGAAAGAATATGCTTTGATTTCTCACAAGCAGTTCTTAGCCTCCTAAGAGCTTTGGGGCTATCACTAATGTCCACCTTGTGTTTCCTCTTAAAATCTTTGGGGCTATCACCCATTAGGTTCTTTAAATATATGGGTCTAAGGGGGGTATTTTAGTAATTTTTAGGTTTCAAGGGTATTTCGGTCACGTTTTTAGGTTTTTGGGGGGTATTTTGGTCATTTTAAAGGCTTTGAGGGTATTCTAGTCATTTTATAGGTTTCAGGGGGTATTTCAACTATTTTTTTATGTTTCAGGGTATTTCGGTCACTTTTTAGGTTTATGGGGCATTTTGGTAATTTTACAAGTTTCGGGGGTATTTCGGGCATTTTTTAGGTTACAGGGTAATTTGGTAATTTTTTAAGTTTCAGGGTATTTTGGTCATCTTTTAAATTTCGTGTGTATTTTGGTAATTTTTATGTTTCGGGGGGGTATTTTGGTCATTTTTTAGGTTTAAAGGGTATTTCGGTCATTTTTAAGGTTTAGGTGTTATTTTTGTCATTTTTAGGTTTTGGGGGGTATTTTGCTAATTTTAAAGATTTTGGAGGTATTTTGGTCATTTTAGTGGTTTTTGAGCATATTTGGTGATTTTAGAGATATCGAGGATATTTTGGTCATTTTAGAGGTTTTATGGGTATTTTGCTCCTTTTAGAGATTTTGGGGATATTTTGGTCATTTTAGTGGTTTTTAAGCACATTTGGTAATTTTAGAGATATCGGGGGTATTTGGTCATTTTAGAAGTTTCATGGGTATTTTGCTCATTGTAGAGATTTTGGGGATAACTTTGGATGTCTAAGGGTATATTGGTAATTTTGGAAGTGTATGGGGTATTTGGGTCATTTTAGGTATTTTAGGGTATTTTAGAAATTTTGGAGATCAAGAGGGTATTCAAGTAGTTTTAAAGGTATTTGGGTCATATTGGGTTAAATGAGTAGGTTACTAATTAAATGGGTTAGGTTGGGTTGGTAATGGATAATTAATTTATATATAAACGGGTCATAAATGGATAAATAGGTAATTATACACCCAACCCGCCCATTTGCAACCCCTACTCTGAACTAAGTGATCAAAGAATCTCCTATCAATCCACTGCTTTGCATATGCAACATAATAACTTTTTAGAAATAGTTCAAATAGAAAATGAAAAAAATTATAAGACAACAATAAAGCCCAAGAAGCAGAAATTAGATATTGATTTTCTTTTTTTGGTTGACAATTATATTTTATTTGTGAATCTATATATATAATAATAGGTAAAGTAAAGAGAAAATTCAATTAAAGTTCAAATTGGAATTCAATTAGAGTCTAATTTTGCACCATGTGTCTCATCTAATGTAAATTTCTGAATTTTGTGCCTAGTGAGTTAATTTAGTATAAAAAATTATTTTCAATTAGAGTTTAATTTTGCGCCACGTGTCCCATTTAATCTAAATTTTTAAATTTTTGTGCCAAATTAGTTAATTTAGTGTAGAAAACAAAGAGTCCAATATGATAAACCATAAAAAACATAATCATATAACTAAAAAAATTCAAATTTATAAGTCATCTATATATATATATATATATATATAGGTAAAATTTAGAAAAAATTGAATTAGAATTTGAAATTATAATCCAATTTAATTTGCGCCATGTGTCTAAATTTATGTGAGAACTACACCATAATTATCCACTTAAGCTTGTGCCATGTGTCTATTTATATTTTTTAATCTTTGTGTCAAGTGAGTTAATGAGTGTAAAATACAAAAAATCTAATATTAATGAACCATAAAGTTATATATATATATATAAAACAATCACATATACTCAAATAAAAATCACTACTTGTTTCTCAAAAAATAAATAAAATAAAAATCACTACATAACAAAAATCACCACATGTTCTATCTTATTAAAAATTAGAAAAAAAATGATCATAAGTAGTATTAAATTTAGGTAAGAATTTTAATATATGACTAATTATGTTTACTTTAAAAAAAAAAATGTAAGTTTTTAGACCCTTTAAACACAAACAGATTAACTTAGTTATTTAGCCAAGTGATTAACTTAAGAAAATTATGCAAATCTAGGTTAACACAGATAAATCATATCATTGAAACAGTGCAGAAAATAAAGAACACAACAATATGATAACCCAGGAAAACCAAACCGGTAAAAAACCTGGGGAGGATTTAACCTAGCTATCCTCAAGGTAAAACAGATCAATTATGAAAGAATTGAAGTTTTACAATAGCAACTTATACCACTAACATCCTATTACTACCTCGAGTAGAAAACTTACTACCACGACCACGTGATAGCTTTGAATCCACGGACAACTTAGCAACCACAAGTACTCCCACTTGTATTTCTCTTTAAGCTCTTTGTGCAGCAACTAAAACGATTATCAAGCTCTTGATATGAATCTTGATTCTTGATCACCCTAAGTATGTATGAAGGCAAACACCTCTAGATCTCACAAGAGATTCACACATACAGCATAAACAACTGCCATAAAACGTGGCTAGGGTTTTTTCTTTTATACTTAAGACAAAACATAAAACCCTACACGTCATACAGACTTGGACTGAGTTGGAAAATTCTGTAGAAAAACAATTTACACGAGTTTTGATCGATCGAGTCTAATTTTCGATCAATCGAACTTTGCAGATTTACACAATAAATCCTGCAGTACACTTGATTCTAACTTTACACAAAAACACACTTTGAGCAGCCTAAATCTAGACTAAATATTTTGATCATGGTTTGCCAACATTACACATTGAAGTAAAAAATACATTAGTTCCTAATTCCTTAGAACCTAACAAACTCCCCCTTTGGCAATCCTGGACAAACACATACTAAAACAAAATGCTCAAAGCTACAAAAAAAAAAACAGCCCAACCAAAAAACAATTCAACCTAACTATTATCTATCAGTTGCAAGTGTAGACAGCAGCACAACTGAATCAACCTGTATATTCTTGTAACACTTAACAAACACATAAATGCATGTGTGGAAAATACAAGTAAAACAAAATAAATTCTTGATTTCACATAACATAAAATAAAAGATATATATCATGAATAATCTCATAAATATAAATCAATAATCAATGTAGTACAATATGAAACAAGAAACAAAAACAATAACAAAATGTCTCCCCCTATCATATACAACTCATAAAAAATAAAGACATCATGAGCCAAAAAAAATAAGTATAAAGTGAAGCACCTAGATATAATCTACAAATTCAAAAAAAAAAAAAAAAAAAAAAACTCTCCCCCTATTTCCATCCATATGTACTCCCTCTTTTTGTGACAAATTGCCAAAGGGCAATCAAGACTCATCATCAAAAGGAGGTGGTGGAGGTGACCGTCTAAAACTCGCCAACTCTGCATGCAATGCCTGTAGCTCCGTGAGCATGTCCACCAAAAGCTAACCATGAGCCGCCTAAATGGTCATGACAGTGTCCAACATACGACGAATGCTTGAATTATCCGAAGTAAAAGGTGGAGAATCAACAACAGCAGTTGGATCAACATGCATCTACAGTCGGATCACCTGAAGAAGGAGGAGGAGGAGGAGGTGCAACACCCGAAGACAACTCAAATTTATGTCGTTTAGAGCTAGCTCTCATCTGAGCAGCTCTCTGCCTAAGAAAGGTGGCACCTATAGGAGCTATGATGTGAACAGGCTCAGATGCAGGAAACACCTCAAAACCTAAATGTAATAAAATCCGATGAATGAAAACTGGAAAGAAAAGAGCATGAGCAGAAGAACTACTCCTATGAACCTCAACCAAAGATTGAATAAAAAGATAAGGAAAACTCATAGGAGCATTTGTGACAAGGGCATACAAAAATGCACATCTCTCTATAGGAATGGTGTGCAAGTGAGAGATGGGCCAGATAGAATGGCAAGAAATCCGGAAAAAGAGATAATGAATCTTGGTCAACTCGTGAGAAGTGATCCGAGGTTCAGTACCCTACTGGATAGAAGACCCATAAAGATATGACATAATGTCATCGAGTGGAGGAAACTCATCATAAGGATAGATAGGCTGACATACTAAATATACCCCAAGAGCAAAGGCCACTACTGAAGGAGTAATGGTGTACTCTTCACCCCGTATCCAACTCCTCACAAACTGAGTGTTGGAATCAGTGGAATGAACAGAGGGGTTCAAGTAGAACTCTCTGATCAAAGTAGCCGGAGGAGGAGGGTCAATATCCATCAATGGCAACCAGCCCCTATGCTCAAAATTTCTCCTAATCTCAAGGTCAAGCTCATCTAAAACTACCTTTCTCTCAGGCCACACAGATCTAAGAATGTTTAACTTCTCATAAGTCTCTTGGTTTTTTTCACTAAGAGACCTCTCACTATCAAAAGATGGAGTAGAAGAGGTGGATGTCCTATGGGCTCTAGTCTTCCTAACTATGATGCTAAGGTTGGAATAGGATAGACAAAAAAGAAACAAAGAAAAAAAAAAACAGAGAAAACCCAAGGAAAAATTGGATCAGACACAGTTAGAACAAAAACAATATAGAAAATAACAATCTATATGATGCATGAACATTATTAACCCATGACGTATGCTTTAATGCAGTGAGAATAGTTCAATTACACTTTAAAAACACAAAATTGGATTGAACATAGAGTTTATATCAAAACCCCCAAATTTTGAAAACCCACTTTCAAAAATTCCAACAACTTGACCAAATTATCATTACACAAGTTAGATAATGGTATATAATGATAAAATTAAACAAGAACACAAGCCAATTTCATCAATTTTTGCTTAATTAAACAAAATCCCCAATTCGGATAGTTTCAAACCCTAGAAATTTCAATTTTTCCAAATTCATCAAATTGATCAAATTAAACCTTGAAGAACATGTTAATATCATCTAACAACAAAAACCCATTGATCAATTGTGAAAGAAATTAACTAGAACATCAAAAACCCCAAATTTTATGAAGTCCGAAAATCTCCCTTAAATGCATGAAAAGTGTGATTAATCTAAAAAAGAAAGGGCAAAATAGTCTTATTGGTACAAGATGACAAAAACCTTGAAGAAATTTTGAGGGAAAACAACAAAAAAGTTTTGAAAAGTTTTGAATAGTGAAGAACACGTGAAAAACTTAAGTTTTAAAAAACTCTCGGAACGATTTTTGATTGAGCAAAAAATAGATTCAATCAATTGAAAATTACATTCGATCAATCCAGCAACAATCGAGCATCGATTGAGCCAAGCAGATTCAAACCAAAATTTTAATCGCAATTTCGATCGGTCGAGTTACAAGTTCAATCGATCGAAAATCTGGAAAAATAAATTTTTTGAAAAACAGAGCATTTTAATGCAGAAACTCCTCAAAGCACAATGTTTTATAAATAAAATGCGTGAGTATGAGATAAAATGTTTTTCAAAAACCCTTGAATTTAACCTATATCTTCCAAAAACAAGATTTTGAATCATTTTGTCCCGAATTCTCAAACATTAAACATATTTTGCATTAAAATCAAGAGACTTTTAATCTTGGATGGCCATAACAAGATCACAGACAATAACGTGTACAAAATTTAGCAAAGAGTAACTTGTGTAGTGTGTGCAACTAGTAAAAACTTGAGATACATGTGAGGTGATATGTGAATAGTAATTAATCACAATTGTTACAAAATTCATCACATAAGTTTGAAAATAACTATCACCTAAAGAGTTACATCATATAACTCTCATATCTCCTAGAATAAAAGCTTGCAATCATGTAAGTTTTTTGATTTGCCTCATAATGTACACACCAATTTTATTTGATTTGAAATTTATTCAGATAGCCAAGATAATGTACACACCAATTTTATTTCAATTTGAATTTTATTATAAGCCGAAGCTACACTTTATGTTCTTTTTGTACATGTGCTACACTTTTTCGAGCACAAAATCTTATGATATGCAATAAAGTGTTCATGATTGGCTAATAAACAGTGATAAGACGATTATTTATGCCTTTTTCTAAGGATTTTTTAGTCCTTACAATCAAAAGCATGTGACTTCAAGATCAAGATCATGTGATCAAAAACTATAAACAACTCCCACACAACATGCACTACAAAGCTCAAAGTAGTAAAGTGCAATAAAATAATCTCATCCAAGCTAAACAAGGTACATAGACAAATTATGTAAAGATAATACGGCTAACCTTGATTTCAAATCCAAGAAACAATTAATGCAAAACACATTTTTCTTCCATTTTCCACCTTTTTTTATATATAATTTTTGAAAAGAATAACAAAAACAACCTAGTATGAGATGCATGAATGTTATGCAATGCAAATCCTAGAACAAAAAGAAAACAAAAGCAACAAAGAGGAATGGTCGCAAAGAATAGAACGATGAAGCACAAGGACCATGTTAAGAAAACTCAATTAGATTGAGTCTTTTGCATCCATAACCTTTTAGATGCAACTCTTGCATTGGAGTTATTATTCATATTAGAATGCTGATCAACTCTAGGATTGGAATAAAGGTTTAAAACCTTTACCAATGCACCAATAAGTACCATAGGATCTTGTGCTTGAGGCACAAGTACTTTTGGCTTATTTGCTCGCTTAGCAGCTTGCAACTTGAAACAATTTGGACGAATGTACCCAGACTTTCCATAAAAATGACAAACCCATGCAGGTCTATCATGCACCTTGTCCTTAGGAGGGTTAGAAGTCTTAGGTTTAGACTCTTTAAGATCAACCCTAATCTTTCTAAGAGGAGTAACTTCTGCTGGTTTGACAATCTCACTCACGGGAGGCCTAGAAGAAAAAACAAAGTTTGTGGAATGATTCTTAGAAACAATGATGCTATCTTCAAAACCTAGACCAGTTTTGTCTAAGGGAGACTTCTAAATACTAAGCATGTGATCAAGTTTGGAACTAGCAGTCCTATTTGTTTGTTCTCTAGCAACATATAATTCAAGTTCTAAATTTTTAACCTTATCAAGTAACAACATGTTCTCAGTCTTCACCTTATCAAGCAATTCATTAGCATCAATTAATTTCAAGAGCAAATTTTTCTTATCAAGTTCAAGAAAAGCAATTTTTTGTAAGCCTAAATCAACATTCATAGCATCCTTTGCAGCAATTTTGCAAAGTTTATTATAGGCTTCTTGCAAATTAGCACTCTCAGAGAGTTCCCCATTAGAAGGGTTCTTATCAACTACAACTTCATCAACTACAACAGTAGCTGTGAAAGCAATGAAATTTCCATCATCATCACTACTAGACTCATGATCAGAAACTTCATCATCATTAAGGGTTACAGACATAGCTTCACCCTTTGATCTCAAGAATGTAGGACATATTGATTTCACATGACCATACCCTTGACAGCCAAAACATTGTTGACTCATATAATTATTTGAGGTTTGACCTACTTTCTCTTTAAATTTTTCAGCATTATTCACCTTAGTGGGATCATTCCTCCTAAAATTTTTAGGTTCAACATTGTTTTTATCTCTTGCCCTTCTGTTATTGTTCATAAGAAAATTTCTAAAGTTCTTGGCAAGATATGCAATCTCTGTAGCAAAGAGTTTATTATCAAATCCATTCCCATCAACATCATCAACAGACTTAAGAGCCATTGATTTGGATTTGTTTATCTTGGGTAAGTCTAACTCATAGGATTGAAGAGATCCTATAAGTTCATCAATAGGGATGGAGTCTACATCCTTACTTTCAGTTATGGTAGTCACTTTGGGTCTAAAGTCCTCAGTCAAGGATCTAAGTATCTTCCTAACAATTTTAGGTTGATCATAAATTTCACCCAAATTATAAGTAGAGTTAACAATATCATTCAATTTAGCATAGAATTCATCAAAACATTCATCATCAAACATTCTAATACTTTCAAATCTAGTAGTTAACTGCTGCAGTTTGTTAATCTTGACTGCCTTTATACCTTCATGCACAGTTTGGAGAATATTCCATGCAGTATAAGTAACCTCAACATTAGAGATTCTCTTAAATTCCTCCATAGAAACAACATTAAAAATAGCATTCATGGTTTTGCTATTAAAAGCGGCTGCTTCTTTCTGAGAAGTTTGCCACTTACTAACAGGAGTAGTGGGCTTCTCCCATCCGTATTCAACGGAATTCCAAACTCTCTCATCAATAGATCTTAGGAATGCTTTCATCCTTACTTTCCAGTAGGCATAGTTGTTCCCATCAAAGTGAGGTGGGATCACAAGAGAGTAATTGTGTTCCATGACAATAGGGGTCAAAGATCAACTCTTAGATCAAAGGATCTAAATGCTAGAGCTAACCTGTTCCGATACCACTTATACGTTTTTAGACCCCTTAAATACAAACAGATTAATCTAGTTATTTAGCCAAGTGATCAACTTAGGTAAATTATGCAGATCTAGATTAACACAGATAAATCATATCATTGAAACAGTGCGGAAAATAAAGAACACAACGATATGATAATCCAGGAAAACCAAACCGATAAAAAACATAGGGAGGATTTAACCTAACTATTCTCAAGGTAAAACAGATCCACTATGAAAAAATTGAAGTTTTACAATAGCAATTTAGACCATTAATATCCTATTGCTACCTTGAGTAGAAAACTTGCTACTACGACCATGTGACAACTCCAAGTTCACGGACTACTTCTTTCTTGGATTCACAGTAACTACAAGTACACCCACTTTTGTTTCTCTTTAAGCTTTTTGTGCAGCAACTGAAACAATCATCAACCTCTTGACATGAATCTTGATTCTTGATCACCCTAAGTATGTATGAAGGCAAACACCTCTAAATCTCACAAGAGATTTACACATTCAGTATAAACAACAATCATAAAATGTGGTTAGGGTTTTTCTTTTTATACTTAAGGCAAAACATAAAACTCTACATGTCCTACGGGCTTGGGCTGAGTTGGAAAATTCTGCAGAAAAACAATCTGCACGAGTTTCGATCAATCGAGTCTAATTTTCAATCGATTGACCTTTGCAGATTTACACATTAAATCCTGCAGTACACTCGATTCCAACTTTACACAAAAACACACTTTGAGCAGCCTAAATCTAGACTAAATATTTTGATCATGATTTGCCAACATTACACATTGAGGTTCTAATACATTAGTTCCTTAGAACCTAACAAAAATAATTTGACTAATTATCTATATTTTATGATAAAAATTGTGTTTAATTTTAAATGTATCTTTATGTATGCATGAATGCATGTGTTACAAGCTTTTAAAAAAATAATAATAATTTGACTAATTATTTATATTTTTATAATAAAAATTTTGTTTAATTTTAAATGTATCCATGCATTTGTATGGAGTTACATGCTAGTTAAAGGAATGAAAGGGGACATTTTGTAGCTCATATAATAAAACTAATAAAATATTTTTAAAAGGGAGAAAAAAAAAATCAACTATTGGCTCATGAAGCTGCTCTTGATAACATTGTGATTTCACGTTAAAATCTTAAATTTGATTAGAGCTGATGATACATGGATACAAAGTTTGAAAATTTTAAACGGAGATTTGATAATTACAGTCACTAAGAGTTCATAATTGATGCATATAACGGAAAAAGTTATGAGTTCGTTAAATGATTTTTACTATTGAAATTGTGAATGCTATTAACATTATTAAAGTGATTTAAGTGGAGAAATTTTTATTTTCTGCTGAACTATTGTAGGGAGGAACATCTTTATGGCTAACATGTGAGTGCACAATAATTTTAAAAAGAAAAAAAGAAAAAAGAAAACAAAAGAAGTGAAACTGGAAAATTCCTGAAAATAAGTTTTTTTTTTTTTTTTTTTTTTTTTAAGGAGTATATCATACACCAGCAATAAATTGTGTTTTTGGTGAATGAGAATTTAGAACATAAAACTTTATCTGTGGTCAAATACAATCCGAAATAAGTAGTTCTAACAGTCGCCAAAATAATAATCCATGTATAAGCAAGAGCCAAGAAGACAGGCTTAGACAAACGCAATATATAATATGACTACCAAGAATATACATTGATGTTGGTAAGTAAAAAACCAAATTTTTTAGAATAAAAAAAAATAATAATCTAAAAAAAAAAAAAAAAAAAAAAGGAAAAAGATCTTTGAAGATTACCGAAAACAGAGTTGGCGGGGTTCTTGGCAACCCGGTTCATGGCGACATCACCGACCAAGCTTTGGGTAGGAGTGAAAGCAACATAGGAGGGAGTAGTCCTGTTACCTTGATCATTCACTATTATCTCTACTCTTTCATTTTGCCACACTGCCGCACATGAATACGTTGTGCCCAGATCGATCCCAATTGCCAGGCCCTCTCCTTGGTTTGACATTCTTTTGCGGAACAAATTCAAAGACTTCATTTTTTGGAACAGATCAGAGACTTTTGAAGTAGATGAATTAGTACTATGAGACAGTTTTATGAAAGCTTTATGCATCATACACTATATATAAAAGCATAGACGCACAGTATCTATAGAGTCCTTGATATGCTTCCTTTAATTTACCCTTAGAATAGCAAATCATGATTACCCAGTAGACACCAATTAACTTAAACTTTCTTTTGCATTGGAGGAGTCCAATGAATCACATCCAAATCTTGCATAGAGATCATATACGCAAAAGGTTGGAGAACTTGGCAGTGCAATCTATTAGGAAATTCAAAGAACCAAGCAAAAGCAATAGAAACAATATCTCCAAGCTCGTGCACACTTCCTCCATGAAGGATAAATTTTCGTTGCAGGAACGGAGCCAAGAGTTTATCCTAAGGGGGCCAAATCATGAAAAAATAAATCCTTGTTTAAGAATTAATACTTGATAATTGAAAAGTAAAATTAGTGTCTATCCATTGTTGACAAAATATAAATAAAATAAAAGATATGATAGGGTATTTTGTTCTTAGCACATTTCAACTTAATCACATCAAGATGTAGTTCAATATTCTTTTAAATCCCAAAATTCATTTATGATTAAATTTTCATTAAATTTCTAATTTATGGGATCTCTTTAGAGTTTAGACCAACTTAATTTATTCCTTTTATAGAAATATTAGAAAGGCTTTATAATTTTAAACTTTAAAATCCAAAAATATAAAGACAATAAAGGAACTTATTATAAATGATAAGGTGCTACGGCAGACTATATTGACCATCATCATTATGTTGTAAGGGTTTGGCACAAATTTGTTATTGCTTTCCAGAAACGTTTATGGGACTGCAAATGCTCTCAAGCCATTTCAGCTTGTCATGATACAGTTGCAAATCCATGAGCTGGAGATCATCTAACCATTGAATCGCCTCTTCAATAGCATCTTCAATCTTTTTCTTAAATGCAGGGTCAAGCTTGTAACCAATCTTCTCATCATTGATAGTAGTCCTCATGTTGTAGGCAAAGTTCTCCAGAGCTTCCTTAGCCTTAATCTTCTTCCTGTGATCATCATCTTCAGCCTTGAATCTCTTTGCGTCTTGGACAATCCTCTCAATCTCTTCAGTGGACAGCCTTGCCTTGTCATTGGTGATAGTCATCTGCCTCCTCACACCAGTGGTCATTTCCTCGTAGAAACATTTAAGATGCCATTAGCATTAATTTCAAAACAAACTTTTATCCGAGCAACACCCCTGGGTGCTGGAGGAATGCCAGAAAGTATAAATCCTCCCAAGAAGTTGTTGTTCTCAACTCTAGCTCTTTCACCCTCGTAAACAAACTCAGGTACAGAAGCTTGATTGTCAACCGTGGTACGGTGGTGGTGAAGAACCCCTCCTTCCTGGTGGGAATAGCAGAATTTCTTGGAATCAAAACAGACCTCTGTGTTCCGCGAACTGATACACCAAGGGAGAGAGGGGTGGCATCCAAGAGCACGATGTCTTGAGTTTCCCATTTCTCATACCAGTTAAGATTGAAGCTTGAACAGCTGCTCCAAAAGCTACAGCCTCATCGGGATTAATACTCTTGCAAAGTTCCTTCCCATCAAAGAAGTCTTGCAACAACTGCTGCACCTTGGGAATTCGGGAAGAACCACCTGAAAGAACAACATCATGGACGCAGCTCTTATCCATCTTAGCATCAGTCAAACACTTCTCCACAATATTGATGCACTTCCTGAATAAATCCATATTGAATCTCTGCACCTTGGGAATTCGGGAAGAACCACCTGAAAGAACAACATCATGGACGCAGCTCTTATCCATCTTAGCATCAGTCAAACACTTCTCCACAATATTGATGCACTTCCTGAATAAATCCATATTGAATTCTGCAAATTTGGCACGGGTAATATTTGAAAAAAAATCAATACCATTATATAAAGAATCGACTTCAATGCAAGTCTCAATTGCAAAAGAAAGAATCCTCTTTGCTTTCTCACAAGCAGTTCTTAAAAAAGAATCCTCTTTGCTTTCTCACAAGCAGTTCTTAACCTCCTAAGAGCTTTGGAATTCCCACTAATGTCCACCTTGTATTGCCTCTTAAATATTTCAACAAAGTGATTCACTATTCGGTTATCAAAGTCCTCACCTCCAAGGTAAGTGTCTCCAACAGCCTTCACTTCAAAGATACCCTTGTCAATAGTAAGTAGTGAGACATCTGTAGTGCCACCACTCAAATCAAAAGTCAACACATTACTCTTGCCAATGCTATTTGTAATCTTGTCTAGACCGTAAGCAAGGGCTGCAGCAGTTGGTTCATTAATTATACGTAGGACATTTAGGCCTGCAATGCTTTTGGCATCCTTTGTAGCCCTACGCTGGGAGTCATTGAAGTAGGCGAGGACAGTAACAACCGCATTCTTCACAGTTTTGCCTAGGTATGCTTCAGCTATTTCACGCATCTTTATTAGGACCATAGATGAGATTTCCTCAGCAGCAAAGTGCTTCTCTTCGCCTTTATAGTTGACCACAATCATAGGCTTATCACCAGGACCTTCAATGACCTTAAATGGCCAAAGGTTGAAATCACTCTGAACCAAAGGATCACTGAATCTCCTACCGATCAACCGCTTTGCATCTAGAAAATAATTTCCCTTTTAAGAAACAGATATGTCAAATAGTAGATGAATAATACAATCTTAATGCACAAGAAGCATTATATATTGAGTTTTTTTTTTTTTTTTTTACCAGTATACTTTTCATTCCTGAATTTAAGAAATTGAAGCGAACATTCAGTAGCTCATGATCCTAATAAGATAGTATAAAAGAGAGAGGACAAAGGAAAAATCAAGATTAAATTATAAATTACACTCATGTTTGAGGTTATTTTGATTTTACTCCCTAAAGTTTCAAAATTTCAATATGCACTCATAACATAAAGTCTCATGAGTAGTCAATCCCTTCCAACTTTGTGTTGTGCCTAGCTGTCTTAAGCGTATAAGATTGGGGCCGCAATGCTGCCCTCTATGTTTGTAACTTACATCTATGTTTGAAATTGTATTGATTTGAACCCTCTATGTTTGGAACTGTCATACAGCCTCTATCTTTGAAATTGTTCTAATTGATTTCGAACTTAACAGCTAACCAAAGATCATTACAAGCCCTCACCTCAGGGAAGGATTTTTTTTTTTAAGGCTTCACACATTGATGGAAAGCAAATCCAAATGATGATACCTGAAGTTAGGAGAGCTAATCAAAATATTGAAACTTTAGGGGAGCAAAATTAAAATTACCCCAAACTTTATATATATATATCAACCATTGCAACATATACTTGAAGCTGCCATTGTGATCTCACGTTAAAATTTTAAATTTGATTAGAGCAGATAAAACAAGTTTGAAATTTATAAACATAACTTTAATTAAAATTTTGATAATTACAATTACTAAAGCAAATAATTCATAATTGATGCAAAAATGGAAAAAAGGTTTTTGGTTTTTTAAATGAGTTTTATTATTGAAGTTGTGAATTCTTATTCTCCGACATTGAACCCTGAATAGAATTCAATAGATGACGTTATGATATTTAAATCCTTAAAATAAAAAAAATAATAAATAAATAAATAAAAAGTCAGATTATTTGAATGCTAGTATTTTTTTTTTTTTTTTTGATAGGTAAATTCTAGTATTAAACATTCTTAAAGTGATTTTTTTTTTTTTTTTTTGTGGGTCTTAGTTAGCTCAATTGGTCTGATGGTTAAATAAGAGATTTGAGGTTCAATCCCTGCCTACATAAAAAACTAATTGGTATTTTGGTTTAATGATAAAAAGTTATCATTAGGAGCGGATGTCATAGGTTGAAACTCTAAAAAAAACATGGTTTTTTTTTTTTTTCCTTTATGAAAATTTTTAAAGGAATTAAAGTGATGAGCATTAGGAACAAAATTTAACAATGATTACAAACAGCCTGACATACATACAAATAAATTTTGCTTCCACAAAACTTGTTACCCAATAATCCATATCATCAGGGTTCTAAAAAAATAATAAATAAATAAATTAAATATACCAATGTCTTCACATTTGCTCTACGCAAGGAGAAATTATAAGATCCACATGGTGGACAAGTGATGTGATCCATCATTCCACTAAAAAAATTCCACTTGTTTAAAATTGTTAGTTAGAAAAAAATTTTAAACAGAAATTAATTACTGACTCAGCAATTTTAAACAAGTGGAAGTTTTTTAATAAAATGGTGGACAAATAACGTGGTCCACCAAAAGACTATAATTTCTCCTACGCAAGTGCAAATAATAAGAACAGATATTTAACTAGTTGGTATTTTATGATGTGTTTATAACATCTAAGATTCAAAATTTCCTTTCCCAGTTGTAACTATTAAATTATAATTAAAAAAAAACTCATTTTATGAAATTGTTAGCAGTTATGTGGGTGTATGTGAAGTTGTTAGTGAGAGTATAATTTATTAAGATTTTGGATTCATTTGGATACCGCTTATTTTGCTGAAAACTGAAAACAATAAAAAAAAATAATAATAAAGTTACTGTTCATGCGTTTGGCACTGTTCATAAGCCTAATATCACTTTCATGGACAATGAACAGTGCCAAACACGTGTCCAGGAAAAAAAAAAAAACAAAAAAACCTGCAGAGAACGCATTGCAGAAAACACAATACCCAAACGCCACCTTCAAGTAAATAAACAAATAAATCTTTATCCAAAAACAATACCCATTAAATATGTCAACCAGCAAATAACATATATTGATATTGGAAAGTGAAAGTTAAGATTTTAAGTTAAAAAAATAAAAAATAAAAAAAAAATAAACTTTTTATTAATCCCATTTTTTGTTTGGAAGGAAAAAAAGTTCATTGAAGATTTTACCAAATACAGAGTTGGTGGGGTTCCTGGCCACCTGGTTCTTGGCGGCAACACCTACCAAGCGCTCCATAGGAGTGAAAGCAACGAAGGAGGGAGTGTTATTGTTACCCTGATCATTCACTATTATCTCTACTCTTTCATTTTGCCACACTGCCACACATGAATTCGTTGTACCCAGATCGATCCCAATCGCTGGGCCGTCTCCTTGCTTGTTGGCCATTGTTACAACAAGTTCCAAGACCTCTTTTTCAGAACAGAACTTCAACGACTCTTTTTTTTTTAGCCCCTGAGGACAAAAAAGTTCAAATACTTTAGTAAACCAAAACGAAGTAGATGAATGAATACTATGAGACTACACTTCGGCAATGAAAATGTTGAAGAAGGTCCAATATCCTTCTGGAGGGTGGGGAAGGTGGAGGCTTTCTGTTGTAAACCAAAACGATGATGCAATGGAGGCTCTCTTTTTGTACCCAAATATGTTTCAGTAACTGACTCCGTGTTTGAAAAAATTCTTATACCAATTGAATTTTGAAATCCTTTATGCCACAAACAATATAGATGTTCCCGTAGGTTTCAATTAACTCAGCTGGTAAAAAAAAACTGACTCCGTGTTTGATATTTCCACTTTCTAGATAATGCAATTGATTTTTTTTTTTTTTTTTGGGGAAAAAATTCTTATACCAATTGAATTTTGAAATCCTTTATGCCACAAACAATATAGATGTTCCCGTGGGTTTCAATTAACTCAGCTGGTAAAATTTCTGATAATTAAATAAGAAATCTGAGGATTCAATCCTCGTCTATACCAAAAACCAATTGGTGTTTTGGTCTGATGATAAAAAATTATCATCAAGAGCAAACACCATAAATTGAAAATTCCTCAAAAATACAAATGTTCCCTTATAAAAAAATAAAAATAAAATATAGATGTTCCCTTTTTTTTCATTTCCAAAATTAACCCTACTGATTTAATTCCAAGACAATAATTTTTTTATTAAAAAAAACTACGATTCTTGATTTTTCAAAAAATAGTTTGACAAATGATTATAACAGAAATTTAAATAGAAAAAAATAATATAAAAATACTATAAGGCAAAAGACATTTAACTTTTGTTTGACTTCACAATAATACAATATTTTATCACATAAACTTTTGAGATCTCCTAATTTTACACCTCATTATTCTATAATATATTTTAATTTAATTTTACATTTTATCATATATTTAAATCCTACATTAAAATTTTACCAAATCATATTTTCTAAAAATAATAGAATAAATACTTTCATACACAAATACAATCATAATAAATGTTTAATAATACTATAATATAAAATTTCTCATTTACAAACATATTAAATATCAATTAGTATTGTTTTCTTTTGTTTGCCTTTTTCTTTTTCCTTTGTATTATTGCACTTTTCATTGTTAGTTCAATCGATCAAGTTATGTCTTCTTTCTTCTTCTTCTTTTTTTTTTTTTTTTTTTTTTTTTTTTTTTTAGAGAGTTTCAACTTATGACATTCGCTCCTGATGATAACTCATTATTATCATACCGAGACATCAATTAGTTTTTCGTATAGGCAGAGATTGAACCCCAAATCTCTTATTTCAAATAAGTCGCACAAAACATTATTTCAACCATGGTTATCAACTACCAAATTTCATAATAATCATAAAGAAATAAATAGGCACACACATTGATAATGAAGCGAAAAACCAATGAAAACCCTTTTTAACGGAAAATTCACTTAGCCCTCATTTAGGAGGAGGGAATGGAATGGAAATAAATAAAAAATAATAATTTTAGAATATTCTTCCCTTCCCTTGTTTGGGAGTTTAAGTAGAAGGGAATAAAATGGGTAGAAGCGAAAAACCAATGAAAACCCTTTTTAACGGAAAAATTCACTTAGCCCTCGTTTAGGAGGAGAGAATGGAATGGAAAGAAATGAAAAAAATAATTTTAGAATATTCTTCCATTCCATTGTTTGGGAGTTTAAGTAGGAGAGAATGAAATGGATAGAAGGGAACACTCATTCCTCTCTATGCACTTAAAACCTCAAATTTTCATTCCCCTCGAAATTGGGAGTAATGGGAGGGAATGAAATTAGATTTAATAATTTTTTTACTATAACTCTCAAAATAGCCCTATATATTCAACCATTTATTTTAAAATAGGGGTCTAATAGTAATTGTAAGGTCGCAATTCAGGGCCCACGCCCAACAAGAATGGGGTTCTGGCCCAAGGAGCCCGAAACAATGAATTTATAGAAAATGGGCTACAGAACTAGGCCTTAACAAAGTGGGTACTAGCTAAAATTGGGCCATGCAACAATCGAGTATAAGAAAATCCCCTTCATGTCCATTAGATGTTCAATCCGAGGAGTCGTGGAGGACATATATCGGTCCCTGCTCAAAGGCTATGGTCCTAACACTGTTCTTCTGTTCTGAGTTCCCTTTTTTTCTCTGTCCCTTCTTCATGGGGACTTCCCTTTCTTATATAGCCCTCTCGAAGTCATCAGGGTCTTACATTTGTTGGTTATCTGGACCTCCACTTGAGTGTCTGTCCCATCGGACATCCCCCCCCCCCCCCATCTCTTTGTGAGTTGTGGTAGCTAAGGCAATACTGTTCACAAGTCCTCTCCACATTAATGTGGCCAGAAAAGTAGCTGCCATGCATTTAATGTGGCAGCTGCAACCTCTCCCTTGGCGTCCTACACTTTTCCCCTTCTTATGGGCTTAAGGGACTCATCCTTGTTACCAATGCTTGTAGGTGTGGATCTTTCTAGCAGGCAGAGTGCATGTTTGAGCCATGCTTGGTACGTCCGAGGAGACATTTCTCCTTGGACCGCCCTTTAGCCCTCTTAAGGCCCACTAGAGTTGGGCCGGGGGCCATTTTGGCACTCACACCTTCTCCTCGGACGTGATTGAATTTTCTATATGGGGCCCAAGGACCATTGTGTGATCTTGGGCCTTTGCCCCTACAATAGCACTTCAAAATTCCGGGTTTTTCCTCTTACCCGAGGAGAAAAGGAGGGATTTTGACACTTATGGGATTACTTGTCATAATTTCTTGACTCACGCGTGTGGAAGTGCAACCTCACGTGCCTCATCACTGCTATTGGCGTTTTGTAACCTTCGAGGAGCTATTAATTACGCCAGGCGGCTTTATGTCCCCCGCATCCAACGGTGGGGCGCCTAATCAACGGTTGACAATTTCCCCAATCCTTTGGGCGAGAGTAAGCCCGTTCAGTTTCTCCTTGCTATATAAGGCTTTTGAGGGGAATTACTTTCCCTTTTTTTAGAAAAAGCACTTAAACGTCCCAGAGCACTCCAGTAGGTCTAGAATATTGCTCCTCGAACCAGATCCTAACCAAGAGAGGAACGGGGCAGGTTGCCATTCCAATGATAGCTTTCATAGAAGGCGGAATGACGATCCTCATGGGGAGGATAACTAGGGATTATTTGCGCGGTCATAGGCTAGCCCCCCACCAGTGAGCCGCGAATATGTTCTGGATCCTAGGGTGCGTAGACACTCTGAACGAACAGATGAACCTTAGCCTCTCATGACACGATGTAGTTCACTTGTACGAATGACATTGCCTCAACGAGTCGTATTACCTGAAATCTAGGTCCGACGAGGTGAGGCTGATATCCTGCCTCCCCAAGTCCAACAAAGGCTTGAAGGACGACCATTTGATCGTCTCCAGAGTATGGCACGATGGTCTTCACTTCCCAGTTAGGGCAGGAGCACCAGGTGGGGCACTGTAGGATCAGATCCCTCGGCGGGGATCTTAATTTTGAGCTTTCCTCCTACTTATTTTGGTTTCGGTTTTGATTATTTTCCTTCTCGGACTAACATAACCCTCCATTTGGGTATTTTGCAGACAAAGAACATACAACTCTGAGGATAAGTTTGGTCAACGTCCAAGCCCTCAACTTCTTCCTCAGATCCGAGATCTTTGTGAGTGAGGACGGGAAACTGCGTGCCGCTCCCCTTATCTTGGACTACGAGCCTTCTTCTCACGCTTTTGTGGACGCGGGTCAAGCCATAAGGGCTGGAAGTCCTCGATTAGCCCATATTGATGTTTCTATACCAAGCTTTCTTGCTCGGAGAGATCTACCTCCAGCCCAATTGCTCGTTCAACGCGTTGTTTAAGAAGTAATTGCCCCAAGAGAAAGAGTTGACTCCTCGCACTCATCTCTTGAGGCGGAAATCGACCAATTCCGCTTCACCGAGGAGGGAGGGGTGTCAGCCAGGCCTGTAGAGCTCTCTGATTCCGGCTCTGACATTGATCGTTTCTCAGCGGCTCACACTTCGGGCTTGGTAATTACTCAAATTAACACTAGCCAAGAGGTTGAAGAGGAGGATATGGATTTGAAGCCGAGATCCGGTCTTAAGGGCCTCTTATCCAATAGAAACAAGGGGCAGTCCTCCAAGGATGCCCCCAAGGAGCAGGCTCCAGCCAAGCTTCCCCCTCCTCTTCCTCCCTTCACTAACCCAGTGCTACAACCCCTTCCCAATTTGAGGCGGAAGAGGCCAGTGGAAGAATTGGAAGAGGGTGAGGTCGGCCCTCAAAAGGCAAAGCAACAGAAGAAGGGTAAAAAACCTAAGGAAAAGAGGACAAGGTCCATTGATAGCCGAGACGAGGCGGCCATGAGGAGGGAACAGCGCACTTGGTCCCCCCGCATAGAGTTGGAAGGCGCCCCGATTTCATGGGTCGCAACTCTCTAGGAGTCCTAACGAGTGCAAGTGTCTTATCTCGCCGAGGCCCTACAGCAACCCCTCCTTCTGTCCCGTGATATGGAGGGGTTCCGGGCTACTCGGCAACCGAATCTCTTCATGTCGCTGAAGAGGGATCTGATCATGGTAAAACGAAGACTCCTTGCTCGATTTCTTTATTCCAAACTTGCCTATTCGTTACTTTTGTTTAATGATTCTTCCATTACTCCCGTGCAAATCACTCAACAAATTTTCGTAGCTGAGGAGTGGGCCAAGAAGTCTCAAGAAAATCTGAACACTGAGGTTCAATCCCACCTTGCTGCCGAGAAGGCTACGGGTGCCTTTAGGCTGGAAAAAGATCGCCTGAACCAGGAAGTAAAAGAGGCGCTTAAGGCCCGAGCTAGTATTGAGGCGGACCTTAAGACTACAACTAAGCAAGCCGAGGACATGCGCCAGCAGCTTCATCTGTCCGAAATAAACCTTGCGACCGAGAAGCAAATGGTCTCGGACCTCAAGGAAAAGCTAATGAAGACAAAAGAGGCGGCTCGCCTAGCCAGGGAGGCGGCTGAGGCTGCGGTGGCGACCTCCTCCGAGCGCGGAATGGCGGATACTGAGGCTAGGTTGACTGAGGAGGTGGCTGCGGTCTGCAGGGACTACATCACCATTCCTAGGGAGTAGCCTTGGACCGGGCGGCAGTTCTTGCGAACTCCGACCTTAGGAAGATTGAGAATATCTTCTTTCCTGAAGATATTCGCGAGATTCCGGGTTCTGTTCCTCCTGAGGAGCCCCTCTCCGCTCCGATCACTGCTCCAGATTCCCTTATACCAGAAGCAAAAGGGGGGAACGAGGAGGTGCAGCCACTCGCTAAGGACAAGTCGCCTGAGGACGCCCTTACTATAAGGGATATTGTAGTGCAAGCCAGGGAGGCCGAGTCTAAGCCCTCGGCAGGTGGTGATCGTCCCGAGGCAGAGGTTCCTGTAAAGAGCTCAGCCCAAGATAAAGCATAGGATATTAATGTAGGACTTTTCTTGTAGTTGTTTCCTTTTGTCTTTCATTTTCTTAGTTTTTGCCAATGTTTGTAAGAAGATACATTTTGGAGCCTAATGAATTACATGAATTCTTCTTTGGATCTTGTTTTACTGTTTTCCCTTTTTTTTTTTTCTTTTTTTTTTTTTGCCTTTGTTATGAATGAATTTCAGCTATGTTGCTAAACTTTTGAGGGCCAACCATTACTTAAAATTTAAGCAATACGGCTAAGTATGAAGAAAAGAATGATAGTTAATTTCCCCCAAGCCTGTGGTCCGAGGAGTCAGGTAGGACTTGGGTTCTATTTAACACTTAGATAGAACCGTGTAGTGGTTAATTTCCCCCAAGCCTGTGGTCCGAGGAGCCAGGCAGGACTTGGGTTCTGTTTAACACTTAGATAAAAACCGAGTCGTGGTTAATTTCCCCCAAGCCTGTGGTCCGAGGAGCCATGCAGGACTTGGATTTTGTTTAACACTTAGATAAAAACGGAGTCGTGGTTAATTTCCCCCAAACCTGTGGTCCGATGAGCCACGCAGGACTTGGGTTCTGTTTAACACTTAGATAAAAATGGAGTCGTGCTTAATTTCCCCCAAGCCTGTGGTCCGAGGAGTCAGGCAGGACTTGGGTTCTGTTTAACACTTAGATAAAAATGGAGTCGTGGTTAATTTCCCCCAAGCCTGTGGTCCGAGGAGTCAGGCAGGACTTGGGTTCTATTCAATACTTAGATAAAAACGAAGTTGCAGTTAATTTCCCCCAAACCTGTGGTCTGAGGAGCCAGGAAGGACTTGGATTCTGTTTAACACTTAGATAAAAATGGAGTCGTGGTTAATTTCCCCCAAGTCTGTGGTCCGAGGAGCTAGGTAGGACTTGGGTTCTGTTCAACACTTAGATAGAGATGTACAGTGATTGGCGCCAAGAATATGAACTTTCATTAGTAATAGTACATTTTCAGGTTATTTACATTCCAAGGACGTGGTACTACATGTTCATCCAAATCATCTAAAAAGTAGGCCCCTATGTCGACCACCGAGATGATACGATATGGGCCTTCCCAATTTGGTTTGAGCTTTCCCTAGGCAGGATTTCTTACAGTGCCTAGAAATTTCCTCAATACCAGATCCCCCGATGCTAGGGGTCTCAGCTTCACCTTGGCATCGTAACCTTGCTTCAGCTTATGCTGGTAGTAGGCGAGTTGGACCATTGCTCTCTCCCTTCTTTCCTCGATGAGGTCTAAGCCTTTTTCCAACAGCTCGTTGTTAGCATTAGGGCAGAATGTACTGGTCTTCAGTGTTGGGAAATTTGCCTCTAGAGGAATGACGGCCTCCGCTCCATAGGTCATTGAAAAGGGGTTCTCCCCTATGGACCTATGTGGCGTGGTGTGGTATATCCACAGGACATGGGGCAACTCTTCTATCCACCTTCCCTTCGCGTAATCTAATCTCTTCTTCAGCCCATTTACTATGACCTTATTGATGGCTTCGGCCTGCCCATTCCCCTGTGGGTAAGCCAGTGTGGAGTACCTATTAGTAATTCCCAATTCGCTGCAATACCTTCTGAGAGTTTTACTATCAAACTGGAGACCGTTGTCCGAGATTAGGGCATGAGGGACTCCGAACCTGGTGACGATGTTCTTCCAAATGAATTTCTTAGCATCAACATCTCTAATGTTTACCAGCGGCTCGGCTTCGACCCATTTTGTGAAATAATCCGTGCCGACGAGAAGAAACCTTTTGTTCCCCACTGCTTTAGGAAATGGTCCTAGGATATCCAGGCCCCATTGCACGAATGGCCAAGGGCTGGACAACGAATTAAGGGTCCCGCCTGGTTAATGTATATTCAGGGCGAACCTCTGGCATTGATCGCACTTCTTTACGTATTCGTGCGCCTCTTTTTGCATGTTCAGCCACCAATAACCTTGCGTTATAGCTCTATGGGACAAGGATCAACCCCCCGTATGGTTTCCACAAATTCCTTCATGCAACACTTCTAGGATAAGTTCAGTGGCATCTAGGTGTACGCATAGCAAGTATGGTCCAGAAAATGAGCGCTTATATAGTTTCAAATCCTCGGACAGCCAGAATTGAGAAGCTTTTCTTCTAATCTTGTTGGCCTCGCTCTTCTCTTCGGGTAGGATGTCATCCTTTAAAAACAGTACTAGAGGATCCATCCAGCTAGGCCCTGCCCTTACGCTGTGAACACGCGCTAACTCGGTTTTCGCCACCGAGGGCCTATATAGATCTTCTATAAGTATAACTCGAGGGAGGGGTTGCGCCGAGGAGGTGGCTAGCTTGGCAAGGGAGTCAACATTGATGTTTCCGCTCCTGGATACATGCATTAGGCTGAAAGAGTCAAAACGCGCCTACAAGCGCTTAACTTGGACTAGGTACTCTTGCATTCTTTCATCCCTCGCCTCTAATTCCCCATTTACTTGTCCTATGACAAGTCTTGAGTCCGAGAACATGTTTATGGACTTCCTGCCCAATTTCTAGATCAAAAACATTCCTTCCAACAATGCCTCATATTCTGCCTCGTTATTCGTGGCCGAGAAGCACAGTCTTAACGATTTTTCGATGGTGATTCCCTCGGGGGAAATCAAGACGAGCCCCACCCCAGAGCCCCTTTGATTTGCTACGCTGTCCACATATGCTTTCCAATAGGCAGGGCTTGGCTAACAGACTGTGTCGACCAATTTCTCACCCGTGATTGGTAAGTCTTCCCCCCCTTCCAATGAGGGTTCAGCAAACTCAGCTACTAGGTCCACGAGGACTTGGCCCTTCATAGCGTTGCGAGGCATGTATCTAATGTCGAAAGCCCCAAGAATGGTCACTCACTTAGCTATTCTTCCTGTGTAATCGGCGCTCCTGAGTATTAACCTGAGGGGGAGCTAAGTTAATACAACAACGGTGTGTGCCTGGAAATACTAGAGGGGCTTCCTCATGGCTTGCACAATCGCCAAGATGGCATTTTCCAAGGGGAGGTAACGGATTTCTACCTCATGCAACGACTTGCTTACGTAGTAGACAGGCCGTTGTATGCCATCGTCCACCCGGATCAGTACTAGGCTGACCGCATGAGGGGCCACGACAATATAAGTGAATAAAACCCCGTCGGCTTCGGGACTGGACGTGATTGGCGGCCGAGACAGATACTCTTTGAGCTGTTGGAAGGCCAAGGAGCATTCTTCTGTCCACTCGAACCCTTTCCACTTGTGCAATAAGAGAAAGAAAGGCCTACACCTATCCGCCGACCGAGAGATAAAGCGGTTCAAGGCAGCGATCATACCAGTGAGCTTTTGGACCTCCTTGGGGTTCCGAGGAGGCTGCAGACTATGAATAGCTCTGATTTGTTCGGGGCTGACTTCAATACCTCTATGGGTTACCATATAACCTAAAAACTTCCCTGATCCCACCCCGAACGAACGCTTGGACGCGTTCAGGCGCAGCCTATATTTTCTCAGGATTTCAAAGACATCATCGAGGTCCTTCACGTGGTCGATCACTAACTTATTCTTCACCACCATGTCGTCTATATAGACTTCAATGCTCTTACCCATCTGTAGTTTAAACATCCTGGTCATCATCCTCTAGTAGGTCGACCTGCGTTCTTTAAGCCAAAGGGCATCACCTTATAGTGGTAGTTTCCAACGGGAGTGACAAAAGCAGTTTTTTCTTGGTCGTTGGCTGCTAGGGGTATTTGATGGTAGCCTTGAAAGGCGTCCAAGAAGCTCATTCGAGGGTGTCCCACGGTCGAATCCACCAATCGGTCTATTCGAGGCATAGGGAAAGGATCCTTCGGGCAAGCCTTGTTCAAGTCTGTGAAGTCCACGCAGACTCGCCACTTTCCACTCTTCTTCTTCACCACAACTGTGTTGGCCAACCATTCGGGGTAAAAAACTTCTTTGATAGCCCCTACTTTCTTTAATTTCATCACTTCCTCCCTCACCACATCAGCATGCTCTTTCAACGGCCACCGAGGAGGTTGTTTCTTGGGTGTCACGGCTGGGCTAACATTAAGGTGGTGGCAAATGAAATTCAGGTCGACCCCTGGAGCCTCGTAGGCGTCCCATGCAAACACGTCCACATTCTGTCTGAGAAAGTCAATCAATGTTTCCTTCTTTTAGGGCGGTAGTTCTGAGCCGACCTGAAAAAATCTTTCCAGATAGGAGCCCACAAGAACTGTTTCCAAATCCTCACAATTCGCCTCCTCAGCGGGTCCCCCATTACCCGAGGCTAAGGCCGGTGTTGTTAATTGCTATAAGCCATTCTCGGCTGAGGTGGAGGGCTCAGTACTCGGTCGTCGCGAAATGGCGGACACCATGCATTGCCGGGCCATGGCTTGGTCCCCTATCACTTCTTTGACCCGACCCTCCGACGGGTACTTCACCTTTTGGTATAAGGTTAATGACACAGCCCCTAGGGCGTGAAACCATAGTCTGGCTATAATGGCGGTGTAGGGCGAGTAAGCGTCTACCACTATGAAGTCCACCTCCACTATGTCTGAGCCTGTCTGTATAGGCAGCCTAATCAGGCCTTTCGAAGTGATGGTTTTCCCTTCGAAACTCACTAAAGGGGAGTCGTATGTTGTCAGGTCCTTTGGTTTTAGCTTCAACCCCTTGTACAAGTCGGGGTACATTACTTCCACGATACTGCCCTGATCGACTAGCACCCTCTTCACCTCATATCCCCCAATTCTGAGCGTGACGACTAGAGCATTGTCTTGGGGCTGGAAGGTTCCAACTTTATCCTCATCCGAGAATTCGATTAGGGGCGTGGCCATCCCTTTAGCCCTCTTGGACTCCCAGTCGTCGGCTTCAACGAGGAGTCGGATCACCGACATCACTCTGAAAGGATGGGAGCCGGTTCTTCCTAGTGCGGCAAGAATGACATTTATTGTGCCAATGGGTGGCCTTAATGTGCTTTGCCTTGTTTCGACGTTCGTCTACTCCTGCCGTCCAACAGGATGATGTAAAAGGTGTCTCAGCTTTCCCTCTCGGACTAGCCGATCCAAGTGGTTTTTTAGATTCCTGCAGTCATCGGTGGTGTGGCCCAGCTCTTGGTGATATTCTTAATACAGATTCTAGTTACGTTTTGCGGGGTCGCCTGCCATCCTACTTGGCCATTGAAAGAACGGTTTGTTCTTCACTTTCTCTAGGATCTTATGTAATGGTTCTCGGAACACAGCATGGACTGCCTGTGCCCCTATGGATCTAGATTGCTCCGAGTAATCCCTTCTCGGCCGGTTATTGTTGTTAAAGTGGTCCGACCTGAAGTCCCTCCTTTCTTGAGGGACAACCTTTGCTTTGCCCTTTCCCGTCTGTTGGTCTTCCTCGACTCTCTTGTACTTGTTAATTCGATCCATAAGTTAGCGCACGTTGGTGACCGGTTTCCCAATCAGGGACTTTCTTAAGCCATGCTCTATCGGCAGGCCCCTCTTGAATGTGCTAATGGCAACGTCATCCTAATTTCCCTCTATCTCGTTATACATTCCCCAATATCTATCTGAGTAGGCCTTCAGGGTCTCCCCTTCTCGCATGGACAAGGACAGGAGGGCGTCTAGGGGCCGAGGAACCCTGTTGCTAGTTATGAAGCGAGAACCGAAAGCCTGTGTTAGCTGCTTAAAAGAGTTTATGAAGTTTGGCTTGAGGCCGTCAAACCATCTCATCACCATGGGTCCCAAACTGGACGGAAACACTTTGCACATCAACATTATATATGGAAAAAGTGGCTTACGTGCTCTACTGGGTCCGTCCGACCATTATATATGGCAAAAGTGGGTTGGTGGAACCGCTGGGGAAGCTCAGCCCCCTCTATCCTACTCGTGAAAGGTGACTGGGAGATGCGGTCTAAGGCATTACTCATGGCGTCGTTTGCTAGGCCTTTGTAAGATGGCTTTTGTGGCCGCGTTTGTGAGGTTGCTCTTCCTTATAGGAGAAGGTTTCACTTGACGGGGTTCTCGATCTCTGCCTATACTCATTGTCCTCCTCATCGCTGGTGTCCGGATTGGGGGAAGGACGCCTTCACTGCGCGCGGCGTAACTTTTTCTTCAAGTCATTGATTTCTTGCTGTAGAGCCCTATGATCGTCCCGCTTTTGGGATGCATGACCTTTCCCTTTCGAGCGACTTCTGCTCGTGTGGGAGGTATTTACACTATCCTCTCGTCGCTTATCCTAATCTCTCTCCCGTTCGAGGTTCAAGAAGTTATCCTGCCGTTGGGAGTCTGCGTGTCCTGTTTAGCGTAGACCTGATCCTTCCATCTCTAACGGTCTCACTTGCTGAGGCACAAGTTCTTCCCACAGACGGCGCCAATTGTAAGGTCACAATTCAGGGCCCACGCCCAACAGGAATGGGGTTCTGGCTCAAGGAGCCCAAAACAATGAATTTATAGAGAATGGGCTGTAGAACTAGGCCTTAACGAAGTGGGTACTAGCTAAAATTGGGCCATGCAACAATCGAGAATAAGAAAATCCCCTTCATGTCCATTAGATGTTCAATCCGAGGAGACGTGAAGGGCATATATCGGTCCTTGCTCAAAGGCTATAGTCTTAACACTGTTTTTCTATTCTGAGTTCCCTTTTTTTCTCTGTCCCTTCTTCATGGGGTCTTCCCTCTCTTATATAGCCCTCTCAAAGTCATCAGGGTCTTACATTTGTTGGTTATCTGGACCTCCACTTGAGTGCTTGTCCCATCGGACATCCCCCCCCATCTTTCTGTGAGTTGTGGTAGTCAAGGCAATACTGTTCACAAGTCCTCTCCACATTAATGTGGCTAGAAAAGTAGCTGCCATGCATTTAATGTGGCAGCTGCAGCCTCTCCCTTCACATCCTACACTTTCCCCCTTCTTATGGGCTTACGGGACTCATCCTTGTTACCAATGCTCGTAGGTGTGGATCATTCTAGCAGGCAGAGTGCATGTTTGAGCCATGCTTGGTACGTCTGAGGAGACATTTCTCCTCAGACCGCCCTTTAGCCTTCTTAAGGCCCACTAGAGTTGGGCCGGGGGCCATTTTGGCACCCACACCTTCTCTTCGAACGTGATCGAATTTTCTATATGGGGCCCAAGGCCCATTGTGTGATCTTGGGCTTTTACCCCTACAGTAATATTGTCATAAAATGATTCTATTTCATTCCCTCTATGTTACTCTCAAATAAGATTACTTACATTCTATTCATTTTCATTCCTTTATTTTAAAACATCCAATCAAGATTACTTAATTCAATTATGTCAGTTTTTAGACCCCGTAAACAATTGATTAAACCTAGGTAATTAGCCAAGTTGTTACTTAGTCCAATTAAACAAGTCTAGGTTATCACAATATAAAAGATCAAATCATGCAAAGCAGCGGAAAATAAATAACACACAATATGATCACCCAGGAAACCAAATCGGTAAAAACCTGGGGAGGATTTAACCTAGCTATCCTCAAGGTAAAAACCAAATCCACTAGAAAGAATCGAAGTTCATACAAAAGGACTTACAAGCACCCCCGCTTGACTTCCTAATGCTACCAACTAATAGAACTTATTGACACGACCACGTGCAAGCTCCGAATCCACGGACTCCTTCTTTCTTTGGATTCCCACCAGCTATAAGCACCCCCGCTTGTGTATTCTTTAAGCTTTAATGGCAACAACTGTTTTGATCATCAAGGTGTAGAGAATATCTCCTCCTTGAAAACCTTAAGTTTGTGTAAAGGAAAACTCCTCTAGATCTCACAAGAGATTTACACAAACCGCAATATGAGCAACACTAAAACGTGGCTAGGGTTTGCCTTTTATACTTAGGACAAATAAGAAACCCTAAAAATGTTTTAAAACAACTAGGGTTGAGTTGGAAAATTCTGCAGAAAAGCAATCTGCCCGACGTTCGATCAGTCGAGCCTAAGCTTCGATCGATCGAGCCGGCCGAAAGCCACACTGCTTTCTGCTTTACACTCAATTCCAACTTTACATTGACATACAACTTTGAGCTAGCTTTAAACACTTCTAAACACATTGTTTGATCATGGTTTGCCAACAATACAAATTAGAGTTCTAAATACATAAAGTCCTAAACTTTAGAACCTAACAAACTCCCCCTTTGGCAATCCGTGACAAAACACAACGTAGAAGCTCAAAGTTTACAAAATGAAAAGCCCTTTACAAAATAATGCTCATAAACAAAAATTCAATCCTAACTACTGTCCATCAGTTGCAAGTGTAGACAGCAACTCAATTGAATCAACCTGTATATTTCCTGAAACACTAAACAAAATGCATAACTGCTTGTGTGGAAATAATACACGTAAACAAAATAATTTCTTGATATCAAACAACACACAAATAAAGACATATATCAATGAATAACTCATAAATATAAATCAATAAGCAGTTTGAAACAAGAAACAAATAAAGTACCAACAAAAACATAAAACTCCCCCTAACATGAATATCCCATCAAAAACAAGGTAAGAGCTAAAAATGTTAAGTACACAGTGAAGCACCTAGATACAATCTAAAACTCCACAAGCTCCAACCAAAAACAAAAAGTCTCCCCCTGAAAGCAAAAACTCTACAAGTACTCCCCCATTTTGTGACGGAATGCCAAAGGGCACACAAGATATCCATCATCAAAAGAGAGGTGGTCTAAACTGCGCCAACTCCGCACGTAAGGCACGGATCTCATCAAGCACGTCCACCAAAATCTATCCTTGAGCCGCCTGAATGGTCAAGACATGATCCAACGTGCGACGAATGTCTGAATCATCCGTAGCAGTCGGTGGAGGAACAGCAGCATCAGCATCAGCAGCAGCACCTGAAGGCTCAGCAGAGCTGTACCTGTAGAAGAGGGAGGAGGGGGAACACTACTAGATGACGCACCTCTAGGACGAGAAGGAGAAACTCTCAACTAAGCAGCCCTCTGACGAAGAAAGGTGGCACCTATAGGAGCTATCACATGAACAGGCTCACCTGACGGAAAACCGTCTAGACCCAAATAGAGCAGAATCCTATGAATGAAAATAGGATGAATCAGCGCATGCCCTACGACAGAACTCCTATGAACCTCGTTCAAAGAACGAAGGAACAAGTGAGGAAAACTGATAGACGCTCCAGAAGCAAAGGCGTACAAAAACACACATCGCTCTAAAGGGATGGTGTGGAAGTGAGAGATAGGCCACAAGGAATGACACGCAATCCTAAAGAAGAGATAAGCAGTCTCGGTAAGCTCAGCGGACGTGATCCGAGGATCAGAACCCCACTGGATAGATGACCCAGTGATGTAAGACATGACTACATCTAAAGAGGGTGACTCATCATAGGGATAGACAGCATCCCAAACAACCGGCACCCCAAGAGCCTCAGCCACCACCCGAGGGGTAATGGTGAACTCTACACCTCGTATCTAACTCCTAACAAGGGTGTTGGAATCATAGACGTAGCAAAAGAGATTCGAATAGAACTCTCTAATCAGAGCGGTCGGAGGTGGATGATCTATCTGTACGAGAGGCAACCAACCCCTAGACTCAAAATTAGCCCTAATGGCCGGATCAAGCGCATCTAATACAACAGCTCGCTCAGACCAGATCTTACGCCTACAGTTCAAGTTGTCATAGGCTTCTTTACACTTATCATTCTTAAACAGCTCTACTCTAGGTGGAGACTCAGAGGAAGTGGAAGTGGTCCTATGAGCTCTAGTTTTCCTAGGCATGGTGCTAAGATAAGGATCAAAACATAGAGCTAAAGAACAAAAACCACAAAGCCAAAAACCAAAGGCAGACTGCAAGTTAGCACAAAAACAAAAAATAGAAACAAAATCTATATGATGCATGAATAAATTTAAATGTCATGATGCATGTGCTAGTGCAGTGAATTGAGTCAAAAAGATTCCAATTACAAAATTGGCTTGCACAAAAAGGTTTTTAACACAAAAACCCCAAAATATAGAAAACACTTGATCAATTTTTAAAAAATTGACGAATTGATCATTACACATGATGGAATAACAACAATAATGACCAATTACATCAATTGGAGAAGCCAATTTCATCAATTTAAGCCAATTTGACAAAATCCCCAATTCGGATCAAATTCAAAACCCTAGAATTTTCTATTTTCAAAAACCACAAAATTGATCAAATTAAACTATAGGGAACATCAATATAACATCATGGCACAAAAACCCATTGATCAATTACACAAGAATTGGCTTGAATCATCAAAAACCCCAATAATTTTGAAAGTGCCGAAAATACCCATGGTAATGCATGAAAAATGCATGAAATCAAGAAATAAACTTGAAAAAGAAGGGCTAAAGGGTCTTACCGGCTTCTAAGGACAAAAACCTTGCAAAAATCTTGAAGGAAAACGACAAAAATTGATGGTGGAGCCAAGAGACAACGCGGAGAGAGAGAGAAACTTGAAAAAGTTAGAATAGTGACTTTGAAAAAGTCCTATTCTGCCTTTTTTTTAAAAACCAGATACACGAGTTTCGATCTGTCGAAAATCAGCCTCGACCGGTCAAAACAGACAGAGGCTCCCTCTCTCAAAAAATTTAAAATTTCAAAAATTTCGATCGGTCGAAAAACAGAATGGACGGATCGAATCAGGCAGAGGCTCACCAAATTTTTCTGGAAAAACACAATTTTGAAAAACAAGTTGATTTAGCTCAAATCATTAACTATTAAGACCAAAAATGCATGAGTGTGAGATGATATGATTTTCCAAACAAGAATTTTAAGCCCAATAATCCCAAAAACAAAATTTTGCATTCTCCACAAATTTTCAAGCAACAAATTAGTTTGCACATAATTCAAAGTGATTGCAAAAACTTGGTTGGTCAGACCATAAACACACACAATAACATGTACAATGTTTAGCAATGAGTAACTCGTGTAGTGTGTGCGACTAGCAAAGATATGAGATACATGTGAGGTGATATGTGAATAGCAATCAATCACAAAGTCTACAAAATTCATCACAAGGAATTTAAAAGAGATTATCTCCTAAAGAGTTACATCATATAACTCCCACATCTCCTAGATCATAAGCTTGCAATCATGTAAGTTTCTTGTATTTATGCCTCATAATATACATTCCAATTTTAAGTTTATGTGAGTTTGGCATCAAGCCTAATAGTACACACCAATTTTAAGTATTTAGCAATTTAAACCGAGGCTTCACCTTATGTTCTTTTTGTGCATGTGCTACACTTTCTCGAGCACAAAATCTTATGATATGCACTAAGGTGTTCATGATTGACTAGTGAATAGTGGTGAGATGGTTATTTATGCCTTTCTCAAAAGGTTCAAGTCCGACAGTCAAAGACATGTGACTTCAAGATCAAGACAAAGTGATCAAAAACTATAAATATCTCCCACACAACATGCACTACAAAGCTTCAACTAGTAAAGTGCAATAAGTAAGCTCATCAAAGCTAAACAAGGTACATAAACTTGTTATGTAAAGATAATATGACCAATCCTTGATTATAAATCCAAGATGTGAAATACAAAACACAAAAACCTTTTTGGTTTAAAAAAAATTTATGACCAAAAACAAAAAACACACATTATGCTAAATGATCAATACAAATGCAATGCATGACAGTGCTTAACTAAGCTATAGAGGGTACACAAACAAGAAATATCAATTTCTTAATTAACCCTTGAGTATATGTACAAACTAGTACATACTCACATAAAATCAAAAATAGCTTTCAAGTTTCTCCACAATGTCAAGCATGTTCTAAATCAAGAGAGATATCATAATTCATGTAATCCTCAAAACAAATAAAACAAGACACAAAATAGAATATTTTTGTCTTTTTAAAATTTTTCAATATTTTTGGATTTTTTTTTTTAATAAAAACCAATCTAAAAAACAAAACAACCAAAAACAAAAACAAAACATGTCCATAATCAATTGAAAGAATTAAATCAGGGACAAGTTAACAACACTCACCTTGGAGAATCTTTTCTCACCCATATAGCACGAGTCTTCAGCTTTGTAGGTGAAAATCCATGTGAAGCAGAGTGTATATGAGGGATTACACCAATCTTCTGAGAAAGACTAAAATCCTGCAAATTCCTTTCACAAGCCAACAAGCTTAAATTTTTCAAAATAATATGAAACAATTTATATGGACTTATGGCAGGAGAAATATCATCACATATCCTAGATTGAAACACAGAATGCTTAAATTTCAATTTATGACAATTATGACGAATGTGACTGGAGACACCACAAAAGTGACAAACAGGAACAAATTTAGGAACATCAGTATTCCTAACAACAAGTCTAGTCTCAGATTTTGGTTTTTGCCTCAACAAATAACAATTTGGTCTAATATGACCAACTACACCACAAAGGTGACAGGTAGGCACAAAAACAGATTTATTATGCTCTCTAACAGTAGGTTTAGACTTAGGTTTAGAAATTTCAGTGTCTACATCAGAACTTTTACCTTTGTCTAACCTAACAAAATAAGCCTTTTCTTTATTATTCCTCTTGAAAGGAGGGATATAAACTTTCTCAGTTTTAGGCTTAAGAGAAACAGAAACACTTATGTTATTAACAGCAAACTTGGTACAAGTCAAATTTTCAATTTTAGCTTTAGATTCAACTAACTCTTATTCCAAACTTTTCATCTTCTCATCTTGAGAGGAAATTTGATTTCTCAAAAATTCATTCTTTTTATTAGATTCATCTAATCTAACAATCAATTCTTCTTTTTCAAGATTAGCCAATTTTAACTCTTCCCTGAATTTCTTAGCAATTTTCATAGATTTCAATAATTCCTTACGAAGAGTTTCACAGGCATCAATAAAATCAACAGAAGCATGAACAGAAACATGATCAGAAAGACACTTCAAATTATCCATGACAACAGGGGTCAAGGATCAGCTCTTAGATCAAAAGATCTAAAACAAAAGAGCAACCCGCTCTGATACCACTTGTCAGTTTTTAGACCCCTTAAACAATTGATTAAACCTAGGTAATTAGCCAAGTTGTTACTTAGTCCAATTAAACAAGTCTAGGTTATCACAATATAAAAGATCAAATCATGCAAAGCAGCGGAAAATAAATAACACACGATATGATCACCCAGGAAACCAAACCGGTAAAAACCTGTGGAGGATTTAACCTAGCTATCCTCAAGGTAAAAAGCAAATCCACTAGAAAGAATCGAAGTTCATACAAAAGGACTTACAAGCACCCCCGCTTGACTTCCTAATGCTACCAACCAGTAGAACTTACTGACACGACCACGTGCAAGCTCCGAATCCACGGACTCCTTCTTTCTTTGGATTCCCACCAGCTACAAGCACCCCCGCTTGTGTATTCTTTAAGTTTTAATGGCAGCAACTGTTTTGATCATCAAGGTGTAGAGAATATCTCCTCCTTGAAAACCCTAAGTTTGTGTAAAGGAAAGCTCCTCTAGATCTCACAAGAGATTTACACAAACCGCAATATGAGCAACACTAAAACGTGGCTAGGGTTTGCCTTTTATACTTAGGACAAATAAGAAACCCTAAAAACGTTTTAAAACAACTAGGGCTGAGTTGGAAAATTCTGCAGAAAAGCAATTTGCCCGACGTTCGATCGGTCGAGCCTAAGCTTCGATCGATCGAGCCAGGCCGAAAGCCACACTGCTTTCTGCTTTACACTCGATTCCAACTTTACATTGACATACAACTTTGAGCTAGCTTTAAACACTTCTAAACACATTGTTTTGATCATGGTTTGCCAACAATACAAATTAGAGTTCTAAATACATAAAGTCCTAAACTTTAGAACCTAACAAATTACATTTCATTCTTTTCCATTCATTTCTCTTGCTTAAATACATTCAATTCCATTTCTTTCCCTTATAGTCATTCCATTATATTCCCTTGATTGAGTTAAGTATTCAAGACCTTTTTAGAATTGATTATATTTGTTTGTTTGTTAATAAATAACTTTTATTTGCAAGAATTTAGAAAATTATGAAAAGCTACTATCCCCCCCCCCCCCCCCCGGTCCAAATTTTTTCTTTTTTTTTTTAGTTATAATATTTTTCATTTTTATAGTTAGACCCCCTTCCAAAACTTTAGATCTCATTTCTCCACAATAAGCCTAACTAGCCTCACCCAAATAGCAACTATCTAACAAAAAAACTTAACAAAAACAATAAAAATATTCACAATGGTGATAATATTTTAGCCACAAAAAAAAAAAAAAAAAAAAAAAAAAACTATTTTACCAACAAAGAATCAAAAAATTATTTGTTATTGGAGAAGTTAAAACTAAATTTTTTGCAACTACAGTAAACTGGTAGTGACTGTAGCAAGTTGTTAAAAATAAAATACAATATTTTATTAAGATTATATCTCTTTCTTCAATTAAAAAAATTAAATTCTCTCGCTTACTTTATTATTTTAATGAATTTTTTATATTATTTTAAATGAAGTTATAAAAAAAAAAATAGAACATTTGATATTGGGTGTATAGTAAAATGAGATAGTAAAATAGATAAAAATAACTTTTTGAGATGCTAAAAGTTAAATTTTTAGCACCATCAATGTGAATGCTCTAACTTTAAAAAAATTAAAAATTAAAAAAAAAAATCCTAGACAGCCTAGTATTAAAAAAAGACATTATTTTATTTTTGTTGGTAAATGATTGCATCTTAATATATTTAGAAACAACGATTTTGAGTATTTATAATTTTTTAATACTATATGGATGCCCATTTTGATTTTTTTTTTCTTTATACTCCGGCCCCTACTAGCTTAAAATCTTGAGTCCATCCCTGAATTTTTAAGCATAATATACTTCGACAATTGGACTTCAAAAAAATATTAAATATATTTTAATTGTGCCAATGTCAACATGGATTTGATTTCAACTTAATTATAACAAATTTGATTTTCAACCTTAATCAATAAGGATTTGATTTCACACATAATCAATATGTATTTTATTTCAAAAAAAATTTTTTTTTTTGACAAAAGTGATAGAATTTCAACTTGTTAATCAATAGGGATTTGATTTCCAAAGTTTTCAACTTAAGGTAATTAATACGGATTTAATCACCTAAGTTTTCAAGTTGGTTAATTAATATGGATTTAATTACCTGATCACACTTTGATTGGAAATGTGCATATAATCATGCTTCAAACAAAGGTATGTTCATAAGCCTTCGAAATCTTATGTGTATTATTTAAGCATATTGAAGTTAATATTACTCATTTCATGAACATGATGTTCAAAGAAAATAGTGGATATGTCTTGCTTATGAAATGTTATATAAATGTACGAATTTTAGTATGGTGTAGTTTTTGGGTATTGTCCTCTAGTATAATTTGAACTCAATCAGTAGGGGTTAAATTATTGGCTTTCCATAGAAAATGTTATGTGATTGGCCATTAAAAGTGGTGAGTACGACTAGAAAACCAATAGCCTACCAATTAAAAATAGAGTGGCTATAGTTACTTGTCCAATTTTTATTTGCAACTATGGACTGATTATTTTCTTCTTCTTCTTCTTCTTCTTCTTCTTTTTTTTTTTTTTTTTTTTTTGATGGGAAGACTACAACTTTCATTCAAAAAAATCAACTAAAGTGTACATTATGGAGAAGAGCTTGCTCTAAGAAGCAAGGGGTCTCTTCCATCCAAGTCAAATAATCCGCAATGCCTAAAGCATGCTTTGCTAACAAGTGAGCAGGTCTATTACCTTGCCTCTTCACATGGGAAAAATCAATTCTATCTAAAGGCCCACAAGACATCAGAATACCCCTATCACATGGGACTGATTATTTTCAATTGTGAATATAATCAAAACTAGATTTCATAACAAAATGGAAGATGATATTCTAGCGGATTTTTTTATTCTTTACTTAAAAGGAAAAAAAAAATTTAAAAGAAAATTGTTGCAAAATTTGTACAAAAATAATCATAAATGATTTTGAAGGGAAACATTGAGTTCCATTTTAATATATCATATGATTTAGTTGAAATGTATTAAGAAATAGTTATTTGTGGCTTTCATTTGTTTATCTTTGCTAATGGTGAATAAATATTAGTTTAGATTTATATGTATCACTTGTTTTTTGAATTTTTGTATATTTCTAATTCTTAAAGATCAAAATTGTTTTATTCATATATCTTTTTTTTTTTTTTTCTTTTTTTTGGTTAACAGTTTTATTCATATATCGGCCCTTAAGACAAATTCCTTGTTTTGTACTAAAAAAACAAAACTAGAGAAACTTGGTCGAGCGATCATGAGTGTCACATGAAATTTCTGTATCTTGAATAATGATCGCTCAAGCAGTCGAGCAATCTAGAACTTACCTAAGTGAGCTTGCTTGTCTTCAAATTCTTTAAAACAAAAAAAAACAAAAAAACATTGTAAAAGACTTTTACACTCTTTAACTCTAACTTACATACATTGAAAAATACCACCCTTAATTTGTCTCCAGGAATTTACCAAGTTAAAACCTAACAGTACCTGCCTACATCGATAACTCTGTTCTTCAGGAGGGGGAAAATTGCATCTTTTATTTTCACAAAATGGTACAAGACAAACTGTCGTTTGAGGCACAGTTTGCTTTTATTAACAACTAATATCAATTACTACTGGATATTCAAGTGGAGTTGTACTTGTATAAGAAAACGAGGGGAGGGGATATTTTTAAGGTTGCATTGCTGTTCTCATGTATGGCAAGATAAGCTTATGATCCTCACCTCGAATTTCCATATAGAAATCCCAGTGTTGCTGTCTCGATTGATTCAGGATCCTTTCCTCCACTATTTCTCTCTACTCCACTATTTCTCTCAAAAGGAAAAAAAAAATTCATATCTTGAATCAGAATTTTTTTTTCTCTCAATATAAATTCAAGGTGGGGTTACATTTCACAAACTCTATGTAACAGGGGCAATTTATCCTCTCCATGAACAGAGTCAGAGCTAACCCTTTTTCGTTGCGTTTGAAATTTGAGAAAAAAGTAAGCTTACTTTTGCTTCGAAACTAGGTCCCATTGCACGGGTCTCATTGATCCAAAAGTCAGCTTTTAACTTTTTTTTTACATCCTTTCAGCAAAATAAACGTTCCCAAATGGACTTAATCAATTCATATGGCTTCTTAATCTAATCTGAGACACTAAAATCCAAACAAACTGTGGCTTTTACGAGGACTAGTTTTGTTGCTTGCACGTGCAAAACACCATCTAACTCCAAATAAATATTTTATGATATGATTAGAATAGTTTAAACTACGTCATTATTGGAATAGTAATTAATTTTTTATTTTATTGATAAGTTAGAGGAGCCCTTTTCTTAAAGGGAGAGGTAGCTCTTGAGCTATAGTGTTCATTGGCTTAAACTATTATATTTTGAAAGAATAAATGATGCCCACAAAAAGAAAAAGAAAAAGAAAAACCAGGTTAGAAATTATATTAGGCAGGATAAACAAGTCTACCTCATTTGCTAATAGCAGGGGTGTCAATGTTTGACCCAACCCGTGAACACGACACGAATCCAACACGGGTTTTCTCGGGTTAGGGTTAGGCTTTAATGGGTTTGGGTCATAAACGGGTCAACCCGAAAGCGACACGATAAGAAACGTGTCATAAGCGGGTCAACCTGTGTAACCCGCAATAGACACGTTTGACACGCCAATTTATTTGTGTCAACCCGAAATGACCCACTTAACACAACACGTTTAACTCGTATAACAAATAAATATTTATTTTATTTTAGATTTGTCAAATACCTTTTATATCCAACATATATTTTAAATTTAAAAAGCAAAGTGAGTAATTACAAAAATTTACAAGGGATATAATTAGAAATTGAAACTTTCAGATCCTAGAATTACTAATACTTTTTTTTTTTTTTTGCATAGAATTTGCACAAATAAAATTGGATGAGCTTGTGGAAGATGTTATGAATTTTGACATCAACAAAGAATTTATGGATGATAATTGTGGTCATAGTTAGGATTAGTCTACTATTTGCTCAAATTCTTTCAATATTGATACTTAGCATCTGGCGAGTTCTGAGGATATTATATTTTTGTTGAACTATGTTATTTTATTTGTGTTAAACTTTGTTATTTTGAATTTGGGTTGAAGTATATGCACTTCTTTTGGAGTGTAAAGAACTTATTTCTAGATGAATGTTATATTTTTGTTGAACTATATTATTTTGAATGTGGGTTGAAGACTTGAGGTGTATGCACTGCTTTTTGGGATGTAAAAAAAAAAAATATTTCTAGATGGATGTTATATTTAATATTATGCAGGTTGAAATGGGTTGTGTTACATTCGTGTCAACCCAACACGACTCGTTTATTAAGCATGTCAAATGGGTTGGGTCAGGTCAACCCGCCTTATTAACAGGTCGGGTTAGGGTTGAAGGATCATGACACGATTATTAAATGGGTCAGGTTAGGGTTGAGTCATTTAGTCAAATATCTTTACCTCGACACGACACGAATCCGACACGCTAACCCGAATTGACACCCCTAGCTAATAGAGAATGCAAGATAGCATTCATCAATTCATGCCAATTTTTTAAGCCAATAATCCTACTATCTGTAAACACATTTTCTTTACCTTTATATTTTATCAAAACGGAAACTTTTTAAGTTAACTGATTCTTGATCTTCTTGAATAAAGTCCATACTATATATTAAGAGTTAAAAAAGAGTAAAAGTAGAATAAATTTCTCTCATGGTCTAAAGAATTAGAAATAAAATATTACCAATGATGATCATGTAAGCAATGAGTGTCCCAACATTATTAACCAAGATACAAATCTGAAGCAGCAACCTCCTAGCACGGCCAAAAGCATCCCTCATGACTTCCCCATAAGAGTGAGAGTTTCCCACCCTACCGAATCTCAGCAGCATTTCCAACAAACCCTCTGTCAGTATAGCCACAAACACTATCATACCAATTCCAAGCCCAAGTCCCAGCACCTTCATGGTGGCAGGCAATGCCATAATTCCAGCTCCAATAATAGAAGTGGATATATTAAACACTGAGGCAGTAAATGATGCTCTCTTGAGAAGATATAGAAATTCAAAATAGTGGAAATTCATGAATGTAGATTTGTAAGGAATGAATTAAATTAGAAATTCATAGAGAGAAATTACCTGCCCCTTTGTTGACCGAAATACTGAAATAAAAACAAAATCTCCCTTTTGGCAGTGGTAGTGGCAAGATGTAGGAATCATTAGGAGTGATTTCTTCTTGTTTTATCTCTGTCTTTCTATCTATCTCTATCTTTTAAATCACTGCCACTTGCAGCCTTCAATCTACATTTCTTCCTCTATAAAGCAATTTTTGGTACTCCATCTTCAATATAAAATTCGAAGATTCATAAATTCCACATACTCAAATCCATGAAATAGAAAATAAAAATAAAAAACTCAAAATTATAGAGGGAGTCAAAATAGAATATTAAGAGAGTGTTAATTAATTAATTGAAAGCTCACCTCAAAATGGATGGATATTAAAGAGGGACGAATGGCTAATCTTTTATTTAGTATTTCCAAGACAGCCATACAAACTCAAGTCCAATGAAGACAAGGTATAAGAATTATAATACTGCAATTTATGGGCGGAAGAGATTGATTTAGATGTCAAATAAAGAATCTAGATACAATCAGTAAATAGGAGGCAGGGAATTCAAAATGTGGGTAAAAAAGGAGATTAATCAACACCTGTGCCTAGAGCCTAAAGGAGTAGACTCGGTTCTCTTTGTTTTACTAATCTTTTTGTTGGTCTGCAAAAGTAAAGTCATATTGGATTGTAGAGAAAAGATAAGCAACAAGAATAAGATTATGAATAAAACATAAATAAATGTCAGCTAAATTGAACAAAAATATACAAGTGGTCAAGTAAAAAGCATGCAATATTACACAGTATTATGGAAAATTAACTTACAAAAATGAAACAGGACATAAAGAATATAGACTCTATTTCCTTTGAACTTGTAGCTTCAATCTCAACCTGAAACCAGATCAAGCATGAAAATAAGATTAAACTTCAAATATTTGAAAAGAACTATAGAGATATCATAAATTACAAATGAAATCCAATGCAAAAGCCAAACCTCCATAATCAAATCTCCAAATATTAACGCAATTTTGCCAGCTTTAATACTTCTTTGATAAACAACATTTCTAGTGCATCCATCATTTGAGTCTCCACAAGAGGTTGGCCTAATGAGTACCTTCACAGAGTTTGCTGTTATTCCAAAAATTGCTTTATAGAGGAAGAAATGTAGATTGAAGACTGCAAGTGGCAGTGATTTAAAAGATAGAGATAGATAGAAAGACAGAGATAAAACAAGAAGAAATCACTCCTAATGATTCCTACATCTTGCCGCTACCACTGCCAAAAGGGAGATTTTGTTTTTATTTCAGTATACACACACAAAAAAAGAAAAATTAACTATTCCTGAATTTTACTAATTTCCTTTTATAAAACTCATTCCCAACTATCTTACCTGCTTGTTTACTATGATCGCCATCATTGATGACAATATTTTTGATGCCTATTGCTAAAATTTGATGAAGAATTCTCACAATCAATCATAAGCTTCCTCTTCTTTGCATATGCCTCCCTTTTCTTACTTAATACTTTTTTCTGCACACACTTCTTTTTCAAGATATTTTCGTTACAGTCAGTTGACTGCGCACTGTACCGTTTTCTCTTATTGGGACCACTCGTCGGTTTCTTACTTCTATCGTCAGCCATAATTTTTAAAACCCAAATGCTAAATAAGAATTTCATCTATATAAAATGGTCTAATTACTCATGAGACACAACAACTCATTATACTATCAAATATAAAATTCATTTCACAACACAATCATTAAAAATGTTAATTTTGATTTTATAATCTCGAAACCAAAATCGACTACTGAAAAAAAAAATCTTTCATACCAACAATCATTCAAATTGCAAATTTTTATACAAATTTAAATAATAGTCAACGAACAAATTGAGCAAGGAATGTTAACAGCCAATATATAAAATACACAATCATTAAATATTTTGTAAAATTCAAAGGTACTTGCACGCTTCCTGAGAACTTAAAATTACTCCAATTTGATTGCATCCAAATACTGAAGAGACTACAACATATCAAACAATTGAGAACAATGACTAAGAGAGGTTGCCGAAGTAGGGACTGCCTCTACTAATTTTTCCTTTCTTTTTCTTATCTCTATCCCTCTCACCGTCTGTTGTGATTGTGTTTATCAAAAGAATGAAGATAAAGTCAAAAAGTGGCTGGGATATATAGATGACAATAAAGGCAAGAAGAGTCCAGATTTGAAGAGGAAAAGACCAAAAGGGCTCCAATTTTTTTTCAGCTCACACAGACCTTTAGAGCAACAAAGTACTTCAAGTCTGGGCGTGTACATAATGGCAGCCCCATAAAGTTGTCAACACAAAGGGCCCATTTTTATTTAGCTCACGAATAAAGTTAGGGACAATTAAGTAATTTCAATCTAATGGTGATGGTTTTAGAGTTTCAAACAATCTGCTGGGCTTCAAACGGTTTTTGCTGGGCTTGCCGTTTTAACACCTGAGAGGTTGTTTCGTCAAACAAGCACCTCGACTCTCCTTTTTTTATATAGAGTATAGATATAGATAAATCCATATCCAAGCTAGACAGATTACTGAGTCTTTTGGGTTAAAATTGTAAAATTTAAAGTTAATTTGCGTTATAGCTACTGTTCGAAGTTAATTGGGTAACTGAGGAGAGAGACTGAATTTCGGCAATGGCGTTGCCAAAATTCAGCCAAAAAAAAAGGAGAGAGAATAAGGATACCGAAATTCAACCAGAAAGCAGAAGAGAGGAGAGAGAATAACAAAAAAGTAGGAGAGAGGAGAGAGAATAACCAAAAAAATTTTGGGGGAAAAATTTTTTTTAGGAAAATTTTTTTTTTTTCCCCCCACATTTTCAGTAATGCCATTGCCGAAATTGTTGGGGAAATTTTTTTTTTTTCCCCACAATTTCGGTAATGCCATTGCCGAAATTGTGGAGGAAAAAAAAAAAATTTTTTTCCCACAATTTCGGTAATCCCATTGCTGTTTTCTCTTTTTATTTATTTATTTATTTACATTTACGGCAACGCTATTGCCGAAATAGGGGGAAATTATTTAATTTTTCTTCAATTTCGACAATCCCATTGCTGTTTTCTCTTTTTATTTATTTATTTACATTTACGGCAACACCATTGCCGAAATAGGGGAATAAATTTTTTTTTTAGCAATTGTGATAATGGTATTGTCGAAAATGGGAAAAAAAAAATGGTTTCGAAATCTCTATAAGAGTAAAAAACAGGTTTCATGTCCATAATATTTTCACAATAAATGTAAATAGCGTTGCCGTAAATGTAAATAAATAAATAAATAAATAAAAAGAGAAAACAGCAATGGGATTACCGAAATTGTGGGAAAAAAAAAAATTTTTCCTCCACAATTTCGGCAATGGCATTACCGAAATTGTGGGGAAAAAAAAATAATTTCCCCAACAATTTCGGCAATGGCATTACCGAAATTGTAGGGGAAAAAAATTTTTTTTTTCCTAAAAAAAATTTTTCCCCCAAAATTTTTTTGGTTATTCTCTCTCCTCTCTCTTGCTTTTTGGTTATTCTCTCTCCTCTCTCCTACTTTTTTGTTATTCTCTCTCCTCTCTCCTGCTTTCTGGTTGAATTTCGGTATCCTTATTCTCTCTCCTTCTTTTTTGGCTGAATTTCGGCAACGCCATTGCCGAAATTCAGTCTCTCTCCTCAGTTTCCCAATTAACTTCAAACAGTAGCTATAAAGCAAATTAACTTTAAAATTTGCAATTTTAACCCAAAAGACTCCAGATTACTAGTAAAAATGACAACCCATAAATAAAGATTTAAGTGATAAATTTCCCTCCAGGGACAAATTACTAATAAAAACAATTGAGTTTTTTTTTTTTTTTTTTAAATATGTAACGACCTAAGAAAAAACGCTAGCCACTTCTGTACTATACCAATAAATAAAGAAAAGTGCTAGTCACGTCTACGCTATACCTCAAAAGGACTAGTCACAATTAAAGCTTCTTACAGTTGTTAATAAAGCCCAGTTCAACCAAGTAAATACCCGATGTAAGACTTATTACACACCCACACACATCACACAATCAATCATATTATGCATAATAAAAACAATTGAGTTAAAGGTTTGGAAAAATAGTCAAAATAGTCACACTAATAACATGGTTTGCACCCTTACATATGTTGCACCGTTCAGAGGTGCTGCTCAATTTATTTTGTTTTTATCTATAAATTCTCTCAATGATGGGATTGCAGATGCTCTCGAGCGTTTCCAATTTGTCCGCATACTCTTCTGAATCCACGAGCTGGAGGCCATCTAACCACTCAACCACCTGTTCAATAGCATCTTTAATTTTTTTCTTACTTGCAGGGACAAGCTTGGCACCAATCTTCTCATCATTGAGAGTATTCCTCATGTTGTAGGTATAGTTCTCCAAAGCATCCTTAGCCTTGACCTTCTTCCTGTGTTCGTCATCTTCGGCCTTGTATGTCTCTGCATCCTGGACCATCCTGTCAATCTCTTCAATGGACAGTCTTGACTCATCATTTGTGATGGTGATATTCTTCATTACACCAGTGGTCATCTCCTTAGCAGAAACGTTCAAGATACCATTAGTGTCAATATTAAAACAAACTTTTATGCTAGCAACACCCCTGGGTGCTGGGGGAATATCAGGAAGCCTAAATTTTCCCAACAGGTTGTTATCACAAGCTCTTGCTCTTTCACCCTCGTAAATAGAGAACAATAAAGAAGTTTGGTTGTCAGCTGCAGTGGTGTAGTGCCTCTCCTTCTCAGTGGGAATGGCAGTATTCCTTGGAATCACAATACTCATCTCCGTTCTATTAGCCTTTATACCAAGGGACAGGGGGGTTACATCTAAGAGCACGATGTTTTGAAGTTTGTCATTTCTCATACCAGACAAGATTGCAGCTTGAACAGCTGCTCCATAAGCTACAGCCTCATCCGGATTAATGCTCTTGCAAAGCTCCTTCCCATCAAAAAAATCTTGCAACAACTGCTGCACCTTGGGAATTCGAGAAGAACCACCCAAAAGAACAACAACATGGACGCAGCTCTTATCTATATTAGCATCAGTCAAGCACTTCTCCACAATAGTGATGCACTTCCTGAATAAATCCATATTAAGTTCTGCAAATTTGGCACGGGTAATAGTTGAAAAGAAATCAATACCATTATATAAAGAGTCAACTTCAATGGTAGTATCAATTGCAGAAGAAAGAATCCTCTTTGCTTTCTCACAAGCAGTTCTCAACCTCCTAAGAGCTCTGGAATTCCCACTTATATCCAGTCACACATCTGCAACACCAAAACCCAAATAAAAAATCAACACATTTCTTTTGCCAATGTCATTTGCCATCTTGTCTATATCATAAGCAATGGCTGCAGCAATTGGTTCATTGATTATACGTAGGACATTTAGGCCTGCAATTCTTCCAGCATCGTTTGTAGCCTTACACTGGGAGTCATTGAAGTAGGCAGGGACAGTAACAACTGCATTCTTCACAGTTGTGTCCAGGTAGGCTTCAGCTATCTCACGCATATTTTTCAGGACCATAGATGAGATTTTCTCAGCACCCAAGTGCTTCGCCCTTATAGTTGACCACAATCATAGGCTTGTCACCAAGATCTTTAATGACCTTGAATGGCCAGAGGTTGATCACTCTGAACCAAGGGAACACTGAATCTCCTACCAATCAACCGCTTTGCATCTGCAATACAATACCCTATCAAGAAACAGGTACCTCAAATAGTAGAGGGAATAACTGTTAGACAAGAATGGAGCACAAGAAGCAGCAAGATTAAATATTGACCTTTTTCACTTACAGGTATCCTTTTAATTCGTGAATTTAAGGAATGGAAGAGGATATCCTGTAGCTCAGGAGCCTAATAAGATTTTATAAGTAAAAAAAAAAAAAAAAATCAAAATCAAAATCAAAATCAAAATCAAAATTTGTCACAGGAAGCTGCTGTTGATAACATTGTGATCTAAAGTTAAAAATCTTAGTTTTGATTAGAGCTGATAATACAAGTTTGAAATTTATAAACCGGACTTTAATTAAAATGTTGAAAATTACAATTACTAAAAAGAAGAATTCATATTTGATTCTGAAATGGAAAACAGTTATAAGTTTTTTACTATTGAAGATGTGAATACTTATCCTCCGACATAGAACCCTGAATAGATGACGTTATGATATATGAATGCTGTTAAACATTCTTAAAGTAATTTAAGTGGTGAGTATTTAGATCAAAATTTAAGAGTGATTACATATAGCCTAACATACATCCAAATATATTTTGGATTCCACAAAACTTGTTACTAGAGTCCATCCGACATAGCATGTTTTAATGGAAACGTCTAGGATTTAAATCCCTTTTTCCCAACTATAGAATTACAAACAAAAATCAATAATAATAATTATTATTATAACAATCCATACTACAAATTGTAAATAAAATAAGACTTATTTTTTGTTAATTTGTTTTAAGGCCAAAATATCATTTTGGTCCTACATTTTAGGGTTATAGAATTACGGTCAATTTGGTCACACATTTTGGTAACAATCAATTTGGTCACAGTTGCACTTGATGCTGATGTGGCTAAAAAAAATAATATTAAATAAATATATAAAAATGCTATCTGAGATTAAAAAATCAATATTGAAAAAATATATATAGCTAAAAGACACCAAAAAAAAAAAAAATTAAGATCAATTTTCTTGAATTTTCTTATTTTAAGTGAATAAAGTGTACATTCTCATAATTTAGGAGGGTATGTGTAAAAAGAGTATAATTTAGGGGGATTAGTCATATGTTTTCTCATAATTTAGGAAATAAGTTTAAAATGGGGTGTAATTTAAGGGAGTAAAGTGTAATTTCTCCTTAGAGTTACAAAGGGTGCTAAACTATCTTTGTTGAAACTAATTAAAATCCACGCTTTTTTTTTTTTTAATAAAGCAACCCAATACCAAGTAAATCTTAATTAAATTAGGTTTGTTTTCTTAACAAATAATAATTTACATGATTGCATTTTGTTTTTAAGGTGTTTTGCCTTTTGTTTGAACTTCATTTTCTCATTCATCCTGTACCCCTCATGCATCTTTTTCCTGTTCATATCTTATTTTCTTTCCCTCATTCTTCTTGGCCCATTTATCTATTCGTGTAAAAAATAAGGAGAGTATACTAGAGAGTATACCAGAGAATATTGTCATTTCTATATGACTCTTGTGCACATTCTCAGGGGAAGAAATTCTCTTTCTTGTGCACATTCTTAGGGGGAGAATTCCATAAGGGAGATGCATATACCAAGGGAGATAAGACATCTTTTATGAGAAAACCTTATTTTGCTTTGTTTTACTTTATGCTTATTTTCTTGTTTCTATATGGTGCTTTGAGCTTCTATTAGCTTCTATTAGCATCTATGCTTTGTTGTTCTCATTGCATCGTGTTTATGTATTGGACATGCATACATTTTTTATGCCTAGTACTTTATTGATTGCATGTTCGAATGATCATTTACTTTCCTATGTGATCATTGTAGTCATTTCCATATGAGTGTTTGATGTTTGATCAAGTTGCTCTTATATGTTTCATTGCATGTTTACTTGATTGCATTTTACTTGTTACATTATACTTGTCATTTTATTACTTGCTTTACCTTGAAAGTCTAATGTGTTTTGTACAAGTGTTTCAAGATAAAGGTATTTTGTTCCAAGTTCATCACAGGTTTTAGATTTAGGTGTGAGTAAGTTTTGCCATTGTTCCCAAAATCACGTTTAAGTCTAGAGTCTGTTATAGGATGTTTTGTCACAGAATAGCCAAATGGGGAAATTGTTATGTTATGGTTTTTCACATAACATCTATGTTGGCTTATTCCATAACAAAAAGTGTTGTAATTATATTAATTTATTTCCTTGAATTTTGTGGGATTTTATTGTATTAGGTTTAGTATTAAGTTGGTGATGATTGCTCAAGAAGTTGATCTCGCGACTTGGCTTGCAAGTGGTGCAACCTGCGAAGGTCACATGAGAAGCACATGGTAGAAGCTAAAGAGTCAAGTGCCAAACTGTATTTCACGAGTTACCTCGCAACTCAGGCCAAGTTGCGAGTGACCCGAAAAACTCTCTACCTGAAGGATTTTAAGTGTGACTCTTATACCTTTCACCCATACTATATATACCCTCATTACCCACAAAATTGTAAGGAAACTATTCAAAAGAAAACCTTAGAGAGGTTTCTACAACACACCCACCTTTTAGAGAGAGCTACTCATCCTTAAGTGAAAATTCCTTAGTAGTCTCTTTTCCTTTCCCTCTCCCATTGTTATACCTTGAGAGGAGATTTATATCCAAACACAACTCACACCTATTCAGAGTGTAAAGGGTGTTTTGGTGCTTAGGAAGTATTTAGGATTTGCCAAAAGAAGTTGGTGAGGCTTGGCGAATGCAATCGGGCGGTATTGCAAGATTTGGATAACTAGTAAAGACACGACTCCAAGAAGTCTGTTTGTAGCTGAAGCTTGGAAGGCTTAAGTACATTGGGTAGATTAGGCTTGGAGGGTCATTTTAATATTCGTGTACTCCAACTTATTCACTAGTAGATCGATTTCGATTTGGAGGGTTGCAGAAATGTTTTTTGCCGAATTCTTTGGTTTCCTCTTTAATAATACATCTCGGTGTTATCTTGTATTTGCATCTCTCTTCCCTTACTCTTTAAGCTTTATGTTTATTATTGCTTGCTTGTGGTTATGGCTTAGAGATTAGTTTCGCTTATTACGTATCATTTACTCTTGTTCCACACTTAGATAAGTTAGAGTAAAAGCAATTAAGCCGTAATTTAAAATTAGGGGTCTAAACAAATATTAGTGTTTCACACTATTTGAGCTTTCAGTAACTATTTAATTTTGATATTTTTATGTAAAAAACGTTTTTGTAGGCTTAATTGATTTATTTCCTTGTTTTTAGGTGCTTTTAATGATTTTTCAAATTCGGTTCCTATTATGATTGGGTATTAATTAGGATTTATTTATAATATATTTTCTTGTCTATTAAGTTTTATAAAACCGTTAAATAGGTATTTAAATTTGTACACATTTTTCAGTATTATTGATATTAATAAAAATTCAAACTTTTGCTTATTGTTTCTCTGGTGGATTTCAACACCCTTTGTTCTTGAAGATTCAAGGAACCCTTATGGATTTGAGATTATTTTCAGAAGCAAACGTGTTTTGTTTCTCATTTCTAGAAGTAGACGTGTTTTACTTATTGATGCTTCCGCATCAGTTGATATCAGAGCCTTGACTTATCTAGGTCTGATAGCTAACGTATGAGAAGGTAGCAACTCCAGTGATAGAAAACTTAGCAAGTATTACATGACATACAACTAGCACTCACAAATATCTTTGCTAGGATGCTATCGTTGAAGCATGAAAATAATAGGCATAACTGTCGTGAAGACATACCTCACAGGCAACTTATTGGTAAGCAAATTTCATATAGGCGTTATAAGAGAATCAAAAGTTTTAATGGTTATTCTTATAAAGTATATATTCTTGTGGTTACTTGATTTAGAGGATTTATTTGACTATGAGTATATTTGTGATGAGAGAAAAGTTAAACTTGCTTTGTATAAACTTAGAGAGTATGCCTTACGTTGGTGACAATGAATACAGACTAATAGAATCTAACAAGGTAAAGACAAAATTCGCTCATGGCCAAGGATGAAAAAGATGCTTGCTATCAAATCCTTCAGATTGTGATGAACTTTTGTTGTGTACAAAATAAGATTATTTTTTGCCAAGAAGTTCACACTTGAATTATTTTGGAGAACTATATATTCTACCATTAAGAGAAGAATTGTTTGTTGAACACCACATTTTTCCTGAAGAAAATATAGAAGTTTATGAGGAAGTTCATGAAGATCTTATTATAAAAAGAACCTAAAATCAAGATTGTGGAGGAGATTAATGAGGATCATATTATAGAGAAAGATATTGAGGTCAAGATAGTAGAGACCATAAAAGAAGAAATTATAGAGGAAGTTGTCAACGATCTCAATGACGTTAAGTTAGATGATTGCAACGTTCAAGCTCCTATTATTTTGGTGGAAGACACCGAAACAAAAATTATTAATTTTATTGGGGTGGAAAGATTTGATTTGATCATTGACACTTATTTGGTGAATATTTTTGATTGCACGAAGTTCAAGGGACAAGAAGTTCAAATTGCCCAATTAATGACTTTCAAGTTTGGTAAGAATACAAAGAAGAGTTTCAGATTTCAAAGATGAACTCGAGGACGAGTTTGTTTCAAGTGGAGGGGTCTAATGTAGGACAAAATCAACAATTTAATTTTTGTAATTATTTAATTTTGGTATTTTTATGTAAAAAAGTTATTTTAGGTTTAGTTGATTTATTTCCTAGTTTTAGGTGCTTTTAATGATTTTTAGGTCAAATTTGGTTCCTATGATGGTTAGGTATTAATTAGGACTTATTTTAGAAAATATTTTTTTGTTCGTTAAGTTTTACGGAGCCCTTAAATAAGTCTCCGAATCTGTAAAATGTTTTTCAGTATTATTAATATTAATAAAAATTCAGACTTTTGTCTATTGTTTCTCTAGTGGAAAACCCTTTCTCCTTGTGAATTCAAGGACCCTTGTGGATTCAAGGTTATTTTTAGAAACAAATGTGTTTTGTTTCTCGTTTTTTAGAAGTAAACATATTTTAGTTCTTGACGCTTCCGCATCCTACATTACATTTAAATGTTGACAGTTTGGAGGATTGTTAGGTTCGATTAAGCAATATTTCTGCTAAACAATTTAGTTAGGCCTTTCATCTTTTTAGAGAATCAACAATTTAGTTAGACAGACCTACTACAATTAATTGGCTTGAATTAGACTATTTAGGTTATCGAAGTTTTACAATACAAGCGGATGGCAATATCTAGAAACAAAATGACACAAGATAATGGGCAAATGAGAAACAAGGTCGGGTGCAGGAATATTGTGCTCCTGGATCTCTGAATAATTATCTGTTATTAATGCTAAGGCCAAACATTTTTCAATTGTTCTCACCTTTCACTCAAAAATAAATAAATAAAATTGTTTTCACCTTTATATGTGATAAGTTGTGATTGGAGTATTAATATTTTTACTTTACCTCACCAAAGATTGCATACACATCACAACAATCCACATTAGCAGTTGTGAAATTTTTCTCCCTAAACTAGTGATCCATTTGGTATTAATGTAGGAAGTAGAACGAAGCTGTAAAGGTTTAGTACTAGATCTTTTTGTGCTAAAAAGTTCTAACTAAAACGAGTTTTAGCCTTTACAGCAATATTAAAGTATTTTAATTTTGTTAAAAGCTATTTGGTAATCAATCGCTAAAAAGACTTTAGACATGAGCAAGAAAACGCTACAACAAAATGTAGTCAAAATAGTAACACTGGTGACATAGTTTGAACTTTGAAGTTCCAATACATCCGTTGCAATAATAGGGTGCTGCGACAAACTCTTTAACTATCATCTTTTTGTTGAATGGGATTGCAAATACTCGAGCCATTTCAACTTGTCCTGATATGGCTTTAAATCCTTGACCTGGCGGTCATCTAATGACCATTCAATCACCTGTTCAACAGCATCATTAATCTCTTTTTGAACTGCAGGGCTAAGCTTGGCACAAATATTCTCATCATTGACAGCATTCTTCATGTCATAGGCATAGTTCTCCAAATCTAACTTAGCCTTAACCTTCTTCATGTGATAGTCATCTTCAGTCTTGTATCTCTCTGCGTCCTGGACCATCCTCTCAATCTCTTCATTGGATAGTCTCCACTCGTCATTGGTAATAGTGACCTTCCTTTTCACACCAGTGGTCTTCTCCTCCGCGGAAACATTCAAGACACCATTGATATCAAGATCAAAACAAATAATTACCTTTCCAACACCCCTGGGTGCTGGAGTAATGCCACAAAGATCAAATTCTCCCAAAAAGTTGTTATCACAACATCTTGCTCTCTCACCCTCATAAACTGCAATCCTCATAACAGTCTGGTTGTCTTTGATGGTTACGTACACCCCCTCCTTCTTGATGGGAATGATGGTATTCCTTGGAATCAAAACAGACATCACATCTCCTTCACTATCTGAACCAAGGGACAGAGGGGTGACATCTAAGAGCTTGATGTCTTGAATTTTCTCATTACCCATTCCAATCATGATAGCAGCTTGAACAGCAGCTCCATAAGCAACAGCCTCATCTGGATGAATGCTCTTGCAGAGCTCCTTCCCATCAAAGAAGTCCCGTAACAACTGCTGCACCTTGGGGATTCTGGAAGAACCACCCGTAAGAACAACATCATGGACACAACTCTTGTCAATCTTAGCATCAACCAAACACTTTTTCACAAGCTCAATACACTTCCTGAACAAATCCTTGTTGAGTTCCACAAATTTGGCACGGGTAATAGTTGAAAAGAAATCAATACCATTAAATAAACAATCAACTTCAATGGTAGTCTCAATTGCAGAAGAAAGAATCATCTTTGCTTTCTCACAAGCAGTTCTTAACCTCCTAAGACCTCTGGAATCTCCACTAATGTCCACCTTGTGCTGCCTCTTAAATATTTCAACGAAGTGCTTTAACATTCTGTTATCAAAGTCCTCACCTCCAAGGTGAGTGTCTCCGGCAACAGCCTTCACTTCGAAGACACCGTTCTCAATGGTAAGTAGCGAGACATCAGCAGTACCACCACCCAAATCAAAAATTAACACATTTTTCTTGCCAATGCAGCCAGACTTCTCAAGACCATATGCAATAGCTGCAGCAGTTGGTTCATTGATTATACGCAGGACATTCATGCCTGCAATGCCTCCAGCATCCCTTGTGGCCTTACGCTGGGAGTCATTGAAGTAGGCAGGGACAGTAATAACTGCATTCTTCACAGTTGTGCCCAGGTAGGCTTCGGCCATCTCTAGCATCTTTTTCAGGACCATAGATGAGATTTCCTCAGCAGCAAAACGCTTCTCTTCACCCTTATAGTTGACCACAATCAAAGGCTTATCACTAGGACCTCCAATGACCTTAAATGGCCAAAGATTGATATCGCTTTGAACCAAGGGATCACTAAATCTCCTACCAATCAATTGCTTTGCATCTGCAATACCATACCCTTTTAAGAAAGAGATACTTCAAATAGAAGAGGAAAAAATTATAAAACAACAATGAAGCAGAAAAACCAGGAGGTTATTTTTACGACAGTAATTGAAATTTGATGTTGGAGTTAAAGCTTCCATTGTACTCTTTTCTTCCTGATTTAAAAAAGTTAAAAAAAAATTAAAAGAGAGAGAGAGAAGAAAAAGCACAAGAACCATAAGTTAAATATTGATTTTTTTTTTTTTTTTTTTTGTTGACAGCTATATTTAGTTCGTGAATTAAAGGAATGAAAAAGGAAAATTTGTAGTTCATATCATAAGACTAATAAAATAGTATAAAAAGGGAGGAAACAAAAACAATTGTCACATAAAGCTACTCTTGATAGCATTGTACTTTCACGTTAAAATTTTAAATTTGATTAGAGCTGATTATACACAAATTTGAAATTTTCAAACAGAGAACTTGGATTAAAATCTTGACAATTACAATTACTGAAAAGACTTCATAATTGATGCATATAATGGAGAACTTTGATTAAAATCTTAAAAATTACAATTACTAAAGCGAAAAGACTTCATAATTAATGCATATATTGGAAAAAGCTAGTAGTTCTCTGAGAAGCACAAACACTTCATTTGGAATGTGTAATGGTTCCATGCTTTCTAGGTAATAGATAATTTTTTCAAAATGTCTCCGTGTGGTATCCATACCCACACACTTCCTAGTTAGTTCTTATTTCTTTAAATCATTTTTATAATTGTAGTTGTGAAATCTATTAATAACATTCTTAAAGATTTAAGTGGGATAAATTTATTTTCTGCGAAAAAAAAAAAAAGCTTTTGGCTAAGAAGATGGTTTTTTTTTTCCTAACCGTCACCAAAATAATAATCCATGTAAAAGCAGGAGCCAAGAGGACAGGAATAGACAAACGCAATATATAATACATTACCACCGAGAGAGTATACATTGATGTTGGTAAGTGAAAACCAAGTTTATAATTACTTTTTTTCCTAAAAATAAAAATAAAGCAAGTTTTTTGAAGATTACCAAATACGGAGTTGGTGGGGTTCCTGGCGACCTGGTTCTTGGCGGCATCACCGACCAAGCGCTCCATCGGAGTGAAAGCAACGTAGGAGGGAGTGGTCCTGTTACCTTGATCATTCACTATTATCTCTACTTTTTCATTTTGCCACACTGCCACGCACGAGTACGTTGTACCCAGATCGATACCAATCGCCAGGTCCTCTTTATGGTTGGCCATTGTCGTCGGGACGAGAAGCTCAAAGACTTTTGTAAACTGAAACTGATAAGTAGAAGAAAGTAGAGTAGTAGACTATGACTATGAGACACTACTTTGGAAATTAAAGGTAAAGACGGTACCATATATATCATACATATATCCCTTAACCTCGAAGATTTGACTATGAGACACTACTTTGGAAACGAAAGGTAAAGACGGTACTATATATATCATACATATATCCCTTAACCTCGAAGTTTTTCTTTCTGTTCACCGGCTTGGAAAAAAAAAAAAACGAAGAAAGGAAAAAGGAAGTCTATAATGCAAGGATGTGGGTCCTACAATTAAAATATACATGACTATTTTCTTCCTTAGATATTTTCAGTTATTTTCCATTTAGGCTGTGTTTGGTTCGTGTAAAAACATTTTCGGAAAATATTCAATTTTTCGGAAATGCTATTTTTCGGAAAGGAAAATGTTTCCATGTGTTTGGTTGCATTTCAAACAAAATTTTCGGAAAATATTTTCTGGTGTTTGGAAAAGAAGAAGGAAGAGGCAAAACCCAGAAAAACACTTACAAAACCCAGAAGAACCGGCGCAATCGACGGCGTGCGAAGCACCGTTCGCGAGATCGCGCGATCTCGCGATCGACGTCGCGTGAAGCACTGTTCGCAATCTCGCAATCGGCGCGGTGCTTCGCGAGATCGCGATCTCGGATCGCGATCAACGGTACGATCTCGCGAAGCACCGTTCGCGTCAATCGGCGCAGTGCTTCATGTACGACGGCGCGATCGGTGCTTCACGATCGCATCATGCGATCTCATCGATCGCAATCGTCGATCGCTCCACTCGTTGGCGCGGTGCGATCGTCCGACGAGCGGCATAATCGACGATCGGTGCTCTCCAATCTGGGCTCTCTCTTCTCTCTTTCTCTCTCTCTCTCTCTCTCTCTCTCTCTCTCTCTCTCTCCGGTAATGAATTGAAGTGGAAACAAGGGTGTAAAATCATTTCCGGGTCAAAGGAGTAATTGTTGGTCAACAGGAAATGATTTTCCGGAAAATTTTATTTTCCGTTGCTGCCAAACACGCGGGTTTAGGGGAAAATGATTTCCTGAAATCATTTTCCCCCAAAACAAACGCACCCTTAAATAATTTGTATTTTAGGAAATGTTAGTATCTAATTCCAAATTAGTGGAAATATAAATGTAATAAGTAATAACGACTCAAGAGAGGTAAGATGAGAACCGATAAAGTGGAATTTACCCGTGTATTTCTATCCATTATTTTTTTATTCTTAATTTAAGATGAGAACCTCCACTGTGTCCTCCCCCCCCACCCCCACCCCCTCCCCCCTCTCTTAATTTAAGATGAGGACATTCTCAGTTGGTTTTGGGATCTCCGTTATCGAATTTTTCTTAGAAGGCATTTGGTTCGCTGTGATGTTATATTTGTTCCCCCTCTCTTAATTTAAAATAAGGACATTCTCGGTTGGTTTTGGGATCTCCTTTATTGAATTTTTCTTAAGAGTCATTTGATTCGCTGTGATGTTATATTTTGTTATAATATTACGTTATTGTAATCTTACATTAATATAATCTCAATGTAACAATATAACATTACATTATTTAAGAAGGTGATAAGATTAAGATGATGTGATATATAATGTAATTTTAAATTATAGTAACATTAAAAAAAATAAACCAAAAATCTTAATGTCACATTATCATAATGTGCAAACGTCTCCTTAGGATCCATTTGGTTGGAGGGATAGAAAAGTGAATGATAGAAAATGGTGAGAGGATGGAAAAGATTTTAATTTCTCTCCTTTTTATTTGGTTGGAAGTGGAAAAGTGGAAGAATCAAAAAATTAAGTTTGTATAAATTTACTCATATACCCTTGTTAAAAAATAATACACAATTAAAACAAAAAAATGACAAACAACCAAAAAAAAAAAAAAAGCTATTACCCAATTTATTAAAAAATAAAATCATGTCTAGTTAGACAAAACAACCATCATGCCCACAACCTAGGAAATCAAAATTAAAAAATAATTAAAAAAGAAAAGAAGAAGAGACAATGTCCAGGAAAGGAAAGAAAAAAAAAGGAAAAAAAATGAAAAAATGAAAAGGCAACATGCCCAAGAAAGCAAAAAAGAAAAAAGAAAAAAAAAGGGATTTGACGAATTGCTCATGTGCAAGTGTACATGGGCATTTTTGTCAATCAAAATGTTCAAAATCCCCACCCTCTTTTCTCCCCATTTTAGGGAGAATCACTACTTTTGAATGTTTACCTATGTAAGCATATAGATAATGGCCTAGTATTATGTTATTGTGTAATTATTCAATATACCCGAAGCACAATAAAATCATACTCCCTCTCTCACATGAATAGTAAATCACAACTTGAATTTTTTTTTTTTTTTAAGATAAATCTCAACATGAATTTAATTAGCGGAACTTAATTAGAAATTCCTAAATATAAAAGCAAGGAAATTATTGTGCTCCAAGATCGCCATATAATAATTATCCATTATTAACGCTAAGGCCAAACATTTTTCAATTGTTTTCACCTCTATATATGATAAGTTGTGATTGAAGTAATAATACTTTTACATTAGTATAGACTATAGATTGCATTCACATTGTAACAATTTGTGAAAATTTTGTTCCTAAACTAATGACCCATTTGGCATTAATGTAGGAAGTAGAACTTAGCTGTCAAAGTTTAGAAACAGAGCTTTTTGTGCTAAAGAGTTCTAACTAAAAGGTTTTTTAGCATTTAGTTTTCTCTTAGACAAATATTAAAATACTTAAAGTTGTTGAAAGCTATTTGGTAATCAATTGCTAAAAAAGATTTTAGACATGAGCAAGAAAACGCTAAAACAAAATGTAAAAATATTAGCACTGGTGAAATAGTTTGAACGGTTTTTTTTTTTTTTTTTGGTAGAAAGGGGAGATATATAAGAACTTATGAGGCTACTGCCACAACATTACAAATACGGTTCTGGGTCAAGCCCAACTTGTCAAAACGCATAGAATTTACAATAGAGAGGGGAGGGGAATCAAAAGTGACAAAATCATCCTCCATGACTGCTCCTGCTCTAGCTAGGGCATCGGACAGTTTGAACTTTGAACCATTATATCTGTTGCATTAATAGGGTGCTACGATGAACTCTTTAACTATCACCTTTTTTGTTGAATGGGACCGCAAATACTCTTGAGCCATTTCAACTTGTCCTGACATGGTTTTAAATCCATGACCTTGCTGTCATCTAATGACCATTGAATCACCTGTTCAACAGCATCTTTAATCTCTTTCTGAACTGCAGGGCTAAGCTTCGCACAAATATTCTCATCATTGACAGCATTCTTCATGTCGTAGGCATAGTTCGCCAAATCTAACTTAGCCTTAACCTTCTTAATGTGATAGTCATCTTCAGCCTTGTATCTCTTCGCATCCTGGACCATCCTCTCAGCCTCTTCATTGGACAGTCTCCATTTATCATTGGTAATAGTGATCTTCCTTTTCACACCAGTGGTCTTCTCTGTTGCAGAAACATTCAAGATACCATTGATGTCAAGATCAAAACAAACTATCACCTTTCCAGCACCCCTGGGTGCTGGAGGAATGCCATAAAGATCAAATTTTCCCAGCAAGTTGTTATCAGTAGATCTTGCTCTTTCACCCTCATAAACTGAAATTCTTATATTAAGCTGGTTGTCCATCATGGTTCGGTATTCATGCTCCTTCTTGGTGGGAATGGTGGTATTCCTTGGAATCAAAACAGACATCACCTGTCCATGAGCCTCTATACCAAGGGACAGAGGGGTGACATCGAAGAGTATAATGTCTTGAATTTTCTTATTACCCCTTCCAGTTAAGATTGCAGCTTGAACAGCAGCTCCATAAGCCACAGCCTCATCTGGATTCATGCTCTTGCAGAGCTCCTTCCCATCAAAGAAGTCCCGTAACAGCTGCTGCACCTTGGGGATTCTGGAAGAACCACCCGTGAGAACAACATCATGGACGCAACTCTTGTCCATCTTAGCATCGGCCAAACACTTTTCCACAGGCTCGATACACTTCCTGAACAAATCCATGTTGAGTTCCGCAAATTTGGCACAGTTAATAGTTGAAAAGAAATCAATACCATTATATAAACAATCAACTTCAATGGTAGTCTCAATTGCAGAAGAAAGAATCCTCTTTGCATTCTCACAAGCAGTTCTTAACCTCCTAAGAGCTCTGGAATCTCCACTAATATCCACCTTGTGCGGCCTCCTAAATATTTCAACAAAGTGCTTTAACATTCTGTTATCAAAGTCCTCACCTCCAAGGTGAGTATCTCCAGCAACGGCCTTCACTTCGAAGACACCCTTCTCAATGGTAAGTAGTGAGACATCAACAGTACCACCACCAACATAAAAAATCAACACATTTTTCTTGCCAATGCAGCCAGACTTCTCAAGACCATATGCAAGGGCTGCAGCAGTTGGTTCATTGATTATACGAAGGACATTCAAGCCTGCAATTCCTCCAGCATCCATTGTGGCCTTGCGTTGGGAATCATTGAAGTAGGCAGGGACAGTAACAACCGCGTTCTTCACAGTTGTGCCCAGGTAGGCTTCAGCCATCTCACGCATCTTTTTAAGCACCATAGATGAGATTTCCTCAGCAGCAAAACACTTCTCTTCACCCTTATAGTTGACCACAATCATAGGCTTATCACTAGGACCTTCAATGACCTTAAATGGCCAAAGGTTGATATCGCTTTGAACCAAGGGATCACTAAATCTCCTACCAATCAACCGCTTTGCATCTGCAATACAATACCCTTTTAAGAAAGAGACACTTCAAATAGAAGAGGAAAAATTATAAAACAACAATGAAGCAGAAGAGCCAGGAGGTCGTGTTTACTACAGCAATTGAATTTAGATGTTGGAGTTTAGGTTTCTGCTGTACTCTTTTTTTCCTGATTTAACAGAATTGAGATTTCCTTCAAAAAATAGAGAGACACAAGAACCAGAAATTAAGTAATGATTCTTTGTTGACAACAATATTTAATTCATGAATTAAAGGAATGGAAGAGGACATTTTGTAGTTCACATCATATTATCATAAGACTCATAAAATCAAGGGATAGGAAACGAAAAAAAAAAAAAACTTGGCACATTAAGCTACTCTTGATAACATTGTGATTTCAACTTTTTATATATATAAACATTGTGATTTCACTTTAAAATTTTAAATTTGATCAGAGCTGATTATACACAAGTTAGGAAATTTTTAAACGGAGAACTTGTATTAAAATCTTGACTTACAATTACTGAAAAGACTTAATAATTGATGCATATAATAGAGAACTTTAATTATAATCTTGATAATTACAATTAGTAAGGCGAAAAGACTTCATAATTAATGCATATAATGGAGAAAGTTATTAGTTCTCTAGGAAGAGTAAACACTTCATTTGAGGTGTCGTGCTTCCCAGATAAGAGCTAATTTTAAAAAAAATTGTTGCGTCATCATATAGTACCCATATTCATACTCTTCTTAGTTACTCCCTCCGTTCCACTTTTTATGTCCTGTTTGAAAAGTTAAACTTTAAAAAAAAATATTATTTATTATCTTATCTACTTTTTAAAAATATATAAATTTCTAAAACTATACTTAAAAAAATTTATCAAAAAATTTAATTAGTAAATTAATAAAATAACTTTTATTTATAATATTTTGACGCATTTTAAAATGGAATGGAGGGGGAAAAAAAAAGTGAGACAGAGGTTGTAATTCTTTATTTATTTAAATCATTTTTACTATTGAAGTTGTGAATCCAATTAATAACATTCTTAAAGTGATTTAAGTGGAGGAAATTTTATCTTCTGCTGTGAACTTAGGGGAAAAAAAAAACCATCTTTTGGCTAAGAAGATGGTTTTTTTTTTTTCCTAACCGTCACCAAAATTATAATCCATGTAAAAGCAAGAGCCAAGAGGACAGGATAGACAAACGCAATATATAATATACTATCAAGAGAATACATGATGTTGGTAAGAAAAAATCAAGTTTTTAATTTTTGTTTTTTTTCCTTTTTTTGAAAAAAATAAAAATAAAAAGAAGCAATTTTTTTTTTTTTTTTTTTGAGATTACCGAAAACGGAGTTGGTGGGGTTCCTGGCAACCTGGTTCTTGGCGGCATCACCTACCAAGCGCTGCATCGAAGTGAAAGCAACATAGGAGGGAGTGGTCCTGTTACCTTGATCATTCACTATTATCTCTACTCTTTCATTATTCCACACTGCCATGCACGAGTAAGTTGTACCCAGATCGATCCCAATCGCCGGACCCTCTCTATGGTTGGCCATTGTCGTCGCGACAAGAAACTCAGAGACTTTTGTAAACTGAAACTAAATAAGTATAAGAAGGGTTCACATCCCATGCAATACCTAGGGTATTGCACGGGGTGCAATAGTTCTAATATCAACCATTGATTTAATCCAATGGTTGTAAAGGATTGCCACGTCATCGATCCGTGTCTCATTATTTTTTTTCTCCACTTTCTCCCACTTCACTTCTCTTTCTCTTCCTCTTTCACTTTCTCTTTCAGATTCACCAAATTTCAAAAAATTTCACTCTTCCACCAAACCTTGCCGTACGTGGGACACCGGCGTCGAATCTCCATGATCATGGCTACAAATGGAAGCTTCTGAGGCCCACACGACCACCACCAGCGGTGCTTGCCGGCCTGACTTCTCCTCTCCCAACGTCTCCCTGTTTTCTCGTTCTCTCAAGTACAGCTGTGGCCAAGCTTCTGGTTGCCCCTTCTCTGGCAGTGCTTCTCAGCGGCATCACCAGTGTTGGTGGCCGTCGGGTCCTCATTTTCTCCTTAATTTATTTTCTCTTCTATTTTTTTTTCTCATTATGTTTGCTTTTAAACATGACTGAAACCCTTTTTTTTTGTTTTGATTAGTTTGATATTGGGTTTTCTTGATGCATGTAAAGTCTGGTGATTTTTCTTGGGTTGATTTTTTGGGTTTAGCAGAATGTTCAATTGGCAATACCCCCATGTTCTATTTTATTTTAACGTTGATCTTGGAAATGCGTAGAAGATGTTTGTGAAAATGTCTATTAGAAACTTTAAAGTAATGTTAAGCTCACTGATGATAAAAATAATTGGGGGTTTTTGTCAATTTCTGTTGTTTTGGTATGTAGGTTTTTTTTTCCTCTTGTTTGCTTACCGATTTTGGGGTAAAAGGGATGAGATTTACTCTTCTAATAATGTGACTTCATTTGTTTATTAGATATTACTTCATTTGTTTATTAGATATTCATATTTCTGTTGGATATGTGCATACTTGTTTATTTTCTTTTATAGAGTTCTATTATCTTCTATTGGTCTTTTTCTGTCTGAATTTCCCTATTATTAGCTAGTATTTTTTTTTTTTTTGGTTAGTAATGTGCACAAATATTGTCTTTACATTCTTGCATTTGGGTTTCCTTTAGTTGCAGAGAAAAGTTAAAGATAACTAGCACCTTATGCACGGTCAAATGTTAGACACTTTTTTACCACTCAATAATTCAATAGCTCATAAAAATTATTTCAATGTTCAGGTGTTTGAAATTTTGTCTATTTTTTCTGTATTGTGCAACAGTGAGAGCAACAAGAACATTTCACTAATACCTCTATCTTGTTCTTGTTTCCTTTGTTTTCTTTGGATTTTAGACTTTTCATGACTGCATAGCCTAGGAAATGAAATAAAAACTTCTTTTCAGTTAGCTTACTGCTACATATATGGCCTTTTTTTTTTTTTTTTTTCTTTTTTTTTTTCTTTTTTTTCTTTTTCTCTTGAACATGTAGTATAGGTCAAAGAGTTTCTAGATAATTTTTGCGAAATGCACCCACAAAGAGATGGAAATCAAAATTTTGGTTTTTGTGTTAAAAGGATTTTCCAATGGTTAAAATAAAGTTGTTGGTCACATTGTGATTTTTATTTCCCTAAATTCTTGTATATACAAATGAACAACATGCTTGTTGAAATTCCATTTTGACTGGATGGAAGTAAAAGGGGCTCTTTGTCAATAGTAGAACAACAAATCTCTTTAAGAACTAGAAATATTTATACTAGCAAAACCTATGGAGGGGTGGGGGAAGTTGTAATTCCAAGATTTGTTAAATATATGTAAAAGTTAAAAATAAATAAATAATGCTTTTAGATTGGAACATTGAAAGCCACTGAGGTTATGTAGGCTTCTTTAAATTTAAAAGGTTTACTTTGCTTATGTCTATGCATGTGATGTGTGGCTTAGTTATAAACTTATAATTACATTCGTATTGTATAGTCAAGAATCAGGAGGCACACTAGCTGGAACTTAATGAGCAGGTCATGCCGCTTACGGTTGTCAAAGAACTTGATCTTGAAGCTTACAAGACCTTTTTTTCTTTTGTAGGAATTTTGTATTATGAATTTATGATGATGGGAAGATTTGTTTCTTGTTAACAAAGTGTATATTTCAACAAAACTGTTGTTATATGGCCTTGTGGTCAAAGCTACATTCTAATAAAGTTCCGTTCATTTTTAGATCAAATTCATTTCTCATCAACTCTCTTGAATTGAATTTTGATTGTAAAATTGGCCAAGCATTCTTTAAAGACTCTTGATATGTATTCCTTGTTTTCAAAAGAATAAGGAGTCAAGTAAACACTTCAATATAATTTGTGTTTTTGAGTCATCGTCAATAATTAATATTAGTACTTGCTCCAAGCAAATTCATACACAAAAAATGACTCCATTTAGTCTAGATAAAAATTCGAAATGCATTAAGAAAGCTTATAACACAAATAAAATTGTATACGTTACATATATTTGTCAACACAAAATCAGCTTAGCAGCACAAAATCAGCTATAATATGAAGATGCAAAAACTTGTTCAGCTATTCAATTCCGTAGCAACAACAGGAGGCAAAAACACAACATCCTGGCCAGAACAAGTCCATTTCATTCTATTTTTTTTTCCTCATTTGCAGAAGATACATGCTGATAAATACAAGATACATTATTGTTGACAAAGCCATTAGTTGATTCTTGGATTCCCCATAGTCAAGATTGGAAATGGAATGGACCAATTGAAATTGAAAAAACAAGAACTTGACAGTCTTCTTGGTGTAGGAAGTGAAACGAATCAACCGTTAACTCTGTTCATCACCTTAGCTAGAGCCTAGATCCCTCTCTTGTTAGCTATGAAATGAAAAGAATCAACCTATTAGGGGAGCATCCTGGTGCATTTCACAATCTGATGACCACCCTCAAGACTGCACAATATGCATATAAATTAGCTTAACTTCAAAGTTTCAAATAGATTTTTTGACAAACATCTTCCATGCAGTTCCAAATCAACTTTAAAATAATATAAACATGATAGTAACAAACTAAGATAATGAGAGAAAACTATAAAATATAACAAACTAAGACAATGAGAAAAAACTGATACACCGTGATAAATTCCAATTTCAGAAATTATTATTAAGCTAAGAAGCATAGTAATGTTTCAATGAAAGAAACTAAGAAATTTGAGATAAGTGGGTCAAGCTTCAGCCAAGGAAAGGGAAATGGGTCAAGCTTAAATGGGTCAAGCTTCAGCCAAGAAACATTACTTCAAAGTTTCTAATAGACATTTTCACAAAATCTTCTACGCATTTCCAAGATAAACATTAAAATAAAATAGAACATGGGGTTATTGCCAATTGAACATTCTGCCATACCCAATATCAAACTAATAAAAATAAAAATAAAAAAAATAAAAACATGGGTTTCAGTCATGTTTAAAAGCAAACATAAAGAGAAAATAAATTAAGGAGAAAATGAGGACCCGACGGCCACCAACGTTGGTGATGCCGCTGAGAAGCACTGCCAGAGAAGGGGCAACCAGAAGCTTGGCCACAGCTGGACTTGAGAGAACGAGAAAACAGGGAGACGTTGGGAGAGGAGAAGGTCAGGCCGGCAAGCACCGCTGGTGGTGGTCGTGTGGGCCTCAGAAGCTTCCATTTGTAGCCATGATCATGGAGATTCGACGCCAATGTCCCACGTACGGCGAGGTTTGGCAGAAGAGAGAAATTTTTTGAAATTTGGTGAATCTGAAAGAGAAAGAGAAAGTGAAAGAGAAAGAGAAAGAGAAGTGAAGTGGGAGAAAGTGGAGAAAAAAAATAATGAGACACGGATCGATGACATGGCAATCCTATACAACCATTGGATTATATCAATGGTTGATATTAGAATTATTGCACTCTGTGCAATACCCTAAGAGTATTCCTATTAAGGGTTTTAAATGCTAAAAGATGCTTTCTTTTAGCATTTTTGACCCAAAAGCTTGCTTCATCAAGAGTGGTAAAAGCTATAATTTTTGGCATTGGTGAACAGTGCGGTCTCATATTTGAGACCGCACTGTTCACCAATTGTAAAATTTATATTAATTTTTTATTCAAGTGGGGCCCACTTTCTTTTCTTCTTTGTCTTTGTCTTTCTCATTTCCCGTTTCTTCCCTCTCATCATTGCTCTGCTCTCTCTCTCCCTCTGCTCGACCGATGAGTGGGCTCCGCCGATGATTGTGCTCCAGCGATTGTGGGATGCCGATGGCTGTGGTCCGGTGATTGTGGTCATGGATCGTGGGTCCGATGGCTGTGGTCCGGTGGCGGCGATGGAGGTTTCTTTTTTTTTTTTTTTTTTTTTTTTTTTTTTTTTTTTTTTTTTTTTGTTCTGCGTGGTTCTTCTTGGGTCCGATTGGGCTCCGATTGTGCGACGGAGCTTTGAGGTCAACCATGGAGCACGGGTCGGAGCGTGGATCGAAGGAGTCGTGGTCCGATTTGGTTGATTTGGTTTGTGGGTTTTTTTTGGTTGTGGGTTGTGGTCTAATTTGGCCGTGGTTTGTGGGTTTTTTTCCTTTTTTTCTTGCTGTGGTTGGTGGTGATTTGGTTCGATTGCTGTTGATTTTTTTTTTTTGTCCAACGGTGGATGTGGATGTGGATGTGGTGGGTGTGGTGGGTGGATGTGGAGGTTTTTCTTCTTATTTTTCTCTGTTGTTGTTTGTGGTTGTGGTGGATTTGGCTGGTGGCTGGTGGGCGGTGATGGTGGGTGGATGTGGTGGTTGTGGTATGCGTGGGTGGATGCGGTGGCCGGCAGTGCTGAGAATAATTAGGTTGAGAAAGAGAGAGACAGAGGAGAGAGAAGGAAAAATAAAAAATGATAAAGAAAGAATATTTAAATGGAATGTTAAAAAAATAGAAGTTTTGATGGAAATGTTGTTGTAAAGTGGTGTGTTATATGTTATAAAAATGGGTTTTGAGAGGGTAAATGCTAAATTTTTTGCAATCCTTGATAAGAATGCTCTAAGTATTGCATGGGATGTGAATCCGTATGTACATGCCTTAACCTCGAAAAAAGGAAGTCTAATATGTAATGGGTCCTTCAATTAATGGAAGCATTCTCATTAAGATGGGTAAATGTTATAAATGCTAAAATTTAGCATGCCAAATGCTATAAACACTAATGCTGTTAAATGTTATTTATTTTGCACTTCTTTTGCACTTCGGCTACAGTGGGCTTAGCAGCCCACTGTAGCAAGATTGTAAAAAAAAAAAAAAAAAGTATTTGTTTAATAAAACCCCGCTTCCCTTTTTCGCGCCCATCTCCTCTGGTTTTCCCTCATTCTTTTCGCGCCTATCTCCTCTGGATTTCCCTCTTTTTTGTTTCTGGTTCTCTCTTTCTCCCACGCCTACGCCTCTGCCTCCTCTCTTCTTCTTCTTCTTTTTTCTTCGTTCTCCCTCAACCCAAGCCGCTCTTCCCTTCCCTCAACCCACACCGCCAATTCATCTCCGCTTCACTACTCCCTCTGACCAAACCATCATCACAAACACAGCCTCTGCTCTTCTTCCTCTGAGTGAACCCATACCAAACCCACTCTTCTCTCCCTGACCAAGCCCAAAAGCCCAGTCTTGAAAGTCATATTCTCATCTCAAAACTGAAGATTCATGGGAGGGGATTAGGCTTCCATTTGGGTCAGACTGAAGCTCCATGGGTCAGGCTTCCATTTAGGTTTTGTTTTGGGTTAGGGATTTTGTGGATCTTGTATTGCCGCTCAGTTCTTCCCGATCTGATCTTAGAGCTAAAAGCTTTACCCAAATTTCGCACTCCAAAACCACCGCTGACCAGCGCATGGCGCCATTTTGAGCTTTGGCGGACAAGTCCTCGACTCATCTCTAATTCTCTCTTGTCAGGTACACCTTACTTTTTTTTCTTTTTCTTTTTTTTGGTTTCTAATTCTGTTCCTATAATTTTATCTAATTCAATTCTTTTTTTGCGGTATAACCAAAAACACTAGAGCGATACCAGCAATCTTGCTTCACTCCTTAGGATAACAGCATTGAACGTGAAGCACAGGTTTGTGTTTGCTGAAATTCCTCCTTAAAATTCTAGTATCATCTTTAGAGTTTTATATGTTGAATAGATTTTAGACAGATTTTCATTTTTCTCTACACACATGAAATCAAACTTTGCTCACATATGAACATTATACTAGTATGAAATTTCATACATCATGTTTGAATTCAGTGGCATATATGCTTATACACATGATTAATAGTTCAATTGATGTGATTTTTGCTGGACTTTAAGATAATGTGATACTACCTCCTCCCATCTATATTGGATATTGTTTCTTTTGGTTTTAATTTAACTGCTGTTTTTTCCTCTGCATTGGTTTTTCTGCACTGGTTTTAATTTAACTGCCGTTTTTTCCTCTGCACTGGTTTTTCTGCACTGGTTTTAATTTAACTGCCGTTTTTTCCTCTGCACTGGTTTTTCTGCACTGGGTAGCTGCTGGATTTCTGCACTGGATAGCTGCTGCCTGCAGAGTGTGGGCTGCTGTTTTCTTATTCTGCACTGGTTTAATTTAACTGCTGTTTTTTCCTCTGCACTGGTTTTTCTGCACTGGGTAGCTGCTGGATTTCTGTACTGGATAGCTGCTGCCAGCAGTGGAGCATCAACAGCTAATGCAGCAACTCAAGAAGCTGTGGTGGAAGATGTTGTCAAAGCTAAATGGCTTGGTTGCTGCAGAATTTTGTTTATGTGTAATAGTAAAAGAGTAGCTCAAGTCTGTAATTTTAGTTGCACACCAAGTTGGCAGGAAAAAATTATGGTTGCTGACATCTCAAACTTGATGCAAAAGTTCATCAATATAAATGAAAATGGATATGTTCCATTTAATAAGTGATCATCCTATTATTGTTTCTTTGATAAATGATGCTAGTGTTTTATGGGATTCTTATCAATTATTGAATGCTAAGAGAATAAATTCCAAAAAAAAAAAAAAAAAAGCTAAGAACAATTCTCTCCAATACTACGCAGTAATGTTGCAAGGTACTTGTGGAAGTTAGTTATGGTCTTTATTTGAAAACATAAAGAAAGAATAAAAAAAGAATTTTTAAATGAAGTGGTAAAATAATAGAACCTTTGATGTTGAGTGTTTTGTAAAGTGGGTCTTTAAAAAAGAATATCTAAATGAAGTGGTAAAATAATAGAACCTTTGATGTTGAGTGTTTTGTAAAGTAGGTTGTTAAAATGAATAAAGTAACTTTTTAAGATGCTAAATGCTATATTTTATAGCATTCTTGATGAGAATGCTCTTAGGGAGTATACTCTTTCTTATATTGGGTGAGCCTCAAAGTACCCCGTAATAATCCACAATTAATATATATATATATATATATATAGAGAGAGAGAGAGAGAGAGAGAGAGATACTGCTTTAATTAAAATACATGAGTCAATGGAAAATTATTGTGTACTCTCTGAGTACTATAAATGCATACTCTATCCTCTCATATGAATGGTGAGTTCCACTAATTAAATTCATAATAGGACCCACATTTATGTGAGAGGGGGAATACGCATTTATGGTACTCTACTCTAGGAGTACCTAATAATTCTCCATGCTAACGAAAGCTGTAGGACATTGGTTAATAATTCATTTAAAGAAAGTTTTTATGAAAAATAATAATAATAATAATGTTTTACAGCTTTTTTCATTTTCCATAAAAATGGTATCAAAACTTTTCTAAAATGGATTGTTAACCAATGCCTAAGAGCATTCGTTAAAAACTTTCTAAAACTGTTTACTAATAACAAATGCCCTTAGGGCATTCATTGACATTTACCTAAGGTTTTTCTTTTTTCTTTTTTTTTTCTTTTTTTTTTTGAGAAACGTATCTCTTCTAATTTGAAATAACATACTCACATCTTCTAAAATATAATAATTTAGTAATTTACACTAATCTTTCCTAGACGACTGAAAAAATGCTTTAAAAATTCCCCAAAAAAAAAATAGGCTTTAAAAAAATTCCAAATCTCTCCTCAAAAAGGAAGTGGAGGATAGTTTAAGTGGATGGTAATATAATAAATTTTAGATTTTTATTTTTATTTTTTCGAATCATCTAAGGGAGATCAGTGTAAATAATCTCTTTATTTTAGGGAATTGAGTTTTTTATTCCATACTAGAGAAAAGATGAGTGAAATAACAAAAAATCCCCCCCCCCCCCCCCTCCCCTGTTCGAATCACACTCGACATGATTATAAACCTTACTTTGTACTCTACCCTCCTCAATAGATTGTTAGTGAGTGTTGGGTGTTGTTTTTGCATCTAGTCACGTGTCATCCGTTGGAAGGGCGACCTAGTTCTTAGCGGCAACACCTACCAAGCGCTCCATAGGATAGGAGTGAAAGTAACATGGGAGGGAGTGGTCTTGTTAGGTTACCCTGATCATTCACTATTATCTCTACTCTTTCATTTTGCCACACTGCCACACACAAGTACGTTGTATCCAGATCTATCTCAATTATTGCCGAACCCTTTCCTTTGTTGCCTTTGTCCGGCGGAACCACTAGTTCTGATCTTTTATTTAAAAAAGAAGAAGTTATGAATGAATACTATGAGGCACTTCAGCAATGAAAAATTTGAAGACGGTCTATATGCTCAAAGGCGGAGGCTTTTTATAAACCAAAACGTTGTAGAAGAAAGAAGACTTTGAGACACTTTGCATTAAAACTTGAAAGGTTGGAGACGGCCAAATGTCCACACTAATTTTTTTTTTTCCATGGTCGGATTGGGTCAAGTTGTGGAATTTTTCAATCTAACCCATAATAGGCAGATTTAAAAAATCTCAATCCAATCCAACCCATCACAAGAGCCTAACCCAACCCACATGGGCCGGGTTAGACATATGAGTTAAAAAGTTTTTATTAAAAAAAAGTAGAATAACAGTAATACTACAACCATTTGTTGTCCCATGCCATCCTGAAAATTCTAAATAGTAGCACCATCGTACACAAATTATTATATTAATACAAAATATTTAGGGATAATTACACATAACCCACCTGTGGTTTAGGCGAAAATCACTTTGCCTACCCGTGGTTTGAAAAGTATCACTTAACCCACCTGTGGTATGTTTCCGTCAATTTCCGTAACCCACCTCAAGCCCAGCCGTCACAAAAACACCTCTTAACCCCAAAACACAACATAACACGAATCAAAACACCCAAAACTTGGAAACTTTTCGAGAAAGAGACTTGTGGTGAGATCAACGTGTTCTTCATGGGTTGGAGTGTCTGGAGGGGGAGAAAACACAAGTTTCGCAACATCAAAGCTAGGGAAAGTAGTTTTGGTAAAGAAAATCAAGTTATTTGTGTCTGTTCTCGATTTAGGGTTTCAGATTTTGTGTATGTTCTCATCTCATTTGGGTTTAGTGCAGCTTACATCACTAAAGGAGATCCTGTACAGAAAATGATGTTGATGAGGATGAGGGTGACTCTGACTTTTCTCTCATTTCCTTCAACTTGTTCTTCTCTACCAAAACGGCTACGTTTCCTTCACCAGCACGACCATTTGAGCCCAAAGCCACCACTCTCACCGAAACTAGACCTTTTCTCTGAAGTTTGAACCCGAGAGATAGAGTAGCTACAGGACCCTGATATCCCAGTATTGTTTTGTGCCACCCAAAACCGCCACCCAAAGACCCACTGCCTCAAACATCCACCAATCAAACCAACATCCAAAGCCACCCAAACACCCAGCAACTACCGGCGAGCAAAGCCCACCACCCACGGCCCACAACCCATGGCTAGCAAAGCCCACCATCGACAACCACAACAAGTGAAACGGAAACCCAGAAATGAAAAATCTTCAAGCTGCCGCTGCTGTCACCGTCTTCCTACCCCTGCCGCCGTCGTCCCTTGCTTCTGCTGTCACTATAGCCTTCAAGCATCTGAACCGAGAGAGACAGAGAAGAAGCTCATCAAGAAGAAACTCGGTTGTGGCCAGGTCGAAGAGCTCATCGAGGAGGCTCATGAAGATTAATTTGTGTTGTGTTTGGGTGGTGGGAAAATGGGGGAAATAAAAGAAGAGAAAAATGGGTATTTAGGGGGATGGGGATTTTAGATTGTTTTGCAATGTGGGACTTTGAGAGCTGAAACTTAAGGTGGAGTGTAATTTGTTATGTTGTTTTGGTGTGTGGTTTGGTTTATTTAATTGCTGAGAAAGGAAAAGAGTATGAAAATTAGTTTGTGAATTGTTTGGGTACTGAGAAAATGGGAGTGAGAGAGGCAATGGGCTTAGGCTTTTTATTTTTTTTGGTACATTGTTCGTGTTCTTCATGTTTAAAATTTGTGTGAATTGAGAGAAAGACAAATACCATTTTTTGATCTTGTTTTTCTTGCATTTTTGCTCTATTTTTTGTTTGGGGGGGAGAGAGACATAAAATTTGAACAACAATACCTATTTATCCCTGATTTTAACAGAGGTGGGTTACGGAAAATAAACGGAACATACCACAGGTGGGTTAAGTGATACTTTTCAAACCACGGGTAGGCAAAATGATTTTCGCCTAAACCACAGGTGGGTTATGTGTAATTATCCCAAATATTTACCTAAATGGTACTTACTTAGTAAGAAATCAAATAGTTCTTCTCAACTCAGCTCATATTTTCTATGTAATTGGCTAATCCCTTGACAAAACGCACTTTACTTGTAATTAGGTAGATCTAAGTTGGGTTTAAAGTATCAAGAAATATGTTGTTCAAACATATCAAGTGGTATCATTAAAGACATAAAGGTTGATCCAAAAAACAAGTGAAGAAAAGTTGTCTCATTAAGTCTCGACACAAGCTCAACAAATGCTATTATCAACGATTAATGAGGAAGCTTGACACAAGCTCAATCTATCGAGATCTACAATTTCAGAATTTCCAAATCTGAAATTTGGCCCATAATGACTTGAATGATTAGGGTTTCTTTTCTTACAACCCTAGTCATATATAAAGCTTATTTTAAAAAGTCATCATACACAAAAATAGAGATCTATAACTCATACACTCTGTAAGAAGTTACTGCATTTGTGCGTCTTAGGGTTTTATAATCAAGTGCTTCCTAATCTTCATCGTTTATGAAGTAAAGAACTTTGCAGCCAACAACAATCATTCAAGTTACTGGAGTTAGTCACGTACTAGGATCTGTGCAAAGGAGTTAGTCACAGATTAGAGATTTATGCAACAAAGGAAAAAAGACTACTACAATATTATTAAGTTCAATTGAGTATTGAAGTGAAGGTTCAACTATAAGTTGGAATCCTGGGATAGGCTAGGATAGTGGTAAGATTCTTCATACTTGAAACCGCTTGATTATTTATTAGTAAATTCTTGAGAGTTGTGATCTTAAATTCACCCAGTGAGGTTTTTGCTTTGTGAGAGATTTTCACCATTTGTCAACAAATTACCATGTCAATTTAATTTTCGCTGCATTTAGTTTATTTGGTAATTTGTTGGTGCCTCCACGATTTGCATATAATTTGACCTTATTAATCAACTTTGGTAATTGAATTAATTAACCGGGGTCAATATGTTTTAACCCAACAAAATATATTCAAAGTAGATGGGTTGGGCTGGGTTAGGTGGAATTGTGAATCTACTTACCCAAACCCAATCCAACCCACTACCAAAAAAAAAAAATTTGCAATCCATAAACCCCTAAAAATTGACCTAACCCACCAGGTTTGATTAGCTTTGGTAAATCAGTGGGTTGGCTACACACACCCTAATTCTAATGCTATAAACTAATTTCAATCACTCTATTGTATCCTAATTCTCAAAGGAAAAAAAAAAAAAAAAAATCTCTCTTTGTACCCAAAAATCCTAGCATCTAGATTTTAAGGAATGTGATGCTTGACAATCTAGCTAGATATCTCGGTATGTAATTATATCTTTGTTTGGTTTGATTATGAAATTCTAATAAGAATCCTTAGAATATGAGATACATATAATTGATTTATTTCTAGAAATATTATAAGGATTATTTGTTTTTCTCAAAATATCCTTTGATTCGTATCAAGTTTGTCTCTCATTTTTTTTCCTCCAAATAAATTATAAGAAACAAGAATATAAACTATAAATTATGAAAAATTTAATAAAATTATAGTAAAACGTTGTTTATATGACATGTATAGTAAAAAAATAATTATTTAAATTGTAAGTTTATATATAAAAAAAATTGCAACTTTTTCCAAGTATGAGAATGTGGATACCCCATATTTTTAAAAAGGGAATCCACGTTTCCACAAAAAGAGCACAATAAATATGTGCTACCTAACGTGAAAAATAAATCCCAAAAGGAATTAAATTAGTGTGACTTACTCTTTTTATTATTATTTTTAACTTGATTAGAAATCCCTAAATCTAAACCTAGGGAGCTGACATTTATTATTCTATTGAATCTCTAAATAGTTATACCTTATTAATGCTAAGGCCAAACATTTTTCAATTGTTTTAAATATATATATATATATATATATATATATATATATATATATATATTTTTAGAATACTAAATATTTAACACACATACAAGAGATGAGAGAATGTCTTAAAAAAACTGACAGTTGTATATATCCAAAAACCTAACTCTTGGATACACAACATAAGATTTAAATATCTTTAACTCATACTCATTTTCTAACTATATGTGATAGGTTGTGATTGGAACAATAATATTTTTAAATTAGTCCACCATAAATTGCATACACATCGCAACAATCCACATTAGCAGTTGTGAAAATGCTGTCACGAAGCTAATGGTCCATTTGGTACTAATGTAGGAAGTATAACTTTTTTTTGTTTGTTAGAATTATGAAGTAGAACAAAGCTGTAAAGGTTTAGTAGTAGAGCTTTTTGTGCTAAATAGTTCTAACTAAAAAGAGTTTTAGCGATTAGAGCAAAAATTAAAGTATTTTGAAGTCGTGAATAGCTATTTGGTAATCATTACATCCGTTGCAAGAAAACGCAAGAACAAAATGTGGTCAAACGTAGGTGACACAATTTAAACCATTACAACCGTTGCAATGATAGGATGCCATGACGAACTTTTAATTATCATCTTTTTGTTGAATGGGATTGCAGATACTCTTGAGCCATTCCAGCTTGTCCTGATACGGTTTTAAATCCACGACATGGCGGTCATCTAATGACCATTGAATCACCTGTTCAACAGCATCTTTAATCTCTTTCAGAACTGCAGGGCTAAGCTTCGCACAAATATTCTCATCATTGACAGCATTTTTCATGTTGTAGGCATAGTTCTCCAAATCTAACTTAGCCTTAACCTTCTTCATGTGATAGTCATCTTCAGCCTTGTATCTCTTTGCATCCTGGACCATCCTCTCAACCTCTTCATTGGACAGTCTCCACTTATCATTGGTAATTGTGATCTTCCTTTTCACACCAGTGGTCTTCTCCTCCGCAGAAACATTCAAGATACCATCGATGTCAAGATCAAAACAAACTATTACCCTAGCAACACCCCTAGGTGCTGGAGTAACAGGAATTGTAATATTTCCCAACAAGTTGTTAGCACAAGATCTTGCTCTCTCACCCTCATAAAGCAAGAAATCTACAGAAGCCTGGTTATCAAACACAGTGCAGAATTCACGCATCTTCTTGGTGGGAATGGTGGTATTCCTTGGAATCAAAACACACATCTTCGGTCCACGAAGCCCTACACCAAGGGACAGAGGGGTGACATCTAAGAGTATAATGTCTTGAATTTTCTCATTACCCATTCCGGTCAAGATAGCAGCTTGAACAGTGGCTCCATAAGCCACAGCTTCATCAGGATTATTGCTCTTGCTGAGCTCCTTCCCATCAAAGAAGTCCTGCAACAACTGCTGGACCTTGGGGATTCTGGAAGAACCACCAATAAGAACAATATCATGGACGCAACTCTTGTCCATCTTAGCATCGGCTAAACACTTTTCCACAGGCTCGATACACTTCCTCAACAAATCCATGTTGAGTTCGGAAAATTTAGCACAGGTAATAGTTGAAAAGAAATCGATACCATTATATAAACAATCAACTTCAATGGTTGTCTCAATTGTAGAAGAAAGAATCCTCTTTGCTTTCTCGCAAGCAGTTCTCAACCTCCTAAGAGCTCTGGAGTCTATACTAATACCCACATTATGTTGCCTCCTAAATATCTCAACAAAATTTTCTCCAAAAAAAAATCTCAACAAAATGCTTTAACATTCTGTTATCAAAGTCCTCACCTCCATGGTAAGTGTCTCCAGCCACGGCCTTCACTTCAAGGACACCCTTTTCAATTGTAAGGAGAGAGACATCAGTAGTAACACCACCCAAATCGAAAATCAACCCATTTCTCTTGCCAGTGCTAGCTACCAACCATCTTGTCAAGACCATAAGCAATGGCTGCAGCAGTTGGTTCATTAATTATGCGTAGAACATTCAGGCATGCAATGCCTCCAGCATCCTTTGTGGCCTTACCCTGAGAGTCATTGAAGTAGGCTGGGACAGTAACAACTGCATTCTTCACAGTTTTGCCTAGGTAGGCTTCAGCTATCTCACGCATGAAATTTCCTCGGCAGTAAAGTGCTTCTCTTCGCCCGTGCTTCTCTTCGCCCGTTCATAGGCTTGTCACCAGGACCTCCAATGACCTTGAATGGCCAGAGGTTGATATCATTCTGAACCAAGGGATCACTGAATCAACCTCTTTGCATCTGCAATATAATACGTTATTAAGAAACAGATACCTCAAATAGTACTGTTAGACAACACCGAAGCACAAGAAGAAGCAAGATTATATATTCCTAAGTGAAAAACAAGTTTTTAGGAATAAAAAAAAATTATTCATTGGGGAGAGAGGAGATTACCAAAGACAGAGTTAGTGGGATTCCTGGCAACCTGATTCATTGCAGGATCACCGACCAAGCGTTGGGCAGAAGTGAATGCAACATAGGAGGGTGTGGTCCTGTTTCCTTGATCATTCGCTATTATCTCCACTCTATCATTATGCCACACTGCCACGCATGAATACATTGAACCCAGATCGATCCCAATCGCCGGGCCCTCTCCTTGGCTGTTGGCCATTGTTGTCCTGAGGAACCACCAGTTTAAAGACTTGGTAATTATTAGTTCACACAATTTAGGTATAAAAAAAATCTTTTTGTTTGAATGGACGGAAAAACTCCAAATCAATATAGTTTTAGAAAATCCATTTTTATAATCTCCTTCTCCAGTTTATGTCTAACTTGAAATTCCCATCAAAAGTAAATTAATATAAACTCACTTGATATCTTCACTCACAGTTTGAATTCAATAAACCAAAAAGTCTCTCCTCAAAGAAAATCCCAAATAAAAAATCTCCTTATTTTTCCCACTTCACCTTTTTTTGTACTTCACTGCCCTCAGTGACTTTCTTCTTCTTTTCACGTAACTCTCCTTGACTGCTTTCTCAATATTACAGTATTTTCTCTTTTATTTCAGGCGGCCCTGTTACACAGAAGTATCTGCGGTATATATCGGAGTATAACATACTACCATACCGCCTATGAGTTTTTTTTTTTTTAGGTTATGAGTCTCAATTCACCAGGATTTCTATTCCTTTTTAAAATTGGAGATTACGTGGGCCTCGTGGTTTATAAAGCTATTAACACTAACCACTCTACAAATATTTTACAAACAACTGATGTGGCATGCTCCACGTCACTAAAATGTCACATAAGATATTAATAAACTCAAATTATTTTTTTATTTTTATTTTTTAAAAACCTACTTCTTCTCTCCCTCCCTCCCTCCAATCCCAAATCCACAAAAACGTGATTATACAAACCCCAAACCCATCGCTCCCTCTTGCCCGTGCCTTCACTCCACCATTCACCAATGCACGCCATCACCACACAAGACACTGGATTCGTTGTTGGAGCTATCATGAACATGGTGTTGCCATCCCATCTGCCTCCCTCTCGATAACAACAATGACAACGGTTATACTCTGTTTCAGGATTGAAGTTTTTTTTAATTTAATTAATTCATATGAAATTTGGTGTAAAGTATTGCAATATCTATGGCCTTGAGGGAATCCAATGGATTATATAAACAAAAAAAAAAAATGGAATGGGTCGTAATAACTAACAACCAAAAAGAATTTTTCTGTATTTTGAGCTTTTGAATAATGTGGAGATTTTATGTGTTTACAAATGTAAATTAAATTTTTGCTCAAATTTGTTTAATTCATATTTTGAGTCTTGCAAGTTGCAAAGCTTGCTGGTTGGAAAGGTAAACTCCTTTCAATTGGTGGGAGGGAGATCCTAATCAAAGTGGTGGCTCAAGCAGTGCCTACATACACTATGGGTTTCTTCCAACTCCCCAAGACTCTTTGCCAAGACTTGGAAAGTATGATGAGGAGCTTTTGGTGGGGGCAAAAAGACAAAGAGAACAAGATTGCGTGGGTTAGTTGAAGGAAGATGTGTCGATCTAAACTCCATGGAGGTATGGGCTTAAGAAACATTCAAGCCTTTAACCTTGCTATGCTAGCTAAGCAAGGTTGGAGAATTCTTACAAACCCCGACTCCCTAGTGGCTCAAGTTTTCAAAGCAAAAATACTTTCCTTTTGATGATGTCCTCAATTCCAAAAAAGGGAGTAAACGGTACCCCTCATATGCTTGGCGAAGCATCCACAATAGTCTTGAGGTTATTAAAAGGGGCACAAGATGGAGGGTAGGCAATGGCCGGCGAATCCATATTTGGGATGATAGATGGTTGCCAACACCATCAACCCACAAGGTGATTTCCCCCCAAGCTGGCTATGGAGACTTTCCTTGGGTGTCTTCCCTCATAGACATTGACACTAGATGGTGGAAGATTGAAGTAATTAATGCTACTTTTCTGCCCCATGAAGCCAGCACCATCCTTAAAATCCCACTAAACTATAATTTGCCCAAAGATTGTCTTATTTGGATAGGCAACAAGAGGGGTGAGTTTACAGTTAAAAGTGCATATCATATAGTTTCAGGTATAGTGGATTCAATGGAGGAAGGTGAAAGCACCTCAAGCAGCTCATGGACCCTTTCATGGAAGCGGATATGGCAGCAAAAAGTCCCTCTGAAGATCAAAATTTTTGCTTGGAGGACTTGTGTCAACGATCTTCCAACTATGAAAAATCTAAACCATAGAGGTGTTCATTGCTCTAGCTTCTGCCCTCTATGTGACAAAGCCATTGAGACCACAACCCATGCACTTCTTCATTGCGATCATGCAAAAATGACTTGGGCATTTTGGTACAATTGTCCTGTGGACCTCTCTTCCTCTTATTGTGACTTGGTGGATATTGCCTTAGATTTTATTGCAAAAGGCTCCCTAAATGATTTAGAGCTTTTCTTTGCCGTTGCCTGGTCTATTTGGTGGAATCGTAATCAAGCAATCCATGAGGACTCGGGTTCCCCTCCAATTCATGCTTGGGAAATGGCAGGTGGAGTCTTGGCTGAATTCAAGGCAGCTTACTCTTGTCCGAGATTTTCTCAGTCCATCCCTCAGTCCAAATGGAAAGCTCCACCTATGGGCTTCATTAAAATTAACACTGATGCAGCAGCTTTTGAAGATGGGAGGAAATCGTGCATCGGTGTAGTCATTCACGATAATATGGGTGAAGTTCTAGCAACATCAAACAAGGTTCTACCCGCATCATACTTGGCTGAGATCTCAGAAGCTCTGGCCATGCAAGATGGTGTGCTTCTTGCAACGGAAATGGAAGTCTCCCACACTATCTTTGAGTCCGACGCCTTATCCATTATTCTAGCAATTAATGATGGAATCCATGGTGGTGAGCTTGGGCACATAATCAGAAACATCAGAGAAATGGCTGCTGTGTTTTCCTGGTGTTCTTTTAAACATCTAAAAAGGGAAGGCAACAGAGTTGCCCATCAATTTGCAAAGGTAGCTGGGAATTCTGGTGTTTCACAGATTTGGAAAATGTCTTTTCCAAGTTTTCTTGAGCATCTTCTTATTGAGGATCTCTGTTTGTAAAGCTCAAGCTTTTTCTCTCCTTTGTAATTCTTTTTCAGTTGAATGAAATTCTCTTATTTCCCATCAAAAAAAAAAAGAAAAAAAAAAGTGGGTTTGACATTCCCAAGTGGATAGATTTGAAACAGAGGGGTGCTATTTAGAAATTCATACCAACTGAGAGTATTTGCAATATAAATCTAATTTTGAGTAACATACTGCGGAACCTTTGTTCAATCCTATATATTCTAAAGTAAATTCTTGTACCCGCTGATTTGCATGAATAGCTTTTATACCCTAAGACTTTGGATTTTGTCATTTATCTTGTTGTACCTGTTGTTGACTTGATTTTGTCATTTATCTTGTTGTTGAAAGCTACATTAGTGTAACTTGGCAAGGAGTATGCCCCTTAATATTGTGTGTGTATATATATATATATATTTAAAAGAAGAAGAAGAATAATGCAGTACCTCGATAAAATTCACTATTGCCCAGATGCAAAATTTCTTTTTTTCAGTGTTTTTCCTGGTCTTTCTGATTTGGTCTACTTATTTTCATCTTTAAGGTTTAGTTGTTTTTTGGACCTGATAATGAGTTGTCCTCTGTTCAAGTAGGGGCTTTGTTGTATTAGAGGGTATGTCCCTTGATATTGTATATTGTTGTATATGTATCTAGTTCGTGTTAAAGTAGGTTATGTAACGAATTTGACCAAAACAAGTTACACTAAAAAAAAAATGTGAGAGTTATATCTCTATATATCCCAAAATGAGCATAATTTAGGATGTACAATGTTCTACAATAACAAAAAATAACTCAAAAGATGGGCAATGTGACATCAACATAATGAGGATCAAACATGTCCATCTCTTAATAACATAAATATAGAGCAAAGATATCCATCTCTTTATTCATGATTTCACAAAATTTGAAAGAAATTTCAATGAATAAAGCTTGACAAATTCAAGGTATACAGAAGCTATAGTTGTAAAGCTCAAAAAAAATAAAAATAAATAAAAAAGAAGCTCTTGTTGTAAGCCACCATCTGTGCTTAAAAAAAAAAATATAATAATAATAATAATAAAATAAAAAAATAAAATAAAAAACCTTTCCCCCCACACATGTAATACCACAATATCCATTACAAATGAAGAACCAAAACCACCCATTTCTAATATGTTGTGTTCACCACAAAAAGGAAAAGCAAAAATTTTGTCATCTTGATCAAGTCGAACTTAATTTTTACTAAAGTTGCCAGCCTCTTGATCCCTAAATTAATGCCCATGATGTTAAGCCTACATAAAGAATAAAAGAAAATGTATCAAATTATTTAGAAATCCACGTTCTTATAATTGACATAGTTAAATATATGGTGCGGTAACAATACTTGTAGTAGATCCAAATGATTAAAGTTGTTTATATGATGTTGTTGTGTTCCTTAAACACTAAGCTCGTCAATATTTGGCCCAAGACACCCACTTCCCGAAAATTGATTTGGATCACCCTACAAATACAAATTTCATTAAACCAAAAAAAAGGGTTAAATTAAATCTCTTAACAAGTATAAGATTGAATAAAAGTTAAGGAATTACTAATAGTTGGTGTATATTGCTTCCCGGAATGCCAAAATATCTTGGGTTATTACTAGTTACTGCTCTTTGATTAGGAAGACTCTGCAATCAAATTAAATTTATTGGCAAAGAATACAATAAATAGTATAAAATGAATTATAAATGATAAACTATACCTGCATTTGGTTTCAAGGAAATAAAGGAGTGCCAAAATCTGGCATCATATATATCCACCATTCAAAACTTGACTTGGATGACACTATGTGCAATTGAAAATAAATCTAAAAATTAAATATCAATCAAAAAAAAATTATTCCAAAAAAAAAAAAAAAAACCACATACATAAAAACTTTTCCTAGAATTGGTTTAAACTAGAATTTGTTAATTGTAGCCCAACAAAACCATCTCCGATGGAGCTACAACTTTTTGCCTATAATAAAATGCAATCGTGTGGTGGGGTGGAGGTATGGGCAAAAGGAAGTAGATTGTTGATTTGGGATTGAGACTGTAGAGGCAAGGAGGTAGAGGAGATGCAATAGCGAGGGAAGGAGGGGGGGAGGGAGGGAGGCAAAGAAGCTTAAGGGTTTTAGAAAAGTTTTGTTAGGTGATATGTTTTTTGCATAGGAGGGTTTTTTTTTTTTTTTTTTTTTTTTTTTGAGTTTGCTAATATCTTTCATGGAATTTTAGTTTTTAAAAGCTGATACGGAGCATGCCACACTGGAGCATGCCACATTAGCAGTTTGTAAAATGTTTGTAAAATAGTTTGTGTCTATAGCATTACTCTTTTTACAAACTCACTTCTCATAAGTCATAAATACCTTTTCCTCAACAACAACAAAAATCACTAGGGAGTTCTCTTCCTTTCTGAAATAGGATATTAAGTGAGCCTCTTGTTTTGTAAGTGGGCTTGACTCACTTCTTTTTTTGCATTGTCTCCCCAATCTATTTGGTTCCCCTTTCTATCATATAGTGTGGAAAAATATTCTATCTATATTCCCCATGTTAACACCAAAAGTTCAGATCAAGGAAGTTAATTTCGTACCGTACCGGCCTGTACGGCCGGTATATACCGTACCGACCAGTGCACCGGTACATCGACCCCCCTTATTTTGTACCGGAAAAAATACCAGTCGTACCGGCCTTGTACCGGCCGTACCGGCGAAATCCGGTTGTTTCGGCCAATTAATGGATACCGGACCGGTACCTTCTCACGCCACACTAAACTTCTGTCTCTCTATGCCTCCTCTTTATCACATTGGTGACGACGAAATACCAATTTGTGGTGAGGAGAGGCGTCGGTGATACTGATTCATGCACTGGAAATCGGTTTGAAGTGAAGAAAAAAATAGAATGGACTGATGCTAAAAGAGTGAGACTGGTGTGAATCGTGTGATACTGTGAGAGAAAGAGAGAAATAGATCTGTAACTAATGGGGAAGAAATGAAATAAAAATTTTGAAAGAGTGAAGACAAAATTAATTTGAAAGAGGACGAAGAGATAGTGTGTGAAGTATGATGTGTTGGAACTTTGAAAATAGGAAAGATAGGTTGGCACAGCATTAAAGGGAGCTATGGATTCTGATAGATTGGCAGGCAACTAGCTTCACTGCTTCAGGTGTGCCTGCCAATTTTTGGAAGATGTGGAGCATTAGACGGTAGAGAATGGATGTAATTCTTTTTGGTACTGGCAAAGTTGATATTTAATGTTTAAAAAAAGAAAGCTTCAGGCGTACAACAGTAGAAAAAAATAAATGAAAGAATAAAATAAATGTGGGACAAGGGAAGAGAAAACTAGAATAAGAAAAGTGTTGGGCTTTTTTTTTTCTTTTCTACAAGTACTCAATATCTGGATTGGCAATATCATTAACTGTGTTTCCTCTTTTTTATTTTGTGTGTGTATATATATATATATATATATATATATATATATATATATATATATATATATATATATATATATAATATAAAATAGCGGTAAACCTGAAACGGTACACCGGTATTAACCGGTATCCAAAATATATCGTATCAGTGACCAAACCGGTACAGCTTCCGGTACGGTATTGACTCCCTTGGTTCAGATTGTTAATTTTTTTTTTGTTGTTGTTAGATTTGGGGTATAATTGAATGGTTTTAAATTTTTCTGAAAATGAAGTAAAAGAATGGAAAAATTGTACTTACCTCCCTTCTAGTTTGAAATAAGACACCCACCTCTTTTAGAATACAAACTATTTATATCAACCACTTTTGGTTGACTAAAAAAGACTTTAAAAATCTTCATTTTCCTATTGTGGCCTCCTTTTAAATTGTCATCCATGCCACGGCCACCTTAAATAGGAAATTCATAATTTTTTAAAACATTTAAATTTAGGGATTTTTTAAACTTGAATAGGATATTTTAGCCATTCAAGGGAAGTCCGTGTAAATAATTTGCATTTTAGGGAGAGATGGGTGTCAGATGGAAATTGAGTGTTGTTGATCCTCATTTTGGAAGCCCAACAATATGGGCAGAGAAGAGTTAGTAGATTGATAGAAAAATTATTAAGCCCGAATGACAGGAACAATGGATCATAGGCCCATGAAGTAAATAAATGGGCCTCGAGGAAAGCAAATGGGCCTAAAGGAGCCTAGAGAGAGAAGTAGTAAACACATGGGCATTATGTGATGTAAAAAAGTAAGAATGGGCCACAGCAAGCCCGAAGTAATGAAGTAAGAAAGTCAGGGGTTGATGGAAAACCCATAAGCCCTAAGGATGAAGGATAAGGTAATTGGGTTAGGAAAACTCAAAAGAGTTTGTAAAAGCCCATGAGAATGCATAATTTGAAAATGGGCCAAAAATGCCCAAGGAAAGCAAATGGGCCAAGGATGCCCAAGAAGAAAGAAATGGGATAAAGGATCCCACAAGTAATGTAATGGATTAAGAAAGCCCAAAGTAGCATAAGTATAAATCCAATGACCATACTAAGTCATTGAGAGAAAAACATGCAACAGGCCCAAAAAAGGCCAACAAGCACGGGCCAAATAACACCACAGCAAGAACAGCAAAGTGGTATGGCAAGAATGACAGCAAGATTACAAAAGGAGCAAAAAATGGGCTAAAGAGAGGAAAACCCACAATCAAGCAAGGCCCAACCCTTGAAAGGAGCAAGCCAATAAAGAATGGAAAATCAAAACATAGATCACGCCATAAGAGGTCAAGGATGAGTGGTAGAATGCACAGATGAACCTCCAGACCATGGCAAACGAATGTATGAGTAGCAGACAAGCTTTTAACGTACACAGTAAGTGGAGCACGCGCAAGACCCAGGCACTACCAACCTATACCCAACCAATACAGGAGTGGTGGGTTATAGGTCAGAGATAAGAGAGGGTATGGTCTGGTAGTGGGGAGAAGGGAAAGTCTATTCTGAGGTTCCCGCTCAGATTCTTTTGGGGAAGATGTCCTGTTGGAATGACATACCACCCAAAAGAAGGAAGAATGAGTTGGAGCCATTAGGTGCATGCCATGAGGGATAGCAAGAGAAAATACCCACACTATGGTAGATAAGAATGCCACGGTGAGTAAGCAAACAAAATAGTTTTCTTTGTTTGGTAATAGGGAGTGGCATAGCCAGCATAGGTATGTGGTGGTGGCTGGGCTGCTGACAAACCAGTGGGTGGTCGGGAAGAACACCTTAAACCAGATAAAAGTAGTTAAAGGCTAAAATGGTAAAAACCAGTCATGACAGGCAATATGTAAAGGGTCCTTGTCGTGCACAGTAATATCATCACAACAGTAGCAACTACTAGGAGAGAATCACAGCACCATCATCACTATAACACTACATAAGTAAGCACTAAGAGAGAAAGAAAAGGAGTGGAGAAAGAATCAAAGTAACAAAACGGAGAAAAAAGAGAAATAGAGAGTGTAGAATGGCAGGCATGCACCAATAGGCTAATCCCTTCTCTTCCTCTAAAAACCTACCCTCTGTTAAGGATACAGAATTTGCTTAGGCATAGGCCATTCAAGTCCGTTCCCTCAAAGTGGATAATTTCTATAGCAGGATTCTCTTGCGAGGTTATCCATGTTGAGGAAGTGGTTCCCTCCTTGGTATTAGTCCTGTAGCACAGTTGAACACAGTAGACTAACCTTTTCCTTTTGATTTCACTGTTTATTGAAATTATTTCCTTTATTGCCTTTGCAATTTCGCTTATAATGTGTTTCTTATATCGTTCTTTTCCTACTTTACTTAAGGATTCCTTATTTATTTTGTCTAACGAGAAGCGTATTGCCTTTATTGTCATACTGTATGTGTCTGCCATAACTCTTTTGTAACAGCTTCGCCTACCATGGGCAGTGACCAAAGTTTCAGCAAACAGGACATAGTTTGTGCACAAGCCGGACCAAGGTGGGTTGCAATTGGACCGGTCCCAACTCTCTTATCTAGAACACTTGGGCCTCAGTACAGCAAGAGGCAGTCTAGCCTAAAATCATAAAAGGCCCACCACCAGTATAATAATAGAAAACCTAAAGCAAAGGTTGGTGTAATTTTCCTATTAAAACAAAAATCATAGCCGGTACAAAGACAATTACCATCTGAACCAATGCTACATGATAAAATCTTCTATCCCCATTAGGTATACTCCCCTGCCTTGCATGGCCATGGTGCTGGTTGGCAATGGCAGCTCTCAAATTACCATCTTTCTGTCATTTAAATGTTGGATGCAGATTGTTAGCTTCAATTAAGCAATATTTATGTTAAACAATTTATTTTGGTCTGTATTTTTTTTTTTTGGTTGAGAATCAACAATTTAGTTAGGCCTACGACAATTAATTGACTTGAATTATAGTTATGGGAATTATACTATTTCAGGTTATCAAAGTTTTACAATACAAGCGGATGGCAATATCTAGAAATAAAATTGCAATAAGATAATGTGCAAATGAGAAACAAGGCAGGGGTCTATCAAGAAGGTTCATTACTTACAAATTTTTTTTTTTAAAGAAATGTTATGCCAATTTTCCTATATATATACCCATTTTCTTGTGTAGTTGGGTTAAAAGTGTGCAATATTCCTTTAAATAAAAATATTAATAATGCAATCTTTATATTGCACTCTACATTTTGTATGTATCAATATAGTGTGTCATTTTTTAACAATTTGGCTAACTTTAATTCTAACTAACATGTTGATGGTCTAATTTATTTTCAATCATGGGTACATAATGTCAAAATACAATTTCCTTATTATATGATAGATATCTGTCCTCTGGATTGGTTTTCACTTCTACAGCTTCATAAAGAAGAAGTTTGAAATAATTCACTTGTAGAGCCTCAATTTCTCGCATAAAAAATTTCTAAGTAAATGAAACTCTAGTACAGATCAATAAAACCATGCATGATAATCTTCATGAATATAAATTCTTGATTGAAATAGATAGATAGAGGAAACAGCAAAACCAAACCCAAAGAGAGCACTTTAAAGGAATATAAAAACAGCTTATAAAGAGAACTTCTATAGTTGTACTGAAGAAAGGTACCAAATGCTTGTCCAAACACTCAAAACTTACCATATTTCCAAAAGCTAAAATCAGGGCTGTGGTCTTTGGTTCCCTTATCCGCATAATTACAGCAACCAAATGCTGCAATGCAAGAAAATTTAAAAAAAAAAAAAAAAAAATGTTGAATATTAAGAGTGAAACAAGAAACAAGCTTAACCATCTTTGTCAAAATCACCTCAAATTCAATAGAAAGGGAAAAAATTACAGGACTAATAGCTTATCTGAGTCGTTGAATTCATATAAAATTAATCGCTTTAACCAAGTTTCTTAGAGTGAGCTGTTGCAATGCCCAATTCTTTAACAGAGCTTCAGCCAAAAAAAAAAAAAATCTTATCTTTAACAGAGCCACATGGGAGAAGGAACAAAGTAGTAATAAACTAGTTTTTTTGCCTTCTATTTGATAAATTACCAATTTTCTCAAAAATTTAAGCGGTTAAAAAATTATGAATTTAATCAATTAAATATAATTTTGACACTATTTTTTACCAAAGTTTTACAATCTAATAGTTTTTACTTCTCTTTTGTGGAGAACCCAAAAGAAAAGTGATCATAACACTGCCAATTTCATTTTTCGTCTCTTGAATTTCTCAATCATAACCCTGACCAGGCAAGAAACTAAATCCAAATTTATTAAAGTGCAGTGAAATAAAATTAAAATACTATGTGAATAATTATAACAAAGGTTAAGAAATTATTCAATCATATAATTTTCTTATATTAAAATATTTTACATAAGAAAATATTATAGGAAAAATATGAACTCATGGACCTAATTTGGAAAAAAAAAAATCATATTACAATTTGTCCATATTTCGTGTTGTTATGTTTTAGTTTATTTGGAAAACAGTAAGATAGTCTGTACAATATGATTAAAAAAGTAAGTGCAGTCAAAGAATATGGTCTTTGTGCAGTTTCCTTTCACTCTTTGTAAATATTTTGTTTAATAAATTCATAGCAAATTTTATGTATTTGTAATATGATCTTAGATGCTTGAATAATTATTTTAAGCATTTACAAATGTGGGGCCCAATAATTTGTGGCATTGGCCCATCTTTGTATTGGAGCCCAAGGCTCGAGCCGAGGAAGAGTATAGCCGAGGATAGGTAATAAAAGTCCAAATAGTCTTGAGACACAGCCGAGGATGATTCTGTCTTTGGAATATTCGAGGTCCCCCTGGAAGGAAGGGCAAAAAAGATATAGGAACAGTTCGGGAAAAAATCTAAAATATCTATGTCAATAAAGAAGGAGACGCTGGATAGTATTACGACCAAGGACAAAGAAAAAGCTGCCATTACTGCCATTCAATACTCTGCACCTGACAAAACCATGTTTTTCAGCTTTTACAACCACCCCCAACCACTTTGGGTATGGGCTGATGAGACAAATATCAGTCCTGGAAAGTCGAACCTACACGTGGACGCTGGATGAGAGATACAGGCTAGTATAAAAGGAAAAGTAAGCAATCCAGAGCAGAGGCTGGGAAAAATGGCCAAAAACCAGAACCTCCCAGCCCGCCTCCAGGAGAAAGACTCCTAGAGCGAACACGATTTAATTATATATGAACACCACGAAAAATCCACTGTCTGGTGACCAAGGCCTATCCTTTCAAACTCACGCTCTATAAATGATATTGTTTGGGCCTTATTACGTGCGAACCCAATATCATTTTGGGTCGTTACGAATTGTGTCCTTACAACAAATATTTTGCAATGCTCTTTATCTTCCTTATCTCATTATTATATTCTTTGAGATTTTTAAGAAAAAAAAATAAATTTTATTTTTAAAATTATATATTTATCTATTCATTTTCACATGTTGTATTAGATGTTAGATTAGATTATGATAGTATTGATACAATACTTCTTTTTTCAAAAAAATTTCTCTACTTCTTTCCCTTTCAAATTGTACTTGGTTCTTTTATTTTTTATTTTTTATTATTATTAAGGAAAAAGAGTTATAATCATTATGTATAAAACTATCACCAGTAATTTTTCTTGGAAACAGTGACATATTTATATTGCATTACTTCAAAAACTTATTAAAAATTGAGTTTGATTATGCATTGGATCTTTGGTTTGATCACATCACATTTGGTATGTTTTACATATTTGGGAGAAGAAGTTTGATTTTGATGTAAGTTTTATTTTTCTTTTTATTTTTTATTTTGAATTTTAGTTTTGTTGAGTTTATTAATTTTTTTTAGATACATTTCTCGGTGTTTTTTATTGTACAACTGGAAAAAAGAAAAGGTTTGTGAATGTTTTTTTATAACTAAAAGAATAAATTTCAAATTTTATATACGTTTTAATGATACACAAAATGTTATAAATCTTTTTTATTAAAAAATTAATGTTTTTGTTACCTTTTGAATTATTGAGAAAAACTGGATTGTTTTCATTTTGGTATGACATTATATATATATTACATTTGTGATTATCCCTATAATAAATGAAATATGATTGTGAAATATATTATTATTTATTAAATGGGCCCGATTAACGTATGCCTTTAAGATATACATTAATCATCCATTTTATAAAAAAAATTTTATGAAAAATTAAAAAGTTGTCAAAAAAAATTAGAGTAAATTGCAAATTACACCCTTAAAGTTTGGGGTGATTGGATTTTACACCTTGAAGTTTCAAATTTTGGATTTTACCCCCTGAAGTTTGATGATGTTTAGATTTTACACTATAACATTTCAAAATTTGAATTTTACCCCTTATATTTTAGGAGTGTTTGAATTTTAAAGTTTTAGAATTTTGGGGTGTAAAATTGAAACAACCCTAAACTTTAGGGGATAAAATCCAAGTTCTACAATGTCAGGGTATAAAATCCAAAGACCCCAAACTTCAAGAGGTAAAATCTAAATTCTGAAACTTCAGGATATAAAATCCAATCACTCCCAAACTTTAGGAGTGTAATTTGAAATTTACCTAAAAAATTACTTACTTTTTCATTTTTTATAAAAAGTTTTCTAAAATGGTTTTACTAATATATACTCTAAGAGCATTTGCACCAGTCAGTACAAAATAGAAAAAGTTACAAATTTTACATATTTTTGCTTAAAAACTACCCACATTAGTTTGTCTAAAACACTATTTATGTGCAAAATTGTTACTGTAAGCATCCACATCAGTGGATGAAAAGTCTTGTATAATAGAAAAAACATCACATTTTACACATTTTGACCCAAAAAACACCCACATCAGTGGGAGTAAAATTGTGCATTTATGTACAAGTGCTACAGTAACCGTGCATATATGCACAATTATTGTAGCTTGTATATTTAATATTTTACATTTTTTTCTCTCTCCTTCACCTCACTTTCTTAGCTTCTCACTCTCACCTCTCTCTCGTTTATCTCTCCCTCAGTCCACCGATCATCGGTATCCCACCTATAGTGATAATTGTAAAAGCTCAGAACTTTTAAGAACAACAAAATTGAAAGTAAGAAAAAAAAGGAGGAGGCTCGTTGAGATCAACAGGCAAACCACGACGCACGAGACCCAGAAATGACGCCGTGGCGGAGCTCTCAGGGACATGATGTGTGGGTTCAGTGGAAGCAACAGTAACAGCAGAGGCAGAAGCTTGAGGTTCTCGCTTAACTTGATACAAGGAAGAGGAGTCAGACTCAGTGGTGACATAGTTGATGATTTTGATGAGTGGGTTTTGTTAGATATTGATCTGTGGGTATTGATCAGGTTGATGGTGGCTTGGATTTTGATAGGTGGGTTGATGATGGAGGTTGGGTATTGATCGGGTTGATGGTGGTTGGGTTTAGAATATTCTATTTGAATAAATGTGTCTAATAGACAAACTGATGTGGATGTTTTGTAAAATTGAGAGTGAAAAATAGAAAAAGTAAGTTTTAAATATGCAAATTTACAAAATATTTGCATCCACTAATGCGGATACTTTAACCATGCATATATGCACGGCTACTGTACTTTTCTATAGGATTATTTTATTTTATTTTTGCTCTCCACTCTCCCTGAGAGCAACCACATCAATCTGTGTATTTTACACATCCATTTTTACACTGAAAAGCTACTTTTTCTATTTTACACATCCACTTTTACAAAACACCTACATCAGTTCTTCTATTTTATCACCTCTTTTATTTAAATAATCAATTTTCTCAATTTTTTTATTATTTCCTCAACCAACCCCTTATTATACGCACGCGCTCTCTCTCTCTCTCTCTCTCAACCCATTTTTTCTGATACAGCTCTCTCTCTCTCTCCATACCCATCTTTCTACCCATAACCCATCTCTATACCCATTTCTAAATCAACTCTCCCTCTCGGTCTATACCGATCCACAGCTCCCTAGCTCCCTAGCTCTGATCATTTCTATACCGATCATCTCTATATCGATCTCCCTTTCTAAATCAATTTTTTGAATCATCTCTATACCGATCTCCCTAGCTCTGATCCACAAGCACCAATCAGATCCGACCAGATCAGATTTGACCGAGATCCCTAGCTTTGATCCACAAGCACCGATCAGTTAGTGTATCTCCCTAGCTCCGATCAAGCAAGACCCATACCCACGAGCTCCAATCAAGCAAGACCCACGAGCTCCGATTGTTTCGATAAGCATTGATCTCTCTTTGTTATTTGTCTATTTGGGTTTGTTTGTGTGTGAATGTGTTTGTGTATCTCTGTGTATTTTTTTATTTATTTTTATTTTATTTTTTAACTTTTGAGCAAGTGTATCTCTATGTTGATTTGTTTGTGGATGTGTTTAGGTTAATTTTCAGTTGATTTTGGGTTGATTTTCTCTTGATTTTTGGGTTAATTTTCAGTTGAGTTTGGTTAATACTCTATGCTAGATTGCGGTGTTTGGTGGTGGTGGTGGTGGTGGCGCTGGGTTTGGTGGTTGGGTGGTTATGCTGGTGTGTTGGGTTGTTGTAATGGTTGGGGAAGAGAAGTAGTTTGATAAAGGAGAGAGAAAATAAAATAAAAAAATTGTTTACACGGTGAACAGTAACCGTGTATGTATGCATGGTTACTGTTCATTTTGCAAGATATCATGTATATTTAAACATTTTTATAAGAACTGATGTGGAAGGATTTTGGAATAAAATGTGTAAATTGGAGTACTTTTTGTATTTTAGATGAGTATCCACGAGCTGGTGTGGATGCTCTGAACAGATTGTTTCTATCTCTTCAATGTCCAGGAAGAAGAAGAAGACCTTGCCCGGTACCCCTGCAACCCAACGACCACCACCGCTGCAACCCAACCACCACCACCAAAACGCATCCATTACAACATCATCAAAATCCAAACACAATAAACCCAAAATCAAAAATCCAAGCACAATCAACCCAAAATCAATGGAAATCAACTTAAACCCATCCAAATCCAATTGAAATCAACTAAAATAAACCTCCAATGGAAAACGCAACAGCAAACCCATTTGGAAAACCCAAATAAACCCAAAACCCAAGATGTTGCTGCCATGGAGGATTGGGTGGAGTGCTTGTTGTTGCCATGAGAGAGAAAGTGGTGATGAGTGAAGGTGAGGAGTGCTCATTATGGAGACTGATGGAGAGAGTTTTCAGATTTGGGCATAGAGAATTTTCAGATTTGGGTATAGAGTTTTCAGATCGGTGGAGTGCTCTCTCTCTCTCGTTCCAATGTCCCAAATCATAACCATGGCTTTGCATGGGTGTGGCTCTTTGGAATCGGCAAAGGGAGCTTGAGATTAGGGGATAGAATAGACGATGAGAGAGAGAATGGGTTTGGGGCTAGGAATGGCAGATCATTAGCTGATGTTGTTTGGTGAGAGGATGAGAGAGAGAATGGGTTTGGATTCATTAGCTGATGTTGTTTGGTGATGACTGATGTTGTTTGGCGGAGGGGAAGGGAGAATATGGGAGAAGAAAAGAAATTAAAAACAGATTTTTTTTTTTGAAGCCGAAATTAAAAACAGATTAAAATATAATAAAAATATAATATTTTAATAAAATGCAGTGTAGGATACATAATTTGGTGTTGGAATTTTGGAAAAATAGTTGTGTTAAATAGAAAAAGTAGGTTCTAATGCTAAAATAGACATAAATTTTTACAAAGACTGATGCCAATGCTCTAAAGGCATATGTTAGTAAAACCTTTATTAAATTAGTCCAAATTGCAAAAAAATAAATTTAGTGAGACCACTCTAAAAATATTATTACTTGCAACGTGCGAGTTCGCGACTAGTTTATATAAAAGAATGTTTCTCAAAAAAAAAAAAAGTTTATATAAAAGAAGATTAGTAGAAGAATATTCAAAATAAAATGTATTATTGTAAACATCAAATTATCTAAGTCATGGTGCGTAATATAATAACATTATATCATTATATAATATCATATCTAACAATCAAATAAAAGAAAAGAAAAAAGATAACAAATTAAAACACAGACAAATTGCATCAACCCAAAGTAGGGTTCAACACAAAAATTCATCAACCTAAATTAGAAATGAAATATAGAATTAAAAATCTAGAGAGAGAGAGAGAGAGAGAGAGCGAGAGAGATATAGAGAAATTATTCACCTTTTTGTGTGGGCAAAATATGGATTGGATGAAAGACGGTAGCAAATTTTTATAGTAAATAAAATGAGAGAAGAATAGTCAAAATAAAAGGAAGATAAAAGGATATAGAAATTGTAACATTAAGGTATAGAGTGGTGAGGAAATAAAAAAGTAAAAGTAAATGCTATGCTTCGACAAAGGCATTTTGAAAAGGGGTTAGGAGAGAGTCCATAAAAGGCTTAGTCTATTCACCAATTTGAAAATATTTATAGGCAACATTTTAGAGACTAATAGGTCTATAGTACGAGAGAGATTCAAGGAAAAGGTTTTAGGGACAAGGGATATAAAGGTTTTGTTTAAAGTCTTTAATAAATGACCAGAATGAAGGAAAGCAAGGGTTGAAGAAATTTTATGGCTCCAAAAGTTTTGGAAGAAAGGCCGCTGGGTTCTATCATGTTGTGGGGCTTTCCAAGGTCCTAACTAGAAGTCTGGAACACAGCTTCTTTAACTTCATCCGTTGTGAAATTACTGTTGAGTGATGTGATCCGGTCCTCGGATAAGAGCATCCACAGCAGTAGAGCTAAAAATATAGCTATTTGACACTACAAAAAGTTACTTTATTTATTTTACCTACTCACTTTACAAAATATTATGCAGCTGTGGATCTATTTTAGCTTTCAACACAATAAAATAATATAAATATTACAATAAAATAATATAAACATCATAATAAAATAATATATCTACTGCAATAAACAACAATCACAACCACCCGCCACTGTCGCTGCTGCCACTACCGCCACTACCGCCACCACCACTGACTCTTCCACCGTCGCCACCACTGCCACCGCCGCCGCCGCATGATAGCAAATAATCGCCTAGTGTTAACAAATGATTTTTTTAACCCTAAATTATACTTATACATTTCTTTTTTACTAAAACAATTTCTCAATCATCATGATAGCAAATAATCATCTAGTGTAACAACAATATTTTGTTTCAACCCCAATTTATTTATATATATATACAAATTTATCTTTTGACTAAAAAAAATTTCTCATCGTCATAATAGTCTATTATCATCTAGTATAACAACATTATTTTTTTTAAAAAAAACCAAATTATATATATACAAATTTATCTTTGAGTAAAACAATTGTCTCAAACAACAAATTCCTAAACTAACATTTATATCAAAAATTAAAATACTTAGAATTATAACAATAGAACATGATTATGCATAAATACTTAATTTGACAAGTAGATTAATCCCACTGATAAAGAAAACAACAAATTCATTTTTGAGCATCTCAAAACCAAACTAACAATTTCTCATTAAAATGACCACAAGAAATCCTTTTTGTGTGCTTCTGTTTCTGGTTTTGTGCAACAGAACATAAAACTAGGAAAAAAACTTCTATTACAAGAAAACCTCATTTCAGGACGGATTCGTGTTTGGACTCTAAAGCAACAAGTTTGACAAAAAAATTAACACACACAACAAATTCCTACAAACAGAAAATTCCTAATACATTCCAATCCTTAGCTCACAACTCACAACAAATATTATATGAATCAAAACTGAGTAACTCACAACTCATTGAAATAAAGCATGAAGCAAAAAAAATAAAAATAAGGTAGTAAGCAAGTTTTTGTCCATTCTGTCCATTCATGGATGCTCCGAATCAAAATGAATGGATGCTCTAAGATCAAATGACAGAACTATTCATCAAGCAAGAATGGCAAAAAAATTATTGCATCTAAAATAATAAACTAAAAGAACAAGAAAAAGAAATCATTGAGCACATTGCTAGTTGTAAGGTTGAATTTATTCAACCATCTAATTGGCTTTATTCCGTGCCAAATTTGCTTGTATTTCAGCATTTAGTAACCCTGTATTTAGGTGGGCTTGTTGTAAGGGTAGTGAGTGAGATAGAGTGAAGTTTGCTCAAGAGGGTGCAAGAAAACAGAGACTCGCAGCTTGGCCTCGTGAGTGACTCGCGTCTGCAAGCCGCCAGACGCAGCATACGTGCCAAGCATGCCAGAAGGTGAACAATCATGTTAGCTGGAGCACTATAGGACAAAACAGGACAACTGGCCATACGGTTATCTCGCAACTGGATCTCGCGACTTAGTCAAGTCGCGAGGCCAAGCCACGAGCTAGCCCTGTTTTGAAAAACCTGACGTTTCACATTCCTCTCTCACCCTAGTATATATACCCCTTATACCCACAAAAGAAAGAGAGCTTCCAGAGAGAATTTTGAGAGAGAAACCCTAGAGTAAAACAAAATTGATTCATCTACAATCTTTATAGAAGTGCCTCTTCAAATTCCTCAACTCTCTTCCTCTCCATTGCCAAACCCTTGAGAGGCTTTTTACCAAAACCTTGTTCTCACCATATCCATTACTGTGAGAGAGCTGTTTGATGTTCTAGGAAGCAGTTAAGAAGGAACCAATCTTCATTGGTTGATGCTATGGTCTAGTAGCGGAATCCAGGAAGCTAGAAAAGAAAAAGGTTCGGTGCAACCTCGTTGGAGCAAGAAGCTTGGAGGGTTTAGGTGTACTGGGTAGATTAGGCTTGGAGGGTCTATTGCTGTCCATATATCCCAACTACATTTTCTAGTGGATTGTTTACTGCTTGGAGGGTGGCGGAGAGGTTTTACACCGAGGGCTTCGGTTTCCTCTTCGATAACACATCGCGTGTTGTCTTTGTGTTTGCATCTTCTTTCCCTTTTATCTTTGCCTTTTATTATCTGCTGTGAGTTGTGATTTTAATTTGGCTTAGATAGTTTTTCCAATTCCATATTATAGCTTATGTTAATTTTTCGCACACTAGTTGTTTGGCATAATGTTTGAATTGGTTAAGTTGTAATTTGGGGGTCTAAACGTTCAAGGGTGTTTTTACACATATTTGAACTTTCAATTGATATCAGAGCGGGTACACTTTTATTGGTTTCAATACCATTGTGTGATCCTTGACTCCCTATTGAGATGGATCGGTCTCAATCCCTAAATGCGCCTCCATATTTTGATGGTAGTAATTATGCTTTTTGGAAGGTTCGCATGAGAGCATTTCTTTGCTCAATTGATGAATCTGTTTGGGATGCTGTTGAGATTAGTTGGACCAGACCTGAGGCAGGCAAATCTACATGGGATAAGGCAGCACTCGCTGCATCTAATACTAACAGTAAAGCACTCAATGCTATTTTCTGTGGTGTGTCTCCCAATGAATTTCACAGGATCTCCCACATTACCGTTGCCAAAGAAGCATGGGAGCTATTGGAAACTACCTACGAAGGCACGAAGAAAGTGAAAGACACCAAGTTGCAAATGCTGACCACTCGGTTTGAGGAGCTCAAAATGAGTGAGGATGAGTCTTTTGACTCTTTCTATGGGAAGCTAAATGAGGTGGTTGTCAACAAGTTCAATATGGGGGAGAAAACGGAGGATTCTAAAATTGTAAGGAAGATCCTTCGATCATTGCCGGAAAGTTTTCGTGCTAAAGTGACAGCGATTGAAAAGAGTAAGGACCTTGATGACATCAAAGTCCAGGAGCTGGTTGGTTCTCTTCAGACTTATGAGATGTCGTTGCCAAATCAACGGAAGAGTAAATATCTTGCTCTTAAGACCATTAATGAGAAGGTGGAAGATCAAGACTCATCGGGAGAAGATGTTGTTGACAAAGATGTTGTATACCTTGTTAAAAATTTCAGAAAGTTCTTGAAATTCAAAAATAATGGCAAATTTGGTGATAAAAGAAAATTCCAAGGTTCTGGAAGGGAGAAAAAGGAATTCAAAAAGAAAGATGGAAAAGAATCCCAACCTACATAAGGTGTCACTTGTTTCGAATGTAACGGGCATGGACACTTTAAGAAAGAATGTCCGAATTATTTGAAATCGAAAGGCAAAGTGTATGCCACAACATTGAGTGACTCGGATTCATCCGACTCAGAATCTGAAGAAAGCTGTGATGGAGAGGGGAACTACTCAGCTTTTATGACTATTGCTCATGTTGAGTCTTCAGACGAGTTGAATCTGCTTGTACGAGACCTTGGAGAACATAGTGATGAAGAATCACTGGGAATTGTTGAAGAATCAGATGCTGAAGAAGATGAAAGCACAACCAATCTTCAAGAGAATTATAACTCACTCCTGGAGAAGTCGGGTGAGTACACAAGGGTGGCCAAGGCTACTGTGAGAAAAATGAAAAAGGCAGTGGAGGACTATAAAAGTCTCCTAATCCTATATAGGGAGGCCAAATGTGAGATAGAGACACTGAATGGTGAGCTGTTAGAAGTTTACACAAAAGTGAGATTTCTTGAGCAAGAGGCTGTGCAAGCAAATGCTAAAATAGAGAGGGTCACCACCAAGAAGCTAGATGATATTATTTCATCTCAAAAGAGTTTTTCAAACAAATCCGGATTGGGATATACCAGAGGAAGTAGCTCATCTGGAACTGTCACTAAAGAAGTGAAGTTTGTAAAGGCTAAAGATCCAGTTGAAGTTGACCTTACTGCTGAGAAGCTCAAGATGGAGGAGAAGAAGAATGTGGAGAACCAACGGCTGTTGAATCCCCGCAATCAGTATGTGGGCAGGTCTGAATCTCGTGCCAAGTCTCGTCCACGACCACAAAGAGGTCCTAGATCAACTTATGTGTGTCATCATTGCGGACTTCAAGGGCATACTCGACCAAATTGCCAAAAGCTGAGAGCAAAGAATTGTGCAACTCCTCAAAGGTCACGAGGACCTAGAAATGATAGAAGAAATTGGGCAGGTGAACAATCTAGAGATCAAAATGGTGATCCCGGAATGATGAACGTGATGAAGATGATTGGTGCATTCACCAACTGCTTGAAAAGCTTCTCACGAAGGTTTGAAATCCCTAACTCCCGTACCCAATCCTATAAGGAAATCACCCCAAACGCAAGTGACGTATGGGTGAAAAAAGGTACTCATGCATAAACATTACAACATGTCCATGCATTAATACTTCCTATACTTTGTGACGATATTTGATTGATTGCTTGTTGTTTATGTTGATGGTTGTTTGTTTGTCAATTTGTGCATATTTTTGTTTTTGTTTTTGTTTTTGATCAATCTTTTTCTTCTTTTGTCAAAAATCCAAAAATTTACATAAAAATCAGAAAATTAAAAAGTTTGATTGACATTGTTGGGTTTTTGTCTCAAAACTTGTTTTGCCTTGTACCTTTGTGCTAATGGCTTTGTGCATTTTTGAGCATTGCTTGTTTCTTTGCACTCATATCACTGTGGGAGAAATCTTGAAATCTATGTGATTTTTGTAAATAGATCTTCAAACTTGTCATGAATGATTAGTGAATGGTTATGATGATCTTGAGACATGCATAGATTTGTGTCTATGTATATTCCCACTCTTTATTTTTGTTTTGGCTAAAAAGAGCTCACCAAATGTAAATCTCTAAATGAAAAGAGATATTGAACTGCAAAAGCCTGTCGCACATTCTAGTATTCGACTAGGAAAAAGGGTAAGCGACCTAAAATTAAAGTGAGTGTTTATTCAAAAAGCCAAAGGCTAGTTCATTAAAGTGAAATATCAAATATCACTCTCACAATGAGAGGTAATTGTCTCAAAAAGGATCAAAAAGATCAAATGGTATGATTGAAAGTGGAGTCAAATGTAAAGCTCCAAGATATGTTATCAAGTTTTGTGGGAGGTCATATATACATATTTCTATAATTGAGATGGATCACATGATCTAGTGCTAATTGTGTATGCCTTGGTTGAATTGATCATTGAAGCTTCACATTAGACTAAGGACTATCTCATTGTTGATATCCACACACAACACACAAGTTTATGTTCAATAAATGCCATATTCATTTGTGTGATTGTACTTGTTGAAATGTGTTTTCACATGCTCAATTTTTGTTAATTCAAGCACAAAAAGATTTTTGAGTGTTTTAGGTGTTTTTGGAAAGTATTTTGTTAAAAAAATCTGAAAATTTTCAAAAATCCATTTTTGCCCTGTTTTAGCGACTCAGTCGCGGGTAAGTCAAGTTGCGTGCCTCAGTCGCGTGTTCGCGGGTCATATTTGGCGACTTGTTCGCGAGTGGAAGGTCCAGTCGCGAGGGTTACTCAGAGATTTTTGTGGCTCAGCTCGCGACTCCCTCACGGGTAGACCTTCCAGTTGCGAAAAACACTTAGAAATATTTTTCAAACTTTTGTCTTTTAGTGTTTTGGCGGCTTGACCTGGCGTCTTGTTGGCGACTCACTTAAGTCGCGAAAAACGCGTGTTTGGCAAAAATAGGGACAGTTTTTAAATCTTTTTCAGTTTTTCCCTTGAACTTCTGTTACTATTCATCTTCTCTCTTAACTGTCTCCTTCCCAAACACTCCGTGTACCTATTTTCAAACTCCATTATTGCTTCATTTCTTCTCAAAATCATCAAGAAAAGGTATGGGTCTCGTTTTCCTCATCTCATTTTCCCTACTTAATGAATGTTTTTCCTGCCATTTGGATAGATATTGTGCTCGAAACATTCCACTCTTTGTTTGATGGGTATGGCTAGTTGTGTTTGTTGTTGATTTCATCCGTTTTCATGTTGATTGGTTACAATGTGTTTAATCTTTGGTCTGATATTTGCCTGTTGTTGATTCTCAAACTCTTTTGTTAGATGGGTTTGGTATTTTTGTGACTTGCTCCAAAAATACTTTGTGTGTTGTAGTTGGCTTACGACATTGGTTTACTGTATTTTTATGATAACATAACGTGTGGATGATGGCATCTTGGAAGTATTCCTTTAAAACAACTTCTTTTTCTGAATGTTGTGTCTCACAGCCATGTGCTCTATTTTGGGTGCTCTGATCCTTCATTTTGAAATTTTATGTGGTATGTTTTATGCTATCCGTTCTTAATGTTCGAATGCTGTCTTTGTATGCATATCATGGTCATGGTAGACTGTCTAATTGACAGTTATTTTAGAATTTGTGTCTCTCTATGCTCTATTATTCTTTCACCATTTTGCTGCACCTGTCGTATTGTGCACTTTAGTATTGATGGTGGTTTGTTTGGGTCTGAATTGTCTTAAGTTAGCATTTGTGTATTAATTTCTCTGGTTTTCATTCTTATTTGCATCGAATCATGTTGATATTTATCTTGTGTGGTGCTGTTTTTGGTTCTTTGCTGTGGGCCTATTCTCTTGCAAATGTCTCGTCGATCCTCTAAGGGTAAAGACATTGTTGTTGATGATCCAGCAACCCCAGTTGCTAAAAGGACTCGATTCTCATCACAGTCATCTCAAGACTCCAATGAGGAGAGGTTTAGAACCCAGCTTACCTCACACATCTACTCAAACATCTTTGACAAGTCAACTCCTATAGTGGAACGGGTGGTGGAGTTTAACACCTTAGGGACCACTTTTATCCCTCGAATCTTTGAGCCACGAGATTGGGCAAACTTGTTTGGGAACTTTGTCGATCCAATGGATGAACTGGTTAAAGAATGCTTCTCCAATGCAAGTGATCTTGGAGTTGAACTTATTTTCTGAGTCAGAGGAAAAGAGTTTGGCATTTCCCCAAACTCCATCGCAAATGTTCTCGGCATCACTAGACCTCAGAATGTGGATCTAACTCCGTACGATGATTGAACTCCAGAGATTCAAGACATTCTACAAATCCTAGGATCCGATCATGAAGTATCCAATACAGGAACATCCATCAGCACCGCAAAGTTTGCACCAGAGCTGACCACACTGAAGTTGATCATGTTCACTAATCTCTACCCACTGTCCAACACTACATTCATAAATCTTGGGAGAGCTCTATTCCTTTGTGATCTTATTACAGGAGCCCCCATTGATATATGAAGCTCATTCTTCGTGAAGGCATTGTTCCTCCCACAGATGGAAAAATGTTGACCCGTCAGCGTCCTATTTCCATGTACACTCTTCAAGCTAGCAGAAGTCACTCCTCTAAAACACCAAAGAGTGCACACATCTCTCCAGTTACTCCATCTGCCCCTGAGTCAGAGACACCTGCACATACCACACCTACTTCGCATGCTATTCCTGAAGTTCCACAAGCTAGCATTCTGTATGCACAGACTGATCCTCAAATTGATAGAGTAGGTAGTTTACTTGAAAATATTCAGAAACGCATTGATGAGATGATGACACTTCTCTACTCTACAAACAACCATGTTCAAATGCGTCTCGAGACTATGGAGAATCAGCTAGACGCTATTCAACAAAAGTTGGACAACAACCTTTAGCTATTCGTGCCAAAAAGGAGGAGAGCATTCAATAAGGGGGAGAAAGCTCAAAGGGAAGTGTGCATAGTGATAGGGGGAGTACACACATACTCTTGTTTTAAGTCTTAACCTTTAAACTTATAGGTTTATATTTTTTTGTGTTTATATGAGTTGATACACTGTGGTTTTGGTGTATTCTTGTTTCTAACTCATAACTTACAATCTTGGTTTAATCTTTTATATATATTGTTGATGTTTTTCAGGATATATTGGGCTTGTACCCTTGTTGCTTTTGTAAGCTTTTAGGGTTATGTTTTATGCATTGTTTGTAGGCTTTATGGTTTGTACCATGCTTTATGCAGCCTTTTATGCTTTGTTTAAATCAGTACTTCTATATAAATGTATTGCATTTTCTTTTAAGTAGTGTCACTCTTGTGCCCTTGTAGGATTGTTCCTAGATGCATATACTTAGTGTATTATGCATTGGTTGAGTGTTTGGCATGCAAGAGACTTGCATTGAGCTTGTTAGCTTGTATGTCCTAGTGTTCATTCCAAGTGTGAATGAGCATTGTGGTCACTACCTTGTAGTGATTACTTGGTTGATCAAGCCATGGTTTGTTTCTTAACTCCATCTTTGCTTGATCACATATTGTCTGTTTCATATGCATTTCACGATTTTCTGCTTACATTGATCATGGTGTATTGTTGTGTTTCAGGAGTCTTATATTCATATGATTCAAGTGCTTCACAGCTTCTAGAGTTAGGTGTGAGTGAGTTTTCCTCAACTGTTCCCAACTCACATGTTAAGTCTAGAGTCTGTTTTAGGGTTTTGCCATGGAATAGCCAAAGGGGGAGATTGTAAGGTTGAATTTATTCAACCATCTAATTGGCTTTATTCCGTGCCAAATTTGCTTGTATTTCAGCATTTAATAACCCTGTATTTAGGTGGGCTTGTTGTAAGGGTAGTGGGTGAGATAGAGTGAAGTTTGCTCAAGAGTGTGCAAGAAAACAGAGACTCGCGGCTTGGCCTCGCGGGTGACTCGTAGCTGCAAGCCGCCAAACGCAGCACACGTGCCAAGCATGCCAGAAGGTGAACAATCATGCTAGCTGGAGCACTACAGGACAAAATAGGACAACTGGCCATACTGTTATCTCGCGACTGGATTTCGCGACTCAGTTAAGTCGCGAGGCCAAGCCGCGAGCCAGCCCTGTTTTGAAAAACCTGACGTTTCACATTCCTCTCTCACCCTAGTATATATACCCCTTATACCCACAAAAGAAAGAGAGCTTCCAGAGAGAATTTTGGGAGAGAAACCCTAGAGTAAAACAAGATTGATTCATCTACAATCTTTACAAAAGTGCCTCTTCAAATTCCTCAACTCTCTTCCTCTACATTGCCAAACCCTTGAGAGGCTTTTTACCAAAACCTTGTTCTCACCATATCCATTACTGTGAGAGGGCTGTTTGGTGTTCTGGGAAGCAGTTAGGAAGGAACCAATCTTCATTGGTTGATGCTATGGTCTAGTAGCGGAATCCGGGAAGCTAGAAAAGAAAAAGGTTCGGTGCAACCTTGTTGGAGCAAGAAGCTTGGAGGGCTTAGGTGCACTGGGTAGATTAGGCTTGGAGGGTCTGTTGCTGTCCATGTATTCTAACTACATTTTCTAGTGGATTGTTTACCGCTTGGAGGGCGGCGGAGAGGTTTTACACCAAAGGCTTCTGTTTCCTCTTCAATAACACATCGCGTGTTGTCTTTGTGTTTGCATCTTCCTTCCCTTTTATCTTTGCCTTTTATTATCTGCTGTGGGTTGTGATTTTAATTTGGCTTAGATAGTTTTTCCAATTCCATATTATAGCTTATGTTAATTTTCCGCACACTAGTTGTTTGACATAATGCTTGAATTGGTTAAGTTGTAATTTGGGGGTCTAAACGTTCAAGGGTGTTTTTACACATATTTGAACTTTCACTAGTTATCTCAGTTTTGTCTCCTGAACCCCCAAGCTAAAATCGAAAATAAGGGACACCCGTTCTAGCAGAGAACAAAATATCCATCATTTTCTTTGATGTTATACCCATTCTTTGATGTTATACCCAAATCAAAAATCCTAAGCATGTAGATGAAGAAGATAGAGACAACTGACCTAAAGTGGATCGGCGGAAGAGAAGTGATTGGTGGTGTGGCTTTGAGGCGGATCGACGACGTGGGTTTGAGGCTGATTAGTGGCTTGGGAGTTTGACTAAGTAGGTCCGTTGGTGGGTCGGTGACGTTGAGCTTCAATGGGCGGTGATGTTGATGATTGAGTTAGGCCGGCAGCGATGAAACAGAGAGGTGAGAGTTTGAGAGAGTGAGCTTGAGAGAGTTTTGAGAAAAGGTGAGACAGAGAGATGTGAGAGCTTCAGAGAATGAGTTGAGAGTGAGACTGAGAGAGAGGCACGGTGAGAATAAAAGAAAATAAAAAAAGAAACAAACATATATTATTTTAATCGGTTGGAGAATAAAAAATTATTATTATTTTTAGCTCTCAGCTACAGCGCACAGTCATATATAGCTGTGCACTGTAGCAGTGAAGGTAAAAATTTTACCTTTACCTCTACTGCTGCAAGCCTCTTTTTTGTGTAGCTAAAATAGCTATATAGCTATTTAGCTACACTACTGCTAATGCTATAAGGTGGACAAACAAAGATTTTCCAAATTATTGAGAATAGCTTCCACCTCCAGCATATCCTCTTTCCCATATAATTGCTTAAAGAAACTAAGGGCTGTTTGAATTTTTTTTTTTTTTTTTTTTTTTTTGTCATCACTCATCACTTATCACTCAATTTTCGTCACTCATTACTTATCACTCATCACTTAAAATATCCCAATTTTCCGAAACACACCCATTTGGCACTCATCACTCAGTTCTACCGTTACTTTTTGTTTCAAAAAAAAAAAAAAAAAAAAAAAAAAAAAAAAACCCAAAAGTCAAACATTGCGGTTAAACGGTGAGAGAATTGTGAGTTTAATTACGAAAATGCTATTGAAAATAGAGTTATGGAAATTGAAAACACCTCAAATGTGTTTTCAGTTTCCATAATTCATCACTTAAAAATCAGAGAATTGAGTGATGGAAACAAAATCCAAACGGACTTCTTAGCCATGGGTACCACCATTTTTGAGTTATGAGTTATGGAAATAGCAAATCCAAACAGCCCCTAAGGAACTTGCTTTCCACATCTATTAACTGGAAAATTCTATTACTCTCCTCTTTTTCACCACAACCTAAAATATTAGTATTTTTGTCCTCATAAATAACCCAATTACTCCTAGCTTTTTAAGCCCACATTATCTCCTTTCTGACAACTCCTCAAGTTCCTCAATGATTTTTCTCTCTTAGTACGCATCAACTACCAAGTTGATATGGGACTGGACGTACTCAAGGGTTGCCTTCTTGGCTTCAATCTCATATTTTAGTGTGCCAAACACTACCTAATTCCACCTTACTAGTTATCTTCAGATTGCTTTGAGCTTATTTACAATCTGAAGAACTTAGACCCACATGCTTGCAACTCCCACGCTTATTTCATTGCATCCTCACACTTCAGATGAGTAAACCACATTTCTTAAAGCCTTCAAAGCTGTATGGTCTACTCCAATAAGGTGGACTTCAATCTGTATCAAAGAGTATAGGTGGATCATCTAAACAAATTGTAGGTAAATTGGTCAGGACATAGTTCCGAAACCCTGAGCCAGGCCTCATTACCAAAAGCTCTGTCTAGTTTTTCCATCACTAATTCAACTAGGTAAAAGGCACACTCATCAATAGGGATTTAATTAGTTTTGAGGTGACATTGTGGAAACTTTCTGCCCCCAGCATTGTCCATTTCTAAAGGAAAATTTATCTTGATCGCACAACACTTGATTAAAATCCCAAATAATTGAGTATGATAATTCATAATTCTATAAGTTTATTCCACACTAAGTGTGAGTTTGGATAGCATTTTTTCCCTGGCATTGCGCGTTTTGTTTCATTTCTGCGAGTTCCGTGCACTGTTCACGGGACCCGCAAGTACGGAATTCAGCAAATATAACTTTAAAATTGGATCTCACGGCACTATTCACACATTTAAAAATTATTTTGCTATAGTGTTTTCAGTAATAAGTTTTCAGTTTTCAGCAATAAGTGATATCCAAACAGACCCAAATTCCCTTTTTGCTAATGCAAGAGGACCATAAAGAAAAGTGGCCAAGAAGATCATACCTTTTTTCATGCATAATCTTTTGTTGCCAAGTACTGGATACTATTTCTTCTTCATTTTGTCCCTGGGAAATAGAGTCTATAAATTGTTTAGCTTCGATGCATAACTAATAATCCTGTTAAAAAAATTTGCAATGACGCAGATGAACTGGAAATATGAAAGTACTTAGTGTAAGGACACAATTCGTAACAACCTAAAATGATATTAGGTTCGCACGTAATAAGGCCCAAACAATATCATTTATAGAGCGTGGGTTTGAAAGGCTAGGCCTTGGTCACCAGACAGTGGATTTTTCGTGGTGTTCATACATAATTAAATCATGTTCGCTCTAGGAGTCTTTCTCCTGGAGGCGAGCTGGGAGGCTTTGGTTTTTGGCCATTTTTCCCAGCCTTTGCTCTGGATTGCTTACTTTTCCTTTTATACTAGCCTGTATCCCTCATCCAACGTCCACGTGTAGGTTCGACTTTCCAGGACTGATATTTGTCCCATCAGCCCATACCCAAAGTGGTTGGGGGTGGTTGTAAAAGCTGAAGAGCATGGTTCTGTCAGGTGCAGAGTATTGAATGGCAGTAATGGCAGCTTTTCCTTTGTCCTTGGTCGTTATACTATCCAACGTCTCCTTCTTTATTGACATAGATATTTTAGATTTTTTCCCGAACTGTTCCTATATCTTTTTTGTCCTTCCTTCCAAGGGGACCTCGAATATGCCGAGGACAGAATCATCCTCGGCTGTGTCTCAAGACTATTTGGACTTTTATTACCTATCCTCAACTATACTCTTCCTTGGCTCGAGCCTTGGGCCCCAATGCAAAAATGGGTCAAGGCCACAAATTATTAGGCCCCACAATAGCCCCTCGAAATCCTGTTGTCCGACCTTTTGGTCGGAGAGGAGGGTTTTGGTGATGCCAAGCCTTTATTGCAGTCTGCTTAGATTTTCCCTTCATCAATGGAGTGTCCCTTCATCTATCCAGGAAACACACCGAACTACGAGACATTCCTTTGAATTCATTCACGCTGCGTTCCTGCCGTTTCATTATCCAAAACGTGCCTTTAATGATTTCCCTTTACGAGACCATTTAAATTCAACAGTTACTGACGGCGTGGGGAAGTGGAGTGGGTATATTATCGTTTACAGATTTTCTTGGAAATTTGGATAGATTAAATGCCTCCCGTTTCGTCCTTCATATAAGAAGAAAGGCAAGAGGTTACTTCTCTTACACAGAGACCTTTTAATCCTTTTAAGGTCTGAAACCCTTAGCCTCCCTCAGAGTTTCCTTTATCCGCTAGTTTATGCCTTGAATTGTGATACGTTCGAGATAGGAGCGGGAATGAAGGGATCATACCCTTCCCAGAAATGCTATGTTCTTCTGAAACTTAAAATGGCTCAATCAGGGCAGGGATGGCAGAGACTCAAGATACCTCTCATCCTCCCTTCAGCCAAAATCCGAAGCAGGGGCTCATCGTGCCAAACTCTTGGTGCAACTGAGCTGGGGTCACCCATTATCAGTACCAGCCGCTCTCTCATGAGCATAGCTAACATGGCACCAACGTGTTAGGAGTCAGGACTGACGCAGGGACAAAGTATCCCTGCTTCTTCCTCTCTTCCTTCACTGGTGTCTTCTTTTGCCTCCCCTTCTTCTTCTTTCCCATCACCAGATCCATTCTGGTGCTTTTCGTTCTTCCTCTTCTTCTCCTCTTCCACCAAGGAAGGTCCTCCTCTCAATATGGGTGCCACTGGGGCAGAATTTGGAAAGACTTGGGAGCAGAGCTTAAAAAAAATTTTGGTTGTTTGTTTGTTTTGTTTTTTATTGCTTTTGTAATTCGTTTTCTATATAGGCTTGTTTGAACCCTTCATTGTACGCTGTAATGCTTCTTTATATTAATAAAAGTCATCATTGCTTTATTTTGTATATTCTATCTCTTCTTTTTGAAATGGTTATGCCGTGAATAGATGTACTACCCTGTGACTTCTTTTTTATTTTTATACTATGAACGATGCTTAGGGCCGAAATCCCAGTTAATAAAAAGACCTTGCTCTGTGCTTATTGAAACTATCCGGCATAATAATGCTGATTAGAACAAATGATACTTAGGGCAGAAATCCTTACTACGAAGAAAAGAAAAAGATATTATGATGAGCCTATTATAGATGTCTGGTATAATAACGCCGACCTGAGAAAATAATACTTAAGGCTGAAATCCCTTACCAAGAAAAAAGATGTTATTATGAACTTATCGGAGGTATCGCGTACAATAAAACCGACCTGAAAATGGGTTGTATAGCCCAAACTTGAACGAGATAATGGTTGAATGCTTGACTGCCGCATAGGAAGTAATCATCCAAGGATATATAACCCAAAAATGAACAGCCCCTGTAGGTCACTAAGTAATAAGGCGTTTCGCCATCTTCCTAATAACTTTCAAAGCCTTAACCTTTTCTGGTATTTGGTCCGAGGACTGAGCAACTTAGAATTCTTCTTAAGTAGCTGACCTTTCCATAGGTTCGAGTCCGAGGTCCACGCAATACCTTGGTTCCGTCCAAAACTTGATATTTTAGTAATTGGTTTTCCCAGAGGTTTGAGTCCGAGGACCATGCAATACCTTGGTTCTGTCCAAAACTTGATATTTTAAGTAGTTGATTTCCCCATAGGTTTGAGTCCGAGGACCATGCAATACCTTGGTTCTGTCCAAAACTTGATATTTAAGTAGTTGGTTTCCCCATAGGTTTGAGTCCGAGGACCATGCAATACCTTGGTTCTGTCCAAAACTTGATATTTAAGTAGTTGGTTTCCCCATAGGTTTGAGTCCGAGGACCATGCAATACCTTGGTTCTGTCCAAAACTTGATATTTAAGTAGTTGGGGGAATTAACCCTTCATCTATGGCGTGGGACCTTGGTTTAGGGGGATTAGCTCCTCGACCGAGCCCCTAGAACCATTCGTGCTGCCGACGTTACGTAGCGTAGCCCCTAGTGAAGAAACGTAGCTCCTAGTGGAACTTTACGCTGGAACACTACAGCCAACTGTTGGAAATGGAGTGAAGGACTACCTCAACCCACCACCAGTGCCAAGACACAAGCCTTTCCCACAGACGGCGCCAATTGTAAGGACACAATTCGTAACGACCCAAAATGATATTGGGTTCGCACGTAATAAGGCCCAAATAATATCATTTATAGAGCGTGGGTTTGAAAGGCTAGGCCTTGATCACCAGACAGTGGATTTTTTGTGGTGTTCATACATAATTAAATCGTGTTCGCTCTAGGAGTCTTTCTCTTGGAGGCGGGCTGGGAGGCTCTGGTTTTTGGCCATTTTTCCCAGCCTCTGCTCTGGATTGCTTACTTTTCCTTTTATACTAGCCTGTATCCCTCATCCAGCGTCCACGTGTAGGTTCGACTTTCCAGGACTGATATTTGTCCCATCAGCCCATACCCAAAGTGGTTGGAGGTGGTTGTAAAAGCTGAAAAGCATGGTTCTATCAGGTGCAGAGTATTGAATGGCAGTAATGGCAGCTTTCCCTTTGTCCTTGGTCGTTATACTATCCAGCGTCTCCTTCTTTATTGACATAGATATTTTAGATTTTTTCCCGAACTGTTCCTATATCTTTGTTGCCCTTCCTTCCAGGGGGACCTCGAATATGCCGAGGACAGAATCATCCTTGGCTGTGTCTCAAGACAATTTGGACTTTTATTACTTATCCTCGGCTATACTCTTCCTCGACTCGAGCCTTGGGCCCTAATGCAAAAATGGGCCAGGGCCACAAATTATTGGGCCCCACAATTAGTATTGAAACTGAGTGGAGTTATATAAAAAAAAAAAAAAAAAATGTTTATTCTACATTGGTTGTATGTGTCTAGTATCTGCTATTTATAACCATAGTCTACAACTACAAAGATTAGATTTTTTTATAGTTGTACTTTGGTTATGTAATATATTATAAACTCAGTTTAAATTACTAATATTACTATTTTCATGTGTATTTTAATAAGTATTACTGTTTATTTATTAAACCTGAAGTACACTTTTAGCATTAATTAAGGTTATTTTAATTTTAACATTTTTAATCAAGTAGAATTTATATTATGAAATAGTTAATCAGGTTATCAACAGAAATGAACAATGAAACCAATATTGAAACATAGTTAACAAAATAATGGGCCAAAATGAAAAATTTTGAAATGCATTGTAAAAATTAAAACAACCTCAAATTTGAAGGGGAAATAATATTCTTTAATCTTTAAAATTTCTTGAGGATGGTCATGGTGATGATGTGGATGTGTAGGTTTTATTTTTAAAAATTATATTATAGGTAATTAAAACAAGATACATAGTTTTATGATTTAATTAAATAGGTGGACACGTAGCATGTTTATATTTATTGAGTATAGGGTGGAGCAAGAAAAGTGGTAAAAAAGAGTTGGATTCAAGTCAAAAGTTGTTCAAATATTACAAAGTTTCGATATGCTCAAAAGATCAGAGGTTGATCATATGTTGCTCATATTTTTTGTACCATAAATGATATTTGAGTAAGTGATGTTTTAATGGAAAGTAGAGTTTTGAATCTTCAAAGCATATACAAATTCTACCTAATTTGAATTTGAAATAAGTGAAATATAATGGTTTAAAGTTGACATCGTTGTTTTGGTTATCCCTAATACGTTCTTATATAGTCCAGCAAATAGAACACATAATAGGACTTAAATTGATGATGTCATGGGCTTGATTGACAAAATTCACAATTTTCGTTTGATCTAGATTAATTTTCAATCTATCCAATAGTTTCGACACTTCTTTGATCAATTGAAGAGCCGTCGAAATTCCAAAGGCTTGCCTTTCTTTAAACTGAACTTATATCTTCATCTTGGACTTGAAAAAAAAACACTTTGGACTTAATAAAACTCAAATTTTTTTTTTTTTTTTGCATGAGTTGCCAACACACTTAATCTATTAAACCTAACATTAATATCAACATCTAATACCCTAAGACTACTATATAATTTAATATCGATGCATTTAATTAGTATCAACATATAACTCCCTCACTCTCAAAAAAAAAAAAAACATATGACTCGCTAATAACTTGCTTATAATTTATAAATAAAAAATAAGAAATAAAAAAAACTTAACACCTAAATTATACAAACTGAGTACCTAGTTAAGGCCAAGAGCCTTATATCTTAGCTAACACCTCTTTGTGTATCTAAAGGAGAATCATCAAAACCTGAACAAATCTAATCTCTTGAAACTTCAATGGTGTTGGCTAGGTTTAGACCCCTTCAACAACTTTCTACTGATTTTTCTAAGTTAACTTAATTTAGTGTTTAAACAAGTTAATTCAAATCTCAATCACAATGGATAACACAATAGAAAATAAATAAAAAATACTATACACACATATAGAGACAGGATTTGATTTTGCAGAGTATAACACACTAGAGACAAAAAAAACTCTCGAGGACATATCTCAATAAATAAATTAAATCCACTACAAAGATAGTTGCACTGCATATCGACTTATGTACAAACCTCCAGTTATGCAATGTATATGCACTTGAACCTTCAGATCCTGCTAGCAATAGATTGTACCATTTGTTTCTATTGATAATCTCCTCTTGAAGATTTCAACAAGTCTCTGTATTTTCGGCAATCCAAGACACTCAAGGTTTCACTCATTGTTTTGGTTATTTACCTCTCATCAACGGGAGAGAGAGGGTGAAGGTATGTGAGAATACAAAGAATTCACTCTAAATTTACAAGAGCCTCTACCTTCGTTTTACCATGATTAGGGTTTATTTTTCGTTAATATAAATGGTTACAAATCAATGGTTAAATGACTATTTTCATATTTGGAAAAATACTAATATGAAAAATTACTAGGAAGCAAGTCAATTTTAATTCCCTCGTTTGACATTTTCATACTTTGCTCAACCAAGATCTTCACAACAACTTCAACTTTCATCTTTTCTTTTCCCTTTGACTCAATTGAATGCAACTCACAAGAATAAGATAAATGGAAATTGATGCAAATACACATTTGAAACTTTTGATATGAAATTTTGCTAACACTAATATAATCCTAATGAATGGAAATAAACCTAATAGCATCCACATAGCCTTTGCAGTAAGAATAACATGTTTAAGGCTCCCAAAACTGGGAAAAATGGGCATTTGCCCATAATTTATAAACTATGTAGCAAAATGCCCATATTTTGAAACTATTTAGCAAATGCCCTTGTTTTTTAAACTTGATTTTAACAAAATTGAGTTTTGCGTAAAACTTGATATTCCCAAAATCGAGTTTTATGTATATTTTTAAGTGAAACCTGACATTGGCAAAGCTGAGTTCCACTTAAATTTTTAAAAAAATTTAAGTAGCAAAATATGCATAGAACTTGACATTGGTAATGTCGAGTTCCACTGGAAACTCGATTTTATTAAAATCGAGTTTCAAAAATAGAGGCATTTTGTTGCATAATTTGTAAATTAGGGGCAAATGCCCATTTTCCCCTTAAAACTTCATAGCTTGGGTTTTAATCAAAGGTTTAGGATCTAGAATACTTTGAAACATAAAAAGGATTTTAATAATATGATGATTACCTTAATATGAATAGACCTAGAACACACAACTGTTTCGGGAAAATGGGCTTTTTCTCTTTTTTTTTTAAAAAAATCTAGCGAATTGTCTCTATTTTGAAACTATTAAGTATCGTGTCCTTGTTTTGAAACTTGATTTTCTAAAAATTGATTTTCAATGTATAACTCGATTTTCTAAAAATCGAGTTTCAATGTAATTCGATTTTATGATTATCGAGTTTTAGGTAAGTTTTTCCTTGGAACTTGATTTCGGTAAAATCGAATTCCAGCTAGATTTTTTAAATTGGAAAAAGCCATGGGTGCTTCTCTAGCACTACAAAAACTCACTTAGAACTCGATAATCATAAAATTAAATCGAGTTCCATGGGAAACTCAATTTTCTAAAAATTGAGTTTCAAAATAAGGACATGGTGTTTAATAGTTTCAAAAAATGAACATTGTGCTAGATATTTTAAAAAATAAGGATAAAAGTCCATTTTCCCTAACTATTTCTCAAGAAAAAAAGAAAAAACAAAACGTATAACTTATAGAAATTTAAAGTGATAATGAAGCCACCAAATTATCTATATATATATATATAACCGAAGCTTTTGAAGCTCCTACAATTTTCCACGTCAGCACAATATTTAAATTAAATTTTCCACCTCATCACTGTTTTCCTTTTCCAATGCAAATTAGACTTCTAGCCAAATAAGGACACTCTCCCACCGCCTCTACTCTCTCCTATTTAAGAATTGCTTGCTTAGAAAACCTAAGCCCCCAAAAACTTATTTTGGCACAACACAATTTTCTCCTTAAAACTTATTTTTCTTCAAGATTTTTTTTGAGGGCGGCTCATGCTTCACAATTCACATATTCCACTTATGTATTGGACTCCTCTCATTCTTCGGTCAATGCATCAAGGTTAGGGTTATTTGATTTGTTCAATAAAAATTATAGATTTGTTGTTTTTTCTTATAAGTTTGTCAATTGTTGTTTTGCTTATTTAATTGCTGGGCCTGAATCTTTTAATTAAATCTTCAAATTTTTATTGAACAAATCAAATAACCCTAACCTTGATGCATTGACCGAAGAAGGAGAGGAGTCCAATACATAAGTGGAAAAGCTATAATCATGGATTCCCTTCTTTCTATTGTATTTCTCTGTTGCGTAATTATATATATATATATATATATATATATATATATATTGTTTTATTTCAATACTTTTGAAACTTTGAATCTTCTGATTTTTAAAAAAAAAATTTTTTTTGGCCTTTTGGAAGTTTTAACATCATAACTTTTGGGTTTTATTTTTTCTATTATCAGAAATTATCTAGAAGATTTCAATGAATATCCATGGATTATTCTTTTTGAGGGTAACCCATCTTTATCTTATATTTCTATTCCTAACTTTTTTTTCCTATATTTTTTCTTTAATTGTCCGTGTTTACGTCTCTTTTGTTTTTCTTATTTTTTCTTTAATTGTCCGTGTTTATGTCTCTTTTTGTGTGAGTATGTGTCATCGTATCTGGGTACTTAAGCAAAATCTATAAAGACTAAAGATGCTTTTTTTTTTTTTGGTAATGAATCCTGTGTTTTTCATGACTTTAGTGAGTCATATTCTTAATGATCGAAATGGTTTTGTTTGACGTGGATTTTGTTCATATTGGTTTCAAAGTTTATTTCTTGGCTTATATTATAGATTGTAATATATTTATTCATCAAACTGTTTAGTTGAGTTTGTTTTTGAAATTGTTTTCAGTGTTGGACATTTTCTTGAAGCATGTTGGTATCATATATTAAAATACTGTTAAGTTGATAATAATAATAATAATAATATAGTTTAATAAATGTCTGAAACGTATAGCTGTTAACAAATGTTTTAGCTATATGATTTTATTTTACAAATTCAATTTTGGTGTTGTAGTAAAATAAACAAAGATTAAATTATATATTGTACTCAATACATTTCCCGTGCATCGCACGGGTTAGCGACTAGTTTAATTAAAGAAGGAAGAAGCCACCAAAACTGATAGAGCTAGATTAGGTAAACTCACAGACAGATACTGGTTCTCTCATCATCATCATTATTATTATTATTATTTTTAATTTTTCAAATATTAATATGTATTTTTTAATTTTATTTTTATAGTAAGCTTACATGGTCGAATTCGAATTGCCTTGCAGTTGCACGGCTCAAATTTCAAAGAATGATTTTCCTCCTATTTTAAAGGGAAATAATGAAATATCTTTCAAATACAGATATTTCCCTATTTTAACTTAGCAAAAATTTACTCATAAGGATACCCCCAAAAAAAAAAAAAAACCGAAACCCTACATACATAAGATTATTCGACTATGCTGTACATCTCTCTCTCTCTCTCTCTCTTTGTTTGAAAGCTGAATCGCTTTCAGTGACTGTCGAGAAAGAGTCTTCTGTATTCATGGCTGGCAAAGGAGAAAACCCGAAAGTCGGTATCGATCTGGGGATGCTGTATCCATTCGTGGGACTGTCAAAAACCCCTTCCTATGTTGCCTTCACTGGCAATGAGTGATTGATTGGTGATGCTGCCAATAATCAAGTCCCCAGAAACTCTACCAACTCCATCTTTGGTAATCTAAATCTCCATACTTTTTATTTGGTTTTTTTTTTCCTATTTATTTTTGTCTGCAGCATCCAACTCTCCAAGTTGACAAAATTGACAAAACTCAGTTTTTCGTGGGTTCCATTAAAAAAAAAAAAAATTATGATCCCAACACACATAACCTTTGTTTATGTTTTTTTTTTAAAAAAAAAAAAAATTAGTTTGAGGATTGATTTTGATGAAATTAGAATATAATTTAGAAATATTATGTGTGAATTAATAATTTACTACTGTATTAAAAAGTTAAGTAGTTACTTATTTTTTTAATAGCTTGAAAGGCCAATTTCTTGAAATGTATGAAAGAGTTTCTGTATGTGTTTGTTTGGGTTGGGAATTTCTTCTAAAAAGATTTATATTCATTATAGGTTTACATTGTACTAACAATGTAAATTTAAATGTTTTTTACTACTACTATACTACTGCATGGGAAAAGGGGAATGAAATAATGGTTAGATTTGTATTCTTCTTGATATTTTAATTGCTTGCATATGATAACAACTTGCATGTTGGGACAATTTGTGGTTTCTGGCATTCCTCCAGCATCCAGGGGTGTTGGAAAGTTAATAGTTTGTCTTGATCTTGATATCGATGATATCTTGAATGTTTCTGTGACAGAGAAGACCACTGGTGTGAAAGGGAAGATTGATATTACCAATGATAAGTGGAGACTGTCCAATGAAGAGGTTGAGAGAATGGTCCGGAGGCAAAGAGTTACAAGGTTGAAGATGATATCACATGAAGAAGGTTATGGCAAAGTTATCAATCGACCAAAATTTCAACATTTAAATGACAGAAAGATGGTAATTTAAGAGCTGCTATTGCCAACCAGCACCATGGCCATGCAAGCCAGGGTAGTATATCTGATGGAGATTGAAATTTTGATCATGTAGCACCAGTTGAGAGATGGTAACTTTTTATCCAGAAAAAAAAGACAGTAATTGTTTTTGCTTTTGTTCCTGATATGATTTCGATGGTAACTGTTTATCCAAAAAAAAATAGAGATGGTAATTGTTTTTGTTCCAGCTATGAATTAATTCTTTTACTTATTATTCAGAAAATTCAAAACCCTCTAATTATACCACAAATGTATAATTTAGTTGACATTTCTTCGTGTATATCTAATGGAGAATCATCCAGACTTGAAACAATCCACTCTCTTGAAGCTTCAATGATGTTGGTTAGGTTTAAAACCCGTCCCTAAAATGACTTACTATCGATTTTTCAAAGTTAATTGAGTGTTTAAACAAGTTATTTCAAATCTCAATCATAATGGATAGCACAACGAAATATTAAATCACTACGCACACACATAGATACACGATGTGATTTCGCAAAGTAACACGTAAGAGATAAAAACTCTTTGTGATAATAGTCCAGTAAACAAAATCCACTACAAAGATAGTTACACTGCATATACTTACTTACAAAACCTCTAGTTATGCAATGTATATACTTGAACCTTCAACTCTTACTAGCAATAGACTGTACCATTTGTTTCTCTTCATAGTCTCTAGTCGAGTGTCAAGTTGCCAATTGTAAGTTCGATCTCACGAAGACTTCAAGACCTTTTGAAGATTTCAATAGGTCTTACGTATTTTCAGCAATCCAAGACACTCATGGTTTCACTCATTGTTTTAATTGGTTATTCTCCTCTCATCAATGGGAGAGGGTGAAGGTATATATATATATGAGAATACAAAGAATTCTTTCTAAAGTTACAAAAGCCTCTACCTTCATTCTACTATATCATGTTTTATTTTTCGTTAATTTAAATAGTACAAATCAATGGTTAGATAAATATTTTTATATTTAGAAAAATACTGATATGAAAAATTACTGGAAGTCTCACTCAACTAAGGTGTTAGGCGAGCTCCTTTGGAAGTCAATTTTAATTCCCCCGCTTGACATTTCCATACTTTGCTCAACCAAGATCTTCGTAGTAAAAACTTCAACTTTCACCCTTTTTTTCCCTTGTCGACTCAATTGAAAGCAACTAAAAAGAATAAAATAAATGGGAATTGATGCAAATACATTTGATACTTCTGATATGAAATTTTTCTGACACTAGTATAATCCTAATAAATGAAAATAAACCAAGTAGCATCCGTGTGGCCTTAGCACTTTGAATAATATGTTTAGAGCGTTCACGGTGAGGAAGCTATAACAATTATAGCTTTTAGCAATTTAAAATCAAATTTATCTATTTTAATAACACACTTTACAATACATTTAATATTAAAGACCCTATATTTTTAGTAACTTATTTAAAATAATATAAATAACTCATTAAAATAATGATAAACAACCACCACAAAAACAATAATCACCTCCCCGTCACCCCACTAGCCACAACCAGAAACCACAAACCACAACAGCAAAAGATAAAAATTAAAAAATTAAAAAAAAAATTCCATCACCCAACAACCTTCCTCTTCCACTTCTCAACTTGCATCCATTAACCAATGAATTGCCTTGTAAGGCTCAAATTTCAAAGAAAGATTTTACACCTATTTTAAAGGGAAATAATGAAATATCTTTCAAATACACATATTTCCCTATTTTAACGTAGCAAAAATTTACGCATAAGGATATACCCAAAAAAAAGAAAACAGAATCATACATACATAAGACTATTCGACTATGTTGTACATCTCTCTCTCTCTTTTGAAAACTGAATTGGTTTTAGTGGCTGTTGAGAATTGCGAAAGAGCCTTCTGTTCTGTGTCCATGGCTGGCAAATCAATGTTACCAAAAAAGAGAAAGGGTGGTGGCGAAGGAGAAAGCCCGGCGATCGGTATCGATCTTGGGACAACGTACTCATGCGTGGGAGTGTGGCAACATGATCGTGTAGAGATAATACCAAATGACCAGGGCAATAGATTGACTCCTTCCTATGTTGCCTTCACTGAAAATTAGCGTTTGATTGGTGATGCTACCAATAACCAAGCCGCAAGAAACCCTACCAACTCCATCTTTGGTATTCTTAATCTCCATACTTTTTGCTCTTCTTCTTCTTCTTTTTTTTTTTCTTTTTTTTTTTTCAATAGTTAAATAGATATATTATGAGAATAATAATAATAATAATAATAATTTATTGATAAAAAGGGTTAAGTAGTTACTAATTTTTTTTAATAACCTCTTGAAAGCCCAATTTAGTTTTAAAAATGCACGAAAGAGTTTCTGGTTTCTACACGTCTTGGTTTGGGTTAGGATGTTTTGTGCAGGGATATCACTACAAAAAAACTGGACCTATAGTGGCGTTTGTGAAATGCCACTATAGGTACTAAAAACGCCATTATAGGCCCGTCACTATTGGTCTGTAGTGACGGTGCAATAGTGGCATTTCACAAACGCCACTATAGACTCTACAAATGCCACAATAACCCAAAAACCACCAAAAAAAAATTAATTACCAAAAATCAAAAGAATTATTTTTTTTTACATGAAAAAGTTTTTTTTTAATTGAATTAAGATTGTAATTAAATTAATATTACAATTTTAATTAAATTAAAATATACAAAACAAAACAAAATACATAAATACAAACACTATAGCTATCTATCCCAGCAAATTCAAAATGAAATACAAACTCACCTAAAAAAATTCAAAATCAAAAGCAACATGCTCACGTCTGAAAATTTTAAAAAAAAAAAATGGCAACTCCAAATACAAACACTAGCTATCCCAGCAAATCCAAAATGAGACACAAACCCACCTAAAAAAAATTCAAAATCAAAACAACATGCTCACATCCAAAAGTTAAAAAAAAAAAAAAAAAAAAATAGCAATTCCACCCCACGAAGCAAAGTTAACAACAAACAAGGAATAGACCAAAACAATCATAATTTTAAAAAAAAAAAAAAAAAAAAATGCTTACCTACGACTATACAACCAATGGCTTCAAACACTATCTACAAATTTGAACAAAATTAGTAAGCTGCAACACCATCTGCAAATCCAAAACCCACAAACATTAGCACCACCACAAATAAAACAAAAGAAATAAAATCAAAATGGAGAGGAAGAGAAAAGAATCAATTCAGGTGTGAAGTGAAAGAAGAGTGAAGGAAAAAGAAAAGAAGAAAGATGGAGGAGTGGAGATAAGGAAAAAAAAAAAAAACAAAACAAAACAAAACAAAAGAGAAAGGAAGTCTGAGACTTGGTGTGGAGAGTTAAGGAAAAAAAAAGAAAGGAAGTCTGAGACTTGGTGTGAAGTGAAAGAAGAGTGAAAGAAGAAGAAAAGAAGAAAGATGGAGGAGTACTGGAGATAAGGGAGAAAAAGATAAAAAAAGAAAAAAAGAAAATAGAAAGGAAGTCTGGCTTGGTGTGGAGATAAGGGAGAGATATGAGAGAGTGGAGGTAGGTGGGGGGGTTTTAATTTTTTTTTTTTAAATTTATATATATATATATATATATATATAAATGATATATTTACAATATTTTTACACCAAATTTTAAGTGGTAAACTATTACTGATTGTTATTGTTAAGGTAAAAAAGTAATCTTAGTGTTAGGTTCAAATTTGAACAAATAACAATTAACTACCTATGATTTGTTGTGAAAATATTGTAAAAATGTTGTGGACGTAGTATCTTTCATACATAAAAAAAAAATATATATATATATGTATATGTATAAAGAGAAATGATATATCAATAACATTTTCACAACATTTTTATAATAAATTTTAAGTGACAGGTTGTTATAAATTATTATTGTTGGGGCAAAAATATAATCTTAGTGTTAAATTCAAATCTGAACCAATAACAACTAACCATTTATGATTTTTTGTCAAAATATTGTAAAATTATTGTGAACATAACATCTCTCATTTAAATATAAATATATATACATTTAAATAAAAATATATATATATATATATATATTTATATTATATTCAAATATTTTGAAATATGCCATAGAATATTCTAGGGCATATTCCATTACGTACGCTGAAACTCTTTCAGTTTTTTTTTTTTTTTTTTTTTTTTTTTGTCGGGTTGAATAGCACTTTTGGACCTATAGTGTCGTTTACCAAACGCCACTATAGGTCCCATTTAAAACGCCGCTATAGATCCCTCTATTTTAATTTATTTTTGCTGGATTCTTTTTCTTAACGTGTTTTTTTTTTTTTTTTTTTTTTTTTTTTTTTTTTGTGCTGGACTATAGTGTCGTTTGTTAAATTCCACTATATGTCTTTTTTAACTTCATTAAAAAACCAATGTGAAAAAAATAATAATAAAAGATACCGATAGTGGCGTTTTAAAAAAGCCACTATAGGTCATTGGAAACGCTACTATAAACCTATTCCACTATGCCTATAGCAGCATTTATAGAAAACGCCACTATCATTATCGGCAAAAGATGTTAGGTGTTTTGATAATTCAACTAAGAGCTGCAAAACTTTAGTTTTCAATTGACAGCGTTTAATTTAAAGTATTTCTCTGTCAGAACGTCATCTTTTTAGAGTTTTTTTTCTTTGTAAATTTAAAAAAATATATATATATATTCCCAGTGAACAGATATAAATTTTTTTTTTTTTTTATGAGACAGATATAAGTATTAATTACTTTAATAGTAAAAATCATTTATAGGTGACTGATAGCTTATTTTTATTCCACCACACATCGCACGGATATTGTATTGGCATTGAATACCAACTTTTTTTTTTTTTTTGAGAAGACATTGAATACAAACTCTTATACTTAAAAAAAAAAAAAAAAAAAAAAAAAAAAAAAAAAAAAAAAAAAACCTAGCTCTTTGGCATGTGTCGCATCGCATGGCTTATAGTAATTGTGGTTGACAAAACATTGATTAAGGTTCTCAGTTTAATATTTGCAAGACTTATATATATATATATGTAGGGACACAAAATCTTTAACGGCCCAACAACGATGTTGGGCTCGCACCCGGAAAGTCCCTCACAATAATATTTGTAGAGAGTGGGCTTGAAAGACCAGCGTTGGATCACAGGGCGACATTTCGGGCCGGACTATAGGTGAACCAATATGAGAAAGAGCTTTGGGCTGGATATTCAGGCCCTTCAATCTTGTATCCAGGAGGATTTGGCTCCTCGGATCATGTCCGAGGAGCGATGGTGCTGTCCCCGGTTACCCGTCGGTGGGTTTTTATGTGGTATCCGGCGTATATTATCCAGGCATTCTCTTTCATCAAGTCTTTCTCAAGAAGCTAGATGGGAGAGATCCTCCTTTTGGTCACATAACATTCTCTTTTATACTAGCCTACGTTCGTTGTCCTTCGTCCACGTGTAGGGTCGATCTTTCCAGGACAGATATCTGTCCCATCAGTCTAATCCCAAAATTGCTGGAGATGATCCATAAAGCCTAAGATCCCGGCTCTGTTAGGGGCAGTGTCATGTCAGGGAAGGGTATTAAAGACAACTTCCCCAGGATATTTTCTGATCTTTCTAGCTTACTCGTGTTCCATTTCTATCCATGAGGTTTTGGACCTGCCGAGGACGAAACCGTCCTCGGCTGTGTCTTCGGGCCACTTTTTATGTTTCCTAGTTTCGAGCTTGGGCCCTGGCCTCCTTCAGTTTAGGACCGGTGAGCTTCCCATAAGCGCGTGGGCCGGACCCATAAACTATTGGACCCCACATTAGCCCCTCAAAATCCTGCTGTCCAACGTCATGGTAGGACAGGTGGATTTTGATGATGTCAAGCCCTTATTGCCGTTCACTTTCTTCGGATCTTGATCAACACTGGCGACTCTCCCCCTCCCCAAGGAACGTACCGGTCTACGAGCCGTTTTTCCTGGATTTGCGTACGTTGTCGTTATGCCGCGTGGTTATCTGCAGCGTGTCTTTAATATCTTCCCATTTACGAGACCTCCCAGATATAACGGTTACTGATGGTGTGGGAGAACGAAGCGGCGCGTTATACTCTGGATTTCCCTGGGGATCTGAGTGCGTTACATACCCTCTTCTTCGTCCCCTATATAAAGAGAGAAGACAGAGGGTGACTTTTTCATATCCGAATCCCTCACGTTCTTCCCAGAATCCACTTCCTCCATCCGGTTACTCCCTATTCAATAATACCTCTCTCATAGTAATCCACCATGAACAAATCCTTCCTCTCCCAGAAATGCCATGTCCTAACAAAACTCGAGATGGCTCGGTCGGGGCAAGGATGGCGGAGGCTTAAGATTTGCCTCCCCATTCTTTTAGCCAAAATCCGAAGCAGGGACTCGTCACACCCCATTTCTGGTGTGACTGAGTCGAAAACCTCCCTTGTCATCTCCATCTGCTATCTCATGAGCATACCTAATATGGCTCCCATTTTCCCTCTTTTGCTCCTTTTACTTTCTTTTCATTGCTTCCCTCTTCTTCTCCTCCTTCCCGCTCATGTCCTCCATCTTCTTTTCCCCTTGCATTCTTCAGCGACAAGAGTTTGCTGAAGTGCTTCCATGTGTTCCAATTCTTCTTCCTTCTCCTTCATTATTTTTGTATAAGGTTCTTCTCCTGATATGAGCAGTACTGAGGCATAGATTTCAGAGAGACTTTGAAGGCGAGTTCAGAAGACACTTGATGGTTTACTTATTTGTATTACGGATGTTGTTACTATTTTAGCAGTTCATTTTTTGTATAGGCTTGTTTAAGCCCTTCTTTGTACGTTGTAACAATTTTTCATATTAATAAAAGTTATTGTTACTCTATTTCGTATGTCTTGTTTATATATTCTAACAAATGTGAAAGCGCTGCTCGGCATAATAGTATAGCATTTGAATCAATAATAACTAAGGCCAAAGTAATCGTTGATAAAAAGATGCCACGATAACTTTAACAAAATTATTATTCAACATAACAATCCGACCAGTGAGGAATGAGACTTATCTTAAAATTAGCCGTGATGGGTATTAAATGCTCGATAAGGTGTAAGAAATAGTTATCCGAGGACATGTTACCCTTTCAATGAGCAATTTCCTTAGGCTAACGATCATCGGTTCGTAACGCCATATTCTTAACACGCTGGCCTTAACCTTTTCCAGTATTTAAGCCGAGAAACTTCTCCATCCGAGTAGTTGATTTCCCAAAAGGCCTGAGTCCGAGGACTTCGCACAGCCAGGGTTTTGTTTAGAACGTATACTTTTTCTTTTAGGTGCTCGGTTTCCCCATAGGCTTGAGTCCAAGGGCCATGCAAGTCCTAGGTTCTGTCCAAGACTTATAAGATATCTTTTTTATGTTCTTGGTTTCCCTCTAGGCTTGAGTCCGAGGACCATGCAAGTCCTAGGTTCTGTCCAAGACTTATAAGATATCTTTTTCGTACCTGGTTTTCCCATAGGCTTGAGTCCGAGGACCATGCAAGTCCTAGGTTCTGTCCAAGACTATGAGTTCAGATTCTCCCTTTCATAAGGCATTTCCCAAGGCGCCGAACAGGGGTTGTCCTCGGCCACGGCCATTGCTCGGCGTGGGCCACAGTACCTGGGCCCTCACGCAAAGCGGGCCCGGGGCCACGAATCCACTTAGCCCATGAATTAAGAGATATTTCTGCAACTTCTGGCCACGTGGTATTCTCTGATGTCACGGTGACCGAGGTGCGCCTTTACGAGGCTCTTTAATCTTGTGGTTGCAGTTGATGTTGGAAGTTGAGCCAGGACTGTTTTGTCTGTAGCGTTTCTTGGGACGCCACGTGAGTTGACTGCCATCACCTTGTCTTTTCCAATAAATGGGAGGGAGAGAAAGTTGCTTTATATACGCACAAATCCTTCGGATTTTCTCCCACATCACAGCTTCCATATCCGGAGCTCTCCTCCCTTAGCATAACATGTTTAAGGCAAGGGTTGGGAAGAAAGCACTTTCTCCGCCGCAGACGCACCCTGCCTTCATGAGACTCAGAATAGTACGGTATGGGCACAGGAAGCTTAAGTTCAGGAGAATACTTCATTTCGACCGAGGGGGAAGGGAATCTTCCCCTCTTTTAGTCAAAATCCGAAGCAGGTTCTGTCCATGCCAGAATTTTGGTGTGGCAGAAGAAAGATTTTCCGCCATCAGCGCCTCTGCTTTGCGGCAGGCGTATATTTAGAGAAAGGCCCACCACCTCCAACTCCCTACACCTTTCCTTCAACGGTGTCAGGTTCAAGTTGGGTCTCTTTTGCTGTTTGAGTTGTGGGCATGTGAAAGCATTGAGGAACAACAAGGTCTTGGAGTTGTAGCCAACCTCTCCTCTGATCTACCTCCTCAGCTTCATTTTGTTCTCTTGTATTTTCCTTTCTTCTTGGTTATGTAGTGAGCTTCGACACAAACTGATTCCTGCTTTTTCATTGTACGCTGTACTATTTCTTTGTTTTAGTAAGAATGGAAATTTCTTTACCTGTTTTGAACATTGTTTCTTTGACAACACTGTTTCTTGAATGGGTATGCCCTATGTGTGCGTTTCTTCAAGAATATTTAGAGCAAAATGGCTTGAAGCATAATTTAACTAATTTCAATTTACCAACACTACCAGGCATTATATCGATAATTCATAATAAATCAAACTTAAGAAACTAACCGGGATATCAGTTGGATATTCTGTGATAAGCGCGTGAATATCGTCCAAGGCTGATGATTTCTAAATAATCCATCCGAGCAATCGACTGGGAAGTAGGGAACTCCGATGGCGCTTTTGTGTACTTGGTTTCCCCATAGGCTTGAGTCCGAGGACCATGCAATGCCTTGGTTCTGTCCAAAATTTTTTGTATTTGGTTTCCCCATAGGCTTGAGTCCGAGGACCATGCAATGCCTTGGTTCTGTCCAAAATTTTTTTGTATTTGGTTTCCCCATAGGCTTGAGTCCGAGGACCATGCAATGCCTTGGTTCTGTCCAAAATTTTTTGTATTTGGTTTCCCCATAGGCTTGAGCCCGAGGACCATGCAATGCCTTGGTTCTGTCCAAAACTTTTTTTTTTATTTGGTTTCCCCATAGGCTTGGGTCTAAGGACCATGCAAGGCCTTGGTTCTGTCCAAAATTTTTTGTATTTGGTTTCCCCATAGGCTTGAGTCCGAGGACCATGCAAAGCCTTGGTTCTGTCCAAAACTTTTTTGTATTTGGTTTCCCCATAGGCTTGAGTCCGAGGACCATGCAATGCCTTGGTTCTGTCCAAAACTTTTTTTGTATTTGGTTTCCCCATAGGCTTGAGTCCGAGGACCATGCAATGCCTTGGTTCTGTCCAAAACTTTTTTTGTATTTGGTTTCCCCATAGGCTTGAATCCGAGGACCATGCAATGCCTTGGTTCTGTCCAAAACTTTTTTGTATTTGGTTTCCCCATAGGCTTGAGTCCGAGGACCATGCAATGCCTTGGTTCTGTCCAAAACTTTTTTGTATTTGGTTTCCCCATAGGCTTGAGTCCGAGGACCATGCAATACCTTGGTTCTGTCCAAAACTATTTTGTATTTGGTTTCCCCATAGGCTTGAGTCCGAGGACCGTGCAATGCCTTGGTTCTGTCCAAAACTTTTTTGTATTTGGTTTCCCCATAGGCTTGAGTCCGAGGACCATGCAATGCCTTGGTTCTGTCCAAAATTTTTTTGTATTTGGTTTCCCCATAGGCTTGAGTCCGAGGACCATGCAATGCCTTGGTTCTGTCCAAAATTTTTTGTATTTGGTTTCCCCATAGGCTTGAGTCCGAGGACCATGCAATGCCTTGGTTCTGTCCAAAACTTTTTTGTATTTGGTTTCCCCATAGGCTTGGGTCCGAGGACCATGCAAGGCCTTGGTTCTGTCCAAAATTTTTTGTGTTTGGTTTCCCCATAGGCTTGAGTCCGAGGACCATGCAATGCCTTGGTTCTGTCCAAAACTTTTTTGTATTTGGTTTCCCCATAGGCTTGAGTCCGAGGACCATGCAATGCCTTGGTTCTGTCCAAAACTTTTTGTATTTGGTTTCCCCATAGGCTTGAGTCCGAGGACCATGCAATGCCTTGATTCTGTCCAAAACTTTTTTGTATTTGGTTTCCCCATAGGCTTGAGTCCGAGGACCATGCAAGGCCTTGGTTCTGTCCAAAACTTTTTTGTATTTGGTTTCCCCATAGGCTTGGGTCTGAGGACCATGCAGGGCCTTGGTTCTGTCCAAAACTTTTTTGTATTTGGTTTCCCCATAGGCTTGGGTCTGAGGACCATGCAAGGCCTTGGTTCTGTCCAAAATTTTTTGTATTTGGTTTCCCCATAGGCTTGAGTCCGAGGACCATGCAATGCCTTGGTTCTGTCCAAAACTTATAAGATCTCTTTTTTTGGAGGTCAGCCCCTTGGCCATGACGGGGGGAGCAGACTTGGGGTCGGAAGCCCCTAGAGAAACCCGCGCCGTTAGCGATGCAAGGCGTAACCCCTAGCAGAAGTTTATGGCGGAGCAACAACTGCACGTCGCCGGAAATGAGAAAGACTCGTGAATCTCCGCTTGCTAGAGAGCTGACTTATGCGCCACTCGCGCCAACGCGCAAGCCTTCCCACAGACGGCGCCAATTGTAGGGACACAAAATCTTTAACGGCCCAACAACGATGTTGGGCACGCACCCGGAAAGTCCCTCACAATAATATTTGTAGAGAGTGGGCTTGAAAGGCCAACGTTGGATCACAGGGCGACATTTCGGGCCGGACTATAGGTGAACCAATATGAGAAAGAGCTTTGGGCTGGATATTCAGGCCCTTCAATCTTGTATCCAGGAGGATTTGGCTCCTCGGATCATGTCCGAGGAGCGATGGTGCTGTCCCCGTTTACCCGTCGGTGGGTTTTTATGTGGTATCCGGCGTATATTATCCAGGCATTCTCTTTCATCAAGTCTTTCTCAAGAAGCTAGATGGGAGAGATCCTCCTTTTGGTCACATAACATTCTCTTTTATACTAGCCTACGTTCGTTGTCCTTCGTCCACGTGTAGGGTCGATCTTTCCAGGACAGATATCTGTCCCATCAGTCTAATCCCAAAATTGCTGGAGATGATCCATAAAGCCTAAGATCCCGGCTCTGTTAGGGGCAGTGTCATGTCAGGGAAGGGTATTAAAGACAACTTCCCCAGGATATTTTCTGATCTTTCTAGCTTACTCGTGTTCCATTTCTATCCATGAGGTTTTGGACCTGCCGAGGACGAAACCGTCCTCGGCTGTGTCTTCGGGCCACTTTTTATGTTTCCTAGTTTCGAGCTTGGGCCCTGGCCTTCTTCAGTTTAGGACCGGTGGGCTTCCCATAAGCGCGTGGGCCGAACCCATAAACTATTGGACCCCACAATATATATATATATATCAATATCAGCAATAATAAAATCAAATCTAAAACTTAAATATGAAATATTAATTTTTAGACTGGTCTGTTGATTTTTTTGCTTTTATCTTAATGAGCTATAAAATTTCCACTTCCATTCCAAAATTTTTCACAAAAAACTATTTTATCTATTTTACATTCTTACTTTATAAAATACCTAACATTAGTGGTTTTTATTTGTGATGACTGATGAGACTTTTTTTTTTGGTGGCCCTATTTTGTAGCCAAAAAAAAAAAAATCTGTGTTTTTATATGTATAATTTTTATTATGAAAATCTAATTTATAAGTGGGTAAAGAAATTTGAAAATCAACAGGAGAGCAGTCATATTTTTTAGGCAATATTTTAGTAGGAGTTACAGTTGTATTTTTACTGGATTGTCTTTTAATTTTGTCTCTACTTAAACTAAAATAAAATCATAAACAGGAAATACCCCTTAAATAGTAGTATAGACAAAAGCCAAATTATTTGGCTTTGGCTCCATCAATGTATCCATAAATTTGCATTTGGTGGTGTTAAAAATAACAATATAGTTTTTTATCACCACCAATACTAAAGCTTTAAGAGGTATGACATTGCAGATGCAAAGCGGTTGATTGGCAGGACATTCAGTGATCCCTTGATTCAGAGCGATATGAAACTTTGGCCCTTCAAGGTCATTAAGGGTACTAGTGATAAGCATGTGATCGTGGTCAACTTTAGGGGTGAAGAGAAGCACTTTGCTGCTGAAGAAATCTCATCTATGGCTCCTAATAAAGATGCGTGAGATAGCCGAAGCTTACCTGGGTAAAACTGTGAAGAGTGCGGTTGTTACTGTCCCCGCTTACTTCAATGACTCTCAGCGTATAAGGCCACAAGGGATGCTGGACGCATTGCAGGTCTCAATGTTCTGCGCATAATTAATGAACCATCTGCTGCAGCCATTGCTTATGGTCTTGACAAGATGGAAGATAGCATTGGCAAGAGAAATGTGTTGATCTTTGATGTGGGTGGTGGCTTAATTTGCAGATGTCTCACTACTTACCATTGAGGTGGGTTTATTTGAAGTGAAGGCTATTTCTGGAGACACTCACCTTAGAGGTGAGGACTTCGACAACAGAATGGTGAAGCACTTTGTTCAAATATTTAAGAGTCAACACAAGGTGGACATTAGTGGAGACTCCAGAGCTCTTAGGAGGTTGAGAACTGCTTGTGAGAAAGCGAAGAGGATTCTTTCTTCTACAATTGAGACTACCATTGAAGTTGACTGTTTATATAATGGTATTGATTTCTTTTCAACTATTACCCGTGCGAAATTTGCAAAACTCAACATGGATTTGTTTAGGAAGTGTATTGAGCCTGCGGAGACGTGTTTGGTTGATGCTAAGATGGACAAGAGTTCCATCCATGATGTTGTTCTTACAGGTGGTTCGTCCAGAATTCCCAAGGTGCAACAATTGTTGCAGGACTTCTTTGAGCTCTACAAGAGCATCAATCCAGATGAGGCTGTTGCTTATGGAGCCGCTGTTCAAGCTGCTTTAACAAATGTTAATATTATATGAATTTTTGTATAATCATATAATCTTCTTATCTTAATCATAATATTCTCCTAGAGATAATTAGATTATATTTTCCAATTAATTTTATTTTCTCTCATTTTTTATTACTTAATTTTAGTATTTATTATTACTGCGCTCTAGTTTAACCACATTAGCAGTCATGTCATTATTCTTTTTCTTTCCAAATTTTCCTTTAATTATTTTTTTAACATTTACTCATTTTAGGTGAATTAAAAACTCCATTATTTAACAATCAAAATATCATATCTCTCTTATTTTCAACTCTTATTATTATTAATTTATCAAATTATTATTACTCTTTCTTCAACCTTTCTCCCTCTTTTTACATTTTCATCTCTCAATATGTGGCATAATAATATAATATATAATTTATTCTTAAAATTTAGTGAAGATAATTTTTCTCCTTAAAAATTGAACTATTTCTAAAAGTATGTTCTATCTCTTTTTCTTTACAAATATATCATTCTATCATTTTGGATGTTCCTTTTTTTTTCTTTTTTTGTTTGAGAAACTTGGGTGTGCTTAATTGATATTATTATTTTGAATTGTATATATTCTTCAAACTTTTGTTATAGTGTATTACTATAAGAGTAAGAGAGAGTACATGTGATGGACAACTCAAAAAACACACCACCAAAATGTATCAACCCAAAGTAAAGATACAAAAATTAATCAATTTAAAATAGAGTTGCAAGAAAGAATAAATAATTGTGAGAGAGAGAGAGAGAGAGAGAGAGAGAGAGAATAATCACCTTTTTGGGAGAGAACGTGAGAAAATAGTAAATTTATATAAAAGAAGATGAGTAAAAGAATATTCAAAAGAAAAGGTAAAGTTGTAAATAACAAATTATCAAAGTTATATAATGGTTGCGTTTGTTTCAGCTGAAAATGGATTCGGGAAAACAATTTACACTCTGCCGTATGTTTGGTTGGACATGAAAAATTTGGTCAAACGGAAAATTATTTTCGTTGATCGTAAAATGAGCTTGGCTAAAGTGTAAAATAGATTACAAATCTATTTTACCTTCAAACCATTGCCAGAAAAAAAAAAAAAAAAAAAAAAAAAAAAAAAAAAAAAAAAAAAAAAAAAAAACGAACCAAGAGAGGGAGAGAGAAAGTGAGAGAGAGCCGCCCACCGTCAGAGAGAGAAAGGCCGGTCACCTGAACTTGAGATTGACTCCATCGTTGTCTGGGCCGTGCCTCTCACCGCCGATCAAGCAAAGATCGATTCCACCCCTCCCTCATCACCAATCCACAAACACCCAAGACCCACCTCTCTGATCTCCAGCCATGCACTAACAAGTACAAGTTGAGCTCCGATCTTGACAATCGACCCCAGGCCGTGCTCCACTAAGCTCTCCAATGCACTGGCCAATTTAGCCACCACCATCGATCGCCAATCTGGCCGCCACCGACCACCAACCCACTCCACTCCAGCCCCAAACCCACCCGATCTAGCCACTGCCGCCTCCATCCACTCCAATCCTCTCTTTCCCTCAATCTCTCACTCTTTCTTCCTCCTTTCACCGAGTTTGTGAATAAAAGATGTTTTTATTTTGATTTTTGGTTGTGTTAAGTGTAAATTTTGAAATTTTCTGTCATAAAATTTGTTTGAGAGCTGAGAAAATGGCTGAGAAAATGTGTAAAATTTGTAGGAAAATAGCATTTTTAGAATATTATCAACCACCGAAAATAGTTTTCTGGACTATTTTCCATTGCAGAACCAAACACTCGGATTTCATTTTCCTTATGGGAATTCACTTTCCCCTGTATTCATTTTACACTCGGAATTCAATTTACATTGAACCAAATGCAACCTACATAATAGAATAACATTATATCTTTATATACTATATAATGTCACAAGATAACATCTATCAATTAAAAGAATATATATATATATATATGTATAACAAATTAAAATACAATAAAATCGCATCAACCTAAAGTAATGTTCAAAACAAAATTTCATCAACCTAAAATAGAGATGTAATAAAAAGTTAAAAATCCACCAAAAGGAATAAAAATACACAGAGAGAGAGAGAGTATTCACCTTTTTATATGAACAAAATATGGATTGAATGGAAGAGAGAATATCAAAATTTTATACTAATAAAATGGGAGAAGAAGAGTCAAAATAAAATGAAGATAAATGGATGTGGAGGAATTGTAACGTTAAGGTGTAGAGTAGTGGAAGATAAAAAGGTAAAAGTGAGGAAGAAATATATGTTGGAAGAAGATTAATTTTATTTTGAGAAATAAAAAAGAGAAAAGTAGTTTAAAATGAGAGAGAAAATGTTGGAAATAGGTGGATGATATGGCTACTGATGTGGTTTAATGGGAGCATAGCAATAGTAAATGTTATATTTTAGCTTTTATATATATATATATATATATATATATTCACATTCTCTCCTAAAAAATGTGATTATTCTCTCTCTCTCTCTCTCTCTCTCTCTCTCTCTCTCTCTCTCTCTATTATTTATTCTTTCTTGCAACTCTACTTTAGATTTTTTTTTTTTTTTTTTTTTTTTTTTGTATTTCTACTCTAGGTTGATACATTTTGGTTGTATGTTTTTTTGAGTTCCCCATCACATGTACTCTCTCTCCCTCTTATTGTTTTGGTTCGAGTTAATTCTTAGATATTTTGAAATTAAAATTTTGAGTTTATATCAAAATACAAGCTACATGGTTATGTATTTTAATGTGCTTATCAATTAATTAAATAATATCCATTGTAAAACTTTTATGAGGTTTAATTATCATGATAATCTCATTAAGAGATTGAGAAATTTGAATAATTAACGGGAAACTTTAAAAAGTTTAGTTTTACCCCCCAAAAAAAGAGAAATATATATATAAAACACTATAAAATAAATAAATAAATAAATAAAAGCTTGAAGAATTTAGACCACTGTTTATGCCTAATTTTGTACCCCTTACAACTCGAGCCCCCATTCCCCAATGATGACATCACTCTGAGGCCCAAGGTTGATTTGGGGTCCAATCTTGCAAAATCTTGACTTGAGAAGTTATTTTTGGAAAAATAAACTTATTTTTGGATGAAAAAAGCTACAGGAAAGCCTAAGTGTGCGTACGCATATACGCGTATGCGCACGCATACCCCGAGTATGCGCACATATCTAGGGTTCCATAAACTATGAAAGGAAAGCTTTTTAGACATAAATTCGTGTAGAGTGAATTGCACATCGTCTGGGAGCCGCCCCACACCTCCATATGACCACTATAAAAAGCCATAAAAGGCACTTTTAGAAATTACAAGGGAGGACGAAACATACAATATTTTCTAGAAAATGTTGAATCAAAGGAGTTTTTTACACAAAAACATCCTCAAGTCAAGTTTTGTTTAGTTGGGACCTATTTTAGTCTTGGCCAAAACAATATTTCCCATGAGGAAACCACTTGTCACAGGCATTTGCACCCACAACAACTTCAAAACAGAATAATATCAATTAAACACACCCAAGTTTCTTTTTTAAAAAAAACCCAAAATAATAGAATCATATATTTGTAGATATAGAGATATGGAAAATAATTTTAAAAATAGTTCAATTTTCAAGGAAAACAAATTATCTTCAATAAATTTAGAGAATAAATTAAATAATTATATATTCCAACACATAGCGTGAGTCTGCAATTAATATATCTATACTACTATTTAAGGAGTTTTCCCTATTTGAAATCCTCATTTTCGTGTTCAAAAATATCTCCGCATCTAACGTTTTAATAGAGACAAAATTGAAGAACAACCCGGTAAAATTATATATATAACTTTTTTTTTTTAAAAGGAAAATACATCTCTAACTTTTTTTTCTTTTTTTTTAAGAAACAAATACATCTCTAACTTACACCCAAGATATTGCCTATCAATTTAATAAATTAATCTAACAAAACTGCCAAATACAGACAATTGCTTGCCGCTCGCCTTTCTTTTTTTCCTTTTTTTCCCCCTCAGAAACATCTTCCGATTTGAGTCTGACAAAAACTTCTCCTTCTTCGTTTTTGTCTCCCCAATTCTGCAGTCAATTTATTTTCAAAGAAAAATTAAAGATGAAGTCCCCCACTTACTATGTGTGCTATTGGCCGAGAACACTAACTGTAAGTGTGGGCTTTGCTAGTATTACCATTGTACAAGTAGTTTCCATTCCACTTCTTTTTTCTTTTGAGTTCTTTTTTATTTGAAATTCAGTCTGTGTAAATTATAAAAATTTCTTCATGTCTTTTTCTAACAGAATCTTTAAATATTTCTTCATGGTTTGATTTTGATTTTGAAAGATGAATTTGTTTGGCCGTAATCTGTATGTTAAACTCTAACACTGTACAAAAATCAACTATATACAGATTAGCAATCAACAAACTTTATTTACTTTTTTTTCCCTCTCTTTTAGGTAGCATTCAAATTATGAAGAAGTCGCTTACTACTATTGCGAGACTTACTGCACAATTTCTAATCTATTGTTTACCGGCCTTGATCAATAATTTTAAGAAGTCTATTGGCTCAAATGTTTATTAGATCCAGTTTCGTTGAAGAGACTTGGTTTGGGGTCTCTGGTATTTGATGACTCAAACCTTTGCAATTATATAGTTTGCCCACAAATTTTAAAGCAACAAAGTTGATCATTTAGTATTATTTGAGAAGTGAAACCAAATAGAAAAGCCTCTAAGCATATCTAAATTACGATAAATGAAAATTATTAAACTTTAGAAAAAAGAAAAAAATAAATAGAAGAACCTCTAAGCATAGGCATGAGTACGTGCTTAGAGACTAATAACTATATAATAATTTGACAGTAGGTTGTTCCATATAACACGGTTTAATTGAGGGAAAAAAACAAGCAAACAAACTTGATTCTTTTTCGCATTGGCTTCTTGGTGGATATGCATTCATATATCTAAACGACTAATGAAATGAAAGGTACGATTAGGCTATAAGGAATGCACCAAATTGTGTTCGTGGGTCTAATATGGTCGAAAGCTGTTATGTTTTGTTATGCTAGACGTTAGGTTGCTTTAGTGGGCTGTTGGTGGGCTGTTGCCAATCTGTCAATAAATCCCTATTGTTAAGGGTTAGTTGTTCATTTGAATTAGTCTTACCACGTTATTAGGAGCTCTAAAACGTGGGCTGTTATTTTTTCTTGTTTTTCAAGTGTTGCTCTGTAAGGCTATAAGATAGCCAGGTTTACTTTTCAATAAACACAGAGATTTCTCCCAAAATTTCCTTATTTGTTTCATAAGTTTTTCTGATTCCTAACATTTGGTATCAGAGCGCCGTCACGGGGCCTGGTTAAAATTAGAAGCAGCAGTCTTCTACGTGTGTAGTGATTGAAGTACGATGACAGAAAATTCTTTTGTGCAACCAGCTGTTCCGAAATTTGATGGGCATTATGATCATTGGGCAATGCTCATGGAAAACTTCTTGCGTTCTAAGGAGTACTGGGGCTTAGTGGAGAATGGGATTCCTGCAGCAGCAGAAGGTCTCACAGATGCTCAGAGGAAGAACATTGAAGATCAGAAGTTGAAAGATTTGAAAGCAAAAAACTATCTATTTCAAGCAATAGATCGTTCGGTCCTGGAGACAATCCTCAACAAGGATACAGCAAAGAACATATGGGATTCTTTGAAACAGAAGTATCAAGGTACAACACGAGTAAAGCGTGCTCACTTACAAGCTCTCCGGAAGGAGTTTGAAATTCTTCACATGAAGGCAGGGGAATCTGTGAATGAGTATTTTGCACGGACTCTTACCATAGCCAACAAGATGAAAGCAAATGGTGATGACAAGGGAGATGTTGCTGTGGTTGAAAAGATTTTGAGATCCATGACTCCAAAGTTTGATTATGTTGTGTGTTCCATTGAGGAGTCTAAGGATATAGACACCTTAACCATTGATGAGTTGCAAAGCAGCCTGCTTGTGCACGAACAACGCATGAGTTCTCATGAGGAAGAAGAACACGCTTTGAAAATTACACATGGAGAACAATCTGGAGGAAGGGGTCGAGGCCGTGGAAGTTTTAGAGGAAGAGGAAGGGGACGAGGCAGACAAAGCTTCGACAAAGCCACAGTGGAGTGCTATTACTGTCATAAGCTTGGGCATTTTCAATGGGAATGTCCAAGCAAGGAGAAGGAAGCCAACTATGCTCAGATTCAAGAAGAGATGTTACTGATGTCTTATGTTGATATGAATAAGGCAAATGGAGAAGATATGTGGTTCCTTGACTCAGGATGCAGCAATCATATGTGTGGAAAGAAAGAATACTTCTCGGATTTTGATGGAAGTTTCAGAGATTCAGTAAAGCTGGGCAACAACTCAAGTATGGTTGTGATGGGAAAGGGCAATGTACGGCTACAAGTTCATGGAAGAGTACAGATTATCACAGGAGTGTTTTATGTGCCGGAGCTGAAGAACAATTTACTAAGTATTGGGCAATTGCAAGAAAAAGGGCTGAACATTCTGTTTCAAGGTAAAAAGTGTAAAGTGTTTCATCCTGAGAAAGGCTTAATAATGGAGACGAAGATGGCTTTGAATCGAATGTTCATACTGCATGCTATATCTCAGCCTATAGCATCTGCTTGTTTCAACACAATCATGGAAGATATGGTGCAACTTTGGCATTGTAGATATGGACACTTGAGCTTTAAGGGCTTAAAGACTCTTCAGCAGAAGAAGATGGTGAATGGTTTACCACAACTTAAGTCTCCCTCAAGGCTGTGTAAGGCTTGTTTGGTAGGGAAGCAACAAAGGTTCTCATTTCCAAGGAAAAGCACCTGGAGAGCTTCACAAATTCTTCAATTAGTGCATGCTGATATTTGTGGACCAATCAAGCCCATCTCAAATGGCAAGAAGAGGTATTTGATTACTTTCATTGATGACTTTAGTAGAAAAACATGGGTTTATTTTTTAATGGAGAAATCAGAAGCTTTTGCTGTTTTTATGAGTTTTAAGATACATGTTGAGAAGGAGACAAACTCGTTTGTTAGAATGTTACGTACTGATCGAGGAGGAGAGTTTACATCACAAGAGTTCATCAATTTTTGTGATGTAAATGGCATACGAAGACAATTGACAGCTGCCTACACACCACAACAGAATGGTGTTGCAGAACGAAAGAATAGAACTATTATGAATATGGTTCGTAGTATGATTTCCGAAAAGAAACTTCCAAAAACTTTCTGGCCTGAAGCAGTAAATTGGACAGTGCATGTCTTGAATCGAAGTCCAACAATGGCAGTAAAACACAAGACTCCAGAAGAAGCTTGGAGTGGAGTTAAGCCTTCAGTTGAGCATTTTAGAGTTTTTGGATGTATCTCCCATGTTCATGTGCCTGACAGTAAAAGAACTAAGCTGGATGATAAGAGCTTGAGTTGTGTTTTGTTGGGAGTTAGTGAAGAGTCCAAGGCTTACAGGCTTTATGATCTAGTTTCACAAAGAATCATAACAAGTAGGGATGTTGTATTCGAAGAAGACAAGAATTGGGATTGGAATAAGAAATATGAAGAATCCATTGTGAGTGAATTGGAATGGGGTGATCTTGAGGAGGAAGCAACTATGTTTGATGACAATGAAGAGGGAAATGAAGTTGATCCTAATGAAGAGGGGAGCGAATCTGAATCTGATCCTGAAGCTAATGTAGAAGCAGCTGAGATAATTTTTCCTCTGATTCCTTGACCGAAGAAAGCTCTCCTAGCTCAAATGAAGGGAGGAATAGGAGACCACCAATCTGGATGAGAGACTATGAAACAGGGGAAGGCATTTCTGAAGAAGATAATGAAGCTCATTTGGCTCATTTGGCCATGTTTGCAACTATTGATCCTATTTACTTTGAAGATGCTGTGAAGAGTGAGAAATGGAGGAAAGCTATGGATTTAGAAATGGAAGCAATAAAAAACAATGGTACGTGGGAATTGACGGAGTTACCTAAGGAAGCAAAGAAGGTTGGAGTGAAATGGATTTATAAGACCAAGTTTAATGAAAATGGAGAAGTGGACAAATACAAGGCTAGGCTTGTAGCAAAGGGGTATACTCAGCAGCATGGGGTAGACTATACTGAAGTATTTGCACCTGTGGCACGCATGGAGACAATTCAATTGGTGGCAGCACTTGCAGCTCAAAAAGGATGGACTATCTACCAGTTAGATGTGAAGTCTGCATTTTTACATGGTGAGTTGAATGAAGTGGTTTTTGTGGAGCAGCCTTGTGGTTATGTGCAAAAGGGAAATGAACAGAAGGTTTACAGGTTAAAGAAGGCACTTTATGGGCTTAAACAAGCACCACGTGCTTGGTACAGCCGTATAGAGGCCTATTTCATGAAAGAAGGCTTTGAGAAGTGTGACTATGAGCATACTCTATTCATCAAGACAAGCAAAGAAGGCAAAGTATTAATTGTAAGTCTTTATGTTGATGATCTCATTTTTACTGGAAATGATGAATTGATGTTTACAGAGTTTAAAAATTCCATGAAGCATGAGTTTGACATGACAGATCTTGGTAAGATGAGGTATTTCCTTGGTCTTGAAGTCTTGCAAAGATCTGATGGTGTTTTTATCAGTCAAAAGAAGTATGCTTTGGAGGTGCTGAAACGGTTTGGAATGGATAAAAGTAATTTTGTTCATAATCCCATTGTTCCTGGCTTTAAGCTCATGAAGGATGAAGGAGGAGTTAAGGTGGACAAGACTTACTATAAACAGATTGTGGGTAGTCTCATGTATCTAACAGCTACTCGACCTGACATGATGTTTGTGGTGAGTCTTATTAGTAGATATATGGAGAATCCTACTGAGCTTCATTTACAGGCAGCAAAAAGGGTGCTAAGATATTTGAAAGGAACAACTGAGTTTGGAATTTTCTATAAGAAGGGAGGAGATGATGAACTTGCTGCATACACTGATAGTGATTATGCTGGAGATTTGGAGGACAGAAAGAGTACTTCAGGCTATGTGTTTTTATTGAGTTCAGGAGCAGTATCATGGTCATCAAGAAAACAACCAGTAGTGAGTCTATCTACCACAGAGGCAGAGTTTATTGCTGCTGCTTCGTGTGCATGCCAAGCAGTATGGTTGAAAAGGGTGTTAGGAAAGCTGAGTCAAAATCAAGGCAAGTCAACCACTATTCGTTGTGATAATAGTTCTGCAATCAAACTCTCAAAGAATCCAGTAATGCATGGTCGTAGTAAGCACATAGATGTGCGTTTCCATTTTCTTCGAGAGCTCACAAAGGCTGGTACAGTGGAGCTGGTGCATTGTGGTACACAAGAACAGTTGGCTGATGTGATGACTAAACCACTCAAGCTGGATGTTTTCTTGAACCTGCGAGGGCTATTGGGAGTTTGTTCTGAGATGGATATAAACTGAATGCTTGTAGCATTCAGTTTAAGGGAGGAATTGTTATGTTTTGTTATGCTAGACGTTAGGTTGCTTTAGTGGGCTGTTGGTGGGCTGTTGCCAATCTGTCAATAAATCCCTATTGTTAAGGGTTAGTTGTTCATTTGAATTAGTCTTACCACGTTATTAGGAGCTCTAAAACGTGGGCTGTTATTTTTTCTTGTTTTTCAAGTGTTGCTCTGTAAGGCTATAAGATAGCCAGGTTTACTTTTCAATAAACACAGAGATTTCTCCCAAAATTTCCTTATTTGTTTCATAAGTTTTTCTGATTCCTAACAAAAGCAACCGCAAAAATAGAAAGAGACCCAGTAGAAATTGCAGTAGTGGTAGAAATTATTTTTGAGCGGAACAGCAGTATGGGATGTAATAGCTATTCCATTACAGTGCTTATTAGAGCATACCAGGAACACTAGCGGCAGTACCCTACCCGAGGGAAGACAGCAGATCGGGAAGGGAAAAAAGTAATTGGGTGGGATCCCCTAAAAGTAAACTTGCAGTGCACCTTAAGACCAACATCGCTATCCGCAAATACTTCAAAACTTTTCTATCTCTTTTAATCGAATCAGCTTTTAATTCTGTTAGTGCCAAATTATTTAGCGTCAAACGGTTATTATCTTGTTGCTCAATATCCTTCCAGCTATCGATGACCCATTTCATTGAGCAATTCACATGAAAATGGTAATTATCATTTCCGGCGGACCGATAAAACCAACCTGGGATGCCCGGGACCCCATTTGGAAGCTTCTCCTTCTTGCAAAATAAGCACTTCTTTTTGGGCACCTTATTGCAGCACAGCTGGAATTTCACACCATCAATTTCCATTTTATTCTTGAGCTTGCGACAACATGGATGCAAATCCCACTCCTTCGCTTCACAGTGGTAAACAAAGCCTTTTACATCCATTCCACATGCATCACAACATCGTTCTTTCTCTCCTGGCGTTTTTTTGAGGAATTTGAAGGTGTCTCCTGGAAAAAACTCATGGGAAGTTGTGCGGGAGGGGAACAAGCATTCCCTATGGAGTTCAACGTTGTCACGTTTGTATCTTGATCCATAACCCAGCTCCTTGCATCCATCACACCGGTATGGCTTTTGATAATTCTTCTTCTCAAACTCGTGCGCTGGGTAGCCAGAGCGAGTTCTCTGCTTAGTGGGCTTGTGCTCTTGGCGGCTAGGTTGAGGTATTCTTTTAGGGGCCTCGTGGCGGCTAGGTTGAGGTATTCTTTTAGGGGCCTCGTGCACTTGGCGGCTAGGTTGAGGTATCCTTTTAGGGGCCTCGTGCACTTGGCGTCTAGGTTGAGGTATCCTTTTAGGGCTCTCGTGCTCTCGGTGGCTAGAGTGAGTCTTTGAAGCCTTCTTTTTGATCACTTCTCCAGGCATTGTGAGTAAAGTGATACCTACAAGCAAGACAAATATTTGGTTTTAGAAAATTGAGGTTATAATATCATCTTGCATTTCTAGTTTGCACAGATGTATCATTAGGGAACAAAAGGCGTTGCTATATGACTGGAACTACGCTTATTGCATCTGAAACTAATTTAAGCACGTGTATACAGTGGCAACGCCATGTTGGTCCCAGGGTGTTCCCAAGAACACCCTGAACTGAAAAAATAATAATAATAATTAAATAAAATAAATAAAGAATTTACATATAATAATTAATTTTTTTTTATTTGTTTATCCTTAAAAAAAAAATTTTAAGAACACCCTCAAATTAAAATTAGGAACACCCTAAAAAAAAAAAAAAATTATTTGTTCTACTTTCAAGCAAAAAAAAAAAAAAATCCTAGAAAAAAATATTTGAACTAAAATCTGAATAAATAAATAAATAAAATGTAACAGAGCAAGTGGCAAGCCCACAGATTCTCCCAAAAAAACAACGAACGGCAAGCCCAACATCAAGCCTCTGCAAGCCTAACAGATGGTAGTAAACACAATAACCCACGGATTCTAAAAAAAAAAAAAAAAAAAAAAAAAAAAAAAAAAAAAAAAAAAAAAAAAAACCTAACCTAATATACTGAAATCAGATCGGGATTCAAACACTTCACAGACGCAAACACTTCACAGACGCAAGTCACGCAACAACCAACGGACGACAACAACCAACAAAACGAACGGAGAAGGAGATCACCCACCAAATCGGGCCCCAAACTCGATCTCCCATTCAAACGATGGAAGCTACATCTTAACGTGCTGCCCGATCGGTCTTCCTCGCCTCGCCACTGTGCCTGACGGCGCCGCCCATCAGCCTCAGGCCTCCCTACTCCCTCAACCTCATGGTATTTCATCTCTGTCTCAGTCTCTCTCTCTCTCTCTCTCTCTCTCTCTCTCTCTCTCTATTAATATTTACCTTTTTTTGGCTTTATCCGGTGTTGGTGTTGGTGAGATTATTAATTGTCTTTTAGTGTTGGTGTTGGTGTCTTTTGGTTAGATACAATAAATTGGCTTTATCTGATTGGCTCTAGTCTTGTGATTGGGGGCCATGGGGTATTGGGGCTTGTCTGTTGAATTGGGGGGTGGATGGGGGCATGGGGCCGGGGTAGTGCAAGTGCTATGTGTTGTGTGCTAATGTTGGTACAAGTGTGCAACTAATAATTAATAAATATGGTTGTGTGCTATGTGCTTGTTGATTAGTTCAACTAATGGTCATAAATTATGTTATAAATCACTCTTTTTTAGACTTGGACTTAAGCTATATGGCCTATATATTTTTGTGCTGCACAATTTGTTGACTTTTCTTTTTTTTGTTAAGTAATAGTGTGATATTCCAAGTAGGGAAGTATCAAACAACCATAGTAATTAGTTGAACTAATTAATTTTGTTTGTTTGGAATATTAATTAACCAATAATTAATTGGAGAAATCAACTAATAAACAATAATTAATAATTTAATTAATCAATAAATTACCTAAGACAAACAAATTAAATTATGTTAAGTTAAAGGGTAAATTCCAAAAAACTACCCTGAGGTTTGAGTTAATACCAACTAGGTCCAACACTTCTCAAAACTAACCAACTTAGTCCTTAAAAGACACTTTTGTCCCTAAATACCTAAACCCTGTTACATTCTCTTCTCTCTTCTCTTTGACTCATCTCTTTCCCCTTTTTCTCTCTCTCACCCACCTGCAAAACCCATGAGCCTAGCCACCTGCAAAACCCATTAGTCTTCACCAGAATCAGCAACTCTATTGAACAACCATCACTACTAAAGGTTAGTTTAGCATCAACTCTCACTCACTCTTCCCTATTTTCTACCACCTAAAAACAGTATCATCAACTACAATCCATGGCTGCCACCACCTCTGACCCAATGCAGTAGCAACCCACGGCTACCTCCACCTCTAACCCAGAGCAGCAAAAAAAAAAAAAAAAAAACAACTGTGCAGCAACCAGCCACACGGCCATCACAAATCTGAAAGGTCACCCACCAAAATTTAAATCCAAACCACATGCACTAGATTTGAAGACATCCATTCAGCCTAACCCCAAAACCCAAATCAAAATAGCAAACCCATAGATCTACAAATAGTATACCCAAAATCCAAATTTTCAAACCCACACCCAAATCATCTGAACCTAACAACCAAAGAAAATTTAGAGGGAGAGAGGGTTATGGGTTTCACCAATGACCAGAGTTCGGTGAGGGAGAGATGGACGAGAGAGAAGAGATGGGCATCACCTGTGTGAGAGAGAAAAAGGGAAAAGAGATGAGAGTCAGAGAAGAGAGATGAGAGAAGAGAACGTAACAGGGTTTAGGTATTTAGGGACAAAAGTGTCTTTTAAGGACTAAGTTGGTTAGTTTTGAGAAGTGTTGGACCTAGTTGGTATTAACTCAAACCTCAGGGTAGTTTTCTGGAATTTACCCTAAGTTAAATAATAATTAATAATTTTATAATTAATAAAACAACAATATAACAAATTATATTTATAAAAGACAAACAAATTAATGAAACAACTAAACAACAATACATTTAGGAAAAATTTCTGGAGGCGCCCCTGGGAAAAATCATGATTTTTAAGGAAAATCCTGGAAAAAATTCTTGAAGTTGCCACTTTGTGTATAGCTCTGGAAACCATTAAAGTACTCTAGCAATGATATTCCTCTCCAAAGCAACCAAATATTTGCAAAAGATAATAAAGGAGCTTCTAGTTAGTTACGATCCCACAACATAGCTCTTGGAGCAGGAGAGATACTGTCTCATTTGTTTGGCAAAATATTTTTTCCTTCAAACATACCTTGGGCTTCGTAGCCATGTTTTCTTATGGCTAGATTAGTGGCACCCGGATGGTTTATTGTATCTAATTAGATATAGTCACAAAAAAATTTAAGGCCACTTGAAGTAATCTACTAACAAATTTTGTTAATAAAACTGTATTAGCGCTTTTTTTTTTTTTTGGGAGAAACCATAAAACTGTATTAGCTTGAATGCTTGATCATCAAATCAGCCTAGTCATGAACTAAAAGATCAGAACACTAATACCCTACAATAACATTCAAAATACCATCCCTATCCCAACGGCCCCACCTTTCACAATTCACAACCCAACATTAAAAAAACAAAAAGCCAGCAATTCAAGAAGAATAACGCACAACAAGGCCATGATTTATTCAGATAAAAGCAATTGGATAATTAATGGATAAAAAAAAAAAAAAAGCACAAAAGTAGAAGAGATTAGAGAGAGCAGTTGAGGCACACTTGACTTGAGTAGACTTCACCGAATTAGATCAAGAATAGAATAGAATACTTACAACAGATTCAAGAAAGCATAACCAAAATCTGAGTGCTCCTCGGGTAAGCTCTCTTTACTGAAACCCTCAAATTCAAGCCCAGAAAAAATCCCAAAAATCAAACCAGACGAAAATGCGATATCTGAATCAGAAGAACGAAGAAGCTGAGAAATGAATTTTAAGATGAAAAATGAAACAGAAAAAGGCGGTTTATATAGTAGCATTACGCGCGGAATTGTGGGTTATTTTATTTTATTTTATTAAAAAAGTACGGCCTTTTTAGACTTTCTCGGAAAGGTTCCTTCTATGTACCTACCTATTTTTTATTAGTTTGAGTGTGGACGTGTCGCTTTACGCGTGGAATTGTGGAATTATGGGTTATTTTATTTTATTTTATTAAAAAAATACCGCCATTTTAGACTTTCTTGAAAAAGGGTCCTTCCATGGCACCTAACTATTTTTGAAGTGGGTACCATCCCCGTCCTGACCGTTTACTTGAGTTTTTTTTTTTTTTTTTTTTTTTTTGAGAAACAAGTTTACTTGAGTTTAGTAGTAAACCTATTACCAGTAGAATGGATAGGGTTCAACGCAAATGGAAAAAAGAGAAACAGAGACCAAATGATTGGTAAAAATAAAAATAAAAAGACAACAAAACTGATCCTATTATGTATATGGGACTTATCTAGTATTGGTTAGGTAGAAAAGGGACTTTAGAAGTTCCTACTTTATAAATATATATATATATATATATAGGCATTTGTTACGCACACGGTTATGCCAACGTCGTGGCTTTTTGCATAGAAACTTAAAATAAGTTGAAAAAAGAGTGCTTGTTTGATTTTGCCAACCGACTCTTTAAGTGGCCGGATCTAAGAGCATCTCTCTAGTGATAAGTTCAAAAAAAGAGGACTTGTTTGATTTTGCCAACCGACACCATAAAGGCCCCATTTTTTAGTAGAAAAAAAAAATTTATACTAGTTAAAAAATAAATAGTGATATTTAGTATGTAGGGGTTTGGTAAAAAAGGGGCTTCCTATAAACTTCCTACTTTGATTTTGCCAACCGACACCATAAAGCCCCCATTTTTTAGTAGAAAAAAAAAATGTGTACTAGTTAAAAAATAAATAGAGATATTTAGTATGTAAGGGTTAGGTTAAAAAGGGGCTTTTTAGAAGCATCCTACTTTATAAGAATCCGTTTTGATACAACTTATTTTTACTGAAACTGAAAACTAAAAACACTGTAGCAAAATAATTTTTAAATGTATAAATAGTACCGTGGGATCTGTGAACAATGCATGAACAATGGGTGAATAGTGTTTTTTGTCCCATGAACTGTAAATTCATGTGATGTTACTATTCACGTGCTGGAAAAAAAAAAAAGAGTTTGAAAACACAAACGTGGGTTTGGAAATGCAGGTCCAAACCCACACTAAATATATATAGGCATTTGTTACGCACACGGTTATTCCAACGATAGTGGTGGCTTTTTACATAGAAACTTAAAAAAAGTTGAAAAAAGAGTACTTGTTTGAATTTTCCAACAGACTCTTGATATGGCCGGATCTAAGAGCATCTCTAGCATATTTTTCAAATTTTTGTACTATTTGAAAAATAAATAGTGATATTTAGGTTTTACCTACATACTTTTTCAAATATATTTTCTAACAAATTCTCTATTCTTTACTCCATCTCATTTAAATATTATTTTTCATTTATTCTTTATTCTTTTTTTATCATCATTTGTTCTTCTTATATTCATTTCCAACAATTATATTTTTCAATGAAAAATGTTATATCCACAACATTTTTCGCAATACTTTTACAAGAATCACATCAAAATCTTATGTGGAAAGTTGTTACTAATTCTAATTTGAACCCACCGCTGAAATTATTTTTTTACTCACCAATATTAGCTAATAACAATCTATTACTTAAGATTTATTGTGAAAATATTTTAGTAGCCACACCCATGCAAAGCCATGGTTATGATCTGGGACATTGGATATTGGAACGAGAGAGAGAGAGAGCACTCCACCGATCTGAAAACTCTATACCCAAATCTGAAAATTCTCCATGCCCAAATCTGAAAACTCTCTCCACCGGTCTCCATAATGAGCACTCCTCACCTTCACTCATCACCACTTTCTCTCTCATGGCAACAACAAGCACTCCACCCAACCATTACAACAACCCAACATGCCAGAATAACCACCCAACCACCAAACCCAGCGCCACCACCAAACACCGCAATCTAGCACAGAGTATTAACCAAACTCAACTGAAAATTAACCCAAAAATCAAGAGAAAATCAACCCAAACACATCCACAAACAAATCAACATAGAGATACACTTGCTCAAAAGTAATTAAAAAAAAAAAAAAAAAACAGAGATACACAAACACATTCACACACAAACAAACCCAAACAGACAAACGACAAAGAGAGATCAGTGCTTATCGAAACGATCGATGCTTGACTAGAACGATCGGAGCTCGTGGGTATGGGTCTTGCCTGATCGGAGTGAGGGAGATACACTAACTGATCGGTGCTTGTGGATCAGAGCTAGAGAGATCTCGGTTAAATCTGATCTGGTCGGATCTGATTGGTGCTTGTGGATCGGAGCTAGGGAGATCGGTATAGAGATGATTTAGAAAATTGATTTAGAAAGGGAGATCGATATAGAGATGATCGGTATAGAGATGATCGGAGTTAGGGAGCTGTGGATTGGTATAGACCGAGAGGGAGAGTTGATTCAGAAATGGGTATAGAGATAGGTTATGGGTAGAGAGATGGGTATAGAGAGAGAGAGTTGTTTCAGAAAAAATGAGTTGAGAGAGAGAGAGAGAGAGAGAGAGAGAGAGAGCATGCGTATAATATGGGGTTGGTTGAGGAAATAATAAAAAAATTGAGAAAATTGATTATTTAAATAAAAGAGGTGATAAAATAAAAGAACTGATGTAGGTGTTTTGTAAAAATGGATGTGTAAAATAGAAAAAGTAGGTTTTTAGTGTAAAAATGGAAGTGTAAAATACACGGATTGATGTGGTTGCTCTCAGGGAGAGTGGAGAGAAAAAATAAAATAAAATAATCCTATAGAAAGGTATAGTAGCCGTGCATATATGCATGGTTAAAGTATCCGCATCAGTGGATGCAAATATTTTGTAAATTTGCATATTTAAAACTTACTTTTTCTATTTTACACTCTCACTTTTACAAAACATCCACATCAGTTTGTCTACTAGACACATTTATTCAAATAAAATATTCTAAACCCAACCACCATCAACCCGATCAATACCCAGCCTCCATCATCAACCCACCCATCAAAATCCAAGCCACCATCAACTTGATCAATACCCGCGGATCAATACCTAAAAAAACCCACTCATCAAAATCATCAACTGTGTCACCACTAAGTCTGACTCCTCTTCCTCGTATCAAGTTAAGCGAGAACCTCAAGCTTCTACCTCTGCTGTTACTGTCGCTTCTGCTGAACCCACACATCGTGTCCCTGAGAGCTCCGCCACGGCGTCATTTCTGGGTCTCGTGCGTCGTGGTTTGCCTGTTGATCTCAACGAGCCTCCTCCTTTTTTTTCTTACTTTCAATTTTATTGTTCTTAAAAGTTCTAAGCTTTTACAATGATCACTATAGGTGGGATACCAATGATCGGTGGACTGAGGGAGAGATAAACGAGAGAGAGGTGAGAGTGAGAAGCTAAGAGAGTGAGGTGAATGAGAGAGAAAAAAAATGTAAAATATTAAATATACAAGGTACAAAAATCGTGCATATATGCACGGTTACTGTAGCACTTGTATGTAAATGCACAATTTTACTCCCACTGATGTGGGTGTTTTTTGGGTCAAAATGTGTAAAATGTGATTTTTTTTCTATTATACAAGACTTTGCATCCACTAATGTGGATGCTTACAGTAACAATTTTGCATATAAATAGTGTTTTAGACAAACTAATGTGGGTAGTTTTTAAGCAAAAATATGTAAAATTTATAACTTTTTCTATTTTGCACTGATTGGTGCAAATGCTCTTAGAGTATATATTAGTAAAACCATTTTAGGAAACTTTTTATAGAAAAATGAAAAAATAAGTAATTTTTTGGGTAAATTGCAAATTACATCCCTAAAGTTTGGGAGTGATTGGATTTTATACACTAAAATTTTAGAATTTAGATTTTACCTCTTGAAGTTTGGGGTCTTTGGATTTTACACCCTGACATTGTAGAACTTTGATTTTATCCCCTAAAGTTTAGGGTTGTTTGGATTTTACATATCAAAATTCTAAAACTTTAAGGTGTAAAATCCAAACACCCCAAAACTTTAGAGAGTAAAATTCAAACACTCCTAAAATATAAGGGGTAAAATTCAAATTCTAAAACGTTAGGGTGTAAAATCTAAACATCATCAAATTTCAGGGGGTAAAATCCAAATTTTGAAATTTCAGGGTGTAAAATCCAATCACCCCAAACTTTAAAGGTGTAATTTGCAATTTACTCTAATTTTTTTGACAACTTTTTAATTTTTCATAAAAAAAATTTTGTAAAATGGATGATTAATGTATATCTTAAAGGCATATGTTAATCGGACCCATTTAATAAATAATAATATATTTCGTAATCATATTTCATTTATTATAGGGATAATCACAAATGTAATATATATAATGTCATACCAAAATGAAAACAATCTAGTTTTTCTCAATAATTCCAAAGGTAACATTTTGTGTATCATTAAAACGTATATAAAATTTGAAATTTATTCTTTTAGGTATAAAAAAAACTTTCACAAACCTTTTTTTTTTTTCAACTATACAATAAAAAACACCGAGAAACGTATCTAAAAAAATTAATAAACTCAACAAAACTAAAATTCAAAATAAAAATAAATAAATAAATAAAACTCACATCAAAATCAAACTTCTTCTCCCAAATATGTAAAACATACCAAATGTGATGTGATCAAACCAAAGATCCAATGCATAATCAAACTCAATTTTTAATAAGTTTTTGAAGTAATGCAATATAAATATGTCACTGTTACCAAGCAAAATTACTGGTGATAGTTTTATACATAATGATTGTAAACTCTTTTTCCTTAATAATAATAAAAAATAAAAAATAAAAGAACCAAGTACAATTTGAAAGGGAAAGAAGTAGAGAAATTTTTTTGAACAAAGAAGTATTGTATCAATACTATCATAATCTAATCTAACATCTAATACAACATGTGAAAATGAATAGATAAATATATAATTTTAAAAATAAAATTCATTTTTTTTCTTAAAAATCTCAAAGAATATAATAATGAGATAAGGAAGATAAAGAGCATTGCAAAATATTTGTAAATGCTTAAAATAATTATTCAAGCATCTAAGATCATATTACAAATACAAAAAATTTGCTATGAATTTATTAAACAAAATATTTACAAAGAGTGAAAGGAAACTGCACAAAGACCATCTTATTTGACTGCACTTACTTTTTTAATCATATTGTACAGACTATCTTACTGTTTTCCAAATAAACTAAAACATAACAACACAAAATATGGACAAATTGTAATATGATTTTTTTTTTCCAAATTAGGTCCGTGAGTTCATATTTTTCCTATAATATTTTCTGATGTAAAATATTTTAATATAAGAAAATTATATGATTGAATAATTTCTTAACCTTTGTTATAATTATTCACATAGTATTTTAACAAATGTTAATATTATATGAATTTTTGTATAATCATATAATCTTCTTATCTTAATCATAATTTTCTCCTAGAGATAATTAGATTATATTTTCCAATTAATTTTATTTTCTCTCATTTTTTATTACTTAATTTTAGTATTTATTATTACTGCGCTCTAGTTTAACCACATTAGCAGTCATGTCATTATTCTTTTTCTTTCCAAATTTTCCTATAATTATTTTTTTAACATTTACTCATTTTAGGTGAATTAAAAACTCCATTATTTAATAATCAAAATATCATCTCTCTCTTATTTTGAACTCTTATTATTATTAATTTATCAAATTATTATTACTCTTTCTTTAACCTTTCTCCCTCTTTTTACATTTTCATCTCTCAATATGTGGCATAATAATATAATATATAATTTATTCTTAAAATTTAGTAAAGATAATTTTTCTCCTTAAAAATTGAACTATTTCTAAAAGTATGTTCTATCTCTTTTTCTTTACAAATATATCATTCTATCATTTTGGATGTTTCTTTTTTTTTTTCTTTTTCTTTTTTTTGTTTGAGAAACTTGGGTGTGCTTAATTGATATTATTATTTTGAATTGTCTATATTCTTCAAACTTTTGTTATAGTGTATTACTATAAGAGTAAGAGAGAGTACATGTGATGGACAACTCAAAAAACACACCACCAAAATGTATCAACCCAAAGTAAAGATACAAAAATTAATCAATTTAAAATAGAGTTGCAAGAAAGAATAAATAATTGTGAGAGAGAGAGAGAGAGAATAATCACCTTTTTGGGAGAGAACGTGAGAAAATAGTAAATTTATATAAAAGAAGATGAGTAAAAGAATATTCAAAAGAAAAGGTAAAGTTGTAAATAACAAATTATCAAAGTCATATAACGGTTGCATTTGTTTTGGCTGAAAATGGATTCGGGAAAACAATTTACACTCTGTCGTATGTTTGGTTGGACATGAAAAATTTGGTCAAATGGAAAATCATTTCCGTTGATTGTAAAATGAGCTTGGCTGAAGTGTAAAATAGATTACAGATCTATTTTACTTTCAAACCATTTCCCAAAAAAAAAAAAAAAAAGAACCAAACCAAGAGAGGGAGAGAGAAAGTGAGAGAGAGCCGCCCACCGTCAGAGAGAGAAAGGCCGGTCACCTGAACTTGAGATTAACTCCACCGTTGTCTGGGCCGTGCCTCTCACCACCGATCAAGCAAAGATCGATTCCACCCCTCCCTCATCACCAATCCACAAACACCCAAGACCCACCTCTCTGATCTCCAGCCATGCACTGACAAGTACAGGTTGAGCTTCGATCTTGACAACCGACCGCAAGCCGTGCTCCACTAGGCTCTTCAATGCACTGGCCAATTTGGCTGCCACCATCGATCGCCGATCTGGCCGCCACCGACCACCAACCCACTCCACTCCACCCCCAAACCCACCCGATCTAGCCACTGCTGCCTCCATCCACTCTGATCCTCTCTTTCCCTCAATCTCTCACTCTTTCTTCCTCCTTTCGCCGAGTTTGTGAATAAAAGATGTTTTTATTTTGATTTTTGGTTGTGTTAAGTGTAAATTTTGAAATTTTCTGTCATAAAATTTGTTTGAGAGCTGAGAAAATGGCTGAGAAAATGTGTAAAATTTGTAGGAAAATAGCATTTTTAGAATATTACCAAACATCGGAAATCATTTTCTGGACTATTTTTCATTGCAGAACCAAACACTCAGATTTCATTTTCCTTACGGGAATTCACTTTCCCCTGCATTCATTTTACACTTGAAATTCGATTTACATTGAACCAAACGCAACCTACATAATAGAATAACATTATATCATTATATACTATATAATGTCATAGGATAACATCTATCAATTAAAAGAATATATATATATATATATATATATATATATATATATATTTATATAACAAATTAAAATACAATAAAATCGCAACAACCTAAAATAATGTTCAAAACAAAAATTCATCAACCTAAAATAGAGATGTAATAAAGAGTTAAAAATCCACCAAAAGGAATAAAAATACACACACACACACACACACACACAGAGTATTCACCTTTTTATATGAACAAAATATGGATTGAATGGAAGATAGAATATCAAAATTTTATAGTAATAAAATGAGAGAAGAAGAGTCAAAATAAAATGAAGATAAATGGATGTGGAGGAATTGTAACGTTAAGGTGTAGAGTAGTGGAAGATAAAAAGGTAAAAGTGAGAAAGAAATGTTGGAAGAAGTTTGATTTTATTTTGAGAAATAAAAAAAGAGAAAAGTAGTTTAAAATGAGAGAGAAAATGTTGGAAATAGGTGGATGATGTGGTTACTGATGTGGTTTAATGGGAGCATAGCAATAGTAAATGTACGGCACCAAGCTTCCAAAGCCCATACTGTCCTTGGGCCCAGACCCATTTAGGCCCCGGGCCCAAGCCCATACCGGCCTTGGATGCAGGCCCAGCGGAAAATTCCAGTTACCTTATGCCCTTCTTGAAACTGCCTTAGAGTAAAAACAAGTTTTGGGTATTAAGTTCCCAGAGTTGACCGGTTGATCCTTCCCGGAAGAGCGCATGAGTCATATCCGGGAAGGACATGATATGCACGGGAACGTGAGTTGCCGAACATAATCGGTGAAAATGGAACCAAGTTCCAAGATCATAAATGCTGCACCGCCTTTTCACCTAAACAACCACTTTAACCAGATAATACTGGACCTTCAGTAGCACTAACGGTGATTGTAATCATGATCTCCCCACTAACCTTGACTATAAATAGAAGAAAGTTGGGAGAAGAAGGGGTTCAGAAAAATTGAGAGAAAATAGTCAAGGAGAGAGCATTTCAACTGAGTGTTGCTTTGAGTCTCTCTGCCGAGAACGACCCATTGTAGGAAATCCTTAAACCCACTACAAATAAATTGTGAGCCCAAGGGATCTAAGGCCCAGAATTCTTGTACTTGGTTCTTACAATTGGCGCCCACCGTGGGGCCATCCTACGAAGCTGTGGTTCGAGTGAGACTCAAGCAAAGAAGATGTCTGAGGAGCGTTCAAGAGGGCACGTTCAGAGCAATGACGCAGGGGTTTTGGTGGCCACGGATGCAGAAGGACGCCGCCGAATACGTTCGGAGTTGCGAACAATGTCAAAGGCACGCCCCAATGATCCATCAGCCGGCCGGACATCTAAATCCTGTCAGCAGCCCGTGGCCATTTGCATAATGGGGGCTCGACATCCTCGGGCCATTCCCCCGAGCAACGGGGAACCGCCGTTTTGTACTGGTGGCCATGGATTACTTCACAAAGTGGGCTGAAGCTGAAGCCTTGGCCAATATCCGGGATACCGACGTGAAAAAGTTTGTGTGGAAAAACATAGTTACAAGGTTTGGGGTGCCGAATTCACTAGTGACAGACAACGGGCTACAGTTCGACAGCAACGCTTTTCGGACCTTTTGCAGCGAGCTCGGCATCAAGAACAAGTATTCAACCCCGGCATACCCCCAGAGCAACGGCCAAGCTGAAGCAGTAAACAAGACTATTTTGAACGGGCTCAAGAGAAGGTTGGAAGGAGCGAAAGGAAGGTGGGCAGAAGAACTACCCAGTGTTTTGTGGGCCTACCGCACGACCCCCAGGAGATCCACGGGGGAAACCCCATTTTCTCTGGCATACGGAGCAGAAGCAGTGATACCAACCGAGGTGAGCTTATGCAGTGCGCGGGTCGTCGGGTTTGACCCCGTACAGAACGCCGACCTCATGATGGAGCAGTTGGATTGGCTAGAAGAATGCAGGGAGGCCGCGACCGTACGTCTTGCCGAGTATCAGCAGAAGCTGGCGCAAAGGTACAACCGAAATGTAAGGACCAGGGAATTCAGTGCCGGGGAATTGGTGTTAAGAAGGGTAGTGGGGAACATGCGGGACGTGGCTGCAGGGAAGCTTGCTCAGAGTTGGGAGGGACCATACAGAGTCACAGCCGTCGCAGGGGCAGGGGCTTACTACTTGGAGGACCTGGACGAGAGGCCGCTCCCCCGACCATGGAACGCCAACAACCTGAAGAAATTCTACGCGTAACCATCGATGTAAGCCGAAACTTGTATTCTATGAAGATTAAGAGTATGATGAACTTTTTTGTCTTTGCTGTTTTTGACCCTGTAGCCGCGCACCAAGAGAATCGCCAGCAGAACCTAAGGACAGAAACCTGACTCTCGGCTCGATCAATATCGCCGAGCAGGTGAAAACCTCACGAATAAATCTTAAGGACAGAAACCTGACTCTCGGCTCGATCAATATCGCCGAACAGGTGAAAACCTCACGAATAAATCCTAAGGACAGAAACCTGACTCTCGGCTCAATCAATATCGCCGAGCAGGTGAAAACCTCACGAATAAATCCTAAGGACAGAAACCTAACTCTCGGCTCGATCAATATCGCCGAGCAGGTGAAAACCTTACAAACAAAATCCTAAGGACAGAAACCTGACTCTCGGCTCGATCAATATCGCCGAGCAGGTGAAAACCTTACAAACAAAATCCTAAGGGCAGAAACCTGACTCTCGGCTCGATCAATATCGCCGAGCAGGTGAAAACCTTACAAACAAAATCCTAAGGGCAGAAACCTGACTCTCGGCTCGATCAATATCGCCGAGCAGGTGAAAACCTGACGAATAAATCTTAAGGGCAGGAACCTGACCCTCGGCTCGGTCAAAATCACCGAGCATGTGTGAACCTTGCAATTAAATCTACGAAGACAAAAACTTGATTCTCGGTTAAAATCAAATATCCGGACAAACGGAAACTTTGCAAACAAATGCTCGAAGGACGGAAACTCAATTCTCGGTTAAACCAAAACCTGATAAAAACCTAACCCTTTTTACAAAAACTAAGTCCAAATAGCGCTCTCAAAACTACCCACAGCTCCGCACAACAGGCTCTCAGGGGTACCATTCTATTAAGCGGCCATAGCACTGGTATAATTCAAGCAAAGCACAAACGGATATAATTTCATTCAACAAATTGAAACAGGAAAAGAAAACGGACTACCAATTAAACAAGTAAAAGCAATTGTTCAATCACCACATCCCGGTGACATGGGCAAATAAAACCAATAAATTAAAGCAACGGTTCAATCACCACATCCCGGTGACATAGGCAAATAAAGATGAAATAAAAATAAGCTAAAATAAAATCAACTAGGAGGTTGAGTCGGTGGTGGCACTTCCTGTTGGACGATCAGGGAGAAAGGCTGGGCCTCGTCAAGAAGTTCCTGCACAGTAGGTATGCTCGTGGCCTCCAGTTCCTCGGGCTCGGCATGAGAGTCGATTTGCTCAACCAACTCCCTCATACTGGCCGTCTCCTCCTCGTCTAGAGCAGCCGGGGCGTCCTGGCCGGCAGGTACAGGGTTCGGAAATGGAATCTGGCTGGGGTCCCTCAGCGGCGAGTCGTTAGGAACTCCCATTGCCTGAAGAGCAGCAAACCACCCGGCCTCGAAACCCGTATGCCGAGCCCGAGCCACAACCGGCTCTACGGAGTTCTCGGCGTCGGCGAAGCCTACGTCATACCACTTTTGCTCCGCGGCCGCCAAGCCTGCCCTGAGATCGGCTATCTCGTCAGCATGGGAAGTGTTGAGGCTGAGGGCTTCGGCTAGTTTGAGTTCCGTCTCATTTTGCCTGGCCAGGAGGTCTGTACACCTTTTTTCAGCCGATGCTCGGAACCTCTCCGCGGCAGCAGCCTTCTTCTCGGCAGCCTCAGCAATCTTTGCCTTTTCCTTAGCCGTTTTTACTGCTGCCTCCCGCGCCCCCTTCTCGCGCTCATTCTCCTCATCAAGCTCCCGTGCCCGGGCAGCCACGATATGAGCCAGTTGAGCGGCCTAGCAAACACGGGGGTTAACAAAGAAACCAAAGGAAATCTATATATATACAAAAGTAAAGAGATAAAAGAATTACCGCAATGGCGTGCCACTCTAACCGGCGCCCCACAGACTCCTCGGACCCATCCTCGAAAGCATGCACGTCCTCGGGGAGTTGGAGAGCTCCAGCCAAAGTCTGGGCGATACGATCGCCCTCGCCCTTATCCCACATCCGAACGGAGGCGGTTGAGGGCAATGGCTTGCCGTCCAAAAGGAACTTAGGCTCAAACGCTGGAGCCACTTGGGAGGAGGACGCGCCCCCCGTGCCAGCTTCGGTTGGCAGCTCGCGGATAACGATTCCACCAGTTGGACGGGGAGGAGTCTGAACTACGGCATCCCCTGGGCCCGTGGAAGGCTGCTCGGTTACTTTCTGCTTCTTACGGGCCCGTCCGGACTGCGGAGGGGGAGGAGGTTGAGACGCTGGACCCCGACCTTGAGTAGGCGGGGGCGGGTTGGTCGGCCGGGCACTAGGCACGAACCTGTCAAGGGTCATTACTCTCCTTGCCACCATTCTTGCACCGGGCTGGATTGCTTCTGCTAGCAGGTTAGCCACTTCTATCACTTGCTGTTGAGGCTCGGCGGGTGGATCCTCGGGATAGGGCTGCTCTTGGGCTGGATCCCCTTGTTGAATGGCTTCGTGAGCTCTCTCTCTGAGGCGCCGAGAGACCCGTTCCGCGGAATCGTCTCACAGGGGAACTAGTTCGTCCGCGGCAGTGAACCGTCGACCAAATTCCCTCGCCTCCCCGGTTGTAAGCTTCGGCGGCAAGAAATTCACGTACCGGACGTCTATGTACGATAGCAGGGGGCTGTCAACTATCAACGCCTGCTTGAAAGGCTGCCAAGTAGAGTAAACCGGTTCCACGCCGAGGATCAGGTGTGAGGCCCGGAGTTGCCCGTCCCAATGCACGTAGATCTCGGAACGGAGAACGAAGTTTAAGTCCCTGGTATGGACGGCTCTGAGGTCCTGAGTAAACACTTTGCTATCTGCAAAAGAACAGGTGACGCATTAGCTTTTAACAATATAAAAATAAAAATAAAAATAAAAATAAAATTTTTTACTCAAACAATTATAAGAAGGGGATGGTACGAACCCACTTCACGCCGTGTGAGGGGGCAATGGATCTCCCCGGCAAACCAATTGCCGCGCACCCTGACGAACTCCCCGGCGGAGTTCCTATTCGAATCGGGTAGGCACGATATCAGCCGTACCCGAGCATCCCTCGTCTTTAAGTAATAATTTGTGGATTTGCTCCCACAGAGACTGTACATTTGGTTAATATCATGTTGGTCTAATTGTAAGTTAAAGGTTTGGTTCAATTGGCTGACACAACTAACTACCCGGTAAAAATTGGGGGGAAGCTGGTCGGGGCACAGCCCATAGTAGGTGAGTGTGTTTATCAGGAGGGGATCTACCGGGAACCTAACCCCACCCTCCAAAATGGACATCAAAGGAAAGAAGGCTGTACCCTGCCCTCGGTGGAGTTCCATATCACTCTCATGGCAGTAGGCCACGTCCACGTCATTGGGAATACTAAATTTACTCCTAAAGGTGGCCAACGCAGCCGGGGTATCTAGAAGGTAAGAATAACCCATCTACAGAGCCTAAAACTACAAGAATGAACTCAAAGAAACAAAACTGAAGGAACAGGAAAGGGAAGAAAGACTTACTTTGGGTACTAAGGAGGAAAAGAACGCTGAGCGAGCAAGCACACAGAGATGTGATCGGCAGAGAGTAGGCACTAAAGATCAGAGGCGAAGGAAAAATGGAATGATGTGTGGAGAAGGACTATTTATAGAGCCAAAAGAAATGGGGGAAGAAGAAACACTTAATCAAGCAATAAATGGGCACAGCCTACGAGCGACCCAACGAATGCCAAGCGTAACTGATTTGTGCGCCACTTCGGTTCACGAACCGTCAGGCAATAATGACAACTGCACCTGGCGCCGCGAAACGGCGCGTCTTTTGAGATGAGTATTAATGAGAAGTGACAGCCAGAAGCCCCAGGCTAGAGGGTTCCCGGGATCAAAAGGCCCTGGCAGCTCCTTGATTCTCCTCGGCAACCGAGTATGAATCAAGGGGGGGCTATTGTACGGCACCAAGCTTCCAAAGCCCATACTGTCCTTGGGCCCAGACCCATTTAGGCCCCGGGCCCAAGCCCATACCGGCCTTGGATGCAGGCCCAGCGGAAAATTCCAGTTACCTTATGCCCTTCTTGAAACTGCCTTAGAGTAAAAACAAGTTTTGGGTATTAAGTTCCCAGAGTTGACCGGTTGATCCTTCCCGGAAGAGCGCATGAGTCATATCCGGGAAGGACATGATATGCACGGGAACGTGAGTTGCCGAACATAATCGGTGAAAATGGAACCAAGTTCCAAGATCATAAATGCTGCACCGCCTTTTCACCTAAACAACCACTTTAACCAGATAATACTGGACCTTCAGTAGCACTAACGGTGATTGTAATCATGATCTCCCCACTAACCTTGACTATAAATAGAAGAAAGTTGGGAGAAGAAGGGGTTCAGAAAAATTGAGAGAAAATAGTCAAGGAGAGAGCATTTCAACTGAGTGTTGCTTTGAGTCTCTCTGCCGAGAACGACCCATTGTAGGAAATCCTTAAACCCACTACAAATAAATTGTGAGCCCAAGGGATCTAAGGCCCAGAATTCTTGTACTTGGTTCTTACAGTAAATATTATATTTTAGCTTTTAGATATATATATATATATATATATATATATATATATATATATATATATTCACATTCTCTCCTAAAAAATGTGATTATTCTCTCTCTCTCTCTCTCTCTCTCTCTCTCTCTCTCTCTCTCTCTCTCTCTCTCTCTCTCTATTATTTATTCTTTCTTGCAACTCTACTTTAGATTTTTTTTTTTTTTTTTTTTTTTTGTATTTCTACTCTAGGTCGATACATTTTGGTTATATGTTTTTTTGAGTTCCCCATCACATGTACTCTCTCTCCCTCTCATTGTTTTGGTTCGAGTTAATTCTTAGATATTTTGAAATTAAAATTTTGAGTTTATATCAAAATACAAGCTACATGGTTATGTATTTTAATGTGCTTATCAATTAATTAAATAATATCCATTGTAAAATTTTTATGAGGTTTAATTATCATGATAATCTCATTAAGAGATTGAGAAATTTGAATAATTAACGGGAAACTTTAAAAAGTTTAGTTTTACCACCCAAAAAAAGAGAAATATATATATAACACTATAAAATAAATAAATAAATAAAAGCTTGAAGAATTTAGACCACTGTTTACGCCTCATTTTGTACCCCTTACAACTCGAGCCCCCGTTCCCCAATGACAACATCACTCTGAGGCCCAAGGTTGGTTTGGGGTCCAATCTTGCGAAATCTTGACTTGAGAAGTTATTTTTGGAAAAATAAACTTATTTTTGGATTAAAAAAGCTACAGGAAAGCCGAAGTGTGCGTACGCATATACGCGTATGCGCACGCATACCCCGGGTATGCGCACATATCTAGGGTTCCATAAACTATAAAAGGAAAGCTTTTTAGACATAAATTCGTGTAGAGTGAATTGCACATCATCTGGGAGCCACCCCACACCTCCATATGACCACTATAAAAAGCCATAAAAGGCACTTTTAGAAATTACATGGGAGGACGAAACATACAATATTTTCTAGAAAATGTTGAATCAAAGAAGGAGTTTTTTACACAAAAACATCCTCAAGTCAAGTTTTGCTTAGTTGGGACCTATTTTAGTCTTGGCCAAAACAATATTTCCCACAAGGAAACCACTTGTCACAGGCATTTGCACCCACAACAACTTCGAAAAAGAATAATATCAATTAAACACACCCAAGTTTCTTTTTAAAAAAACCCAAAATAATAGAATAATATATTTGTAGATATAGAGATATGGAAAATAATTTTAAAAATAGTTCAATTTTCAAGGAAAACAAATTATCTTCAATAAATTTAGAGAATAAATTAAATGATTATATATTCCAACACATAGCGTGAGTCTGCAATTAATATATTTATACTACTATTTAAGGAGTTTTTTTCTGTTTGAAATCCTCATTTTTCGTGTTCAAAAATATCCCTGCATCTAACGTTTTAATACAGACAAAATTGAAGAACAACCCGGTAAAATTATATATATAACTTTTTTTTTTTAAGGAAAATACATCTCTAACTTTTTTTTTTTTTTAAGAAACAAATACATCTCTAACTTTGAGCACTCTTATCAGGTCTCTCAAATGTGTCGAATGCCAAATATTTGGCACATTTGACACACCAAACACAAAAATAGGCCCTCATCAGGTATGCTAAATGTGCTAAAATTATAGAACATGCTACAGTACGCTATCATTTTTGAGAGCATACGGATGAAAATACTATTTCTGTTTATTGTTTTTTTATTCATCTTTCTCTCTCCTCTCTCATCACTTTGCATTTTTCTCTTCTTTCTCCGTCACTCTCTATCTCTTCCCTCTCAGTCCTCCCTGCTCAAGATCTCTCGCCGCCTCACCTCACTGTCAACCTCCACAACCCTCACCGCCGACCTCCACAGCCCTTGTCGCCGACCTTTAGATCTCTTAATCGGGTCCTGGGTGTGATATTTAAGATGGGTTTCGATGTGTGGGTTTTGGGTCATTGATTGATCGGTTGGGTTGGGATTTTGGGCCGGTGGTTGTGGCGGTGGTTGGTTGAGTTTTGGGCCGGTGATGTTTGTGGCTGTAGTGGGCAGCGATGTTGTGGCTGTAGTGGATTTCGATGTGTGGGTTTTGGGTCATTGATTGATCAGTTGGGTTGGGATTTTGGGCCGGTGGTTGTGGTGGTGGTTGGTTGAGTTTTGGGCCGGCGATATTTGTGGCTGTAGTGGGCAGCGGTGTTGTGGCTGTAGTGGGTTTCGATGTGTGGGTTTTGGATCATTGATTGATCGGTTGGGTTGGGATTTTGGGCCGGTGGTGTTGTCATGGTTGTGGCGGTGGTTGGTTGAGTTTTGGGCCGGCGATGTTTGTGGTTGTAGTGGGCGGCAGTGTTTGTGACTGTATTGGTCCGGCAGTGTTTGTTGAAGACTTTGAGTTTCTTTTTCTTTTTCTTTTCTTTTTTGTTGAGGTTTTTTGATTTGGAATTTGTTGGAGATCCAATGATTGTGATTTAGGCCGGAATTTGTTGTAGTTTGTGGAGGTAGATTTGCCGTTGGTGGTGATTTGCCGTTGCTGTTGGTGGTTTGTGGAGGTTGATTGTGATTGTAGTTTAATGTGATGGAATTTGTTTAATATTATTTAATGTGTAGGATGTATTATTTTAATGTATAGAATTGAAAAATAGAAGATGCGATAAATGGTGAATTGTAAAATAATGTATTAAAATGATAAAGTGAGATTTTGGTGTGTCAAAATGACATTTTCTATAAGAGAGCTGATGAGAATGCTCTTACACCGAAGATATTGCCTATCAATTTAATAAATTAATCTAACAAAACTGCCAAATACAGACAATTGCTTGCCGCTCGCCTTTCTTTCCCCCTGAGAAACATCTTCCGATTTGAGTCTGACAAAAACTTCTCCTCCTTTGCTTTTGTCTCCCCAATTCTGCAGTCTTTTTATTTTTAAAGAAAAATTAAAGATGAAGTCCCCACTGACTATGTGTGCTATTGGCCGAGAACACTAACTGTGTGGGCTGCTAGTATTACCATTGTACAAGTAGTTTCCATTCCACTTCCTTTTTCTTTTGAGTTCTTTTTTATTTGAAATTCAGTCTGTGTAAGTTATAAAAATTTCATGTCTTTTTTTAACAGAATCTTTAAATATTTCTTCATGGTTTGATTTTGATTTTGAAAGATGAATTTGTTTGGCTGTAATCTGTATGTTAAATTCTAACACTGTACAAATATCAACTATATACCGATTAGCAATCAACAAACTTTATTTACATTTTTTTCCCCCTCTTTTAGGTAGCATTCAAATTATGAAGAAGTCGCTTACTACTATTGCGAGACTTACCGCACAATTTCTAATCTACTGTTTACCGGCCTTGATCAATAATTTTACGAAGTCTATTGGCTCAATTGTTTATTAGATCCAGTTTCGTTGAAGAGACTTGGTTTGGGGTCTCTGGTATATGATGACTCAAACCTTTGCAATTATATATTTTGCCCACAAAGTTTAAAGCAACAAAGTTGATCGTTTAGTATCATTTGAGAAGTGAAACCAAATAGAAGAGCCTCTAAGCATATCTAAATTATGATAAATGAAAATTATTAAACTTTAGAAAAAAGAAAAAAATAAAAAGAACAACCTCTAAGCATAGGCATGAGTGTGTGCTTAGAGGCTAATAACTATATAATAATTTGACAATATGTTGTTCCATATAACACGGTTTAATTGAGGGAAAAAAACAAGCAAACAAACTTGATTCTTTTTTGCATTGGCTTCTTTTTTGAGAGGAACAGCAGTATGGAATGTAATAGGTATTCCATTACGGTGCTTATTAGAGCATACCTGGAACACTAGCGGCAGTACCCTACCTGAGGGAAGACAGGAAATCGGGAAGGTAAAAAAGTAATTGGGTGGGATCCCCAAAAAGTAAACTTGCAGTGCACCTTAAGACCAACATCGCTATCCGCAAATACTTCGAAACTTTTCCATCTCTTTTAATCGAATCAGCTTTTAATTCTGTTAGTGACAAATTCTTTAGCGTCAAACGGTTATTATCTTGTTGCTCAATATCCTTCCAGCTATCGATGACCCATTTCATTGAGCAATTCACATGAAAATGGCAATTGTCATTTTCGGTCTTGGACACATAAGACCAACCTGGGATGCCCCGGACACCATTTGGAAGCTCCTTCTTCTTGCAAAATATGCACCTTTTTTTTGGCACCTTATTGCACAGCTGGAATTTCACACCATCAATTTCCTTTTCATTCTTGAGGTTGCTGCAAAATGGATGCAAATCCCACCCCTTCGCTTCACAGTGGTAAACAAAGCCTTTTACACCCATTCCACATGCATCACAAAATCGCTCCTCCTCTCCTGGCGTTTTTTTGAGGAATTTGAAGGTGTATCCCGGAAAAAAGTCATGGGAAGTTGTGGGGGAGGGGAACAAGCATTCCCTATGGAGTTCAACGTTGTCACGTTTGTATCTTGATCTATAACCCGACTCCTTGCATCCATCACACCAGTATGGCTTTCGACAATTTTCCTTCTCAAACTTGTGCGCTCGGTAGCCAGAGTGAGTTCTCGGCTTAGTGGGCTTGTGCCCTTGGCGGCTAGATTGAGGTATTCTTTTAGGGGTCTCGTGCACTTGGTGGCTAGATTGAGGTATCCTTTTAGGGGTCTTGTGCTCTCGGTGGCCAGAGTGAGTCTTTGTAGCCTTCTTTTTGATAACTGCTCCAGGCATTGTGAGTAAAGTGATACCTACAAGCAAGACAAATATTTGGTTTTAGAAAGTTGAGGTTATAATATCATCTTGCATTTCTAGTTTGCACAGATGTATCATTAGGGAACAAAAGGCGTTGCTATATGACTAGAACTACGCTTATTGCATCTGAAACTATTTTAAGCATGTGTATAGCTCTGGAAACCATTAAAGTGCTCTAGCAATGATATTCCTCTCCAAAGCAACCAAATATTTGCAAAAGATAATAAAGGAGCTTCTAGTTAGTTACGATCCCACAACACAGCTCTTGGAGCAGGAGAGATACTGTCTCATTTGTTTGGCAAAATATTTTTTCCTTCAAACATACCTTGAGCTTCGTAGCCATGTTTTCTTATGGCTAGATTAGTGGCACCCGGATGGTTTATTGTATCTAATTAGATATAGTCACAAACAAATTTAAGGCCACTTGAAGTAATCTACTAACAAATTTTGTTAATAAAACTGTATTAGCTTCTTTTTTTTTTTTTTTTTTGAGAAACCATAAAACTGTATTAGTTTGAATGCTTGATCATCAAATCAGCCTAGTCATGAACTAAAAATCAGAAGACAAATACCCTACAATAACATTCAAAATACCATCCCTATCCCAACTGCCCCACCTTTCACAATTCACAACCCAACATTAAAAAAACAAAAAGCCAGCAATTCAAGAAGAATAACACACAACAAGGCCATGATTTATTCAGATAAAAGCAACTGGAAAATTAATGAAAAAAAAAAAAAAAAAAAAAAAAAAGCACAAAAGTAGAAGATATTAGAGAGAGCGGTTGAGGCACACTTGACTTGAGTAGACTTCACCGAATTAGATCAAGAATAGAATAGAATACTTACAACAGATTCAAGAAAGCGTAACCAAAATCTGAGTGCTCTTCGGGTAGCCCTCTTTACTGAAACCCTCAAATTCAAGCCCAGAAAAAATCCCAAAAATCAAACCAGACGAAAATGCGATATCTGAATCAAAAGCACGAAGAAGCTGAGAAATGAATTTAAGATGAAAATGAAACAAGAGGGGTTGTTTATATATAGGATTGGTTAGGGACTTTAAATATATATATATATATAGGCATTTGTTACGCACATGGTTATGCCAACGTCGTGGCTTTTTGCATAGAAACTTAAAATAAGTTGAAAAAAGAGTACTTGTTTGATTTTGCCAACCGAGTCTTTAAGTGGCCAGATCTAAGAGCATCTCTCTAGTGATAAGTTGAAAAAAGAGTGCCTGTTTGATTTTGCCAACCGACACCAACACCATAAAGGCCCCCATTTTTCAGTAGAAAAAAATTTTTGTACCAGTTAAAAAATAAATAGTGATATTTAGTATGTAGGAGTTAGGTAAAAAAGGGGCTTCTCAGAAGCTTCTTACTTTATAAGGGTCTGTTTAGATACAACTTATTTTTACTGAAACTGAAAACTGAAAACTGAAAACACTGTAGCAAAATAATTTTTAAATCTATGAATAGTGTCGTGGGATCCGTGAACAATGCATGAACAATGCGAAAATAGTGTTTTTTGTCTCCTGCACTATAAATTCATGTGATGTTACTATTCACGTGCTGGGAAAAAAAAAAAAAAAGAGTCTGAAAACGCAAACGTGGGTTTGGAAACGCAGGTCCAAACCCACACTAAATATTTATAGGCATTTGTTACGCACACAGTTATTCCAACGATAGTGGTGGCTTTTTGCATAGAAACTTAAAAAAAGCTGAAAAAAGAGTACTTGTTTGATTTTGCCAACAGACTTTTGATATGGCCGGATCTAAGAGCATCTCTAGCATATTTTTCAAATTTTTGTACTGTTTGAAAAATAAATAGTGATATTTAGCTTTTACCTACATACTTTTTCAAATATAAATAGTGATTTTTACTAAAAACTTCTCTTAGGATGAATTTGGATTAGTTGCACTCTAAGATTAGATGCCCGTACAGCCCCAATGAAATTGAAAATGTGTTAGACATATAAACAACGTTAAGTTTAATTTTTAAACTATAATTAACACATGGACAAATTTAAGAATAAATACAATTAGATACAATTTTTTTTAGTATGACCATTGACCATGACCTTTTTTTTTCTTTTTTTTGAGAAGAATGACCATTACCAATTTATGTACTCTTCTTTAAAAAATTAAAAAAAAAAAAAAAAATTTAAGGACAACCAACTTAAGGAAAAATTTGCTCAAAACTTTTTTCGTATTTGGGAACAACTTATTTAGATTTTTTGATAAAAAAAATTTAAAGAAAGTGTACTTCAAAAAAATAAAGTTTTAAAAAATTATACATAAAAAATTTGCAAAATTTAAAAAGCTAACTTATAAGCTAGTCCCAAACACACGACAAAAAATTTTGCGGCTTGAACTAATTGAAAGTCTAGATGACCCTCTTCGAACCAATTGTATGCACCAAGGACTTAAACTTTGAGTTTTGACCCCTTCCAAACGACTGTAACAGGAACACTTTTTTTATATTTTTTGTTGAGAAAACAAGTAACAGGAACTTATGTCCTCTATGGCTCTATATAGGCCTCAATATCAGTATACACAACTTTTATATATATATATATATATATATATATAGAATCAGTATACATAATAACTAGATAATTAGATAAGTACAAAAAATATCTCTCATAAGAAGTTATCGATATTTTTTTTAAGGAAAAAAAAAAGGTTCTTAGCACCAAGACCCAATAAATAGTTCCACATTTTATTCGTTTTCTTCATCATTTTTTTTTAGCAAGAACGATAGAAACTATCAATTTTTAATTTGCATAGAAAAATGAAAATCTGTCTATTGGCATAGGAAGGCTCCGCGAAAGAGCCATGAGAAAATTGTCCTGATAAAATAGAATTTAGCTTCAGTTGCGGTATGACTCTGACTCTTTGTGTTTGAAATGGTGTGTGTGGACTGGACTGTGAAGCTTTTAAAGTAGCCGACGTTCCACGACGCGTTTCCTTATGTACGTACGAAGTTTATTGAAGGGGTGAGCCAAATGAAAGAGATTTCTTCAAATTTTCAATCAATTTACTAACCGATAACTGCTCCGTAGAATGTGCACATAGGAAAAAATCAAAGTGAAAGGTGCCATGCAAATCAAGGATTGATGGTGCTATCTGACAACATAGGAAGATTTTCGACAATTACAACAATGTTTGGCCTGCATCCATTAACCATTCATTTTTTTTTAATTATTTATAAAAAGTTGAAAAGTTAATTATTTTTTTATTTTTTCATAAAAAATTTTTTAAAATGGTTTATTAATGTATTAACTATTTATTTTTTGAAATTGTTTATGAAAATTTAAAAAAGTTGTCAAAAAAAATTAATCACTTTTTCAAAACAAAATTTCCTTAAATGGTTGTAAAACTCTTACAACAACATTAACTTCTATTTGAAGTACTGCGTAGGAATCAAAATCAGGATCAAGATCAAGGTTCAAGTTTTCAAGAAAAAAACTCCTAATCACCTATTATGGTAGCCCATGTCACAAAGTCTTCCTCAATTATTATTATCTTTCTTAAATTAAATTCAAGCTCATGTGAAAAAAGGAAACAAAAAAAAAATGCTTTTTGAGGAGTGCACTCGGAAAGATGCAATCAGGTTAATTTGGAATAAAAATGATAATGGTCATTTGCTTTTTTTTCATTTCTTTTTTCATAACTATGGACAATCAAAATCCTATTCTTCCTCTTGTTTCCAAACCCAAGTTATATGGTTATTAATTTATTAGATTGATACAAATATTTTGGTTGATCCATGGCATTTTTTTATGCATTCACATGAAAAAAAAAAACACACACACACAAGCTTAGATATCAACCAAATTGACTTGAAGTTGACTCCTATTAGCAAACGTAGTCACTTGCGTGATTCCATGGGATTCATTTCATTAAAGGGGGAAGCTTTTCTGCCAATTCCAACCAAAAGATTAGACAACTATTCACGTTCTTCTTTTTTTCTTTTATTTCGTGTCAAAAGTGGTTTCCATGTGCTGTGTGTTCACTGGCAATTGTGTTTGAATCTTGATTGATTGAGAAACGTCTCTTGTACGTTTCATTATTTTTGCTTGACAGTGTTAAAAGAAGGGAGAATGTAATCCATCTGACACGGAAAGGAGACTTTTTTTTTTTTTTTTTTTGATAAGTGACACGGCAAGGAGACTTGTTTTCTTATTTGAAAAGGATTTGTTGCAAATTAAGCAGGCCTGCTCAACAATTTTGAGGGCCTTAGACGAAAATTTTAAGTGGATTCTTTTTTTAACTTTAAAGTCTAAATTTGTACAAATAAAAATTAATTTATTACATGGTTCAATAAATTAGTATCACTATAATACAAATGAGTTGATATAATACACATCAAATAATTAATTAGTGTGATAATCTATATATATATATAAAACCGAAACTTTTGAAGCTCCCACAATTTTCCACGTCAGCACAATATTTAAATACAATATTTAAATTAAATTAAATTTTCCACCTCATCACTGTTTTCTTTTTCCAATGCAAATTAAACTTCTACCCAAATAAGGACACTTTTCCACCGCCTCTACTCTCTCCTATTTAAGAATTACTTGCGTAGAAAACCTAAGCCCCAAAACACAATTTTCTTCTTAAAACTTATTTTTCTTCAAGAATTTTTTTGAGGGCGGCTCATGCTTCACAATTCACATATTCCACTTATGTATTGGACTCCTCTCCTTCTTCGATCAATGCATCAAGGTTAGGGTTATTTGATTTGTTCAATAAAAATTATAGATTTGTTGCTTTTTCTTATAAGTTTGTCAATTGTTGTTTTGTTTATTTAATTGCTAGGCCTGAATCTTTTAATTAAATCTTCAAATTTTTTTTAACTTTTTAAAAGTTTTAATATTTTGAATTTTAACATTTAAAAGGTAACTCATATTTCTCTAATATTTCTATGTTGTGTAGACATATTTTTTTTGTTTATTATATTTGCATAATTTTGGTATTTGTCAAAAGTAAGTTACCAATCCCTGAGGACGATACTCTTCTCATCACTTTACTATAAAACTACGATACTGTGCACTTGCAGTTTTGCAGCGTTCACTCACCAATATTAGCTAATAACAATCTATTACTTAAGATTTATTGTGAAAATATTTTAGTAGCATTTCTTATTTTTTTATATTATTTTTCCTTTCTTAATTTCATCCATACGTTTTTTTTTTTTTTTTCTCTTGGTTTTTTCTCCACCACACACGTATCCCACTCCTATCTCTATCTACTCTTCTTTTTCTTTTTCTAGTTCATTTCGGGAGTCTTTTGGCTAAATATTGCAAAAAAACGGAGTTTATTATTGTTATAGTCACTGTTCAAAGTTATTTAGCAAAATGAGAAGAGAGACTGAATTTCAGCAACATCGTTGCTAAAATTGTAAGAAAAAGTATGATAGAGAAGAAAGTTGACTGATGTGACTGAGAGGGAGTAAAAATGAATTTCGATAATGGTATTATCGAAATTCATTCCACTGCCCAAGCTTTGCTTGTGAAGTGCTCTAGTGGGAGTGCCTGAATGATTTACCAATTGTGACAACCAAGTTGCCAAAATTGTAGGGAATTGAGGAGAGAGAAAAAATGAATTGTGGCAACCAAGTTGCCAAAAATAGGAGGGAAAAAAAAAAAGAATTGTGGTTGCTGAAATTTGGGGAGGAATTAAAAAAAAAAAAAAAAAGTGTTACGTCCACAATATTTTTATAACATTTTCACAACAAATAACAGGTGATTAGTTGTTGTAAGGACTCAATTCGTAACGACCCTAAAGTAATGTTGGGTTCGTACGTAAAAGGCCCAAACAATATAATTTGTAGAGCGTGGGTTTGAAAGACTAGGCCTTGGTCACCGGACAGCGGTTTGGATGACTCCGGTCGCTAAACCTCGTTCGAGGAGTGTGTGGAGCTTTGTGCTCTTATAATCCTGCTTTTTCTGGGACTCCATGGTTTGGGAGACGGGTTGTTCCCCTTCCCCTGTATTGCCTCTCTTTACTTTTTATACCGGCATTTACCCTCTCTCTAACGTCCACGTGTAAGCTCAATTTTCTAGGATTTAAGACTTGTCCTGTCAGCTCATACCTAGAGTGGTTGGGGGTGGTTGTAAAAGCTGAAGAGCATAGTCCTGGCAGGTGCAGAATGCTTTATTGCAGTACTGGCAGCCTTTTACTTGGGTTGCTCCTGCACTGTGCTCGCCCTTCCTTTTAGGGACACTACGGGATGCCGAGCACAAGGTAGTCCTCGGCCATATCCTTAGGCCATTCTGGACTTCCATGGTGCGTCCTCGGCAATATCTCTCCTCGGCCCAGGTCTTGGGCTTTAATATAAAATGGGTCAGGGTCATAAACTCTCTAATCCCACAATAGCACCTCAAAATCCTGCTGTCCGACTTCTTAGTCGGAGAGGAGGGTTTTGATGATGCCAAGTTTTTATTACAGTTTGTCTAGATTTGCCCTTCATTAATGTCGGTTTCTCTTCATCTGCCTAGGAAATGCGCCTGGTTACGAGACATTCTTTTAGATTTACTCACGATGCGCTCCTGTCGTTTCAGAGTACGAGGCGCGTCTTTAATGAATTCCCTTTACAAGGCCACTCAAATCCGACGGTTATAGACGGCGTTGGGGAGTTGAGTGGATACTGTCTCGTTTGCAGCTCTTCTTGGAAATCTGTATGGATTAAATGCCACCAAACTTGCCTTCCATATAAGAAGCAAGGCAAGAGGTTACTTCCTTTACATAGAGACCTTTTAATCTTTCTAAAGTCTTAAACCTCTAGCTACGCTCAAAGTTTTCCTTATCAGCTCAATCAAACCTTAAAGTGTGATATGTCTGAGGGAAAAGTGGGGGTGAAGAAACCACATTCTCTCCAGATGCACCGTGTCCCTCTGAAGCTTAAGATGGCTCGGTCAGGGTAGGGTAGGCAGAGACTCAAGATATTTTTCATCCTCCTTCAGCCAAAATTCGAAGCAGGTGCTAATTGCATCAAATTTTTGGTGCAACCGAGCTGGGGTTGTTCATCATCAATACCATCCGCTCTTTTTCGAGCATAGATAATATGGCACCAGCGTGATAGGAGTCAAGGCTGACGCAGGGATTAAGTATCCCTACTTCTTCCTCTCTTCCTTCACTGGTGCCTCCTTTTAACTCCCCTTCTTCTTCTTTCCCATCACCGGGTCCATCCTGGTACATTTACTTCTTCCTCCTCTTCTCCTCTTCCATCAAAAGGGGTCACCCTTTCATACATAATCACTACTGGAGCAGAGTTTAGAAAGATTTGTCGTTTCCTTGTATATATATATATATATATATATATTTTTTTTTTTTTTTTGGTTTTCTAATTAGCTTCCTGCATAGGCTTGTTTAAGCCCCTTATTGTACGCTGTACTACTTCTTTATATTAATAAAAGTTGACATTATTTTACTCTATGTATTCTTTCTTTTCTGCAATAGTTATGCTGTGAATGAATGCGCTATTATATGACTTTTTTTTTTTTTGTTATGAACAATACTTAGGGCCGAAACCCTTGTTAAGAAAAAGATATCTTTCTGAGCTTATCGAAACTATTCGGCACAATAATGCCAACCTGAAAAAAGTTACATACCCCAGACTAACCAAGATGACAGCTGAATGCTCGGCACTGTGTAGGAGGTAATCATCCGAGGATGGGCAACCCAAAATGAACTGCCCATGCAGGTCACCAAGTACTAGGGTGCTTCGCCACCTTCCTAATAACCTTCATAGCCTTAGCCTTTTTTTCGCATCCAGTCTGAGGACTGAGGTATGACTGTACCGAACTTAAACGATCTGCGGAGAAGTCAGGATCTTCATTCCATCAAGGACTTAACCCGAATTTTAGTAAATAATCTTCTTGTAGGTCTGAGCAATCTAGAATTCTTCTTAGGTGGTTGGTTTCCCCATAGGTTTGAGCCCGATGACCATACAATACCTTGATTCTGTCCAAATCTTAGCTTTTTAAGTAGTTGGTTTCCCCATAGGTTTGAGTCTGAGGACCATGCAATACCTTGGTTCTGTCCAAAACTTAGCTTTTTAAGTAGTTGGTCTCCCCATACGTTTGAGTCCGAGGACCATGCAATACCTTGGTTCTGTCCAAAACTTAGCTTTTTAAGTGGTTGGTTTCCCCATAGGTTTGAGTCCGAGGACCATACAATACATTGGTTCTATCCAAAACTTAGCTTTTTTAAGTGGTTGTTTTCCCCATAGGTTTGAGTCCGAGGACCATACAATACCTTGGTTCTGTCCAAAACTTAGCTTTTTAAGTAGTCGGTTTCCCCATAGGTTTGAGTCCGAGGACCATACAATACCTTAGTTCTGTCCAAAACTTAGCTTTTTAAGTAGTCGGTTTCCCCATAGGTTTGAGTCCGAGGACCATGCAATACCTTGGTTATGTCCAAAACTTAGTTTTTTTAAATAGTCGGTTTCCCCATAGGTTTGAGTCCGAGGACCATACAATACCTTGGTTATGTCCAAAACTTAGTTTTTTTAAGTAGTTGGTTTCCCCATAGGTTTGAGTCCGAGAACCATGTAATACCTTGGTTCTGTCTAAAACTTAGCTTTTTAAGTAGTTGGTTTCCCCATAGGTTTGAGTCTGAGGACCATGCAATACCTTGATTCTATCCAAAACTTAGCTTTTTTAAGTAGTTGGTTTCCTCATAGGTTAAGTAGTTGGTTTCCCCATAGGTTTGAGCCCGAGGACCATGCAATACCTTGATTCTATCCAAAACTTAGCTTTTTTAAATAGTTGGTTTCCCCATAGGTTTGAGTCCGAGGACCATACAATACATTGGTTCTATCCAAAACTTAGCTTTTTTAAGTGGTTGTTTTCCCCATAGGTTTGAGTCCGAGGACCATACAATACCTTGGTTCTGTCCAAAACTTAGCTTTTTAAGTAGTCGGTTTCCCCATAGGTTTGAGTCCGAGGACCATACAATACCTTGGTTCTGTCCAAAACTTAGCTTTTTAAGTAGTCGGTTTCCCCATAGGTTTGAGTCCGAGGACCATGCAATACCTTTGTTATGTCCAAAACTTAGTTTTTTTAAATAGTCGGTTTCCCCATAGGTTTGAGTCCGAGGACCATACAATACCTTGGTTATGTCCAAAACTTAGCTTTTTTAAGTAGTTGGTTTCCCCATAGGTTTGAGTCCGAGAACCATGTAATACCTTGGTTCTGTCTAAAACTTAGCTTTTTAAGTAGTTGGTTTCCCCATAGGTTTGAGTCCGAGGACCATGCAATACCTTGATTCTATCCAAAACTTAGCTTTTTTAAATAGTTGGTTTCCTCATAGGTTAAGTAGTTGGTTTCCCCATAGGTTTGAGCCCGAGGACCATGCAATACCTTGATTCTATCCAAAACTTAGCTTTTTTAAGTAGTTGGTTTCCCCATAGGTTTGAGTCAGAGGACCATGCAATACCTTGGTTTTGCCCAAAACTTAGCTTTTTAAGTAGTTGGTTTCCCCATAGGTTTGAGTCCGAGGACTATACAATACCTTGGTTCTGTCCAAAACTTAGCTTTTTAAGTAGTTGGTTTCCCCATAAGTATGAGTCTGAGGACCATACAATACCTTGGTTCTGTCCAAAACTTAGCTTTTTAAGTATGGGGGGGTTAGCCCCTTGGGGGATTAGCCTCTCGGTCCAGGTGTGGGACATTAATCCGACGTTGAAAGCCCCTAGAACCGTCCGCATTACTAACGTTTCGAAGCGCAGCCCCTAGTGGAACTTTTTGTTAAGACACAACAACGGGCTGCTGGAAGTGATGGAAGGACTTTCTCGTTCCGCCGCCTGGACCAACACACAAGTCTTTCCCTCAGATGGCGCCAATTGTAAGGACTCAATTCGTAAAGACCCCAAGGTAATGTTGGGTTCGTACGTAAAAGGCCCAAACAATATAATTTGTAGAGCGTGGGTTTGAAAGGCTAGGCTTTGGTCACCAGACAGCGGTTTGGGTGACCCCGGTCGCTGAACCTCGTCCGAGGAGTGTATGGAGCTTTGTGCTCTTATTATCCTCCTTTTTCTGGGACTCCATGGTTTGGGAGACGGGTTGTCCCCCTTCCCCTGTATTGCCTCTCTTTACTTTTTATACTGGCATTTACCCTCTCTCTAGCGTCCACGTGTAAGCTCAATTTTCTAGAATTTAAGACTTGTCCTGTCAGCCCATACCTAGAGTGGTTGGGGGTAGTTGTAAAAGCTGAAGAGCATGGTCCTGGCAGGTGCATAATGCTTTATTGCAGTACTGGCAGCCTTTTACTTGGGCTGCTCCTGCACTGTGCTCGCCCTTCCTTTTAGGGACACTATGGGATGCCGAGCACAAAGTCATCCTCGACCATATCCTTAGGCCGTTCTGGACTTCCATGATGCGTCCTCGGCAATATCTCTCCTCGGCTCAGGCCTTGGGCCTTAATATAAAATGGGCCAGGGTCATAAACTCTCTGACCTCACAGTTGTTATTAGTTCAAATTTGAATTTAACGCTGAGATTACTTTTTTAATCCAACAATAACAACTAATAACAACCTATCATTTAGGATTTGTTGTAAAAATGGTGTGCACATATCATTTCTCAAAAAAAAAATGGCAATTGATTTGTGGCAATGGTATTGTCAAAATAGGAAATTGGAGGAGAGAGAGAGAGCTGTCTGAATTAAAAAAAAAAAAATATATATATATATATATATATATATATATATATAGTACAACTATTCTTATTCTTCAGTAGTTTTTTTTTTACCTGTTTTATGTGTATGTCATGTTCCTTCCTTTTGTATTGTAAGTGTGTCAATCAACCAATCACCTCAACTCCTCATCTGATTCTTATTCTCTGCTTAGAATATATTCATTGATCCTTCCCAATAAAACTACCTATTCATATCACGCCTAAATCTATCTCAGAGATTCTTTTTTGTCTTTTTATTTCTCCTCCCTCACTGAAGGATTGCATCTCCTCACAAAGTACCCTTGACCGAAGCAGTTTGGTTTGTGTGTATGTCATGTTCTTTCATTTCGTATTGTAAAAGTGATCTATGAAATAAATAATGATAAATTCAAGTACAATGATTACATTGATTCTTATTCTAAAAAAAAGTACATAGATTCTTACAATACAAAATGGAAGAAAAAAATGATTGATGTGCACGCTGTAAACAAAACAATAAAAAAAAAACTAAAACTAAAACTAAAAAAGTACATAGATTCTTATAGAAGAAAAAAATGATTGATGTGCACGCTGTAAACAAAATTAAAAAAAAAAGAAAAAAAAGAAAAAAAAAAAAAAGAAAGTATATAGATTCTTACAATAGGGAAGAAAAAAATTATTGATGTGCACATTGTAAACCAAAAAAAGTAAATAACGTACATAGATTCTTACAATACGGAACAAAAAAATGATTGATGTACACGTTTTAAAAACAAAAAAAAAAAAAAAAAAAAAAAGGCAAAGCAAAGAAAGTACATACATTCTTATGTGCACACTATAAACAAAAAAAAAAAAAAAAAAAAAAAAAAAAAAAAAGCAAAGAAAGTACGTAGATTCTTACAATACGAAAGAAAAAAAATTATTGATGTGCACGCTGTAAACAAAAAAAGCAAAAAAAGTACATAGATTTACAATACAAAAGAAAAAAATGATTGATGTGCACGCTGTAAACAAAAAAAAAAAAGCAAAGAAAGTACGTGGATTCTTATGTGCACACTGTAAAAAAAAAAAAACAAAAACAAAAACAAAGAAAGTACATAGATTCTTACTATATGGAAGAAAAAAATTATTTATGTGTACGCTGTAAACAAAAAAAAAAAAAAACAAAAAAAAAAAACAAAGAAAGTACATAGATTCTTACAATATGGAAGAAAAACAATTATTGATGTGCACACTGTAAACCAAAAAAAACAAAGAAATTGAGATTTTTGCAGAGATTCTTTACAGTGAATATATGTTTATAGTTAAGTAATTTATTTGTATTAGAGTGTCCCATCTGTGTTGTGTTGTATTTGGTCAATTGCGTATCTAATTATACAGTTTAAAATCTAAGAATTTAACTGATATGAAACTTGCATCCTATTTAAATAGCACTAATGTTACTAAAATTTCCACAGTTTTTATTTTCTACTCTTTTTCCCTATAAATTCCATCAACCTTCTTCTCCACTCTTATTCCCCTCATAATTCTACCAACCATTTTCAATTCATGCATGCCATACATTCTATAAACAACTATAAGGAAAAATACTTGCAAATATCTATCCATTCTTTATCTCTTACAAGGTGAGTTACATATCTTAAGTAGTTACTTTTATTTTTATAATATTCATGTTGATATGTTTTAGGGGCATAGCTAAGCATGAAAATTTTATTTTTGTTAAATTATTTGTTCATGCAAATCTTGTTTTTGTATTATGTGTTTTGCAGCATGAACTGATTTGTATAATATGTTTTAAATTATTTGTCCATGAATTCTTGCCTAAAATTTCATACAGCAAAAATATATTTCAAAATTGACATATATTTCCTTTAAGAAATACTTAGTTTGTTGGCTTATAATATACACGTATGCTACAAGAAAACGAAAAAAAAAAAAAAAAAAAAAGGTTAGTATATGCTCATAAACCTTAATATCTAAGTTTTAGGTATAACAATAACAAAGAAAATTGTACGATATTAGAAATTTGTTTGATAATTATCGTATGGATGCATGAGAACATTATGCATGAGAACATTCTCTCAACTCTAGCTATTTAAACATTGAATATTTTTAATGGATTACCTTCTTGTATTGGATTGTAATGGTTGTGTAGTGTTAATATATTAATACTATTATTATGTTTTAGTGTAGATGGTAGAAAAATTGTTCATTTTTCTCATCCATTCCAGTGAAATAATTAAACATGGCGAAAATGAGGATTATTACGAAGGGCCACCTCCTTTTATGCTTCCATTAAGCCGGGGTGTTACATTTGAAGATCTATGTGATGGAGTAGCATCCATGCTTCATATAAACAGAGAAAATTCAAAACTGACTATTTGGTATAGATTTCCTTTTCAATGTCATCCACATCCTATGACTTACCAGCAAGTTTTGATAGAAAATGATAATGGTGTCAATGTAATGTTCGATATGTTAGACCGCCAATATGGATTTGTAGGTGCAGAGTTATACGTGGGTGTAGAGCCCATAAGAAGCCACCGAGATGTTTTTCCCATTCGATATGCCAATGAAGGACCGAGTGCATCGTTTAGTTATTCACATGGCAGGCACTTCCATGATCCATATGCCATTCATACTGGTTATTATTCTGAAGATGCGGCACATTCCCCAATCAACATTGGTGGTGCTGACTATCATGCTCTATATACCCATGTTGCAATTGAGGACCAACATGTTCCTTATCGGCCAATGAACACCAGTGATGCTGACTATGATAATCCAACTGAGCATGTCACACAAGAGACTACTTGTTTTGAGTTTGAAGCTTAGTATGACCAAACCGCCACTCAGAGAGCTGCTAATGATCCCAATGATACACACCACATAGCTGCTACTACTGAAAATGCGGTCCATACATTATCAAAAAGGATGTGGGCCATGGATAATGATGACCAACTTGATGACGACGAGGTCCTTGATGATGTTAGAGATGAACAGGAACCTCTCAATGAACCTAATCATGAAAGCAGTCCAGCTATGGCATTCCATCAACCTTCATCACTAAGCTTTTCACAAAACACGTGGGATAATATGATTGATCCAACCCCACCATTTGAAAAGCCCACTCAGAGTACTTGGGACCCTACCCAAGAGTTTTATGTGGGCTTGCTTTTTGCTAATAAGGATGAACTACAAGTTACTGTTAAACACTATCACATCAAGAGGAACCAAACATTTTGTGTGAAAGAGTCAGATCCAGCATGTTGGTCTGTAAGGTGCAAACATTGTTCTTGGCATCTTCGAACATGCTTTCGGGCTACACATGGGTTGTTTGAGGTTAGGAAATACAGTGGTCCACACACATGTACAAAGTCCAGGCTCACACAAGCTCACGAGCAATTAGACACCCATGTTATTGAGAAAGAGTTTAGGGATGTTGTCAAAAATGATCTAACCATAAAGATTTCTTCACTTCAACAAACTCTTTACAATAAGTGCCAATACCAGCCTTCTTATTTTAAGGTGTGGGAGGCGAAAGAAAAGGCAATTGGTAGAGCGTTTGGTGATTGTGAAAAATCTTACCAATTATTACTGAAATGGTTGAAAGTTTTGACTGATTCAAACCCAAGCAGCAGGGTTATTTGGAGAACAATACCTACTACTATGCTAAGCTATGCGATATTCGAGAGAGTGTTCTGGGCTTTTGGTCCATCAATTGAAGGTTTTCAACATTGTAGGCTAGTGATTAGAATAGATGGACCTTTCCTATATGGTAAGTACAAAGGTACGTTACTGATTGCATCAGCGTGGGATGGTGACAACAGACTTTTTCCACTTGCCTTTGCCATTGTGGAGAAGGAAATTGATGATAACTGGTATTGGTTTTTGCATTGTATTCAGATTAAGGTCACTAATCGAGAAGGGTTATGTGTCATATCTGATTGTCACCCTGGTATAATGGCAGCGATACGAACTATATGTCAATCGACACGTTGGTATTATCGTTTTTGCCTTCGCCATGTGGCTAGCAATTTCAATCAACAAATCGGGAATAAAAACTTGAAAGCTATGGTAATATGTGCAAGCATGGAGAATCAATTACGAAAGTATCAAATAACTAGGGATAGAATTACTCCATTAAGTGCAGATGGTGAGAAGTATTTAACGGACATACCGGTGGAAAAGTAGACGTTAGCACACGATGGTAGACATTGCTCTAAGGCAATTACCACAAACTTGTCAGAAAGCTTCAACGGAATTCTAAAGAGTGCTAGAAATTTGCCTATAACTACGTTAGTTGAACTTACATACTACCGTTGTGTAGCCTACTTTTCCGATCGGTATACTAAGGCACACGTAGAGGTTACTGCCGGTGAAATCATTACAGCCTATGCAAAGAATAAATTCAATAAATGAGAAAAAAAAGGTACCAAAACATTCAGTTACCATGTTCAGTCATGAAGATGGTCTGTTTGAAGTCAGAACACCAATAAACCCTAACTCTACATATAAGGGTAATCATCGCCATGAGGTAAATTTGAGGCAGAGCACTTGTAGTTGTCCAAAATGGCAGGTTTATAAGATTCCGTGCTCACATGTCATTGCCATGTGTAAATATCAAGACATCTCTACAATGCGATATATCGACCGCTGCTACCATTTGGAAGAACAAGTTGCTTGTTATGCACCTAGATTTTGCATGGTTCCAGACAGTGTACATTGGAATGAGCCTGATTTCCAGGTCTTGTATCCTAATGTCAAGCTGCGCCGTGAAAAGGTCGACTAAGAACAACTTGGCTTCGAAATGAAATGGACGAAGGGGCAGAGCATCAACCAAGGCCATTGTGCAGTCTCTATAGGCAAGAAGGCCATAATAGAAGAACATGCCCCACTCGAACTGTGGCTGGCTCCACTAGTGGCCAAACTAAATGACACAACATAAGTATTCAATCTACTTCAATGGATTGGTTGGACTTTTTTTTTTTTTTTTAGGACTTGGACCATATTGTTAGTTTGTATTATTTGAAAGAACAAGTTGGTACTAATTTCATATGCTATGATGTTTTCTATCACTGCAAGTTGGATTGGGGTGTACATTTATTTATTTTGTGTCTCTGTGTGTGTGTGTGTCTATATATATATATATATATATATATATATATATATATATATTGTGTATTATAGTTTAGGGTTTCGATAACACCTTAAAATGTATAATTTTTATGGAGTGCTTGGGTCATTTACCATGTTTGAAAGTTTCAAATAAGGAAAGAAATCAAAGGGCCACATTTGAAGAGGAAAAATCAGATTTGAGCACTAATCAGTATTTTAGATGTATCTCTCTCCTCAAAAATCCAATTGACTCAAGGTTGGATGGGCTGGAACCGTGACTTAAATATCTACAACTTTTCTGTTTTGAGTTTTCTAAAATTCACAAATTTTGAAGGCCAAAATTAACTCACAATTTGCTACTGTAAATTTGGACGAAAATTAGATGGTGAAAGTTTTATTTTTCTTTGACACTTTTACAAGGGTTTGGAAGAGAGGCTGTGGAGAACAAAAATAGAAATGTACACCACAGTAGCCATCATGCAAAGGAAAAAAGATCAACTATAAAAATAGAAGTTTGACACCCTTTTTTTTTTTTGCCAATTCTGCGCCTACAGTTGTGGCTACACATATAGATTCTATGTTGGATTTATAGGAATGGATAATTACATTAAATACATGTATGATTAGATTAATTGGGCACTAATTTCAAATGCCAAAAAATGTGTACACATTTCTTATTTTCGCAAAGGTCTTACGGTTAGTAGTATAATGTGCTATATATACTACCTAGGCTTAATATTTTTTTGCTACAATGATGCATAAAAAATGATAATACTTTAATATATTCTTAATAAACGGTCATTTTATATTCATTAGTGATTGCCACGATGTGGTACATGGAGTTTTTGTTGGGTTCCACAACATGGAGGATGCCTATTTATTCATTGAGGGTACCTTCATGCTTGCACAGGACTTTTCCCCCATGCGCCTTGGCATGGTTCTAATATCAACATCTGTTTGATAATTACCACCTTCATCACTTTCATTTCTGATGACACCTCCATATTTTCTGCATCCTCTGCATCTTCCCCACTATCTTCATTTAAGGCATCTTTCTCAGAGTCTGTTACAGAGGCCTCTTCCTCAGAGTTTGGAGCACATGCCCATGTATTTGGTGGTGTGCAGAAATCACCAACATGAGGGGATGGTTGGGAAGATTGTGGTGTGTAGAAATTATAGTTGTACTGGCTATCTTAGCCATAATTGTATTGCCCAGAATAAGATGGAGGTGGCAATGGGTAATAGGGGGGAGGTGTTGAACTAGGTTGGGGATAATGGTCATAGCTAAACAAACCCTCAAATCCTTGTCCTATGGAAGTGAATAATCCAATCTGTTGATATAAATTCATGCAGTGCTCATTGACATTAATTGGATTATACTCACTGAAGGTGATTGGCTCATTGCCGGCAAATACAATGCTTGTAGTTCATAATAAAATTGAAAGAAACTCAAATAAAGGATTTATGAAGAAAATTTTTTAATAATAATAATAATAATAGTTTTAGCAAAAATAATCATACACACAATAATTAGTATTAACTATAATATAACCATATATAATATTTATAAAGCATATAATTAATTTTCATTTCCCAACCTATAACCACCCTAAAAAGTAAAGATTCAAGAAACTTAATAAATTTTTATACCAACTAAACTTTAAAGAAAAAGAAACACAAATGTACGATTTATTGTACTAAATAAAAATAATAATAATAATAATATATATACATATCTTTACTATAAACCAACAAACATATTATGTGTAGGGGTAAAGTCCCCAGAACATACAATGGGCCTTGGGCCCTATATAGAATTCGACCACGTCCGAGGAGAATGTGTGGGTACCAAAAGGGTTCCCAACCCAATTCTTATGGGCCCAAACTTGTTTAAAAGGCGGTCCCAGGAGGAATGTCTCCTCGGACATACCAAATATGGCTCAAATATGCACCCTGCCAGCAATAAAGATTCACTCCAACGAGTATTAGTAGCAGGGATGAGTCCCACAAGCCCGTAAGAGGGAAGAAAGTGTAGGATGTCAATGGAGAGACTACAGCTGCCACATTAAATGCATGGCAGCTACTTTTCTGTCCACATTAATGTGGAGAGGACTAGCGAACGGTGTTACCTTGGCTACTACAACTCACAGGAAGATGGAGGAGATGTCTGATGGGACGGGCGCTCAAGTGAAGGTCCAGATGATTAACAAGTGTAAGGTTCTGATGACTTCAAGGGGGCTTTATAAGAGAGAGGAGTCCCCATGAAGAGGGGGACCGAAAAAAGAAGGAACTTAGAACAAAAGAAGAGGAGAAGAACCATAGCCTTTGATCAGAGACAGAGATACACCCCATAGGTCTCTTTGGACCGTATATCTAATGGACATGAAGGAGATTTTCTTATTTTCAATTGTTGTATGGCCCAAAGTTAACTAGTACACACTTTGCTAGGGCCTAGTTCTGTAACCTACTCTCTACAAATTCATTGTCAAGGGCTCCTTGGGCCAGAACCCCATAACTGTTGGGCCTGGATCCCGAATTGTGACCCTACATTATGCAATATATTTTTTCCAAGTAATAGATGTAATAATTGATAATAACAAAGTAAAGTTGATTATAAAAAAGATCACAGTAATACAATTTATTACAATTTTTGTGGTCATATACTAATAATAACAAGTAATTGTGATATAAATACTTAAATAATTTCACAAATACTTATAAAAAGTTGCATTGGTAGCATCATTTAATCATTAAACTTAGATAATTGTTGGTAGGCTGTTTAGGGCGAAGGACATCATCTTCTTCTTCCTTTGGTTGTCATGGCCTATTAAGGATCACATTGCCAAACAAGAGTGCTCTCTTTCATTCCCTCAATAGACAGAGACCACTGAAATCAAAGACAACTCAAGCACGAAATGGGGATGGCTTCAAGGAACACCCGATCATGAACCACGCCTAGCCAACGCACCCATTTCAAGGCCCCTCCTGTCGTTGGCAACAAATAGTTGTTCAGCTTTGAACAGTTTCGGTGCCAAGATTCAGAAACCCATATCGATTTCTTTTTAAAAAATATTTAAGTCATAATTTTTTTTTATTATTATTGATTATATGTTCTGGTTTTGTTCTAGTAACATTTGAAATTTCTATGAGTATTGAGTTGTAATTTTTGTAAGAGGAATTTTTTTTTTTTAATGAGAATTTTTGTAAGAGGTTGTTTGGTGGTAGAATGTTGTTTTTGGTTAACTTGTTTGAGTTGTGTAACTTGTGTTTCAACTTTCAAGGAAGAGGAGGAGGAGAAATGAGTGAAGGGTAGTTTAGTTTTTTCATAAAAATATAATTTGTTAGATGCTTTTCTCTTGTTCCCATAAAAGTCATTGCTGTCTTGTTGAAAAGCAAAACAAAATTATTAAATTATTCCCTTATATGTACGGTTAATGTGTGCCCTATTAACCGAACCCATATATATACATACCAGTCTTTGAGCACACGCTTATACACGTGCTCAAGGGCTCTTTTATTTTTTCTACAAAAGTTAATAATTTGCATCTATTATAATTTAGAAATATATATTTTTATTTTTCAAACAAATAAAAATGATAAATTTTAGAAATAAGCAATAACTGTAATTTCTTTTTTGAATGTGAAGGAAAAAAAATCCTAAATTTTAGGAGTTCTCTTTTTAAATTCAAAATGAAATTTGTTATTTGACATTTATGACCTTCTTTCTTAATGAAGTTATCTTCATTAATGAGGATATTTTTGAACTACATAAAATCCAATTAAAAGAGAGGAATCCTCTTATATATATAAAGTTTTAAAAGAAATACTACCATAATAATAAAGTGATAAGATTGATTATTTTAAAATTCAAATTTGGGTATTTTTGTAAATAAACAAACATTGATGAGATATTTATATACTAGGAGGCCACTTTTCACCTAACTCCACTCCATCACCCGCGTGGCAATGACTTCTCCACTCTTATTCTTCTTGATTTCAAATTGCCATCAGATACAACTCCCTGGAAAGTTTTTGAGACCCATCCCAGAAGTTTAAGGGTATGTTTAGTAAATTAAAATAAGAATTGTAATATAATAATTATTCCTATGGTTTAGCTATTCGGTAGTTTGGTTATGTTTTTATTATGTATTTCTCTCTAAAAATGTTGTAATAGTTATTCCTTAATTGGTATATTAATTTCTAAAATTAGTATATTTCCAAATAAATAAATTTTCCATATACAGATAACAATTATGAAAATAAAAAGTCTTAAAAATTATTATTTTTTAGAAAATATAATTACATGAGTAAGATATTTCTTAAAATATATTTTAAGTTTTATTCTAATGTTATAATTTAGACAATTTAATTTAAAATTTTCATTATATTCAGGGTTCTATAATTTAATTTAAAATTTTCATTGTCTTCAACGTTTTATTCTTGTTTTGTCACCAAACAAATGAATGGGAATAAGTATTACATTATAATATCTTGTATTCATTGTATTACATATTCCTATTCTTATTTAATCACCATTACAGTCTACCAAACGTGCCCTAAGTGCACAACTGAAGAAGAAAGTTTTAAATGCAGCTAAAACTTGAGCTTCCTCCACAACGGCTCTAAATTTTTGTTTTCCTCTTCTTCTTCTTCTTCTTCTTCTCCTTTTTTTTTTTTTTTTTTTCAAATCATTTGGTAACTTCATAGCAGATTTGATTTGAACTTCTTCAGGCGATCAGTGCTAGGTGGAAACATGCTATGCTAATGAGTTTCTTAGTTTAAGTTTTTTTTTTTTTTTTTTTTTTGGCTTAAAATTGCTACCGGCCGAAATGTAAATTTCGGCCGAAATCAACCGAAATGGCCCGAAACTAGCCGGAATTGGACCCAAGGTGGAATGGGTGGTATTACCATTCCAAATTGCATCCCTATAGAAAATATTCCAACCGAAACGGAACCGAATTCTCATGGGTCCACAACAAGGAATTTTCATTCCACCAAGAGTAGCCATAAATTAATAAATTAAAAGATTTTTATGGTGGAACACATCACTTTTGCCTAGTAGTCTATCATTTTATTAAAAAATTTCCACCAATTTAAAATTATTGAATCAGTTAATGATAAAAAAATTAACAAAAACTTTTCTTCACACTGTTTCTGATAAAAAAGCACACGGTTTTTTTATCAAAAAGCAACTGCCAGCTACCTTTTATGGATCCCATCAAACGTTTTTCTTACCTTACCTTTTTGTTTTTTACGGTCCATCACTATATTTCTTTTTTACATTTTCTCAACAAAAATATATATATTACATTTTCTTATCTTAATCATAATTTTCTCCTAGAGATAATTAGATTATACTTTCCAATTAATTTTATTTTCTCTCATTTTTTATTACTTAATTTTAGTATTTATTATTACTGCGCTCTAGTTTAACCACATTAGCAGTCATGTAATTATTCTTTTTCTTTCCTAATTTTCCTATAATTATTTTTTTAACATTTACTCATTTTAGGTGAATTAAAAACTTCATTATTTAACAATCAAAATATCATCTCTCTCTTATTTTCAACTCTTATTATTATTAATTTATCAAATTATTATTACTCTTTCTTCAACCTTTCTCCCTCTTTTTACATTTTCATCTCTCAATATGTGGCATATAATATAACATATAATTTATTCTTAAAATTTAGTGAAGATAATTTTTCTCCTTAAAAATTGAACTATTTCTAAAAGTATGTTCTATCTCTTTTTCTTTACAAATATATCATTCTATCATTTTGGAAGTTCCTTTTTTTTTTTCTTTTCTTTTTTTTTTTTGTTTGAGAAACTTGGGTGTGCTTAATTGATATTATTATTTTGAATTGTCTATATTCTTCAAACTTTTGTTATAGTGTATTACTATAAGAGTAAGAGAGAGTACATGTGATGGACAACTCAAAAAACACACCACCAAAATGTATCAACCCAAAGTAAAGATACAAAAATTAATCAATTTAAAATAGAGTTGCAAGAAAGAATAAATAATTGAGAGAGAGAGAGAGAGAGAGAGAGAGAGTGAGAGAGAATAATCACCTTTTTGGGAGAGAACGTGAGAAAATAGTAAATTTATATAAAAGAAGATGAGTAAAAGAATATTCAAAAGAAAAGGTAAAGTCGTAAATCACAAATTATCAAAGTCATATAATGGTTGCGTTTGTTTCGGTTGAAAATGGATTTGGGAAAACAATTTACACTCTGCCGTATGTTTGGTTGGACATGAAAAATTTGGTCAAACGGAAAATCATTTCCGTTGACTGTAAAATGAGCTTGGCTGAAGTCTAAAATAGATTACAGATCTATTTTACCTTCAAACCATTTCCAAAAAAAAAGAACCGAACTAAGAGAGGGAGAGAGAAAGTGAGAGAGAGCTGCCCACCGTCAGAGAGAGAAAGGCCGGTCACCTAAACTTGAGATTGACTCCACCGTTGTCTGAGCTGTGCCTCTCACTGCCGATCAAGCAAAGATCGATTCCACTCCTCCCTCATCACCGATCCATAAACACCCAAGACCCACCTCTCTGATCTCCAGCCATGCACTGACAAGTACAGGTTGAGCTCCGATCTTGACAACCAACCGCAGGCCATACTCCACTAGGCTCTCCAATGCACTGGCCAATTTGGCCACCACCATCGATTGTCGATCTGGCCGCCACCGACCACCAACCCACTCCACTCCACCCCCGAACCCACCTGATCTAGCCACTGCCGCCTCCATCCACTCTGATCCTCTCTTTCCCTCAATCTCTCACTCTTTCTTCCTCCTTTAACCGAGTTTGTGAATAAAAGATGTTTTTATTTTGATTTTTGGTTGTGTTAAGTGTAAATTTTTAAATTTTCTGTCATAAAATTTGTTTGAGAGCTGAGAAAATGTGTAAAATTTGTAGGAAAATAGCATTTTTAAAATATTAACAAACACCAAAAATTGTTTTCTGGACTATTTTCCATTGCAGAACCAAACACTCGAATTTCATTTTCCTTACGAGAATTCACTTTCCCCTACATTCATTTTACACTCGGAATTCGATTTACATTGAACCAAGCGCAACCTACATAATAGAATAACATTATATCATTATATACTATATAATATCATAGGATAACATCTATCAATTAAAAGAAAATGTATATATATATATATATATATATATAAAATTAAAATACAATAAAATCGCATCAACCTAAAGTAATGTTCAAAACAAAAATTCATCAACCTAAAATAGAGATGTAATAAAGAGTTAAAAATCCACCAAAAGGAATAAAAATACACACACACACACAGAGTATTCACCTTTTTATATGAACAAAATATGGATTGAATGGAAGAGAGAATATCAAAATTTTATAGTAATAAAATGGGAGAAGAAAAGTCAAAATAAAATGAAGATAAATGGATGTGGAGGAATTGTAACGTTAAGGTGTAGAGTAGTGGAAGATAAAAAGGTAAAAGTGAGGAAGAAATGTTGGAAGAAGTTTAATTTTATTTTGAGAAATAAAAAAAGAGAAAAGTAGTTTAAAATGAGAGAGAAAATGTTGGAAATAGGTGGATGATATGGCTACTGATGTGGTTTAATGGAAGCATAGCAATAGTAAATGTTATATTTTAGCTTTTAGATATATATATATATATATATATATATATATATATATATATTCGCATTCTCTCCTAAAAAATGTGATTATTCTCTCTCTCTCTCTCTCTCTCTCTCTCTCTATTATTTATTCTTTCTTGCAACTCTACTTTAGATGTTTTTTTTTTTTTTTTTTTTTTTTTTTTTTGGTATCCCTACTCTAGGTTGATACATTTTGGTTGTATATTTTTTTGAGTTCCCCATCACATGTACTCTCTCTCCCTCTTATTGTTTTGGTTTGAGTTAATTCTTAGATATTTTGAAATTAAAATTTTGTGTTTATATCAAAATACAAGCTACATGGTTATGTATTTTAATGTGCTTATCAATTAATTAAATAATATCCATTGTAAAATTTTTATGAGGTTTAATTATCATGATAATCTCATTAAGAGATTGAGAAATTTGAATAATTAACGGGAAACTTTAAAAAGTTTAGTTTTACCCCCCAAAAAAAGAAAAAAAAAATATATATATATATAACACTATAAAATAAATAAATAAATAAAAGCTTGAAGAATTTAGACCACTGTCTACGCCTCATTTTGTACCCCTTACAACTCGAGCCCCCATTCCCCAATGACGACATCACTCTGAGGCCCAAGGTTGATTTGGGGTCCAATCTTGCAAAATCTTGATTTGAGAAGTTATTTTTGGAAAAATAAACTTATTTTTGGATTAAAAAAGCTACAGGAAAGCCTAAGTGTGCATAGGCATATGCGCATATGCGCACGCATACCCCGAGTATGCGCACATATCTAGGGTTCCATAAACTATGAAAGAAAAGCTTTTTAGACATAAATTCGGGTAGAGTGAATTGCACATCATCTGGGAGCCGCCCCACACCTCCATATGACCACTATAAAAAGCCATAAAAGGCACTTTTAGAAATTACAAAGGAGGACGAAACATACAATATTTTCTAGAAAATGATGAATCAAAGGAGTTTTTTACACAAAAACATCCTCAAGTCAAGTTTTGCTTAGTTGGGACCTATTTTAGTCTTGGCCAAAACAATATTTCCCACGAGGAAACCACTGGTCACGGGCATTTGCACCCACAACAACTTCGAAAAAGAATAATATCCATTAAACATACCCAAGTTTCTTTTCGAAAAAACCCAAAATAATAGAATAATATATTTGTAGATATAGAGATATGGAAAATAATTTTAAAAATAGTTCAATTTTCAAGGAAAACAAATTATCTTCAATAAATTTAGATAATAAATTAAATGATTATATATTCTAACACATAGCGTGAGTCTGCAATTAATATATCTATACTACTATTTAAGGAGTTTTTTCTGTTTGAAACCCTCATTTTTGTGTTCAAAAATTTCCCTGCATCTAACGTTTTAATAGAGACAAAATTAAAGAACAACCCGATAAAATTATATATATAACTTTTTTTTTTTTAGGAAAATACATCTCTAACTTCTTCTTTTTTTAAGAAACAAATACATCTCTAACTTACACCGAAGATATTGCCTATCAATTTAATAAATTAATCTAACAAAACTGCCAAATACAGACAATTGCTTGCCGCTCGCCTTTCTTTCCCCCTCAGAAACATCTTCCGATTTGAGTCTGACAAAAACTTCTCCTTCTTTGTTTTTGTCTCCCCAATTCTGCAGTCTTTTTATTTTTAAAGAAAAATTAAAGATGAAGTCCCCCACTTACTATGTGTGCTATTGGCCGAGAACACTTAACTGTGTGGGCTCTTCTAGTATTACCATTGTACAAGTAGTTTCCATTCCACTTCCTTTTTCTTTCGAGTTCTTTTTTATTTGAAATTCAGTCGAAGTTATAAAAATTTCTTCATGTCTTTTTTTAACAGAATCTTTAAATATTTCTTCATGGTTTGATTTTGATTTTGAAAGATGAATTTTTGGCTGTAATCTGTATGTTAAATTCTAACACTGTACAAATATCAACTATATACCGATTAGCAATCAACAAACCTTATTTACTTTTTTTTTTCCCTCTCTTTTAGGTAGCATTCAAATTATGAAGAAGTCGCTTACTACTATTGCGAGACTTACTGCATAATTTCTAATCTATTGTTTACCGGCCTTGATCAATAATTTTAAGAAGTCTATTGGCTCAATTGTTTATTAGATCCAGTTTCGTTGAAGAGACTTGGTTTGGGGTCTCTGGTATATGATGACTCAAACCTTTGCAATTATATATTTTGCCCACAAAGTTTAAAGCAACAAAGTTGATCATTTAGTAATTAGTGTCATTTGAGAAGTGAAACCAAATAGAAGAGCCTCTAAGCATATCTAAATTACGATAAATGAAAATTATTAAACTTTAGAAAAAAGAAAAAAATAAATAGAACAACCTCTAAGCATAGGTATGAGTGCGTGCTTAGAGGCTAATAACTATATAATAATTTGACAATATGTTGTTCCATATCACACGGTTTAATTGAGGGAAAAAAACAAGCAAACAAACTTGATTCTTTTTTGCATTGGCTTCTTGGTGTATATGCATTCTGGAACACTAGTGGCAGTACCCTACCCGCCGGAAGGCAGCAAATCGGGAAGGGAAAAAAGTAATTGGGTGGGATCCCCAAAAAGTAAACTTGCAGTGCACCTTAAGACCCTTAAGACCAACATCGCTCTTCGCAAATACTTCGAAACTTTTCCATCTCTTTTAATCGAATCAGCTTTTAATTTTGTTAGTGACAAATTCTTTAGCGTCAAACGGTTATTATCTTGTTGCTCAATATCCTTCCAGCTATCGATGACCCATTTCATTGAGCAATTCACATGAAAATGGCAATTGTCATTTTCGGTCTTGGACACATAAGACCAACCTGGGATGCCCCGGACACCATTTGGAAGCTCCTTCTTCTTGCAAAATATGCACCTTTTTTTTGGCACCTTATTGCACAGCTGGAATTTCACACCATCAATTTCCTTTTCATTCTTGAGGTTGCTGCAAAATGGATGCAAATCCCACCCCTTCGCTTCACAGTGGTAAACAAAGCCTTTTACACCCATTCCACATGCATCACAAAATCGCTCCTCCTCTCCTGGCGTTTTTTTGAGGAATTTGAAGGTGTATCCCGGAAAAAAGTCATGGGAAGTTGTGGGGGAGGGGAACAAGCATTCCCTATGGAGTTCAACGTTGTCACGTTTGTATCTTGATCTATAACCCGACTCCTTGCATCCATCACACCAGTATGGCTTTCGACAATTTTCCTTCTCAAACTTGTGCGCTCGGTAGCCAGAGTGAGTTCTCGGCTTAGTGGGCTTGTGCCCTTGGCGGCTAGATTGAGGTATTCTTTTAGGGGTCTCGTGCACTTGGTGGCTAGATTGAGGTATCCTTTTAGGGGTCTTGTGCTCTCGGTGGCCAGAGTGAGTCTTTGTAGCCTTCTTTTTGATAACTGCTCCAGGCATTGTGAGTAAAGTGATACCTACAAGCAAGACAAATATTTGGTTTTAGAAAGTTGAGGTTATAATATCATCTTGCATTTCTAGTTTGCACAGATGTATCATTAGGGAACAAAAGGCGTTGCTATATGACTAGAACTACGCTTATTGCATCTGAAACTATTTTAAGCATGTGTATAGCTCTGGAAACCATTAAAGTGCTCTAGCAATGATATTCCTCTCCAAAGCAACCAAATATTTGCAAAAGATAATAAAGGAGCTTCTAGTTAGTTACGATCCCACAACACAGCTCTTGGAGCAGGAGAGATACTGTCTCATTTGTTTGGCAAAATATTTTTTCCTTCAAACATACCTTGAGCTTCGTAGCCATGTTTTCTTATGGCTAGATTAGTGGCACCCGGATGGTTTATTGTATCTAATTAGATATAGTCACAAACAAATTTAAGGCCACTTGAAGTAATCTACTAACAAATTTTGTTAATAAAACTGTATTAGCTTCTTTTTTTTTTTTTTTTTTTGAGAAACCATAAAACTGTATTAGTTTGAATGCTTGATCATCAAATCAGCCTAGTCATGAACTAAAAATCAGAAGACAAATACCCTACAATAACATTCAAAATACCATCCCTATCCCAACTGCCCCACCTTTCACAATTCACAACCCAACATTAAAAAAACAAAAAGCCAGCAATTCAAGAAGAATAACACACAACAAGGCCATGATTTATTCAGATAAAAGCAACTGGAAAATTAATCAAAAAAAAAAAAAAAAAAAAGCACAAAAGTAGAAGATATTAGAGAGAGCGGTTGAGGCACACTTGACTTGAGTAGACTTCACCGAATTAGATCAAGAATAGAATAGAATACTTACAACAGATTCAAGAAAGCGTAACCAAAATCTGAGTGCTCCTCGGGTAGCCCTCTTTACTGAAACCCTCAAATTCAAGCCCAGAAAAAATCCCAAAAATCAAACCAGACGAAAATGCGATATCTGAATCAAAAGCACGAAGAAGCTGAGAAATGAATTTAAGATGAAAATGAAACAAGAGGGGTTGTTTATATATAGGATTGGTTAGGGACTTTAAATATATATATATATATAGGCATTTGTTACGCACACGGTTATGCCAACGTCGTGGCTTTTTGCATAGAAACTTAAAATAAGTACAAAAAAGAGTACTTGTTTGATTTTGCCAACCGAGTCTTTAAGTGGCCGGATCTAAGAGCATCTCTCTAGTGATAAGTTGAAAAAAGAGTGCCTGTTTGATTTTGCCAACCGACACCGACACCATAAAGGCCCCCATTTTTCAGTAGAAAAAAATTTTTGTACCAGTTAAAAAATAAATAGTGATATTTAGTATGTAGGGGTTAGGTAAAAAAGGGGCTTCTTAGAAGCTTCTTACTTTATAAGGATCTGTTTAGATACAACTTATTTTTACTGAAACTGAAAACTAAAAACTGAAAACACTGTAGCAAAATAATTTTTAAATCTATGAATAGTGCCGTGGGATCCGTGAACAATGCATGAACAATGCGTAAATAGTGTTTTTTGTCTCCTGCACTAAGAGCATCTCTAGCATATTTTTCAAATTTTTGTACTGTTTGAAAAATAAATAGTGATATTTAGCTTTTACCTACATACTTTTTCAAATATAAATAGTGATTTTTACTAAAAACTTCTCTTAGGATGAATTTGGATTAGTTGCACTCTAAGATTAGATGCCCGTACAGCCCCAATGAAATTGAAAATGTGTTAGACATATAAACAACATTAAGTTTAATTTTTAAACTATAATTAACACATGGACAAATTTAAGAATAAATACAATTAGATACAATTTTTTTTAGTATGACCATTGACCATGACCTTTTTTCTTATTTTTTTCTTTTTTTCTTTTTTTTAGAAGAATAACCATTACCAATTTATGTACTCTTCTTTAAAAAATTAAAAAAAAAAAAAAAAAAAAAATTTAAGGACAACCAGCTTAAGGAAAAATTTGCTCAAAACTTTTTTCGTATTTGGGAACAACTTATTTAGATTTTTTGATAAAGAAAATTTAATGAAAGTGTACTTCAAAAAAATAAAGTTTTAAAAAATTATACATAAAAAAATTGCAAAATTTAAAAAGCTAACTTATAAGCTAGTCCCAAACACACGACAAAAAATTTTAAGGCTTGAACTAATTGAAAGTCTAGATGACCCTCTTCGAACCAATTGTATGCACCAAGGACTTAAACTTTGAGTTTTGACCCCTTCCAAACGACTGTAACAGGAACACTTTTTTTATATTTTTTGTTGAGAAAACAAGTAACAGGAACTTATGTCCTCTATGGCTCTATATAGGCCTCAATATCAGTATACACAACTTTTATATATATATATATATATATAGAATCAGTATACATAATAACTAGATAATTAGATAAGTACAAAAAATATCTCTCATAAGAAGTTATCGATATTTTTTTTAAGGAAAAAAAAAAGGTTCTTAAAGTAGCCGACGTTCCACGACGCGTTTCCTTATGTACGAAGTTTATTGAAGGGGTGAGCCAAATGAAAGAGATTTCTTCAAATTTTCAATCAATTTACTAACCGATAACTGCTCCGTAGAATGTGCACATAGGAAAAAATCAAAGTGAAAGGTGCCATGCAAATCACGGATTGATGGTGCTATCTGACAACATAGGAAGATTTTCGACAATTACAACAATGTTTGGCCTGCATCCATTAACCATTCATTTTTTTTTTAATTATTTATAAAAATTTGAAAAGTTAATTATTTTTTTATTTTTTCATAAAAAAAATTTTAAAATGGTTTATTAATCTATTAACTATTTATTTTTTGAAATTGTTTATGAAAATTTAAAAAAGTTGTCAAAAAAAATTAATCACTTTTTCAAAACAAAATTTCCTTAAATGGTTGTAAAACTCTTACAACAACATTAACTTCTATTTGAAGTACTGCGTAGGAATCAAAATCAGGATCAAGATCAAGGTTCAAGTTTTCAAAAAAAAAACTCCTAATCACCTATTATTGTAGCCCATGTCACAAAGTCTTCCTCAATTATTATTATCTTTCTTAAATTAAATTCAAGCTCATGTGAAAAAAGGAAACAAAAAAAAAAATGTTTTTTGAGGAGTGCACTCGGAAAGATGCAATCAGGTTAATTTGGAATAAAAATGATAATGGTCATTTGCTTTTTTTTCATTTCTTTTTTCATAACTATGGACAATCAAAATCCTATTCTTCCTCTTGTTTCCCAAACCCAAGTTATATGGTTATTAAATTATTAGATTGATACAAATATTTTGGTTGATCCATGGCATTTTTTTATGCATTCACATGAAAAAAAAAACACACACACACACAAGCTTAGATATCAACCAAATTGACTTGAAGTTGACTCCTATTAGCAAACGTAGTCACTTGCGTGATTCCATGGGATTCATTTCATTAAAGGGGGAAGCTTTTCTGCCAATTCCAACCAAAAGATTAGACAACTATTCACGTTCTTCTTTTTTTCTTTTATTTCGTGTCAAAAGTGGTTTCCATGTGCTGTGTGTTCACTGGCAATTGTGTTTGAATCTTGATTGATTGAGAAACGTCTCTTGTACGTTTCACTATTTTTGCTTGACAGTGTTAAAAGAAGGGAGAATGTAATCCATCTGACACGGAAAGGAGACTTTTTTTTTTTTTTTTTTTTTTGATAAGTGACACGGAAAGGAGACTTGTTTTCTTATTTGAAAAGGATTTGTTGCAAATTAAGCAGGCTGGCTCAACAATTTTGAGGGCCTTAGACGAAAATTTTAAGTGGATTCTTTTTTTAACTTTAAAGTCTAAATTTGTACAAATAAAAATTAATTTATTACATGGTTCAATAAATTAGTATCACTATAATACAAATGAGTTGATATAATACACATCAAATAATTAATTAGTGTGATAATCTATATATATATATAAAACCGAAGCTTTTGAAGCTCCCACAATTTTCGACGTCAGCACAATATTTAAATACAATATTTAAATTAAATATATATAAAATCGAAGCTTTTGAAGCTCCCACAATTTTCCACGTCAGCACAATATTTAAATACAATATTTAAATTAAATTAAATTTTCCACCTCATCACTGTTTTCTTTTTCCAATGCAAATTAGACTTCTACCCAAATAAGGACACTTTTCCACCGCCTCTACTCTCTCCTATTTAAGAATTACTTGCGTAGAAAACCTAAGCCCCAAAACACAATTTTCTTCTTAAAACTTATTTTTCTTCAAGAATTTTTTTGAGGGCGGCTCATGCTTCACAATTCACATATTCCACTTATGTATTGGACTCCTCTCCTTCTTCGATCAATGCATCAAGGTTAGGGTTATTTGATTTGTTCAATAAAAATTATAGATTTGTTGCTTTTTCTTATAAGTTTGTCAATTGTTGTTTTGTTTATTTAATTGCTAGGCCTGAATCTTTTAATTAAATCTTCAAATTTTTTTTAACCTTTTAAAAGTTTTAATATTTTGAATTTTAACATTTAAAAGGTAACTCATATTTCTCTAATATTTCTATGTTGTGTAGACATATTTTTTTTGTTTATTATATTTGCATAATTTTGGTATTTGTCAAAAGTAAGTTACCAATCCCTGAGGACGATACTCTTCTCATCACTTTACTATAAAACTACGATACTGTGCACTTGCAGTTTTGCAGCGTTCACTCACCAATATTAGCTAATAACAATCTATTACTTAAGATTTATTGTGAAAATATTTTAGTAGCATTTCTTATTTTTTATATTATTTTTCCTTTCTTAATTTCATCCATACGTTTTTTTTTTTTTTCTCTTGGTTTTTTCTCCACCACACACGTATCCCACTCCTATCTCTATCTACTCTTCTTTTTCTTTTTCTAGTTCATTTCAGGAGTCTTTTGGCTAAATATTGCAAAAAAATGGAGTTTATTATTGTTATAGTCACTGTTCAAAGTTATTTAGCAAAATGAGAAGAGAGACTGAATTTCAGCAACATCGTTGCTAAAATTGTAAGAAAAAGTATGATAGAGAAGAAAGTTGACTGATGTGACTGAGAGGGAGTAAAAATGAATTTCGATAATGGTATTATCGAAATTCATTCCACTGCCCAAGCTTTGCTTGTGAAGTGCTCTAGTGGGAGTGCCTGAATGATTTACCAATTGTGACAACCAAGTTGCCAAAATTGTAGGGAATTGAGGAGAGAGAAAAAATGAATTGTGGCAACCAAGTTGCCAAAAATAGGAGGGGAAAAAAAAAAAAGAACTGTGGTTGCTGAAATTTGGGGAGGAATTAAAAAAAAAAAAAAAAAAAAAGTGTTACGTCCACAATATTTTTATAACATTTTCACAACAAATAACAGGTGATTAGTTGTTGTAAGGACTCAATTCATAACGACCCTAAAGTAATGTTGGGTTCGTATGTAAAAGGCTCAAACAATATAATTTGTAGAGTGTGGGTTTGAAAGACTAGGCCTTGGTCACCGGACAGCGGTTTGGGTGACTCCAGTCGCTGAACCTCGTCCGAGGAGTGTGTGGAGCTTTGTGCTCTTATAATCCTGCTTTTTCTGGGACTCCATGGTTTGGGAGACGGGTTGTTCCCCTTCCCCTGTACTGCCTCTCTTTACTTTTTATACCGGCATTTACCCTCTCTCTAACGTCCACGTGTAAGCTCAATTTTCTAGGATTTAAGACTTGTCCTGTCAGCTCATACCTAGAGTGGTTGGGGGTGGTTGTAAAAGCTGAAGAGCATAGTCCTGGCAGGTGCAGAATGCTTTATTGCAGTACTGGCAGCCTTTTACTTGGGTTGCTCCTGCACTGTGCTCGCCCTTCCTTTTAGGGACACTACGGGATGCCGAGCACAAGGTAGTCCTCGGCCATATCCTTAGGCCATTCTGGACTTCCATGGTGCATCCTCGGCAATATCTCTCCTCGGCCCAGGTCTTGGGCTTTAATATAAAATGGGTCAGGGTCATAAACTCTCTAACCCCACAATAGCACCTCAAAATCCTGCTGTCCGACTTCTTAGTCGGAGAGGAGGGTTTTGATGATGCCAAGTTTTTATTACAGTTTGTCTAGATTTGCCCTTCATTAATGTCGGTTTCTCTTCATCTGCCTAGGAAATGCGCCTGGTTACGAGACATTCTTTTAGATTTACTCACGATGCGCTCCTGCCGTTTCAGAGTACGAGGCGCGTCTTTAATGAATTCCCTTTACAAGGCCACTCAAATCCGACGGTTATAGACGGCGTTGGGGAGTTGAGTGGATACTGTCTCGTTTGCAGCTCTTCTTGGAAATCTGTATGGATTAAATGCCACCAAACTTGCCTTCCATATAAGAAGCAAGGCAAGAGGTTACTTCCTTTACATAGAGACCCTTTAATCTTTCTAAAGTCTTAAACCTCCAGCTATGCTCAAAGTTTTCCTTATCAGCTCAATCAAACCTTAAAGTGTGATATGTCTGAGGGAAAAGCGGGGGTGAAGAAACCACATTCTCTCCAGATGCACCGTGTCCCTCTGAAGCTTAAGATGGCTCGGTCAGGGTAGGGTAGGCAGAGACTCAAGATATTTTTCATCCTCCTTCAACCAAAATTCGAAGCAGGTGCTAATTGCATCAAATTTTTGGTGCAACCGAGTTGGGGTTGCTCATCATCAATACCATCCGCTCTTTTTCGAGCATAGATAATATGGCACCAGTGTGATAGGAGTCAAGGCTGACACAGGGATTAAGTATCCCTACTTCTTCCTCTCTTCCTTCACTGGTGCCTCCTTTTGACTCCCCTTCTTCTTCTTTCCCATCACCGGGTCCATCCTGGTACATTTACTTCTTCCTCCTCTTCTCCTCTTCCATCAAAAGGGGTCACCCTTTCATACATAATCACTACTGGAGCAGAGTTTAGAAAGATTTGTCGTTTCCTTGTATATATATATATATATATATATATTTTTTTTTTTTTTTTTTTTGTTTTGTAATTAGCTTCCTATATAGGCTTGTTTAAGCCCCTCATTGTACACTGTACTACTTCTTTATATTAATAAAAGTTGACATTATTTTACTCTATGTATTCTTTCTTTTCTGCAATAGTTATGCTGTGAATGGATGCGCTATTATATGACTTTTTTTTTTTTTTGCTATGAACAATACTTAGGGCCGAAACCCTTGTTAAGAAAAAGATATCTTTCTGAGCTTATCGAAACTATTCGGCACAATAATGCCAACCTGAAAAAAGTTACATACCCCAGACTAACCAAGATGACAGCTGAATGCTCGGCACTGTGTAGGAGGTAATCATCCGAGGATGGGCAACCTAAAATGAACTGCCCATGCAAGTCACCAAGTACTAGGGTGCTTCGCCACCTTCCTAATAACCTTCATAGCCTTAGCCTTTTTTTCGCATCCAGTCTGAGGACTGAGGTATGACTGTACCGAACTTAAACGATCTGCGGAGAAGTCAGGATCTTCATTCCATCAAGGACTTAACCCGAATTTTAGTAAATAATCTTCTTGTAGGTCTGAGCAATCTAGAATTCTCCTTAGGTGGTTGGTTTCCCCATAGGTTTTAGCCCGAGGACCATACAATACCTTGATTCTGTCCAAATCTTAGCTTTTTAAGTAGTTGGTTTCCCCATAGGTTTGAGTCCGAGGACCATGCAATACCTTGGTTCTGTCCAAAACTTAGCTTTTTAAGTAGTCGGTTTCCCCATAGGTTTGAGTCCGAGGACCATGCAATACCTTAGTTCTATCCAAAACTTAGCTTTTTAAGTAGTCGGTTTCCCCATAGGTTTGAGTCCGAGGACCATGCAATACCATGGTTCTGTCCAAAACTTAGTTTTTTTAACTAGTTGGTTTCCCCATAGGTTTGAGTCCGAGGACCATACAATACCTTGGTTATGTCCAAAACTTAGCTTTTTTAAGTAGTTGGTTTCCCCATAGGTTTGAGTCCGAGAACCATGCAATACCTTAGTTCTGTCTAAAACTTAGCTTTTTAAGTAGTTGGTTTCCCCATAGGTTTGAGTCCGAGGACCATGCAATACCTTGATTCTATCCAAAACTTAGCTTTTTTAAGTAGTTGGTTTCCTCATAGGTTAAGTAGTTGGTTTCCCCATAGGTTTGAGCCCGAGGACCATGCAATACCTTGATTCTATCCAAAACTTAGCTTTTTTAAGTAGTTGGTTTCCCCATAGGTTTGAGTCCGAGGACCATGCAATACCTTGGTTCTGACCAAAACTTAGCTTTTTAAGTAGTTGGTTTCCCCATAGGTTTGAGTCCGAGGACTATACAATACCTTGGTTCTGTCCAAAACTTAGCTTTTTAAGTAGTTGGTTTCCCCATAAGTATGAGTCTGAGGACCATACAATACCTTGGTTCTGTCCAAAACTTAGCTTTTTAAGTATGGGGGGGTTAGCCCCTTGGGGGATTAGCCCCTCGGTCCAGGTGTGGGACATTAATCCGAAGTTGAAAGCCCCTAGAACCGTCCGCATTACTAACGTTTCGAAGCGCAACCCCTAGTGGAACTTTATGTTAAGACACAACAACGGGCTGCTGGAAGTGATGGAAGGACTTTCTCGTTCTGCCGCCTGGACCAACACACAAGTCTTTCCCTCAGACGACGCCAATTGTAAGGACTCAATTCATAACGACCCCAAGGTAATGTTGGGTTCGTACGTAAAAGGCCCAAACAATATAATTTGTAAAGCGTGGGTTTGAAAGGCTAGGCTTTGGTCACCAGACAGCGGTTTGGGTGACCCCGGTCGCTGAACCTCGTCCGAGGAGTGTATGGAGCTTTGTGCTCTTATTATCCTCCTTTTTCTGGGACTCCATGGTTTGGGAGACGGGTTGTCCCCCTTCCCCTGTATTGCCTCTCTTTACTTTTTATACTGGCATTTACCCTCTCTCTAGCGTCCACGTGTAAGCTCAATTTTCTAGAATTTAAGACTTGTCCTGTCAGCCCATACCTAGAGTGATTGGGGGTGATTGTAAAAGCTGAAGAGCATGGTCCTGGCAGGTGCAGAATGCTTTATTGCAGTACTGGCAGCCTTTTACTTGGGCTGCTCCTGCACTGTGCTCGCCCTTCCTTTTAGGGACACTATGGGATGCCGAGCACAAAGTCATCCTCGACCATATCCTTAGGCCGTTCTGGACTTCCATGATGTGTCCTCGGCAATATCTCTCCTCGGCTCAGGCCTTAGGCCTTAATATAAAATGGGCCGGGGTCATAAACTCTCTGACCTCACAGTTATTATTAGTTCAAATTTGAATTTAACGCTGAGATTACTTTTTTAATCCAACAATAACAACTAATAACAACCTATCATTTAGGATTTGTTGTAAAAATGGTGTGCACATATCATTTCTCAAAAAAAAAAATGGCAATTGATTTGTGGTAATGGCATTGTCAAAATAGGAAATTGGAGGAGAGAGAGAGAGCTGTCTGAATTAAAAAAAAAAAATATATATATATATATATATATAGTACAACTATTCTTATTCTTCAGTAGTTTTTTTTTTTTGACCTGTTTTGTGTGTATGTCATGTTCCTTCCTTTCGTATTGTAAGTGTGTCAATCAACCAATCACCTCAACTCCTCATCTGATTCTTATTCTCTGCTTAGAATATATTCATTGATCCTTCCCAATAAAACTACCTATTCATATCATGCCTAAATCTATCTCAGAGATTCTTTTTTGTCTTTTTATTTCTCCTCCCTCACTGAAGGATTGCATCTCCTCACAAAGTACCCTTGACTGAAGCAGTTTGGTTTGTGTGTATGTCATGTTCTTTCATTTCGTATTGTAAAAGTGCCCTATGAAATAAATAATGATAAATTCAAGTACAATGAGTACATTGATTCTTATTCTAAAAAAAAGTACATAGATTCTTACAATACAAAATGGAAGAAAAAAATGATTAATGTGCACGCTGTAAACAAAACAATAAAAAAAAAAAAAACTAAAACTAAAACTAAAAAAGTACATAGATTCTTATAGAAGAAAAAAATGATTGATGTGCATGCTGTAAACAAAATTAAAAAAAAAAAAGAAAAAAAAAGAAAAAAAAAAAAAAGAAAGAAAGTATATAGATTCTTACAATAGGGAAGAAAAAAATTATTGATGTGCACACTGTAAACCAAAAAAAGTAAATAACGTACATAGATTCTTACAATACGGAACAAAAAAATGATTGATGTACACGTTGTAAACACAAAAAAAAAAAAAAAAAAGCAAAGAAAGTACGTAGATTCTTGCAATACGAAAGAAAAAAAATTATTGATGTGCACGCTGTAAAGAAAAAAAGCAAAAAAAGTACATAGATTTACAATACAGAAGAAAAAAATGATTGATGTGCACGCTGTAAACAAAAAAAAAAAGCAAAGAAAGTACGTGGATTCTAATGTGCACACTGTAAAAAAAAACAAAAAACAAAAACAAAAACAAAGAAAGTACATAGATTCTTACTATATGGAAGAAAAAAATTATTTATGTGTACGCTGTAAACAAAAAAAAAAAAAAAAAAAAAAAAAAAAAAGTACATAGATTCTTACAATATGGAAGAAAAAAAATTATTGATGTGCACACTGTAAACCAAAAAAAACAAAGAAATTGAGATTTTTGCAGAGATTCTTTATAGTGAATATATGTTTATAGTTAAGTAATTTATTTGTATTAGAGTGTCCCATCTGTGTTGTGTTGTATTTGGTCAATTGCGTATCTAATTATACAGTTTAAAATCTAAGAATTTAACTGATATGAAACTTGCATCCTATTTAAATAGCACTAATGTTACTGAAATTTCCACAGTTTTTATTTTCTACTCTTTTTCCCTATAAATTTAAATAGCACTAAAATAAAAAAAAAAAAGTTGTTGAAATGGTGGTGTGGGCTGAACTGAAAAAGGTTTTTGGGCTGAAGCAAAAACGTTCTGAACTGAAAAAAGAGGTTTTGAGCTGAACTGAAAAATGTTTTGGGCTGAGGCAAAATGTTTTGGGCTTTTTGGGCTGTATTAGGCTGCAACAAGTTTTGGGCTGGACTTTAAAAATGTAGGGCTAAAAGAAGAACAAAAAAAGGAGGCGCTAAGAAAGGAGAAAAAGGGGCGCTTAACAAGAAAAGAAGGGCTGAACAAAAAGTAAGGTACGCTGAAGCAGAAGAGAGCGCTAAAACTGAAAAGAAAAAGAAAAAAGTGGCGCTGAACAGAGAAACAAGAAAGTGGTGCTGAAACAGAAAAGAAGAAAGAGGGCTGAACAAATAAAGAGGGCTGAAGCAGAAAAGACACTAAAAAAGATTCTTTTGCGTTCATTTTTTCCTTCAAATCTTCTCAGAAAAATTATGGTGAATTCGTTTATGTTGAATTTAATTTTTAGCATGAACTAAATTTTCTTTATTCTAGGAAAACGATGTAATCTAGTTCCGAACTATGCTTGCTTTTCTATGTTAATTTGAACAATTTCTCTTCACGTTTGTCTGATTTATTCTAAGCTTATTGCTTCTAATTAACTGGCCATTAATTAGATGATTGTAATCTTGTGATTTGCTGTCGAAAGAGGGAATTATAGGATAGATCTTGAATATTTCAACATAGGTAAATATAGAGATCGAAAGACTTGTATGAACCTATGTAGTATTAAAATCATTGGTCTTAATGCTTTCTTGCTTTATTAAATTGCATACTCTTGTGTAAATTGATGAACACGAATGTTTCCAATTGACTGTCGAAAGAGGCTTTTGGAAGAGTTTGGAGATTGCTAACAAACAGAGAGAATTAAATTCAATTAGCTAGATGAGTAAAGCATAGTGTGGTATTAGGTGAAATCGATTTCCTAGAAGTTTCTTTCTCATTAAGTTGATTTTCAAGCAACATCTTTCTTTTCCTTTGCGTATCTTTTATTTAAATTGATTTTATTTTCAATTCCAATTACAAAAACCTTAGTGACTTCTCTAGATAAAATCAAGATTAGCATAATTTTGGTATTTGTCAAAAGTAAGTTACCAATCCCTGAGGACGATACTCTTCTCATCGCTTTACTATAAAACTACGATACTGTGCACTTGCAGTTTTGCAACGTTCACTCACCAATATTAGCTAATAACAATCTATTACTTAAGATTTATTGTGAAAATATTTTAGTAGCATTTCTTATTTTTTATATTATTTTTCCTTTCTTAATTTCATCCATACCTTTTTTTTTTCTCTTGGTTTTTTCTCCACCACACACATATCGCACTCCTATCTCTATCTACTCTTCTTTTTCTTTTTCTAGTTCATTTCGGGAGTCTTTTGGCTAAATATTGCAAAAAACGGAGTTTATTATTGTTATAGTCATTGTTCCCGTTATTTAGCAAAATGATGAGAGAGACTAAATTTCAGCAACACCGTTGCTGAAATTGTAAGAAAAAGTATGATAGAGTAGAAAGTTGAGTGATGTGACTGGGAGGGAGAAAAAATGCATTTTGATAATGGTATTACCAAAATTCATTCCAATGCCCAAGCTTTGCCTGTGAAGTACTCCAGTGGGAGTGCCCGAATGATTTACCAATTGTGGCAACCAAGTTGCCAAAATTGTAGGGAATTGAGGAGAGAGAAAAAATGAATTGTGGCAATCAAGTTGCCGAAAATGGGAGGAAAAAAAAACTAATTGTGGTTGCCGAAATCTGGGAAGGAATTAAAAAAAAAAAGTGCTACGTCCACAATATTTTTATAACATTTTCACAACAAATCACAAGTGATTAGCTGTTATTAGTTCAAATTTGAATTTAACACTGAGATTACTTTTTTAATCCAATAATAAGAACTAGTAACAACCTACCATTTAGGATTTGTTGTAAAAATGGTGTGCACATATCATTTCTCAAAAAAAAATGGCAATTGATTTGTGGCAATGGCATTGCCGAAATACGAAATTGGAGGAGAGAGAGAGAGCTGTCTGAATTAAAAAAAAAAAAAATATATATATATATATATATAGTACAAATATTCTTATTCTTCAGTAGTTTTTTTTTACCTGTTTTGTGTGTATGTCATGTTCCTTCCTTTCATATTGTAAGTGTGTCAATCAACCAATCACCTCAACTCCTCATCTGATTCTTATTCTCTGCTTGGAATATATTCATTGATCCTTCCCAATAAAACCACCTATTCATATCACGCCTAAATCTATCTCAGAGATTCTTTTTTGTCTTTTTATTTCTCCTCCCTCGCTAAAGGATTGCATCTCCTCACAAAGTACCCTTGACCGAAGCAGTTTGGTTTGTGTGTATGTCATGTTCTTTCATTTCGTATTGTAAAAGTGCCCTATGAAATAAATAATGATAAATTCAAGTACAATGAGTACACTAATTCTTATTCTAAAAAAAAGTACATAGATTCTTACAATATGAAATGGAAGAAAAAAATGATTGATGTGCACGCTGTAAACAAAACAAAACAAAACAAAAAAACTAAAAAAGTACATAGATTCTTATAGAAGAAAAAACTGATTGATGTGCACGCTGTAAACAAAATTAAAAAAAAAATAAAAAATAAAAAAAAAACAAAAAAAACAAAGAAAGTATAGAGATTCTTACAATAGGGAAGAAAAAAATTATTGATGTGCACACTGTAAACCAAAAGAAGTAAATAAAGTACATAGATTCTTACAATACGGAACAAAAAAATGGTTGATGTGCACGATGTAAACAAAAAAAAAAAAAAAAAAAAAAAAAAAAAAAAAAAAAAAACAAAGAAAGTACATAGATTCTTATGTGCACACTGTAAACAAAAAAAAAAAACAAAAAAAAAAAGCAAAGAAAGTACATAGATTCTTACAATACGAAAGAAAAAAAATTATTGATATGCACGCTGTAAACAAAAAAAGTACATAGATTTACAATACGGAAGAAAAAAATGATTAATGTGCACGCTGTAAACAAAAAAAAAGCAAAGAAAGTACATGGATTCTTATGTGCACACTGTAAACAAAAAAAAAAAAAAAAAAAAAAAACAAAGAAAGTACATAGATTCTTACAATATGGAAGAAAAAAATTATTTATGTGCACGCTATAAACAAAGAAATACATAGATTCTTACAATACGGAAGAAAAAAATGATTGATGTGCATACTGTAAACCAAAAAAAACAAAGAAATTGAGATTTTTGCAGAGATTCTTTGTAGTGAATATATGTTTATAGTTAAGTAATTTATTTGTATTAGAGTGTCTCATCTGTGTTGTGTTGTATTTAGTCAATTGTGTATCTAATTATACAGTTTAAAATCTAAGAATTTAACTGATATGAAACTTGCATCCTATTTAAATAACACTAATGTTACTGAAATTTCCACGGTTTTTATTTTCTACTCTTTTTCCCTATAAATTCCATCAACCTTCTTCTCCACTCTTATTCCCCTCATAATTCTACCAACCATTTTCAATTCATGCATGCCATACATTCTACAAACAACTATAAAGAACAACACTTGCAAATATCTATCCGTTCTTTATCTCTTACAACGTGAGTTACATCTCTTAAGTAGTTACTTTTCTTTTTATAATATTCTTGTTGATATGTTTTAGGGGCATAGCTAAGCATGAAAATCTTGTTTTTGTTAAATTATTTGTTCATGCAAATCTTGTTTTTGTATTATATGTTTTGCAATATGAACTGATTTGTATGATATCTTTTAAATTATTTGTCCATGAATTCTTGCCTAAAATTTCATATAGCAAAAATATATTTCAAAATTGACATATATTTCCTTAAACAAATACTTAGTTTGTTGGCTTATAATATACAAGTATGCTATAAGAAAACCAAAAAAAAAAAAAAAAAAGGTTAGTATATGCTCATAAACCTTAATATCTAAGTTTTAGGTATAACAATAACAAAGAAAATTGTACGATATTAGAAATTTGTTTGATAATTATCATATGGATGCATGAGAACATTATATAATCTGTCTTGTTTTAGAAGAAGCAAAATGAAGAGCTACATAAAATAATTAACGTAACCATAACAGATCTTTTTAAATGTTAATGTTTTGCTAAGTTACTTAAGAAAAGGGAAACAAAAAATAATTTTAACTACTATGATGGACAGTAATAAATTATCAATGAACCAATCCTCTTTAATAGAATTCTCTCAACTCTAGCTATTTAAACATTGAATTTTTCTAATGGATTACCTTCTTGTATTGCATTGTAATGGTTGTGTAGTGTTAATATATTAATACTATTATTATGTTTTAGTGTAGATGACAGAAAAGTTGTTCATTTTTCTCATCCATTCCAGTGAAATAATTAAACATGGCAAAAATGGGGTTTATTACGAAGGGCCACCTCCTTTTATGCTTCCATTAAGCCGGGGTGTTACATTTGAAGATCTATGTGATGGAGTAGCATCCATGCTTCATATAAACAGAGAAGATTCAAAACTGACTATTTGGTATAGATTTCCTTTTCAATGTCATCCACATCCTGTGACTTACCAGCAAGTTTTGGTAAAAAATGATAATGGTGTCAATGCAATGTTCGATATGTTAGACCGCCAATATGGATTTGTAGGTGCAGAGTTATACGTGGGTGTAGAGCCCATAAGAAGCCACCAAGATGTTTTTCCATTCGATATGCCAATGAAGGACCGAGTGCATCGTTTAGTTATTCACATGGCAGGCACTTCCATGATCCATATGCCATTCATACTGGTTATTATTCTGAAGATGCGGCGCATTCCCCAATCAACATTGGTGGTGCTGACTATCATGCTTTATATACCCATATTGCAACTGAGGACCAACATGTTCCTTATCGGCCAATGAACACCAGTGATGCTAACTATGACAATCCAACTGAGCATGTCACACAAGAGACTACTTGTTTTGATTTTGAAGCTCAGTATGACCAAACCGCCACTCAGAGAGCTGCTAATGATCCCAATGATACACACCGCATAGCTGCTACTACTGAAAATGCGGTCCATACATTATCAAAAAGGATGTGGGCCATGGATAATGATGACCAAATTGATGACGATGAGGTCCTTGATGATGTTAGAGATGAACAGGAGCCTCTCAATAAACCTAATCATGACAATAGTCTAGCTATGGCATTCCATCAACCTTCACCACTAAGCTTTTCACAAAACACGTGGGATAATATGATCGATCCAACCCCACCATTTGAAAAGCCCACTCAGAGTACTTGGGACCCTACCCAAGAGTTTTATGTGGGCTTGCTTTTTGCCAATAAGGATGAACTACAAGTTACTGTTAAACACTATCACATCAAGAGGAACCAAACATTTTGTGTGAAAGAGTCAGATCCAGCATGTTGGTCTGTAAGGTGCAAACATTGTTCTTGGCATCTTCGAGCATGCTTTCGGGCTACACATGGGTTGTTTGAGGTTAGGAAATACAGTGGTCCACACACATGTACAGAGTCCAAGCTCACACAAGATCACGAGCAATTAGACACCCATGTTATTGAGAAAGAGTTGAGGGATGTTGTCAAAAATGATCCAACCATAAAGATTTCTTCACTTCAACAAACTCTTTACAATAAGAACCAATACCAGCCTTCTTATTTTAAGGTGTGGGAGGCGAAAGAAAAGGAAATTGGTAGAGCGTTTGATGATTGTGAAAAATCTTACCAATTATTACCGAAATGGTTGAAAGTTTTGACGGATTCAAACCCAAGCAGCAGGGTTATTTGGAGAACAATACCTACTACTATGCTATGCTATGCGATATTCGAGAGAGTGTTCTGGCCTTTTGGTCCATCAATTGAAGGTTTCCAACATTATAGGCCAGTGATTAGAATAGATGGAACTTTCCTATATGGTAAGTACAAAGGTACGTTACTGATTGCATCAGCGTAGGATGGTGACAACAGACTTTTTCCACTTGCCTTTGCCATTGTGGAGAAGGAAATTGATGATAGCTGGTATTGGTTTTTGCATTGTATTCAGATTAAGGTCACTAATCGAGAAGGGTTATGTGTCATATCTGATTGTCACCCTGGTATAATGGCAACGATACGAACTATATGTCAATCGACACGTTGGTATTATCGTTTTTGCCTTCGCCATGTGGCTAGCAATTTCAATCAACAAATCGGGAATAAAAACTTGAAAGCTATGGTAATGTGGGCAGGCATGGAGAATCAATTACGAAAGTATCAAATAACTAGGGATAGAATTACTCAATTAAGTGCAGATGGTGAGAAGTATTTAACGGACATACCGGTGGAAAAGTAGACGTTAGCACACGATGGTAGACATCGCTCTGGGCCAATGACCACAAACTTGTCTGAAAGCTTCAACAGAATTCTAAAGAGTGCTAGAAATTTGCCCATAACTGCGTTAGTTGAACTTACATACTACCGTTGTGTAGCCTACTTTTCCGATCGGTATACTAAGGCACGCGCAGAGGTTACTGCCGGTGAACTCATTACAGCCTATGCAAAGAATAAATTTAATAAATGTGAAAAAAAGGCACCAAAGCATTCAGTTATCGTGTTCAGTCATGAAGATGGTCTGTTTGAAGTCAGAACACCAATAAACCCTAACTCTGTATATAAGGGTAATCATCGTCATGAGGTAAATTTGAGGCAGAGCACTTGTAGTTGTCCAAAAGGGCAGGTTTATAAGATTCCGTGCTCACATGTCATTGTCAAGTGTAAATATCAAGACATCTCTGCAATGCGATATATCGACCGCTGCTATTTGGAAGAACAAGTTGCTTGTTATGTACCTAGATTTTGCATGGTTCCAGACAGTGTACATTGGAATGAGCCTGATTTCCAAGTCTTGTATCCTAATGTCAAGCTACGCCGTGAAAAAGGTTGACCAAGAACAACTCGGCTTTGAAATGAAATGGACGAAGGGGTAGAGCATCAACCAAGGCCATTGTGCAGTCTCTGTAGGCAAGAAGGCCATAATAGAAGAACATGCCCCACTCGAACTGTGGCTGGCTCCACTAGTGGCCAAACTAAATGACACAACGTAAGTCTTCAATCTACTTCAATGGATTGATTGGACTTTTTTTTTTTTTTAGGAGTTGGACCATATTGTTAGTTTGTATTATTTGAAAGAACAAGTTGGTACTAATTTCATATGCTATGATGTTTTCTATCACTGCAAGTTGGATTAGGGTGTACATTTATTTATTTTGTGTCTCTGTGTGTGTGTGTCTATATATATATATATATATATATATTGTGTATTATAGTTTAGGGTTTCGATAACACCTTAAAATGTATACTTTTTATGGAGTGCTTGGGTCATTTACCATGTTTGAAAGTTTCAAATAAGGAAAGAAATCAAAGGGCCACATCTGAAGAGGAAAAATCAGATTTGAGCACTAATCAGTATTTTAGATGTACCTCTCTCCTCAAAAATCCAATTGACTCAAGGCTGGATGGGCTGGAACCGTGACTTAAATATCTACAACTTTTCTGTTTTGAGTTTTTTGAAATTCACAAGTTTTGAAGGCCGAAATTAACTCACAATTTGCTACTGTAAATTTGGACGAAAATTAGATGGTGAAAGTTTGATTTTTCTTTGACACTTTTACAAGGGTTTGGAAGAGAGGCTATGGAGAACAAAAATAGAAATGTACACCACAGTAGCCATCATGCAAAGGAAAAAAGATCAACTATAAAAATAGAAGTTTGACACCTTTTTTTTTTTTTGCCTATTCTGCGCCTACAGTTGTGGCTACACATATAGATTCTATGTTGGATTTGTAGGAATGGATAATTATATTAAATACATGTATGATTAGATTAATTGGGCACTAATTTCAAATGCCAAAAAATGTGTACACATTTCTTATTTTCGCAAAGGTCTTACGGTTAGTAGTATAATGTGCTATGTATACTATCTAGGCTTAATATTTTTTGCTACAATGATGCATAAACAACAATAATACTTTAATATATTTTTAATAAATAGTCATTTTATATTCATTAGTGATTGCCATGATGTGGTACATGGAGTTTTTGTTGTGTTCCACAACATGGAGGATGCCTATTTATTCATTGAAGGTACCTTCGTGCTTGCACAGGACTTTTCCCCCATGCACCTTGGCATGGTTCTAATATCAACATCTGTTTGATAATTACCACCTTCATCACTTTCATTTCTGATGACACCTCCATATTTTCTGCATTCTCTGCATCTTCCCCACTATCTTCATTTAAGGCATCTTTCTCAGAGTCTGTTACGGAGGCCTCTTCCTCAGAGTTTGGAGCACATGCCCATGTATTTGGTAGCGTGCAGAAATCACCAACATGAGGGGATGATTGGGAAGGTTGTGGTGTGCAGAAATTATAGTTGTATTGGCTATCTTAGCCATAATTGTATTGCCCAGAATAGGATGGAGGTGGTAATGGGTGATAGGAGGGAGGTGTTGAAATAGGTTGGGGATAATCATCATAGTTAAACAAATCCTCAAATCCTTGTCCTATGGAAGTGGATAATCCAATCTGTTGATATAAATTCATGCAGTACTCGTTGACATTAATTGGATTATACTCACTGAAGGTGATTGGCTCATTATTGGCAAATGTTGATGGCCCAACTTAGGTAGAGCTATACATATTGTGTTGTGTAGAGGTGGATGGTTCGGCTTCATCATTTCCGCGTTGTCCACGTTGTGTAGAGGTGGACGAGCGGGTTTTAGTAGAGGTTTGCGACTGTCTTCCTTGGTGCCTCTGTCGTCACTCGAAGTGTGTCACCCTCTCAATAAGGACAGAGGAAATATTTGTTTCCATCGATAACTTCACTCAACTAAGGCCCTCTACTATTGCTGGAAGGTCTTGTTGTGCAGTGAGATCATTCCTCTGTTGGTTTGCAACAGCCAAATTTAACATATTATTGATCTCAGTTTGCTACCATAGAAAAAGAAAAAAAAACATTTATTAGTGCAGTATTATTGAAAAAGCTAAAATAATAACCTGGTACATATGGGCAACCGCCTCTGGTGTCGTGAATAGGTGACGATGTTGATGGTACCATGTTGTGTAGTCCAAACCTAAGTCGAAATTGCCATCCCCAACTACATGTTCAGCTCGCTCGTTCCAAAGCCGGTAGTATAGCGCATGCTACCTAAGCCAGTTGATGCTGGACTTTCCTGTCAACTTTACACAATGCACAAATTTATCCAAATTGTTAGTAGGCCACTTTGGACATCTTTGCAACAACCCAAACTGTCGTATGACTCTTTCTGGATGGTAATACTCCACAATTTGGAAGCATAGTAATGGCACTATTGTAGTCCATATATGTTTTTTTGCAAGACACCATGGATGCAAATAATTATCGTACGGTGTCCAAACAACCTGCAATTCCAATTACAATAACTATGTTATAATCAATCAAGACAATAATATAACTAGTAAATTAACCATTGATGCATTGTGATATATTACCTGTTCATTATTATGTGTGTCGCGATTAGAACGGTACGCACGCAGAACATGCGTTAGTGTGTGAGTAAACATTATCTTGGTATCCCATTTATACACAATTAATGATTGCCACTGATTTTAGGGTTTGGAAGTATTAAGGATAAACGCTACAGTATACAATATTGTATAGAAATAGAAAGTAAATATTATACCTGCAACCGTATGGGTCGTCGTCATTTAAATTTGTTGGATTTATTGGAATTAGGGTCAGATATGGAAGATGCTCCCACGCCCGTAATTGTATTATGAAAACAGGACCTGCAATCTCCGTGTTTTTTTTAATAACAGCAGTACACAACTCTTTATAAAGGAAAGCAAGTGTGGCACTACCCCAGCTATATTTCCTAGCTACACCAAAGTCCTCTAACAGCTTGAGAAAGCAGCAATGCAATCTACTTTGGCTCTTATTTCCAAATAGTAAAGCCAAAACTTGAAACATGTATACCCTAGCATACTGTGAGGTTGTTACAGCATTGGCACCCTCTGGTAGGTTTGAGAATGTATTCCTTACCCATGTTATTTTAAGGCCACCATATGCCAATGCTGTTGTAGGTGGTGTCACCCCAAGTAAATTATCACAAACTTGTTCCCAATCCAAATTAGTGGGCCCGCACACTGCATTGCCATCAATAGGCAATCCTGTGATGATTGCTATATCCTGTAAGGTGATCGACATTTCACAAGTAGGTAAGTGAAATGTATGGGTTTCACATCGCCACCGCTCCACCAAAGAAGTGATAAAACCCCAGTCAATATCTATATGTGTTAGGCGGGTAACATGGTATAGTCTACATTGAAGCAAATATGGGGTGATACGCTCGCCTAACTACCGGGGGGGGGGGGGGTGCAAACGGTTGGGGTCGCACTCATTAGGTGGAAACCTGAATTTTTTTTTTAAATGTACAATGTTATATTGCTAATGTTGAAATTATTTTCATGTAAATTGAATAATTGTAGATATTATTAGGACATTAATAAATTTGGATCTCGCAATGTACATTGCCTTCCATTACATCATTAGAGATGTGATATTGTTGTTGGGTTAGCAGAGAATGATCGAATGGCCCAGGCTCCATTTCAAATATATCCTACATTAAATGCTACAATGAGTTAAACCATGCAACATCCATCTGAAGGTATATTTTTTACAAACCATCTATATAAAAAATTACAAACTAAGAAAATAATTTCCAATTAAATTAGGGGGCCAAGAAGCTTACTACAATTGCGATATGAAGTGAAGGAATGTAGGAATTATAGAGTGATACTTGCAAGAAAAGAAAGAAAGAACAAAAAAAAACACAATCAGATATTCATAAATATCTTCTAAAAAAATAATTCTAAATAAAAACAAAAGAACAATAAAAAAAATAATAAAATTAATATATAGTGACTACTACAGTTTTTTATGCTAAATGTTAAATATAACTTACAATGCTTGTAGTTCATAATAAAATTGAAAGAAACTCAAATAAAAGATTTATGAAGCAAAATTTTTAATAATAATAATAATAATAATAATAATAATAATAATAGTTTTAGCAAAAATAATCATGCACACAATAATTAGTATTAACTATAATATAACCATATATAATATTTATAAAGCATATAATTAATTTTCATTTCCCAACCTATAACCACCCTAAAAAGTAAAGATTCAAGAAACTTAATAAATTTTTATACCAACTAAACTTTAAAGAAAAAGAAACACAAATGTACGATTTATTGTACTAAATAAAAATAATAATAATAATAATATACATACATATCTTTATTATAAACCAACAAACATATTATGCAATATATTTTTTCCAAGTAATAGATGTAATAATTGATAATAACAAAGTAAAGTTGATTATAAAAAAGATCACAATAATACAATTTATTACAATTTTTGTGGTCATATACTAATAATAACAATAAATAATTTTAAATAATTTTAAAATTAACAAAACACATACATAAATTTAATTAGAAAGTTGAGATGCTTACCACAATTGTGATACCAACTAAAAGAGTGAGAATTATAGAGTGATACTTGCAAAAAAAAAAAAAAAAAGAAAAAAAAAACCACAATCAAATAACCATAAAAAATTCATTAATCTAAAATTTGAATAATAATAACAACAACAACAACAACGTATACTAATGATAACAATAAATAATATTAAATAATTTCAAAATTAACAAAACACATACATAAATTTAATTAGAGAGTTCAGATGCTTACCACAATTGTGATACCAACTGAAAGAGTGAGAATTATAGAGTGATACTTGAAAAAAAAAAAAAAAAAAAAAAAAAAAAAAAAAAACACAATCAGATAACCATAAAAAATAATTCATTAATCTAAAATTTCAATAACAACAACAACAACAACAACAACAACAACAATAACCATAATCATAGGCATACAAATAATATTAATTACAAGAATACATAATATTTTACAATGTATTAGCTTCTAATATTTACAAAGCATATGTTTATACAATAATAATAAATTTGTTAATTTATAGAGCTGTAAGTTAATAAGCAAAGCAAAAAAACTTACATTAACAAAAAACTTACAATCCTTAGTTGTGCACACTAAAACAAAGCAAAAGAGTAACAACAATCAAAAGATGTAAGTTTATGAGGAGATGCAATTCTTTAGCGAGGGAGGAGAAATAAAAAGAGAAGGGTACTTGCCTTTTATTACGAAGAGGAGAAATAAAAAGACAAAAAAGAATCTCTGAGATAGATTTAGGCGTGATATGAATAGGTGGTTTTATTGGGAAGGATCAATGAATATATTCCAAGCAGAGAATAAGAATCAGATGAGGAGTTGAGGTGATTGATTGATTGACACACTTACAATACGAAAGGAAGGAACATGACATACACACAAAACAGGTCAAAAAAACTACTGAAAAATAAGAATATTTGTACTATATTTTTTTTTTTTTATTCAGGCATCTCTCTCTCTCTCTCTCCTCCAATTTCCTATTTCAGCAATGCCATTGCCAAAAATCAAACAATTTTTTTTTTCTTTTTCCTTCTATTTCGGCAATGCCATTGCCACAAACCAATTGCAACAATATTTTTTCCCCTATTTTAGCAATGCAATTGCCACAAATTCATTCCCACAAATTTTTATTTTTCCCATCTATTTCAGCAATGCTATTACCACAAACCAATTGCAACAAATTTTTTCCCCTCCTATTTAGGCAATGCCATTGCCACAAATCAATTGCCTGTTTTTTTTTTTTTTTTTTGAGAAATGATATGTGCACACCATTTTTACAACAAATTCTAAATGATAGGTTGTTACTAGTTGTTATTATTGGATTAAAAAAGTAATCCCAATGTTAAATTCAAATTTGAACTAATAACAACTAATAACCTGTGATTTGTTGTGAAAATGTTGTAAAAATGTTGTGAACTTAGCACTTTTTTAAAAAAATTTCTCCCCAGATTTCGGCAACCACAATTCTTTTTTCTTTTCTTTTTTCCTCCCATTTTTGGCAACTTGGTTGCCACAATTCATATTTTCTCTCTCCTTAATTCGCTACAATTTCGACAACTTGGTTGCCACAATTGGTAAATCATTCAGGCACTCCCACTAGAGAACTTCACGGGCAAAGCTTGGGCAGTGGAATGAATTTTGATAATACCATTACCGAAATTCATTTTTTCTCCCTCCCAGTCACATCACTCAACTTTCTTCTCTCTCATACTTTTCTTACAATTTCGGCAACGGTGTTGCCAAAATTCAGTCTCTCTCCTTATTTTGCTAAATAACTTGGTACAGTGCCTATAACAACAATAAACTCCGTTTTTTGCAATATTTAGCTAAAAGACTCTCATTCTAGACTCTTTCTTTCATTCTCTAGCTCTCTCTTTTTTTACTTTTTCTATCTCTACTTGATTCTAGAACACTCTCTAGCATGATCTTTTGACTTCTATTTCTACTTTTATTTTCTTTCCTCTTCAGCTCACTTCACACACACACAGCCAACATGGCCTTCGTCTATGATAAGCCAAAAACGAATTGACCCCTTGTGATGAATTAATTGATTAATTACCAAGTTTATTAATTAATCAAATTAACATGCAAACGTGTGGTAGCACAAACAAATCACCAATTAAACTAAGTGCAGCGGAAAATAAATTAACACAGTGATTTGTTTACAAATGGGGAAAACCAACACGGTAAAAACCCCACCGGGTGATTTTAAGGTCACCACTTCCGAAATTCTACTATTATCACAACAAGCAATTACAAGTAAAGGAATCTCAATACCTTATACCAACTAACAGTTGAATCCTTACCCCAATACCCAATTGGACTTGTTCTGTAGTGACAATTTCTCCTTTTGATGCATGGCTCCCAGTACATGACTAACCAATTGCGTGAATCTCAGTACGCGACTTCAATCACCAACTAGAGAAGGTTGTTGGCTGCAAAGTTCTTCAGTTCATCCACGATAAAGATCCAAAAGATGCTTGGTCACAAAACCCTACGGTGCACAAACACAGCAACTTCTACACAAGAACGATGAACTAGGGCAAATTCTGTCTCCGATTACAATTTGCTTGAACAAACTTTGCTCAACACTTGTGCAACTTATGTCACCTTTAATGGCCCTTAAAATAATCTTTTTATATGTCTAGGGTTGTGAGAAAAAAAGGTTCAAACACATCATCACGAATTAGAGTTAAAATAGAACTGAAAATCTGTTTTTCATAAACCTCGACAAATAGCCATCTGTTGAGTAGCTGTCGAGCCATGGGGCTGGAATGACTTCTTAAGCTCAATAGATGCTAGCTATCGAGCTTTAATGACAGGCACTTATTCAGCTTGTTTCTTGGACAGACTCGCATGGTTTTAACACTTGATCTTGAAACAAAGTTTCTTGAAGTATTAAACACATCCTAGATCTACCCAAATACAAGTAAAGTGTGTTTTGTCAAAGGATTAGCCGATTATATAAAGTAATGATATATGTTCCTAACAAGTGAATCACATATGTCCTAACAATTTCCCCTTTTGGCAATCCGTGACAAAACCACAACAAAAAAATGAGATATGAAAGACGTCATAAATCACTCAACTCATATTCACTTGTTGAATACAATAAAATTTATCCTAACACAAACTCTTGAAAAACTTTGCAATAAAAGAGTTTATGGAAAGTAGACTTTGACAACCTGTATTTCTGAAACACTTTAAACAAAACTCATCAAGGTATCTTTGTGTGAAACATAAATAATAGATTGCATACAAATAATAAAAAGTATGTGAATAAAGAGAGAAAAGAAACAACATATGTAAGGGTAGGTGAAAGAAACATACATCAACATATAAAGAAAATAAGTACAATGTATGTCAATAATGATCACAAGACCCATGTACAAGAATAAATGTATCTAAAATAGAGAAAATAAAAATTATACAAATAATCCTCACTACATCCCTCAAAAATCAACACTCCTCCTAACAAAAATGTCATATACTAACTTTCCCCCGAAGAATGACTACACTCATATCCAAAACTACTCCCCCTTTTTGTCACAAATGACAAAGGGTAAGAGTGTCAAGTAGACATCTCAATAGTAGAGCTAGCATCTCCATCAGCATCATCACTGGAAGCGTCATCATCATCCTCATCCCCAGAATCAGAAGCCACTAGAGGAGGTGGAGGAGAAGCCTTAGGTACGAAGAGAGTGTATCAAGGCGAGCATCTATGCGTTGAAGCTACGTCATGATGTCTTCTAGAGTCACATCGCCCGTAGAAGAGGAGGGAACAGATATGGATGGAGCAGATTGAGATGGAGCCGAATGGGAGGGAGGAGTTGCTGACCCAAACTGCCTCGACCTAGAGTCACAAAGTCACATTGAGATGCCTCCTAGAGTCACATCGCCCAATACTTAGGGTCCGTTTGGATACAGTTTATTCTGCTAAAAACTGAAAACACTGTAGCAATATAATTTTTAAACGTGTGAATAGTGTTGTGGGACCCATTTTTAATATTTTTTTTTAATAAAGTGGTTGTAGGTCTCGTGAACAGTACATGAACAATGAATGAACAGTGCATGATCAGTAAAGTTTGTCTCCTAAAAGCTGGAAAAAAAAAAAAAAAAAGCAAAACGCCAAACATAAGATATTTACTTTTTCTCCTCCTCTACTTTACCAATATCACAAAAAAAAAAAAACAAAAAGAAGAGTTTAATAAATGATCAAAGAATGTCTACAAGAATATAGTGTTCAAGAAATTATAAATAAGGTATATATATTTCTTTTGTTTTTAATTTATGTTTCAAATATATTGAAATATGATGTTAATATTTATTTATCATTTTTGTTAAATTATTGTAGAATCAATGGATGAGAATTTTGTTGCAAGTGAGATTCATCAATTAGTTCCAATGAGTTGTTTTGACTTAAATGGATTACCTCAAGAAGTTATACTATTTTATTCTATTTTATTTTATTTATACTTTATATTTCATTTATAATTGAATATGATGTTGATTTTTTTTTTTTTTAAATCCTTGTTACAACATAGAACAAATGAATGATATTGTAATTGCAAGTGAGATTTATCAAAGTGTTTCAAGGAATTGTGTTGACTTAAATGAGCTTCCAAATGATGGAGAAAATAATGACATTTGTGGGGAGGAATTAGTGATTTGGAATGAATATCCAAGGAAAGAAATAGGAGTTATTGAAGAAAATGAAGATATTAATTCAATAGAAAATGAGTTTGAACCTTTTGTTGGTCAATGTTTTCTTAGTGAAGAAGAGGCTTTCATTTTCTATAAAAATTATGCATATCGATATGGTTTTACAATTCGAAAAGATCATTTGTCACAAAAAATGGAGAAAATGTAAGACGTGATTTCTTTTTTCACCGAGAAGGTAGACAACAATTAAAAAGAGTGGATTTGTGTTGCAATATTATGAAGAAAAAAACTAGTCAAAAGCACTTGGTCTTATTGGATGGTGAGATGACTAGTTGTAGTTGCAAGAATTTTGAATTTTGGGGTATACTTTGTTGTCACACACTTAGTTAATTCATTCACAAAGATTGTTATTGAATTCCATCTTTGTATCTTCCACCACGTTGGTGTCGCAAAACATCATTAGGTGGAAAAGAATTGATAGTGTTGAGTGATGAAAATTTAGTGGACAAGGAAAATATGGTTGATACTAATACTAATGATGCTATTGATGGAGATTGTTTTGTTCATTGTTCTCTGCTCTCAAAGACAAAAGGTCGCCCAAAGCAAAAAAGAATGAAAGGTGGAAAAGAATTGGGAAAGCAAAAGAGAACTTGTAGATTTTGTAAGCATGTTGGCCATAACATCTCTACATGTCCGGAGAAGGAGAAGGAAAACTCAACTTCCTCAAATGGTGCAAAGAAAAGGAAAAATTGTACTTCAATAGATATGGGATTGAACCCAATATTTTATTTGAAATGTTAGGCCTTTTGCTTAAAAAATCACCAATATGATGTTTGTCAACTTTTTTTTTTGTCAGTGTTATATTATCATTTTGACAATATTATGCCAATGAATATCATGCATTCTTGAAAAAGTTGAAAATTTTTCCATAGAAATAATAGTGTTTCACTAAAATTGAAATCTAATGTCCCATATCATATCATGTATCATGACACTTTTTCAATCCAAAGCAAACTGGTCTTCTCACGACATTTGAAACACAAAATAACGAGGTACTATTTTTAAACTTAAAATAATTTTAAAAATTACTATTTATGTTTTGTTGTCTTAGGACATTAAATCTCTAACACCTCTAACCCACTACTAATCAATAAAATATTTTTATTTCTTTCATTTTGGATTTTATTATTTTTACTATTTAAATAAAATAAATGTCAACTCCATGTAAAACCCTAAATCTATGGGGAAATATATCGGGGCACCAACACAACCCCACCAATTCACACGGGTTTGTCCCAACAAAAGGCTGGTGGACTGAGGGTGGGGCCCCTCACATACTTACTCTGATAAGGCTAGTGGTACAAGACCAAAAAAAAAAAAAAATGCAATGACTCAAGCTCATGCCATCACATATACAAATAGAAATTGCGGGCTCAAAAGGAATTGGTCATTGTTGCAAGAAACAAGATTTTATTGTCATGATACTTATTGACCTCATATCATCTTGAAATGTTACAAACATAGAGGTTATAAGAAGAAAATGTAGTGCGAATGTGTATTTGTCAAAATTCACACTCAATAAAAACTTTAAATTTAAAGATTTTATTGATGTGATCTTTATTTTTCCTAGAGTTTTAAAATTTTGATTTTACCTCTTGAAGATGTATATTGTTTACATCAGCAGCCTCTTCATTTATACTTTTCCACTAAGTGTCACAAAATAATGTTACACGTGTTTAGTTTGTCTAATAAAATAATGTCACGTGACAGAATAAAAATGACGTGAATAATAGACACAATTGATACTTATAATAAATTTCACAATAAATTTAGTTTTTTCACAAGTACTTATATAAATTTCACAATAATTAATTGTGATATAAATACTTAAATAATTTCACAAATACTTGTAAAAAGTTGCATTGGTAGCATCATTTAATCATTAAACTTAGATAATTGTTGGTAGGCTGTTTAGGGCGAAGGACATCATCTTCTTCTTCCTTTGGTTGTCATGGCCTATTAAGGATCACAATGCCAAACAAGAGTGCTCTCTTTCATTCCCTCAACAAACAAAGACCACTGAAATCAAAGAGAACTCAAGCACGAAATGGGGATGGCTTCAAGGAACACCCGATCATGAACCACGCCTAGCCAACGCACCCATTTCAAGGCCCCTCCTGTCGTTGGCAACAAATAGTTGTTCAGCTTTGAACAGTTCCAGTGCCAAGATTCAGAAACCCATATCGATTTCTTTTTTAAAAATATTTAAGTCATAATTTTTTTTTTTTATTATTGATTATATGTTCTAGTTTTGTTCTAGTAACATCTAAAATTTGTATGAATATTGAGTTGTAATTTTTGTAAGAGGAATTTTTTTTTTTTTAATGAGAATTTTTGTAAGAGGTTGTTTGGTGGTAGAGTGTTGTTTTCGGTTAACTTGTTTGAGTTGTGTAACTTGTGTTTCAACTTTCAAGGAGGAGGAGGAGAAATGAGTGAAGGGTAGTTTAGTCTTTTCAAAAAAATATAATTTGTTAGATGCTTTTCTCTTGTTCCCATAAAAGTCATTGCTATCTTGTTGAAAAGCAAAGCAAAATTATTAAATTATTCTCTTATATGTATGGTTAATGTGTGCCCTTAGGGCACACATTAACCGAACCCATATATATACACACTAGTCTTTGAGCACACGCTTATACACATGCTCAGGGGCTCTTTTATTTTTTTTACAAAAGTTAATAATTTGCATCTATTATAATTTAGAAATATATATTTTTATTTTTCAAACAAATAAAAATGATAAATTTTAGAAATAAGCAATAACTGTAATTTCTTTTTTGAATGTGAAGGAAAAAAAATCCTAAATTTTAGGAGTTTTCTTTTTAAATTCAAAATGAAATTTGTTATTTGACATTTATGACCTTATTTCTTAATGAAATTATCTTCATTAATGAGGATATTTTTGAACTATATAAAATCCAATTAAAAGAGAGGAATCCTCTTATATATATAAAGTTTTAAAAGAAATACTACCATAATAACAAAAGTGATTAGATTGATTATTTTAAAATTCAAATTTGGGTATTTTTGTAAATAAACAAACATTGATGAGATATTTATATACTAGGAGGCCCCTTTTCACCTAACTCCACTCCATCACCCGCGTGGCAATGACTTCTCCACTCTTATTCTTCTTGATTTCAAATTCCCATCAGATACAACTCCTTGGAAAGTTTTTAAGACCCATCCCAGAAGTTTAAGGGTATGTTTAGTAAATTAGAATAGGAATTGTAATATAATAATTATTCCTATGGTTTAGCTATTCGGTAGTTTGGTTATATTTTTATTATGTATTCCTCTCTAAAAATGTTGTAATAGTTATTCCTTAATAGGTATATTAATTTCTAAAATTAATATATTTCCAAATAAATAAATTTTACATATACAGATAACAATTATGAAAATAAAAAGTCTTAAAAATTATTATTTTTTAGGAAATATAATTACATGAGTGAGATGTTTCTTAAAATATATTTTAAGTTTTATTCTAATGTTATAATTTAGACAATTTAATTTAAAATTTTCATTATATTCAGGGTTCTATAATTTAATTTAAAATTTTCATTGTCTTCAATGTTCTATTCTTGTGTTGTCACCAAACAAATGAATGGGAATAAGTATTACATTACAATATCTTGTATTCATTGTAATACATATTCCTATTCTTATTTAATCACCATTACAGTCTACCAAACGTGCCCTAAGTGCACAACTGAAGAAGAAAGTTTTCAACGCAGCTAAAACTTGAGCTTCCTCCACAACGGCTCTAAAATTGTGTTTTCCTCTTCTTCTTCTTCTCTTTTTTTTTTTTTTTTTTCCAAATCATTTGGTAACTTCGTAGCAGATCTAATTTGAACTTCTTCAGGCGATCAGTGCTAGGTGGAAACATGCTATGCTAATGAGTTTTTTAGTTTAAGTTTTTTTTTTTTTTTTTTGCTAAAAATTGCTACCGGCCGAAATTTACATTTCAGCCAAAATCGACCGAAATGGCTCGAAAGTAGCCGGAATTGGACCCGAGGTGGAACGGGTGGTATTACCATTCCAAATTGCATCCCTATACAAAATATTCCGGCCGAAACGGAACCGAATTAATAACATTGGATTTTACTATATGTGGAATTCTCATGGGTCCACAACAAAGAATTTTCATTCCACCAAGAGTAGCCATAAATTAATAAATTATAAGATTTTTACGGTGGAACACATCACTTTTGCCTAGTAGTCTATCATTTTATTAAAAAATTCCCACCAATTTAAAATTATTGAATCAGTTAATGATAAAAAAATTAACAAAAACTTTTCTTCACACTGTTTCTGATCAAAAAGCACACGGTTTTTTATCAAAAAGCAACTGCCAGCTACTTTTTATGGATCCCATCAAACGTTTTTCTTACCTTACCTTTTTGTTTTTTTACGGTCCATCACTTTATTTCTTTTTTACATTTTCTCAACAAAAAAAATATATATATATATATATATATCTTTTATTTAACTTTTAATTTTTATCTCAGTGTTTTCATAAATAAAAAAATTGGCAAAAAGTTAAATAAGAGCGCGTTTGGATTCGGCTGAAAATTGTTGCGTTTGCGTTTTGTCTGTTTTTTTTTTTTTTTTTTTTCACGCGTTTTGGAGCGTTTTGGGTGTTGCGGCTACTGTTCATGCACTGTTCAATGAACAGTAGCCACAAACTTTGACTTTTCAAATTTTTTTGGACCAATCACAGCACATCGTGTACTGTTCACGGACCCACAAATTTCACTTTTCAGCAACTTTTTCATTAAAAATGGGTCCCACGATACTATTCACACATTTAAAAATTATTTCGCTACAGTGTTTTTCAGTTTTCAGTTTCAGTTTTCAGCTGTATCCAAACGGACCCTAAGTTCCCTATATCACTTTTTTTTTTTCTTTCCCTTTTGACTTTAAGAATTTTTTTTTTTTTTTTTTTTGTATTTTGAAATTGTGAGTACACAACTCGCCATTAAGCAGTTTTTGTCCGCTTTGGGGAGCCAGTCCCTCACGGTTTTGTCCTCGTCCCCGAGTGTGGTTGGGGGATTTTTGCCATGAGGTGATTGACACCTAGGCTCACCTTTGTCCCACATCGGTTAGAGAGCCCTCCCACTCAAGGTTTATAAGCTTCTGGAGCAACCAAGAGTGTACCACTACTACACAGTGTAGTAGTGGTACACTCTTGGTTGCTCCAGAAGCTTATAAACCTTGAGTGGGAGGGCTCTCTAACCGATGTGGGACAAAGGTGAGCCTAGGTGTCAATCACCTCATGGCAAAAATCCCCCAACCACACTCGGGGACGAGGACAAAACCGTGAGGGACTGGCTCCCCAAAGCGGACAAAAACTGCTTAATGGCGAGTTGTGTATTCACAGAAATAATTACTCACTTTTTTTGAGATTTGAATGAAATCAACCTCTTTTTTTTTTTTAACACTTCACCCCAAATTTGATGGGAAATAAAAAATAATTTTCCTCTTCTAACATCCACTTGATTAAACTTTGTTAAATTGATGTAAAAAAATGTTATGTGCTAATGTTTCATTTGCTTAAAGGCAAGTTTTTAAAAGTATTTCTCATTTCAAAATTATAATCCATTGTTTTAAATTTTTAATTAAAGAGATTTTTTAAAATATTTGTATGACTTTTGTTTTGTTTTGTTTTTTCTTTTTCAACGGGCTGTAGAGGGATTTTTCGTTGCAAGTCTTTTTGGTGTTTGATAAACTTTTCATTTTTATTCTAAATTTATCAGTTATATTGTTACTTAACATGACTACATTTTGGTAAATAAAATTTTATAGAAATTTAGAATATTTGGTTGCTAATATAAACAAAAGAGCGAGTCTTTTTTTTTTTCCTTCAGATCTCAAGATAAAATAGTGTTTTTTCCATTATTATGAATACCATTCCATTCCAGCCAAAACAGATGAAATTATCATACTAGAACGGAACCCCCATGTTCCACTTCAGATAAAATTTCGGCCTGTCCCGAGTCATTTTGATCATTTTCGGTCAATATCAGCTGAAATTAAAGATAGGTATGTTATTTTTCTCTACCACTCATAACTTGCCACGTGGGTGAATTGTGGCAGAAGTTGTGTGATTTGTTGTGGTCCTAGCATTATTCAATAAATTGACTAAGAGCATGAGTGTTGGGAGTTCTAAAACTCCCAATATGCTATTTTATAGCAGCAAACCACAAAAGAGATGCATTACCCAGGTTTTCAAATGTAAATTTTTTTACAATCAATCTATAGTAATGTCTTAGAACATTCACACTGAAAATGCTAAAAAATATAACTTTTAGCAACTCAAAATACTATTTTATCTATTTTAACACACCACTTTATAATATAATCAATATCAAAGGTTTTATATTTTTTACCACTTTATTAAAATATTATTTATATATTCTTTTTAAATTCATTTTTATTCTCAATCTCATCTCTTCCTCTCTCTTTCTATAACTCTCTTCTCCCAAACAAAAATAGCCAACCTACTGCCACCAGCCACTACTGCCCACACCCACTACCATAGCCAGCACCACTCACAACCTCAACCCTTAACCACCAAAATCACAAACAAAAATAAACCAAAAACTAAATCACAATCCCAAACCCAAATTCAAATCACAAACTCAAACCCACACCCACTGCCACCAGCCACCATTGCCACAGCCAAAATAAACCCATACCAAAAAAAAAAAAAACCACAAACACATCAAACCCACACCGATCATAACGCAACAAAGTTTCGTTTTGAAAGAATCATGAGAATGAGGGATCCAAGCCACTCTATAACGGCCAGCCCTCTTCACTGGAACAACCTTGCACTTCTTGTAATCTGAGAGATAAGATTTTTCTTCAAAAACCACTCTATCCAATGGTAATGTAGTTTCATTAAGGCAAAATTTAGTTCTCCTATTCCAAGGAAACCATTCGATAATAGCAAATAAATCAGAGAGATGAGGCTTACTCCTAATCAAGCTTACCAAATCCACAAAAATCCTAGCAAAAGTCTTTCCCATTGCGATCACATCACCGATTCATGCTCCTTCAAACAAAGAGGACAAGATGACTTAGAAAAGATTTTACGCTTCATCAGATTTGCCTTTAGTTGGCAAAGCATCAACACCGGAAAAAAAAATACCCACAAACTAGAACCATCAAGAACCACAAACCGGAACCACCATAACCCACAGCACAACTGAGAGAATGAAAGAAAAGAGAAAATCTGAGAGTAAGAGAATCGAGAAAATATGAGAGTGAGAGAAGAGAGAAAATTTGAAAATCTGAGAGTGAGAGATGGATTAGATGGTTCACGGAGGCTTGATTCGGTGGTTTAAGATAGGGGCAAGATGGCCTAGGGCCAGTGGCGACACCACGTTATGGTCAGGATGTTCCCAGGAACACCCTGACCTAAAAAAAAAATTTATATATAATAATTAATTTTTTTTTATTTGTTTACCCTTAAAAAAAATTAGGAACAACCTCAAATTAAAAAAAAAAAAAAAAAAAAAATTATTTGTTCTACTTTCAAGGAAAAAAAAAGCCCAAAAAAAAATTTTAAAAAAAAAAAAAAAAAAAAAAAAAAACAACCAAACCCCAATAAAGGCTAAAGCAAACCCTAAGCTCCCAGAATCTCCTTCACAGTCCCACTAAGATCCTTCACCATACTTATCAAAAAAAAAAAAAATCCTTCGCCATAGACCTAGGCTTCATCACCTTAGCGATCTCAATGACATCGTCGAGTGAGATGTTACTGTTGTGCTTGATGTTCTTCATCTTCTTCCAGTCGCGCTTCGGCTCCTTCATCACCTTGATGACTAACGCGGCGGTGGAGGGCACCACAGACACCTTGGCCTGATGGTTCTTGACTGTTAGCTTGACCGTTACACAGAGATCGGCGACCGTATTTCAGTTCTCTTTCCTTTTCCGGTTTTCCCTATCTCATCTCCGCTCTCTCTCTCTCTCTCTCTCTCTCTCTCTCTCTCTCTCTCTCTCTCTCTCTCTCTCTCTCTCTCATAGTTGAGTGTCTGACTTGTGTGTTTAGACTTATTTTTTGACAATATAATTATATAAATATCTTAGCTTTTCTGCTTTTGTCTTCTTTTGACAATATAATTTGATTAGCTTTTTACTGTTTGTGTAAGTGTATGTAAATATGAAAATATGTAATTTTGTTGAAATTGCTGATCAGCTCTTGTCTGTTCGTGTGGGGGTGGATGGGGCCGTGGCATTGAATTGGGGGTAGTGGTCTATGGTCTCTTAAAAGTAAGTGAATACACATTATAAAAGACAAAAAGCAGTTTTGTAGTGGATTGATACTTGATATGCATATATACACTTTTACTGTACTATTTTTAGTTGTTGCTTTTCATTATTTAATTACATATTTATGTTTTAATATTCTAAAATAGTAATTGTTATGTAATAACTAAATGATTTGAGTGTCAAAAAAGAAAAACTAAATGATTTGTTTTATTTGAGGTTTACTTATTTGGATCAAAAATTTTATGTTGTATAAGAAAATATAAATATATATTATTTTTAATTTTTTTAAGAAACCCTGAAACACCCTGAAACGGTACGTTGAAATAGATCGATACCAAAATATTCTGTTCTACAAAACAAACCGAAACAAGGTCCAAAACGGTATTCATAACGGTATTCATAACATTGCTTTCAAGCAAAAAGAAAAGGCTAAAAAAAATTGAACTAAAATCTAAAAAAGAAAAAATTGTAACAAAGAATTTGAAGAAAAAAAATTGTAACAGGGCAAGCCCACTCAAGAACACCCTGAGAAAAATTCCTGGAGTCACCACTGCCTAGGGCAAGAGGGCTAGCAGTGTGGGTGATAACTAGGGGAGAAGCAACAGAAAAGAGAAGGAGAGGAGGTGCGCATGAGAAGAAAGAGAAAAAGAGGAAAGGCATGTGTGTGAGAGGGATTAAAAAATATTATTTTCTTATAACATTTAGTTACAGTGAGTCGCTAGAGATGGCAGCTCACTGTAGTTCAGTGTCAAAATTTTTTGTATTTGAAAGCATTGATGTAGAGGGTTTTTTTGTGGTTTTGGTGCTAAAATAACAATATAGCAATTTTTACACTTTTGATGTGAATGCTCTTGTAAATAAGACATTACTGTAGCAAATTCTATTTTTTGAAATAATATTTTATTGGCTCTCTCTTCTCTTTCTCTCTTTTTATTTATTACTCTTCTATCTCTCTTTCATTCTCTCCGTCTTCCTTCTCTTGTTCCTCTCTCTCTCCATCAACACTCAACACCACCACTCCTCTCTCTCTCTCTGATTTCCCTCTCCCGCATTGCTTTCTCTTTGTCACCACCACCGTTTGCGGTGGTCATTCTTTCCAACCACAAAACTCTCCACCTCTCTCTTTGATCTAATGCCAAAAGGCCTCTAGGTGGTGTGATGCTCATGAACCAGAAGGAACTCAATCTCAGCATGACTGTGATGGTTGTGTATATATTGTGGTTATGGGTGTTTGGGGGTGGTGGGTCTTGTAGTAGTGGGGATTTGTTGTTTTGTGAGTGTTTGGTGGTGGTGGTGGAAAAATTTTCTATGTTTTGGATTTTGATTTTTTTAGGTCTTCACTCTTCTGGGTTTGTGGTTGTATTTTTTGACTTTTTTTTTTCAATTTAGGTTTTTGGTTTTTATGATTTAGGTTTGAAGAGTTTGATTTTTCTAATATTGGTATTTGTTGGGTGGTGGATTCGCGGTGGGTGTGGGTGTGGGTATGGGTTTATAGGATTTGGTGGTGCTGTGTTTAGAGCATCTCCAACCAATTTTGCCATCTCATTCTATTTTACCATTCCAAAAAACTACTTTATCAATTATACAATACAATTTTACAATACTCCCAGCATTCCAACTTTTATTTTCCTATTCTACTCATTAAAATAATATTTCAACACAATAAAATAATATATCCCAAATTCACCATCATTTACAATACAACCCATTATTTATTCTTTCTCTCTTTCTTTTTGTTCAAGAACCACAATCACCACCACCGCTACACTACACACACCTGACACCACCACCAGCAACCCATAATTTACTGTCAACACCAAAAAAAAAAAAAAAAAAAAACCAGACCATCAACACCACCTTCTCCAACCATCAACACCATAAAAATAAATAAATAAAACACAGCAACCCACGGTAAAAAACCAAACCCACGCCACTGCCACCGAACCCCAACAAACCACCAATCACCACCACCACGCCACACGCCCAGCGGAAAAATCCACTCTATCAAAACCCCATCATAATGAAAACCACGCAATCAAAACCTGATCTCCATATACGTCGATCAAAACTCCGATCTCCACAGAACCCACGCCGATCAAAACCCTATCGAAACCCACCCGATCTCCTTCTGCTGATCAAAACCCCATCTGAACCCACCCAAAATCAAAACCCACATCGCCACACCGATCTCCACACACGACTAGCCACAACCCACACGCCCCATGATGAGCTCTATGCAAAACGGCCTAAGCAGCTCCGATGGCAAGTCTTGAACGAGAGAAGGAGTGAGTACACAGTCACACGGAGAGAGAGCTAAAGTGAGAGTGCTGAGAGAGAGTGAAGAGAGAGTGCTGAATAAAAAACAATATTTATTTTTAGAATTGAGCAACAGTACCATCTTATATTTAAGATGGTACTGTAGCACAATTGTAAATTTTTTTACAATTTTACAATTTGACAAGTCCGGCTGGAGCTCACTTTTAATGCCTTAATGCTAAAACATGCTTAAATATGGTATTTAGAAGTCCAGTTGCGGATGCTCTTAGGAGTGGCAAAATTGGACATGACTCACAAACCTGACACGAAATTAGCAAGTTATGGGTTAAAGTTTATTGGGTTCGTGTTATATTCGGGTTGACACAACTAACCTGTTTGATAAACGGGTTGGGTTAGTGTTCAATCCTTGGAACCCATTTGACCCGTTTGACTTGTTTAATTAAATGAAATTTAACCGTTATACCGTTCAAACCCTAGGTATATAAACTTATTAGTTGTTGTGGTTTATTTTCTTTGACATATTGTGATTGATTTTTTGTGATATTGAGGTATGCTTTAGTTTTGAATAATTATTTGTGATGTAGTTACTCGTTAGTTCTAAATTTTATATTTGAAATATTCATTTGTTTGTTTTTTCATAAATTTTTTTCTCTCGTTTTGATAAAATCTGATAAATAGGTCGATACGATTGACCTATTTAATAAGAGTAACATTTGTTTTTTCTAGTCTTCTTTGGCTTATAGAATATTTTGGCAGCTAATGAACTGGTGTACTATTAATCCCTAAGTTCAGTTGGGATGATATTATGGCTTAGGGAGAATCTGAGTTAAAAAGGTAAAAGCTTAAAGGCTATGGTTTGCAATTGCTTTGTGCGCTGCTGTTTATCACATCTGGTAGCACATAAATGATGTAAAAGTGTAATGCACAATGGTAGGCTTGAGACTAATCAGGTTGATTAGATGGGAAGTTAAGAGCAAGGCGGAAACCAAATGAGGTTTTTGCATGAGAAATAGAGTTTTGTATCATATTCTGTATTATAGTCTCCATGAATTATAGCTTAGTGGAATTTGAGCTTATTATTAGCTCTGTGCAAGGGTGTATATCATTGAACATGTTTATGTTTTGAAATAAAATCTGCTCAGTCATCTAAAAAATAAAGGTACATAAAAAAGGGGGGAATTCCATTATTCAAATGAAAATGTGATGTTATCTGATTCTCTAGTGTGTACTGTGTAGATGAGAAGTAGTTAGCAATGAAGTGAACTTGGTTTCTTGCACTACTAGCAATGATGCGAAGTTGGTGTTTACTTGAACTCAACAATCTACAGTTATTCAGCAAAAAAAAAAAAAAAAAAATCTAGCTGGGGTTAGCATATATGTTTTGCATTGCAACTTCCTACAAAAAGGTTCGTTTGTTATTGTTATACCTAGTAACCTACGGCTAGTCAGTGGTGTTATATCGGACCAATTTTTTCAAAGTTTAAATAGTTAGAAAATGATAAATTTAATCATCACATTATTATTATTATTATTCTAAGTTTCTAAAGTTATTTTGGATGGGAAAATAAAGCTCACTCCATGAAGTAAAGAGAAGCATAGACCATGAGCCTTAACCCAATTCATGAAGCAAGAGAGACATGAGACATGAGCCCCATTTGTGGGGTAGGAGAATTAGAGAAATCAGAAATCGATATCATGAAGTGAAGTCTTGGGTCATAACTCATAAGTCCATATGGGAAAATTAATTTCATGGGTTGCAAGGTTTGGCAATGTAGTTAAGCTAAATGAGAGAAGATTCCTCAACAACAACAACAACAACAACAAAAACAACAACAACAACAACAACAACAACAAAATTTGTTGGAGAAAGTATGCCCGCTAGAGCAATAATAATTAATTTTCACCATAAGAGGCAATGTGTAAAATTTGAGTAAAAAATATCCAACCAGTGCGAAATTTTCAATAAGTTATTTGGACTCTTGGAAAGCTTGGCCCAATACCAATTAGGATAGAAAAAAATTATAGAAGAAAAAAGAAAATTAATTGAAATAACAAACGTTTGAGGATGGAATTAATAAATGAAAGTAATAGTTTCGATCATCTTGTTTATCTAGAGAGTTGACCTTTTAAACTTTTTTTTTAAATAGGATTTTTAAACCTAACTAACATAACCCATTTAAACACATGAATGCATTTAAAATTAAATACAATTTTTATTATAAAAATATAAATAATTAGCCAAATTATTTTATTTAAAAAAAAAAAAGCATATAACACATGCATACATATAGATACATTTAAAATTAAACACAATTTTTTTATCATAAAAATATAAATAATTAGTCAACTTATTATTTTTTTTAAAGTAAACATAATTAGTTACATATTAAAATTATTACCTAAATTTAATACCATTTATGATCTTTTTTTTTATCTAATTTTTAATAAGATAGAACGTATGGTAATCTTTGTTGTGTAGTAATTTTTATTGAGTATATTAGTATATATAATGGGTTTTATTTATTTATTTATTTTATAGTTCATTAATATTAGATTAGACTCTTGGTATTTTGTATTCATTAACTCACTTGGCACAAAAATTAAAAAACTTAAGTGGACACATGGTACAACCTTAAGTGGATAATTATGGTATAGTCCCCACATAAATTTAGGCACATGATGCAAAATTGGATTCTAATTTCAAATTCTAATTAAACTTTCTCCGAGTTTTACCTATGAATATATATATATAGAGAGAGAGAGAGAGAGAGAGAGAGAGAGAGAGAGAGAGAGAGAGAGAGAGAGAGAGAGAGAGAGAGAGAGAGAGAGAGAGAGATTAATTCTACGAGGAATCAACTTTTTAATAAATAAAAAATAAAGAGGTTTTGTTAGATTTGTTCAATTTAAAATATGAACAGGGAACTGGAATTAGAGGTTGAAACTTGAATTGGTTGATGGAGATAATTTTTGGAGGTGACAAATTATTAGTAAAAAAATTGTAAGAGATGTAAAAAAAAGTTTATTCCTAACCAAATATTTATGGGTAAGGCATTGCTGTTGAGTTTGCACCGTACCACAGTTGACAAATTTAAGCCGAGTAGTAAAAATTCAAGCTTTGTTTATTTAATATTTTTTTTTCGAAAACAAGCCGAGCTTGAGCTCATTACCAAACAAGATTTTATACTCAAGTTTTGCTCATTTTCTTATCGACCAAGCTCAAGCTTGTTCACTAATTACTTGATTAACTTATTCTTTTTATCTATATTATGAAACTAGGACTAAAATGTTTTATCTATTCACAATTCCATGAATTTTTATTATAAATAGACCTTATATATCATTAGTAAGCTACAAATAATAATTTAATATCATATAAACTTATTAACAAACTTATACAATTTAATTTTAAGTCTATATTAATACATCTTTAAGCAAGTATACATATAAAATGTTATATTATATATAGTTAAATTGAGTTCTCATGTTCACAAATTTATTTATGAACACACTATTATTTACATTTGACCCATTTAATAATCGAGTCTAAAATTAATACTTGAACTTTACTTATTTTCTAAATAAATGAATATAAACAAAAAAAAAAAAAAATTCCAATAAATATGTTCACAAACATCTTGTTTTATATGCAGGATACAGTCAAGATGGGAAGGGAAATTTGAAAAGTAGAAAATAAAGGCTACGCTTGTCTTCACACTTCACATCTCTTGGCCAAATTTAATAAGGTGGGACCTATGGTGATGTGTCCCAAATTTAATAACATTTCCTTCTTCTTCTTTTCCTTTATTTTTTCCCCTCTTTTTTTTATCCTCCACACACGGCATTTCTTTCTTTTTTTCTTTTTTCTTTTTTTCCTTTTTTTTCCACTTTTTTTCCCTCCTCCACACACGTACCCTTACTCTTTTCTTTTTTATTCATCTTTCCTCCTTTTTTTTTCCCTACCATTCCTCCAAACTCCAGAACGTTCCAGAGCTCTCCTTCTTCCTCTTTTTTTTTTTAGCACTTCGTCTATTGGTTCTTGGCGGAATCGATAGCGTCCTTGGTTCTGGCGACGCAGAATCCATCAGAGTGCACCACAAAGATGAGGCGGTGGAGTTTGGAGACGGCGAGTGGCTAAGAGGGAAGGGCTTGGAGATTGAAAATGGGGTCGGAGTCGGAGGGTTTGATTGGGAGGGGTTCGCCGATTTGATCGAAGTAGAAGTCAGTGTTGTTGACGCATTCGCCTTCAATTTCGTCTTGTAATTCTATCATTTTGCTATATTCTGATTTTTTTTTGTTTTGCATTTTGAGGAATCCTAATTTGCAAGGGATTGATTTTTTTTTTCCTTAGCTGATTTGGGAATTTGTTATAAATTTTTTTTGTGTTTGGATTTGGAAATTTGTTGGGAAAGCTGAGAGATGAGATGAGATGAGAGGAATGAGGACAGGCGTGAGAATTGAGGACTGTTTATCAAGGGTAATTTGGCAATTGAAGGAAGAGCCCAACAGATAGTTCAAAAACGCGCATGGACTTTTCGTTTATGGACCTCCAGAGCTCCATAACGCAAAAGCGCGTTCTCAATCTTGGCCCAAAACGCAACTTTTTTCAAAAAGTTGCGTTTTAGTTGAACCAAACGCGTTTCCAACTCCAACTTTCTTCAAAGCATGCGTTTCAACTTCTAAAAGCTGACAATGAAAAAAGTTACGTTTTAGTAGAACCAAACGCGTTTCCAACTCCAGCTTTCTTCAAAACGTGCGTCTCAGCTTCTATAAGCTGACAAACGGGCACTAAGTTGTTCAAGGTTAGAAGTTAGAACCTGGCCCACAAGTGTAAAACCTTAATAGGCAACACAGACGAGATGAGATGAGAAATTGTGGTTCATCAGCCTATGCAGTTAGCTCTCCTACCCCAACTACACGCCATTACTATATCTCCCAAACCCGCCCCTTAATTACTCTGCAAAAAAATTAATACTTTCATAGCCTACCATACCCATCCTTGGGATCTCATACAAGTTTCCCATTTCCTCAATTGGGTCACAGCTCCTGGATCTTTAATAAAACCACTCACAAACCAAAAGGGTTTGTCTTTTGCACCATTTCGTGAATTGGGTCACTCTCTTTTGGTCTCAAAAAATGAAGGTCAGTGTAGTTTCTCGGAGTGGTAAAGACGTTGTCAAGGGTGGCCTTGAGCTCAGTGATTCCGTACGATCTTCTTTTTCTAGTTTTTCCTTTGTTTTTGTAATTTATTAACATTGTGATTAAGACCCTAAAATAGTCTTCTTTTTTGTTTTCTTGGGTTTATATTAGTTTCATGATTTTTATTTTCCTTTGCATGTATTTGAATTATACCCAATTGTGATTGTATATGTCTTTTTTGTTAATTTGTAGGCTACGGTTGCAGATCTGCAGGAGGCAATTCATCAACGAAGTAAGTGCTGGATTTGCTTTCCTTGTTATTAGAATTTCCATGCAAATTTTTACCTTGAACTGCTAAGTATGCTTTGTTAGTCAGTTAATCTGTGTTTAGCGAAATAGTTATGGTTGATTTTAAAAGACGAATGCCGAAAAAGTGTTATTTTCCACATGTAGTGATGTAGGCGTTAACACTAGTTTTAGTATGGGTTTGAGGATGAAAAGAGATTTTCTTTATTATGGGAATTACTGAAACTTCTATAAACGGCTGCAAATTTGACAACTGGGTTCTACATGATGTTTTTTGCACAAAAATGTGAAGGACGTCTTCTCTATTGTCTTTAAGGACTTAATTTTCTTTCTTGAAAGTATCCCAGTAAGAATTAGCAACATCCTTATGCTTAAAGCTAAATTAGAGCTTTGGTTGTCCGTACCACATAGGTGAAACCTTTCTAGTGATAAATTTTTTTATACAGATTTGCATCTTGAACTGAATTCCCCGCCCGCTAACACCCCCCCCCCCCCCCCCCCCCACACACACACACACACAAACACCCCCACCTGCCACCCTCCATAGAAGGAAGGAAGTTCACTTTTTGTACTAGAATGTACACATATCAGTCTGTGGAGGGTAATGTACTTTCTTGAAAATGATTCTCCCAAATCATTGAATATTTTTCTACTATGGTAGTATTCAAGGATAATGAGTCATGACATTGACAGGAATTTTATTTTTACTATTAATTCAATTCAATTATTTGTGGGCATGACTAATCACTTTTAAAAATTATCTGTTAAAGCACCAGGTCTTGTTGGGCTTGTTTGACTAAGTTATTTTCAGATTTCAGAGAACTATAATTTGTATGCAGTGTTAATTACAATTAGATAAACAAACTTAAAAAAAAAAAAAAAAGAAGAGCTCCGAGCTCCAGTGGTAAGTGTCAAGATTTCCTTTCAGTGTGCTTGAATTCACACTGCATACAATTTTTTTTTTTTTTTCATGATGCAATATTGCTGCCTAGAACAAAATAATTTTTAAGTCTGTGGGATCTGTAAGATTTTTAACAAAATCAGCACTAGACTTCCTGTCTGATTTGATTTAAGTCAGTAATGTGTTGACAGACTTAAGTCAACACATCATATTAGTTGACAGACTTGCATGTCATATGACTTAACTCACGTGATTTTCATCTTACATCAACAGCCAAAAAGTTCTATCCTTCAAGACAGCGGTTAACCCTCCCCCTTAAACCAGGATCAAAGGAAAAGCCTGTTGTTCTTAACTACAAGAAAAGTCTCCAGGATTACTGTGATGGAAACCACTTGACTGTAGTGTTCAAGGACCTGGACACACAAGTTTCCTATCGCACACTTTTCTTCTTTGAATACTTGGGTCCTTTGCTCCTTTATCCCATCTTTTATTACTTCCCTGCCTACCAGTTCTTTGGCTACAAAGGGGAGCGAGCCATCCACCCAGTTCAGACATATGCTTTATATTACTGGTGTTTCCACTACTTCAAACGAATTATGGAAACATTTTTTGTGCATCGGTTCAGCCATGCCAGGTCACCCAGTTTTTTGTGTTTCGTAATTGTGCATATTATTGGACCTTTGGCTCTTACATTGCTTACTATGTGAACCACCCACTTTACACGCCTGTTAGTGACCTCCAAATGAAGATTGGCTTTGGGTTTGGAGTTCTTTTTCAAATCTGTAACTTCTATTGCCATATCTTGCTGAGGAATCTGATGGGAATGGAGGATATCAAATTCCACGTGGTTTTCTATTCAATGTTGTGACATGTGCAAACTACACAACAGAGATTTATCAATGGTTGGGTTTCAATATTGCCACACAGACTGTCGCAGGCTATGTTTTCCTTGTGGTTGCTACTGTTATTATGACCAATTGGGCCCTCGCAAAGCACCATTGTCTGAAGAAGGTTACTTTTTTTTAATGAAACTTTCTTTACTTTTTGTTGAACATGTTTGTTTTAATTTCTTTTCTGCATATAATTGCATGCATTTCTCAAAAATTTGAGGCATTTTCTCTGATGATATGTCCACCTGCATTTACTCCTTTCTAGATTGGGTGTGACTAGGATCTAGGTAAGTTATTTTAGATTTTCATCTGTAAAGTATAGATTGGTTAGGAACATAAAATATTTGAGAAGGTATACGGCTTTGTAATGTCAAATAAATTACTCTCATACATTTGTCACGCTAGCAACTACTGGATACGTCTACATACCAGTGTTTATATGTGTTCATGTATTAGGGGTGACCCGTTGGACCATGAATCTGGTATACACATATAGATACATTTTTTTATATGTAGATGTATGTGTTTTTTTTGGGTAAGTTTGATCCGATATTTGTTGAGCTTTATCAAATTCAATGGAATACCCTGTTTTGTCTCTTTTTTTTAATCTGAGTAGGATCTTGTTATGCTTTATTGACAATCCTAGATTGCCTCCCTCTTAAAAAACAAAAAAGACAGAAGGCAAGCCTAACTCCTGGGCTTCTAACCTCAGATGTTGACTCCCCCTGCAACGAGGGAGAGATGCACCACGTGTAACATGAAAATATTTACCCATCCCCCTAAAAATTAGGGGCAAGCCTAGTTACTGAATAAAAGAAAGACCTCAAGTGTACTGTTACCTAACAAAAGTTTATCAACAAAAGTCCTAACAAAAGTCCAGTTGTGTGCACCTCAAAATTTATAGGCATCATCAACATGTTTCTCAGTGTGTTTTCACTTCTGAATATTTTGATGTGTATCCTATCAGCTTCATAGCACTTTCTTGGACCACATGAAGCATAGCCACCGATTCAGTCACATCGCCGCCACCGTCGTTTACAACGAGTACATCAACGGTCGCCACCACATCCACATGAACTCGACCGAGTGGGCCATGCTCACTGAGTTCGTCAAGTATCTCGATCGAACCAACAAGTGTAAGGTCGAGGAAACCCCTAAAGGTTGGTTCATTATGTATATAGATAGAGATTCGGAGACTTTGTTCAAAGAGAGATTGAAAAATAAGCGAATCAAGGCCGATTTGGCCGAGGAAGAGAAGCAAGAGAGAAAGATTCAGAAATAGATCGAGAAAGCTGCTGAGTTATTTTCTGAGCCTCCGAAGCCTCTCAAGGCTGAACCTGTTAGGGAATTGAAACCCGAAGCTGGTGTTAAGATCGGTTTGAAGCTCGCCCCGTTGAATTTGAAGCCGAAAGAGAGGGGAGAGGGTTCGAAACTGGTGTTTGATGAAATGGAAACCGATAACAAAGCCAGTGTGGCAAAGACAAATAGTAATAATAATAAGTTGGTTTTGGGGGAGATGATGAGGGGGGAGGAGATGAAGGAGAGGATTAATAGGAAGGACTATTGGTTGTGTGAGGGAATTGTTGTTAAGGTTGTGAGCAAAGCTTTGGCCGAGAAGGGTTACTACAAGCAAAAAGGGGTTGTGAAGAAAGTGATTGATAAGTATGTTGGGGAAATTGAGATGCTTGAGAGTAAGCATGTGTTGAGAGTTGATCAGTTGGAGCTCGAGACCATGATTCCGCAAATTGGGGGACTCGTGAAGATTGTGAATGGGGCATATCGTGGCGCGATTGCCAAGTTGTTGGGGGTTGATACGGAGAAGTTTTCCTCCAAGGTGCAGATAGAGAACGGTGCTTATGTTGGTAAAGTGCTTAAAGCTGTTGAGTATGAGGATATTTGTAAACTTGCCCAGTGAGTTTGATTAGAAAAATGATAATGGATTATATATTGGCTATGTTTAGTTGTTTGTCAAAATTTCATTCTGTTAAGAAACCTTAATCTGTTGAATGAATGTATGATGTTTCTTGTGTTCTTAAATATGCATGTTTCTCTTGGATTAATGACTTGGATACTGTTTGTGAAGGAAATAATGGAGAACCCTGTTTTAGAATTCATTTAGTTTCCTTAATTAGATATCTAATAGAATATCTAGCCTTATAGAATTATTTTTAAAGAAAACTAATTAACAAGGGAATTTAGTATATTAAAAGTGGCAGTTTTACAAGTAAGTAAATGTCCAATCTTGTTACTCCATATTTTGTAGACAGAAAATTTTCATGTGAACTGAATTATGTTTATAGAGTTTCTCAGTGTTTATCTGTGTGTGTGCAGGGGGGGTGTAAATTACAGTTAAATATTAAAATGGCACCACAAAAAGGGCACAAGGTGACTGTTTGGACAACTTGAGGAACAAGGTTGAGAGTAGGAAGGACCAAATGGAATAAGACTAGTGCATTTGGATGTAGCTTTTTGCTGAAAGTTCGTTAAAGTATAGTTTTACCTAGAAAAATTGAAGCTTAAAAATCTGTACATAAGCAAATAATTTAAAAAGTTAAAAGAAAAAGTTGTTGCCTAACAAACACTTAAGACTTAAAAGTAGCTTCCTAGGTGCATCTTTGCAAATTTTGTCGGGATCAGTGATCACCATTATATTTCCCTACTTTTACAAATATATATATATATGTATGTACGTATGTGTGTATATATATGTGTATGTATGTAGGTATGTATGTATATCAGTATACACAAATGCTGGGGGGTGTCCCTTAGTGATCATCTACATTTGAACTTTTGTCTTTCTCTTTTTTCTTGCTGCAGCCTAAACTTTGGGAGATATGAAACAGTGCTGTATATAGTCTGCCCCATGATAGCCCTAGAATGTCAACATTGATGCTAGATATCTTATTGTTATGGACTTGGTGGTACAGGTGTTCCCTTTAGCAATGTTGATATTCGTTTACTTTACCTATTACTTGTTATAGCTATTTAGAGATTGTGGCAACCCAGTACATTGCCTTTTCTCTCTCTCTCTTTTTTTTTTTTCTGCAATACACTCTTTGTATTTGTTTGGATAGGACTTATATGGCGTTTGCCTTTTGCGTTACGTTTTGCTCTTTTTTTTTTTCCCCCACACATTTCAGAGAAAAAATTTAGCTGAAACGGCTACTGTAGTGCATGAACAGTAGCCAAAATTTTTGACTTTTCAGCACATCAGTGAGTCCCGTGCACTATTCACGGGACCCACAAATTTCACTTTTCAGCAACTTTTTCATTAAAAATTGGTCTCACGGCACTATTCACACATTTAAAAATTATTTTGCTACAGTATTTTCAGTTTCAGCAAAATAAATTCTATCCAAACGGACCCTTTATCATGTGCCAATGATCTCTAACTCAAATGACATCTCCTACCATCATAACAACAAGGTGGAACGTGAAGTCGTAGATTCAAGATCTACTTGGTGTGTGTCAGTGTGAGTTACCAAAAAAAAAATCTCTACGGTGGAGTACCACTTGCGATCACGGTAAATGTCTTAGCTTATAAGGAAACGAACCATATGTGAAATCCAAGAAGGTTTGATTTTTAAATTTGTGTGGCTATTGCAGGTGGAGACCTGTTATAATTCTACTATTTCTCTCATAAAAGTGCATCTGCTAAGTCCAATTCATTTGGACATTTAAATTCCATGAATATTGTTCAAATTCACTGTTTTTGCGGAAAAAGGAAGTCATTTTCATAACTTTCTTATGTTTTTGCTGTTTCTACTAATTTAAATATGTATGTGATTGGCTGTGCCACTTAGAGCATTGCAACAAGTAATGAGTGTGTATAACTTGAAACATATCCTATAATTGGAATTTAAAAACTTTTTATCATTACCCTTGTCCATTATAACATATGATGGACATGTCTGCCTTTTTCTTTGATTATATTATGAAATGAGGGTTAGTGATTTGTTTTTTTTTTTTTTTATAAATTTAAGATCTTGCAATTACTGGCTTGATTATGCTATTTAGGTCTGTCATAGGTTTGCTACCACTAGAATGTCTGCTTTTGTTTTATTTGTTCTGCAAGACCATCATGTGTTTGACATGTATTATCCATTTGGTAGGCTCTTAGATTTGTCTGCTTTTCCCTTTTGGGAGTGGGGATGCCATTTTTAGATAGGTAATTGGAGATATGGCTCTTCATAGGGTGAGTAGCATGAAACAATCCATGTAGCCAACCCCAATTAGTTGGGATTAAGGCTTAGTTAAGTTGGTGTTGAGAGACCATTTATAATTGTAAAATAATAGTTATTTTTCTTCACTAAAGCTATTTTGTTGGAGCTTTATGCATTGCAGCAGACCTAATGCACAGTTCTTGGCAGTTCACTTGGTCTTCTCATGTGATCTATTAAGAATTTAAGAATGTTGGAAGGATATAATAAGTACTTTTCTATTTCCAGTTCATCTGTGTCATTGCAAATTTATTTAACAGGATGTTAGTTACACATTGAACCTGAACAATTCATAGATTCTCTTTCCAAGGGAAGGATTGAAGAAGAAATAGTATCAAGTACATGGCAACAAAAGAAAATTGTGAGGGAGGGGAACATGCATTCCTTGCATTCATCACAACGGTATGGCTTTTGATAATTCTTCAGCTTAAGCTCGTGCTCTGTACGACTAATGTGAGTTTTCTTTGTAATTTTCATTCTAAGAACTTCTCTTGGCATTGTTAGTAAAGAACTATCTACAAGAAAGAAAAATATTTGATTTTGAAAAATTGAGCTTATAATTTCATCTTTCATTTCTAGCTTGCATGATTGTATATCATCAGGGAACAAGAAGCGTTGCTATCATAACTCTGGAACTATTTTAAGCATGTGCAGTCTTGCATGTGATAGCTCTGGAAGAAATGAGAAGTACTAGTAATGACATTCCTTGGGTTCAATCATAATCAGTACGTAAATATATATGTGCAGCTTTGATAACAAACAACAGATGTATGTCATTTGACCAGAGAAACCAAATATTTGCAAAAGATAATAAAGAAGCTTCTAGTTAGATATGAGCCCACAAGATAGCACTTGACATGATTTGAAGCTTACGTTACTGTCTAATTAGAAGTCTGTTTTGCAACAGCTTTTTCCTTTAATTTTTTTTATCAATTTGTTTATGAATAGCTTTTTAAAACATCACTTTTTCTAAATTCAACCATATTTTAATCAAATTTCAATTAAACGTTATATCCAAATTAACATAGTAGGGTTTGGTAGCCATGTTTTCTTATGGCTAAATTGGTGAAACCATAATAGTGTATTGTATCTTTAGATATGGTCACAGAGTAATTTATGATGCTGTTTGTAGTTTAAATGCCAAACTATCTAGTGTTTTAAGGGCAAGGACTGGTTGTGGAAACTTACTGAATATGAAGATCTTATATCTATACAGAGTAAGTTGGGAACTTGTAAAGATAGGGGAGACTGATAGATAGGCCTGTTTTGTTACCATTCAAACCAGGTAAGTAGTCATGCTCTGAAACCAGAAGCCATATTCAAAAGAAAAAAATTCCAGAGGCAAGCTGGTTTGGCTTACTAACTGCATTCCTAAACATGCTTTCATAGGTTGGCTAGCGATTTAAAATAGATTTTCCATAAAACAAAGGCTGCTGTAGTGGGAACTACAGGTTGAAGATCAGTATGTTATGTACAGAAATCGACTTGAAAAAAGGGAGCATTTTTTTTCCAGTTTTCTCTCTTATAGAATATTTTGGCAGCCAATGAACTGATGTAGCATTAAGCCCTAAGTTTAGTTGGGATGATAATTATGGCTTAGGGAGAATCTGAGTTATAAGGTAAAAGCTAAAAGGCTATAGTTTGCAATTGTTTTGTGGGCTGCTTTATCACATGTGGTGGCACATAAATGCTGTAATACAGAATGGCAGTCTTGAGACTAATCAGGTTGATTAGATGGGAAGTTTAAAGAGTAAGGTGGAAACCAAAAGAGGTTTTTGCACCAGAAATAGAGTTTTGTATCATATTCTGTATTAAAGTCTCCATGAATTGTAGTTTGGTGGAATTTGAGCTTTTTATTATCTCTGTGCGTGTGTATATGCTATTCATTGAACATGTTTATGTGTTGAAATAAAATCTGCTCAATCATCTAAAAAATAAAAGTACATTAAAAAGGGGGGAATTCCATTATTCAAATGGAAAGTGTGATGTTACCTGCAGTGGTGGCTCCATGAATTTTTCTCAATGTGTTCTTTAAGAAGCATAAATTACACAATCTAATAAAATGAGAAATTAATATATTGACGACAACAACAATGAAAAAACACAGAAATATGTAAAGTTTACAACACCCTATGTGCATTATCCATGGCTCAACTCACTGTCTAACATAATTTAATTTGTTTGTTTTTTATAAAATATTGGTCAGTTATTTTTAGGCCTCTACTGCTTCTACCTATTCACTTCCCCAATTCAAATATCTAACCCCACAGCCCCACGGCCCCATCCACCCCCACTCAACAGATAAGAGCCAATCAACATTACACAAAATATTAAAGATATAAAACATTCACAACACACAAAATTCACAATATACAAAACGACAAACTCAAAAACCAATAAAGTCAAAATGTCAAATAAAGGCGATTAGACATAATATAAAGCTATTCAATCCCAAAGAGAGAATCTCATTTTTCAGTTCAAAGAAAATAGAGAGAAAGCTCCGCTCTCACTCTCAGAGCACAGCAAAGATGTAAGATGAGATAGAGAAAAAGAGAGAAAACTGAAATACCTTGAGGGTCGGGGCCATGGCAGCACGTCGAGGACTCGAGGCCAAGCCAAGGCAATCTCTGATCCGATCTCGCCGTTGCCGATGTCGATGTGCTTTCGGAGCAGGGGCGAGGCGGGGTCTGTTGCTGTTGCTCGAGGCCAATGCAATCTCTTTCTCTTATCTTTGATCCAATCTCACCATCGTCGATGGCCCGATATGCTCTGTTACTGTTGTTATTGCTGAGTTTGAGGCGACCAAAATGGCCAAATGGTCATAAAATCCTAAGTATATAGTTAGTAGCTCTAGTTCCCAAACTATATTTTTTACTAGCATTTCAAGTCTAAGAGACTCGATTTAGGGGCTATAAATCGAGTTTTTGGGACTCGATTTTTATGGGTTGTTCACGTCTGATGTGACACTTTTTCCACATGGCATCTACATGGAAATCGAGTCTCTAAGACTCAATTTATAAACCTTATAAAACTCAAAGAAGAACCCAGACCCAGAAGAACCCAGAGAGAGAGAGAGAGAGAGAGAAAAGAAAAAAAAAGAAAAAAAAGAAAGAAGAAGCATCGTGCTCGTCCCAGGCCAAGAAGAACCCAGAAGAAAAAAAAAAACCAAAAACAGAGAAAGCGTCCCAGGCCAAGAAGAACCCAGACCTAGAAGAACCCAGAGAAAAAAAAAATACAGAGAAAGAAGAAGTGCCATGCGCGACCCAGGCCAGGCCGCGCCATGCGTCGTGCGTGACCCAAGCCGAGCCGCTCGCCATGCGCACGGCGCGCGCGACCTGGCCTCGCGCACCGATCCAGGTTCTTCTCTCTGTTTCTTTTTTTTTTTTTTTTTTTTTTCTCTCTGGGTTCTTCTCTGATATGTTCTGGGCAGGTCGCCATTTGATTCTTTCTCCTTCTAATTGTTGTGTTTTTGCTTTCTTAAAAAAAAAAAAAAAAAAATTGCGTATTTTGGCTTGTACGAGAGACTTGAGAGTTAAAATTTTTTTTAATTTTTTTGGTTTATAAATCGAGCATTAGAGACTCGATTTCCAAGTAAGAAAAAACTGCCACATCAGACCATAAAAATCGAGTCTTTGAGACTCGATTTATAGGCCAAAATCGAGTTTTTTAAACTCGAGAAGCTAGTAAATAATATAGTTTGGTAACTAGAACTACTAACTAGATACTTAGGATTTTATGGCCATTTGGCCATTTTGGTCGTTTGAGGCAGAGGCGCCAATGTGCTTGATGTCGTTGATGAGGTTCTTTTTCCTTTTGGTTAGGATTCAATTTTGCTTTACCATTTGATCAATCGGCATACGCATATTGGGTGTATTGGGTTGGGTATTTAGTTAATAAAAATTTAATTATTTTGATTTAAAAATCTGTATGGGGTTATTTTTGTTGATTTAAAAATCTGTCTGGGTCTATTTAGGATTGATCCTAGGCCTTTTTTTCCCTATGGTCTATTGGGCATTTGGGCTTGCTATGTTACAATTTTTTTTTTTTTTTTTTTCAAATTTTAGTTCAAAATTTTTTTTTTAGGCTTTTTCTTTTTGCTTGAAAGTATAACAAATTATGGAGCAAAATTTAATTTTACTGACATAAAAAATAAAAAAATAAAACTAAAGGTGTTCCCAAATTTTTTTTGAAAGGTAAACAAATAAAAAACTTTAAATTATTATATATAATTTTTTTTTTCAAGTCAGGGTGGTCCTAAGACCACCCTAGCCTTAACATGGCATCGCTCCTAGTTACCTGATTCTCTAGTTTGTACCGTGTAGATGAGAAGTAGTTAGCAATGAAGTTCTTGCTATGGGACTACTAGCAATGATGCGAAGTTGTTGTTTACTTGCACTCAACAATCTAGCTGGGGTTAGCATTTATCTTTTGCATTGCAACTTCCTACAAAAAGGTATGGTTGTTATTGTTATACCTAGTAACCTAGGGCTAATCAGTAGTGTTTTAGCGTACCAATTTTTTCAAAAGCTTAAATAGTTAGAAAATGATAAATTTAATCATCACATGATTATTATTCTAAGTTTCTAACGTTATCTTGGATGAAAAAATAAAGCTCACTTCATGAAGTAAAGAGAAGCATAGACCATGAGCCTTAACCCAATTCATGAAGCAAGAGAGACATGAGACATGAGCCCCATTTGTGGGGTAGGAGAATTGGAGAAATCAGAAATCCACATCATGAAGTGAAGTCTTGGGTCATGAGTCCATATGGGAAAATTAATTTCATGGGTTGCAAGGTTTGGTAATGTAGTTAAGCTAAATGAGAGGAGATTCCTCCAAAAAAAAAAAAAAAAAAATTTGTTGGAGGAGAAATTATGCCCGATAGAGCAATAATTTTCACCATAAGAGGCATGTTGCAATGTGTAGAATTTGAGTAAAAAAGATCCAACCAGTGCGACCTAAAGTTATTTGGGCTCTTGGACACTATTCAAGCTTGGCCCGATACCAATTAGGATAGAAATAAATTAAAGAAGAAAAAAGAAATTAATTGAAATAACAAACGTTCGAGGATGGAATTAATAAATGAAAGTAATGATTTCGATCATCTTGTTTATCTAGAGAGTTGACCTTTTAAACTTTTTTATTTTTATTTTTTATGGGGACCTTTTAAACTAACTAGCATATAACACATGCAAATACATGGATACATTTAAAATTAAATACAATTTTTATTATAAAAATATAAATAATTAATCAAATTATTTATTAAAAAAAAACATGTAACACATGCATTCGTATAGATACATTTAAAATTAAACAAAATTTTTTATCATAAAAATATAAATAATTAGTGCGACCTTTTTTTTTTTAATATATATAGGGATCTTTTAAACTAACTAGCATATAACACATATAAATGCATGGATGCATTTAAAATTAAATATAATTTTTATTATAAAAATATAAATAATTAATCAAGTTATTTATATATATATATATAAAAAATAATAAAAAATAAAAAAAAAACATGTAACACATGCATTCATATAGATACATTTAAAATTAAACATAATTTTTTATCATAAAAATATTAATAATTAATTTTTTTTAAGTAAACGTAATTAGTCACATATTAAAATTCTTACTTAAATTTAATACTACTTATGATTTTTTTTTAATTTTTAATAAGATAGAACATGTGGTGATCTTTGTTATGTAGTGATTTTTATTGAGTATATATAATTGGTTTTTTTTTTTTAATTTTTATTTCATTTTATAATTCATTAATATCATATTTTTAGTATTTTGTACTCATTAACTTACCTGGCACAAAATTTAAAAAACTTAAGTGAACACATGGCACAAATTTAAGTGAATAATTATGGTGGTCCCCACATAAATTTAGACACATGGCACAAAATTAGATTCTATATTTAAATTCTAATTGAGCTTTTTTTAAGTTTTACCTATTAATATAGAACAAAACTTAGATACAGTACTTTAGGTGTTGTTCCTTAGGTTCCTTTTTTAAGATTCAGTCATGTGGCTACTTAATTAAAAAAAAAAAAAAAACACTTTCATCCCATGAGAAAAAATTCACATGGCATAATCTTAAAAAATGAATCTAAGGAACAACACCTAAATACTGTACCTAAATCTTACTCTAAAATAAATATATATATATATATATATATATATATTAATTCTATGAGGGATCACCTTTTTAATAAATATAAAAAATAAAGAGGTTTCATTGGATTTGTTCAATTTAAAATATAAACAGGTAGCTGTAATTAGAGGTTGAAACTTGAAAAGGTTGATGGAGATAATTTGTGGAGGTTCCAAATTATTAGTAAAAAAAGGTTCATTCCTAACCAAATTTTTATGGGCGAGGCATTGTTGTTGATTTTTGCACCGTACCACAGTTGACAAATTTTGTATCCATTACTAAACTATTCCACAATTTTTTGCTATGACTTTGATGTGATCACGTGGCAAATTATGAGTAGTTGTCAATTATTTATGAAGATGATAAAATATTGGGCATGATGGGCTTACCTTAATGGGCCTGACGGATTGGGTCTCTTGGGCCTGCGTAAGTATGGTCCCAGCTTTGAAGGCCCATCACTGCTGACGCAGCGAGGGCCCATGATCCGGAAATGGGAATCCTTGCTCACCACGTTTGGAAGAATTGGGAATAGAGTCCCACATTGAAAAGATGTGGAAACCAAAAAGGGAAAGTCAACCCCTTATCACTATAAAAAGGCATAATACCCACAGAAACCGAGGTATGCTTTTATGAACCCTCTCTAACGCACTAAGTAAAACAAAGGAATTCTAACTTGACCGTCGGAGAGCCTTCGGCCGGCACCACACCGGTGCTTCTCTGAAGGATTCTTTTGTTTGTTTCGTCGTGCAGGTTCGATTCGAGTCGCGAGTACGGTGTGACCCATTGGTGACGGTTTTCGACGTCATCAGTTGGCGCCGTCTGTGGGAAAACGACCGGGTACGGTAACATTTCCTAGATAAAGGAGTTACATGGTACTCACGCGCTCGATGGCAACCACAAATGACGTCCAAGAAGAAGCCCCTACGACTGCCCTTGAGAGACAGGTCAAGACGCTCGCCGCAGCCGTGGAGCGCCTCACCAAACAAAACCACGACCTGACGGAGCAGCTGAATCAAAAGAGTGCAGCCGTGAATAGCCAAGGAGAAGATCAAGAAGGGAACAGTGAGGAAAGGAGAAATAATGACGGACCACAGGAGAGTAATGCCCCGAGCAAACAAGTGCGACGGGACGCTAGCATCCCCTCAGTGACGGACACAGCTCCACAACCCATCATCGCGGAGATGCAGGCGATGAAGGAACAGGTGGAAGTCCTGATGAACGCTCTCAAGGGGCGAGTGTCCAGCGATCTTGACGACCTTGTCAACCGGACTGACTCGCCATTTACGGCGTCCGTCAACTCCTTCCCCCTGCCGAGTAAGTTCCGCATGCCAAGCATGGACAGTTATGACGGAATCAAGGACCCCCTCGATCACCTAGAGATCTTCAAGACCCTGATGCACCTTCAGGGAGTGGCGGACGCAATTATGTGTAGGGCATTCCCTACAACCCTGAAGGGCGCGGCAAGGATTTGGTTCAGCCGGCTGACACCAAACTCCATCGGCACCTTCAGGGAGCTGAGCGCTCAGTTCACTACGCACTTCATCGGAGGACATCGGTATAAGAAGTCCACAGCTTGTTTAATGAATATCAAGCAGAGAGAGGAGGAGACGTTACGGGCCTACATATCACGCTTCAATAAAGAAGCGCTCACGATCGACGAAGCCGACGACAAGATATTGGTGGCAGCATTCACGAACGGGCTGAAGGGGGGTAAGTTTTTGTTCTCCCTATACAAAAACGACCCAAAGACCATGTCAGAGGTGCTTTACAGGGCCACCAAGTACATGAACGCTGAAGACGCATTGTTAGCCCGAGAAGACAGACCCAAGAAAAGGGACAGACAAGAGGACCCCCGACAGGACCAGGGGCGAAAGAGAGGACGGATGGGAGATCGAAGGGAGGAGAGACGCCCAAAACCAATGGGCGGAAGGTTCACAAGTTTCACTCCGTTGACCGCCCCGATAGACCAAGTCCTAATGCAGATTAAGGACGAAGGATCCCTGACGTTTCCGGGAAAGCTGAAGAGTGATCCCAACAAAAGGTCCAGAGACAAATACTGCCGCTTCCACCGTGACCATGGTCACGACACGGCCGACTGCTATGATTTGAAGCAACAAATCGAAACCCTTATCCGACAAGGGAAATTGAAGAAGTTCGTCAGTAAGGAGAGAACGGATCAACCCCCACAAGAACAACACCCCCGCCGAGAGAACGAGCGACCAAGGCCCCCATTGGGGGACATAAGGATGATAATTGGAGGAACAGGTGCGGCCGGATCGTCAAAAAAGGCTCGCAAAACATATCTTCGGATGGTACAGAATGTCCAATTAGCAGGCACAGTGCCAAAGATGGCAAGAAGGGAAGGCCCTATTATCGGGTTCTCGGAAGAGGATGCAAGGCGCCTACACCATCCACACGACGATGCCCTCGTCGTCACCTTGCGGGCAGGCGATTACAACATCCACCGAGTGTTGGTCGACAACGGTAGTTCGGCCAACATCTTGTATTATCCGGCGTTCCAACAAATGAGGATTGATAGGGAGCTACTGATACCAACAAACGCCCCGCTCGTTGGTTTCGGAGGGAGTAGAATATTCCCTTTGGGCACAGTCACGTTATCGGTGACGGTAGGAGATTACCCACAACAAATCACCAAGGACGTAACATTCTTGGTGGTCGATTGCTCGTCAGCCTACAATGCTATTATTGGGCGACCCACGCTCAACTCGTGGAAGGCGGCAACATCAACTTACCACCTGATGATCAAGTTCCCAACAGAGTATGGGGTAGGAGAGCTACGCGGAAGTCAAATTGCCGCACGAGAATGCTACGTAGCTATGATGGAGGTGGAAGACCAGATCCAGGCTTTGAACATAGAAGAGCACCGAACGACGACAGAACCTACAGAGAAGCTAGAGGAGATAACTCTCGACGGTTCCAATCCAGACCGAACCACCAGGATCGGAACGCTTGCAAAACCCGCAATCCGTCAAGAGCTCGTGGCTTTCTTGAGAAGCAATAAGGATGTGTTCGCCTGGAGCCATGACGATATGCCAAGAATCGATCCCTCGGTCATGGTACATAAGTTGAACGTGTTGCCCTCGTTTCCACCCGTCCGACAAAAGAAGAGAGTATTCGCCCCGGAACGAGACCAAGCAATAGCGGAAGAGGTCCGCAAACTCCAAGATGCAAGCTTCATCAGGGAAGTCTACTACCCCGATTGGCTGGCGAATGTGGTAATGGTGAAGAAAACGAGTGGCAAATGGCGGATGTGCGTGGACTTCACCGATCTTAACAAAGCATGCCCCAAAGATAGCTATCCCCTTCCAAGGGTCGACATCCTAGTGGACTCGACGGCTCAACACCAATTGCTAAGCTTCATGGATGCTTTCTCGGGTTATAACCAGATCCGCATGCACGAGGACGACCAGGAGAAGACTTCGTTTGTAACCAGTCAAGGTCTCTTCTGTTACAAAGTAATGCCATTCGGTCTGAAGAATGCAGGGGCAACATACCAGAGACTAATGAACAAGATGTTCGCACAGCAAATCGGGAGGAACGTCCAAGTTTATGTCGACGACATGCTGGTGAAGAGCCGGAAGGAGGAAGACCATTTGGAAGATCTCAAGGAAACATTCGGCACACTCCGATCCTACAACATGAAGCTCAATCCAGGAAAGTGCGCGTTTGGTGTAACGGCAGGAAAATTCCTAGGATTCATGGTATCTCAAAGGGGGATTGAAGCTAACCCGGACAAAATCCGAGCCATAATGGAGATGGCCCCCCCGAGAAACGTGAAGGAAGTACAGAGCCTTAACGGCAAGGTAGCGGCATTGAATAGATTCGTGTCGAGAGCGACGGACAAATGTTTACCTTTCTTCCGAACATTGAAAAAGTCATTCGAGTGGACGGACGAGTGTCAACGAGCATTCGAGGAGTTAAAAACCTATCTATCTTCACCACCTCTACTGAGCCCCTCGCAACCAGGTGAAGAGCTCTTCCTCTATTTGGCCGTCTCCACTGTGGCCGTCAGCGCGGCCTTAATCAGAGAGGAGGACAGGGCACAGAAGCCCGTGTACTACGCCAGCCGGGCGCTCCGCGGTGCCGAGGAAAGATACCAACCTATGGAGAAACTCGCTTTTGCGTTGGTCACGGCGGCTCGCAAGCTCAAGCCCTACTTTCAAGCCCATACCGTGAACGTAATGACCGACAAGCCCTTGCGAAGGGCACTAAGTAATCCTGAGGCCGCAAGTCGACTGACGCTGTGGGCAATAGAATTGAGTGAGTTTGACACCAAATACCGTCCACGTGTGGCCATTAAAGGACAAGCTGTAGCCGACTTCATAGCAGAGTTTACGCATGACGCGGACAAGGGGGCAGAAGAACCCCCCCAGTGGAACATCTACACCGACGGATCATCCAATAAGCGAGTTGGAGGAGCCGGCATAATATTGCTGTCACCTGAAGGAGACGAGATTGAATCTATGGTCCGTCTCGACTTCCCCATTACCAACAACGAAGCAGAATACGAAGCGGTAGCAGCAGGACTCGACCTAGTCAAAGCCGCCGGAGCTGAAAGTGTGGTCGTACATTGCGACTCTCAAGTCGTGACCAATCAAGTAAACGGAGATTATGAATGCAAAGGGGAAAGGTTGAAGAGATATCTTGATCAAGTGAGGGCTAGAGTCGACGGGCTAAAAGCAATATTCGTCCAGATCCCCAGGGGAGACAATGAGCCCGCTGATCGGCTAGCCAAAGCCGCTTCAGCAGAACATATGATAACACCGGGTAATGTGCTTTCCTTTGTTCAAATCTTTCCGCTAATAGACCCCGACAACATGCAGGAGATACGCTCCGAAAGAAACTGGACTACGCAGATAACTTCATACCTAAAGGACGGGATATTGCCTGAAGAGAAGGAGGCAGCGAGAAAGTTAAAAGTCCGAGCGGCAAGGTTCGTCTTGATAAAAGACATTCTTTACAAGAGAGGTTTCTCCCGTCCTTACCTAAGATGTCTCGGGGTTGAAGAGGCAGACTACGTGATGAGGGAAGTACACGAAGGAATATGCGGGAATCATTCTGGATCGCGGTCGTTGGTGCACAAACTGCTACGAGCTGGGTATTACTGGCCGACCATGCAAAAGGATGCTGAGTCCTACGTTAAAAGATGCGACAAATGCCAGAGGTTCAGCAATTTTATCGGACAGCCAGCTGTAGAGCTAACCCCCATAACGGCTCCATGGCCGTTCGCTCAGTGGGGACTGGACATCATGGGACCTTTCCCAACGGCGATAAGGCAGTTAAAGTTCTTGGTAGTGGGTATTGACTACTTCACGAAATGGGTAGAAGCAGAAGCCTTGGCCACCATTACAGAAAAGAACATTAGAAGTTTTGTCTGGCGGAACATAGTATGTAGGTTTGGTATTCCTAGAGTCCTTGTCTCAGATAACGGGAGGCAGTTCGATAACGGCCCCTTCCGTGATTTCTGCACACAGCTAGGAATAAAAAACCACTACTCATCACCCGCCCATCCTCAGGCTAACGGTCAGGTTGAGGTCACAAACCGATCCCTGCTAAAGATTATCAAGACTCGGCTCGAGGGGGCAAAGGGCATATGGCCAGAAGAATTGCCAAGCATACTGTGGGCGTATAGGACAACGGCGAGGACTCCGACAGGAGAGACACCGTTTCGACTGACATACGGGAGCGAGGCAGTCATCCCAGCAGAAGTTGGGCTCACAAGCTACAGGGTTCACAACCACGACGAGGGCAGGAATGACGAATCCACGAGGCTACAGCTGGACCTTATAGATGAGGTCAGGTCGGCTGCAGAGCAGAGGATCGCTAGATACCAGGATCGCATGTCCAGGCATTTCAACTCCCGGGTCCGACAAAGAAGCTTCTAAGTAGGAGACCTCGTACTCAGGAGGGTCATGGGTGCAACAAGAGACCCTACACAGGGAAAACTCGGCCCCAACTGGGAAGGACCTTACAGAGTTGCGTCGTGGAAAAGGAAGGGAACATACCACCTGGAGACAGTAGACGGAGAAAAGCTGCCGCATCCGTGGAATGCTGAGCACTTGAGGAAATACTACCAGTGATAACGACACGACAACCAGTTTTTCCTTTAAGACTTTTTGACATTATTAACTTTTCCATCAACTGTTTAACTATTTTTGCTACAATCTTGTCGTGCCTTTTTAAGCCCGGGGGGGCAGGCACTTTTCCTTTACACATTTCTATCAACTTTGATTTTCTACTTGAATGCCGTTACAATTGCCCACAAAGTAACTAAGTTCCACCAAATGTGCGGATGCGAAATAAAGTCCATAAGATGGACGGATCCTTCAAAAGGATGATCACTTGAGGTCCACAAGATGGACGGATACCGAATCAAATCCGCATGATGGACGGGTAAGCCTACGAGGATTATCACTTCCACAAAGTGGACGGATCACTAAGGTGATGAAACGTAAGTCCACGAAGTGGACGGATCACTAAGGTGATGAAACGTAAGTCCACGAAGTGGACGGATCACTAAGGTGAAGAAACGTAAGTCCACAAAGTGGACGGATCACTAAGGTGAAGAAACGAAAGTCCACAAAGTGGACGGATCACTAAGGTGATGAAACATAAGTCCACAAAGTGGACGGATCACTAAGGTGATGAAACGAAAGTCCACAAAGTGGACGGATCACTAAGGTGATGAAACGTAAGTCCACAAAGTGGACGGATCACTAAGGTGATGAAACGTAAGTCCACAAAGTGGACGGATCACTAAGGTGATGAAACATAAGTCCACAAAGTGGACGGATCACTAAGGTGATGAAACGAAAGTCCACAAAGTGGACGGATCACTAAGGTGATGAAACGTAAGTCCACAAAGTGGACGGATCACTAAGGTGAAGAAACATAAGTCCACAAAGTGGACGGATCACTAAGGTGATGAAACGAAAGTCCACAAAGTGGACGGATCACTAAGGTGATGAAACGAAAGTTCACAAAGTGGACGGATCACTAAGGTGATGAAACGTAAGTCCACAAAGTGGACGGAACACTAAGGTGAAGAAACATAAGTCCACAAAGTGGACGAATCACTATGGTGATTAAAAATACAAGGCCACAAAGTGGACGGATCACTTAGTTGAACATAATCCCACACAGTGGACGGATCACTAATGCGATGAAACATACACAATGGACGGACTACCAAGGTGATTACACAGAAGTCCACAGTGGACGGATCACTAAGGTGAAAATAATTCCACACAGTGGACGGACTATCCCACAAGGATAATAAAAGAGCATGTACGCAAAGTGGACGGACCACTAGCAACGTTAATTTTTATAAGTCCGTTCAAAAGTGTCATACAACACCACAGAATGAACGGATCCCCAATTGTAAGTGCTCAATAAAAAAAAAAAATAAGTCCTCAATATGGACGGACAAACAAAATATTCTCACAAAAATACTCCCTCAAGAAGGTAGACGGAGCTTTAAACAGTACCAAACAATTATAAAAAGCATATGTGAACTTTAAGCCAAAAGCCCCAAAGGCAAATGTTTAATACAATTAAAAAGCACGAATTGTCTTAAAAAATGAATAAAAAAGAGGGACGGATTGTTCACAAAATAAAGTACATAGGCATCAATCTTTCTTTTCTTCAGCAACTGGGACATCCTTCGACGGGGCGGACTCTCCGTCTCCTTGAGCAGCACCGTCGCCAAAAAGGTCCTCCGTGTTTTCGGAGGCGACGGGGAGGGCAGAAGTCTGGGCTTGGTCCTCAAGTTTGACCATTGTCAAGTCCAGCTCTGGATAAGCCTTCTTGACTTGACGGAGGGAATCATCGAAGCCTTGGAGGAAGGAATCCGACAGCTCGCTCAAACAGGACTCCGAGCATCGGTATTCCTCGACGGCTGCCACTTTAGCCTGACGGAGATCTTCTTTGAGTTGTTTGATCTCAGCCTCTTTATTCTCTATGACCGTCAGCGAAGTGGCCGTCTTCTCCTCCAGCTCCTTCCTCGCCTGCTCAGAAAGCTCCAGCTTCTTCTCCATCTTGGACCTCCATCTCTGAAGTTGTCCGAGCTCTTCCTCCGTCTGCTGCGCCTTCGCGCGCACCCGGTCCAAGGTACTCTCACGGTTGAGACACCGGTCAAGTAGTCCCTTCATCATGACCAAGGACTGCAAATAGACAAGAGACCGTCACATAATGTAGGTAACAAGAAGAAAGAAAAATAAAAACTTATTTGACAAACATAACCAACCTGAGCGACGGAGAAGAGGCCCGTCTCCCCCATGGCCTCCGTCGAATGGTTTCCCAGGTCTTCATAGTCTTCTGCCGTGATGATGGACGACAGCTTCTCCAATGCATACTTGGAGTCGTCACGGAGAAGGGAAGGAGGTCTCTCTTGCTTACCCTCTGGGGCCGTCATCAGTCCTTTACCTGTCCCCTTCTTAGCTGGGGTGACGGTCTTGACACCCTCTGCCATCAAACCAACCACGGGCTCAAGTGAGACTTTTGGTTGCTTAAACGGACGGTCAGATTTTGATGTTGGTTTCCTCTTAGGTGCTGAAGCCGACACCTTAGGAACCACCTCGCCGGATTCCCTCTTCTTGACGGCTTGGGATTTGATCAAAGCTCTCCTTTTTGCGTCATCCATCTCTGCAAATAATGACGGATGAAATTAAAACTACGTAAGGGCAGTTAGATGACAAAGTGAAGTTGACGGGCTTACGTTTATGAACTCGTTCGTCGTATCTAATTGCTTCTTGGGTGGGCTCAGGACCGTCACAGTACCAATGTATGGTCCTTGGGTTCACCAACTTAGCCCAAGTCCTTTCCTCCGGCGTAGTTTTCCTGCAAATCTTTTCAAGGAAACTAAACTCCTCAAGGCTGACTTGTGGGCGCCGTCTACCTGCAGAGAAAGGTGATCAAGATATAGACATAAAAATGGACGGATATGAATAGCAGTATAAAATTAAGACGGATGCATACGTGTCTGATTTATTACTGCCCAAGTTGTGTCGACGGGCATGTACTCCGTCTCCCCTGGATGGTTCATCCATCTGTCACCCTCCAGGAAGAAGTACCGACTCTTCCAGTCTCTATTTGAGTCTGGGGTCTCAAAAATCACCTTCAACAAGGAGCTCCGACTAGCAAAACTGTACATCCCCCTTGATCCGGAAATCTCGTCTGGACGGTAACAGTGAAGAAATTCACGGACCGTCAATTTCCTTTCCCCGTTCGACATTGCACCGTAAAGAATCTCCATGGCTATGAAGACCCTCCAGGCGTTAGGGGATATCTGGGTGACGGACAACCCCAGATACTGTAAGAGTTCCCTATGAAGTGTAGAAAGCGGGAATCGAAGTCCAGCCTTCAACGCCTGCTCGTACACTCCGACACCGTCTACCCCCTCATAGTAACACTTCTCCGACACATGTGGTAGACGGATGGAAACATAGTCAGGGATTTGAAAGTTGGTTCTGAAGGTGCTGAAGTGTTTTTCTCTAATGACGGATGTAAACCTATGCACCGTCCACTCTGGTAACATAATGAACTGCCTTAGTCCATCAGCACCTACGACGGACTCCAGTGCTCGATCCCCGTCATCGTCGGAACCATCTACTTCAACTATCTCCACATCCTCATCTGTTGAGGATGAAGAGGAGGCAGACGGACTCCTACTTTCGCCGGGGCTCTCTTGGTCTTTATGACCGGACGGGTATACATCCTCGTATTCCGTCCCATCACGAACCACCGACTGGTTACTTGACGCACTAGACATTTCCTACAATTGACAATAAAACCTAAGACTGACGGGTTTGAAAGTGTTGACGGGTATGGAAAGCCTAACAACAATGCATGGACGAAAATGTAACTTGACTATAGTAAATTAGAAGCACTTACCGAACTTAGCAGAGGATAGGTGACGGTTGGTGTAATCAGCAAATATTCGTCCTCGACGGATTTCTCTGACAAGGTTGACGGCTTCGCTCTGACAAATGTTTTCTGAGTGAAAATTGAAAAATGAAAGAGTGAGGCGCCTTATATATATAGGAAGTGCACGGAAGACGAAGCGACGCTTCGATCCTATACAACGACCATTCAGAGAGTGACACGTGGCATGCTTAATAAATGCTGACAACCTGTCAGTACGTACCAACAGATTTGTACCCGTCATGTAACCGTCAACTTGATGATTCTTCCTTTGACGAGTTGATCCATCTGGGACCGTCATCCTATTCTGCATGAATCCGTCATAGCCATACATAAGGACCGTCACCCCATTGATCCTTTGTCCTTAAAGATGACGGATCATTGGGGTGAAGGGGGCAACTGAAGATGATAAAATATTGGGCATGATGGGCTTACCTTAATGGGCCTGACGGATTGGGTCTCTTGGGCCTGCGTAAGTATGGTCCCAGCTTTGAAGGCCCATCACTGCTGACGCAGCGAGGGCCCATGATCCGGAAATGGGAATCCTTGCTCACCACGTTTGGAAGAATTGGGAATAGAGTCCCACATTGAAAAGATGTGGAAACCAAAAAGGGAAAGTCAACCCCTTATCACTATAAAAAGGCGTAATACCCACAGAAACCGAGGTATGCTTTTATGAACCCTCTCTAACGCACTAAGTAAAACAAAGGAATTCTAACTTGACCGTCGGAGAGCCTTCGGCCGGCACCACACCGGTGCTTCTCTGAAGGATTCTTTTGTTTGTTTCGTCGTGCAGGTTCGATTCGAGTCGCGAGTACGGTGTGACCCATTGGTGACGGTTTTCGACGTCATCAATTTACACATAAACCCTCTATTTTTTCTTCATCGCTCTCATTCTGTCACACCACAGTTGTGGCAAAGAAGTTGTGTAATAGTTTGTGGTACTAGATTTTTTTTTTTCTTAAATTACATCTTATTTCTAGTTATACTAATCATTCGACAATTTTGACTAACACTTACAATCCAACTAGAACAAGCTACATCTCTTCTACTCACTTCCTTCTCTTCATCAATCACATTTCTTCTTCTTTGTTTTCTCCACCATCCATTTATGCGATATTTTTTTTTTGTTAATAATTCAATTGTTAGGAGAATGATTATTTAAATCTTAAATGTCTTTATTGAAAAAAAAAATTATAAAATTGAACTACAAAGCTTTTCGCCATCAATTCAAACTTTATTGTCTCTTTCTATTTGTTGTTAGTAGGTTTATTAGTGTGTGCACTTGTGTCATGGTCTTTTTATTAAATTCCCAAAAAATTTTCCCCATCAAAGCCATCACATATAATCTTTTATTATTATTATTATTATTGGATCACATTTATTCTATAAAGGTGTCATTCGACCTATACATTGGGCTGGGGCATGGACTTGCATGTATAATAAATTACATGGGTTTTAACTTCTATCCATAATCCCAAAATTGCGTATTAATATTTTTTTTCCAAAAATATGTTGATTTTCTGACAAGAATTTTGTAGCTCAATTGATATTTAATAATTTCATCTGAAACTTCAAGGTTGAAATCCATCTCTACCAACTAAGGAATTATATTATATATACTTTTAACCAAATATGGAAAGTAGGGTGGTAAACGAGTCTGTTGAGGTCTAAAAAATCATAACGCCAAGGCCCAAAAATAGCACAATGGGCCAACTTCATAGAAAGTAATATTAAAAAGGTTGGGCTCACCACAAAAAAAAAAAAAAAAAAAAAAAAGAGGATGGCAAGCCCAAAAGACTTGAGCCCAAAATCCATGAAGGGACAGGCTTTAGAACCCATGAAACAAAAGGAAGAAAGAAAAAGGCCCAACCCGTCAAGATTAGAGGATGAAAAGAAAGAATCCATTGGAAGGAACTGACCCAAGATGCCCAGAGGTTGCCAGGGGCTCGGGATCCTCGGGGCGTGCAACACAGGTAGGATGAGAGGGAGAAAGTTCAAAAGAGCACCAAGAAACGAAGGACAGACATGTCCTTCTTAGCGGCCCAATGATGCAGAAAGGAATCAGAGAGCTTGGGACTAACAATTTATGAACCAAGAGCTGGTACCTCGAGGAGTCCAAAAGGAAGAACCACGAAGGGAACTAAGTTCGGAAAACTTTCAAGCTAGCAGGGAAGGGATCAGCTAATTCAAGAAAAAAGAAAAAAGAAAAAGTAGCAAAAAAAGCTGAATTCGAAAAGGTAAGGTGTAGAACCTTGAAGGAAGAGAAATTAGAAGTCAGCTCTCTAGGGACATCCCAGGAAGGAAAGTCAACAAATGGCTTTTAGGGAAACAACACTAAAGAGGAAAACTATGAGAAACGGGGAAAGAACCGACCATCAATATGGCTGGCATAACAGGGGCTCAGGTACTTAGGGAGCCAAAAGGGGGAGAATCAGTGGTACTCCGAACCCTAGAATGACACTATAAAAGGGAATAAGCAGCCAACATTGCGGGGGGTATTCAGCAAGAGGGAATCATAACAGAATTATTGAGAAAACACTATCTAAAACTCAAAGAAAGTAGAAAAACAATGCCTGCTATCCCAGAAACAGCCACTATAAAATATACTTGGATTCAAAGGGATTCAAACTTTACAAGTTTTAGAGGCTTAGATAGTCATCTAAGTCTATAATTTTTGAGCTTATTTGGACCTTGTAATACATCATAGTAGGCATATTATAATTCACAATTAAGAAAAATAATGAAATATTTCATACTAATTTAAAGACCTTGAATAATTATTTTGTGTATTTCTTTATTACATTGTCTTCCTTTATTGTTTCTTATTGTTCAATACATATATTCTTGCTTGCTAGTATGTATGTATTATAGGATCCCTACTCTGTGCGTCACTTGGTTTGTGAAACAGCCCAGTTAGCTACGGTGAACCAAGCCCAGTCCCTTCAAACAACAACAAGAGGCCCCGAGGTCCTCGCTTCGGCTTGGGCTTGGACACCATCCAAAAAGGGACTCTCACAGATTCAAGCCAAGTCGAGTATTAAAAGTTCAAACGTGTTTATTTAATTATTTTTTTCTCAAAAACAAGCCGAGCTTGAGCTCATTATATATCAAACAAGATTTTATGCTCAAGTTTTGCTCATTTTCTTATCAAGCAAGCTCAAACTTGTTCACTAGTTACTAGATTAACCCCCTCTCAAAAAAAAAAAAAAAAAAGTTACTAGATTAACTTGCTCTTTTTATCTATATTGTGAAACCATGATTAAAATATTTTATCTATTCACAATTCCATGAATTTTTATTATAAATAGACTGTATATATCATTAATAAACTACTAATAATAATTTAATATCATATGAACATATTAACAAACTTATACAATCCAATTTCAAGTTTATATTAATATATTTTTAAACAAGTATACATATAAAATGTTATATTATATATAATTAAATCGAGCTCTTATATTTATGAATTTGTTCACAAACACGCTATTATATTTGAACTTGACTTATTTAGTAATCGAGTATGAAATTAAGACTTAAACTTTACTTGTTTTCTAAACAAATAAATAAAACTTTACTTGTTTTCTTGAGTCAATGGTTCACAAACAAGGTCTATATATAGCCATATGATGGGAAGGGAAATTTTGGGGTGTTTAATATATGTACTTAGAAACTGAAAATTATTATTTAAAAACATGTATGAAAAATATGTAATATTATTTAAAAACTAAAAATTGTTATTCAAAAACATATACCAAACACCCTAGTATAGTAGACAATAAAGGCCAGAGTTGTCTTCACGCTTCACATCTCTTGACCAAATTTAACAAGGTGGGACCTATGGTGATATGTCCCAAGGTAAGTTGTTAGAAGTTAGAAGTTAAAACCTGGCCCACGAGTGTAAAACCCTGGTTATAGAAGTATAGCTAGGCAACACAGATGAGATGAGGAATTGTGGTTCATCAGCCAATACAGTTAGCTCTCCTACCCCAACTACACGCCATTACTATATCTCCCAAACCCACCCCTTAATTACTCTGCAAAAAAATTAATACTACCCTACCTATCTCTGGGATCTCATACGAGTTTCCCATTTCCTCAATTGGGTCACAGCTCTTGGATCTTCAATAAAACCACCCACAAATTAAAAGGGTTCGTCGTTTACACCATTTCGTGAATTGGGTCACTCTCTTTTGGTCTCAAAAAATGAAGGTCAGTGTAGTTTCTCGGAGTGGTAAAGATGTTGTCAAGGGTGGCCTTGAGCTCAGTGATTCCGTACGTTCTTCTCTTTCTCTTTTTTCCTTTGTTTTTGTAATTTATTAACATAGTGTCTCTGTGAATCGGTGGTAACGATCATCTCAATTCAGCTGGGTTTGTCAGTTCCAATTTAAGTAAAAGATTGATTATTATTTTATTTTTATTTTTTTTGGGGAGAGTAAAATGATTAAGACCCGAAAATGGTCTTCTTCTTTGTTTTCTTGGGTTTATATTAGTTTCATGATTTTTGATATCCTTTGCATGTATTTGAATAATACCCAATTGTGATTGTATATGTCTTTTTTGTTAATTTGTAGGCTACGGTTGCAGATCTGCAGGAGGCAATTCATCAACGAAGTAAGTGCTGGATTTGCTTTCCTTGTTATTAGAATTTCCTTGCAAATTTTTACCTTGAAGGCTTGAACTGCTAAGTATGCTTTGTTAGTCAGTTAATCTATGTTTAGCGAAATAGTTATGGTTGATTTTAAAAGACAAATGCCCAAAAAGTGTTATTTTCCACATGTAGTGATGTAGGTGTTAATACTGGTTTTAGTATGGGTTTGAGGCTGAAAAGAGATTTTCTTTATTATGGGAATTACTGAAACTTCTATAAACGGCTGCAAATTTGACAACTGGGTTCTACATGATGTTTTTTGCACACAAATGTGAAGGACATCTTCTCTATTGTCTTTAAGGACTTAATTTTCTTTCTTGAAATTATCCTAGTAAGAATTAGTAACATCCTTATGCTTAAAGCTAAATTAGAGCTTTGGTTGTCCATACCACATAGGTGAAACCTTTCTAGTGATAAATTTTTTGATACAGATTTGCCTCTTGAACTGCATTTCTCTCTCTCCCCCCCACCCCCACCCCCACCCGGCCACCCCCCATGGAAGGAATGAAGTTCACTTTTTCTACTAGAATGTACACATATCAGTCTGTGGAGGGTAATGTACTTTCTTGAAGATGATTCTCCCAAACCATTGAATATTTTTCTACTATGGTAGTATCCAAGGATAATGAGTCATGACATTGACAGGAATTTTATTTTTACTATTAATTCAATTCAATTATTTGTGGGCATGACAGATCACTTTTAAAAATTATCTGTTAAAGCACCAGGTCTTGTTGGGGTTTGTTTGACCAAGGTATTTTCAGATTTCAGAGAACTATAATTTGTATGCAGTGTTAATTATAATTAGATAAAAAAAAAAACTTATAAAAAAAAAAAAATTGTATGCAGTGTGAATTCAAGCACACTGAAAGGAAATCTTGACACTTACCACTGGAGCTCTTTTTTTTTTTTTTTTTTTTTTTTTTTCATGATGTAATATTTCTGTCAAGAACAAAATAATTTTTAAGTCCATGGGATCTGTAAGATTTTTAACAAAATCAGCACTAGACTTCCTGTCTGATTTGATTTATATTTTCTGGACCTCCGGTGTGTCTAAGATTGAGGTATGGCCTTTTGTAGTTCATCATATTAGGTGTATTCACTATTGGACTTAAATTTATTACTGATTTACTGCCTGAGATAATACTTATATGCTTTGTTTCATTGTGAGTTTGACCCCTGCCCCCAAAAACTGAATGTGAGTGCATGTGTATATGTGTTGACAGACTTGCATGTCATATGATTTAACTCACCTGATTTTCATCTTACATCAACAGCCAAAAAGTTCTATCCTTCAAGACAGCGGTTAACCCTCCCCCTTAAACCGGGATCAAAGGAAAAGCCTGTTGTTCTTAACTACAAGAAAAGTCTCAAGGATTATTGTGATGGAAACCACTTGACTGTAGTGTTCAAGGACCTGGGCACACAAGTTTCCTATCGCACACTTTTCTTCTTTGAATACTTGGGTCCTTTGCTCCTTTATCCCATCTTTTATTACTTCCCTGTCTACCAGTTCTTTGGCTACAAAGGGGAGCGAGTCATCCACCCAGTTCAGACATATGCTTTATATTACTGGTGTTTCCACTACTTCAAACGAATTATGGAAACATTTTTTGTGCATCGGTTCAGCCATGCAACCTCACCACTCTCCAATGTGTTTCGTAATTGTGCCTATTATTGGACCTTTGGCTCTTACATTGCTTACTATGTGAACCACCCACTTTACACCCCTGTTAGTGACCTCCAAATGAAGATCGGCTTTGGGTTTGGAGTGCTTTGTCAAATCTGTAACTTCTATTGCCATATCTTGCTGAGGAATCTGCGCAGCCCTGATGGGAATGGAGGATATCAAATTCCACATGGTTTTCTATTCAATATTGTGACATGTGCAAACTACACAACAGAGATTTATCAATGGTTGGGTTTCAATATTGCCACACAGACTGTCGCAGGCTATGTTTTCCTTGTGGTTGCTACTCTTATTATGACCAATTGGGCCCTCGCAAAGCACCGTCGTCTGAAGAAGGTTACTTTTTTTTAATGAAACTTTCTTTACTTTTTGTTGAACATGTTTGTTTTAATTTCTTTTCTGCATATAACTGCATGCATTTCTTAAAAATTTGAGGCATTTTCTCTGATGATATGTCCACCTGCATTTACTCCTTTCTAGATTGGGTGTGACTAGAATCTAGGTAAGTTATTTTAGATTTTCATCTGTAAAGTATAGATTGGTTAGGAACATAAAATATTTGAGAAGGTATATGGCTTTGTAATGTCAAATAAATTACTCTCATACATTTGTCATGCTAGCAACTACTGGATACATCTACATACCAGTGTTTATATGTGTTCATGTATTAGGGGTGACCCATTGGACCATGAATCTGGTATACATATATAGATACATTTTTTTATATGTAGATGTATGTGTTTTTTTTGGGTAAGTTTGATCCGATATTTGTTGAGCTTTATCAAATTCAATGGAATACCCTGTTTTGTCTCTTTTTTTTAATCTGAGTAGGATCTTGTTATGCTTTATTGACAATCCTAGATTGCCTCCCTCTTAAAAAACAAAAAAGACAGGAGGTAAGCCTAACTCCTGGGCTTCTAACCTCAGATGTTAACTCCCCCTGCAATGAGGGAGAGATGCACCATGTGTAACATGAAAGTATTTACCCATCCCCCTAAAAATTAGCAGCAAGCCTAGTTACTGAATAAAAGAAAGACCTCAAGTGTACTGTTACCTAACAAAAGTTTATCAATCTAAAATAGATGGCAGGGAGTCCTAACAAAAGTCCAGTTGTGCGCACCTCAAAATTTATAGGCATCATCAACATGTTTCTCAGTGTGTTTTCACTTCTGAATATTTTGATGTGTATCCTATCAGCTTCATTTGTAAACATAATTTCAATTCTATAGACTCAGAAATTTCATTTCTTGTGATATTTCTTGTTAATGTTGCTTCTTAACCTTGTCATCTGCAGCTATTTGATGGGAAGGATGGAAGACCGAAGTATCCACGCAGATGGGTAATATTTCCCCCATTCCTGTAAGCATGGCTCTCATCTTGCATCTTGTTGCTCTCTTGGTACCAAAAATCAGATTCAACAGCAAGAATTCAAGATGGTTGGAGCTTAATAGGTGTCAGATATGAACTTGACATTTTTATAGACAGCTTACTCCCACTTGAACTACCTGATGATAATCATCTTTTATTCTTTTCTTATTGTTTTGTCCCCCCTCCCCCCAAATTTATGTTTCCTCTCATTCGTCATGTTATTTGGGAAGAAATACAGTTAATGTTGGTGATCTAGCTTTTTATCAGATTGGCTTCTTGACTATTTTTTATATTTCATTGGGCATTTTTTTAATGACCTCTAGATATGAAAAGTATTAGAAAATCATGGCTCTTACACAAAGCAAGATTTGGAGAATTTTAACATTTTGTTACAGTTTGGTCAGACCATTCAATCCACCATTTCTTGTTAGGAAGTGGCATTGAATTTAATGATGGCTGATAATCATTTAGACATCAAACTGTAATTTATGTGGTCTATATCTCAAAAGAAAGCTGTTATGGGATGCCATGACTTTAAAAATTTTCCCAATTTTGTGGACAAATGGAGCAATGAAACAAAGTGGTCGTTGGCAACTAAAAACAATTAGAACTAACCGTTTGACGATGACAATCTATACAGAGCCTAGAGTAGTAGAGTTGACTGCTATATTTATGGCATAGCGACAACTGACAACCCACCTTTCCGATCGAATAGCTAAGGTACTCCTAGTGAGATCAGAATTAAGAGGATTAGATACAATTTCTTAGGTAAGAGGAGCTTCTAAGTTTATAATTCATTCACTAGAAAGAAGGCAAACTTAGAGCATTTACATCAACTCATGAAAAAAATTTCGTTTATTTTAGTATGAGAACTTTTTTTATTTTTATTTTACGTATTTACTTTTCAAAACACTCCTATCATATAATTTATTTTACATTACATTAAAATATCAATTATTCTTGATTTTTTTAATTGTTTCTCCTTCTTCACATACAATAATCACCATCCACTCTCGTCCTTCAACCTCGAACTATGTAAAGAAAAAAAAAAAAAACTGTATGCAAAGTGAATAGTATTAACGTAAATTTACACAATTACTCTAGTAATTTTGCAAATTTACATATTTTTAACCTGACTGACGTGGATGTTTTTTTTATTTATATTGAATGCCTAAAAGTGATACCTTTTCTCTATTTTGCATTGTTTGATGCTGAAATGCTCTTAGAACCTTGCTATAGCTTCAATATTCCTCTACAATGTTAGATAACTTTAAGTAGAAAAATTGGATCTCAAATGGTCCTGGCAATAGACCAAAAGTGTAGGCTCTTTACACTAAGAATGGGCTGTACCTTTCAGCTTTTACATGAGTAATGATTTAATAAGGACTTGGATTGGTAAATCCATGAGACAAAAGGTTGGAGTGGTGGAGTGGCGGACAACTATTCTTTGTTGGAAGAAGTTGCCTAAGCAATTTCAAAGCATATTTTTATGTTTAAGGAAGTATTCAATTGGATTATAATCTCTTTAAAGCTCATTATTTTATTAAACACAGAAAATGTCTAGAACCCATCATAGTTGCCACTCCATAATGTGAGGATCTAAGTTTTTATTGTTATTATTATTTGTAGCAAAGACTTCTTTTTGATACATGACATAAAATAACGTTTTAAAAAATGTGCATAAAAAAGATTATTCCTTTTGGAATGAGATTGGAGCTTAGACTTATGATTTATGAACTTCATCCACTCAAATTATTTTCCTACTTAACCAAGAAAATCTGATATACCAACTGTACCAATCCAACCTTTTTTTGAGGTAGAAAAAAAAAATTCCCCTTTTCGGACATAGTTTCCTCTGCAACCCAAAAGCATTTGCTAAGGTAAAAGGATCCTAATTTTTTTTTTTTTTTAAATATGAAATAATGGCATTTCATAAAACTCCTTCCCTTAGGACAATGTTTACCAAGAAAAGAAAAAAATTTTACTACGGACTAATGAGTTATGAAAAGCATTTGACTTTGTGGTTTGTACTTTGTATCATCATTATTCCATTGAATTCATTCTAGATATCAATTTGTCAAATGTATATACATTAAATTTGGATGCATTTTACTGAATACTTATTTATTGAAAGTATGGGAAAAAGTTTTATTTTGCTATGGGCATTGCTACAATGAGTTTAAAAAAAAAAAAAAAAAAAAAAAATATTTTTTGGGGTGTACAAATACACTTTAATTTTGGCTATTTCTAGAGAAATTTTTATTTGTGCCAAAAAATTAAGAGGAGCCCCAATCTCATAATAAACACACACACACACACAAAAAAGAGTAGAATGAGAATTAGTGCATTTTTCACCATTAAAAAATAAAATCACTCACCATAGAATTAGAAAGAAATCATAATTTAAATTAATATTATTTTGTATTTTAATTGACATTAATTGTTAAGAAGTGAGAATAATAATGAATTTAATTTTTTTTTCCTTTTAAATGATAAACTTGAGCTCAGGAATATAAGATTTCTCATCTATTAATCATTTTCAATTAATTATACTGATATTATTTAAAAGTTAAATTACAAGTTACACCTTTTTAATTTTAACATGTTTTCAATTCAATCCTTTAAATTAATTTTTTTTTTTTTAGTATTTAACCCCTTTATTTCCATTGTAGTCTTTAGTCCACTTTTGTTTAATTCACACCAATTTCTAATCCTTCATAATGATAATAAAAAATTTGAGTATTGTTTATATAAATTTGAATCAAAGAAAGTTAGTATATATAACTATATATAAAAACTGATTGATTGTTTGAATTGAAAAATGAAAGAAAAAAAGAAACGGAGAGGAATGAATGAATAAAAAAATAAAAGAAAAAAAGACCATAAATAGGGAAAAAAGGAAGGCCTTAAAGGCGAGCCCAATGGACGCGTTCTTCGCTTCGATATAAAAGTTCCAGACTGTACCACTCCTTACTCCGACCCCAAATATCTAACGGTCCAAACCGCATCTCTTCCCTCTTTTAATTCCTCTCTCTTTTCTTTCCCATTTCGCCTATTCACAAACCCCTCCCCACTATATTTCTCTCTCTCCTTCTCTCTCTCTCTCTCTCTCTCGCTTTCGTTTTCCAATCACATTCCCACAGGTCAATTTCCCTTCTCTCTCTCTCTCTCGCTTTCTCATCGATCTGTTTCGTTTTCGCTCAGATCTAAAGCCATTTCGATTTTCGATTTTTGTTTGACTCTATTTTTTTTTGAATTTGGCAATATATGATTTAATTTCTGTGATTATTATTGTGTTATTTTTTTATAATTGTGTTGGATCTAAAATGTTGTTCATTGTTGCGAAAAATGCTGAGGAAACAATGAAAATTGTTGTGAAAGTTTACCAAGAAATGAAATAATGCTGGCTAGTTTTTTTTTTTTTTTTTTTTTTTTTTGGTTTATATGTTTTTTGAAAACATTGTGAAACGAAAATGAAAGTAGAGGAGGTTGCATGTTGCATTGTTGTTATTAAAAGGAGTCAAGAAAGTTGAAGTAAAGCTAATTCTATCAAACTATGGGAAGTGTATGTTAACATAAATAAATAAAGGGTAGCTTTGCAGATCTCAATTATTTGATCTTTTTTTTCATTTGGGTGTGTCTCTTGGTTCCTTGTTATGGAGTTTTGAAGGGGAATGTTATGTGGTTCTTTTTTTTAGTTTTATTCTGAAACTGTTTGATTCATTCTGTTGTTGATAATGTAGGAATTTTTTTATTGCAATGAGCTGTGTTGTGTTACGTTTATTGGGAAATTCAAATTGTCATTGCCTTGATAGTCTAGAATAATCTATCATGCAATTTGTTTTGGATCAATGTTGCTAATAAGAAGTGATGGGGTTATGTTTATACATATTGGAGGATGCGAGTTTGTATTTGTTGGGTGATGAATGGTTTTGACATTCTTTTCGTCCTTTTGATTTGGTAGTTTTGGAGATATTCCCTATAGAATTATATTAGTTTGTGACTGTGCTATGTCGAATCACACTACGATGTAAATCTAGTGCAATCTTGATAGAAAAATTGCCTTTGGGGGGGGGGGGGGGGGTTGTTGTAGATGTTAATGTTTTCTTTTCCCAATCAAACTCCCTTAAGAGAGTTCTGTACTTCAATCATGGTATCAACCAGTGATGTGCATGCTTATGGTAGAACCCCGGGTGCTTATCTATGGTGTGTGTATTTATCAATATGATATTCTAGCTGAAAGATATGAAATAAGGTGAAAAGAAGGAAGGCAAATCCCAGCATGTGCTTCTTGTTCTGAATAACAAAGATTGTGCTTTTTTTTTTGACTGGTTATAGTTTATCAAGCAGGTAATACAAGATGGCAGATGCTGAGGACATTCAGCCGCTCGTGTGCGACAATGGGACAGGAATGGTTAAGGTATTAGATGAGACCTATCTGTGTTATGATGTTTGGTTTAGTTTTTAATATGCAAAGCTATTAGTGACTGTTCAGTTGAGGTACTGCTCAACTTTTATGCCTTCTCCCTCCATTTTTTTCATTATTGAATTTTGGATAATTGACTGTAATATTATGTTCTAGGCTGGATTTGCCGGAGATGATGCCCCACGAGCTGTGTTCCCTAGTATTGTAGGCCGCCCCCGTCACACTGGTGTGATGGTTGGAATGGGCCAGAAAGATGCATATGTTGGTGACGAAGCTCAGTCCAAGAGAGGTATTTTAACTCTCAAATACCCAATTGAGCATGGTATTGTGAGCAACTGGGATGATATGGAAAAGATTTGGCATCACACCTTCTACAACGAGCTTCGTGTTGCCCCAGAAGAGCACCCTGTTCTTCTAACTGAGGCTCCTCTTAACCCTAAAGCTAATCGTGAGAAGATGACCCAAATCATGTTTGAGACCTTTAACACTCCTGCTATGTATGTAGCCATTCAAGCTGTTCTTTCCTTGTATGCAAGTGGTCGTACAACTGGTAAGCAACTGATCAATCATTTTGTTTGCAAGGGTTTTAATTGGAATATCTCATTGACACTGGCATGCCATTCTTTAAATTCCCAAATTTAATTTGTTTTGCATGTTTTATTGCATCTCAACATGTAATCACATACATGGTTTGTGATTACACTTAGTATGCCATACAACCTAAGGGCAATTCCAGGAAATTGTTGTGATGTATCTCTTCCCCTTCATTGTTGATGGATTTTGCCTTTGCCATGCAGGAATTGTGTTGGACTCTGGTGATGGTGTCAGTCATACAGTTCCCATATATGAGGGGTATGCCCTCCCACATGCCATTCTTCGTCTAGACCTGGCTGGCCGTGACCTCACAGATCACTTGATGAAAATTCTTACTGAGCGTGGGTATTCTTTCACCACCACAGCCGAGCGGGAAATTGTGAGGGACATGAAGGAAAAGCTGGCTTACATTGCGCTTGACTATGAGCAGGAGATTGAGACCTCCAAGACCAGCTCTTCAGTTGAGAAGAGCTATGAGTTACCAGATGGACAGGTCATCACCATTGGTGCTGAGCGGTTCAGATGCCCTGAGGTTCTGTTCCAACCATCCATGATCGGAATGGAAGCAGCAGGCATTCACGAGACCACATATAACTCCATCATGAAGTGTGATGTTGATATCAGGAAGGACCTGTATGGAAACATTGTCCTCTCAGGTGGTTCAACCATGTTCCCAGGTATTGCTGATAGAATGAGCAAGGAAATCTCTGCTCTTGCCCCAAGCAGTATGAAGATCAAGGTGGTGGCTCCACCCGAGAGGAAGTACAGTGTCTGGATTGGAGGATCTATCTTGGCATCACTTAGCACCTTCCAGCAGGTATGTTTTGATTCTTGTATCTCAACTTGTTCAGTTCCTTTTGTATGGTTACTGATGAGAGGATTTTGATTCTCTTTTGAGTGCAGATGTGGATCGCAAAGGCAGAGTATGATGAATCCGGGCCATCAATTGTGCATAGGAAATGCTTCTAAATGTTCGAGAATAGGATCTTTGAAGAAACAAAGTTCTGTTTTTATTTCTCAGAACAAAGTGCTGCTTGCGCTTGCAACTCTTTGTTCTAGCTTTGTTATCATTTTATGTTATTCTCATGTTGGAGTGATGACTTTTTTGGAAGGCGAGGAGTTGAATTTGAAAAAATTGTCCATTTCTTATTTATTATATATTTTGAGAAGTTTTTTACTCCTCCATTCCACCTTTTTATTTTATTTATTTTTTTATATTAGGGCAAGAGGGTATATTGGAATACTTGAATGGTCCGATAAATGATTCTTTCATTTTAATTTTCTAACACCAATTGCCCGTTGTAGCAAAGGGCCAATTTATTTTGTTCCTCGAGTTTTCAACCACTTGCATCGTTTTGCTCGATAAAAAATGAAATCCCTATTGTTTGAATTTGTTCAGAGAAACAAAAGAGATATTTCTCTTACGAGGCAGACGGTGTAGCTAACTACGCTAAAACCTTGAGTAGATTTTTGGGAACCCCATGGTGTTCTAAGGTGCGTACGGTCTCGCTAACACTAAAAGGTAAACCCAGGCCCAGCTGGTTTTGGAGGCCTCATCCGTAAGAGGCTCGAGTTTGTTTGCCAAAATATGAGCTTTAAAAGATAGACTCAAACTAGCAAAGGATTTAGGGTCCAAATCTTAATGTGTGGAATTGGAAGCTATGGAAATGGTGTGAGCTTAACTGGTTAAGCATAACTACTAAAAAATAATGGCAACAGCATATTTGTATTTTTTTTTTAGTAGCTATGCTTCCTTTTTTTTTTTTTTTTTTTTTTTTTTTTTTTTTTTTCATAAAAAAACAAACAAATATGCTTTTGCCATTATTTTGTTTGAGGTTATACCTAATGATATAATGCTTTTATTATAGTTTGATAACTCTAAAACTTTGGAAAACCTTTGTAAGCAAATAACTATTCATTAACGCTCTGTTTGCTTTGACGTAAAATATTTACAGGAAAATATTTTCTCATTTTACAGTGTTTGTTTTGCAATAAAACATTTAATCAAAAGTAAAATATTTTCAGTCAACCAAATCAATCTAAAAGCAAATTTGTGTAAAATATTTTACACATAAAATATTGGTAAAATATTTTACAATTTCTCTTAACTCTCACCCAACAACTCTCAGGCTGTCTATTATCCCCTTTCACATTATCTCTTTTCTCCTTCTCAGCCCATACCTTCTATCCCAAAACTTGGTGGCACCACCCACCAACCGGCGCCACCCATCGACTAAAGCCACTCACTAACTGGTACCAACGGCGCCACCCACCTATGGCGCCACCATCGACCGACTCCACACTTCTCCCTCCTCTCGTTTCTCTCACGAAGTTCATCGAAATCTAGCTACTAAGTGGTGGCTTGGGTTTTTAATGGTTGCTCTGATCTTGCTGGTGGCTATTCCAGTCTCGTTACCACTACATTTGCTAGGTTGTTGGATTTTCATGTTAGATTCTTTGTTCGTGGATTTTCTTTTCAGGTTTTTGATCTAGTTTTATGGGTGTTTTAGCCTTTCTGATATGGATTTTTGGGTTGTTGATGGTTGTTTTTTGGGTGGTTGGTGATGATTTGGTGGTTGGTGGTTTTTTTTTTTGGTAGTTGGTGGCGGTTTTTTGAAGCTTTGTTGGTGGCTGATGGTGGTTTTAATGGCTGTGATTTGAATGGTTGGTGGTGATTTGGTGGTTGGTGGTGATTCTGATGGCTCTTGGGTGGGTGTTTGGGTAGATGATGGTGGCTGATGGAATGGGATAACAGGTGGTTGGTGGTTGTTGTTTTGGTAGTTGGTGGCAATTTTTTGAAGCTTTGGTGGTGGTTGGTGGTGGTTTTGATGGCTGTGTTTTGAATGGTTGGTGGTGATTCTAATGACTCTTAGGTGTTTTGGTAGATGATGGTGGCTGGTGGAGGCCGATTTATATTTGCAATATTTAGGTCACAACACTTGCCAAACACTTGCAAATATTTTTCAGTAAAATATTTACATGTAAAATATTTTACATCGAAACAAACGGAGCGTAAGCATTCCATTTTTTTCCAAAATGTAAAACATGGGAAATAGAGAGTATAGAACACCACTAATTATTCATTATGCTCCTATTAAAGTAATGTAACACAGTTAACTGCTACCAAATTCTTTAACCTGCATTTCGATTCTCGTAATTTCATTAAATGAAAATGTAGTAGTCTGCTTTTTATTATTACAAATTCTTTAACCTACATCCCAATTCTCATAATCTCATTAAATGAGAATGGAGTAGTTTGCTTTTTATTGTCACAAAATGGACGACTTGGTGTATCCACCTCTAGTGTTTGAATATTTTTTCTTGCGGGAACTTAGTAGATATTCAATGCTCTTACTTTAAGGCTGATAACTTATTTTCATGATTCTGATGATTAATATTGTAAGAATTACAGGTCCCATATGGCAGGTTTGGGAGTTTCAGTCTACGGTCCTCTTTTGAATACCCTCTCAAATAAGTTTTTTACGGAATACTAGTGAATCTGCATGTTATTATAAATAAAAAATAATTAAAAAAAAAATCATTTGAACATTGACTATTGGATGATGTTAGTGAATGTGAAATTTAGATTAAAATCCTCTATAATTATAGGTAAAACTCTACTTTATTGTATTAGATTTCAAATATTGGTGATGGTTAATGTACGGTACGAGTTCCCCAAGCCCTTTGGGCCTTTGACCCTAGCCCTATGGTATGGTCCCTGGCCTAGACCCCTTGTACAGGGTAGGGCCCTAGGCCTGCTATGCCATGGGCCCAGGTCTCGTGCCGCGATTCTTGACCCAAGGCACATTGGGCCTGTAATGTTGGCCCAAACACCTTGAGGCGCAATCTGGGCTTTGCCCGGTCAATTGCATCTCGGATGGGAACGTAATTGTTCGGGGGTACCATTTCTTGGCTGCCCGGTGTAGCCCTGGGAAATATTGCTGCCAAACATCCCTTAGAAGGTGAGAACCAATTCCAATGCCACTACTACCACTCCAAACGAAACATCCACTTAGAAACAATGGAATTGGACCCCCATTTCCACTTATAATCAAGAATAGTCATGACACTCCCACTAACCCCACGCTATAAATAAGAGACTAAAATGAGAAGTTAGGGGGTTGGCAATTCTGGTAAGAAAACGAAGAAGAAAAGAGTGACTAAACCAAGAGAGAAAATGAGTGACTCTGTGAAGTAAAGAAAAGGGTCTAAGGAAACAGGAATGCACTTGGGTCACCAAGCATAAGACCACCCATAATAGGAAACCCAAAGCCCACCATACAAATAGACTGTGAGCCCAAGTAAAGGTTGAGCCCAAGAACCATATTTTGGGTACGCACAGTTAACTTTTGTTTAAAGGTTGATTACACAATAAAATTCAATTCATTAATTTTAAAATTGATCGCTAGAATTTTTAATTTTAGGATAGAGTTATTTTATAAAACTCTAGAAAATCTTAATTGGTGAAGTTTAAATATGAAAATAAATAAATTTATGCACGCCAACCCTCTCTCATCTATGTACTGAAAGTTTTCAATTTTCTTAACAGCATCTTAATCGCATTGAAACTCGTTAGCAACCCTCTGTGGTCTAAAGATTAGAAGGTATTCCAATAAAATTAGAGCCTTGTAATACACCCGCCACAACTTGAACTTGCAACAAAAGAGAATGAGATTCAAAAAAAAAAAAAAAAAAATTAGAGTCATAATTCCGCAAAAAATAAAGTGTCAATCAATCAAACACTTAAAAACTTAGAGCATCTCTAGCAAGCTCTCCAAATTTTTGTACTGTTTGGAGAGTGAACAGTGGCATTTACCTTTTACCTACCTACTTTTTGAAATACACTTTCCAATAGACTCTCTATCCTTTCTCCATCTCATTTAAATATTATTTCTTCATTCTTTCTTTATTATTTCTTTAATCTTTCTTTATTCTTTTTTAATCTTTATTTATTCTTCCTCAATAACTATATTTTTCAAATTCCTAATAGCTATATTTTTAAATTTCCTAACGGTAACATTTTCAAAATTTTCAACAATTATATAGGCTTTTTTTAAGGGTCATATTTTTCAAATGGTAATTGTACGGATGCAAGGCCCAGGAATGCATATTGGGCCGTCGGCTTTGTCTGAGGACAGTTAGAGATTAGCGACGACATACAAATCAATATGTTATTGAGGGATTCTAGTCGTGAAGGTTTGGGAAGGTAGTCTAAGGAGAAGTGCCTCCTCGACTAAGCAGAGTAGAGGTTAGAAGGTTTGACTTTCCATCAAGAGCAACACTCCGGACAATTCTATTGGTAAGGATAAAAATCAGAAGGAAACAGAACAAAGGGAAGCTGAGAAATATCTAGGAGAAAGCTGCTACCACTGCATTAAACGCTTTGCAGCTAACTCCCTGGCCACATTAACGTGGAGGTGATACCTGAACAGTAATATTCAGCCTTACAGTTACCCCTAAAGACTTCAAGAATGTGCTGATGGGATAAGGATTAAAGCCAGCAACTTGATTTACACGTAAAGGGCTGAGATGAAGCAAAACAAGGTAATATAAAGAAGAAATACCTCATTACAAGAGGATCATTTGAGAATCTAGAGGAAAAACATTGTAGCAATAAGAACTGTAACTGTAATTAAGTTCAAGAGAAATATATACAAAGACTGTTCTCCTTGGACTTTGCCAAGGAAGAGTTTCTTTGCACAAAACTTGTTTGTCTTCGTTTTCTTGTCATCTTTAACCTATCGTGATTGTTGTCCAACTCATTGAAGTCTAGTTTCCAACCCACTCTCTATAAATTCATTGTGTTGGGCTCTTTGGGCCTTAATCCTTTTTACTTTTTGAGTTTAGGAACCAAAACATGCCATTACAGTAATATTTCTCAATAGTCATATGTTTCAAAAAGACTTGGTAAATTTCAAGATTAACATAGATTTGATAAATTTCAAATTACATAGAATTTTTAAAGTACTTGTACAAGACACATAAATGAAGAGAAATTTCAAATTACAATGAAGAGAGTTTTTAAAGTACTTGAGTCTAAAATTATTATAAGCTCATTCAAATTCAATAAAATCATATTTATGCTTATAAAAGTGATTGTTCATTCAAAAAAGAAAGATTATTATATAGCATTTATCCATGTCTACAAATGCATACAACTGTACATGCCACTATCTACAAAATAATCTAGTTAGAATCATAGTTACAGAAATAAAATAACATTAAAATGTCAAAATTCATTAGCAATGAGAGAAACATAGAACCTACTTAAATGAACATATTAAACATACGTTAAGCTAGTTAAGAATCAGTAAAAGAAGGGGGTAAGGGAGGAAAGAAAATCTCAGAAACCAATCTCAGCAACACTAGTAGTCATTTAACACAGTTCAGCAAAAACTAAAAAGCTTATAATAGAAAATACGAAAGCCACAGTTAGAAGTATTCATGAAGATCAAGCCATAGTTAGAAGTATTCATGAAGATCGCATGGTCTCTCATTTGTTGGCTAAAGCAATATTGTTTTAGCTTAAGTATAAATCTAGAACTGACACACAATTGTAAAAAACATTATGTATTAAATTAACCCCACTCCTCCTGTCAACGACTAGCAAATAAGTGACGATACCAACAGGGGCTAGTCATGGGAAGCATATATGAATCTCATTAGTGCTACATTAAAAAATAAAAACATCAATACAAAAGAAGTTTGACATTTCACAGTTAATACTAAACACTAAACCTGCCTGTTTCATTGTAGCAAGTTACTGATACAAAAGAAGCTTTACATTTTAAAAGCTAATGGAAATTAGCTATAAATTTGAACATCATCATGGATATATGTATATAGTACAGTAGGATCGCATTTCAACAAAAAAAAAGTAAGTGACCCAACATATATCCTTAGTCAATAGAATCATATTATAACAAAAAAAAAAGTTTTAAGCAATCTCTTAATCATACAAAACAAGAGCATTGATGAAAATAATAGCCTAATGACTAGACCTTTGTTTTTCAAGGATCTCCATTTGGCACTGATGAATATATTCTTGCTGCACTGAAGACAACGTACTTACATCTATCATCAGAATCTCTGTTTCCTCCTTCACTTGTTTCATTCTAAATTTCTCCATTTCATTGTCCTCCTTTAATTTCTCCATTTCATTTGCCTCTTTCAAATTTTTCATAGCAAATTCTATTTTCATTTTTTCCGTTTCAAGTTTTTTATCGTCAAGAAGAATTCGAGCCATCTCTTGCTTATGGTCTGCAAGACGTCCTTTCTCAATACAAGCCATTTTCATCTCATTTATTTTTTTTTTCTTCCATCATAACATTCAGTACATCTTCTATATGAGAAGTCATACCTTCTTTGCACTTTTGTTTCTTCAATCTTTCTTTTTCAGTTTTCACCCCTAGTGGTCTCTCCAAGTTTGGTCTGCAAGACGTCCTTTCTCAATACAAGCCATTTTCATCTTATTTATTTTTCTTTTTTCTTCCATCATAACATTCAGTACATCTTCTATATGAGAAGTCGGACCTTCTTTGCACTTTTGTTTCTTCAATCTTTCTTTTTCAACTTTCACCCTTGGTGGTCTCTCCAAGTTTACAATTGGAACTTGTAGAACATCATCATCCTCTAAATGTTCAAACTCTAGATTAGAATGTGAAGATGCCTCAAATCTCCTTTTTTTTGGTTGTTGATTGTTAACAATAAGGCCATTTTGGTGAGTGCTTTAACAAATTCCAACAATGTTTATACTGAAATTTGGTGCCCTAGATTGCGTGATAAAGTTTTCTTGTTGCATCAAGCTGAACAATTAACAAATAGATTATAGTTGCTATCTTGAAACAGTTGGAATAAAATAGCAAATTAACACAAATTTCTCTATAAGATTTACCTTGTCTTCTTCAGCCCTACCACTTTCATTCTTCGATTTAATTTGTGACAAAAACCCACAAAACTTATTGGTGGAAAGTTGAATCGTTGACCATCGATTCATAAGAGAACCCGCCTTACGCTTAGAAGTGAAGGTCTTCCACTTGTGGTAGTACTCTCAAATTCTTGACCAATATGTTTGGCGTTTTTGGTTATTACTTTTTACTACATCTTGGTTGACATTAAGAAAGGCAGACACAAGAAGAATGTCTTCTTTTATGGAGAAGTTGCTGCCACGTTGTAATTTCTTAGTTGTGGATTCAACTTGGGGTGGAGACATTTGGCTGAATGTTTGGGCTTGTGAAATACTGTCTTCATCACTAATATGTGAAGATCCAGACATATAATCATTCTAGCTATCTTCTATAAAATTAGTGAATGATGTGCCTCTTGGAATACCTGAATCCATCCCTAATAACATAAACGAAAAATAAAAACACATAATGCTAATGAATAAACAAAGCAAGCTCTCTTTCATATACATTTAGTTGACAGTTACACTAATTACTTATTACAACTTATTCCATCACATGACATTATTAATAAGCATGTATGTCAAGATTGCCTTTAGCCGATAAAAGTAGTGCAGCAACAAATGCAAAAATAGAGGCAATAAAACTAGTGCAGCAACAAATGTAAGAATAAAGTAGTAGTAGCAGCATCAATAGTGTAATAGTAGATCAGCTGCAACAGTAGCATGTGACAATGAATCTTGCTAGCAAGTTTCATATTCCAAGGATTTCTTTCCATGGAACATGTTGCTTCTGTCTGATGGTAGTTGAAATGGTATCCTATGGGATAATTATGAATACATTGGAAGAGTTGGAGCTAGCATATGTCAAAGAGTACAAGAAGGCAAGAATGGATAAAGTTTGGTGTGTTGGCCATGTCTTACTATGCAACAAAAATGACTTGGATAAGGCATAGAGAGGGAATAAGGCCTCAATTGATGAGCACCAGTGCTTGAAATGGCTTGATTCAAAGGAACCAAGCTCTGTCACACCGTGCTATTGTCACACCCCGCTATTGGAGGATTCCTAACACATTGAGGTTGGAATTCAAATTTAGAAGGGATATGTGCAGGCATTCAAATGCTTACTTGCGAGCAAGATTCACCAGTTAAGTTCTCAACTCAATAAGATCCAAAACAAGTTGATAGAGTAAAATTTTCACTAGTTAAGTTCTCTATTCTCTATCTGAAATAATCCTGTCTATTCTCTATCTGAACTCAAACAAAATAACCAATTACCATCACTCCAATATGTCAATATAAAGCTCATTTGTAACAACCATATATTAAATAAAAAATCAAAAAAATTCCACATTATAATTTCACATAGATTTTGATACATCTAAGGGGGGGGGGGGGGGGGAATTCAATTCAGCCTTTATATAGCTGAACTCATATTTTTAAGACAACTTCCAAATCATGTACAGAGGAAAAAAATGGAAAGAAAAAAACTTATCAATGTCTTGGACATGAAAAGAAAACTAAACCCTGTTCCAAACACCCTATATCCTCTCTAAACAATACTATTTTTTCATAAATTAAGACTACAAAAATAGTTGAGAACAAGAAAGAAAGAAAATTAATGTTAATATCAGGTATCAATAAAAAGAAAAATGAGTGAAGTAGGAAACCCAGAATTTATTTTTGGTATCAGGTATCAAATCTTGTATACAAATTCATTTTTCTATTAATGATCATGGGATTGAACGACAAAACAATCTATTCAATCATTGTTTTAAACAATTTGATAGAGAGATAAAGAACCCAGAAACCCAAAACCTAAACCTAAACCCAAACCCAGATAGTAGTGAGGAAAAATAGCTAATCATTCAAAACCACCAAATCTTCAACTCATAGAATAAACCAATAAATTCAAACACTATGAAAAACCCATAAAACAAAATTTTGAGTACCGATTTTCGTGGTTGAGTTGATGTTCTCAATCTCTATTCTTCCTCACAGGTGGTTGAGCAAACTACAACCCATGGTTTAGGGGTTTTGTGAGAGAGAGAGAGCTATGTTGATTTTGTAAGAGAAGGGCTGCTTCCATTTGTTCTCTGATGAGAAGAGAGAGAGAGCGAGCGCCAAGAAACAAAAAAGAGAGAAAAGGAAGAGAGAAAGAAATAATATTTTACTCCAACAAGTATTTTTTTAATAGAGGAAAAGGCTTTGGAGTTGCTACAGTGCTCTCCATGTCAAGAGAGCAACAGTAGCAACTCTAAAAAAAATTTTGGAGATGGAGAGGCTGTTAGTAGCTATTTTAGCTCCACCAAAATTCAAAAAACACTCATACAGTAGTGGAGTTATATCTATATTTTTTAGCTTTATTGCTATAGTGCACATCTATCTATGGATGTGCACTGTAGCTTGGAGCTAAAAAGGAAAAAAAAAATTTATTCAGCCCGGGATTAAAATAATTCTTTTGTTCTCACCGTGCCTTTCTCTTCAGTCACTCTCATCTATCTAAAGCTCTCTCTCAAAAAACTCTCCTCAAGCTCACTCTTTCAGTGCCGCCGGCCCGACTCATCCTCAACGTCGCTGCCACCGAAGCTCGACATCACCGACCTACCAGCCGTCCCAAGCCGCTGATCAAACCCATTTGCCGATCAGACCAGGCTGACCCAAGCCCCAAGCCACCGATCCATGCCTCTGACCCACGCCTCCGCCCAATCCTCCATCTCAACGCTCACCCAACGCTGACAAGCCTGGGTTTCTCTGGATTTCGTGGGTTTCATCGTTGATCCAAGCTCTGGATTTCTCTGGGTTTCATTGTTGAAGCCGCCGCTGCCTTCCTCAGCCCATTGCTTTGGTTTTCCATTGATCCAAGCTTTGGGTTTTTTTTTTTTTTTTTTTTTGCATTGCATGAATTTGATTGCCGTGGTGTGGGTGTTACCTAGTGGGTCGGCTGGGTGTGGGCTTGGTTGATTTTGTTTTTCTTTGTTATGGGCTGTGGTGGTGGTTGTGATTGTTGTTTATTGCAAGGTTTTGAAACCCAGACTGGACCATACGGTCCGACCAGGAAAACCTCGAACCATTCATTTTTGCGGTTCTTTTAGCATCAAGAACCGTTCTATGGAAAAAAGAAGGGACCTGTGAGAACCGCAGTCGGACCTCACGGTTCTGAGAACCGTGATCAGATTGGTTCTCATGGTTCTCTACTTCCCTTTGAATCTAAACCAAAAAAAAAAAAAAAGACACAGAAAAACAAAAGAAAAAGAAACACAATTGTTGGGAAACATTTCAGATTTTGGCAGAAAAAAAAAAAAAAAAAAAAAAAAAAAAAAAAAAAAAAAAATCCTACCTTTTTTTTTTTTTTTTTTTTTTTCTTCTTCTTCTTTTGGGTTTCAAACCCTTCTTCTTCTTTTTTTTTTTTTTTTTCTTCTTCTTCTTTTGGGTTTCAAACCCTTCTTCTTCTTCTGGTGGGTTTCAGACCCTTCTTTTTCTCTTCTTCTTTTTTTCTACTGGTGGATTTCGATCCTGCTCCCAATCTGCCTTTCCTTATCTATTTGTGTGTTGTACAGGTAATGTATTTGACTATTTGTCAGCCACACTACTTTTCCTTAAATGCTATGTCCTTGTTTTGAATTTTTTATTTGTTATGCTTTTGCATTTTGCCAGCCCACATACTCTTCTCTTTTGTCACTTGTGTTTTTAAATTTGAATTTTTTCTTTGTTTTGTTTTTGTGAACCCCACGTGACTAACAATAAAAATGAATGTTCCAATCTTAACCCTCTTCCACTGTTCCACCTACTAATATTAACATCAAGGTTTTTTTTTTTTTGCTTTCTTTATATTTTTACTCTTATTATATTTTATAAATGATTGAACTGATACTTATTATTATTATTATTATTTGGGCTTAAAGATTACATATTAGTTGAAATATGTACTTATAACTTCTTTAAAACCCTTAAAAATTACATATTAGTTGAAATATGTACTTATATCTAAGTGCATTTATTGTTTTGTTTTTGTTAATAAAATGAAATTTTAAATAAATTATGGAATTTTTATGAAAAATATATTTTATTTTATTTTTCTATTTGTATTAATTTAATTTATTTATTTATATTTTAAATAATTATTAAATTAATTATGACGTCATCACGGTTCGACCTCGGTTCAACCTCCGTTCGACCTCAAAAACCTTGAATCTCTCCCTTTTATGGTTCAATGAACGGTCTAGGTCTGAAAACCTTAGTTTATCGTAGTGGATATATTATTTTATTATAATAGATATATTATTTTATTGTGATGTTTATATTATTTTATTGTGTTGAAAGTTAAAATAGATCCACTACTGCAGCATATGTGTAGGTAAAATAGATAAAGTAATTTTTTGTGATGCCAAATAACTAAATTTTTAGCTCAACTACTGTGGATGCTTTTAGAGACCTTTTAGCTATAATTTCCATAATTCTCCAATACTCATCGGCTACTAGATAGGCAGTCAAAGATATTTCTTTTATAATATCTATGTCAGGTGGACATGCCTTTCCATTAGTAGCATCTTGATTTCATGGAAATGTTTATTAGAATTGAAATTTGTATCTTATTAAATTACTCTTAAAAGCCTCCGCCTCCCAATTTTAAGTTGGTTTGTGATTGAATTTAGAAACACCACCATTAATTTTTGAAACATTAGTGCAATTTCATAAATTGCTCCTAAACATTAGTGAGTCTTTTAAGAAAAAGTTATTAGTTTCTTCCAATATCCTAATAGTGGTACTCATTGAACATTTCTTTTCAAAGTCATTAATTTGATTTTTTTTTTTAACAACTTTAACCTCAATTGAATTTATTTTTTTAACTAATACCACTATGATCATGCCAATATCATGGAATATTAACTATGATATTGGCATGTTAAATGCATTTCATGCAAAATATGGTCACATTACTATGAAGATTTTTCATATGCGTAGAGTATTTTAAATATAAAATTTTAAAAATTAAAAATTGTTCTAAATGGAGTCATTTCGATTGAATACCTTGATTTGGTTTTAAATAGATTATTTTCAAATGCAAATGTAAAATGTATTATTATTAGTAGGCTTGTAATAAAAAATAAAATAAAATAAAAAACTCTAACCACACCTACACTAACAGAAAAATGTGGTCATTGCACCATCGACCGTGGTGGAGGTGCAAAAATTTTGCAGTCATGGTTTAAGAAAACTGTCCAACCAAAAAAAAAAAAAAAAAAAAAATCACACCGCACCGCACCTATTAATATATAAGTTATATTTTATATATTAAATATAAATATATATATATATATATATATATATATATATATTTAATAGATCTTTTTAATATAAATGAAAACCGACCAAACTGCAACGCACTGCATAGTGACTGATCTATTAAGGTGAGGTGCGGTAATGGTTCTAGGCAAACCTCATTGCACAGTGCTATGCTAAATATAGCCCGAAATAACACCAAACTACACCATGAAAACCATTAATTATTACTTAATATTTTATAAGTGATACATGAATAGGAAAAGAATCCAACCTTTTTATATAATTTACTACATTAATTGGATTATTTTCATATATTTATAATAAAAAAAACATATTTTTAATCTAAAAATATCAAAACAATCGGTATTAGAATAAATATCATATTTTAGATGGTCATTATCTCTCTTGGCAATGTTGAATTTCAATTATTGAACAATGGATTTCAATCAGTGGCGGAACTAGGAATTTAGGTCGGAGGGGCAAGATTAAAAGTAAAAAACTAATCTAAAAAAATTAATCAATATTAATAACAAAATAAATAAACAACTATATGCTAATGTAATTGTCATATAGAATCTAACATAAAATCTAAACTTTAATTTGTCTTTTCACACCTAGATTAATTTACTCAATTGTTCTCGACGATTTTTCAAAATTTGAAACCGCTGCATGATTTGTTCACACTCAATAGTCTTGAATATATCTTTCTTATTTCGTTTTGTTGTAGGATCTTTTTTTTTTTTTTTTAATCATTATTAGGTGGGTCCTATTCCCACATGATTTCGTATTTCCTTATGGCAGTAGGATGACATTGTGTGATTCCTGTTTCATTTTACTATAGAATCTTCTTCCTTTTTTTTTTTTTTTTTTTTTTTCAAATCATTATTAGGTGGGTCTCCCACATGATTTCCTATAGCAGTAGAATCTGCTTTTTGTGAACAACTACGCCTAGTGTCTTCTTTTGTCAGGGAGGGCATAATGATATATGTACTATATTAGCAATGAAAAAATTTGGAAGTTCGCCGGGGGTGGGCACCTGCCCCCCTTCCCCTCCGCCCCTAATTTCAATAGTTAATTTGTCTTGAGAACTATTAATTCTAATTTTAATTTTGTTAAAGAGATAAAAGAAGAATAACTTTTTTGAGAAATTGAGAATTTTTATACTCTTAAACCATGGTAAACATAGTAAAACAAATTTAATAGAACGTTGAACATTCAAAAATAGTACAATATTTCAAAAATAATTAAAGTTTTGGGCCTTAATTAAAAGTTTTACCCAGTAAGAAAAAAACAAAGCATTTTATCCGGCCAATAGAAGATTTATTTTTTTTAACAAAAATTCTAAGTGAGAGGCTTTACTTTTTTTATTAGCAATACTATAAGACATAGATATAGTATGGGCTTTCTTCTCTTTGGGGACATTAGTCATTGTCTAAATGGCCTAATAGTTGAGCTGTCTGCATAGTAATTTACTTTGTATCTGGTTAGTGGTAAAAGTGAAACTGCACTATTTCTTGAGTTTTCTACTACCTGAATCAGTTTGATCAATAAAACAAGATTCAATAATTCCTCTTTTTCGAACCTTGATCTTTCTTTCTTTCAAATTTTGATTTTTCTTATTGCATACGATTTTAATTTTGTATAGAATATCTTCACATAATTACTATTTTATTTTATTTTTTTTATTTAAAAAAAAAAGAAAAAAGAAAAAAGAAAAAAAGACATTTGTTTATGATACTACCCAACGGTTTAGCTAACAAAGTAATAAGCTTGAAACCTTCAGGAGGTTTTTGGGAACACCTTAGTTTAGCGTGGGTACATATTCTCACCAAGCATCAAAATTCAAAAAGAGAACTGGGTATTCTAAGAGCAACTGTTTATTTTTTTGGGTAAAATAAGAGCAACTGTTTAACATAGGGAATATAGACTATAGAGTATATAGACCACCTTAACTAGTTGACCTTCTACAGCTCCCAATCAAGCAAATAGACTGTTGCTTTAGACATTTATCCGAAGTCTAATTCCTTGGGAAACCCATGGGTGTGTTTCATTTTCTGGCTCCTTGGGCACTAAGTTAATACCCTCATGAGTTTGCTGTGCTGTTCTAGTCCCTTGCTTGATGAGGCTTTTGCTTGAGATCAATGACTCATTTTCGGGATTTTGATGATCGTTACAGTGTGAACTAGATCTCCCAACCCAGGGGTCTGATTCATTTTCTGGCTCCTTAAGCACTGAGTTGATACCCTCATGAGTTTGCTGTGCTGTTCTAGTCCCTTGCTTGATGAGACTTTCGCTTGAGACCAATAACTCATTTTCGGGATTTTGATCATCATTACAGTGAGAATTAGATCTCCCAAATCTTTGAAAAGCTGAGTCTTTCATGATTGCATCTTTTGAAGAGGACCGCTGACTGAAGCTCCCAAACCCTTCAATCCCATGTGTTAGCTTTCGAGCTCTAGCCCTCTCTTCCTTGAGAAGTGTCTCACTTTCAAGAAGCTTCAATACCCTCTCAGATGAGTCTTTAACCTTCAATCCCCAGTTGAATCTGCTTCGCGTGAAAAAAAGAAAAGCTTATTAAAACATTAATTGACTGGAGTTTCTAAAATCTCATACATCCATTTTGATGAGTGGATTAGATTTTATTATGTCATCAATATTTTCCATAGATACTGAATTAGTAATAGTCAAAATGATGTCAAAAAAAAAAAAAAAAAAAATTCACTAGTTTAAAGATGGATGGATAGAATTTTAGAAAATCAATAATAGGGTTATCTAAAATACTCAGGAATATCTTAATCCATGAAGTTTATACTCAAATAGAGAAATCTATATATGCATGCCAACCCTCTCTCGTCGATATACTGAAAGTTTCCAATCTCCTTAATAACATCTTTATCACACTGAAACTCCTCAGCAACTCTCCGTGGTCCATGGGTTAGAAGGTGTTCCAATAGAATTAGAGCCTTGTAAAAATCTCGCCAATTCGTTCTATCAAATTTAAACAACCTGAATTTGCAACAAAAGAAAAGGAAAAAAAAAATTATCAGCCATAATTCTAATGAAAAAGAAAGTGTCGATCAAATCAAACATTGAGAAACTTAAGAGACCTCTTGTGTAGAATCTCCACAATTCTCCAATAATCATCAACTTCAAAGGCAGCCCGAGATATCACTCCCATGGTACGTATGTCTGGTGGCCCTGTATTTCCTTTTGTAGCTTCTTCTGTCATTCTACAAATCCCACCAGAAAAACCATATCAAAACCAAATATGAACTCCCATATTTCAAAAGAAAAAGTAATGAATCAAAATGATGAACTATAAAAAGCTTACAATTCTGCAGGTGTAACATCTGTCAGAACCAACCGGGCAGTTTTAATCTTCTCCGTGAAGAAATAGGAAGCTTGCCTCTTGAATTCATGGAAAATTTCACTGCTCATGTTGATGTTATAGTTCGGTAGAGAAATTCAACAAGGCCCTAGCCCCTAGGCGAGTTGAGGGAAATGATGATGAAAACTCATGGCAGATTCTTCTTTTTGAAAGTTTTATCAAGTACGTAAGAAGTGCAACCACTCCATTATTTGCTGTAATATAACAAACGCCAACTGTTCTCTAAAGGTGGCTTTGCATATGAAGGCAAAGAGATATATATAGGCTATGTATTAATATTTTAAGACCAAGTATTGAAAAGAAAAGACTGTGTTTCCCCTTCATTTGGAATTATATGAAAAAGATGTTGACCATGGACATGAAATTATAATATTTCGTATATTATGTAATAAAAAATTTAATTTGTTGCATCAAGTGGATGTAGATTCTTCTTAAAAAATGGATGTATTCTCTCTCTCTTCTAAATAATTTTATTTATCTATTTCTTTATGTTTTGTCACTTTGTTTTACACATTTAACTAAAATTTTTAAGTACTTAAAAAAATTCTCAACATACCATATAAATCAAGTTCGACTCAACATTTTTTTGAAATCTAAGGTGATAAATTTAACTAGATTTTTAATATTCAAATATCAATTTTTTAAAAGAAATATTTACATATAAATTAAATATTCTTTATACAACTTTCTATATTAATTTTTTTTTTATAAAACCTTTTTTTTTTTTTTTGAGATACAAAATTAGTTCTAATTAATTTTTATATTTACGTTTTATAGCAAATCTTTTACAATTCATAATAGTTAATCCTCTTAATTTTCTTGTGACCTAATTGATATTATTTGGCACACTCATGACTTCCTTTTATTTTTAATGAAATAGTTTAGGATTTCAATTTGGTTGAATTTTTATTGGCTCAATATTATAAAGTCCTTGGAGGTGGGAATGCATGCAAAATATATATATATATATATATATATATATATATATATATATATATATATATTTTACATAAAAAAATTCAATTATTATTCTATGTTTTATGAGACATTTAAATACAGGTTTAGGACCTTTCGTTTATGTAATGGAGAGCTTTAGGGCTCTTTTCTAATTTCTTGGCAAAGGGGAGCCTTATTACACAGTGGCAGAGCTAGGAATTTTGGCTTGGGGGGCCAAATTATGATTGTGGTTGCACGATTTTCCTAGCCCAACTTCTGTTGATCAGGCCTTGGCCCAAAGCACAACCCACAATAAATACTTGTAGAGAATGGGTTAAAGAGCTTGGCCTCAGTGAAACTAATAGGTCTAATGCATATAGTATACTGTTTGCAGAAAGAAAACAAGAACGTAAAGAAGGATTCCTCAAGTCTGATTTTATTTCCCTTGTTCCTCTTACAATTCTGCCGTCCCTTCTTTGAGGGACTTCACTACATTATATATTTTTCTTCTTTTCATCCCAGCCTTACACCTGTTGGTCATCCAAGCATCCACTCGAGCACCTGTCCCATCAGACGCCCTCATCAGACCCTTTGTGAGTTGCAGAGGCCAAGACGGTACTGTTCAGGAGTCTTTTCCTCATTAATGCGGCCAAGAGGGTGGTTGGGGCGCAATTAATGTGGTGGTAGCCTTCCGTGAGATATTTTGAATTTAATTCGTTTTATATGTTGGGGAAGGTGAGCTGAAATGGCTGAGCAGAGTTTCTAGTCTGGGCTTCGTGATGTCCGAGGACGAATTACTTCTCGGACGGGTTTCCTTAGAGCTGCTGGGATTGGGTAGTGCTGCATACGAGGCTCCTCCTCGGCTAGTACGCTCCTCGGACGGGCCTGAGTTTGGGATAGCCCATTATTTTTGGGCCGGCCCCCACAATGATATTCATAAATTGGTTTAGATAAATTCAAAACATATTCATATATAATTAGATTAGCAAGAACTCGTTATTTTCCTTCTTCTTCTTCTTCTTCTTCTTCTTTTTTTTTTTTTTTTTTTTTTTTGTCTAATGAACATAATCTTTCTAAACTTTAATGAGTACACACAAATTGTCTACTTTACTCTAAACATGTATGGAAAATAATCCAAAGAGAAAAAAATTAAAATTTTAAATATAATAGTGTCAGGAGCCTTGTAACTCAATTGATTAGATGTATAAATGAAAAGATAAAAAAAGGAAAAAAATAACAATGGATGATCCTTGCATAACCTTTTTTTTTTAAATTTGTTTTGGAAAGATTAAGCTATTTATTTTTGTTTTTTCTTGGGGGAAGCCAATTTTTTTTCTAATGTTATTGGAGAGCAACTCAAATTTGGGGAGGCCAAATCTCATTTTTCTTATGCTCCACCTTAACGAGAAATTATAAGGTCCACATGGTGGACAAGTGACGTAGTTTACAATTCCACTAAAATCTTACACCCGTTTAAAATTGCTGAGTTAAAAAAAAAATTTAAAATAGAAATTGATTACTAACTCAGCAATTTTAAACAAATGAGAATCTTTTAGTAAAATGGTGGACAAGTGACATGGTCCACTAAAGAACTATATAATTTCTCTACCTTAATCGATTTATAACATATATATATATATATATATATATATATATATATATATATATAAGATATTAAAATATTTCAAAATTTTGGGGGGTCAACCCATAATGTGGCTCTGCCACTGCTATTACATCAAAAATATTAAATTAATTCTACTACAGGAGAAACTCAATTATCAAATTTTCAAAACAAAATTAAATTATTTTTTCAATTAAAATTCTATTACTAACGTTAGAAAGTAAATAGAAGTTTAATTAATCTTAGTAATCTACTATAATTGTTAGTTTGACAAAATTAGGTCTTACACGATTACTTTCATCATAAAACTTAAGATATTTTTCTTTTATTAACTATCTTATTGTTCAATTTCTATTTTTATATTTGGGAAAACTTTTCTTTTTTCAAATATCAATTTTCATTATTAACCTGCGACACCAAGCTACTGCTTTTCATTTTTCTTTTCTTTTTTGAGAAGATAGGTACTGCTAATTTATAAGAAAAGTTTGGCCATTCTTCTTTTCCTTCAAGGTTGGTTATCTTATTATGGAGTGGCTTTAAAACTAGTTGCAGTCAAGTGAATGGAATCATGACTAGAAAGTAAAAGTTTATATTATAGAAAGGACTAGAACGTAAAAAAGATGAGCTCTGTTTCAATCCGAAGTCATTTTCTACAGCCATCTCAAACTTTAACGAAAAAGAGATTGCATTAGCTATGAGGATATATGCATACATCATTTTCTTACCGTGTACGAGTTCCACACAATTGTAGAACTTCACGTATTGTGAGGTTATATGCATATATTTAATATTTGAAATATTCAACAATACTATAAATTAATAGTCATTTTTTCACCAATTTTCACAACTTATTAACTTATGTAATCGTGCGTGATCGTTTCAAGCCTTCATTTGGCATTCCTAGCAATAGAGACAACAAATCTCGCACCAAAGATTCTAGAACCTCAACCAACGATGCCAAACTCCTTTTCTCCCTACTGTCCACAGTCTACCAGTGGCGGAGCCAGGAATTTAGGTCAGGAGGGGCAAGATTAAAAGATAAGATTGAAAGTAAAAAATTAATCAATATTAATAATAAAATAAATAAACTACTATATTATAATGTAATTGTCATATAGAATCTAACATAAAATGTAAACTTTAATTTATTTTTTTACTCCTAGCTTATTTTACTCAATTGCCCTCGATAATTTTTCATATTTTGAAACCGCTACATGATTTCTTCACACTCAATAGTCTTGAATATATTTTTCTCAATATATGTGACTAAGTAATTATTCATCTATTAATCTCCTATTTGATTACGTAATCGATTTTTAATTATGTTCATTGTCGAAAAAGCTATTTCAACAATAGCTGTTGCAATTAGTAAGATCAATGCCAAAATCACTAATGAGTAAACTAATGAATATGAAACATCTTTTTTTTAATCATTACCAAGTGGGATCCATTGTTTTATATTATAGTTGTATGTTTTTGTTTTTAAAAGTCCATCAAATTACTGTGTAGTGTGTTCAGACTCTTATCCTATTCAACGTAGAGATTTTTTTTTTTTTAATCATTATTAAATGGGACTCATTGGTTTTATATATTAGAATTGTAGTAGGTGGAGAAGTCTACTGAGAAAACGTATCTTGAATTGATTTTTTTTTGTCTTTTGTGTCAAGGGGGGGCAAATAAGGCATTTTAGGTCAATATAATATTATAAGAAAAAAAATTTGAAAGTTCAGAGGGGGCACCTGCCCCCTCTCGCCCCCCCCCTCCCTCCGCCCCTGCAGTCTACCCCTCTCCTTTTAATTTTCTCGCTCATCACTCAATGCCAAGCCTATCCGATGAAACTACCATAATTAATTGTTGATCCAAAACACTCAATCCAATCAAGTAGTTTGATGGATTTGGTCAATGCCCGATTTTGCTTCTCTCCGTCCAAAAATAAAGCATTACCTTTTTAAGTATTAAGAATTCAAATTCTTTACATAATAATTTATTATTTTTTTATAAAATTGAGTATGTAATAAAACATTGAAAAATATTGTGTAATAAACTCCCTAAGTTGATGTCATTTTCAGGTTAAATTCTAAAGTACATGCACAAATAATTACTTTTTTGTTTAAATTGTAATAATTTAATCATTACATGAGTTTAACAAAAGTGAACATAAATTGTATTTGAGATTTACATAATTACTATAAATCATTAAATGAGAATTATAAGTAAAATTTTGATTTAGATAAGAAAAAAATATACAATACGACTTATTAATAAATAAAAATATAAATCTCTTAAACATACAATATAATGAATATGTTATATCTTTATTGACTACGTAATCGACATTTTTTTTTTTTTTTTTTGAGGAAATCGTAATTGACATTTTATTGTTTAGATTAGTATTAAATATGAGGAAATCGTAATCGACATTTTATTGTTTAGATTAATATTAAATATTATATACGTTTGTGTTGTGCTCACATGCAACGTGGTTATCTATGTATATTTGAAGATGTTTGGAGACATGTATATTAGTAATAGATTTTGGGAAATTATTTCTCTCATCTTTGAACCCTCTAGTTCTCTTCCATTTTTAGGAGGATGTGAGACATGCGACATTTATCTGATTTTTAAACACCATGTGTCTTACATATATAAAGATACTGAAGAAATTTGAGAATTCAATTGGAGAGGACTTTATACCATAAATTTGCCTCCCCATGTTACCTCTTGATCACATGGAGTGCAAAATCTCTATTTGAGATTTTTAAAGGTTTTAATGTGCATGTTCACAGTGAAAAGTATGTATTACCAATTTCAAATATAAATTATCTTTTCCATTAAAATTTTAAGAAGTAAATTTGTATATAACCAATCCGTCATGAACGATATTGCCCAATTTTTTTTTTCCCTTCGTTCTTCAATTAAATCCAACTCCTCTCTAGTAGGTTGTCATTGCTATTTGGAGTGAACAAGCTTGTCCTCAACATTGGAAATCTCATCTCCAGAGGAATCACAACCTCGGCCCCATAAGTCATTGAAAAGGGTGTCTCCCCTGTTGATCTTCGAGGGGTAGTCTGATATGTCCAAAGAACATACGGCAGCTTTTCCACCCATTTACCTTTTGCATGCTAGATGTTGGGCATTGGTGGTAAACCTGCAGGCAGTTCCTCTAGAAATAGCTTTTCAAACTTTTTAATCAATGGTTGAATAGCCTCAAGTATCACAGCAACCTTCTTCGACTCTCCATCTGTCACCACTACTGCATAAATCTGTTTCAACTCCTTACACTCCCTGTCAAACTCATCCTCATTCTTGACTATGAGAAGTGATGGCTTCCCCTCACTTTAGAAGCTTTGGGTACATTGCCTTCCTTAATAGGATCAAGGACAATCTTTTTTCCATTCTTAAAGAACACATACACATTATCCTTACACCTATGAGTAGCATCTACCTCTTCTTAAGTCCATTCACTATGACCTTATTGACAGACTCGGCCTATCCATTCCCTTATGGATAAGCCGAAGTTGAGTACCTATTCTTGATGCCCAATTCACAACAGTACCTCCTAAAGGCTTAGCTATCAAACTGAAGCCCATTGTTCGAGATGAGGGAATGAGAGATCCCAAACTGAGTGACAATATTTTTCCACACAAATCTCTTAACATCCACATCCCTGATATTTGTCAGTGGCTCAGTTTCAACCCACTCAGTGAAGTAATCAGTGCCTACCAACAGCCATCTCATATTCCCCGTTGCCTTACGGAAAGGCCTTACAATATCCAAGCTCCACTGAGTAAAAGGATATGGACTAGACAAAGGATTGAGGACAACCCCTGGTTGATGAATATTTGGAGCAAATCTCTAACATTGGTCACACTTGTTCATGTATTCTTGTGCTTCCTTTTGTATATTTGGCCACCAATACCCTTGAGTGAGGGCCTTGTGAAATAGTGATCTGCCTCCTGTATGACTTTCGCAAATCCCTTTGTGTAACTCTTCTAGAAGCAGTTCTACTACCTCAGGATGGACGCATAACAAATATGGTCTAGAAAAAGAGCACTTGTATAACCTTAGATCCTCTAACAACCAGAATCGAGGAGCTTTTTTTCGCACTTTATCAGTCTCCCCTTTCTCCTCAGGCAAGATATCATCCTTAAGAAATAGCAAATAGGATCCATCCAACTAGGCCCTACTCTAATTTGGTAAATATGGACCTTTTCCCCCTTCATCTCAGTAGGTTTACATAGAACCTCGACTAGGACAACCCGAGATAAACTCTACGCCGAGGAGGTCGCAAGAGTGGCAAGAGAGTCAACATGCGTTTTCTGCTTCTAGGGACTTGCCGTAAGGAAAAAGAGTCAAACCATGATTGCAAGTGCCTAACTTGATTTAGATACTCCTGCATTCTCATATCCCTGGCTTCCAATTCTCCCTTCACTTGGCCTACAACCAATCTCAAATCTGAAAATACCTCCACTGATTTTCCTCCCATTTTTTGAACCATAGTCATTCCCATCAACAAAGTCTCATACTCAACCTCATTGTTCATGGCCCAGAAGCCTAACCTTAAGGATTTCTCAATGATGATTTTTTCAGGAGATACTACAACTAGCCCCACTCTAGATTCCCTTTGATTTAATGCACTATCAACATATACCTTCCAAGATAGAGGTTCCTGTAAGGAGATCATCCCAACTGATTTTTCATCCATGTTCTGCTTCTCGCCATTTTCTTCTACCGGAGGCTCAGCAAACTCAGCCACCAAATCTGCAAGGACCTGGCCATTTATAGAGATGTGAGGCATATACTTAATATTGAAAGCTCACAAGATCGTTGCCCATTTTGCAATCCTCCTTATGTAATCAACTTTTCGAAGCAGTGATTGAAGAGGGAGTTGGGTAGAAACCACAATGGTGTAAGCTTGGAAGTAATGAAGGAGCTTCTGTGTAGCATGTACCACTGCCAAGATGACCTTCTCTAATGGTAAATAACGAACCTCTACCTCGTGCAATGACTTGCTCACATAATAAACTGGTCTTTGTACCCCATCATCGACTCATATCAGTACCAGACTCACCGCATAAAAGGCTACCGCAATGTAAGCAAATAGAACATTCTCCTCCTTGGGCTTGGACATAATGGGTGGCTGAGAAAGATATTCTTTCAACTGTTAGAAGGTCGAGGCACATTTTTCGGTCTACTCAAATCCCTTCCACTTATGCAACAACTGGAAGAAGGGCCTATATCTATCGGTTGACCAAGAAATGAATCGATTCAAAGTAGCAGTCATTCATGTCAACTTCTGGACCTCTTTGGGATCTTAAGGAAGCTGTAGATTATTAATTGCTCTAATCTGATTAGGGTCAACTTCAATTCCGCGATGGGTGACCATATAACCTAGAAATTTGCCAAAGCCGATGCCAAAAGAACACTTAGAGGCATTAAGGCACAATTTGTGTTTTCTCAGTATCTCAAAAACACTCCCGAGGTCGTCTATATGCTCAGACTCTACTTTACTCTTCACCACCATATCATTTATATAAATCTCAATATTTTCACCTAACTGAGGCTCAAACATCCTAGTCATCATCCTCTGGTAAGTAGAACTTGCATTCTTCAATCCAAATGGCATCGCTTTGTTGTGGTAATTCCTAGTGAGTGTAACAAAAGCAATATTTTCTTGATCGTCCAGAGCTAGCAATATCTGATGATAGCCTTGAAAAACATCCAAGAAACTCATCCGAGGATGGCTTACAGTTGCATCCACCAATTGATCTATTCGAGACATGGGGAAGGGATCCTTTGCACAAGCTTTATTTAAATCCACGAAGTCTACACATACTCGCCACTTCCCACTTTTCTTCTTCACCACCACTATATTGGCCAACCATTCAAGGTAAAAAACCTCATTTATGGTCTCAGCTCGTTTAAGCTTAACCACCTCCTCTTTGACAGCATTAGAATGTTCCTTAGATGAGCGTTGAGATGGCTGCTTTTTGGGGATGACAGAGGGATTGACATTTAGATGATGGAAAATGAAATTTGGATCCAGCCCAAGAGCCTCTAAGCATTCCATGCAAATACATCAATATTTTCCCTAATAAAAACTATCAACTCTTCCTTCTCCCGAAGAGGCAATTGGACTCTAACCTCACCAATAATAACTTTTTCTAATTCCTTACACTTTGCCCCTTCTATCACCACATCCATAGACAACACTGACATTGTTGATTGCTATAAACCCTGTTTAGCAGAGGCTGAGGACTCAACTCCAGTTTGATATCTAATTGCAGCCACCAAGCACTACCTAGCCATGGACTAGCTCCCAACTAGCTCCTCAACCTGGTCCCTAGAAAGATACTTTACTTTCAGGTGCAAGGTGGAAGATACGACCCCATGGTATGAAGCCAAGGTCTTACCACAATAGCAGTATAGGGGGAGTAGACGTCTACCATGATGAAGTTCACATCCACGACCTCTATCCCTACCTGAACAGGTAGTCGGATTTGGCCTTTCAGAAAGATAATCTTCCAATCAAACCCTATTAAAGGGGAATCATAGCAGGCCAAGTCCTCGGTCCTCAGCTTTAGCCCCTTAAATAGGCTAGGGTACATGATATCTGCACCGCTACCTTGATCTACCAACACCCTCTTCACATCATACCCACCTATCCTAAGGGTGACCACCAGAGCATCATTATGTAGCTACAAGGTTCCAACCTTATTTTCATCTAAAAAACTCAAAGCTGGCTGGACCTTTATTCTACCCCTCTTTGAATCAGAGGACAAGTCCTCTACAGATGGCCGAGCTATAAACATCACCCTAGATGGTTGAGAACTAGTCATTCCTGGAGCAACAAGAATGACACTAATTTTACCTAAAGGTGGTCTTGTAGAAGCATCTCTTTGAGCCCCCGACCCTACCTAACTACCTTATCCGTTAGGTTGATACAGGAATTGCTTTAACTTCCCAATCTTAACCAATTGCTTTAAGTGACTCCATAACATCTTGCAATCTTCTACAGTGTGCCCCCGCTCCTGATGGTATTAGCAGTGAAGACTTTCGTTATGCCTCGTGGGGTCTCCCCCATCTTATTTGGCCATTTGAAGTACAACTCACTCTTAATTTTTTTCAAGATTTGGTGCACAAACTCTCAAAACACAGTGCTAACCACCTGAGTAGCAATAGATCCGGATTGCCCAACAAAATTTCTCTGAGGTCGGTTATTGTTGTATCTATCCGACCTAACATCCCTTCTATCCTGTGAGACCACCTTAGCTTTCCTTTTCCCTTATTGTTGGTCCTCCTCGACCCACTTATATTCGTCAATGCGATCCATGAGCTGATGCACACTCCTAACAGGCTTCCTTGTCAAAAAATTTCTCAAATCATGCTCAGCATGTAGGCTGACCTTGAAAGTCCTTATAGCCATATCATCAAAGTTTCCATTTATCTCATTAAATATCTCCCAATATCTATCAAAATACATTTTCAGGGTTTCCCCTTCTCTGCATAGTCATAGACAACAAGGAGTCTAAGGGCCAAGGAACTCTACCACAGGTAAGAAAACGAGCTCCAAACACCCTAGTCAATTCCTTAAAGGAGTTGATGAAACCTTCCTTCAAACCATCAAACCACATTATCAAACTGGATGAGAACACCTTGCACATCAAGGTTTCATTCTTAGAATAAGTAGTCATTCTCTGGTTGAAGTGGTTGACATGCTCTACGGGGTCTGTCCTACCATTATACATAGTGAATGTGGGCTGAGCAAATCGTCAAGGAAGCTTTCCTCCTTTAATCCTACAAGTAAAAAGGGACTTAGAAATCTTGTTAAGAACCCTGCTCATAGCATCGTTGCCCAGACCTCTATAGGATGGACTTTTACTTCTACACTTATAATGGTGATCCTCATCATATGAAAAAGACTCAATGGTAGGGGTCCTTGACCTAGATTTGTAGCTGCCATCCCTATCGTCATCAAAAAAAGGATTAGAGCTTGAAGGAGTGTTTCTCCGCCGCTCGCAACGCAACCTTCTCCGTAAGCGGTCAATCTCTAACTGCATGCTTCTAGTATTCTCTTCATGAGAGAGGTGACTCCTACTTCGAGATTGACTCCTAACTAGTACTTGTGGTATGTACACTAACCTCCTGGTCCCTTCTTCACTTAAGATTGAGGAACTAATCTTAATGTTGGGAACTAACAAACTCCTCTGGGTTCAGCCCTGAACCCACCATAGCTAGACGTTAAACTCAACAAAGTTCAAGTTTCCCACATAAGGCACCAATTGTAAAGGTAAGTTTTAGATCCTAAGCCCAAAAGGTAAAATGATTAAGGCCCAAAGAGCCCAATATAAAGAATTTGTAAAAAGTGGGGTAAAAACTAGGTTTCAATGAATTGGACAATGCTCACAATGGACTAAAGATGGTGAGAAAGCAAAAAAAAAAAAAAAAAAAAAACAAGTTCATTACGAAGAAATTCTTCCTCGACAAAGTCCAAGGAGAGTAGTTCTTGAATATATTTCTCTTAGACTTGATTACAATTATCGTCCTTAGTGCTACAATGTTTTTTACTACAAATTCTCCGATCCCCCTTACAATGGGATTTTTCTTCTTTATATTACCCTCCTTTGCTCCATCTTGGCCCTCCCCATGTAGATCAAATGGTTGGTTTTTACTTCTGTCCCATCAACACCTTCCTGAAACTTTTAGGGGTAGCTGTAAGGCTGAACATCACTATTTAGGTATCACTTCTACATTAATGGGGCCAAAGAGTTAGTTACAGAGTATTTAATGTGATGGTAGCAGCTTTCCCTTAGATATTTCTTACCTTCCCCTTATCTTATTCATTTCTGATGATTATCCTTACCAGGAGAACTACCCGGAACGTTGCTCTTGATGTCAGGTCAACCCTTCTGACCTCTGCATCATTAAAACCGAGGAGGCATTTGTCCTCGAACCACCTTCCTGAACCCTCACGACCAGTCCCCTTTCTCCATCCACTAATTTGCACTTCCACACTAACGTTTACCTGTCCTCAAACCATCAAATGTCTTTGGATAGGACCCACGGCCCAATATACATTTCTGGGCCTGTCATCCCTACAAAACCATTCTTGTTTTTCTTGAGATACAAAATTAGTTCTAATTAATTTTTATATTTACGTTTTATAGCAAATCTTTTACCATTCATAATAGTTAATCCTCTTAATTTTATTGTGACCTAAATGATATTATTTGGCACACTCATGACTTCTTTTTATTTTTTATTTTTTATTTTTAATGCAATAGTTTAGGATTTTAATTTGGTTGAATTTTTATTGGCTCAATATAAAGGCCTTGGAAGTGGGGGAATGCAAGCCAAATATATCTTCTTCTTTTTTTGGCTTAAAAAAATTCAATTACTATTCTATGTTGTATGAGACATTTTTGTACAGTTTAAGGACTTTCGTTTATGTAATGGAGAGCTTTAGGGCTCTTTCCTAATTTCTTGGCAAAGGGGAGCCTTATTACATCAAAAATATTAAATTCATTTTGCTATAGGAGAAACTCAATTATCAAATTTTCAAAAAAAAAATTAAATTATTTTTTCAATTAAAATTCTATTACTAACGTTAGAAAATTTAAATAGAAGTTTAATTAATCTTAACGTGTGCTCAAAGGCTCTTCTATTTTTTTTAGATAAAGTGAGCACGTGCTCATAGACTATTCTATTTTTTTGAGTAAAGGTTAATAATTCGCATTTATTATAATTTAGAAATATATTTTTTATTTTTCAAACAAATAAAAAGGATAAATTTTAGAGATAAGCAGTAATTTTTTTTTTTTTTTTTTAATGTGAAGGTAAAAAAAACCTAAATTTTAGGAATTCTCTTTTTGAATTCAAAAAAAAAAAAAAATTGTTATTTGAAATTTATGACCCTATTTGTAAATGAAATTACCCTTTATTAATGAGAGTGTTTTTTAACCACATGAAAGTCCAGTTGAAAGAGGGGAATTCTCTTATATATGTATGGATAGATAGATAATTATTAGTTGGACAAAATTAAGTCTTACACTATTACTTTCATCATAAAACTAAAGATATTTTCTTTTATTAAGTATCTTATTGTTCAATTTCGATTTTTAATTTTTTGGGAAAATTTTCTTTTTTCAAATATCAATTTTCATTATTAACCCGCATTCACACCAAGCTACTGCTTTTTCTTTTTCTTTTTCTTTTTCTTTTCTTGTTCGAGAAGATAGGTACTGCTAATTTATAAGAAAAGTTTGGTTATTCTTCTTTTCCTTTAAGGTTCGTTATCTTATTATGGAGTGGCTTTAAAACTAGTTGCAGTCGAGTTAATGGAATCATGACTAGAAAGTAAAAGTTTCTATAATTTTTTTTTTTTTTTTTTTTAAAAGACTAGAAAGTAAAAAAGATGAGCTCTGTTTCAATCCGAAGTCATTTTCTACAGCCATCTCAAAAGAAAAAGAAAAAAAATGGTAATCTTTAACAAAAAAGAGATTGCATTAGCTATGTGGATATATGCATCATTTTCTTACCTCACGTATTATGAGGAGATATGCCTATATCCAACTCTTGAAATATTCAACAATATTACAAATACAAACATTTTTACACCAATTTTCACAATTTGTTGACTTATGCAATGGAGTGTTCGTTTCAAGCCTCTATTTGGCATCCCTAGCACTAGAGACTACAAATCTCGCACCAAAGATCCTAGAACTTCAACCAACGGAGCCAAACTCCTTTTCTCCCTACTGTCTACCCCTCTCCTTTTAATTCTCTCACTCATCATTCAATGCCAAAACCTATCCAATGAAACTCCCATAATTAATTGTTGATCCAAAACACTCAATCCAATCAAGTAGTTTGATGGATTTCATCAACGCCTGATTTTGTTTCTCTCCATCCAAAAATAAAGCATAACCTTTTAAGTATGGATCATGCTAACGAATGCCCTTAAAACATTGGTTAACAATCCAATTAAAAAAAGTTTTTATGGAAAAAAGAAAAAAAATTAATATTTTAACAGCTTTTTTTTTTTCATTTTTCATAAAAATGATGTCAAAATTTTCCTAAAATTGATTGTTAACCAATGCCCTAAGGGCATTCGTTAACATTTCCCTTTAAGTATTGAGACATCAAAATCTTTACAAAATAATTTATTATTTTTCATAAAATTGAGTAAGTAATAAAACATTGAAAAAGATTATGTACTAAACTCCCCAAGTTGATGTCATTTTCAAGTTAAATTCTAAAGTACATACACAAATAATTACTTTTTTGTTTTAAATTGTAATAATTTAATCATTGCATGAGTTTAACAAAAGTGAACATAAGTTGTATTTGAGATTTACATAATTACTATAAATCATTAAATGAGAATTATAAGTAAAATTTTGATTTAGATAAGGAAAAAAAAATACAATTAATAAATAAAAATATAAATCTCTTAAACATAAAATATAATATGTTATATCTTTATGTATTACGTAATCTGACATTTTTTTTTTTTTAAGAAAATCATAATCGACATTTTATGATTTGGATTAGTATTAAATATTATATATACATACAACGTGTTTATCTATGTATCTTTGAAGATGATTGGAAACATGTATATTAGTTATAGATTTTGGGAAATTATTCCTCTCACCATTGAACCCTCTAGTTCCCTTCCATTTTTAGGAGGATGTGAGACATGTGACATTTATTTTTAAATACCATGTATCTTATATAAAAATATTAAAGAAATTTGAGAATTCAATTGGAGAGGACTTTATACCATAAATTTGCCTCCCCATAAATTTGACATGGAGTGCAAAATCTCTATTTGAGATTTTTTGAGGTTTTAATGGGCATTTTCACAGTGAAAAGTATATATTACCAATTTCAAATATAAATTATCTTTTCCATTAAAATTTTATGAAGTCAATTTGCATATAACCAATAATCCAATGGATCGGGAATAAACAAAAAAGAAAGTACCCCCAAATTATCTTACATGCCGAAACTGCGAGGTTAGATCTCCGAAAATTGTAAAATTTTCTCAATGCAAATGTTCTCGAAAGAAGGAAGCGTATACCCTAACGCCTAATCAGGTGTCACTTTTCTTTAATTCTTCCAGATGAACTCCAATACGAAGGCTCAATTAAAAATTTTCCACATACGGGTTCGATATCCAAAAGACATTAGCGCAAGCTCCCAAAGCATATTTGGTATGCTCAATGGATTCACCTTGGATCCAGGTATTTCAGACCAGTTCACAGATATCTCAATCATTGGGATGCCAAACCACTTACACAGAAAAACTAACTCAACATCAAAACACCACCTGCACAGAGTCCACATTGTAAGTCAGTTCCCGCAACATGTTTTACAAAAAAATTAGAATAATATTTGAATACCATGAGTTTCCTTCAACTCTACAAATTATACAAAAGATGGATAACATGGAAGAGGTAAATGGATCCTTTATTTCTACAATATCCTTAAAACGCACATAAATGCTGTTACCTCTTCAAACGAATATTTGTGAAAAGCTTCCTTGCAGCAGCCCTAGTAAACATCTTAAACCCACACTGTGATGCAGTGAAGAGACAACGTCAGGATAAACAATTAAGTGTATTTTACCCAAGATTATCGCACAAGCTTCATTTACAGCATAAATGAAGTACTGGACTTCTACAGTGGTAGTAGACTGGACGTCAAATAAAATAAAAAAAATTGAAGCAGAAATACCTGAGTGTCACGAATTCCAGGTCCCGCAGTTAAGACAACCACAAGATGGAAACCCTTCATTAAAAAATTACGGTACCATTTCCTCTGTGACATCAAGCAAAATGATTTAGCAAAGCAAAATATAAAACAAATTTGGCAAGAAAAGTGCATAAAACATCAAAATAGCGAGCAGCTTAGCAGACTGAACCGTAGCTAGAGCCTTTTCCTCAAGATGAGCACGAGAACCAAATGCAGCAATTGGGATATCAGATATCTTAATACTCGAATCACTGGCTGCTGAATCCCCAGAATGATACTCGTTTCTGGCAAAAGCATGAATCTGGTAGGCATAATAACAGATAATTTGCAGTAGCTTTATTAACATCTCCACATTAAACTAAAATTTCGACGACTAAAATGTTTATACGAAAGTACCAGTATAAATGAGGGATAATACAAACCTGATTTTCAAGTTTTTCTAGGTCATTAACCTTGGTTGCTCCATCAGCATCCAGCATTAGAAGCAGTTCACCACGTGAATGAAGCATTCCCTGTTTTACAATGCTTTCACAAAGGTAAAGCACTTCAATCAATTGTTGTCAAGCGTAAAAGAGGAAAGATGGAAGCTTCTCAAAAACATCAGAACATGTTTATAAGTGAATTGTTAAAGTTAGACTCACTTTTCTAATAGCTTCTCCCTTGCCATGATTTCTACCAAGAAGGATAACCCTCACATTGTCTACAGTGTATTTCCTTACAAAGTTAAAAGCTGCTTTTTTAGTCCCATCAGAACTTCCATCATCAACAATCACCACCTGGTAAAAATCATCCATTCAAAAGTTAAGCAGCAACAAAAAAACGTAGTACAAAGTACAAACCCAAGCTAGCAAAACAACTGACATTATTTTATTGAAGGAAAGAAAAATGCATATACGGTAGAATGAGTGGCAGAGACAATGTAAGATATTTTCTTCCACTACCTTTTAATGAGAACTTATGTAAATTAACAAGAAGGCCTACAAAGCAGGAGGAGGAAAAGCAGTAGCTGAGAATTAATTGTGCCAGGGGGAAGAGGTGATACTCATAGAAGTGAGAGTTCAAATATTAGGGCCAACGTTTACTCAATTAAACACGCTAATGCAATAGATATATCAGTTCAATAGGCTTCAATGCCTTGTTATTAGGAACTTGACATAATAGCATTTATGAAAAATAATCAAACCTTATGATGAAGCACACAAGATCTCATTTTGTAAAAAACAAAAATACTGCAGAGCTCAAAATGGGAAAACCTGTCTAGCATCTGCTTGTATGATAACCCTCCATTACAAATCCAGTAAAGAACTAGAAACACAAATATCCCTATTTGAATTTCTTTTATAAAACATAAATACAGCCCCAGATACGATCTCAGGGAGCAATAATATAATCATAGGCCATGATAACCAACTCAGATTATTTAGTTAATGGAGGGAACAAAATGATACCTCGTAAGAAAATGACTTATCCTTTGCCGCACGTTGTTCAAGATAACTACAAAGAAACAGACATAATTATCAGTACAATTCAAAATGCAACCCTCTCAGTAGTAGCCACCTACAGATATTATTTAACTACTTCATAAGTGCAGTTCTTAGGCAACTAGACACACATTTATGCAAAGCCCCCCATCTTCATTATGTACTACTACATAACAATAAATGGTTATGCTACACATAAATAATAAAAATTTGTACAAAATAAAAAGGATGAAAGTGTCCTTTGTGAGTCAAAAAATATGAGTTTGAGCAGGCACAGATCCATATATCATTCCAGGTGCCAAGTCTCAATTGGTTAACAATCAAGCTCTGAAAGCTCAACACTGCCCCCCAGCCCCCCGAAAAAAAGAATTAAGAAGAGAGAGAGTTCACAGAGCTGACTAAGAAAAAGATGATATGAAAGTAGACACCTTTTCTGATTTTCATGCTAAAATTCAAGCAAATATGAAAAAAAAAAAAAAAAAAAAAAAAAAAAAAAAACCCGGCTTGGTGAAAGAAAAAGTAGAGTGCAATTACTTATGATTGTACTTACTTCATAGTTTCCTCAAGTGCTCCAGGAAGTCTATGCTCTTCATTGAATGCAGGTATTATCAAAGATATATACTTCTCTGCCGGATCAGAAACATGAGGACAAGGAACCTAGAACAAAATCCTTCAGAAATGTCAGAATCGCCCAAAACGACTACAGACAGTCCATAATATTCATACCAACATAACATTGTACGGTGAACATACTTATCACAATAATAACAACAAAGAGTCTAAAACAATAACCAACATATTTCTAGAAAAAGACCAAGAGAATTCTAATATTTCTTCACAGATACTTTTGAAGACAACATATTGCTCACTAATAACTAAAAACTTGATCTCAGAAGTTTATACATCTGCAAGGCATTTATTAAATTTAGATTTAGAAACACACATCATATATCCTTTTTGGATAAGTTATTCTTTTCATTATGTTCTAATGTTAAAGTCTTTCATATGAACTTCAGATATCATGATGGAGTGTAGGTCGTTAAGGTGGGGGGGAACATAATCTACTGTATAAAAATCCACCTTGGATTATGTCTCTATTATTATTCTTTTAGAAGCACAGATTGTTTCCATGAAGCCTATGGTCCAACCAGAAAACTGTCATCCTCTGTAAAAAGGGTGTTACCTATGCCTTATACTACAAAATAAAGATATATCAGAAAATGACTACACCAAGGGAGCATAAAAGCTAGTTTCGGAAGGGAGGAATGGATCTGAACTCTGAAGAGAATGGTGGGCACCCACCATCCCCCATTGGAGTTTTTATCGTTCCAATTTTATGACATCATACGTCCTGCAAGGTGCGTTTTCAGGGTACAGAAAGGAGAGACAATGAAATCAGTCATTCCATTTCATTCCTCTCCAATGGTCATATTTTTGTATGCAAGGGGATCGTGATATGCTTTCCATTTTAAAATTTTACCTTTTATCCTACTTTCTAGAGAAGAGTATAACACCAATTTTTCGTAATCACATTCCTTTCCATTCCTTATCAAAAACCACCAAACAAAAGATTCTAAAACAGTGAGAGGAACATAGTATTCTTTTTCATTTCCCACCTCATTTTACTTTTTCCACTCTTTTATGAACTCTCAAATACACTGTAAACAATGTCTTGAGTTAACCACCGAGGCTTCAAAATATAAACGGCAACAGCGATTCCTCAACAGAATCAAACCAACCGTGCAACACAAGAACAACATTTGGACCATTCTTAACAAAAGCATTCATTTCAAACCACTAGTTTCCAAGATGAATTTTGAAACCCATGCATAAGCCTAATCTCAATCCCATGCCCTCAAGATTCACACTCGCAGATAAAACCATAGTTGAAAAACAAATTTCCAAAAAAACTCCTAAATAGCAGGAATTCCAAATTCGTTTATTTCATTTTCTCATCAACCAAACGGAGGGTTACAAATCTCATAAACACCACAAAACCCTAATTTGAAGCTAAAATCGCAAAAATAATATGCAATGTAGATTTACCTGCTTTAACGAATTAGGGTCCTCGAAGATCGCGGGGGCTTCGACATGCCTGGCCAATAATAAATAAAATAAAAAGAAAAATTAGATCAAGCAACATTCAATTTAACAAAAACTAAAACCAAAAACTAAAATGGAAGAGATTGTGAATCGAAGAGAAATTGACAGAGGATTAGATTGGGTACGTGTGGTTGTAACTTCTTCGAGAAGCTTCGATGAAGATTGCAGAAAGTAAAGCAAAGAGTGCGATGATAATGAAGGCGAGCAAGAGCTCCAGCAGCGTCCATAGAAACCCCATTTTCGGTTTGCGGAGTTTGTGATCGTTTTGGTCAGCTAGGCCTAGCTGACCTTGGAATTGATTTGATTAACTACTGAATGAAATGGATGAAAAGCTTGTATTAATATGTTTATATTGGATTATTTGAGAGGTGATAACAACAAGAGCCCGTCTAGCTCAGTTGGTAGAGCGCAAGGCTCTTAACCTTGTGGTCGTGGGTTCGAGCCCCACGGTGGGCGATGTTCTTTTTTAACTTTTCCTAGTCATTTTACTTTGGATTAATTGCATTTTCCCTAAACTATTGGCTTCATTCCTCCCTCCCTAAATATCAAAATTGACTAATTGAGCAATGGCAACACACTCAATCCATTTAGCAACAATTTAAAAAATAAATAAATAAATAAATCAAAGACAATTTTCCTATTAACGCTTTGTTTATTTCAGTATTAACGTTTTCTAAAAAATTATTCATTTATCATAAAGAATTTTTTGGAAAACTATTTTATTTTTCGGTATTTGGAAACAACCTTGAAAATGACCTTGAGAATGTTTTTTGGTGTTTGGTATGCAAATTTTTTTTTTTTAATTTCTTGTATAATTAAAAACATGTGTGTTATGTAAACCAACTAATGTAATCAATATAAATAAATAAAAAACCAAGAATTAATTTGTTTTTGTACTAAAATTTTGACAATAGATACAATCAAAATTAGTTGTCAAATTTTCATGACCTTTGTTGGAAAAATAGTATGTAGTGAATAAGAAATTGATATTTTCTATGTTCACTTAGATGCTATTAAAAGTGGTAAAAATTCTGAGTCCCACATAGGAAAGGAAATAGAAAATATATAAGTTTATATGCTCATGAGTTGGACATTGTGTTGGACTTTTGGCATATGTGGACTAGGCCTAATTGTCCAAATAATAATATTTTATTATTTTAATTTTTGAGTCAGTTAATCTGTGCATAGCAGTTATTACTGAAACAGAGTGCCTGTTCAGTAACATACAATTTTTCATTGTCCCTCATTTATAAAAACTACTTTACAGAAAACTCTTTAAGTGAGAATATTTTGTGCATTCATTTTGTGTCTAAGAGAGAGAAAGAGACATTAAATAGTTCGCAGAGCACGACCTTGTGTGCTTCGTTTTCGTGCATTTTATCTTGAGAGACAGACGTCCGTGAGTCTCAAAACACCACAGTGATTGTGTGAGAGGCGAAATCTGCTTTTAAGTAGATTGTGTCAAATACAAGACTTAATCTAAATCATTCATTCTTCACGCATTTAGTCTGTGAGTTTTTAATTATTTGCAGATTTCTTCTTAAATATATTTAGTATTTGTTTATTGCTCTTGTCTATCATATCTGTTTGTGTTATTGCTTATATTTAGATCTGTGTGTTGTTTCTTTTACTTTATCACAAAAGTAAATTGTTGAAATATATCTAACAATCTCTACCACTCATCTTGCTCATATATATGGATAGTAACGTACACACAAACACACACACACACACACATGCACACACACATATAAACCGTACATACATATAAAGCTGGCTTTATACTAGAAGCAAATGTTGGGGTCGCCTAAGGTTCCAAGTAAAAAAAAGCCCCCAAATTTTAACCAATAGTGTTTTTTTTTTTTTTTTTTTCATTATAAATGTGTGTTTGGCAAAAATTAAAAGCTAGTTTATTTTACTATTTAGCTTATTTTTGTTACTATTTATGGGCCCCATTGCACTTTTTGATATTATTCATGAGTTTCACTGTACTATTCAACTAACTTTTACCTTTATCTACAATACTTTCAGTAAAAAGTTTTCAGTTTCAGCAAAATAAGCGGATTCCAAACAAACCCTAATAGTATTAATTAAGTTCAAATATTAGTCAATAAATAAAATAATATTTTTTATCAAATGAAAAAAAAATAATAATAATAAATAAAAAAGAGAAATGCTACGTCAACAATATTTTTCATAATAAATTCTAAATAGTGGGTTCAGGTTATTATTAATGACAAAAAATTAATTTCAATAGCGAATTCAAATTAGAACCAATAACAACTTAGAGCATCCACAGCATATGTGTTAAATGCCAAATATTTGGCACATTTGCCACACCAAACACAAAAACGGAGTTTTATCAGATGTTCCAAATCTCAAAAATGGTATAAATTTTATAGTTTTTTATTCTCTTTTCTCTTTTCTCTCTCCTCTCTCTTCACTTTTTCTTTTCTCTTCTCTCTCACCGGTTCCTTCTCTCTTCTCCCTGTACCGGTTATTATCTCTATACTCGTCTCTTAGAATCTTCGACCAGTCCGGGTGTTCACCGGCAGCGACTATGGCGTAATTCTGACAATGACAACACGGTCCACTGACGAGGGCCTAGAGGATAGCTTCTTGGAAAAGCACGAACTCAGAGTGGTTTGTTTGCAGAACTCATCAATTCCCTCTTTCTTACCTCTGTTTCTCTCACCGATTCCTCTCAATCTTTCTCACCCTTTGAAGTCACCACCACCGATCTCGCCCAGTCATCGTCAATATCGCTCAACCACGCTCGATCTTGCCGATCTCACTCACAGTCTCACCTTCTCCAGTCACAACCAATCTCACCCTGAGGTCGCCGTCGATCTCACCCTCTTCCCTCTCCTCTCTATCCACCTTTCACTCTACCTCTCTCTGGTTGTGGGTTTTTTTTTTTTTTTTTTGGCTGCAATTTGGGTTGATCTGATATTAGTGAGTAATTGTGGTGGTTGGTTTGCAGTAAAGGTGGGTTGTAGCGGTGGTGATTGTGGGTTCTGATATGATGGGTGAGTTGTGGGTGATGGTGGGGTGTGGGGGTGGTATGGGTTTTGTGTTTTTTTTTTTTTTTTTTTAAATTGTAGGTGCCAGGTGGTGGTGGGCTGTGGGCTGTGGGCTATGGGCTATGGGCGATGACAATGGCAGTGGTAGTGGGCTGTGGGGGTGATGGCCGGTAGTGGCTGTCGATGTTGTTGCGGCAATGGATATTGGTGACTGGTGGTTGTGCTGTTAATGTTGTTGCTGTTGTTGATGATAATGGAGATGAGATAATATATTATTTTAATGTGTAATAAATATTATTTTAATATATAGAATTGAATTATAAAATATCTGATAAATGAGATATTGTAAAATGATGTGGTAAAATAATAAAGTAAGCTTTTGGTGTGTTAAAATGACATTTTTTTTTTTTTGCAACATCTGCTATAGATGCTCTTAACACATAAAATTTCTTGTAAAAATATTGTGAATGTAGCACTTCTCAAATAATTAAAAAAAAAAAAAAAAAAGCAATACACAAAAAAATTCACAACATTTTTCACAAGTTGAGTTGACAAACTTTTACTAGTTTTTATCTAAGTTCATCACTAACATCACTTTTTTACTTACTACTGTCATTCTGCCACATCAACAAGTATAAAAAGTTTTGTCAAATTTTTTGCGTATAGACTTTGTAAAAAAAAAAAAATTGTGTAGCTCACGTGAATTAGTTGTAATTTTTGCATTTAAAACAAAACAATAAAGTTTAAGTAATATTTTAAAAAAATTTTAAATCATATTTAAATATATAAAAAGTTTCAATTTCAATTTTTGTCTTAGGCCCTCAAATACATTAAGCCGCCTCTGCATACATAGCGCATAAAAAGCAGTGGGTCTCATCCTTATTTTATATATTTTTTTACACTTTTATGTGCAAAAAAAGAAGTAACTTCTGCCTAGAATCCATCAAACCGAAAATTTCTTAGAGAAAAAAAAAATCAAGCTTGGAATTCAAAACAAAGAATATATGATTAGATAAAAAGCCAAGAGAAGAGAGAGAAAGTGAGAAAGCTTACTATGAGAGAGAAAAGACGCCAAAAAATCATGTTTCCCGCGACTACAAAAGAATATAATATTTATAGGAAATACAACGAGTGAGAGAAAGATTGTTTTCCATTTTTTTTTTTTTTTTTTTGGAAAACAATCTATAGAAAATAAGCCTTATTTTTATTAGGATTTTTGTTGACTAAAAATTGTTTTCCATTAACCATTTTTTTTTTTTTATGCTACCAAACACTAAAAAATATGGAAAACTATCTTTAAAAAAAGTTTTCCAACGAAACAAAGAGAACATAAAATTCAACAAAATTACTTATTACAAATCATAAGAAGAAGAGGAAAAAAAATATTTGGTATAAGCCACACTATTTTTCATCCCAAAAATCTTTTTGGCCTGTGAGAAAACAAAACAATAATAATGTTTACCCCTTAAGATGTAACGACCAAGTAATTGGTGAGCAAAACTGCGCATTACCCACCACCATGGCTCCAACTCGACATCCTCCTTCAACCATATCTCCCTCACCGTTTTCATTGGGCTCAAGTCCTCCACCTAACTCCTTAGTTGCTCCTCTCACTAGCAACCATGCCACAAACATCACTATGCTCGTCGTGACAATTACCGCAAAGCAGACTCAAGCCAAGAGTACGAGCGGAGCTCTACAACTTAGTCATGTCCCCTTTGAGCCAAGTGAAGCATTCTTGAAGGAATCATATGCTTCTTTTAAGCCTTTACCTGGTGCAGTTGGGTAATTTTGAACAAGAGACCTTGCCCATGAAGTAAATTACCACACCTATGGTTCAACCAATTAGGAGACAATCAATTTTTTTTTTCCTTTTTGAAAGCAATTCATCCTTCCCAAACATAGAATACAACTCTAACCACCTAGATTCAAAAGTTAAGAAGCTTTTGAGAAGATTATGTGGATTAATATCTAAAATTCAAAAAATAAAAAACTTCACTCAATAATTGAGGATGGAGACTATTACCTCATCACTTCTTTTGCAACTGCTAAAGATATTTGGAATTACATAAGTATTATTTATTCTTAGGAAGATTTTCCACCTTTCTATCAATTGCAAAATGAAGAACATGCATTATCTGGCAATTTGAGCCACTATCGTGGAGATTGTATTGAAAAATGCCACATATACCTTGCTAGTTGTCTAACATCCTAAACCCTTCCTCCCTCGAACCAATTACCCATTCCCCAACCTCCTTGCCTATGCATTTAAATAAAAAATCAATGGGATATTGGTCGATTTCAATGATAAAAAAGTTCTTTGTATATGTGTTTTGAATCTAATGGAAAATTTGATATTATGGATTATTTGCATGTTAGCAATAAATCAACGGGACATTGCTCGATTTTAAAGTTGGGTGATATTATAGTTGATTCCTTACTTAGGAGAAGTGCAATTTACCCTTTTATTTATTTGGAATAAAAGGTTAAAAGACCATTTTTCATTTGCTTTTGGTAAAAACAGTCAATTACATTTATACTTTGCCATATGCAAACAGAAGAAGTTGCAGGCCTGTGTGTAACTTGAACCATTTGGGGGATGAAAACCAAATGCTAATCTTTCCTTTCCAGTTTCCTTCCCAATTTCCACATGTTAACACAGTTGTATTCCAATCAAGACATATATAAAATTGAGGTGTTCGCCTTAGTCAAGGATAGCAACATATAACCAAATCACTAGAACCTCTCAACAGCATGATGTTACAATTGCCCAAACAGGTTTCCAATAGGAGATGACAATGGAGCTGGCAGATTTGGAATAATTGTTGGAATGGACAGTAGTTGTTATCGAAGAGCAATTAGAGCTTATAGTGTATCTTTTTTATTGATTGGACCCCTAGCTAAATTACTCGCGTTACAGCTGCTCTCTGCAAGAATTAAGTAAGGAAATTCTCTACCTTATTGGCTGAGGTGTCATGAATTAGTTTGGTTCCCAATGACTCTTCCTGTTAGACTCCTATGTAAGATTCGTAGTAATTACTAATTAGATATAGTTGTTAAGAATATATTTTCATGTATCAGCTCACAGCACATTCTACTAACTGATGATTGCTTCTCAATCTACTTTATGCCAACTATTGAATAGGACTAGCTTCATTTGTTTAATTAAACCCTTTTCTTGAAATTTAGACTTGTTAGGTCCAAGTCATATCAGGTGTTTTAGGGCATCTCCGATTGGTTCGGCAGTCCTTGTTCCTCTCCAATTTTTACAAAGTGAAATCCAAATTTCATGTTCCAACAGTCAAAAAGAGTAGCCTTGCATTTCAAATATGTTCCATGTATGTTATATGCACTATGTACAATACATACCTAATGTAACTTTTTGTTTTTTTAAAATAATTATAACATGTTACTAATTACGCAATTCAAACTCTTTCACCATCAAACTTTTAAGCACTTTATGCATTTATGGCTCGAAACTTTGATCTCTTTGGAAACATCAACATATTTAATTATTTATATACAATTTGTTTATCCCCGTGTTTAAATTATAGCAATAGTATAGTACTATCCTTCATGGTGATTTTTGGTACTGAAAATTATTCTGTATATAAACTATATATAGCATGTGATTCCTATTGCTCACTACTCCTTACACCAAGAACATGGAATTGTACAGAGTACAGACGCATATTTATTCTAGTTGCCTCAGAAGGACAAAGATGTCCAAGACTCATGTGATAAAAGGTAGTTGGCATGGGGCCTTCTCTCATGGCCATGATTAAGACCAGGGAGGTGGAAATAAGAAGAAAAAAAAAAGAATGGTTTTCCTTTCCCGTCACTTTTTTTTTTGGTAGACCATAATTCCAGAGAGGTGGAGAAGGTGGCCCTTTTGCTTTTTTACAGTACCCCATTTCTGCTTTTCCATCATGCCAAACAGCCTTTTTTTTTCCCTCTCACCACCATCATCTTCATCACATTCATCCATGCACCACACATCATTGCAGTTATATATATCATCCATTTATTTATTTACTTCATCATAGTTCTAAGTTATGACTACTACAATTTGAGTTCACATGTTTATTATGAGGGAAATTATTTTTTAACCTTCGAGAAATTTGGCTTTGTAGAACGAGTATTAAAATATGTAAAACAGTCGAATAATATCTATGGCACGCGTTCTAAACCAATTGCCAGAATGCATGTGTAGCTTCGACATTTGGGTTCACCGTTCACGGATTATATCTAGGCACAAGTTACTAGAAAACAGTGCTAACGGAGGGAGATTGGGTTGGCCCTGAAATTGAGATATCGTTAATGCAAGCTAGCTTCCTTTTATTGAGGTATTCAACTATTCATATGCAATTAGACCCTGAAATATATTTACTGTAAATATGGTTGATAATATTTAATCTCAGGCTATACAAAAGTAACAAAACAATCTCTAATTAAGCAATTCAGTGCCAAGGGATTTATGATGTTCTGGACTTGATGCGCAAACGATGAATTTTCACGTCCAAGTGTGCGTTTAGATTAACTTTTCCCTTTATTAAAAGTGAATTTTTAAAAAGTTATATATATATATATATATATAAATCAATCAATCAAAAAATAATAATAATCCAAAGCTCATCCTAAGACAACTGAGAATATAGTGGCATCAAGGTCCCAAATGAGAGTTTGGCATGAAAAGGATAGTCATAACTAGCTACCCTACACATATAGTCAATTGTATTATTTTTGTACTATAGTTTGTACAAAGAGAATGGAAGAATGAAAAAAACTAATAGAATTGATGCGGCAAAGGAAATATGAATAAGGAAAATTATTTACTATTTTCTTAAAAGAGAAACAACAAATATTGACAGAAATAATTATATTTTTACATAGTTGTTATATTCAAGATAACAATCACTGAACCTGTAACATGTGCCACACTGCAAAAGAACAGAGGCATACAATTCTGTGTCATATATAGAAGTCGGTCCAATTTATTCATACTAAAATACAGTTTCTTTTTCAAAAAGAGAAAAAAGAAAACAAAAACAAGATCTCCAACAAATAAACCTATCCCCCATCATAATCATAACCAAGAAAAAATCATTAAAAAGTCAAACTAAAATTATTATATAAAAAAAAAAAAAATTCCTAAGATAAGATGACGAAGATGATGATGATGGCATTGATATTCTTTAAGCAAGCTGATGATAACAATAAAAATAAAAATAATAAAAAGAAAGAAAAGAGAAAGAAAATGTTGCCTAGTGAGCCATGGCCACAGGAGGTGGAGTGGCATAGCTAATGCTTCTTTGGTTAGGCATAGCAAGCATTGCAGTGTGATCCAAGAAATCATTGAGTGCAACCACAGACTGTAGTATGTTCCTGAGATCATCAGCGCATGAAAAGCTCAAGCTTCCGACTTTCCTGACTGCGTACACATAAAAAGTTATGCACCCTTTTCTGAACTTGAACCTAGCCATCTCGGACCCTGCCAAGCCTCTGATGAGCCTCTTGTTCACTTCTCCAAGTGGTATCTCCGATGGCCAAACACGGTCTAGAGCTGACTTCATGGACTCAGTTTCAAAAACGAATAGAAGTACTTTGGATTTCTTGGTGCCAAGGCCTAGTGTGAGGGTGTGCCAGGCATGGTGTGCCAAGATTGTAAAGTTTGTGGGCAAGAAAGCTGTGGTTGAAGGAAAAGGGAGTTTATTGCTGTTGTTATTGCTGTGGGGTTTGGTATTGGTATTGGTATTGGTTGGTGGAAAAGAAAGGAGCTGTAAAAGTTCAAGAGGCCTAGCACGACGGATTGTGAATGATTTTACGATGAACTGGCCGCCGAATCGGAGACCCTTTACGTCGGAGCAAGGCTTGAAAGAGAAATCTGAGGTGGGTTTGGTGGTTTGGTCATTTGGGTGTTGGTGCTTCTGCTTCTTGTTGTTCTTCTTCTTCTCTTTTTTTTCCATGGCTGGGTTTTGGTGGTGGTGGGGGTTTTTGTTTGTGTATGATAACAAACCAATCTAAAGCTTTTGGTGGTTTACAAAATTACAATAATGGGTTTTTCTTTTTGAGATTAAATTAATAAGAATAGGGTGTACTAAAAGCTTTATATACATTAAGACTAATACACTCAATCATACTTTTATTAAAACTCTATTATTTAATATAATTAATTAGAAAATTTTAAAAACCAATCATGGTTAAAATCAACTTCCTAAATTATATAAATACACTCAAAAGATACAAAAAATAAAAAATAAAACTAAAAACAAAGTGTTGTTTAACAAGTTTTTCATTAATTAATTCAAAAGTTTGATAATATCAAAGCAGTTTAAGGGCCTTAAGTGATATTTCAATGGCTATGGCTTTGTGATGCCCCATATCAGCGGTTCAAATTCTACCTCTACTTCTTTTACTATCTACCCAAAAAAAAAAGTTTAAAAAATTCAATTATATTAAGTAATAGAGTTTTAATGAGAATGTGTAATTGTATTTATTAACCTCTATTTTTTATTTTTACAAAAATCTTATGTAACATAATATTATTGTAATGTATAAATAAAGGTTTTTTTTTTTGTAGGAAATATATATAAGGGTTTTTACACTAACTTTGTATTGAATCTAAATTGAGAGAGAAAGAGATTACAGTAAAAAAAGATGGGTTACTCTGTAATGGACAACCACTTTAATTAAATTTCATTTTAATTTTTTTATTCCAAAAACAAAGTATTTTTAGTTTTTGTTGTCAGTTTTGTATTGTTCTTATATTGTCATTGTACTATTTTACAGATGAGCTTTGAGATTGAGATGCAGTTGGTTGGAGCTCTTGAGTACACTTCCTTTTTCTTTTTAAATCTTTTTCCTTTTACATAAAATAGCTAATGATGTTTTTATTTTTTATGAGTAATAGCTCATGATGTTGCGAGGCCCTTTCATCCAATACACTGGACAAGATTGACAAATGGCACTAGAAGCAAGCCCAAACCTTTTATGTATCGTCTTTTTCCTGTGGTTGAAGCTTTAAACACCCCAGTCTCTCCCACCACAAATTAAAAATTAAATAAATAAATAAAAAGCTGAAACTCACAAATACATCATACATTAATGTAAATGCAGTTTTTTCAAATTCTTCACAAAATAATGTCCATGCAGACCAGAGAGATGTGTCAGGTGTGCATTATCATCACCAAGTTGTGGTCATATATATCAGGAACCCAACCATCAAAAGATTTCATTGGATGACAGAGATTTTTTACTAGATATGAAATCTAATTTCGTTTAAATACATTTATTCATTCTCAAAGCTTTTCTGGGTTCGATCATTTCCAAACCCAATGACAGAGAAAAGTGCTTAATTAAATAAATAACTAAGCACAACATGTGCAATTTGATGATTTCGGGCTCATAAATGATAATTACACACTTAATATGGTATTTATGCACACTAACTTAGGATTGGGACCACATTATGAATCCCAAATAAAGGAAATTGCCGTAATCTAGAACTGACTTGTTTCCCGTAATCATAATTAAGGCCATCTGTTTATTCAGTCCTTGCATCGGCTGGCTAACACTTTTTTAATCACCAATATCTCAATCATTCAATCTACCCAAACTCAACCATTTTTGTTGCCAATAAGAAATGTACTATTATATACTATATATGTTATGTGATCCCTTGGTTGGAGTTGTATTATTAACAGGTTTGGTAGAAGTTGTTCACCATAAGATTTATTTTATAACAGTATACATATAAAGAAAAAAAACTAAATAGTAGGGTTATATATATATTTATATATATAAAGTTTCAATCTATGACATTCACTTCTAATGATTGTACTATTTATCATTAAATTAAGATATCAATCAGTTTTTTGTATAAGTAAGGATTAAAGCTCAAATCTCTTATTCAAGTATCAGAGACTTTACTAATTAAATTAACTGAAAATTTAAATACAATTCCTTAATCGATATGCTTTAAATTTTTAAACTAAATTCAAATATATGGTTGCATTAACTAATCACTAATGCGACACAAACAATATTATCTTTTTAAAAAAATTATTTGAAGAATTTAAGATACAACGAACATTTTTTTTTTTTTTTTGAGAATGATACAACGAACAAATTAAGTATGTAAATTAACTTATTTTCAGCCAACTTTATTCTACTCCCTCCTTCCCTCAATCCATACTTGCCCTAAAGAAGTATAGTAAATTTTAGTCATTAAAAAAATATTAAAATGTAAGTTAAGTATCAGAGAGATGAACAAATTAAGCAAACAAGTGGTTGCCTTCATTCTTTCTGTTAGAAAGAGAGATAAGGTTGGCTTACCTCATTGACAACCCGAAAGTCTTCTGATTAAAGTTGTTTCCTTCCAAAGGCACCATTTGCCTTTAATAATTTCATGGGAAAGAAATTCCAGAGGTCAGTGACTCGTGAGAAAGACCAACCTATAAAGCAATGACAAGAGGGGCCACAAACAATGTCCTAGCCAACACAATTTTCTACTATGGGATGCTATGCTTTTGTTTATCGTCCTTTAATAAAGGTCTAGCGAATTTTGTTGTGTTGAATAAATATATAAGAGAAACATATAGTCGTAAAGTGACTTCTGAGATTCCAAATTATGTGATTCGAATTCCAAACTTAAGTCATTATGACTACAAGTGAAAACAATACCAATCGATCACGTTTTTTTTTTTTTAAGTGTACTATAATTTATATAAATTAACTACTAGATTTTTTAGACCCAAAATTAAAATTATTGGTTTTTTGAATTTCAGGTACTAGATAGGTTTTATTTGTGGGCTCCAATTAACTCAATTGATAAGTCTTTAATGGTTAAATGAGAAATCCGGTGTTTAATTTTTGTTTACACCAAAAAATCGATTAATGTCATAGTCTAATGATAAAGAGTAAGATCACAAAAGCAAAAACCATAAGTTGAAACTTTATAAATAAATAAAAAGATAGGTTTTATATATTTATTTTGGAGAAACGAATTGATAGGTAAGTTGGTTGCTAAGGTTCCAACAAGTTAGCTCGGATTAGTTAAGAGGGTTACAGCTTACCAGAAAGCTTCTGTCCAAATCTACTTAATTGACGCGGAACTTACCAATAAGCATCAATTATCAAACATGCAAAAGAAGCCTATGTCCATGACATAATTAAGTGTAGCGAAGCTGATTTTTCCGACAAATTAATGTTCTCTGTCTGAATTTGAAATTTTGAACCATAAACGGGGTCGCAAAAGAAGCATCTCAATTGAGGATATTAAATTAAAGAGAAAACCTTCGGTCAGGTCCTGGTGTAAAGAAGACATTTTACGCCACTAATGATGTGCCACCACGTCATATTTCCATTGATCTTACAATATACTCTTGCACACACAAGTATAACTCAATTAAACACAACATTCTCAAACACCTATCAAACCTGAGAAGCTCCAACGCCTCTCCTCTCCTTGTACCACTAGACCTCCACCCCGCCGTTGGAGCCGCCGCACACATCAGTCAAGAGCTAGCGTCGCCACACCGGATTCTCATCAAGGTATCACAAATTTAATGGAATTTTGGGTCCAGCTTCCTTCTCATTCTCTCCCATATTTATTTTTTTTTTTGAGACATGGGTTTGTGATTTTAAGCTCAAAAGAGAGAGTCTTTAAGGCTTTTCTGATAAACCCATTTGATTTTAAGCACAAGGAAGAAAGAGAAAGTCTTTCTTTTTTGTGTCCGCAAAAGTCTTCTAAGCTTTTGAAACAAGCCCATTAGATTTTTATCAATCTTAAGCTAATTCCCACCTCCAAGTTGTTTCAATCTTTAAATTTTTTTTTTTCTCTTTCTTTATTGTTTCTGCAGAATTTTTAAGACATGGGTTTTGTGAATTTAAGCACAAAAAACAAATTTCTTGAAGCTTTTGCTGTAAACCCACCTCCATGTCATTTTTTTTTCTTAATCTTCTTTTCCTTAAATGTGATAGTAGTCATTATCATTAATACGTATTCGAAACCCAATGTTTCAGTGTTCTTGCTTTTCAATTTAACACCCAATGTTTCACTGTCCTTCATCAAACACATCCCTACAGAACTATCAGCCACTAAAGAACCATCTCCAGCAAGAACTCTCTTAGGAGCTCAAACATTTGACGAGGAGTGGAAAAATGAATTGGGTTTCAAAGCTCAAACCTTGCCTGACGAGGAGAAACCGGTGCGACGGTGCCAGCTCTCGACCGATGTGTGCAGTAGCTCCGACAGTGGGGTGGAGGTCTGGTGGTACGAGGAGATGAGAGGCGTTGGAGCTTCTCAGGTTTGATAGGTGTTTGAGAATTTTGTGTTCAATTGAGTTATACTTGTGTGTGCAAGAGTGTATTGTAAGATCAATGGAAATATGACGTGGTGGCACATCATTGGTAGCGTAAAATGCCTTCTTTATGCCAGGACCTAACTGAAGGTTCTCTCTAAATTAAATTAGTTTTCGACATTAATTTTTGACGTGGTCAGCATCATAACAGTTTCACAACAAATTATAAATAATAAAGTTATTAGTTGTTTTAATATGAGTTCATTACTTAAATTATTTTTTTACACCAATAACAACTAATAACAACATGTCACATAAAAAAAAATGCCACATAAAATTTATGGTGAAAATATTATAAACATAACATTTTTCAAAATTTTTTTTAAAGAGTTTCAACTTATGTGATTCACTCCTGATAATAGCTCTTTATCATCAGACCAAGATACCACTCGATTTTTGGTGTAGGTAAGAATTAAACCTTAGATCTCTTATTTAATCATTAGAAACTTTATCAGTTGAGCTAACTGAAACTCACAACATTTTTCAAATGTAAATGAGTTATGAAAAGTCATGATTCTAATTATTATAGATGAGCAAAGCAGGTTTGCTGTTATTCTCAAGCACGTTAGGTTTGCATGATTATCGTGTTAACTGCGTACTTCTTGCACATTTAATTACTTTTTTTTTTTTTTTTAGAAAGTGCACATTTAATTACTTGATTTCTAATTTTCCTTTAGCAACAACTATTAGCTAGGAGCCCTTCTCAAAAAAAAAAACTATTAGCTAGGAGCCTAGTACAGTAAGTTCCGTACTAATCGATTTAATTATTATAATTTTTTTTTTTTTGAGAAACATTTAATTATTATAATTTCATCTTACTTCATTGTCAATGTAACATAATATCCAGTGGTGCCGGGGTCCCTTAGTTATGTTATGGTTTTTTTATTTTTCTTTTTTTAACAACAGCTTTTCACAATCCATAGATAACTTTTCTCAATATTACAATCATGTAATTTAAATCATATGTGCTTATATATTTTTTATGTACTAAAATCATCTCATCAAATAAATAAATAAAAATAAAACCATTTTATATTGTGTTTTTTTTTTTTAATTGATACTAAAGTCTAAAACAATGAATAGTTAGTTCTAAATTGAGAAAATGTTTTATGGTAAACTTTTATATTTATTATAATATATATACACATACATATATATATATATATATATATATATATATATATATATATATATATATTTATTTATTTATTTATTTATAAATATAAAAAATAGTGGTAAACCCGAAACAGTACATCAGTATTGATCGGTATCCGAAATATATTGTACCGCTGGTCAAACCGGTACAACCTCTAGTACGGTATTGACTCCCTTGCAATCACTACTCTCATATTCATATCTAATAATGCTCATCATCAGTTTCAAATTAACTTGATTATGGGACACATACAATAGGAAAAATCAACTTGTCATAACATGTGCAATCGATCAATAGTTAGCTAGCATTTGTTGTCCATATATAGCTAATAGCCTTAGCCCCCATATATACAGTGTTCTCTCTCTCTCTCTCTCTCTCTCTCTTTGTTAGCAATGTGATGGATCTAGAAATAGAATCCTAGATCACTCCAAACTCCAAAGGTCCAACCACCAGTGGACCAAAAGTTTCGGGCTTAGTATATATAGTTGTTACGTGATGTCAATGGTCAACTAACGTTTGTTTGATTGGTCATGAAATGCCTTTTTTTTTTTTTTTTTTAATGGGATATATTGCTTATAATTAATTAAGCTGCATCCTCCCTTTCTTTTTCTCAAATGAGTTATTAAAAGAAAGACCCTCAAAGGGTCCTCTGTGAGCGTTGTCTTACTTTTTTTTTTTTTTTTTTGCTAAGTTGTGACTTGTGAGCAATGTCTTATGTTAAGAAGCGAAGATGAAAACTATCTAGTAAATGTCTAAATTACCATAGGAAAGAATTCATTGTACTTCTTTTGGAGCAACTTTATGGGCTTCATCCTCCCTTCTCATTTTCAACGAAGTTAGGGGAAAATAAAAAATAAACTAAATTCTACAAATACCCTTACCAAAAAATAAAAATAAAAACCCTAGAAGCCAAAAAAAAAAAATTGTCAAAATCAAAGTTCTCTTAGCTAAAAGCCTGTTATCACGTTACTCTATTTGATAAGTGTTGGTGAATATAAGAATAAAGGATGGCAATTACTGAAAATTACAAAAAATTTATGAATTAATTCAAACAGAATTGAATTGAGGTACAAAAATCTCGCTCTCTTTAAGGAGTTTCAAGCGCTCTATAATTGGCAAAGCTCAATATTCGGTATAACAAGCCTCAACCTTATCGTGACCTGTCTCTTCCATGATATAACAGTATAATAAGGTTTTTAGGCTTAAACCAACTCTATACAAGTGTGTGAACCCAAAACTTTACCACAAGAACACCTATCTTTACCCATAATTTCTCTAAAACGCTTTACAGGTGAGCATGAGTAGGCTTGAAGAGTTTGTTTTAACTCAACCTGCTCCTATTGAGTTGAAAAACTATTAACCCAATTCAACTCATATGTAGAACCTCACCCAAATGAGTTGAGTTGAGTTGGCTAGTGGGTTGTATTTACATGTTTCATCTCTTGTAAAGAAATGAACTTTCATCAACAATTTAATTAACACTTTTTTAAAAAATAAATCAATACAACTCATATAACATGTCTAAATTATATTCCAAATTTATCAAAATTAATTCTTATAAAACCAAAATAAGTCAAACACAAAAATTAAAATTTTCATATATCATTTAGTACTCTCGCTAATTCCTATTTTCTTCTCTATTACGCTTAAGCTCAATAACTTGTTAAACTTATAATAAATAAGGAATTTTTTTAAAAAAATAATCTTGAAAGTCTCTTTTTTTTTAATTTAATTCACCAAATTATTATTAATTTATTAAAATGTTCCAACAATAAATAAAACCAATCTCACGATTAGAGAAAACATATTAGTACCACCTAATGTCTTGTCATGTAAACTTGAATAGCGAGGCCTAGGCCTACTACATCCTCCAAAATTGGCCGATAAGTCTACAAATTACTAAGCCTTGCAGGGAAATTTTTCTTTAGCCTTCCACTAAATAGAAATCCAATTGATCATTAGACGTGAAAAAACAAGTTGAGAAATTTTCTTCTTTCTCTCCGTTCAATCATGATCCCCCAAAATGAAGAAAATTCAACTTTTTTTTTTTTTTTTTTGGGACTGAAATGATTGAAAATTCAACTTCTACTATGTTTAGTAAATGAAATTTCTCCATAGGTTAGACTAAAAACAGTGCACTAGTTTTTTTAGATTAGAAAACAATATTTAAAACCAATTCTATCCCGTTGATTAAGATGACAAACTCTACGGGGCTATAAGCTACTCTATAAAGCATATAATTTCCACCGAAGAGTTAATTGACAACATCATTAAAGTCTTCGATTAGGGCCCAAATTTCTGGGAGGTCAGGGCAGATCAGAGATTACCTTTTTTTTTGTTTTTTTATAGGAAGATCAGAGAGTACCTTAATTGGACTTAACAACGCATGTGACATTGACTGAATCAACAGGGATGTATGTATAATGATAGATGATAATATAGCAATTTATTATGTATCGGCCCAAAATTACCCAATTTAGTGTAAAATTCGTCTGCATTTAACCCTAAACCGTGTATTATCGACATATATCTTACCAGTGTTTTCTATATCACATGTTTTTTTTTTTTTTTTATATATATAAGATAAAATTCTACTCTAGCCTAATCTAAGTGTATATGTGTGTAAAACTCTCTTCTGGAGACTTGAACCCTGGCCCTTACCCTCCACACCCCACAAGCACTTATACTTGTGGAGTAACCATCGCACCAAGGGTGTGCGGTGGTCTATATTACATGTTTAATCATACAAAAATAATGTAGACGTTTAAGACTTTACTTTGTAAACGTATGTTGTCAAGCTAAACCACGTTATTTTTTTCTTTCTATTTGCTTCTGCCGGCTACAAATCTCTCTACAATTTTCTATTCCCTTCAATTGATTTTAACAATGATAAATAAGATTTTGAATTATTGATTGAAAAAGCAATTGTGTGTGTTTGTGAGATTATGTTAGGATTGACTACATGTGCGTTTGGATGTGGATTAAAATTATAAATTATTTCACTATTCAGCTTATTTTTACTACTATTTATAGACTCCACTGTACTATTTCAACTAACTTTTACTTTTATTTACAGTATTTTTAGTAATTAATTTTCAGTTTCAATAAAATAAGCGGTATCCAAACAAAACCGCATGTTAACATTATGCTTGTTCCAGTATCCATTAAGACCTTCTAAAAGAAAAGAAAATGCAAGTTGATCTACCCACCAACAACCACAACAAAAAAATGCAACCTAAACTATACACTTTCTTTTTAGAATCCCAAACCCTACACTTTCATTTCACATGAAATCGGGAGTATCATTCTTGATTAATCAAAAATTTATAATTTTACACAGTTCTCCACATTATTGGCCTACAGTAACTACAATGGCCTATCATTGGAGTTAGACAGGCCCACCTTTTATGCACAGTGCAACTCACTGTTAAATAAATTATTATGCAACAATTAATTATATAACCGCATATAATTAAATACTTCCTCCAAGTATGGTTACAGATACCAGGCAGTCTTTACACCCACAACCTTTATCTCAAAATCTCATGCGAATGTACAAGTGCCATAACCTGCACAAGACACACACAAAGAAAAGAAATATTAAATTTTGCTTAATTAAAGTTTCAGTCCTTGTGATCTCAGGCTAATACTATAAAAATGAAACCCTTTTATAGTGGTACTCTGATTATATAATATATTATAAACCTGTTTAAAAACTCTCATATACTACTTTCATGTTTATATGTTCTAATAAATATTACTGTTTTCTTTTAAAAAAAAAATATTGTACTTAGTTTTTTTTATATATAATCAAATTCAATCATGTAATTACACCGACAAATATAGTATAACAATTAAGTAAATGTATTTGAATTTAATCTTGATATAAACCAAACACACTTACTTGGGTTGTGGGAGACTAGGACTCCAGAATGAGAGAAATCACAGTTGTAAGAATGTTGACCCTTGGCCTTAAAGAAAGCATTCATGGCGTAGGATGCGTGGGACCTAACATCATTGGGTTGGAAGCAGGCTCCACCAGCTTGAATGGGCCTGCAATCCACCCCTTGGCTGCATACATAGTCTATGTTTGCCTGTAACGTTGCATTGCTAACTCCTGCTTTTGGCATACACCATGCTGCGGATCGGGGTCGGGGTCCTGTGGTCGCTCCTTCTCTTCTTCCTCCACTAGACTGTATAATAAAAACAAAAACAAAATGATTATGATATATGTAGCGGACACCAAAAAACAATTAGCGTCTTAACTTAATGATAAAGAACAATTATCATGAAACGAACGCCATAAATTTGAAGTATTATCGTATTTATTTATTTATGGAAATGCAAAAATTAATTTAATAACGTGTAAGCATAGCATTGGATCTAACAAGACAAGATCTCATCATATGCCAGGGAAAAGGAAAAGAAAAAACTACTGTAGGTTTGCTAATCCGTTTTGAAATTGTTCCTTTCCAAAGTACTTTTTTTTTTTTTTTTTAAATCTCACATTTTTTTACGTGTAACTCAATCTGCATGAACTTTATGCAATTTAATATAACACAGCTTTTTAGTTGAAGCATTAAAAAAAATGTAAATAGTGAAAATATGATTTCGATCTCCAAGTCATGTGGCTGATTTTAATTTTATGCAAGAACTATAAAATACTTCAATTTAATTATTTAAGTTTTAAAAATGTCTCAGTATCACTTTTTTTCTATCTTATCATTTCTATGTAATCACCAATTGTTATTGTGACAAATGTTTTTTTGTTAAACATTAAGATACGTTGAATTTAATATTTTAAAAGAAAATATTACGTTCTCTAACTTGCATATTACGTATGTTTTAATTTTATAATATTAATATGTGATCAAATATGTTTTAAGTATTTCAAAATCTCCATTTTCTTTAAGGAATTTGTAGTTCAACTGAAACCTTTTAATGTTTTCAGTGAAAATGTCTATGAATCAAATCTCCTCAACCCGAACTATCAAATTATAAAAATAAAAAATAAAAAGCTCTTTTATGTGAGCTCCCCACTAATTTCAAATCTAGAAAATCATAGGTTAAGGACCCTCTCCTTTAGGCTTTGAGAACTCTTTATTTGTTTCTCCAAACGACTTGAAGCTCCTTCATAAAGTTTCATCTATGTATGCTAATTAAAATGAAGGACTCAAAGGCTCAAAGCTTAAGTTTGTTAAGAATATGATGACAACTAAATTACAATTTTGTGAACTCCAAAAAGAAAAGTAACACCTGTGCATCTCACTCAATGCACATGAGATATTCACTTCTTCTATTTTCGCTTCTTGAGTATTTTATGGTCTGTTTAGAGTAAAGGGGAGAGATGGGGAATAGAGTAAAATAGATAAGAATTGGCCCCAAAATAGCCTATTTTTAACCAATTTTACTTTACTCCCCCTCCTTCCCCTCTCAATCCAAATAGGCCCTTAGAGTTTATCCCTTACCAAGCTTAAAACCCTTATCTTTGATTCATCCAAAAAACAATAATAAAGGCAAGGGTAACCTTAAAACATTTTTAAAATTTAATTCAGAAACCTTTTTTTAAGGAGATGATAGGGAAAATTTAAAATTTAAAATTAAAATTTTAATTCAAAGTCGGCATTAAATTCTAATACTAATTAGTTCAAACAAAAAATTTATATTGTGACCAAAATATTAATAGTATGATGAATAAATTTACAAAATCAAGAGCCAACACATATATGATCAATATAACTGTGTGGATCATGTGTGTGGAGAGAGAGAGAGAGAGAGAGAGAGAGAGAGAGAGAGAGAGAGAGAGAGAGAGAGAGAGAGAGAGACTATTCTCACTTCATGTCCACATTGCATGGAATAATAATTTTTTTGTTAGACAACAATTGGTTTTTGGGTGTAAGCAGAAGATCAAACTCTAGATCAGTTATTCGGTAACAAGAAATTTTACTAATTAAGTTAACTAAAACTCACTCTTATTTCCACCGTTAAAAGCAAAAGGAACAATCAAATCCGAACAGCTATTTTTTAAAACCAAACGAACGAACATAAAAGTTAAAACTACTCCATACTCTTCCATGGCCCTCTTAAAGGAACCAACTTGCTCTCCGCAATAAATTCAAAATGATATTCTTTTCTTTCCATATTATAAATATTTCAATCGACCATGATTCCTTACATCCAATAAATACTTACAATATAAATTAAATCCAAACAACAACAACAACAAAGTACTTTAATGGTTTAATCCCAAAATTTTGGAATCAACCATAGTTCATCAACAGAATCATCGGGACTGATCATATGTTTTTTTTTTTTTTTTTCGAAAAAAAAAAAAAAAAAAACAAAACAAAATGAAACACAAATATCAAACCTGACCGCGCAAAAGCCCAGCATCATAAATCGGAGTGAAATCTGGTTGGAAAATACCCCAGTTCCTCTCAGCATTTGGACCTGGCTTAAGGTTCTCGTTAAACATGGCGAAAAGGTACGTCTCAAATCTTCGTTTAGGCATCAATGGTGTGCCTCTACGTGAGTTAACATGCCTAACCAAATGCCCATTAAAAAGAGACGCATGCTTCGTGCTACAGGCCACGTAGCCATCGCAGCTGGTTGGCCAACCGGTCTCGCCCACGACCATGTTCACGTCTCCATATCCACTAGCTTTCATGGCCGAGTGCATAGCATCCATCATGGCGTCGAACATGTTTGTGTACCTAAGGCCAGTGTATCTGTCAAGGATACCCGCATTGCGCTTGAAGAGAGCGTAGCTTGCCATATTTGGTGCGTAGTTGAAGTATGGGTAGGGATTGACCATGAAGGGTGACTTGGTTTGGCGTAAGAACTTGAGCATGGGTCCGAAGACGATCCGATCGTAGCCTGGCCTGAATCGGCCTTGACTTGGTGGCTCCGACTTTCCGAGTATGGCAACAGAATGAGGGGATGTTACCTAGTGATGATATGCAATTTAAGAAAATAAAGGTTAATTATTCAATACTCGAGGAGCAATGTTTTGAATCTGATATTAAAATGTCAAATTAACATCCGAATGATGTCATATAGTGAAAGCTAGGCATAAGAAAAAAATTTTGAAAAAAATTCAATTTGTAAAGACAAGAGCAATCAGATGCTTAAAAGGTCTTTAAAACTAAATAGATTCAATTTTTTGAGCTTTTAATACTCTTTTTATTTGTTATTAAAATCTATGCAAAAGAAAAGAGGTTGTGTTAAACATTTTTATGTGATTATTATGTTTCTTTTTTAATTCAATAATTTTAACTATTGACTTTTTTTTCTTTTTTCTTTTTTTGAGAGAGATTTTAACTATTGACTTAATTTTTTTGTTTTCATGAAAATCTAATCAGATAAAAGAAATGTTAATTATTTAGGTTTTTTTTTTTACATCAGGACACTTTTATGTGATTATTATGTTATTTTTTTAATTTCAACCTTTGACCTTACTGTTTGGAAATAGGATTAATTTGTTTGTTTTCATGAAATCTAATCAGAGAAAAGTTGTTATTCAAATATTTTTCTTTTTAATAATTAAGGCACCTTTATGTGATTGTAATGTTTCTTTTTTAATTTCATCTATTGACTTTACTATTTGATTGGATTAATTGTTTGCTTAGATTGGGTTCTAGATTTAAAATACAAGAAACCAAATTTCCATTAAAAAAAATCAAAATTGCCTAAAACAAACGCCAATATAAAATTAAAAAGAGCATATATACCAATACCCAAAAAAGAGAGAGAGGCTGAATTAGACTAATTTCTCTAACTCTAACCTTGATGTTATAGATTCTGGCGAGAAGAAGAGCCTTGTGGATTGACCTCATGGCAGGAACTAGCTTTAAGATAAGGTTGTTATCACCGGTGTTAAAGATTTCATTACCAACAGCAATATAAAGGAACCGTGTCTGAGGGTAGAAAGGGACAATGTGATTGGCAACCCATTGGCGAGCATTGTTAAGGTCTGCAAGGGCTGGGATATCCCCATTGCCAACAGTCACGGTCACGAAAATACCAGTATTGGCAAAGGCTCGGAGCACATCAGGGTTGGTGTCAAAGATTTTGACACTGTCAAAGATGGTCCTAGTTTTGATAAAGTTAGCAACTTGAGCTGGTGGTGGGAGGTTATTTCCATTGGTGCCATAATTTATGCCTATGGAGCTTGAGATTGTGAAGAGGTGAAAGAGAAGAGTTGAGAGGAAGAAGATGCGTTGAAAAAAGGCCATGGTTGTGGCCTTTGTTGTTCTTGTGGGTGTTGAAAGAGAAGAGAAAAGGAAGGGAATTGTGGTATATTTATAGTGTGAGGAGGAGAAGGATTTTATTACTATTCCGAGTGTGATTCGGTTGTTTTTGGATAATTTTTGTTTTTTTTTCTAAATTGGTTAAGCTAATGCTAATATTTTTGCGGATCAAGTTTGTTTGTACATACTAAAATTAACCTTTAAAACTAATAGTTTTGTTGTGGACCATATATTTTTTTGTGCAATCCTATCCCATTCTCAAACAATTTTACATTTTTGAGAGAATTTTTAGGTGTTTTTTAACCCCACACAATAGGATGTATACTGTTCTGCACATGTGAGGTCCACTTTCACGTGAGAGGGAAAAAACTTGCATCCAATGCATAATTTATTTTCTCCCACGATAAGATGCTCAACTCGTAGTAGAAAATTTAAACAATAGTGCATTCAGATATTGGAAAAAAGAGATCAAATAGACTTTGCTTTCTTTACTTTTTTTTTTTTTTTTTTAATCATTTTTTTTAAATTATGCCAAGGTTTCAACACTATAATCATTAATTTAGCTACAAAGGACACAACAATTTGAATCAATCTAAAGGAACATTGTCTAGCTTATTGCTGAAAATTATGGATGATACCCCCAACAAACACCATAGGATTTGAAATAATTTGTTAATCTTTTACTTTTCTTTTTCTTTTATTGAGAATCATTGAAAAATGGTTGTTGTTTAATGTTTACGTCTCCAAGTCCAAATTCTGGTCTGTCGGAGAGTCTTGGATAAGGCAATACAGTCAATGGTACAAATTGGCAACAGTCGTAGATTTTGCTGAATCATTTAAAAAAGTATGACTTCGGCTCCCTGATCCTAGCTCGTATGATACACGCGCTGTGAACGCCAATATAGCCGTTTCGAATTTTCCAAGTGTGAAACCGACCACCACATCTTTTTGACTATTTTTAACACCATTCTAGGTTGTGCTCCAATAACGTACGCGCTTTTCCTCGTAAAAGGAAATCTAAAAAGTGTTTTGCGCGTAACGCGGATTTTTGAAATGTCAGATCTCTCACAGTCTAATATACATAGAGATTGAATTTGGGTTTGGGCTAATTGCCCTTTTTTGAATTGGGTTTAACTTGGTTTGGTTTGGTTCTTGAGTGCAAATCCAAGTCCAATTCAACCTTTGATTGGGTAAGAAGTAAGAATTGCTTCGGCTAAGGAGCTTGCAGCTTGAGCTTCCCATTGAATAATTTTGTCTTCAAAACTAGGATGAAGTGGTGGTAAAAGGCTTATACATTTTGGGCTCAAACGGCATTATTTTATAGCTATGATTTTATGGCCATTGATCAGTCTCATGATCACCCATCTTAAGAAAGAAAAGATATTTGGTATCAAATGATACTATGTTTTTTTTTTTTTTTTTTTTTTAGCAAAAACGATAATAGACTCTATTATTTATACAAAAATTATGTTGTACAATGGGGAAGAGAAAAGAATGGCATTCTTCTAATCAAACAATGACATCTTCTTTCTCTTTTACGACACTAGCCAAGGCTAGAGCAGCACGATTACATCGTAAAAGAATGCTAATTAAATTAAATAAAATAAAAAAAGAATAGAAAAACTATTGCTAATGTTATCCTCATCAACCTCAAGAGAGCATCTTCTATCATTATTTAGAAAATCAACTGAGTTCAGAAAATTTCAAATTGCAAGGTTATCCTCATCATTGAAGTTGCAGTACAAAGTGAGTTCAAATTCTTCTTCACTTGTGTATTGAATTTGAAAGATGATGCACATAGAAACCAGTAAAGCATCAAACGACAACCTCTTTATTTACCAAAGCATCAATATGATATGGGGAAGAGTCTTTAATCCAACAAAGCCAGTTATGTCTAGCTGGGTTTTAGAAGATAAAGAGCTTTGGGACCTTTTTCACTTGCCAAACAACGAGATTCCTGTACCACCTCTGGTATCCCAAGCCCTTAGCGATTAAGACGTAAAATCTTCATGGAGGAGGAGGACGGGGTGGAAAAGTACCCCCAACAAAAGACTGAGATACACTTAGACTATCAGTACTAAGAATATGTTTCTTATGAACTTGAGATTTTAGAGAAAAATACTCTGAAGACGTACATTTAGCCAAGTGTTGAAGACAAGATGAGTCATTAGCTGAAGTGTGATTACTGTAGCTCTGTAAAATGCGTTTCCATGATCGAAAAGATGATTTTTTCTGACCTGACATATCCTCATTGTTGTTGGGAATTATCTCCATCTCCATATCCTCCTTCAAATATCCCCCATTTAAATTTATGTTATCCACTGCCTTATCCTTCCCACCTACCAGTTGTTGATTAGTATTTAGAAATTGGTACTTATCTGACTTATCAGCTACTGGAAGAGTCCTATTTAAAATACACTTCTTAGAAATAAGATTAGGCTTATCAAGTTGTCGCCCAGAGTCATTGCAATCCACTAAACTACTAACTGACAGATTTTCTTGAGATTTTGAAGCTTGAACTAACGTGGGAATATGGTTTTTTGAAGATGGGGACACGGATGCAACTCTATCACATTCAAAATTTGAAACTTCAACAAGATCAGGAAAATTTGAAATTTTATGCTCCAAATGTCATGAGTCATCCAGTCGTTGTTTGCATATCTTCACAATAGATTCACTGACCATCGAAATATGAAGTTGCTATTAACGCAATTTAGAAGGTCCATCAATATTCTTTTCCCCCTCAGTGGCCAGACTAACCTCTTCTTCATCATCATCCCTAGACCTTGGTGTTGTGAAATTTTAAAGTACTCGCAAGTGTACAAACTGTACCGAAGTATAGTTAGACAAGAACGAGGTCAAACCCACAGGGACTTGTATGAATGTAGGAAAATTAATTAAACCTTAACCAAATTAATCCTAATCTAGTTTAATAAAAGTTGGTTGTTTGCAATTAAATATACTAAACAAATAATAAAATTAAGCAAATAGTTAAACTAAGCAAAAGATATAAAGCAATAAAAAGATGTAAACAATCAAGAGAAAGGAATTAAGGTTTTGGAATCTGCCTTGTAAGTCATATCAGTATATATTTATGATCATTAATTTTTCCCAACTCACTACATGATAATCTAGAAATCAATCTTGCTATCATGGAAAATATTCTCATTAAAATCCTTATTTTAAAAATCAAAAGTATGTTCTTCTTCGTTTCTTAAGTATAAAATCAAATCATCAATTGTATCCGTAGCCAAACAAATCACAAGATATATCCAATTCTAAAAATCAAATCATAAATTGTATCCATTGATAGACAAATCACAAATGATATCCAATTTTATAATCAAGAATTAATAATTCAAGCATTCAATTAATTAAGACAAATCTTAAATCATGAGAAAAACATGATTGAACTCATATCTAGAATCTCATCTTAGTCAATTGATATGAAACAGGAACAATTTAAATCATTAAAGAACAATTATTGTGGGAAAAATCAAATCACATAAATATTACTGATAATCCTTAACAAGGTTTCATCCTCATGCCTAATTATAAATTTAGCTACTCATAGTAATTGAAAGAAAACACAAAAATAAAATACTAAGTATTAAACTAGACAAATAAATAAAACTATCATGGAAGAAAACCAAAGAGGTAGCCACAGCCGCAGCTCTCTATGCATTTAGCCCTCAGCCCTAGCACTAGCCTCTCTGAATCTTCCCCTAAAGAGCCTTTAAATAGGTCAAGTAATCCTATTACAAGTTGAATTCTCGTTTAGAGAAAATCCCAAATTTTTAAGCTTCACTTAACCAACGATTTTGGCCCATATAATATCTGAATTCGGACTTTTGGCAAACTACAAAGTTGTAGCCCTTTAAGTTAAAATTCCAGCCCAACTTGAATCATCTCAATTGGATTTCTGAGCCGAAAGTTATGCCAAAAATACTAACTGATGTGTAGTTTGGAATCCTAATCCGAATTAGAATTAGATTTGGTGCAAATTTCCTTTGATTTCTTGCTCCAATTGAACTTAAATTTAATTGGGTTGGCCTTCTTTAACTTCATCATGACCCTTGTAAAAGTAAAGTCCATTACCTTTCTTCTTTGCACAAATCCATTTATTTAATTCCATTCTCCTACAAAAGACAAATTCATGCAATAAGATTCAATTAAGCACAAAATTGATTATTCAACATTATTCCAAAACCAAATATAAAATGCATGAATTAATTCAAAATAAGTATGATAATGCTTTCTAACAATGATATAAATATGCAAAATTAAGCTATTATCAATGCATATCACTTGGTTGGCTGGGACTTCCTTTTTTCTGACTGATTTTTGGAGCTATAGCGCACATCCATGGACTAAATACTCATCCTCATTGTGTGAAGGCATCCTTTATTTATCCTCTGACATTCACGATCTTGATGAACGAGTATACCACATCGATAGCAAAAGGTTGGCAACCTCTCATACTTAAAAAAGACTCAACCGTCTTCCATATCTTCAATATAAATCATTTTTCCTCTCATAAGAGGTTTTGTGATGTCAATATTGACCCGAATTCAAAGAAAAGGACCCCAAGCAAGGCCACTCTTTGGAGCATCAACCAAAAGTGGAACACCAATCTCCTTCGCAATACAAGTGCCAACAACCTTATTCATACTTTTAATAAGGATGTTGAAAAACCGAATCCAAAAAGGGGAATATTGGAAAGCAACATTACGCGGGCTAAGGTCCTCATGGAAACATTTCAAAAGAATTAACTTCCTATCAAAGGACCAAGGGCTTTTATCAAGAACCTCCTTCATATCTTCCTCTCTTACAAAGATAGCTAGAAAAAGATTACTTCCCACTTCTTTAATAGTAACTCCATGCAAACCACGCCAAAGTTTTTGGATGGTAGATTTAAAGGCCTCCTTGTTAAAATCCTTAGTTGATTGGAGTTTGAACAAGATACTAAACTGAGCATGATCTTTAGAAAGAGCCACCTCTTGAGAACTCACCGCCAAAGCCCCTTTTTCTTCTTCTAAAAGATGGAACTTCTTCCACAGCTCCTCCATAGCGACATCCATAATACAAAACCTTTGTAAGTCTAATAAAATAATATATGTAAAAAATACCGCAACAAGGCGAAAAAAGAGATATGTGAGTAAGAAAGATAGAAAAAAAAAATCCTCTACTACAATCAGCGAAGCTAAAACAGAGAGGTTTAAATCTTACTAATTCAGTAACAAATGAAAGACATGTGTTATTGGATAGTTATTTTTGCACACATGTCTTTCGTTTATAAAATTTTGATATGGATAACGTGGTATCATTTGATATAAAATACTTTTTTCCATCCTAGGACTCAAGATAAGTAACAAGTCTTCTAAATTATGAAATGGACAAAATGGACAAAACTTGAAATTTGATAAAATCATTTTTCCCATTTACATATACAAATTTTGTGAATCTCTTTAAGTTATAAGCATGGTTTCTAAGTTATCTTGTTTAAATCCAAATGGCATTATTTTATAGCTTTGATTTTATGGTCATTGGATCAATCTCATGATCATCCATCTTGAGACTCAAGATAAGTAAAAATTCTTCTAAATTATGAAATGGACAAAATGGGCAAAACTTGAAATTTGATAGGATCATTTTTCTCATTCACAAAGCACTTAAATATATATTCCAAGTATAGAAATCACCAAATGTAAGAAAATGACAAAGTTTAGTTACAAAATTGGTTGTAGCATGAGGCTACAACCTTACTCAATAAAATAAATATTACTACATATTTTGAAAATCTAACTGTTGAATTGCATGTTCTTTATGCTCTTAATACACATGTCAAATTTTGTGTTAATCGAATATTATTTTCTATATGATCTATAAAGTTATATTTTATGCATAATTTTAAACTACAAAAACTTGCAATTTAAAAAATTTATTGATGACATAGCTATTAATCTTTAATTTTCTAGAAATTTTACAAGCATGAAGGATATAAAAAGAAGATGTAATCTAATGATGGATTTGTCAAAATTCACCTCCAATAAAAAGATATTGAGTAAGGTTATAGTTTTGAGGTACAACCAATTTTGTAACTAAATTTTGTCTATAAGAAAATAGATTAAGTAATTATAAATATGATCCCATCACTAGAATAATCCTTTTTAGTTTTCACACCCCCCCCCCCCCCCCAAAAAAAAAAAAATCTCATTCCTAAACAATGTTAGTTGCAATTTCTAGCAAATGAAACAATTTTACAATTTATTTATATATAGTGAATCTCTTCTTCCTTTGCATTCTTTTCATCACCCAATGTCAACATTCCAATTGCAACATAATCAAATCATCAATTAGAATAACTTGTACTAGGTACTAGAGGGGCGGAGCCCCCAAAATTGTGAAAATTTCTTTATATATATATATATATAATTATTTTAATGTTTTCAAATTTTAGTCTATAAAAATAAGAGTTGGTCCTCCCAAATATTTGAATTAGTTCAATGATGCTTTTAATATATATATATATATATATATATATATATATATATATATATTTGGTCTGATAGTTATAGAGACATAAGTTTATCTTTAGCAATTTTATTTTTTATTGTAAAATGTGCTCTTATATCTGTTAAATATTTGATAAAATTTGGCACCAAATATGTTTAGATCTATCTTTTTCAACCTGTTATGTGGCTATTAACAAGTTATTAACTTATTAAAAAAAAAATCTTGTCACTAAAACTACACATGAAATGTCTCTTTAGTTACCACATAATGGGTTAGAGTAAAATAGTTTGAAATATAGTTGGAGCATAAATTATTACTCCAAGTTTTGGATCATTCATGTTTTTGAAAATTTCATTAGTTCAATTGAAAGATTTTTTCTTACTTTAGTATAAAATTTGATAATTTGTATTAAAAATGAAATTTTTTTAGAATTTCACTATGAAAATGGGAAAAATGAATTTTATTTTATGAAAAATCGCCATCAAACATAATTTTGATTGAAAATACAGAAAAAAAAATGGTTTTGTATATATATAACCTATCTAATAAAAAAGTGTCACTACAAAAAACGCTAGCTATAGGCGCTTTTTTTTTAGCCGTGTTTATAAAAACACAGCTATAGATACCCTATAGTTGCATTTGTTATAAATGCGGCTAAAATTATGAACCTATAGCTGCATTTTTAGTGTTTGCAACGGCATTTTATCAGGTAGGGCCTATGGCTACGTTTGAAAAACGTGGCTATAGGTCCAGGCCTTTTTTCTTTCTTTTTTTAAGTCCTACAGCCGTGTTTAGAAAACACAGCCATAGGTACACTTAAAGTCGCGTTTTACAAAAACGGGGCTATAGTGTTGCCTGTAGCTACGTGTTTTAATCGTGGCTATAGGTTGAACAATATATATATATATATATATATTTAAAAAAAAAGGGCCTATAGCCTCGTTTTGAAAACGTGGCTATAGCCTGCCTACAACTACATTTCTTTAAAACGTGACTTAAAGCATGTCTATAGCTGCGTTTCTTTAAACGCAACTACAGGTTTGGTATAAATTAAAAAAAAAAAAAAAAAAAAAAAAAACCTCAGATTACTCTCTCTCTAACCCGATCTCTCACCTTCTCTATCACTCTCTCCCTTTCACTCCCAAACCCTCACCGCCGATCCACCCCTCTCTACCACTGATCCTCATCACTCTCTCCCTTGAACTCATCACTTCGATCACCAGCACCACCACTATGGTGGTCTTCTCCATCTCTGAACCAACTCTCTCAACCTAGAAATCTCTCTCTAATCCTTGGATCTAAATTGTCTCTCTGTCTCAGACCACCATGGCCGAAGCCTCCCTAGCTCATCACCGCCACCACCGACAGTGGTTTCACGTCTCAGCCTCAAATCAGAATTATCAAGAAAAAATAAATAAATAGAAGAGAGTGAGACAGAGTCTGCAAGGGTAGAGATAGAAATTTGTGGGCCACCAACATGTGAGCCACCTCCACCAGCCATACGTCCTCCCGCCACCAGACCTCCGAAACCGCTACTAAGATTTTTTAAGAATTAGACGGTAAATATGATTTTGGTTAGATTGGGGTTTAGACTAAGGAATTCGGGTAGAATTGGTTCTTTGGTTTTTGTGGTATTTTGATTATATTGGGTTTTGCCTAAGGAATTTGGATTAGAATAGGTTTTGTTTTGCCTATTTGGGTTGCATTCGTTTTGGGTATCTCCCTACATGCATGGAATTTCTTTTTTTCTTTTTTATAATTTTTTATAATTGATATATATTTCATTACCTCTTTGTTATATTTTTGTTTCCTATTTTCTCTTTGTTAGTTTTTGTAAAGTTTTTGAGTGCTTTTTTTATAATAAAAAATAAAAATAATAAGTTTTTCCTGCAATTGTCAATAAAGGCTACGGCGTTCGCTAATCACATTGATTGAGGCATTAGAATGAGTACCAAAATTAAAGGTATGTTTTTACGAATTTTCCCCTTTATTTTTCCGGTTCTTAATTTGTACTTTGTTAACAATTAGTTGATTTTGTATTTACATTTAAAAACACAGAAACATTGTCACTTTTCGTTTTGGTGGATTATGGAAACGTTTCAATAATATTTTTCACATTTTAGTGATGTTCAGTCTCTTAAGTGGTAGTTATCTGTGAACTTCTTTAAAAGATAACACCTGCTTTAAAAACCAATTGATGAAACTAAACTATGGAGGCAACATTCTGGCTCCTAGGTAGTTACTAATCTTGTACCTTTCATAATCATTCCCACAAAAAGCCAAAAGAGAGAAAGAAATTTCCCCCTTTTTATCCCTACGCTTTTCTCCCTTTGTAATTTATTTCCTGCACAACTTTGAAACCGAAGACAGTTCCTTTTAGAGAAGGAAAAGGAGAAAGATGAGAGGCTAGTCTGCAGTCTTCACCTCCAATAGGCACCTCTTCTTTCTCCCACCATTTTTTTCCCTAATTTAAATGGTTAATTTGACATGCTTACTATTTTTTTTAATCTTTGTTTTTTGTAATTAATTGTTGTGTTTGGTATTCGAGACAAAACTTTAAAGCATAAAAATCTAGAACCATCTAAAAACCAAAACTACAAATTGTTTTTTATTTTCATTTTACTTTTTGCTTCCAATTTGTGTTCTGTTTTTTCTTTATTTCATATATTTCTTTCTTTTTGGTTTTCACTTTTCAGGAAACAGAGGTCTCTTCTCACGAAACCTTGCAGCAAGTTGTTCTCCTAGGCCCAACACAGAATTCTGATGTTTACCTCTTATTTCTTTCTAGACTTTGTTTGCTCAAGTAATCCATGTTATTGCTCTTCTAACTCACTATTATTCTCAACTTTATTCTTATCATCTATTAGAGTTTCAATTTTCATTTGGTTTGGAATTTGTTCTTCTCATATTGAAGTTGCTGATTTATGCCCAATATGTTTAGAATGAGAATTTAATCTAAAGTTAATTCATATGCACTTGAATATTGTCTAGGCAACTTTGGTTAGATATGGGCTCAAATTGCAAATTTGGAAGTACTAATACATACGTGTTTAGGAAGTTTTTTTGTTACATTTGAATTTTACAATGATTCATTGAGTGTTGTTTCTTTTACATGTACACAAGTTGTTTGATAAAATTCTTAAGTGATGTCTTGTTGGCCTTTTTTATTCTCTTCCCCAGTGATGCTATTAGCCCAAAGCACCGACTCCTTCAAGAAGGTCACTCTTTTCCTCCCTTTCCGACAAAATTGCATCATATAGTTGTGAATCTTTTTAACTTTTATTTAGTTTTACTAATTCTTTTATTTTCAAATTGCTTTTAGTTAAAGTATTGTTGATTTCAAAAGTCAATTTGGATTATAAGACTCTAATCTACACCTAAGAATCAATTAAATTGTTTGTTCGTTTTTCAGATTTCAATTTGCTTCCAACAAGGTTCCATTTCTTTATTTCAGCATGTTTTCTTTCCTTTTTTTTTTTTGTTTCCCTTTTTTATTGTTGTGTTTGGCTACAAAGAAAATCTCAGATATTTTTAGAAGTATAATTTAGGACTTTTTTGATTTGTAGGTGGTTGACAACTTTCGTTGTGATTTGATGGTTGGGTTGTGTACATGAAAGCTTCTTAGAGAGCAACTTGGCTATTGTGGTGGTAGTGTACAGTTAATGAGGAAGGTTGTGACTTGTGAGGTGATTGGAGTAGCGGTATTCCATATTACCCTTCTGTCACTCTCAACTTCTCGCTCAAGGTAATAAAAAGTTTCCACCTTTTCTTGAGTGTGAAAGGATTGTGGGCTATTTTTTATTTTTTGGTTTTTATGGGTTTTCTTAATTCTTTCATATTAAAGTTTATTGCATTGATTTTAGCAATGCTAATTATTTTTTTTGGGGGGGAGGGGGAGGGTTTGTGTATAATATGATTGATAAAATTCTTCAATGAAGGAGTGGTACCGGTATACTATATAGATGAAAAAAAGAGTTGTAGCTATAGTTTCCTTTATTTTAATTTTTTTTTGTTAGCCCACCAAGGAGGTTAAATTTAATCTCAAACTATTAATATTGAACCATAGTTTTATATTGTTATTTTGTTGTGAAAGTTTAATACGTAGAACAAGCTTCTTCTTCTTCTTCTTTTTTGTGTGTATGTTTTCCCATTTATAAAATCTACTAAAAGTTGAAACTATCTATGTTTGGTATGGTTTTTGGAGCCTAGATAAGCTTGCTGTGAGGTAATAACTTTAAAAAAATAAAAATAAATAAATAGAACAGTGAGAAATGCTTCCGTCATTGATGATGAAATTTATATAACAACTGATATCTTTTTGAAGGTAAATATTGCAATATCTATGGTTCATTATAATAGATAACCTATAAGGACCAGATTTGAGTCCCTAGCCCAAAGGGTGGATGGACTCGGGCCCAACAAGCCCAAAATAATGAATTTGTAGAGAGTGGGTTGGAAAACTGGGTTAAAATGAGTTGGACAATGGATAAAATGGGCTCAAATGACAAGAACAAGAAGATAGATTGATTTCAATTAAAGAAAATTGTCCTCGGCACGGTCCGAGGATACCAGTTTTTGTATATTTCTCTTAAGTTTGATTACAAATTTGTTTTCTAATTGCTACAATGTTTCTCTCTAGATTTCTCAATCTCCTTCTCTCATTGCTCCCTTCTTCTTTTATACTCTTTTCCCTTTTCATCTCTACCCTCCACGTGTAGACCAAATGGTTGGTGCTTGATACTTGTCCCATCAACACCTTCCTAAAGTTTTTAGGTAGTAGTTGTAAGGCTCAAAACCAATGTTCAGGTATCACCTCCACATTAATGCGACTAGAGAGTTAGCTACAGAGTATTTAATGCGGTGGTAGCAGCTTTCTCCTTAGATATTTTAGAACTCCCCTCTGTCCTTTGTTTTTACAATGCTTATCCATGCCAACAGAACTTCCTAGAACATTCCCCCGAACAATAGACCACCTCTACAAACCTCGACTTTGGTTAGTCGAGGAGGCATTCATCCTCGACCCAACCTCCTGGGTCATTATAATCAAAACTGACTTCTTCATTTACTAACATGGGCTCCCTTGACAATGTTTACCCTTCCTCGAATGCCCTTTAGTCCTCGGCTTGGGCCTTAGGCCCACTATATATATAGATAATGAGCTCCTAGGCCCAATACCCCTACATAACCTATGGCTGCTCATTTTCAGTGCCTTTAGTCCCTGTTATCTCTAGCGATTGCTTCAGCCGCCCTAAGATGTTTGCTGAAGCTTTGCAAGAGTTTCTTTCTGTTGTCTTACTTTAAGTCCCCCACCCTCGGTTCGTCTTCTTCTCCCTTCAATTGTAACCTTCTTTGGATATCAGTTTATTTATTTATTTTAATTATGTATTGGTATATTTTAATTATGTATTGATAAGCTATCTCAGTAAGCGAAAAAGATATTACAGTACATAGTCTTCTATCATATAAGTTACAAAAACTATGATTGCAGACTACAAGATGAGAAAGCATGGTTTGTTTGGCTGATACTAGAAAATAACGTAGCAAAAGGCCATAATGTTTCTATGATTGAACACAGCATGATATTTCTGTTTTGGTCTCTTTTTTTTTTTTTTTTTGTGTCAAGGATATTTAAAAAAGAAATTCGAACCCATCAGATTGAGAAGTCTTTTTTACTCATTGTTGGGGTACTTTTCTTTACACTTAATGTTATTTAAATAACACCTATTTATTTTCCTTTCAAGTGTATTATTGGAAATGCTTAAATATCTTTTCCAGCTATCACTATGCTAGCCCACAACCTTTCTCCTTTCTACCACAAAATTGGGCTACGCTATAGGACCCAATACTTTCTCATAAAACCCCAAATTATTTAATAAAGCGAGATAAAATCTAATCTTTTCTAAAAGACCAAAAATACTTATGCTTGGCAAGGTTTGAAAAGCCCATGATTCAAATCCATGGCAAAACAACTTTATCAATGGAATTCAAGTCCATAATCAAAGCCCATGGTTTAAACCTATGGTAATTTATTTATCCAAAAGTCCAATCCTCATTGGCAATATTTGAAGTCCAATTTTCATTGGCAACATCAAAGCCCAATTTTCATTGGCAACATCAAAGCCCAATTTTCATTGGCAATATAAAAAACCCACTTCCCGCTGGCAATATCAAAAGCCCAATCTTCATTGGCAATGTCAAAAGCTCAATCTTCATTGGCAATATCCAAAAGCTCATTTTTTCATTGGTGCTATTTTATCAAAAAACCCGAGAATATTAACGCTTGGCAAAGAGAAAAGTATCATGACACAATTATTGCTTAAGTATTACTATGGCAAAAAAAACCATGGCAATTGTTTTATAAAAGCTCACAGGGAGTTATCTTGAAGAATATGTTCTCACATTATAACCCATGAAACACATGGTCTTCACTTGTATAACAACATCCATAATATATATCTCCAACGCTCATGGAAAATGCTCGATCCCACAAGTTTATCGTTTAAAATATGATGCTGCTATTAGAAGCCATGAACGTTATTTATGATATGGAATCCATCATAGTAAAGGTTATTTTCGAAGGTACTTTGAAAACTTGTCATATTGTTTCAAACATTACACTTAATTGCCCAAAAGGCCCATTGCAAGTATCTATAGAAACCAAAAGAATATTTACTAATAAAAGTCCATGAGGGAGGAAAGCCCATGGCAACATGTGTTGTTGATTTTGTAGGATGCACACAACCCGACCTAAAGAAACCAGCCTAAGTGAAACGGGCCCAATCTAAGAGATCCCAGCAATAAGCAAAGGATTGAAAGTAGGCAAAACAACCCTTGTTCATCCTTGACCAAAGTACAACAAGAGAACCAAGTCCTTAAAGATGAACTAGAGGTTGTCCCATCGACTTTTGGGGCATTCTCTACTGGACGTGAACAGTACCCGAGGCTTGTAACATCAGCTGAAGTCTAAAGGGTGATGGAACTCCATCATCTTTTTCAAGACTGCACCTCCAGCAAAAGGGGAGCTGAAACCAAATTATTTAAACTCCAGCAAATTGATGCTATAAATGTTAAAAACGTTCAAGACGTGATTCATGTGCCAAGCCCATGAATCCTAAAGGGGAAAAAATTGGGAACATATGGTTTGGAGGGCATAAAGGGACCTCCAGCGGAATCCCCTAAAGTAGGCTTAGAACTTGACACCTGGCTTGGGGTGTTGAATCTTATTTCTTGGGAGTCTAAATCTCACTTGCAGCTTTAGGATTTTGCTCTTGATACACGCCCCAATCACATTGATTAAGCTCAGCCCCAGAAATCCTGGCATTTAATGCAAAATCTCATCATTACCCAAAGAAGCAAAGCAGCCCATAAAGCAATCCTTCTACTTCTGACTAAAAATCCCAGGAAGATTAACCCTGGTTCTCCACCTCTAATTAACCCTACGTTTTTTTTGGACTCATGTTAACTAATGCTTCTCTAAAGCTCCATTATAAATACATAAGCATCTCAGCCCACAGGGACTCAACAACTCCCTCTGAAACCCCTGGTCTATTTGCCATTTTGCTAGTAGTTTAGCTTTCTTTAGGCTCACTACTCATCCCTTTCAACCCACGTTCATATAACCTCAAATATTCTTTCCTCTCTTTTACACAAACACAGCTCATAAATGCCTCCCACTACTCACAAAAATCCTTAATCTCAGAGTTAATCTCATCCCACTCACTAAAACGGCCCATATTGTCTCATTTATGCCTTATGAACACACACTCAACAAAATTTTAGTTTAATACTTGCTGCACTGAGCTAGGATCCCTCTCTCCTTTCACACCATGCCAATTAATCCTTTTCCTTTTCCCATGGAACCTTTAATTTTTACTTTTTATTTTACGGTTGAAGGATATAATGTATATATAACAATCGAACTTTTCCCTCACATTGATGTAATGATGGCTAAAAGTACAATGAACTCCCCTGACCAAGACATGCAAGGACCCCCAGGAGTTAATACATTCCTAAATTTATTTAATCATTGACCATTGGACTGTTTAAATCTGTTTTTTTGGACTAAGTGTAATTTTAATCTTACCGCTGGAGATTTATTTCACTCGAACTATCAGACCAGGACCACTAATGTACTAATTAAATATTATAAGATATTTTTCATTGGGCATTTTGTTGCTGTTTTGTCAAGTGCAGCCTTAATTTCTTGCTTGGATAGGCTTTGTCATCACACCAAAAGCCTTTGGGTACCATCTCAAGAGCCAATAGTCGAGTTTCGACTTGACTTCCCAACATCTTAGAAAGAGGCATCAATTTCCCCCTTAACACTCATAAGCCTAACTTTTAGTTACTTCTTGAAGTATTTTTTTGTAATGCTTGGTTTTTATTTATGCAATAAGTTTTGGATGTTCTAAAAGATGTTTTTAAAATAAAATAGTCTTGAAGATGTTAGCACTATTTAAAGAGTGAATTGCACTAGAAATAGGATCAACAGAGATATCCAGTTTGTGCTGAAAATTTAGAACTGGGTATTGTTGAGAGTAATTCATCTAATGAGGAGAAAGAATAATCTATTTAGGTAGTATTTCTGCACTAACAAATGCACTTAAGAAATGAGAACCGTGAGAACAAAAAAGAAAACTTGATACTTTACAACTACTAAGTTTGGCTTAGGATATCAAATTTTAAGGCCTACTGCTATTGGCATCATAAAGCATGAAACAACTTACTATGCTCTATTTTCCTTAAATACTTGGTATTATTTAGTTAGGAGAGATGATTGTTAAATAGTATTAATGTTATAGGTTATAGCATCTTATAAAATTGATCTTGAATGCCATTAGATATTTTATTATGAATTAAACTATCAAAAATGGTTGGGATAAGTGTACCATTATTGGACTGTACCATTATTGAAATGCTGAATGGAAAACCTCCTTGGAGTGATTTTACAGGGGTGAGGACATTGTTAACCTTGTTATGCTTCATTGATCATAATCTAGGCATGTAAAATGTCATCTACATGCTATTATTTCATGTGCTCAGAATGAATTCAACCCATCTCTGATTTATATCGACCTATTAAAGAATCACACTTCTTTTGAGAAATTTCTTGTGGCTAATTTTTTGATGTACAACTGTTACTTATTTGTACCATCATGTTTTGAAGGAGGAAATTAAAAAAATTAATCACTATTATTATTAATACTATCTGTAAGGACTCGATTTGTGACGACCCATAATAATGTTGGGTTCGCACGTAAAAAGGCCCAAACAATATCATTTATAGAGCGTGGGTTTGAAAGGCTAGGCCTAGGTCACCAGACGGTGGTTTGTCGTGGTGGTCATACATAATTAAATCGAGTTCGCTCTAGAAGTCTTTCTCCTGGAGTCGGGCTGGGAAGCTCTGGTTTTTGGCCATTTTTCCCAACCCCTTTTCCCGGACTGCTTGTCCCTCTTTTTATATTATCCTGTGTTCCTTATCCTTCGTCCATGTGTAGGATCGACTTTTCCAATACTGATACTTGTCCCATCAGCCCATACCCAGAGTGGTTGGGGGTGTTTGGGAAAGTTTAAGGGCATGGCTCTGTCATGCGCAGAATGCTTTATTGCAGTTTTGGCAGCCTTTTACTTGTGCTGTTCCCGCATTGTGATCTCTTTTCCTTTTAGGGACATTTATGGCATGCCGAGCAGGAGCTCGTCCTCGGCCATTTCCTTAGACCGTCCATGACTCTTATGATGCGTACTCGGCCCTGTATCTCCTCGGCGCAGGCCTTGGGCCTTAACATGAAATGGGCTGGGGTCACAAACTCTCTGGCCCCACACTATCCTTGTGTTTTAAACTTGATCCCTTTAAGTATCCAACTGTTCTTTTTTTTTTTTTCAACCTCAAGCTATGTTCAAAGTTTTGAACAGAACCCCACCCATACCAGAAACATTATCCTCAAAGGGAAAGGATTTCCTTCATTGTTGCTTTCACAAGTACACTTAAATATTTTTCTTTTGGATTTGATGATGAACTTAATTAAATCAAATGGGAAAGAAAACTCAAAAAAAAAAATAATAATAATAAATAAAGGAAAGAGAATATTGGCCTTAGCAGTGAAAGTGATGTGAAAGTGGGATCAAGTTAAGCTTTGAGTTGTTCTGTTTATTTTGTGTACCTTATTGGTTTGAGAAGGTAGATTAAAATAAGTCTTTTAGAGTATTTTTAGTGATGTCATATATAGAAATTGTGTTAGAGTCCTCAAAAAGGTATCTCCCTGAGGTGTACAATTTGTGGGATGGTTGAGATGGAGGGACCATTGATCATCTAAAAGGTTAATAGAAGGATTATAATTTAAAAAGAAAAGGCATCATAGTATTTTACTTCTATTAGGTTTTCATAAACTCAAAACTTTTGCTATTTGATTTGGCAATTGCAGCTGGTTATAGAATCGTACACTAGGACCTTCCATGTCTTGTATGGTAGATTCAAATGAATAATTTGGGAGCCCGAATACAACAATTTATCAAAATCGCATTCATGTTGAACTCTAATTTTTTAAAAGGTTGGTACACTTAAATCTCTATTTGCTTAAGTGGTGAACTAATTTAAGAAGCTTCTTTGCAGCTATGCCTAGGTCAAATTAGTACATAGGTCTTTATCATTTTCCATAAAACAACAATAACAACAGTAAAGCAACAACTATAATGTGGGAAAAGACAATCTTGAAGTAAACAACTCTTTGAATCCTAAGCGACAAAGAATCCCAATTAAAAGGGTGTAAACCAAACCTTACACTTTTTACCAATTCAATGAACAAAGAACAATGATGCAAGTAAATTTAAGTCTCAGAATCCTTTGGATTGGCCCAAAAAAATTCTCTGTCTCTGGCCAATTGGTCTTTCTTTATGAAATGGTTGTGGTCACTCAAATCAACCACCAAAACAGGTATATTCTGTATATTCTGTTACATGCATCTTTCATGTCAATTAATTTGATGTGTTTTCATATTGTGATCCTTTTTGTTATTGCTGCATTATAGACATCCTTCTTAGTCTTTTTGCGTAGTGAATCACACATTGGATATGATCTTCCAATTGAAGCAAAATCATTATGAAGGGTTACTAAGAATTGCTTTACTTTTTACTGGAGCAAATAGGGTTTTCTAAGGATTTCTTGTGTGATGGGTTACTTTTTACGCGCCAGTATGAAGGGTTACTTTTTACTTATGTGTTAATTTCATTGCTATTCCTGGAATTCCAAGGTTGTGAATTTTAATAGTTTTTGGTTGTATGCCTGATAAAACTTGTAGGTTCAGAAATGCAACAACTCATATATGGACAATAGCAGAGTTGCAAATGGTAGCTCGAGATCTACTTCTAATGTTCCTTTGAACGTGTTGGTGCTGAAACATATTAAGGGTAGAACAAATGAGAAGAGTAAAGATGTCACCTCACTTGATTGGAATATGAGTTTTATCTCACTATTCTGACTTAAGTTCATAATAGCTGCTAATTATGCTCTAGATGAACCCGCACTATTGTTTAGTTATACTATCAAAGTTTGCATGTCATAAGCTTCTGCTTTTTTAAAGCTTAGCTTTCAACTTGTTGGCTTTTATTCTTCTGTAGAATATGGTGCTTTATTTTTAGGGCTGATACTTGGTTAGGATTGGAATTATCTCCTGAGAGTCTTGCTTTGAAGCTTAGAATGAAATAGTCCAATGCTAAAAGAGTGCCCAACTGCCAAGAATTTAGTATGGTCCATGTTTTTAAAAACATGGGAAAAAAACCCTATAGCCGCGTTTTTAAAAACACAGCTATAGACAAAAACCTTTTAGAGGCTTTAGCTGTGTTTCTAAAACACAACTGTAGGAAGCTTTAGCATCGTTTCTAAGACGCAACCAAAATTGTACCTACAACCGTGTTTCTTAAATGCAGCCCAAACATGGTCTATAGCCTCGTTTAAAAAAACGCAGCTATAGACCCGCAAGAGCTATAATCATGGAGTTTAGGCTGCATGTGTAAGCGCAACTATAGAAAACGCGGCTATAGACCAAACGGGCCTATAGCCACGTTTTTAGGGTCTATAGCCGCATTTCTAAAACGCGGCTACAGCCCTCTTTTTTGTAGCGTGTGTGTGTGTGTGTATGAGGGATTGTCTTGATTAATATATTAGTGCTGAAACTTGGCCCCCCAAACAAAAATTTTTGGCTTCGCACCTATAAAGTTTGGTATTGACAAATATTTTGAGCAATATGTTTCAAAGGAAGATCTTATACCTGTTCACCAAGCTATGCAATAAATAGTATTGGCAAAATAAATACGGTATGGTGTCCACATCTTCGCACTTGAATCTCATCTAAGTTGATTGTAAACTGAATCTAAAAAAATAAATAAATAAAAAAGGTGAATTGTAAACCGATTGAGAAAAATGATAAGTTTTGCACCATGTAATCACTTCCATAGTAGTTTGAAATTTGAGAACAATCCAAAGTTAGACCTGCATATTAGCCACGTGTGGATTTTGTTGCAAAACGGTTAGGTTCCTTTGGACCTATTCAGGTCCTAGCAATGGAAGTGATTACATTTTTTTTTTTTTTTTTTTTTTTATAAACTATAGAAGTTGATTGTAAACTGATTCAGAAAAAAAAAAAAAAAAAAAAAAAAAAAAAAAAAAAAAAAAAAAAGGTGAATTGTAAACCAATTGAGAAAATTGATAAGTTTTGCACCAATTGGTTTACAATTCACTTTTCTTTTTCTTTTTTTTTTTCCTTTTTCTGAATCAGTTTACGATCAACTTCCATAGTTTATAAATAAATAAATAAAAATTAATCACTTCCATAGCTAGGACTTGAATAGATTCAAAAGAACTTGACCGTTCTAAGTGTCCGTTTAGCAAAGATTATTTTTGTCAATTTATTTTACTATTCAGTTTATTTTTGTTATTATTTATGGGTCTTACTGCACTTTTTGGTATTATTCATAGGTCTCACTGTACTATTTCAGGTAACTTTTACTTTTATCTATAGTACTTTTAGTAAAAAAAATTCAAATTCAGTAAAATAAACGAATCCTAAATTGACTCTATCTTTGATTTGTTCTCAAATTTCAAACTCCAAGAGCTTCTTGGTATTTTGTGCCACAGTTACATACATGAGCTTAGTTGATTCCTTTGCAAGGGTCCAGCTTGTGTCCAGTGGCCACTGGACCCGTTAGGATACGGACACGTGTCCACATCGCAACGTGTCCAGTGGCACTGGCCACTGGACACAAGCTCAACCCCCTTTGCAACCTTATCCTAACTTTTTTCTTTTCTTTTTTTTTCATTTTTAGAACACTGCTTCTTAAATTGACTAAGTTCAATTAATGGGATCATTATGAAGAAGTTATTAGTCTTAATTTTTAATAATGACAGGAAAGTGCTATTTTTAATTCATCTTTAAAGAATTATTAATGACATAGCAGAGTCATTATTTGTAATTAATTACTACCATGGATAGTTATGGTAAGTTATTAATTAGATATATATCTTTAAAAGGAAAAATATTTAATGGCTCACTTTATACATAATTAAGGTGAATGAGTTGTCATTTCCTTTTAAGGACAACCTTGGCAACTCTCTTTATTTGGAAATGCATTCAATTTGATATTATCCTACCAAAACAATGGAATCTCGAAAGAAAATGTCGGATTCTATTGGTGGCATGAAGTATTTTGATTAAATATTCTCTCGTCGATTAATATGATTTCAGTTTATTTCTCGGATGGTGTAAGAACTATTTTGACAACTTTTTGTAGGGGAAATTTAGTTAATCAAACTCAAAAGTGATAAGTAAAAAAAAAAAAAATCATTAACTAATATGTAAGAATTTTAATCCATGTATCTCACGGTTAAGTAACAATAAGCATTATTTTCATAGAGATTTTTTTTTGAGGAAGATTTTCATAGAGATTTTAGTTAATTACATGATGGAAATTGTGTCAACTTCAACTTGTATCGATTACTAAATGGGTTGGGGTTCAAGTTGACCTTAAACCATGTAATCAACCAAACTTAGTAATTTTATGTATGAAATCAACCTAACCGCTAAAACCTAAAATAACAAATGCGTTTACGTAAGAAGGTTTTTGAATCGAAGAAAATTGGATCAATGCTAAGTTGAGTTCAAGTAAATAACTTTTCAACCAAAATTAAAACTGACATAACGCGATTTGACATATGTTAGGTCTCTATATTAAAAAAAAAATGCCAAAAAATAAATAAATAAATAAAATTGCCGTAGTTGAATTTATCCGAATATATTATGTAATGGGATTATAAATATCATCTAATTTCACCAAAAAAATCCGATAACACATCTTCTCCCCTTCTCCGTCTTCTCTTACTCTAATTTGTTTGACCCAAGTGCTCAAATGTTGCGGCGACAGAGTCCTGCATGCACTAAACATCTATTGGTATCAGATTCAGATACAGAGTCCGATAATCTAAGTGACTATCATGGCCCTCGGCCATTGAAGCTAAATAAAAAGGAAAATGAAATCGACAAGGGAAAGGACATTAAGTGGGAATGTAGTAAAAGGAAGAGAAATAAAAAAGAAAAAATTGGTGACGGGGAAAGTAGCCAGAATGTGAAGGCATTCAAGGAAGATCCAGGTTTAGAATGCTAAAATTCTTTTACTATCCACTTTTTAAGTTTGATCTTTCCTTTTGGACATTTTTTTCCCTAATGTTACATCTAGTCCAAGTTTCTGCATACTATCCAAAAATCCATGCTTTAAGTCCATAAGAAAAATGAATACAAATTAGATACCTTAAATATCTTTTCATTTTTAATTTCTTTGAAGGAATCTTTTCATCTTTTTATCCTTAGATAAGATGGATAATATACTTATTGAGTCTTTCAATAAGTTCAAACTTTAGATATGAAGCTTAATCAAGCTTCAATTTTACAGATTTAATCAACGCTACTTTTTAGTTGGAAATAGGTGTGGCCGATCGAATATATTCACCCAAAATATCATAATGGATCCAACAATATTTTGATTCATGAGTATGAAGTCTACTAATCTAGATCATAAATAGTTAAAATTATTACCATGCCTAAGTGTAAAGATATAATAAAGAATAAAATACTTATTTCAAATGTATAAGGTAAATAATATTGACATGAAATATGCTATCAAGATATTGGTATCACGATTTTGAGTACAAGATTTGTTGACTTTGATACTATAGGCACTGCACAAGTAAATTCATTAATTCGTTCTCACATTTTTTTGTTTTTTGTTTGAGGAACACAATTTTTGTTTTGTATTGGGAATTATTGGTGCATGAAATGGTATGAATCAACTGCTATTCCACATAATGTTATAACTTATCTTGCTAAGTTTAATTATGTTCATTACAGTCAAGATACATGAACTTGTCCTCAAAATAGCCTAACACATTGGCTCAATGAGAATCATGATTTTCCTACAAATCTCTTTGCTATGGTTTAGCTGGTAATCAGTGGATTTGAGCTGGAGATAATTTTAGGTTCTAATATTGCTTCTAATGAAGAAAAAATTCATATTAATTAATTGTTATATATGTCATACTTAAACCCAATGTTAATCACGAAATTGTCCCACTAAAATTCCAATCCAGTACCAAGAATAAAATACATGAAACATGATTGTGTTTCGTAATGCAGATTCGGTGATTGAACAAGCAAAAAAGTACCAAGAACACATGAAAGAAATTCCAATCCCTCCAACTCATGGATCTGATGTTGTCTTCATCACATGGCGAGGATTAGCGAGATACATGATGGAATTTTACGGGCAGCCACTGCATTACCTAACACATGTTCTTGTAAAGCAGTGGGATGAGTCGAGGATCGGCGCCGAAGACGAAGACAAGCCAATAATTAACATCATTAATCCTATCAAAGCTGAAACTATCATCTGGGGCATGGAAGAAGTCCACAGGCGTTGCACTTCTCATGTTCACCTAACTAGCCTCTGGCTGTGTGACCCAGGTTACCATGCTTTTGTTGATGATGTTATTCCACCGTATTAAGCTCAGTTGGGGGAAAAAACTGCCATCTATAATGCATGGATAGTTGTATTACTATTACATGCTTGGATTATGTGTGCTTTTTAAATTTTATGCATTGTAATTCAAATAAATCTACCTTAGAAACTCATCTTCCCAAAACTTAGTGTTTGGATCATCGCTTGTTTTTTTTTTTTTTTTTTTTTTTTTTAAGACAATTTTAATCTATGGCATCGTTTGTTTTATATGTTCGAATGTAGCCCTTTAATTTTTAGATGGATTTTGATGTTCCAAATAGATTTCTATCTCGTTGTGATGATTGTTACTGTTATATATATATGATCTTTCATTGACAAAATTGGGGGAATTATGTATTTATGTTACTTTTGCCTCCTATTATTTACGCTTTGAAGTTTGAAATCCAAACAAGCCAAATTGAATACTGAAATATGTATATGGTCTATATGTGTATATATAGGATGCATATCTTAGTTTTACACTACTTTTTCTAGTTTAACTAATAAGTACTAAACACAGATTTTAATTGGTAAGAAACCAGTTTTTTTTTTTTTTTTTGAGAAAAAGGTAAGTGAAATTTTATTAAAGAAAAACAAACGAACTACAACGCAAAAACAAAAAACTAACTCAAGGAAGATCCGACTGGAAAACACCATCCACATCATCGGGTAATTCTTCTACCCAAACCTCAAAATCTACAGATAGAACTGCTTTTTTAGCTAAGCTATGAGCTAATCTATTCCCCTCCTGCCTAACATGTTGAAACTCACAGCTTCTTAAGACAGCTCCCAGACGCTTTGTCTCATCCACAATGTGACCAAATAACAGAGGACAAAGACCACTTCGACGCAAGGCCTGGATAACTGCCAGGCAATCTCCTTCAACAATGACACTTAATAAACTCATTTCCCTGGCGAAGACCACAGCCCTTCGCGCCACCAGAGCTTCAGCCATCTCTACTGACTGCACCTGACCCAGATTCTGTCTAAGAGCGGCGATAACTTGACCATAATTATCCCGGCAAACCACTCCGATCCCAGCCAATCCTGAATCCTCACAAAACGCAGCATCAAAATTAACTTTGAAGCAGTCCACTGGCGGAGGAGACCAGCGCACCCTATGCCGAGGAATAGGCGCACCACACTCCTGAGAATTCACGCTCCAAAATTCATCCACCAATCGCTGGGCGTTGTCACCAAGTTCATGCAGCTTCCACGTTGACTGATTTTCCCTTAACCGGTTGACTGATTTTCCCTTAACCGGTTGCGACGCTGCCATAGGCACCATGCCACAGTAGCGAACAACGCTACCTTCCTAGCTGGCCCAACACTGAAGACTTCCTCCAATAAGTCACAAAACGTCCGACATTTCTTCTGCACCAGTGAGCGAAACTCCAGGAGCGACATCCACACCGACCTCACCTGATCGCACAACCATAAACAATGAATTATCGACTCCGTGTGATCTCCGCAGCCATCACACTCTCCTCCAACAGGGATGTGCCGAGCCTGTAAATTCTGTTTTGTGGGCAGAGCATCCTTCGCAGCACGCCAAATAAAGTGTCGAATCTTCGGAGGCACCTTCATCTTCCAAATTTTCTTCCAAACCAACCCGTTGCTAACCAAAACTGATGAACTTGGCTGAAGATTTGATTCGGCTGAAACCAGCAAGCGGTAAGCACTCCGCACACTATAATCCCCATCATTCGTCCACGGCCAAACTAAAGTATCCTCTGCCTCAGCTTCACACACCTGTATCCTTCGCACCAAATCTGCCTCCCATCGAATCAAACAATTCTCAAGACGACCCGGGTCCCAAACTCGAGTATCCGGATAGAACAGATCACACACCCGATGCACTGATAAATCAACTCTTGGGGAGATGATCTTGCTGTGATTAAGGTCAGGCAGCCACCTATGTCGCCACACATCAATTAGCTTCCCATCACCAACCCTCCAAATAGCCCCTTTATCAATGACTTCTCGTGCTTGTAGAATACTCCGCCATGCAAAGGAACATTTTGGATGAACAGCCGCCTCCAGAATATTACCCTGCGGAAAATACTTGGCACTAAAAACTTTAAAAAGAAAGGAGTCTCGATTATGGATAAAACGCCACACCTGTTTAGCTAGCAGTGCGTTATTGAATTTTTGGAAATCCCGAAAACCCATGCCACCAATTGATTTTGAAGAAACAAGAGAGCTCCATTTGACCCAGTGAATTTTCTTCCCACCACCATTACCCCACCAAATTTACGGACCATTGCTTCTATATCCTTACAAAGACTTACCGGAAGTTTGAACACACTCATTGAATAAACCGGGATAGATTGAACCACAGCCTTGATCATAATCTCTCGACCAGCTTGAGACAGCAGCTTTTGCTTCCACCCTTGCATCCTACCCCAGATTCTTTCTTTGATTTGAGTGAAACACGCCGTCCTATTCCTTCCAACCAGCGAAGGTAAACCCAAATACTTCTCATACTGTCTAATGGCAGGGACATCAAGGGCCACTTTTATAGCTTCTTGAGTTGCTTCATCTGTATTTCTGCTAAAACAAAGAGTGGTCTTCTCCTTATTTATCACCTGACCTGACGCTGCCTCATAACACGCTAGAAGCTCTTGAATTTTATTGCACTCATCTAGTGTAGACCTGCAAAAAATTAAGCAATCATCTGCAAAGAAGAGGTATGTTAGTTTTGGTCCCGCTCTACACAGTGAGAACCCCTGGATTTCACCATTCATTGCTGCCCCACGTAAGAGTGCATTCAAACCTTCAGCACAAAATAGAAATAAATAAGGGGACAGAGGATCTCCTTGTCTTAATCCTCGAGATGGGACAATCATACCCTTCGATTCCCCATTCACTAGGATAGAATAAGAGACAGTGGTGATACACTCCATAATCAAGCCTACCCATGCAGCCGAAAAACCCATCTTAAGAAGAATCTTTTCAAGAAACACCCACTCCACCCTATCATACGCCTTGCTCATATCCAATTTCATAGCCATAAAGCCTTTCTTCCCTGTACAAGTAGTCTTCATATGATGCAAAGATTCAAAGGCAATTAAAATATTATCTGTGATCAATCTTCCAGCAATAAAGGCACTCTGAGTCTCCGAAATAATAGAATTAAGAATGGGTTTAAGTCGATTGGTAAGAAACCTGTTTATGGTAGGCTGGTAGCATTAATTTTTTTCCTTTGTAAATACTAATTAAATATGTCTTTATTACATTGTTCTTACATGGTATTTTAATAACCGAGTTGGCATTGCCAATAATTGCCATTCAATTGTTATTATTAATACTCCTGTTACTTTATTTCCACTTAATTAATATTTACAGTAAGAAATGGGCTAACCAGTAAGTAAGTTCATACAAATTAATTAAATTAAGGAAATAATTAATTTGTTTGTCTTGCTAAATAAGTCTTAATTCATTATTGTATGAAGTTTGAACTAAAGTACTTAACATTTTAGAGATATAATTATGGTACTTTTTTTTTATAGAATAATTATGGTACTTCACCACTAAGGTCTAAACAAGTTTTCTCAAAAAAAAAAAAAAAATTTCTTTTTTTTTTTTTGAAAAACTTGTTTTGTGTTTCAACTACACTTTAGATCTCAAAGTACATGCGTGGTTAGTGTTTCAACTACACTTTAGATCTTAACGAGTGTCCTAAGGACACTCATTAGCATTTCCCTTGCTAATTTATAGCAATTAAAAAAAATTCCAATTTCTCCTATCAAATAAATAAATAAATAAAATGCTATTTCGTTGTAAAAAAAAAAAATTGCCACTTCTTTTTTTTTTTTTTTTTTTTTGAAAGAATGCCACTTCATTTTTTCTTTTCTTTTTTTTTTCAATATTATTCTAATGAGTTATGTGATATTATTTATAAAAAAAAAATTCTAAACAAGTCAATTTATGCTCATTATTTAAAAGTTATAGAATATTCGAAATTGTGCCTCTCGGGAATCTAACCCAGATGACAACCAAAATCCACATGGATTTTTGCATGAATACAGCAATAACTCATCTCTAAATCTGGCATGTTAATTATGTGTTCATATTAATCAGCCCAAAAAAATTTATATGTTTACATTTAAGACTTTCAAGTAGCAAAAAATAAAATATATTAACAATCTGATATTTGCATGGGGACCCTTATATTTTAGTTTATTAGAAATTTGCCTGGTATATTTCTCGTATTCTTATAAGAACCAACTTATTGAAATACTTTTTTAGTAATATCATTTGTACGTATTTTTGAAGGAGTTTTGCATCTTCATTTTTTTTTTTTTTTTTTTAAGGAAGTAATCTTTAGCATTTGAAAAAAAGATAAAATTGGCAAATAAGAGTTGCTAATAATTAATACAAATTATGTTTAGTGATGGGATGTCTGAAACCTGATCCACCTTGTTGGGTGACTGTTCATACAGTTATTACGATATTTTCAATATTTAAGAATATATTGAACTCCTAAGTTCATTAAATTAAATTCACACTATCATGTAGTCCTAAAAATAGTACAATTTGGCCAAAGGCCTTGTAGTGAATTGGCACCTCCCCATGCACAAAGTGCTTTAGGGTCTAGGGAAAAGGGTTCAAACTGCGGAGTTAGCAGCATGTTGTAATTAATTTTCAAAAAAAAAAAAAAAAAGTACAATTTGGAGATTATAATAAAATTGCAGCAACTTTGTGGCCAGACATAAGCTCAGTTTTGGATAAACCGCATAAATCAAGTGATTATGTGTGTACGTTGTTTTCTTGTTCCCTAAGTCTCTTCTCCAATTTTGATAAATCTTAGGTTAGGATTGTATTGTTTCCTTAAATCACAAAACTAAGGAGGTGTAGGTCATCTATAGTAAGCTTGTATTAATCTATATATGTTGAAAACAAAACATAATTTCTTTTTTTGCTGGGGACAAAACATAAATAATGCTGGCACAAATAGTGATAAAAAGGAAATATAGGGAAATGAAAGGTAATTAATTACTTAAGTTACTTTCCAAAACAAGCCAATTTATAGCGGCATGAAAGCAAGATTTTCCAATCACATTACTTCTGCTTATCGCCGAGTAGCAAAAAAAAAAAAAAAAAAATTTCCCCATTCGAAAGAAAATTTTGTTGGCCATGGAGCGTAGTGGTAATCAGCAGCGAAGCCATGCACAAGCCAACAACAGGAACAACCATATTCACACATTACTATCACCACTGACATGGTCTACTATATACAAAGTTCTGCAAAATCGAAGAAGGGGAGTCCGCGATGGGACTAGGTGCACCTTCCATGACAACAGTTGCAATGGTTTTGGCTGGCTCCTCCCAGGTTGGGTCGCTGAGGAGCGAGTCAAGCAGACTGGCAGGGTCTATAGGGTAACAATATTATTAATTTTTTATACACCTTTTCCTTAATTTTCTTTTTTAACATAAATCTTGCATCCTCTTTTTTATTACTTAAATGTTATTCAAGGGTATTTAACTATTTATTAGATTATCACTCAAAAAAGGAAAAAAAAAAAAAAAAAAGTAAGTATTGTATTTTTACATGAAACAAGAATATGGAAATTTGGTTTTATGCCAAAACGATCCATCTATAAAGACTTTTATATGATTTTGATTGACCTAGAAAAAACATATGATAAGATCCCTAAAGAAGTTACGTGATGGGTTTTGAAAAAAGAAAAATATATATTTTGTAGTCTACATTTAATATGAAAGTAATAATGTGCATGTACGTATGATGTACAATGATATTGTGTGATATTTTATTATTCCAACAAAAAATTTGAACAGGAAAGGAAGAAATTTTTTGTTTCACAAAAAAAAGGCTTTATTTTTGGGGCTTATACCCTTGGATTGTTAATGTGCAACCTAGGGGTGTCCAAGCGACCCGCCCACCCTCCCAACTCGCCGCCATCCGATCCGACAACTCCGGCAGTCAGACATGGGTTCGAATCTCTCTAAACCTAACACTGTCAGGTCGGTTGTGGGTTTCCTTTCTCAAAACACATGAAACCCGACCTGCTCGTGATAGTTATTGTTTCCGGTGATTTTTCAAGGATTTCAAACTGGATCCGATGAGATCTCATCAAGATTTAGTCCAAATCCTTCGAGATTCGACGAGATCACGTCGTTATCTGACAAAATCTAGGCCAGATCTTGTCGGATCCGGCCAAATATTGGCCAAATCTCAACAGATCCGACCAGATCTCGTCGGAACTGGCTAGATATTAGCCAGATCTTAACGGAACCGGCCAAATATCGTCTCCAATGATAAAACTTGAGACCGACCCAATACAACTTGAACCCAACGAGACCCGAACTAGTAGATCTGATCAGATCTTCCGGGTCAATTTTGGGTTATTTTATAATCCACCCGAATTATTCAGGTCAAGTTCGGGTTGGGCACAAACCCGACTCGTGGACAGCCCTAACCCACACACACCATATTTTCCTTGGTTTGACAAACGGGACTGTTTGTTTCAATCAAGTTCAACAAATTCCACCCATTTAAAGTTTTTTTTTTTTTTTAAGGACACAAGTATAACCCAATTGTGTTTGAAGTAGTTTCAGGAAAAATTAACACCCTTATAGATTAGTATCAATAGATCAACAAAATAAGCTGTATTCAAATGGACCTATAGTATGTAAAGAAAAAAAATCATCTCACTTTATTTTGATCCGTCAAAGATAAACTCATAACTCCACCATTGATACTGGGTTGCCATTATACATCTTCTATAATCTTAGATTCTATATATGCTTCTTCTTCTTCTTTTTCCTTTCCTGTTTTCGTTATAAAAGGGCAGACTTCAGTAAAAACTCGTTCAAGTATATCCTTTTGATAAACAGTCAAGTATCTTTTTCCTTGCATTCAGAAAATAGAATTATATTTTCCTTGCAATTTTCCTGCTTTATGTAATGAACTTGTTAATATTGTTGCGCAGTACTACTATGACCCTTCTGGGCGCCTGTACCACACTCAGCATGAAGTTACCAATGCTTGGGAAGCTCTGGGCATCGTTGTCGTTGACAAATAACTTTTTCATGGTTAAATTCTGTCTTGCTGCTATATCCATGCTTGGTAAGAGCCAAGTTTGCAATACTTAAATGATTCAAAAAGTCACACATGGACTAGCAACTCTATGTTTATGTTTATTTACTCTCTTGTGCCCTTTGTTGTTTATTCCATTTCACGATTTTGTATGATATTGCAATTGCAGGAAGAGTAATCCAAAGATCGCTTAAGATGAAGAACTTGATGATTCGGAAGAAAGTAATGTAGAACTTCCTGGTATCGTTTAGATGTTTGCTTTTTCTGTTCAGAGCTTAAAGGGAATAGCCTTTAAAAATAAATGGACCCTGAATATCTATTATGGTTTTCATGTTTTGTGTTTGAGGATTTTCTCTATATTTGAAGTCATTAAGACTAATTTCAAAAGTAGCTAGTTTATATTTGAATTGTTTGTGGATGTTTTTTCCTTTTCTTTTCTGATCAAAAGAAACAAGAAAAGAAAAGCATGAATGGTTGTCTACCAGAGAAACATACATGGGGGAAGAGATCTCACAGTTCTCATATATAAGGCCCCAAGTATGACATTGAAAGGCTCAGTCGACCAAGTTATGAGTTAGTTGATGGGCGCTTATAAGTGTTAATGATAAAGTTATTATATTCAATTTTTCTTAGCAGCTTAAATTCTTTTTTTTTAAAGTAATCAATTTTCATTTAGTACTAACTTACCTCTAATTTAGAAATTAAAAATTTTAGGGCAACAATGTGTTGAAATAACGATTAAGTGATACATTCATCATGTCCTATTAACTTAAGCCTTTGGAGATAACTTATTATTTAGGATGTCAAAATTGAGCATTAACGTGACAGGTGGAAGGAACCATCTAACAATTGACGAAGGATGAGTATTGGCCCAGTACAAGGCTTCTTCATGTTCTTTATTAACTCTTAACTATTTGGCGATACAACTGAAAAGGGTGAGAAATGAGCTAGGCTGTTGTGGTAAGCTGTTTTTCTAGCCATCCATGGCAGATCCATGGCAGTGGCACCAAAGAGGAAGAAGGATGAGGCTTCCTCCAAGGAAATGCCCAGGTTTTGGGATAGGTTAAGAATAACCTTTGATTGATTCACTGATTTTTAGGTGCGATAAATTACTAGTATTTAAAGGCCAAGATGAACTTTGCCAATACAATCTGTGAGAGAGGCTTTAGAGGATGAGAGGTTCTTGTGAGTGCAATAAAGATGACAACGAGGAATTTTAGAATTATGATTAAATAATTATATTTTTATTGTGCTTTTAGGATAATAAAAATTTATCATGATATCAAAGTTGAGTTTGATCTCAATCTTCACTCTACCTCCTTTTAAAATGTTAAAATCTCACTTGTTGGACCCCACTTATTAAGGGAAAGTTTGATCCTACACATGAAAAGGCCTAATAACGAGAATGCAATTGTTAGTCCCAAGTGTGGTGATCAAATGTGGTAGGATTCTTTGCAAGAGGAATAAAATCATCCTAAATAATCACAGATTTTCTTATTATAAAGGAGCATACATCCTTTCACAGAGGATCACAAGACTCACAACGTTGTGAGGAGTCTCTCCTAACAATTGCATTATTTGCCAAATATTTATAAATAAAAAAAAGGCATTATAATTTATAAAGGTTACGACCAATATTTTAAAAACCTAATTGTATACAGAATTGAATAAATAAAAGTTCATAGTTTTGAGGTTTGATATCTTAAGATTCAATGAAAGATCAAACCATGATTATATCATAATCTATATTACTAATAGTAGGATCCCCATTTGGGTTTGAATTTTCAATTGTACTAAAATGCCCTTTATTTGTTGTTGTGGGTACCTAAGGCATGCTTAGGCATGCTTGGCAACGTCCTAAGCATTCAAGCAATGTCCTTGGCCGTCCTCGGCATGCTTTGCAACGTCCTCGGCATGCTTAACAACGTCATTGACCGACCTTGGCATGCTTTGCAACCTAGGCATCCCACATCGAAGAAAAACCCCCCCACTTTCTGCCTTATAAGCTACGAAGCAAAGGGAGTAGTGTACTACCAAGTCTCTTGTGATCACAGGGATGCTTGGTGGTACACTACTCCCTTTGCTTCGCAGCTTATAAGGCAGAAAGTGGGGGGGGGTTTTCCTTCGATGTGGGACGCCTAGGTTGCAAAGCATGCCAAGGTCGGTCAAGGACGTTGTTAAGCATGCCGAGGATGTTGCAAAGCATGCCGAGGACGGCCAAGGACGTTGCTTGAATGCCTAGGACGTTGCCAAGCATGCCTAAACATGCCTTAGGTACCCACAGTTGCTATTTTGAGAACTAAAAAAAATGCAATTAATGGTGTTTTTGAGAGGATAATTAATGGTGTTAAATGAGTAAAATGACTAATTTTCAGAATCCTAAATTCTAGAATTTTTTTTTTTCCATTTCCAGGCCAATCTATTTGGTCCAAGTCGGTCCATTTTGGACCCAATGGACCTAAATGGACCGAAGTAAGAAAATTGGACCAAATTAGACCAACGTAGACCTAAATGGACCGAATCGGAGTGAGTGAACTAAAGTGGACCGAATAGACTGAAGTCAAAGAGTTGGACCAATTTAGACCAAAGTAGACTGAAATGACCGAAGTGGTTTTTTTTAATAAGAAAAATTAGAAGTATTCACCAAACAGCACTAAAATCGTCCACAAAATGGCATAACCACACCGCACTGCAAGTAACAATGCACCACACCACATGGTGCAGTGCAATTTGTGGTTTTATAATAAAAAAACCGTACAAACCACACCGCACTGTATCCTCTCTATATATTAATATATTTATTTTTTTAATATTAAATATATTTTTAATAGTTTAATAACCCCAGTTTTTTTATTAAAAAAAATTTTAATAACCCTAACAAGTGTTAATTAGGAAAGTCAGCCCAAAATAAATAAAAAACTAGCTCAATAATTTAAAACTTGGCCCAAAGCAAAGGAAAAAAAATCAATTTTGGGTTCGCCAAGAAAACCCAAAATTTGAAAAATATACCGGTTTCAAACCGTTCCAACCGCACCGCACATGTGATCACAAAAATAAAGTGCGGTATAATTATGGTTTTGGCTAAACCGCACCGCAAAGTATGGTGCTAAAAATGGCCCAAAACCGCACTGTACTACACCCAGAACACCCCTAAAAAAAAATACATAAATCTCAATAACAAATATACATAAGCTCTAAATTGAAGTGAATGAAAAGTAATATTTAAATAATCATAAATAATAATAAAAAAGTCTCTAAGCCGGAGGAATGCACGTGCAAAGAAGCTAGTTAATTTAATAATAAATTAAAACACAACTAAGTGTCCGTTTGGCATGATTAATTTTGCCAACTTATTTTTGCTACTATTCATAAGTCTCACTGCACTTTTTAGTACTATTCATGGGTCTCACTGTACTATTTCAGCTAACTTTTACCTTTATCTACAGTACTTTCAGTAAAATGTTTTCAATTTCAATAAAATAAACGGATCACAAACAAACCCTAAATTGATTAAATTTGTACAAATGAGCAAAATAATAATAATAATAATATCTAAGAAAATTTCAAAACTTTCAATTATAATTTTTACAAATTTTATAAGACAAATAAAAAATAAAAAAGTATAAGCAAGCATAAATAAGTAAATATGTTTATTAATTCTTCAATACAAAGCACTTTAAATATATATATATATATATATATATTTTTTTTTTTTTTGAATACAAGCACTTTAAATATATTAGTTGTTTATTAACTAATATATTAATTTGAGGAATTAAAATCAAATAAATATATTATTAGTCCATTAATATACACAATCAAAAAGGATAGCAAGTGTTATTTATTAAAAAAAAAAAAAAAAGAGAGAGAGAGAGAAAGCAAGTGTTATTTATAAAAATTAAGTTATAATAGTATTATTTATAAATTGAAATATAATCATTTATAATAAAAAAAATGTTCCAAGAATTTTTAAAACAACAAAACTAAAATAATAATATCTATACGCGCCGTTTTAGTCTTTACGCTGAATAAAACACATTTTGTGAGCTCAGGTTTAGGGTTTTTTCATAGAGAGAGTGACAATGGATGTGAATGGTGTTCCTCCCAAAGCTTTATCGGCGGAGAGCCTGCCGATATTCAAAGAAGGGATAGGTCTAGTTTTCTCTCGGTGGTCGGCGCTCCAAATGGCTGTCGAGAACGAGTGGGGCGGCCGTGACTCGCGTCTCAAAGCCGATCAAATCGGCTCCGATATCGTCTACTGGTTCACTCAGTCCAAAGGTACTAAAATCCATCGTTACCTTCTTTATACAAATTTTGAATTAGATTAAACCTGATCGGTTTTATGAATTAGAATTTGAAAATGAAAATTGTGCAATAGAATCATTTCTTGGTTATTGATTGGCTTTTTGTGGTTGGAATTAGCTAATTTGTGATTAGAGTACGATATGATTGGATTTTTATTGACGAAATTATATAATTGTTTAGTTTAAATTTTTTGATTTATCTGGATATTTGGTTGGAATTCACAAAATTGGTTTTTTTTTTTTTCCTTTCTTTTTTTAAGGTTTATTTTTTTCCTGGGATTAGTGGTTTAATTTTGTTTTATTAACTAAATGGGTTTCTTTTAACCTAACTAATGTAGCAAGTTTTGTAATGAAAAATGGTTTTGATTTAATTTGATTCTCTGTTTGAATTGTTCTTTTTTTTTTTTTCTTTTTTTGTTTACTTATTTTTGTTACTGTTAGTATTATTTGGTTCCGTTGAGTACTTCATTTTGCCAAGCAAAGCAGGAATTGACAAGTATTCTATGATAAGAACTTCCTCAAGAAATCTGAGATTGATGGGGGTTTAGTATTTGATGGGCTTTATGGTCCAAGTAATTTTATAATTCATTTTTGTGAATGTAGTTGATGGTCCAAGTAATGTGTTTGAGCTTGGTGAGAGAGTGTAATTAAGTGTGTATGTGTGTGTTTAACAGTTAGTCTGTTTCTCAAAAAAAAAAAAAAAAATTGATGTTTAATTTTTTTAAGATTTAGGTGAGGAACCTTGGTCCCCAATGTTTTGAATTTCACAATTGAACTGTTTTTTTTTTTCAATTATTTCACTGATAAATTTTTATTATAATGTTTTTTTTAGAGCCTCTTTATATGGATGATTTAGAAGCTGTACTTGAGGAAGGTTTGCTGACCCTCAATACCGAGGTTGATGATGGCAGCATTGAGGAGGTACACATTCTCTAAATTATTCAACCTTGACTTGGCAGAGTCCATGATTTTATTTGATAATGGGGTTTTGTTAGTACTTCCAATAATTATATCATGTTTTGTAATTTGACTACATATATCATCCTATTATAGTATCTATAAAGTGGTAAAGAAACTACATTTTTTTATAAAGCTCATTCTTTTCCTCGTTTTTTTTTTTTTTTTGGTGGCCTTGATATTAGGAGATCAGCCTCTCCAAAAAAAAAAAAAAAAAAAAAATTGACGGTAAGGCTGTCTATCAACTACCTTTCCCATGCCCTACAAAAAGTGGGAGATTTGTGCACTAAGTACGACTTTTTTTTTAATATTAGGAGATCACCATAGTTCTTTAATTGCATATCTTCCTCCCCTAGCCATAGTGGATTCCTTTATTTTTTATTTACGCCTGTTTGTATCTTTAAAAACTAGATAAGAATGCCATAGTTCATACTCTTTAAGTTTTACTCAATTGGTCAGGATATCTGTAATTTTAATGTCTCTCATTTGAATGCTTATGTTCTCTGGTTAGTCTTTTAATATGAGGTTAATATTTACTATTGAGTGTTGGTTTTTCCGCACTTTGTCTAACTACACAGGTAGCCTATAAACTGATGGTTATGCATGAAGAATGTTTGGAAGGGAAGTTTCAGGCTATTGAAAGCCTAAGGGAAGCCAATCAAAATAAAGCTGCTGTTCATCATGTCAGACAGGTGATTTTTGTGTAGAAATCTTGGCCTAAATCCTTTATGCTTCTTAATCAGAATAATGTCTTATATAAGGTGTCATTCTTTTGTTTTTCCTAGATTCTAGTGTGTTTTTTGGTGTTGCCCTTGTGAGGTAGTTGGAAATTTTTAACAGAATATAAATGTTTCAACAAGAGGTGCATCAGTTGACATGATGTAGGTAGTTTCTTGTATCACGTATAACCAAACTATGCCTGGTCTTTGGGTTAAAAGGCACCCCCCCCCCCCCCCCCACCTTCTCTTAAAAATGGGGTGGTAGGTCAATTCAGGAGTTCAAGTCTTGTGGATTGTGTGAGTTGCTTAGATGAGAATGTAACAACCAATTTCCATTTGCTGAAGTGGAATTTGGATTGGCAAGTTTGTGTGTTTTCTCTGCTGTAAGCTCTACTTAAGAATTTTCGGCTGGCCCTGCCTTACAATGTTTGCTAACCTAGTAAGAAATATTGTGAGACCAGCAATTTTCACTTAGGAATTTCTGTAAACCTATGTGGTCCCCTTTATATTGGTACTGTGTTTCTAGTCAAATATCAAAGAGAGTTGATAGAAAACTTAAGCTTTTCTATGTAAGAAAAATGAACCAGGAAAAAATTTATTATATAGGGATCTTTCTTCATTGTAACTTGAGAACTTGATTGTGTTGTTCCTTTTGTATGCTCCTTGTGTACTTGGGATACTTTTGATCGTTAATAATGTTTTGTTATATATATATATATATAAAATGTGTCTACTTACGCTACTACTAGTACTACCATTATGTTGCAAATTTTGCAGTGATTGCCTTCCTACTTTTTATGTATGTATTATCGAAATTTTTTTAGATGGGATATTAGGATTCTTTCATTTGGATGTATAATCATGTATGGTGGAAACATAATCTCTTTTGCTCACCAAGTGCCTTGAGGCCATGAATCAAATGATTCAGTATACACTATACAAGAATTGTGAGGCTGAAATCAAAATTTTTAGACTTTAATAATATAATATCTCCTCTTTCTTCCCTACTGCCAGGCTGTGAGTGATGATGATGATGACGACGACGACGATGATGATGACAATGTAAGCAGAGATGTTGCCAATAAGAATGAGAATTCATCAAATATGATGGTGGATGCACCAGAGTCCCAATCAAATTTGAATCATGTAAACATGATAGTCGATGACCCTAGGCCAAAGGTGGCAGAAGAAACAGAAGATGGATGGGTCCAAGTTTCACGCAGACGGAGTAGGGGTAAAAAGAATTAGGTTGAAACAGTGTACCACAGTGCCCTTTCAATATATCTTCTCTGTTTTCTTTTTTGGTTCTCCTTAAAAGTTTTGGTTTGCCAAATTATGAGTGGTGCTCCACAAGAGTTATTTTGCTTGATTGAAAATCAAGTTTTCTTTGGTTTGAGGATATGCTAGGATGAGGTTTTTATTTGGGTATATATGCAGTATCTGTGCGTGCACATTTTCTGCGAACTCTTTAAAGTATTTAAAAGGATAGATATCAAATTATCATGGTCTTATGTATTGATTCAGTATTTAACGATGGAATTGGGTTACATTATTAATAGAGCAGTTTTTGATAGCTATGTAATCTCTTAGGAGGACGTTCAAGCGTTGAATTCATCTCTCCAAGAGATGGGTTTTCTATGCATTCAGATGAGTCAAGTGTAATCAATAGATGTGAGTTCAAGTAGGGATGGCAAACGGGCAAGGAAAATCCGTGCTGGACAGGTTGGGATTAGGGCAGGTTAGAGGTTTTTTGAGCTGAAAATAGATTAATTTTGAACCAATTATACTCTACTATACTTTACGTCTCCTATTTCCCTCTCAATTCAATTGGCCCATAAATCTCATTAAAAAACTACTCAAATAAATTATAACTTTCAAACACGATTTCAAACAAGAGTCAAGTGGTTGTCTTTTTCTATTGTATATATATATATATATAAATAATAGAGAGCATCAAGTAAGCATCCTAAAAAGAAATACTAACAAGGTATCAAGTAAGCAGTTAGAAGATCTTTGAAAAATCCTAGAAATGGAATTTACTACACCGAGGACAAACTCAAGCTTTCAGCATTAATCTCCCAACCAATTAAATAATCTGATACCAAACTTGGTGAACTTTTAGTAACTGGTTGTTAAGAATCCAGTTATCTTAGCACGCAATTGGGTCAACAACCCAAATAGCATTGGGCATTATGTTAATTTCATCAAGGCAGCCTGAGAAGGTTGGATAAGGCAGATGATGTTACTGAAATGGACAAATGATTTTGCCTTGATTATTGCTCGGCTTGACCAAATGCATGTGTCTAGTCCGAAAATAATTTCATTCCACATCTTTGACAGAAGCCTTACTGAATATGAAATGATTATTAGCAAAACCGTTTATAAAAAAACTAGTGATTAGGATCAATTTTAGATTTTATTCGTTTTACAAAATAAATATATAAATCATTTGATTTTTAAAATATATAGAGATTTACATTAATCAAAAGAGACATTAATTTTAAGAATTTTGATAGTTATATCATAAAAAACTATTCTCATTCGTATAAGACCGTGACAGATCTCAGTCCAATATTTTATTATTTTATTTTGACTTATAACTTACACCTCAATAGTTGTGAATATATTGTAATAACAATAAAATGTCACAACATTTTTAGTTGTGCTAGATCTCGGTATAATATTTTATTATTTTATTTTATTTTATTTTGACCCATAAGGAATTGACACATGCATCACAACATTTTCATAATATCTCTATGTATACATTGTACTTAATTACAATGTAAATTTATATTGTAGACACACAAAAATTGGCAAATTTTGTACACATTTACAAAATTTGTACAATATTTACCATTTTTTGTGCAAATGTGTAAAATATTAACCACTTTTGTGTATTTACAATGTAAACTTACATTGCAAGTACAAAGTAAACATATAAAGATCTTAAAAAAACAAAAACAAAAAAAAACAAAAAAAAAAAGCAAAAAAACAAAAAACAAAGCTCAAACCAACTGGCATACTTGAAGGGGGAAAAAAAAAAAAGTGCACCTCACTAATTGAATTAACCAAAAAAATACTATTCATGGGCCTTTGGCTCTTTTTATATAGTTAATAGATATGCCAGCTTACATAAATATTTAAAAGAAAAAAAAAAAAAAAAAAAAAAAAAACAAACAAACCTATAACTGGAAAAAAAAATTAAAAAAAAATAAAAACTTTAGGCACTGTAGAATTTAATGTTAAAATGTTGTCGACTTATCATTTTTTTATTTGATCTATAAGAAACTGAGATCTCAACAATTGTAAAAATATTGTGATAACAATAAATGTTGTAACATTTTCTCAAAACATTTATTTTATTATTTTATTTCGACTTGTAAGAAATTAACACGTCAATAATTGTGAAAACATTATGAGATTTGTTGTGTCAGTATAACAATATATATACCAGCTTATATAAAAAAAATTATTAAAAAAAAAAAAAAAAAACTATAGCTATTGTAGCTACAGTGCCACTGATCAAAACTTGGAAAAAAAAAGGTGGCTCACAAAACAAAACACTGGAGCTACAGTGAGTGCATTCGCACACGTCAATAATTTTGAAAACATTATGAAATTTGTTGTGTTAGTATAACAATATATATACTGCTTACATAAATATTTAAAAAGAAAAAAAATGCAAACCGATTACTGAAGAAAAAAAAAATTGTAGCTACTGTAGCTACAATGAGCGCATTCACGCACGTCAATAATTTTGAAAACATTGTGAAATTTGTTGTGTCAGTATAACAATATATATACGGCTTACATAAATATTTAAAGAGAAAAAAAATGTAAACTGATTACTGAAGAAAAAAAAAAATTGTGGCACTATGGTTACTGTTCAAAACTTGGGAAAAAAAAAGTGGCTCATGAAACCAAAGCACTGTAGCTACAGTGTTTTAGCGCATTCACACTTTTATATATGCTAGTTAGGGCAGCACATGCACGTGCTAGCCATGAAAAAAAAAAGTAGTAATTAAGATCAATTCTAGATTTTATTTGTATCACAAAATAAAGATATAAATAATTTGATTTTTATAATACATAGAGCTTTACATTAATCAAAAGAGATATTAATTATAAGAATTTTGATAATTATGTCATAAAAAGTTAATCTCATCCATATAAGAATTTTGATCCACCACAAAGTTAGGAAAGCTATTTAACATATAAATATCTATTTCACTATAATAATTTTTTAGTACTTATTTGTTATAGTCAATATATCTACTCACTAAAAACTTCTAAGAATTATAACGAATATCATCATCTTCCAACAATAAACAACTGAGTTTTGCTAAGAAGATAAAAAATAAAAATGAAAAAAGATAACAAAAGGCATGTATTATTGAATTTTTCCATTAGATAAATTTTAAGTTTTAAAAATTTAAACCTAGAAAATCAATGTTCATTAGATAACAAATAAAAAACCTTATATCATCATTCTAACTTTCCAAGAATTATTACCATCTAAAACTCAAAATACTAGAAGAAAATTTTTGGGATGTTAAAATTTAGTGGGAGTATTTTAGACATTACACAATAAAATATTTTAATAATCATAAGTTTTCATTAGGGTTTAACTGAGAAAATAATAACATGACATATTTGCTCTTTTCCAAAATATTAAGGGAAAAATTGCTTGATTTTAAAGTTTAAGAAGGAGGATTTGTAAACTACCCCAAACATAAAAGATGAAAAGTGTTTTTTTCCTAAGTTTTGTTTTTGTTTTTGTGTGTAAAACTATGTAGTTTTACTTAAAATGGTGCGCAAAGAAAAAAAAATACAAAAAGTCAACCCAAGAAAATTGTATGTGAAATAGTGAATTTTGGCTCAACAAATCTTACTAAACCCACAAAAAATTTCTAAAAACACAACAGAATGGCATAACATTTTCATAATACCTTTATAATTTTGTTATATTTTATTTTGACTTGTAAAAAATTGACAACTCAACATCTTTGAAAATATTGTGACAACAACAAGATGTTTTAACCTATTCACCAAAAAAAAAAAGCTATGTCCACGATATTTTCATAACAAATCATAAGTAGTAGGTTGTTACTGGTTGTTATTGGTGGACAAAAAAGTAATTTCATTAGTAAGTTTAAATTAGAACCAAAAACAAATTACTACCTATAACTTGTTATGAAAGTATTGTAAAAAATATTGTGAATGTACACATCATTTTTCACATTACCTTTATTTTTAGTTGTGGTTAGTTCTAGTATAATATTTTATTATTTTATTTCGAATTATAAGGAATTAACATCTCAAAAATTGTGAAAATATTGTGCCAATTTATTGTGTTAATATTTTATTATAATGTAAAATAGTGTGAATTGGACAAACCAAAAATAATATAGCAATTCTATTGCAACATTACGCATTCACAAAACACTGAAAATTGAACAAGTCAAAACTACTATAACGAAACTATGATAGCTTTTCCCGTTTACTCTTTTTATATATAGATTACTAAATTTGACTAAACCAACAAAAAAAAAAGTCTATGAATACAACAAAATATTACAACGTTTTCACAATACCTCTATTTTCAACCATGATAGATCCCAGTCCTATATTTTATTATCTTATTTTGACCTATAACTTACACCTCAATAATTGTGAATATATAACAACAAAATGTCACGACATTTTTAGTTGTGCTAGATCTCGGTATGATATTTTATTATTTTATTTTAACCTATAAGGAATTGACACATGCGTCACAATATTTACCATTTTTTGTGCAAATGTGTATAATATTAACCACTTTTGTGTATTTACAATGTAAACTTGCATTGCAAGTACAAAGTAAACATATAAAGATCTTAAAAAAAATAATAATAATAACCAAACAAAAAACAGAAACAAAAACAAAAACAAAGCTCAAACCAACTGACATACTTGAAGAGAAAAAAAGAAAAAAAAGAAAAGAAAAGAAAAGGTGCACCTCACTTAAAAAAAAAAAACTTTAGGCATTATAGAAATTAATGTTAAAATGTTGTGGACTTGGCATTTTTTTATTTGATCTATAAGAAACTGAGATCTCAACAATTGTGAAAATATTGTGATAACAATAAGTGTTGTAACATTTTCTCAAAACATTTATTTTTAGTTGTGGTTGGTCACACTCATATTTTATTATTTTATTTCGACTTGTAGGAAATTGACACGTCAATAATTGTGAAAGTATTATGAAATTTATTGTGTCAGTATAACAATATATATACCAGCTTAAAATATTTTTAAAAAAAAAAAAAACACAAACAGATTACTAAAAAAAAAAAAAAACTTTAGGCACTGTAGCTACAGTGCAGTGGCTCATGAAACCAAAATCACTGTAGCTACAGTGACAACATTTTCTCAAAACATTTATTTTTAATTGTGATTGGTTACACTCTTATATTTTATTATTTTATTTCGACTTGTAAGAAATTGACACGTCAATAATTGTGAAAATATTATGAAATTTATTGTGTCAGTATAACAATATATATATATATATATATATCAGTTTACAATGTTTACATAAATATATAAAAGAAAAAAAAAAAAAAAACACAAACCGATTACTGGAGGATGAAAAAAAAATAAAATTTAGGCACTGTAGCTACAATGCAATGGCTCGCGAAACCAAAATCACTGTAGCTACAGTGATTTTATATTCAGCCAAAACGTATCATTTGGCACTCCACAAACAGACAAAATAGAGGGACTCACCAAAATTGCACTGTAGATGAACAGTATTTTAACACTGAATGTACAATAACAAATCACTGTAGCGGCATAGCCGCTTTTATACATAGGATATGGTCATCCTTGCCCTGGCCCTACTCACTTTGATGCCTTGTAGAACCACTTTTTGTTCTTCAAAAAGCAAATAAAAGATTACCACAGAAGCAATGGTGAATAGAAAGGGACACAACGGGTCACCTTGATGAAGACCTCTGTGGTTGAAAGGAGCCAAACCTTGATGAAAAAGTAGCCAAAAGAACCTCTATTGGTAAAAGGGAGATTAAAAATAAGAGTAATGCATTTCATTGGTCAATCCAATTGGACCATTAATCAAAGAATCCCAAACGTGTTAGAACCAGTAAGATAAAACCATTAGTCATTTAGATCATGTTATAGAAATCAATCCAACTAAAAAAATGAAATTTGGAGTGCTGATCAACAGTCCTTGATCCAATGCTCTCCAAACTTCTATGGCAGCCTTCTCTCACTCCCATGCATGTGATTCAACCTTGAGGTGGCTCCTTGAAACTCAGTTGGATGAGAATATGAGATTACAAGAGTTGCACATGTTAGGATTAGTTAATTAGTTCAGATTTAAAAAAAAAAAAAAAAAAAAAAAAAAAAAAAAAAAAAAAAGGATTAGCAATGAAGTAAGTGAACAAAAAACCATCAAACCAACACACAAATCCAAAGGGACTATCAATTTTGAGCCCATAATACTAACACAAACACTAATCAAGAGGAAAGACAACCGATAAAGAAATGCAAGTAACAAGTAGTAACCAAATAAATTACAGTAAGCAGTATTCAGCTAAAAAAGATATTACAGTAAGCAGTTGTAAATTGTAATACTCAGCCATCAGAAGCAACTACATTATTTAAGTTTTACCCTATAAAAAAATTGTAGTTCAAGCAACCATTTGACCACAGGAAAAGAAATACCACTCAATATTAAACGAGGAAAAGAAATTAAAAGGAAAAAAGATATAGTAACAAAATTTCCTAGGCCCACAAAAACAAAAGGCAAGGAATACATGATAGAAACTATTGAAAAGACAAAAACAAATACAATCTGTGACTCTCTGTAGGATGATGCACCGTGGTCGAGCAACATACCAACTCATTCTACACTTTTGGCTGTCGCTAATGCTAGAGAGAACCAGCAGCAGATCCAAAAACCCAAAACCATTGTCCAATGGCTGTTGGCAATGAACAAAACTGGTATGTATGACTCCGGGAATAATATTAATAGAAATTTCTCCACCATGACATGGCTTATTACCATCACTGTGGAAGCTATATGAAACCTGCCCTTTCTTCAGGTTTCTCACTTATTTAGTATTAGGGACAAAAAAATTATAAATAAAAAGCCGCAATACACTCTCCTTTTGAAAGTAACTCTTTTCTCAAAGGCCAAAAACTCTGTACATCTTAAGTAGTCCGGTAAAAAGAGCGCCTCCGCCTCTCAGGCTTCAGCCTCCAGTTATTGTCACTGTTTATGGGCTTTAATAATCGCTCTGCTTCCATTTCAGATTGAAGCAAAGACTGCAGCCTCTTCAAATGTCCACTGCACTGGTTATGGTCAACAGAATTAGTTTTGCTAATGTTCGGTTCATCTGGATTAATGTGTCTTTGGTAGGGTGATTGCCACTTAGCCTGCAGATATGCAAGCGACCTCCATGGAGGAAGTGGCATTGAATTCTGCTTGAGAGAAGATTTAGCTGCCTCAACCATTATCTGAAGAAATTGTTTCAGCCTGGTGAAGGAACCCGCATATGCGACTGGAAGTGAATTCAATATTCTGTCATATGAATCAACAGCTCTAGCTATTTCAAAGTGACTCCGGAAATCAATATCAATGATCAAACGCTCGGTGGTTCCAGTGCTGTTGTGGTTGATCACATCAATATATTCATGATCCCCTGCATAACAATTGATTTGTACAAAAACAAATGTCAGTGATGGTCAAATCTAATATTTCATCAGCATTCCATACATCTCCCTTTCATTTAGTAGTCATAATAAATTGTAAACAATCAGAAATTACAGAAAAACAAATTTTATAATCAAATATTAATTGCATAACAGAATTTTTTCAGCAAAGGATGGTTTCCCACTCCAATTTTCATGCAATAAGGCAACAGATGCACCAGAAATATGGTTACAACACTCCAGAAAGTAAAATCCTGATAATATGCACTATAAATTAAGATTATGTAAATTTATTATTATTTTTTATTAATAAAAAATATTGTTTTTGCCAAGTTATATATAAGATTTGCAGTTCAAGAGTTCAATAGCATACCACCAGGGACCTTTCCGCTACCCTGCCATTTGGTTGCACATACAGCAGCATCATATCCAGAGCATCTCAGAAGCTTTACCAGAGAAAACCTTATGCAGCTGGCATTGCAAGCACCTGACTTGACATAGTGAAGATCCGTCTCATTCATAGACAGTATAAGAGAATTAACAACTGACATCAAGTCGCTCTCATACTGAGACACTGAGATCTTACAAAACTGTGGTTGGAATAACAACAAATCAGCAAAAAAACTAGCATTTTCATACTGATTAACAGTTGTTAAATTATTTTGTTTAAAACAAAAACAACACAATAGGTTGAATTATGTGCTCTATACACAATAGTGGTGAGCAATTAACAGCAACAAATCACAGATTTAAGTGGGAAAAGAATGAAAGAAAAAACACGATTACACCCCGGTCCTTAATTAAAAAGTTATCAAAAAGAACCAAAGATTGAATTGGACTTGTGTATGAACCATCAATATGTTGCAATGAACAAGAAACTCTAATTAAGATAAAAATAAAATAATAAAAACTCTAATTAAAAGGACTCCCAAGACCCAGATCTAACAAAACAAAAAACTTAATCAAGCATAAATATATTTTATGCAAAGTGAAATTATAGCAATTTTAACAGTGTTTGTATAAAAAAATAAAAAATAAAAAATCAATCATTTGTTCAGTAACATACTTTCGTCTCCCAGACAAGTACTCTATGACACTTAATTATTACAGGTACCATTCCTAAATTGTAGTAAAAATAGCAGAACAAACATATAAAGCAGGTAAATCATTAAAATATGCCTAATTGAAGGCAAACATACTAATTTAGTAATTTTTGTCCTACCTCAATATTAATTGAACAACCAACTGTTTACTTTTACATGAATACATCAACCAAAATGAGCAACAATAGGAATTATCTCACCTACATAGTACATACTCTCCATATAGTTGCTATACACATTTGTGACTTCAAACACTTTATACTACAGTTCCAAACCTATACAAAACTACACGTTGATAAAACCAAAAATTTGTGTGCTATAAGCCCTCTGGTGAGCTTGGTAAGCTTATCTATTCACGCGGTATGCTCATAAACGGAAACTTCAACAGTTATAACGGAGGAGAAAAGATTTGAATCATGAACGTCCCGCTAAAAATGCCACAAGGTGCCAATTGAGCTACGACTCTCTTGGTCTAATTTCCCCTATACTTTCTAAGAACCAAACATGATGAAATTCTGGGTCCCTAAATGTTGATAACAAAATAATGATAGCTAAAAAAACCAAAATTCAATTACTTGTTTTTTCATTTCTCAATTAAGCAATCATTATTCACTATTTCATTACATTCATACCCTTCAGCCTCGAATAAAATTACCAAAAAACAACATATAATGTTCAATATAACCCAATTATGTTAATAAAAAGTGAAACTAATCAGGAAAGTTCCTCATATAGACAATTCTATTGAGAGAGAGTTACCGGAATTTTATCGGCGAGGAGAGAAAGATCGGAGAGATTGGAATCGCTGTCACTGCTACACCAAGACTCGGTTCCACCGCTTCCATTCTCCAAGAAATCGCTAACCATCAGAGCCAAATCGTGCTCGCTCTCTTGGCTCAGGCTCAACCCTCCTCCGACGATCTGACCTCCACCTCCACCTCCACCTCCAACACCTTTCATCAGCCACCAATCCCCTGTCGACACGCACACTTTGCAATCCATGATCTCCACCTCCCCAAAAAACCACGTCGTTTTCGTTCTCACCGCCCCGATCACCACGGCGAAGAAAACAACGACGACGATTCTTCTTCCTCGCGACACGAGTCAACCATCCTCAACGATTAAATTATATTCACTACAAACTCATTTTCTCTCTCCAAACCCTAGAACTCTTACGAAGCTCAGGGGAAAAAAACGTAAATTCAAAACCAAATTGAATTTTACGTATTCGTGTGAATTTTATTTTTTTTTTTTTTTTGTTTTACAAAAACAACTGATAATAATAATAATAATAATAAAATATTACAATTACAAACAATTTATGCGATTCTGCTTTGCGAAATTTGAAAACGTTTTCGGTCCTTTTTGGTTTGAAGCGAGAGAAAGAGAGAGAAATGTAAGAGGAAAAATTGGCCTTTTGCGATTTTGCTCCGAAAATGATATAATCCAAAAGGATATAAAGAGAGAGAGAGAGGAGCTTTTGGAATTGGAATCGGAATTGGAAGGGAAAACAACGGGAAAAGGAATTCAATATAAAGTGGCAAACTTGTTGTGAAATGACGTTATTGCCCTTTATTTCTGGCTTAGGCACCAAGTTTCTATCGAAATTCTCGTGGAAGTGGATAATGGGGGTGAGAGAGAATTTTGAACTTGGACGGAAAATAGGGAATATTCGTTTCTAAGTACCTCAATAAAAATGTGATTTTACTATTTAAGAAATACTCCGACCACGATATTTTCATAATATTTTTACAACAAATCTTAAATATCAAGTTGTTATTTGCCGTTACTGGTGAGCAAGAAAATAATTTTAGTGGTGAATTTAAATAAAAAACCTATAACAACCTGCCACCTAGGATTTTCTCTATTTTGAATTGTTTTTTGGATAGTTATCAGATTTGTTTATTATTGCCAGAAATGTAAAGCAAACTTGTTGAGAGATGAGTAGTAGGAGGCAAATTATTTAAAGGAATTTATTTGGCTGAGAAAGATGTAAACCTTTTTAATCATGGCTACATTAAAGGTGAGAACTAATAGCCTGAGTAATAGTTGATATAGAAGAGTTTGATTTTGATCATTTACTAGAGACATTGTCAATATTGCCGGCAAAAATTTTAATTATTGTTGGCTCAATAAAGTTTCTAATCTTAAAAAAATAAAAGATCATTAAAGAAGAAATTGCATAGATTTGAAACCGTTCAATTTTCCTTTTTTTGAGAATTTAAATGTTCGGGTCTAAGGTGTCACTTTTTGAATTATTATACTAAAACTTATTGTTTTATGATAATGTACAATCAATGCATATTGCATACTAGTACTTTAAATGATTCTCAAAACGCATACTGCGTACTACTTTACATGATTCTCAAAATGCATACTGCACACAATTAGGCATCTTTTATTATTTTCCCCATAATTGCTATAATAATAGGATAACATTCCATCAATTTTTTTTTTTTTTCATGTAGAGCAAGGAAGATTTGAGCTTGTATGTCTTTATCAAAAATACCAAGATATATTATTTGACCTAAAGGTCATCTGTTGAGATATATAATAAAAATTTTAATTTAATTTATTTATTAAAAAAAATTAGGTAAAGTTACCTTAAATTTCAAAATTAAATTTAAAATGTGTTTGCATAACTATATGATTTATTGATCAATAAAAACATATAATCGAATTTGATTGGAGAATTTAAGATACTTGTACCTAAATTGTACATTCTTTGACAATTAAAAAGTAAATATATTTTTGAAAAAACCATTGAAATAACGTTAATTATTTAGGAACCAAATACCCAATAAATAAAGAACCTAGTAGTTTTATTTCTTTCTTTTCTTTTAAAATAGACATCAAGTAAGCAATCAAGAAATGATTTTTTGATTAAGGTTATTATGCGGTTAGATCAATCCTATAAATAGAAATTTACAAGTTACAAGTTACAACATTGAGAAGAACAAACTCAAGCTCTATTTTAATCTTTCACCAACCAACAACTTAATTAATCATATTACCAAATTTGGTGAATGGTTGGTGAGTGAGATTAATTGGTTTTTAAGGATATAAATTTGGGGTCAATATCTTAAATGTCATGGGCATTATGTGAATTCCATAAAAGCAACATATCATTTTCTTGGGGACCAAGTTATCACAACTTTTTTTTTTTTTTTTTTGAGAAACTAGTTATCACAACTTGAAAGAAACAAAAGAGAGGAGTACTGTATATATAACGGTCAATAGGCTTAAATGGAAGATGACGTAAGCCACAGGGACCGCTCAACATTGACCGGTGACCTGGATCTGGTTTCCTCCTTGGTTCTTCAAATTATTTTGCAACGTATATAGTGGATGTTTGGCATTAGCCATGATACATAAACCTAGTTAAGTAGAGTAGCTTCATAACCACATAAATTGCTACAATTATGTGAGTTCTAGTTAGCTTAACTGGTAAAAATTTTAATAGTTAAATAAGAAATCTGTAATTCAATCCCCACAATAAGTTAAAACTCTCTAACAAAAAACTGCTACAATTATTTTACCTATTAAATTATGATTGGTTATTTGTTACTTTCACATAAATTCATCATTTTTTTCTCCACTACTTATAGTTTGCTACAATGACAATTATGACACAAATTGTGCTATTTTACGTGTTTTTACAAATTTTCAATTAAATAATAATAAGACTTTTTAATTTATAAAAAAAGACTTTAGAAAAAAGTTTAACTAATAATAATAATCATCGTTGTGCTCATCGTGTTAATTGTTTTCAATTTATAAAAATGAATTTAGATAAACATATTTTTTTTTTTACTTTTTTTTTGGAGAAGTAGATAAACATAAACTAGTTACGGAAGAACAGTTCATAATTCATAACTTAGTTAAGTAGTTCACCAAACACTTTTTTAATGTAATCTTTTTTTCTTTTTTCTTTTTTTGCTGGATACCTTTTTAATGTACTTAAAGCACGTCAAGGTCAACATAAAATACAAACCTTACAACTCATCATTTGGAATTCTTATGAAAGTATTAATTAATATAAAATTCATAGTACTCCAAGTTTTACCAAAAAAAAGACAGTCCATTATTAAAAAATAAAAATCATATCAAAGTCTTTAATTAAATTTTAAAGATTTTAACTAGTTAATTAATGATTCTAAAATATTTGTAACTATTAATTATATTATATAATTAAAAAAATAAGTAATAATATGTTCACAATATTTTTACAATACATTCATAATAAATTTTAACTGGTAAGTTGTTACATGCTGTTATTAGTGAGTAAAAAAATTAATTTTTAAATTAAAACTAATAACAACTTACCATATAAAATTTGTCATAAAAATATTGTTGACATAACACTATTTTAAAAAATTAATTTTATTCCCATAAAAAAAAATTAATTTTAAAATGTAAGGATATGCTAAGTCCACCAAGTCTCCAAATCCGCCGTGGCCACTTAACAAAAAGTCTTTATCACACTTCTTCCTTGGCAAGTTGCACGCAAAAGTCATGATATATAAATGATTTTACCTGTATATTTAAACACAATAATTGAACGGTTCAGAATCTCTGATAAAATAAATTTATATCAAAAAGTGGAGCAATCAATTAAATTTGTATGATAATGTTTGGTTGCACACTGTTGAAACTTATGGTGGGACAATGACACGAGTGATAATGACTTGAAAAAAAAGAAGATGCTATTATGTGCTAGACGCGTTTGTGTTTCACGAATTGATGGTGATCAGTGCAGATAAGACGAGTCACGCGGGGTTCCTGTGGGGCTAATCCGCTAAATAGTGGTATTCATTTTTCTCTACTTTAAAGTAAGAAAACGAGTATTTATCTTTCTCTACTTTAAAGTAGGAAAACGATATCTTTCTTTCTATCTCAAAAAAAAAAACGATATCTTTCTTTCTATCTCAAAAAAAAAAACGATATCTTTCTTTCCGTACCCAAAAAAAAAAAAAAAAAAACGATATCTTTCTCTACTTTAAAATAGGAAAATGGATTAACACTAGCGATAACTTTTACTACAACTCATCATATTATAAGTTATAAATAATAAAAATAAAATAATCCGATATATTTTTTTTTTTTTTACTACAACTCATTATATTATGAGTTATAAATAGTAAAAGTAAAATAACGAGCTTATATATCTATTATTTATAACTTGTTACATGACAAATTATGTAACAAGTTGCGATAAAAATTGCGAAATTTGTTGCGCTGTCTAAGGAAGGAAAAAAAAAAGAAAAAAAAAAAAAAAGACGAAGTAGAAGAAGACAATTGCCAAATTGCCATTTGCCACTCCAGCAATTAATAATCGCCCCTAAAGAAGTGACCGAACCAGCTCATATTATTAAATTTCTTGATGGTCGGCCAATTAGGACCAGGAAGAATCCTATGATTAACGTTAAAGGAGTTTTAGGCCCACACGCAAAGTTTTGGCTTTGCATTAGCAATTTACATTTACAACACCAACCAATAGCCTAGAGGTTAGAGCAGACAATATTTACTGTTTTAGGAGTGGGGTTTGGTGTTAATTTTTTAAGTTGAACTTATTTCATTATAGGCCAAGAGTTACTTTTGAATTTTGATGCCTTCTTTTGGATTTTGGGTAAAGAGAAAATTTGGCCCCCAAGCAACACTGTCCATTCGAAATGCCTTTTGACGTTATGTTTAGTTTTTACAAGGAAAACTGATTTGTTGTTTATAATGTATACCTTGTAATCGATTAAGTTACAAGATGAGCTCATGACAGCTAAATTTTGTACTCTAATTGTCTCTTTTGCAAAGGATGAACATACCTAGGCAGGCTTAAAGTGGTTCAATTATGACTGGAAACAAATTATAGCCCTGCTTAATGACTGGAAATGTCTTTCGGTTTTAAATTTTAAAAAATAAAATAAAATTTATTCTCCAGTAAAAGAAAATTTATGTTTTCCATTAGTTTCTAAAGAAATGTTTTTAGAAAATAATAACTCCAAAACGAAAACGGATTATGTCTTTTTTTTATTTAATATTCAGTCCTGTTTCCAAAGAATGTGAGAACACGAAAATAACAATAAATCAAAAACCTTTTTTTTTTCATTGATTGCTGGATAGGGTAAGAACAAGGATTGGATGGATTGTACTTGTAGGTCACCTTGGATCGCAAGGTAGGGGTGAGGGGGGCCATGGCTCATCATGGATTGAGGTGGGAATGGTTTGGAGTACAAGTTCTTTTTGAAACTAGACAAGATCTAAGGTGCTTGTAATAAGATGAAAGATGAAATGACTTGAGAGTTGAGATTGAAAAAAGTGATGATTGTAGTTAAGAATTAGAAATATATACTCTTAGCCAATGAAACATAATTTGAGCTTTGCTTTTTCAAAAATTGCTTTTTACTTATACTCTATATGCGTTTTCATTAAATATAACAAAAATTAGGTTTTATTTTCACCCTTAAAAATAACTTTCAAAGAACACATTCTAATCCCTTTGGGTGCCTTCTTATTATTTTTGTTTTATGGTTGATACCCAACCATAGAACAAAAATCATGGTTGATGCATAAAGCCATTCATGCTAAACTCCAACAATCATTTAGCTATAAGAAACACAAATTGTTAGATCATTTCCAAAAATCAATACTCCAAAACACTTTCCACTCAATTGCTTGGCCCTGTGCCAGGCGGTAGGTCGCTGAAAGTTGAAATGGGACCCATTCATACTGGAGAAGGAAAATGCTAGGCCAATAACTCTAAACATGTCAGAAACAACCTTACAAAACATTAGAACGTACATTGATTGCAAGCTTATTCAATGAATAACATGCCCAACCAAGGATCCTATGAAGAAAAATTATATATTAGTCCAGTTCATCCATTTCACACGAAAATGGCTATCGTGTCAACACTGAGGACTGAAGATTTGAAGTTTAATATCCAGTACTAAATAAATTTGGAACTCTCAAAAGGGAATCTGATGATTGCAAGAAAAGTAAACCATCAAGGGGGAATCTAATAATTGCCTAAAGAACAGCACAAGAATTTTAAATGCACCTAACAAATATTAAAAATATAAAAATAATTCTTACACGAATAATACGAGTCCTCATTCATCTAAAAATAAGTTAAATATTACTAATTGACATTATTAGCTGCCTAAAATAACCAAATTGACTCAAAAGAGACTTAGTTGTCATGAAACCTCATCAGTATATTAAGAGTTCTGGTCGGAAGCATGGAAACATAAAAGAGGTTTTGGCAAACCATATTATTGATTCAGTTATTAAATAAGTTGAACCAACAATAAAACCAATTCAAAATTGAACTGATTTTATTTTATAAAACTATCAAATTTAATACTAGTTTGTGGTGGGGATATGAATGTGAAAATGCAAAAATTAAAATTTTGATTTTAGAGGAATATATATAAAGAACCAAAACTAAAGCTGGATTTTTATATGGGTATACATCTAATTTCATATTGAACCAATTTCTTAAACCCAAAAAAATTACCAAAAGAAAATGCAACTAAAACCAGTTCTAACTGGGCTGATTTTGTGGTTTGTCAACACCCCCAAGTCAAGTGTGTGCATATTTATTATTTGGGGTAGGAGTAGGATGGGACATGTTCAATCTAACATAATTCCTCCACTTGCTCTCTCAAAGAGTTGTGGATAATACCAATCCTTTTCTCTTCTTTATGACTTATGAGTATTACATTGAAATTAAAATGATTGCAAGTCTAGAGGACCCACCTACATGTGACACACAACTACTCATAATTTTAAGGTGGGGACATAGAAGGGAACATGGAAGTATGAAACAAGATCCGGTTCTTTCTCTCTGGCTTCTTAAGGAATATCCAAAATATAACTACCTTTCCCTAAAATCACAAAGGATTCTAACATGATTTCTGGTGCTCGATATAGACATCTGGCATACTTTGATGAAAGGAAAATATAGACAGAAGAAGAAGAGACAGAAGATGCTTTAAAATACTTTTTGGTGTGTCCGGTTTGGTTTAATAGCTGGATCAGCTCGCAACTGTCCTTTCCTAATGTTGATGAAGTACAGCCACTAGATCAACAATCCAGACGAGAAGTACAGCCACTGGGGCGCGGGTTTAGTTTCCTCTTTACTATAAGTAGTTTCATAAATACAATACTTTTGAGGTAAGTATAAAAATAAATAAAAGGAGCTATATTTCTTGCATAGGACTGCAGTTATCCAATACCTATATAGATCAGCACGCAACACATCATGATACCAATAATGAGCATATGATGGCACCATGCCTTAAGATTAAGAAGATATTAATAGATGATATTAGGTAATTGTTAATAAACCATAATAGGAAAATTTTGACATTATTTTTATGAAAAATATAAAAAATTGTCAACAATATTTATTATTTTATCACTCTCCTAGTAAAATGTATCTAGAAATAATTCTTAAATTAATGCCCCTTAAAAACGTTGGTTAACATTTCCCTAAAAATAATGTAAAAAGTCCGAAGCAAGGAAGCAATTGAAAGTACTGAAAACTTCACTTTTATATTAAAAATAATAATAATAATAATGTAAAAAGTAATTGAAAGTTTATAGGGAAAGACTGGAAAATAATAAAGCGTATTAAAGAATTTTCATTCATAAACCTATAGCGTATAAGACAATCACGAGATGTTTGAATGATAAGCACGCAACACCCATGAATTCCAAACATATTTCCAAATTGAGAACTGAGCACGGAAAAACTGCCTAGCACTTTCAAAAAATCTTTTCAAACATTTCTTAACCACATGAATCTTAAAAGTTCATCTTAAATTAAGCTTTAAAAGAACATTTTTCAAAATTCACATTTCTCCAAAGATAATGTTACAGACAACCAAAATTAGATTCAGAGCTGACTGTAGCCGGAATGATGTAAAAGACCCAAATTTAACTCATGATGATTTGAGAATCATGAAGCAAACACAAATCAAACTAATTGACAGCCACAGTGAATCACGTGTAATGCACTGAAAAGAGACACACAAACCCCAACTACATTGATCAGACAACAAACTAAACCAACCAACAATCTGAACACTAAACATGTTAGACTCTAGTACAAGTGATAGAGTAATAAAACAACCTAGGACAAACAACATATTACTGCATCCCAACTAATTTAAGTTGAATCTTTTAATTCCTGTCTTCTTTTTTTGGGGCAGAGAGTGTATGTTGTAGGGTGGAAGGCAGAACTGAACCCACAACAAACCTGTGACAAGGGCAGAGGGGAAAGAGCATTAACTGTAAGCCCATTGGCTGAATCCTTTAAAACCATATCCCAAAACAGCCTTAGCAATCAAGCTGTAAAAACTTTTTTGTGTGGATTGAAGATCCTCCAAATTGGTTATGACCATAGATGAGGATCAATGTTATAACTGATTTTTCGAATAAATATCAAATGTTCTACCATTTGGACAAAAATAAAAGTTCCAGTTGCCATCTCAATCATAATGCTGATTTTCCCTTGTGAATCCTTCAACTAAATTTGATCATTCCCTACTTTGTGTGCATTGGTCTTCACTGCACCTTTCCAAGCCATCCAAGGTGACCTTTATCTTGTCATCAATTGGTGACATACATAACTTTTAATTAATGTTTTTTTTCCCTTAATCAATCATTATTTTCATTGGAAAAATTATTCAATACTTTGAGAACAACACTCCCTCCTCTCACATGAATGGTGGGTTTCTTCATAAATTTAATTAACAAAACCCATTATTAAGTGATAGAAGGGAGCATTGCACCCGGAATACTGAATATTACTACTTTCATTGCCACTAAACATTTGAACATCCTTGTGTTTGCTAATATGTAGGTTGACATCTGTAGTTTGGCCCACCAATGTTGAATTAAAAATTAATGTTTAAGAACAATTAATTGGATTAACTAAAAAAATGATTGCAGGACCATGAGAAGTGAATCAGAATTTTCATTACAAATTTAGAAAGTACACAATCAAATATAAAGGGTTTAACACAAAGATGACAGCTACTTCACAATAACAAATACCAAAGCACTGTCAAAGATTCTGTTGGAAAGTTCCTCCAAAGAGAACAGATGTACCTCCAAACTAGCTCGCTTTCCAATTGAGATGGATGGTGATTAGAAAGATGACATTATCGCCGCAGATGCCGCTGGAAAACAAAAGTGTTAGTTAAATCATGAAACCCTTTGTCCATTGGATATAATATTCTACCGTGATAGACTTGCAAACCACTTTGCCACAATTAGATATGCTAATTACATCAACCAAGAGGTAAAATCAGGGACAAAGGCAGAAAACCTACTGTTCTTCTCTTAAGCAATAAAAGAAACAAGGAATAAAAATCCAAGATAAGAAAGAACATACTCTTGTTGCATTGTTAGCTACTTGTGGTCGTCTATCAGATACTCTATCTTGATCTGGTATCAAGTCTGGACTATCATGCTTATAAAATGCCTGTAGGGCTCTCCCAACAAATGGGCGAACTATGTTCACTTCCATAGCAGATAGATTGTTAATCTGCAATTTGAGGTTAAAAGGATTAGGAGCATAATACTCGACGAAGAAATGCCATCAGAGAAATATTATCACCTCTCTCTCTCTCTCCCATCCATGCTATAAGCTATGTACAAATATCTTTGAGCACAAACATTTTACAGGCCCCAACAAAGAGGTTTTACATCAAGTTCCCTTCAAGTATTAGCTTTAACCCTATGACACAGTGTCGTGAAAAATGCCTTACATTTGATTTAATGTTGTACCCTTATGAACAGTTAGGTATTTTATTCAGTCTTATAGTTGTTAAAAAAGAGAGCTGCTTGAGAAAGGGTCTTTGCTATGAGATCAATTGCTCATATTAGTCTTTTTTGGGTTTTTTCTTTTTCTTTTTTCTTTTGGGGTTTGGGTTTTTTTTTGGGGGGGGGGGGGGGGGGGGGGGGTTGGTGACTATGCAACCAAACCCATATATTTTAAGTTGGAAAGTGGAATTGCCCTCCTTCCTATGACCATCACTTATTATATGTAATTATATCATCTAATCCTGTATTGAGAAAATTATAGTGAGAGAACTTTAACCCTGATTATCAACTAGTGGATCCCCCCACACAGCAGGTGAACATAGCCAAACCACATAAATATTGATGTGTGGCTCACTTGCATATAGGTTTCATTGCAATATCAAAGTTGAACAACTCAACTCTTAGATGGTTGAAATCATAAATTCTTAATGTTTATGAACTAAAGATGGCAACAATGCAAAGCAAATAGAAGGAACACCATCCTCTCCAATGTATACCAGATTCCACTTTGTAAAGGAACATATTCAAACTCTTTCCCTTTTTTTTTCTATAAATTTCTCTCATTTTTCAGTATCTAAGATAGAGAGATATCTCTCAAAATCCACAAGGCTTTTAATTCCACTTTATAATATGCCGCATCCATAGATTCACAAAGGGAGATAAAAATGTATACCTTCAAAGCAAAGGCACGCTCATTAAGTGACTCTAAATTAGTCTCAACTTTATGAAACCTTACATCCCTGATGTCCTCAATAAGAGACCTCACCTATATAAAAGATCTATATCAAATTCCTTGCAAAAACTCCCATGCATATTTAAACAAAGTTATGAGAATCTTAAACTCACCATATATACATCAGGGATGTCATCACGTGCACTATCATCCACAAAGTTACAGTTGACATCAGTATTGTTAAGTTATAAATACAGGATGTAATATTTACAAAACTTACTGGTCAAAAAGAAGTCTTGAGATCTCCACATAATGGAATGGTAGTTGCTCAAACACTCGTTGAGAATCTCGCTCTGCTTCCAAAACCTGTGTCAGCTTTTCTAGTCCACAAAGCATGAAATGGTAAGAAATGTTTCTCAGTGTTACAAAGATCAATAATTTTCTACTTACAATCGTACAAGTTAAACAGCCTGAATAACAACCGCATTCCATGACATAAAGTATAAAATGTTTGACTAAATGAATTGGAATTCCAAAAATAGATGAACGACAGGGATATCAAATTAGCACTTTTGCAGGAACAGCTGTAAAAGTTTGGCTCTACCTTTATGTTTAGATAATATAAAGCACTGAACAAAAGCAGACGATAAACACTCAAAACAGAAGGCTGTGCTTAATCATAGAATTTAAATTCATACTTTCAGTTTATTGGAAGAAGGCAGTACATTAATACCACATGGATCTCTAGATTGGCTGAAAAGATTGATATGAAGATAAAAATGAGGAAGAACACTGAACAGCTAGTGGTTTGTGAAGTTTCTGCCCTATATAAAAACCTCTTATCAACATTTTATGATTCTTTTTGTTCTCATTGAATTTTCTCTACATTCACATGCATGTATGTAGAAAAAATATTCAATACATTAAAATATATACTAGAATAACAGTAGATCCCAAAATTCTATTCCAAAAATATATTAGAAACCAATAATCTTACCATTAATATATATATATATATATATAAATATATAAATAAAATAAAGAGTGGTTTAAGTTTAAAAACCTTGTCAACCCACACTACCATCCCCAAAACTGAACCATGATTCTTGAATCAAAATTCAAAATAGAATGCAGATTGCAGAACATATCCAATTAGAATCAAACTTTCATTTTTCTATTTATGGTACAGATAAACATATCCTACAAATATTTCCTTTTTGCTGAGGATCAGCAGACATTCATACATCCACTCCTCCCTGGCCAATTTATTGACCCCAAAAGTAACTATCCTCACCATCTCCTATGAAACAACTAAAAATCATGACAGATAAGATCTCTTTCTTTTGATATATTCCATGATTAAGAACCTCTTGGTCTAAGATAATTTTACAAAATTCAAAACATAAAACCCCTTGATCATTGATATGAGTTGGAACATTGCAAGCCATTCCAAAATTTAGAAGAATAGTAACTTCACTTGTATCTATAGAATCCCAATGCCACATCTTTTAAAGGCGCACTCCAGTCCAAGTTAATTGAGGTCATAGCATTGTCAAAGGAACTACCATCTCACAATATATTTCTTCTCTTTTTTGGCTTGAATATACTATTTGCCTTTAAATTTTGGCCCATAAGTGATTTTAGTCACTAATTTAAAGCGATCACTTTCATACATAATGTGGCCAGACTAAAAATTTACACATCATCACCCTGTTAGGGACCAAAAGGCTTTAAGTTTTTTAGGAACTAAAATCGATCGCTTGAAATTTGTTAGGGGCTAAAGTGTTGGGTCCCAAATAATATTATCACAAATATTAGCAATCCAAAATAGCAATCACACACAAGAATACAAATATTTACGTGGAAAACCCTTTTTCTTGAAGGGAAAAAACCACGGAACAAATTCCGAATAATTTCACTATTATTATATCAATTACAATAATTCTTGTGTATGTCTCACAGCTAAAGAAAAATTTCTCTTATTTTTCTTTACTCTCACACACACACTAATTATCTCTTTCAAAGGTAGCAATACTTTGCTCTCTTCTCCTTGGTTATCTTTTCGAAAGCGGCAATACCTTACTCTCTCCTTCCTCTTGCGTTTCTCCCAAGCGAAAATCCATTTTCCCTCTCTTGGTTTCACACTCTATTTTCCCTCTCCCCATAGGAAGGACCCTTGGACCAAAGCCATCAAATTCTTCGTAACATTGTCTATTTATAAGACTTTTTTGCTATTCTTTCTTAGACTAGGAATACATTACTTCTTTAATAAGGAATAGACTTTCCTTCCGCACCAAAAAATAGTCTTTTCCATCCACAACAAGGAAACCCAAATTAATTTTTCCTTCTTCAATTAAGAAACCTAATTGACTTTTCAAGTCACAATTGGAATTTAAGGCAATTTCCCAACATAAAGGCAACCAATTGAAACTTCAAGCGACTAACATCAATCATGGGTTGAAGTTTAGCGACTAATGGTCTATTTTGGTCCGTATTTTAGGTAATTTTTTTTGTAACTTGTCTAGCTAAACTCCAATAGCTCTTAGCAAGAGATGCACTCCTAAATGATTTCACTTAACATCTAAAACACAAATCATAGACAATCCAAAATTCACATACAACAATTACTTAGTTTTATACACATCAATCAAACAAACATGTGCGCGCATTCACACACGGAAATAGGGAAACCTTACCTACTGTCATCCACTGAGGCGGTCGAATAGTGCACTTCCCTCTCTTCTTCAACGCCACCGCAAGCCAAAGCGGGACCTGAGTAGCTAGTTGTGGGAAGAAAGGACCAAAATCCCCCTGTCAATTGTATCAAAACCATACACACATATATTAACAGATTGTATGCAATTGATTTCGTACCATTAGAAAGGGAAGGGTAAAGTTGGAAATAAAATTACGCAGACAAAATTGAGTGCATCCATTCGGAGATTGGGGACGATCTCGACCATTTCGTCCTCCGCAATGAACTCAACCTGAACAATAAATTTTTCCAATCAGATCCAAAAACAACTGTGCTGTAAAGGTAATTCAAATTATGTGAAGAAAGTTAAAGCATACACAGAGAGAGAGAGATACCTCTTCGGCAGAAAAAAGTGAGAGTTGAGGGTCAGATTGGCCGGCCATTGCCGTGGCTGTGGGTTCAGATGGATTTAGGGTTTGTGCTACGAGAAAATTTATGTGATGAGGGTTGAGAGTATAGAGAGGGATTGTGAATTTGAAAATGAGTGGTGGAACTGGTGAATGATGAGTAGTGGAAACTGATCGCAGGGGAGATGGGAATGGATATGGTGGATTTGTGAAATTGTGACCGACTGTACCGTGAACCCTATTCTCTCTTGTGGCGGGAAATTTTAATTTTTGTCTCTTTTTTTTTTCCCTGTTCGCGGGGAAAATATTAGCATATTAGAATTCGGAAAATTTTTTTTTTTTAATTTCAAGTTAGAAAATTCAAAATTTGGATTTTAAAATTTTATTTGATTGATTAATTATATATGATTTTTTTTGAGAGATTAATTATATATGATTTTAAAACCACATCATCAATGAATTTTTATTTTTTTTGAGAATGAGATCATCAATGAATTTAAGTTGGTATAAGTTCGTAAATTAAAATATGTTTGTTTAATTAATTAAGTTACATAAGTTCAAATTATAATTTATTTATGGATGATGCTAACGGGTACTGTGGGGCTCGAAATCTGAGGTCCCAGCCCACTTTGTATTAAGAGCCTAAAGCCCAGGCCGAGGAGCCCTAATGCCGAGGACGTATGATGAAAGCCCCTTAAAGGCCCAAAGATGTGGCCGAGAACGATCTCACGCTCAACACCTCACAAAACGCCTGAAGAAAATGACAAACTCAGTACAAGAGCAGTACAAGGGAGAAAGCTGCCAACACCGTAATGTGGAACCCTGCACATGACAAACCCATACTCCAGACCATGCTATTTAATTTTTCCCAACCACCCCCAACCACTCTGACGTATGGATTGATAGGACGAGTCATTACCCCAAAAAGGAAAAATTGACACGTAGATGAGGAACGGGAAGTAAACACTAGTATAAAAGGGAAAGAGAGCTGAGAGAGAAAAGGGGGGGGGGGGGGGGGTAGAAGGATCCTACAAAAAAGAAGAATGGTGAGAATGCGATGCTCCTCGGACTTAGTCCGAGGAGTCAAACCCTTCAAGCTACATCGATGTAAGGCTTAGCTATTCAAGCCAAACCTACCTTTGTATGAGCTCTCATAAAATCAGGACCAGACCGTTGCCCGGCGACCAAGGGCAGGCCTTTCAAACCCACTCTCTACAAATCATATTGTTCCGGCCCTTTACATACGAGCCCAACGTCATTCTTGGGTCGTTAAAAATCGTGTCCCTACAAATATATTTATTTAAAATATGTATTACAATATATGATTGAAATATTTAATAGGTATTAATTTGTGTCATTGAGATACTTATATACTTGTGAATAAATTCAAGTTTGTCTTTAAAAAAAATTAACATATTAATATAGCATGATCATGAACTTTTTTTTGGCTCATGTTCAAAATAATCTAACATTTTTTAACACTCTTTATAATGCCAAGTATTAAATTAGCATTTTTTTTTTTAAAAAGTTTGTGTTGAAAATTCTTTAAGAGCATTCTCATTAAGAATGCTAAATGCTATAAATACTAAATTTTAACATCAAATTTGTAAAAAGCATACTCCATTATTGCTCTTAAATCCTATTAATTTTGCAATCTAGCTACAATGGACTGCTATCTTTAGCAGCCCACTGTAGCAAGATTGTAAAAGAAAAAATAATTTGTTTAATAAAACACGTTTCACTTTCCCTCTCACATGCTTCCCTTTTCGCGCCTATCTCCTCTTATTTTCCCTCATTTTTTTTCCTGGTTCTCTCTTTCTCTCATGCCTACACCTCTGCCTCCTCTCCTTTTTTTCTTTTTTTTCTTCGTTCTCCCTCAACCCAAGCCGCTCTTCCCTTCCCTCAACCCACGCCACCAAACCCATCTCCGCTTCATTACTCCCTTTGACCGAACCACTATCACAAACACAGTCTCTGCTCTTCTTCCTCTAAGTGAACCCATACTGAACCCACTCTTCTCTCCCTAACCGAACCCACCAAACCCACTATTCTCTCCCTGACTAAACCCAAAAACCCAGTCTTGAACCCCATATTCTCATCTCAAAACCGAAGATTCAAGGGAAGGGATTAGGCTTCCATTTAGGTCAGACTGAAGCTCCACGGTATAAACAATAGGTTATTAGGTTTTGTTTTGGGTTAGGGATTTTGTGGGTCTTGTATTGCTGTTACAGGTTTGTCACAAGGTCATCACCGATTGGGGCAAAACTTCTAGCCAATTCAACTCCAAACAAGTTAGTTATATCTATCAATTTTTCTACGATTTTAGTCTAAATCTTTAATTGTTTCTTTTTGAAATGTTTTTTGTGGAATTTATCATGATGATATATTGGAAAGCGCTCTTCTTCTTGTATCTCCAGAGTTGAAAGTGTCTTTGACTTCATTGATAGTTAGAAACACAAACACACTCAATTTCTACACAGTTTTCAATTATATATAACTTCACTTATGGCTACTTACTTGGCCTTTGTGGTAGCAACCTTTATAATAGTTTTGTGGTAGGTAATATCTTGTACTTGCTTCTGTCCACAGTTATGTAACTTGACATGGTTCTAAACAAGCCCATTCTTAAGCTTTCCTAGAGTTGGAAGTTGTAGTAGCAACTTTGATTTGTTGGGATTTAATTGGTTGAATTGAACGTGAAGGTTCTTATTATAGTGTATTATAGAGTTTTGAAATGGTACTGTAATTCAGCATTTCAATCTAGTTGTAATCTATGCATTATATCATGTTCTTGTTCTTGTTATAGTTCATTAACTGTTATCACATACTTATTTACTCTTTTTATTGATTCTAATTTTATATTGAACTTTAGTTGATTGTACATTATCTACTTATGGACTCACAACAATACATGTCGATTTACACTAGTATCCATACAAGGGCAAATTGATGTTAACTCTCCTTTGTTGGGTGTATCCTAAAATAACCCAATTTCTTCCCTTGAAGTTGAGATCACCACCTCCAATAAACCACCGAGACAGGGTACCAACTTTAGTGTAGAGGAGGATAATATCCTTGTTTTGGCATGGCTCAATACTAGTACTGACACTGTGAATGGTAATGAGCTGAAACAAAAAAGATTATGGGGAAAAATTTGGCAATACTTTTGCCAATACAGCCCATCTTGCACCTCACGTACTGCTGGCTCCTTATCAAGTCAATGGGGAATGATAAATAGGGAGACAAGTAGGTTTTGTGGGTTCATAGTTGTACTTTAGGCAACCCTTCATAATGGTACAACCAAACAGGATAAGGTATAATTATATTGCAATTGTTTCAAAATAGATATTTACCAATAGTTTGAAAATACTAATTATTTGCATTTTCTTTTAATTTTTTTAGATTGAAAATGCAAAGGCTATGTATAAAGAAAAAGTCAAAAAATACTTTCCATTTAAACATTGTTGGCATGTGTTAAAGCACCAACCAAAATGTAGCATGCTTAAGGAATACTCGAGAGTAGTGCTACCTCCAACTCAAGATTCAATATCTATTGCCGATAGGGATGATGTGTCCTTAGTTGATGACACTACCAACTTCGAGAGACCAATAGGTAGGAAGGCCGAAAAGGCCAATCAAAAGAAAAAGGCTAATGGGAAGGATGTTGGAGAATACTTGGCAAAGAAAATGAAAGTTATTAAGGACTTACAAAAACAAGAAAAAGAGAGTCTCCGCATCAAAGTGGAAAAGGTTCGATTGGAAGAGTTAAGGGATAGGGATAGAGTTCGATTTGAGAAGAAAAGAATTCAAATGGAGGAGGAAAGATTTAGAATTGAAAGAGAAAATCTTCATATCAAAAGTATAATAGAGGATGAGGGAATTATGAACTTAGACACAAGTGGCATGTCCGGACCACTAAAACTTTTTTATAAACAACTCCAAGAGGGAATCCTTGTAAGACAAGCGTTAAGTAAATAGTTTGGTAGTTGAATGGATGTATTTTGGTAGTAGTTAGATCAATCTTCATATGTTAGAAAAATGGTTGATATATTTTGTTGTGTTAAATCAACCTTGTTATGTTAGAAAAAGGGTTGATATATTTTGATGTGTTAGATCAACCTTGTTATGTTAGAAAAATGGTTGATGTATTTTGTTGAAGCCTAGATCAACTTTGTTACGTTAGAAAATGGTTGATGTATTTTGTTATTTTATATTATATTATATATAAAAAAATGAATGTATTAGATCATTGTGTTCTTTGATATTTACTTGCTTCTCTTTAATTGAGATTTTGGTGCCATTTAAATAATAGTATGTTGTAAAGTTAATTGGATTTATGAAATTGTTGGCAAAGACAATAAATTTAGATTTGGAATGGGAGTTTATTTTAGAGTAATTATGAAAGTGTATGACTTTATGATGTTCATTTATTGGTTGTATATGAGGGTGTGCATGTGTCTCTTGTTACATTATATGCCTTGCTTTACAGGAAATAGGAGATTTAGCATAACCTTGGTGACTTCATATGAGAATTCTTTTGAGAATTACTTACCCTATGTAGCATAAACTTGTAGCATTTGTTCAATCCAAAGAAGAAGATTGTTGGAGCAGCTCATTTTGTTTTTTGATCATTAAAATTACGGTTTGGAAGTGGAACTGGAGATAAAATGTGAATGATAAACAAGACTAATGGCTTAAAAATATAGCTTATGTGATATTTAAACATGAGAAAACCTGTCAATCAAAATATGTAGAATTTAAAAAAAAAAAAAAAAAGAGTATGCAGAATTTGAAAAAACTATGATAAAAGGAAATGCTGTCAGCTAGCTATAGGATCTGTTTTGGTGGGAAAAACAAAACTGAGAAGCAAGACTTCACCAAGTTAAATGATTCATAAACTGAGGTAGCATTTACTGAAGAATCCAAATGGGCAATGATAAGATAGGTGAAGCCATTTTCTCAGAAAGTGTTGCTGTCCTGTAATTTTCTCATACAATGACAAGATACTTTCTTAAAAATAAATTGAATCTTTTTAAATTCTTAATAATATATGGAATGGGCTCCCAATTGATGATTTGGAAAGAAATAGAGTATCTTTGGAACGCACATCTAGTTTAGATTTCTCACAAGGGATTGTTCTAAGTTGCCCAAGTGTTGTGTTAAGTTTGATTGTTATCAAGTGAGATTAGGATGTATCTCCTTGTAAACTTATCTTGAATTTCATGCTACTTTTTATGCACCTTCATTTCTTTTGGCATTTACAAATCCAAGCAGTTTACAGGCATTTTACCCTTGCAAAATGTCCACTGTATTCATTGGTAAACTGTAAGAGTTGCATTTGTTTGGTATGCGCATCACAAGGCCATAAAAATCATTTAATAAGTCATCAAAAGACATTCTTGAAATTTCATTGTTATTTCCATATGATTACAATTTTTTGTTAAAAAGACACTATTAATGTAGAAGTAAATAGAAGGGAAGAACTTTAGCACTAGCATTAGTACCTTGATTTTAGTTATATTTTTACTGCATAAAACCATTTGTAATTAACAAAAACATAGTTGGCTGCTTAATGCTCGAGGGTTGTTGCTGGGTACAGAAAACATGGTAATTAAAGGTAATTTTTTGAAAACATAAAGAAAGAATAAAAAAAGAATATTTAAATGAAGTGGTAAAATAATAGAATCTTTGATGTTAGGTGTATTGTAAAGTGAGATGTTAAAATGAATAAAATAACTTTTTGAAATGCTAAATGCTAAATTTTTTACAATCTTTAATGAGAATGCTCAAAACAATTATGCAAATTTAGTTCATAGAATTTAGTGCACTCTTTAAAAAATGTGTACTTTAAATGTACAAAAAATTATAGATTATTTAAAAAAAAGTGTACAATAAATGTCCTCAATTGTGTACATTATTTAAAATTATGTGTTGAATAAATAAAATTTATATACAATATTTCCAAACTGGGTACGTTAAATGTACAAAATTATGTGTATTATTTGAAATATGTGTATGTTGAATGAACAAAAATATGTACAATCTTCAATAAGTGTATACTTTTTTTTTTCCCCTTTTTAAAACTAAAAAAATGTGTACGTTGAATGTACACAATTGTGTGCATTTTTTATTTATTTATAAAATGGTGTATGTTAAATGCACATAATGGTGTAAATTCTTTAAAAAATTGTACATTAAATTTGCACAATTGTGTACATTCTTTTTAAAAATGTACATTGAATGTATACAATTGTGTACATTATTTAAAAATTTTGTATGTTGAATGTACATTCTTTAAAAATGTAAACATTGAATTAACATAGTTATATATACTGAGTGTACATGACTGTATACAACTGTACATTATTTGAAAAGTGTGTCCCATGAATGTACAAAATTATCTACATTATTCAAAAATCGAGTATGAATTATATACATTTCTTCAAAATTTTGTACATTGAATCTACAAAATTGCATATATTATTTGAAAAGTATGTATGTTGAATGTATAGAATTGTGTATATTTTTTGAAAAATGTGTATGTTGAATGTACACAGCTATGTGCATTATTTGGAAATTGTATATTTTAAATATACAAAATTGTGGAAGTTTATTGAAAATTGTGTATGATGAACATACATAATTGTATACATTATTTGAAAAATTGTGCACGTTGAATATACATAAATAAATACATTATTTGAAAATGTTATGTTGAATATACACAATTTTGTATATTATTTGAATATTATGTATGTTGAATGTATAAAATTGTGTACATTATTTGAAATTTTGTATATGTTGAATGTACAAAAATATGTATATTATTAAAAAAAATTTGTTTGTTGATTACACATTATTTGAAAAATGTGTACGATGAATATACTAAGATATATATATATATATATATATATATTATTTAAAAAATGTATACATTGAATGTATACAATTGTTTAAATTATTTTTAAATTTGTGTACGTTAAATATACATAACTGTGTACATGATTTGAAAATTATGTAAATTGAATATGTAAAATTGAGTACAATTATGTGACATTTAATGTACAAAATTATGTACATTGTTTAAATAATGTGTACATTGATTGCACACCATTTTTAACATAGTGCTTGGCATCATTAAAAGTGCATTTGGGATTTGATGAAAATAAAGCTTATTTAGAGTTTTTTTTTTTTTTTTTTTGGAGGAACAAGCTTATTTAGATTTTTTAACTTTTTTTTTTCTATTATTCATGGATTTCATTGTACTTTTTTATACTATTTATGAGTCACATTGTACTATTCAACTAGTTTTTAACTTTTTTTCTACAGCACTTTCAAAAAAATTTTCAATTTTAGTTAAATAAACCGTTTCTAAATATACTATAAATATTTGTTACATATTAATTTATGAACTTTTTTTTTTATAGGAAATTTGTGTAGTTATACCTTTTTTTTATTTATTTTTTTTTTTGGTTGAAAGGGAAATATATTAAAACATTAGCTAGCCAAAAAAGACAAAGTATTGGCTGAAAGCCTTAGAGAGTACAGACCAGCAGCATCCGAATTAAGTAGTACATAAAAACTATCATTAGGGGGAAGCTCTAAAACAACAAAATCCTCTAAGAGGAAGCATCCACCCTTAGCAAGTGAATCCGCACAGCAGTTGGCCTCTCGAAAAGCATGATTAACTCTGACTTGTTGGAACTGGTTCAGGAGGAATCTGCAATTATTCAACAAGAAAGAGTATGGGTTGTTAGATGGTTTCCTAGATAAAACAAGATCAACAACAACTTTTGCATCAAGTTCTACAAGAAGTTGGGTGATTCCAAGCTGAAAGGCTAAAATAAAACCGTCCTTTAGGGCCCAAAATTCAGCAGTGATGTTAGTTGCCACTCCAATATTCCTCATATAGCCCTTGACCCAATTCCCTTGACAATCACAGATCAAACCTCCCCCTCCAGCCTTCCCTGGATTTCCTAAGGATGCCCCGTTAGAGTTCAACTTGAACCAGCCTTGTGGTGGTTTAGGCCAACATACCGGAATGACCCTATGATGCTTAAGTTTCTGCCATTTCCCAATACAGAAGAAAAATTCTCTAGCTTGATGGATACATGAGGAAGAAAGCCTCGGATCACTAGAAACATTCTCAAAAGCAACCCGGTTTCGATGTTTCCACAAAGACCAAAGAGCAAAAGGAAATAAACACCTCCACGGAATACCATTAGTTGATATGGAATCTTTAGCTAGGCAATTAGTTTTCAACCACTCTGAGAGGTCAAGTTGTAGAAAATTTCCCACGGCCTGAGGAGTTCCAATCTTCCTCCAAAAATCCCTTGCAAAGGGGCAGTCCCTTAAGAGGTGTAAAATAGATTCTTCATGGGTCTGACAGATGGGACAAGCCACATTGCACTGAATACCTCTTGCATCAATGACTTTTTTGACAGGGATGCTATTATGAAGACCAAGCCAAATGAAATGAATAATTTTTGGGAGGGAGTCAAGTTGCCAAACCCAGCTACCTATGAAGGCTTGGTCATCAACCAGCCAAAGCATAGGCCGAAGCCATGCTAAAATCACCATCTTTAGAAAATTTCCACATCAAAGTGTCCTCTTTTTCCCCACAGAGTTGTATGGGAGTGGCTTAATTTTATCCATAATTGTACAAGGTAAGTCAAAGGAAATTTTTTCCTAATCCCACTGCTCGTCATGGAAAACTTCAGCAATAGATAGGCTAGTATCTTGTAGACTGAGAGGGCTAGCAATTTGTTCCCTTGTGGAGCACCCTTTCACCCATTTACTTTCCCAAAAATTAAAAAGAGATTGACTGCCCACACTCCAGTACACCCCTTTCTCAAAAATTGGGAATCCAACCTTGATAGCTTTCTAAGTAGTTGAACATGGGAGGCTATCCGGATTTTTGGCTTCCGTTCTATGCCGAGAGCAATATTTATTTAGAAGAACTTTCACCCAAAGCGAATCCTTTTCCTGATAAAGCCTCCAGTTAAGCTTAGCAAGCATGGCAATGTTCTTTGCTCTTGCAGCTTGTATACCCAATCCTCCTTCTTCTTTGGACTTGATGATTTTACTCCAGCCAACAAGATGCAATCTTCTTTTTTCCTCAGTAGACCCCCAAAGAAAGTCTCTGTTGATTTTGTCAATCTTATTACACAAGTGTGTAGGAAGAGTAGTGCCTTGCATCACATACATAGGTATGGCTGTCATAACTGAATTTACCAAAACAGTTATGCTAGCAAAGGAGAGGAGCTTGGATTTCCACCCAGCCAATTTGGAGATGATCCTATCGACAACAAAGTTATATTGATTCCTACCCGTCCCTTTGTGTTTTAAAGGAAAGCCTAAATATTTCCCTAGTTGGGAAGTTGCTTGAATGCCCAAGGTCTCACATATGTTATCTTTGGTCGGCTCAGGGACATTGGGCGAGAAATAAACACGTGATTTCTCCAAGATAACCGTTTCCTTAGATTCCATACCAAACTTCTGCAAAACTTCCCTAATAGCCTTTGCTCCCTTAATATTTGCTTTGGCAAAAAGCATGAGGTCGTTAGCGAAAAATAAGTGAGAAATCCCAACATTGTCTTTTGAGGCTTTCATTGGCACCCATCTCTTATCCATGCACTCCCTGTTGATAAGGTATCTTAAATATCCATGCACAAAATGAAGATGTAGGGAGAGAGCGAGCCCCCTAGGTGGATACCCCTAGTGGGTTTAAAGGAATCCAACTTACCACCATTAAAAAGTATGGAGATGCTCGTTGAGGAAATGCAACTCGTTATGAGGTTTATGAGCATACGAGGCAGGTGGAAAGCATTGAGGACGTGGTGAATAAAGGACCACTCAAGCCGATCATAGGCTTTAGCCAGATCAACTTTGACTGTCATGAACCCCACTTTCCCTTTCTTAGTGTCAAGAGAGTGCAAAAGTTGTTGGGCTATCACAACATTGTCCAATCCTCGTTTGCCTGGTACAAAAGCAGCTTGATTTGGAGATATCAGCTTGTCAAGATGAGGTCTGAGGCGGCCCACCACAATTTTTGATACAATCTTATAGATTGTGTTACATAAACTAATAGGCCTGTAGTTGTTGAGGCTTTCAAGGGTTGGGCATTTAGGAACGAGGAAAATCAAAGTTTCATTGAAGTATTCAGGAATAATCCTTGATTCAAAAATATTTGTCACTTCTCTGCAAATTGCAGTCTTCACATCAGCCCAAGAGTAGTTATACTACATAGTCGTTGACAATATCCACAAACTAAATGAAAGAAAAAAAATAAAAAAATGTGCAAGTGTGCAACCCTAGGCATGAGTGGCCCCATAGGGTGGCATTATGAGGGGACGGTTCAGGCTGGGCCTTTCACCTAATCCGATAATCACCATTCACCTCCACTTGTTGTGTGACGCAAAAACCCGTGGGCCATAACCACTCCGTGAGCGCTAACAGTAAAGACCAATAAAACTGAAAAAGGAAAAAAAACCTTTATTTTACTCACATTGACCAAACTACCCACCTATCTGATCTCAAATAGCCAATAGATGCCCGATGCTTGGAGCATATTCCAAGGCCGAGGGCGTATCGGTAATTTCACACCCATACTGAGATCCACAAATATTTTTGTTCCCAGTAATAACTCTAGAAAAACCACATAAATATCTCAAAACCTCACCGAAACCAGAAGTACAAAACTCCAAAACCCACTCACTCTGCGACTGTGAAATTTTCGATCAACGCGAAAAAAAATGGCCAGGAAGTTCTTCGTCGGTGGAAACTGGAAATGCGTGAGTCTCCGATCCAAAATCTTTTGTTTTCATGTTTTTATTTAGTCGCTTACTATTCGATTCCTACTCTGTTTGGTTGCCGAGAAAATTAAGTTAAGATAGTAAGGGAAGTTGAAGGTTTATTTTTATGTTTAGTTAATTAGAGAGAAAAAAAAGAAGTTGCGATTGTCTTTTCTCAGAAACTAAATGGAATACTTTGGATCTGTTATTCATGGCCGATCGTTTTTCTTATTCGCCATTAGTGAATCAGTTTTATTTATTTTTGGATCGTCTCAGATTGATATATATATAAATATATATATATAAATCTGTGCTAATAATGTCATTTTAAACTAAAACGTTTAAATTGGATGGAGAGAGTGTTATTTATCTATGATTCTTTGTTAGAAATGCGCACACACAGAGTTTTGGATTGTATGAATGAATAACTTGATTTTAATTGGTTTAAATTGAATGTGAATGTGAATGCAGAATGGAACCACTGAGGAGGTGAAGAAGATAGTGTCCACACTTAATGAAGGCCAAGTGCCTCCTCCAGATGTTGTGGGTAAGTGAATGCATGGTAACTGTTATGTTGTATTGCTGTTGAAGAGCTTATATTCCTGATATTACTGTGCTTCTTTTCATGCAGTTTTAATTTTTGGAAGACCCAAAATAACATTAGTAAAAGTAATAAAAAAACGAGTAACAGAAAATATGACTTTAGATAGAATAAAATGAAGAAAAAGAATTCATGTGTCCGACCCTAACTAAATTAAGGCTTGTTGTTTTTGTTGTTTTAGAGTTTGTCGGATGCTTGAGAACATTAGGTGAAATGAAATTTGGAAATGAGTAATGCTATGGATACTAACAATTTTACTATATAAGCCTTACAATTTGATGTGTCACCAATCACGAAAAATTCATTCAGACATTTGTATATTATGTTGTTGAAGTGGCACCAATCACCTTCAATTTGTAAGCCTTTTGTAGTAATATTGGTAGTAGTTTTAGCATTTTCCTTTGAGTATTGTTAGGCCCCTTAACCCCACATGGTATTTAATAGAGAAACAGGTTGTAATACAAGTTTCCACTTCCCCATAGTTGTTTTTGGTAATATGTGACCTTTTCTCAAGGTTTTGTAGGCTATATGCAGGATTTAAAATAATTTTTGCACTTTGGCTTAGAATTATCATGGGTTATTTGCACTTTCTCCCTATCTATGGTGCAATTGCAGTGTCCCCCTAAAGTTCAAAACTGAGCAACGTCTCCCCCCCCCCCCCCCCTCCCCCCCAACAAAAAAAAAAAAAAACGCAACTATGGTTCAATCCCATAGCATGCATGAGTCACTTTACTATCCAAAAATAAAGAAAGAAAAAGAAACAGCTAATGTGGTGAGATTTCAAAATTATGTTAGTTTAAAACAAACTGCCACCTTTTGATTTTAGAAATCAATCCAGCTATTGTGTTTCAGATTTTCAAATAATATTAATATTTTGATGGGAGAAATAATTTCTACATTCTTACTTTATTATGGAAAGTAACTACATTTGGTCCATTGATTTGATGCTTTGAAAACATGTTCTTGCAGAGGTTGTGGTAAGCCCTCCATTCGTGTTCCTTCCGTTGGTAAAAAATTTGTTGAGGCCTGATTTCCATGTTGCGGCACAAAATTGTTGGGTCAAAAAAGGAGGTGCTTTTACAGGGGAGGTTAGGTATGTTGTGATCTAGTCCCATCTCGTTGCAGTCCTTGAATTGCATTTTGAAATGTTTCAACCTTGTTATGCAATTTGTGGGGTTGCATTCTTTAATTTAATATATTTCTTTTCTATTTTGATAGGCATTCAATAATTATGTAACTACTTAGGGGAAGAATTCTTATGTAAATTAATATAAATAATTTACGTTTTGTGTAATTTATTTAATGGTATTGAATATTTCATTGTTGGTAAATATGTAAAGATTTATTATCTCAATGCAGTGCAGAGATGCTTGTCAATTTGGGCATTCCTTGGGTTATTCTTGGTCATTCTGAGAGAAGACAAATCTTAAATGAGACTAATGAGGTAAGCTGTTTTTTAATGACCAATAACTTCTTAAGTTTTGGTCATTGCATTTGATTTATCATTGATTACTGCTTCATGAGTGCTTCATTTTCTTTTTATTTATTAAGGTTCCTATTAAGTAATAATTCCTGTTCTCTGTGCTTTCTATTTCAGTTTGTTGGAGAGAAGGTTGCATATGCTCTTTCAAAAGGTTTGAAGGTGATTGCTTGTGTTGGAGAGACTCTTGAGCAGCGAGAATCTGGAACTACTGTGGAAGTTGTTGCTGCACAAACCAAAGCAATTGCAGGCACATAGTTCACTATTCCCTATGTTTTTCTATTTATGACATTTTGTTGGGTTCAAAGTTTACTTTATTACTCTATGAGTCAGGAATTTATTTATTTATGAAGCTCAATGACTCACAAGTACATATATTGTAGTAATATTTTATCTTTGTCCCTCTTTTTTTGTTCTTGTCTTTTTGATTGATTAATGCGCCTTATTTTCTTTTTTAAACATCGGGCTGCAGAAATGATAAATACAATAATTGAAAAACAGTATTTTCTTTTGGCAACTATAAGGGAATCTGCTTTTTCAGGGGAGACTATAAGAGGAGGAAAAAACCGTTTTTCAAAACGATAACCAATTTTTTTTTCTCCCTTAGCCTGATTCCGTGTTTTCCTTGCATGGGCTTTATTGTTAAATACTTGTGATGAATAATGATTGGATAATCATGCTGCTTTTTTACTTCAATTCTCGCACTTGATTGCTAGCTAATTCTAGTTTATTGACTGAGTAGTGTTCAATGTTCATTGAAAGCTGTGTTGTACTTGAAACCATGTGCAAAGTGTTAACCATATTTAGTATGCTTAGATGTTCACATTGATTTTTATCTTTAAATGATGGTCTCTGGTGTGATTTCTCTTGCAGAACGAGTTTCAAATTGGGCTGATGTTGTTCTGGCCTATGAGCCTGTGTGGGCTATTGGTACTGGAAAGGTTGCAACTCCAGCCCAGGCTCAGGAAGTAAGGCTTCATCTCTTGTTTAAGGCATTCATCTTTTGTTTTCATTAAATTAAATCTTTCGTCACTTATCTTCACATTTAGCTTTGAGGTGTTCCTATGGTATTGTAATAGTGAAGTTGACGTTTTTTGCTAGAAGAATGTTTAGGTGCCTGATCTACATTTGAAAAAAATACAAATTTTTTTTTCTTAAGTGAAATATCCAGCTATATCCCGTTTTTTCAACTCTTCCTTTCAAGCCTTGTAGACAGAGTTGTTTATGTATCCTGGAGCAGTTTTTGCACATGCATTGGAAGCAATAGGATTGAACCTTGAAGATACCAATGTCAATGGATATTCTTTGGTTTGGGTTAGAATGACTAATTGGATTTATGAGAGAGGGGGCCAATGATCTCTAGCTCCAATGGTACCTCCTCCCTCAAAACACTGCTGGGTGTGTGCTTAAACTTACCAATTAAAGAAAGAGATTTATGTTTGTGTGTTATGTGTGCGTGAGAGAGAGAGATTGCATCTGAAACATGTATGTGTGGAGGTCGCTTTTATAAACTTTGACAATCCAATGAAATGTTGATCCAGAATACCGTAATTATTAGCCAGTTGCATGGTTATATAATGCCCTCAGATGCTTAATGATTAATCCTTTATAACTGTCAAATGTAAACAACTCCCATGGTGTCTCCCATGTATATATAACACTTCTTTGTCATATGACAATTTTATTCTTTAGTAGTACTGTAGGACAGATCTTGTTGCATCAAGTTGCCTCAATTTCTTAACATTTAGTTTTCTGACACAAGGATTCTAAATATGTGCAGGTACATTTTGAATTAAGGAAATGGTTTCATGCGAACATCAGTCCTGAAGTTGCTGCTACAATCCGAATTATTTATGGAGGTCTCTTCATTTGTTCTGTCCCTCATCCTACTGTTGTCTTTGTCCTTATAGCATTCAGTTTATATCAATTTTGAAGATAAGTCAATCATATTGACTTATGAATTGTGTGACTAGTCAATAAACTCTAACTCAACTGGTACCTCCTCTCCTTATAAGTTCTAGGGGGAGGATGAGGTCGTGGGTTCAAGACCCATTGTGTGCATGTCTAACCACCAATAAATAAAAAGAAAAAAAAAAGGTTTGAGTTTAGCTTTTGCCAAGACAGGCTCATCTTGCTCAAATTTTGAGCCTTGGTAGGACTGGTTTTTGCTGCATTTTCCAATCTATCAACTTTGATCAACACCTGAAGGAGCACCCTCCAATTCTTTTTTCTTTTTGGTTTCCCATTGATAAAGAGAAAATGATTTATTTTCTGTTGACACTTTGGCTTTGTTAAAAATCTGACCTGTGTTGTATTGAAGTATCATTCTTTATTGTTTTCCTCTTGACCATATAAAAAAAAGAGGAGAATTCTATATTCCATTGATATGATTTATTAGAAACCATAGATGCCTTTAATCCTTTGGTATCTTCATAGACCAATTGCCACCAATTTAGTCTGACAATATTGTTATAGAGAGGTCTTATCATTTTTGAATAATGGGGTTGCAATGAATGGTGGATTACATGGTTGTGTTAACAAGTAATTCTTGTGGCAATAATTTTAGTTGTGACTGAGGCCAAGATTGAAATGGCCTCATGAATCTGCACCTTTACCAACACTACCATGGAGTTCAGATTTTCTATTTTTTATTGTTTCCGGTTTTGTCATTGTTCTTCTTGTTGGCTTGAACATGCGAGTTTTTACTTAGTTGGATTCCTGTTTTGTTGAATGATTGGTGATTACAAGTATAAATGGAATGGTATATTTAAAGGAGTTTTAACATTTATTCTTTCCAGTTTTTGCTTTGTTGTTTCATTACCTTAATTGCATATACCTGTTTCAGGTTCTGTGAATGGTGCAAACTCCAAGGAATTGGCAGTTCAGCCTGATGTTGATGGCTTTTTGGTTGGGGGAGCTTCTTTAAAGGTAATGACTTTGTTGCTTGCTTGATATATTTAATCTTTCAAAAGTCTCTTCTTCTCATGCCCTAATTTTTTATTACCCACTGTGCTATCTTCAGCCGGAGTTCATTGACATTATCAAGTCTGCTGAGGTTAAGAAAAGTGCCTAAGCTATTTACCGGGTGTGAGTAGGTGTGAACTTGGAGCTTTCATATGGGGATCTATAGAATCCATGGGATACAATTTTACTTCTTGAGATAATAAGTTTCGTTTTGCATTCAGATCAGCATCCCTGACTGGAACTGGATTTTATGTATTAATAAGTACCACTGAGTATTACTTTTTTTGCCTTTCAAATCCTGTTTATTATATCCAGTAGCTTCATTCCCTACATGCATTTGTGTTTTAGTTGCATGCTTCTATTTGAATCTTTGCGGAAGGTTAAAAATTAAAAAGTAATAAAGTTTTCACTTTGGGTGGGCTAGCTCTTTCAACTTTTTACTGGGCTCAAATGTTGCGCATAAAGACTATACTCTGCATTTTATATTCCAATAAAAATAGTGATTCAAAAAGTTCTATACATTTTTTAAGACCTTCTATTAAGGTGGTTATGACTAATGATTAGTGTACCATAAAAGTTGTCTCACCTTGGGAAAAGAATAAATAATAAAAAATATTCAGTAAGAAGTTGTGAAAAATGTTTCATCGGCAACTTTGTTTTTTATATTCTCCCTCCTTTAACTAAGCTGGAGCACAAGAATGACTTTCTTTGGAAATATCATATGCGTTTTTAAGTATTTTAAGATGAAGAGGTAAGAAAGGCCCTCAGCAATGTTTCTGACCCAATAATTTTCACAATTCACAATTTGTTAAGGTGGATTGCGATTTGTGAAATGGCTTAGCAAGTTAGCATATTATGACCTTTACAAACAAAAAAAGGGGTGGTTATGTATAGCGGTTTCCTTTGTTTATGGGTTATGTAAAGTCGTTTTCAGCTTTTTATACTTTTAAAAGAGTTGTCCAATTCTGTAAATTCTGGTCGTTAATTGCGACGCCACCGATACGGACTTTGAGAGCTAACTACCATGTGCCTGTCGACTTCCTCGCGGCCTCAACTATAAAACCAGGTTCCCGGTCGTTGCTAATAGTGTATGGGTTGGTAACATTGCACGAATGGAACTTCTGTGAATTATTCTAGTTGTCCCCTACCAAACTGAAACATTGTCCTTGACTTGGCTTCACACGTGTTGGACTTGATCTAATAAACCCGTCACGGTGCAGCCTAGTGGTTGGAGACTTGATAATAGTTGAGAATCTTGAGATGAACTCTAGACCTAGACATCTTTGATTCAATCTTCACTAGTTCGTCCAAAATACCCTAACATGATGAGATTATAAGTCATAAATAAAAAATAAAATAAAAACATGATATGCGAGCTATGGTTTGTGAATATATATATGAAATAAAACCTATTTTTTTCTAGGGTTGCAAAACGAGACAAGACGAGCTGAGTATTAAAAATTTAAGTTTATTCATTTAATTTAATTTAATTTTTTTTTTGGCAAACACAGGCCGAGCTCGAGCTCATTACCAAATAAGATTTTATGTTTAAGTTTGGCTTATTTTCTTGTCAAGCAAACTCGAGCTTGTTCTCGAGCTATTTGATTAATTTATTATTTTCTTATATATTGTAAAACCATTACTAAAATGTTTTACCTCTACACAATTTTATGAATTTTTATTACAAATATACTGTTTATATCATCAATAAGCTAAAAATAATAAATTAATATCATATGGATTTATTGACAAACCTATATCATTCAATCTCAAGTCTAAATAAATATATTTTTAGACAAGTATACATATAAAAATATAATATTATATATATAGTTAAATCGAGTCCTTATGTTCATGAACATTATTATATTTAAGTTTAGCTCATTTAATAATCGAGCTTAAACTTAAAACTTAAACTTAACTTATTTTTTAAACAAATGAGTATAAACACATTTTTTCTAAAGTTGAACTCTAGTAGTTCATAAATAACTTGGCACATTTATAGTTCTATTTTTGCCTATGCAAGGAAAGATTGTGACTTGTTACAGTCGGGTCATGATTGGATTTCAGGGTTAGAAAAATTATGAATTTGACGTAAATGATTATTTTACTTTAAAGTTGTTCAACAAATTAAAATAATTTGAAATTGCTTTCGTCATGCCTGGCGCAATTGTTAAACCTTTATAGCTCATATAGGACAGCTTGCAGCACATGCAAGGTGTCAATGTTGGTGAAATAGGTTGTGTAATGAAAATTACAATTAACTAAAATATTTGGGATTGAGATGGGACTATGTTGCGGTCTTACCTGATTGACAGTCTCTGTTGGTCGAGTTACGTGTCTGTGATTCAATGTGTGAAGATAAGAGGGGGACCAATGTTATAATTATAGGGGTCTTGTGATAGAGTGAATGTGAGATAGACTTCGTTGACCACCGGGCCTTGTTGCCAAAATGATACCCGGTTCCTTAAGTGACCGCTAGCTCGAGGGCTTAATTCCTCTGAAATAAATAATTACCAAGCAAAAAAAAAAGAAAAAAAAAAAAAGAGATAGACTTCGTTGGATACCAAACCTGGAGGCTTGCATATATTCTATAGTCACAGTTAAAGACTATTATCATTGACTTGTTAAAGAGGTTCCGAGAGGATATATTTGTGGAAGCAGTCAAAATATTGTCTGTTTTTGTTTTTGTTTGTTGGGTTTCCAATTCACTCAAGTACTCCATTGATAAATTTTCTTATCATCCAATATAAGATCTAGTTTTGAAGTTGGAATCTCATTTACGTTAAAAAGTAACTAGTATCTTAAACTAATTATAAAGAATAATTACTGTAAATCGGATGTTATATATTGAAATGAGCAATGCAATAACCACAAACAATTATATAATTTTTGTCACAACTTGCTATGTGATGAGTTATATTGTGACGAATTATGAATGATAAAGAAAAAGTGGTAGGTATTCTCACATTTCTACCACTCATCATAATACAACTCACCACATGACAAATTGTGACAAAATTTGTGTGATTATTTATGATCATAACAGTTGATGAAGTAATAAATAACCAAGGTAAAAGTAATTTTAGAACCACTTTAAAAGCAATCATTTTTACCATAACTATTATATCTAGCATAGTATAACAGATTGTTTGTCAATTTACACAACTTCTTTTTTCTACCGCTGAAGTCTGAACACAAAAAGTAATGATTTTCTTTATGGCCGTCGTATAATTTTTGCCAAGGAAAATGATTGACTGACATGTGGGGGTTATTTATAATGAATTAATTATAGGCTGATTTGTTCTAGATCATCAGTATAGTTGTAGGACACGGATGCTGTTGATGCAAAAGAGGAAAGAGAATACCGAACAAAATGATGATGGTACGCGTGAATGAATCTTATAATCACAAGTATTGGAAAACGTACTTCACTGCTCCTTTAAAAGTCCACCGTTTGGATAGATTAGGTCGCACTGTGTGACGAGCATTTCCCTTTATGATTTCGACACATAATTCGACCCTTCCCACCTACAAACTACAATCATAAATTTATAATTGAATGCATAATAATAATAAAAAAAAAATATATATATTGTTAAAATATATATATATATATATATATATTTCATTGATTTGACTGAACCCATCATGGTTCGATTTGATGACATTTACCTATATATTATTTTGTTCTTCAAAATTTTCTTGTTAATTATGCTCTTTTCCCAGTTATTCTACATTTTTTTAAAAGGAAAAATGACTACCGGAAATTCTGAAGAGTTGTTTTTGTTTTTTGTTTTTTTAGTTTTTAAGCTAAATGGAAATTCTGAAGAGTTGTACATGATAGACTGCAATTTGGATGGCATGAATTTTTTATTATTTATTATTTTATTTTTTTTAATATGCAAGCCTTTTACACCTTTATTAGAGAGACATCTAAATAAAGCCATTTTGACTAAAATAAAACCATCACCCATCTAAGCCAGCGTGCGTTTGTAGTAGTGTTTTTGTTTTCTTTTTCCTTTCCTTTTCTTTTTCTTGATTCAAGCTTATTTGTTGAATGTAGACTAAAGTAGACAATATTTTTCTTCTCTAATCTGGTTGGAGTGTGTTTCAACAGATATTATGTCTTTTGTATTGGTTGATTTTTCCTCTATTGATTAATTTATCAGCAAGTATCCATTTCTCAAAAAAAAAAAAAAAAAAAAGGTACAATTGTACTTTTATAAATGCGGCTTTATTTGGCTTTACATGAACAAAAAAATTATTTGAACTAAACTTATTGCACACAAACTATCATACACATTTTTTTTTTGGGGTTTTCCACAATATTTTCTCAAAATTTTCAATTAAAGACTAAAAAGTAACTGAAATCATAACTTATAAAACAGTTTGTGTATAATAAACATTGCTTGATCCCAAAAAAGAAGAAGAAGTTAATCTTAAGTCTAATCTTATTCATATATATGATCAAAATTGACCTTGACTGGTAATCAAACAGCTGAAGACCAACAAGGGTCATGAATTATTGTCGCCATTTGCTTGGAAGATCATAGCAAAGCCAACAAGAAAAAGGATAAAGCTCCAACCATCATTGCCATTTTCCCAACCTCTTCCTTCCCCCCTGGCCTTTTATTTCTCTCTCTCTCTCTCTCTCTCTACTTGGATGTAAATTTACCAAACAAGCTGATAAGTCAGACTCTTCACGTTAGTCCACCTTGATGTTCTAAAAAAAAGAACTTTCCGAGAAAACATACACAAAGATAAGTCCAAGGTTTTCACTGCTTTTCCAACACGCCGCTCTGCTATATATCTCTAGAATCTTGGGCTTTTCTTTCCTTTTCAATTTCCTATTCAACTTGGCGATCATGCATGTAAGTGACAGCTAATACCTCACGCAAAAAAAAGCCTTTGCTTTCACACTTGGGAGTACCTGTTTTTTGTTTAACCCTCACGGCCTCACCAGGCTTGGTTAGTTTGACTTTTGTGGCAGTTGCATGTTGTTCACATTTATTTTTTCTATAGCATTTCAATTCCGAAGCAGGTGGTGATGTGTCTAATGGAGACGACAGACAAGCTTTCGATTTCTTGGCTCGTGCTATTATATAAAAAATTCCTTTTCATCTTTTACCTTTCACCTTTTCAACTATAATTAACTAAAATAAGGGATAATTGCACGTTTCAATAGCCACCACCCACATGGGATCCAAATCCTGTACTAAAAATGGCCGTTTAGTTCATCAATAAAAAAAGAAAAAAAAAAATTTGCGAGACTTCTTTTTTTATAAAATTTTTCTTAAAATAATTTACTAATGCATACCTTAAGAATATAAATTAGTAAAACCCTAATAAAAATGCCCGTCTTGAAATAAGGGGACAATAATTTTTATAATATTCTTTCTCAATTATATATTGAGATGTAATTTTATAATGAGTTTTACTAATGTATGCTTTCAAGCATTCTTTAATAAACTATTTTATAAAATTTTTTTGTAAGAAAATGAAAGAGTAACTAACCTTTATGATAGTTTTTTCAATTTTTCATAAAAAAATTTCTTAAAATGAAAAATTACTAAATGCCTTAAAGGCATTTATTAATTGAGCTCTTTTAGGATTGATTTTAGTAGGTAATAAGAATGAACTTGAGAAATGAATCTATAAGAACATTATGTTGTTTTATTAGTTAGGAAAAAGATTTTGAAGATAATTATGTCTCAAGTATTCTTTATTTTGAAAAGATTGAAGGATTATAAAGTGAAATGACAATAAGAATGATTGGTGTAACTTTTAAGTTACTATGCTTTATAAAGCAAAATTTGTTGTATAATGAAGAATCCTTCTCTGCCCATTTTATTTGTTAGAGTTTGAAAGGCTTTATTAGTTGGTTTGACTTTACCTGCTTGCTGCAAGTTGTTCCCACTTGACACTCACAGTTTTCTATTTCCCACAGCCAAAGCTGTGGCTATGTCTGTGTAAAGTACTCAAAACAAAGCTGCACCGTGTGTCCTTTTGAGAGGATATACCGATTCTGAGAGACAGTGAAGCTTTTTTCAATTTAGAATTCATGGGTTCGTGCTTTAGTGTTAAAATCAAAGCTGAGAGTCCTCTTCACGATGGTATCCTAGCTCGCTGTTTCAGTACGTACCTCACTCATCTTATTCTTTCACCTGTTCTCTGCTAAGAAGTTGCGGCTTTTGATTGTTGAAACATGCAATACAGCATCTCTATCCTGCTTTCTTTTTTGAATAGTTTCTGATAAGTTTCATTGGGATGGATCTTTGTTTTTGGTTTCTCTGTGACCGAACATTGATGCTTTTTTGTTCTTTTTGACCGGTTTATGAATCTTAATTCTAAATCTTTATGTAATTGTTGATTGAAAAAAAAAAAAAAATTATGTAATCGTTTGCTGTCCAAGCTACATAGTTGGCTTGATTCAGGTGAGGCTACAATTGTTTTTTCCTAGTAATATTGATGACAACAAAATCCTTAAATTCAAAAGTTGGAAAACCAAATGAATGGTTAGAAGGTGTTTGCTTGAGAGTTTTCTCTGTCTCTCTATCACAACACAAACACCCCACACTTGTTTTGCAGTTTTTTCCTATGGATTGGTAAAGTTGTTTAGGATAACAGAAGTTTTTATTTTTTATTTTTTTGAATCAATAGATTTTAGCTGCATTGGAGCTTGAGAAAACTAAATCAGCTAAAGTTTCTACCTTATAACATTTTCAATTTGTCATATAGATTTATTGATATGGGCTTTATTTGATCTTTTCTGTGGTTATATTTGGCAACCAATAGAGGCTTACTGTTTCTGTACTGAATGAATTTGAAGAGAAAAAAATGGGGTTTTCCCCTACTTCTTTTAGTTTTACCAAATACAAGTTGATGATAAGTTTGTAATAAGATCTCTCAATTCTATGCCGGAATTCTAGATTAATTTATTTGTCACATGACATTGATGTTTGCAGGGGTGAGTTCAACATGTGGTCAAAAAATTGGGAATGATTTGAGCTGTTCAAACAGCAAAATCTCATCTGTCTCGGTGCCTTCAACTCCTCGGACAGAGGGCGAGATCTTGCAGTCCTCCAATTTGAAAAGTTTCACCTTTAACAATCTCAAAACAGCCACCAGGAATTTCCGTCCTGACAGTGTATTAGGTGAAGGTGGTTTTGGTTGTGTCTTCAAGGGATGGATCGATGAGAATTCATTTACAGCTGCCAAGCCTGGGACTGGCATAGTTATTGCCGTGAAGAGGCTTAACCAAGAAGGTCTCCAGGGTCACAAGGAATGGTTGGTGAGTGTTACTTCTACTTTTCTTTGGCTGGTTTGCATTTTCTTGATACCTATCTAAGCCTTTTTGCGTTGAACCTTAACTGTATTTCATGAGTCGGGTAGTAGGGTAGAGCCAAGTATTTTAGAAATCTATTAGTATTGGAATGTTATGGTTTAAAAACTTGTAAGGGATTCGATGAGCTTCTTTTCAACAATGCAATAAATTCATAGGAAGTCTTCAACCATTCTTGCTTTAGGTAGGTTTTTTTAAAAAAAAAAAAAAAAAAAAAATTATATAGATGGTGTTGCACATTATATCTTCAGGAGTTACAATTGATTAATTTTGTGGATCCTCTTCAACTGTAGGCAGAAATCAACTACCTGGGGCAGCTTTATCATCCTAATCTGGTGAAATTGATCGGTTACTGCTTAGAGGATGACCAACGGCTTTTGGTGTATGAATTCATGCCTCGGGGCAGCTTGGAGAATCATCTGTTTAGGAGTGAGTTATTAATATCCTTCTCCTTTATTTACTTTCACTATTTTAATGTACTCATTGTTTATCTATTGTTAAGGACCTTAAACTTTTCTGTTAAAATCATAATCTCATTTTAAAGATCTTGGAACAGGGGCTTCTTACATTCAACCACTTTCTTGGAACTACCGTATGAAGATTGCACTTGGTGCTGCTAAGGGTCTAGCATTCCTTCACAGTGATGAAGCAAAAGTCATTTATCGTGACTTCAAAGCTTCTAATATCCTGTTGGATTCCGTATGTTAAAAAAATTTCAATTCTTCTAATTTTAAGGCATCTAGAGAATTCAGTTGGACATGTTCTAACCCACTTTTCATTGTAAATGGCAGAAATTTAATGCAAAACTCTCAGATTTTGGGTTGGCCAAGGATGGTCCAACAGGTGAAAAAAGCCATGTCTCTACAAGGGTCATGGGAACCTATGGGTATGCAGCTCCCGAGTATATGGCCACAGGTACCTTAAACTTTACAGATTTTTGTTCATGTTTGCATATTGTTTAACTTTATAAGCTTGAAGTATTGCCATAAGGTTTATCTATTGTCCTCGCATAGCTGTGCCAGACACAATTACTTCATCACTTGCTTCTTGTTTTCTTCACTGATCCAGGCCTCTATTTTATAAATAGGATAGCTAATGGCATATTCATTAACAGTGACGTATTTTTAAATTATAAAGCACCAATAGGTGTTTACCTCTCACTTCTTTTCACACTTAACAAAGACTCTTAGTTTGGATTTTCTGTTTATTGTGCTGGGTAATTTTCTACCTGTAGTCCTTAAATTAGATCACAGACCACCTTTCAACATAATTTTGAGATTCATTCCCTCACCTTCCATAAATTTTCAAGAGATGGTACCTTCGAATTTTTGGGTAAATAAAAACTTTATGTCCACAAACTGTCTGCATTAAGCACACCCTTTCTCGAGCTTTCTGCAATCAATTTTAAGTCCCGACTCCAACTATCTGCAAAATTTTCTAAATTGTTATTTGACCTGCAATTGTATTTGTGTTTTTTTATACATGCTTGATGCTTCTGATGCGAATACATGAAAAATGGAAAGATAATATTATTTTCCATCAAACTTCTGGCTTCCCAAAAAAACTTGACCAGATTTGGTTAGTATACCTGTGGCATTTGAGGAAGTTGTAGTGAAACTAGTCTTCTCAGGTTATTCTGTTTGTGACTTCAAGTACAATTTGGGTACTATTAAGTCCCAAGTTACTCACTCTTAACTCTATTTGAAGCTTTGTAACTCAATTTCTCCATTCCAACTTCACAGATCTCTATTTTTCACTTTCATGCACATGTATGTAATGCTTCAAACTTAGCCTTGTATCTTGTACCCGCTGTATGGACTATAGAGCTCTTGGTGAATGCTTCAGTTTACTCTGTAACTTTCTATATTGGGATTTGACACAGTTCATTCTATTCTCATGAAGGTCATTTAACTACCAAAAGCGACGTTTACAGTTTTGGGGTTGTGCTCCTAGAAATGATATCTGGTAAACGAGTAATGGACAACAACAGGCCACCAGGGGAACAAAATTTAGTTGAGTGGGCCAAGCGTTACCTTACCAGCAAACGAAAAGTTCTCCATGTTTTTGATGCTCGTATTGAAGGCCAGTATTCATTTGGTATAGCACTGAAAGTAGCCAACCTTGCAATTCAATGTTTATCAGTAGAACCCAGGTTCAGGCCAAACATGGATAAGGTCGTAAGAATATTGGAGCAACTTCAGGACTCCAATGACGTTGATGGTTCTGGAAATGAAATCAGCCCCACTAGCAATTCAAGCAATGGTCCGAAGCATCACAGCCAACCTTGCAATTCAAGTGTAAATGAAGCTTCTAATGAGACAGCTGCTTCTTCTCCTGGGCCATCCGCTCCTCACCTTCAAACATAAAAGAAGAAAAAACATTCCACACATATATATAATGCTATAGCCTTAACCTATACTACATTTATTCATTCAAAGGAAAGAAAAGGAGAGGGGGGGGGGGGGGTGGTTATTTGGATGAATACCATATCTTGTGCTCAGAGTATGTATACCACTGTTGATTATTGTACAGTTTTTGTTTAGTTAATGATATTAGAACAACATTTCTTTGACTCATTTTCTTGTTGTGCCTGAAACATGGTAAACATGAGGAAAGCCTTGGGGCCATTTACATGATTTTGCACCTTTTTTCTAACTGCATATGCAACATAGAAATTTGTAAGCAAGAAAATTGTTGGATTGCATAATTGATAGTACCCTTTGGGTATGGTGTTATGCAGTAACATGTCCTAAAGTTATATAGGAGTATTAATTATGATGTGGCATTTTTTTTATAAGTCATATAATTATAGCAACTAGCAAGAAAGGATGGATGGAAATATCATTCCATATGAGGAAACTTAGATTAAGCTTTTCATAAACAATCAAAACTTAGATTAAGCTTTTACACACACACACACAAATAATTAGATTTAATAAATAAATTTAAATTATATAATTATAATATTGTTTCATATAAATGGAAAGGTGTTATTAAAAAGACTTTTTAAAATATATATATATACACACACTAATCAATTGACTTTTTTTTTTTTTTTTTGAAAATTAATCAATTGACTAATTTGAACATATCCAATAATATTAATAAAAAAATGCACACCCCTATTCCATGGGAACACTTTTAACGTGTTACATTAATTGTGCTTTTGGATACTAATTATTTTACTGAAAACAATAAAAAAAATATTTTTTGGTTACTATTCATTAATGAATTTACTGTGCATTTGCTTTGATGCAATGTTCATGTCTCTTGAACAGTGCACCGGTGCTGGACTTAAAAAAAAAAAAGGCCAAAAACGCAGACGTGAACATGTTGGATGTAGACGCAGCCTACCCAAATGGAGCTTAAGTTTAAATTATTATATAAGATTATAATTGTAACACTTTTTTTTCTTTCCAAATATAAGTATAATGCCTATATTATTGAAACTCAAATTTTAAGGTATTATTGTGAATATTTATCAATTTTATTGCTTTTTAAGGCTCAATTAGTCTGAAATTGACCAAAATGGACCAAATGAAATGAAATGGACCGAATTTGACAAAAGTGTATTGAAATGGACCAAATTAGACTGAAATTGACCGAATAGACTAAAGTTGACGGAAGTGGATTGAAATAGACTGAAGTGGACTGTACCAAACCGAAGTTGACCAAATTAAATCGAAGTGAACCTAATGGACTAAAGTTGACGGAGGTGGACTAAACTGGACCGAAATTGACCAAAGTGGACTAAAATATTACACTGATATGACTTAACAAGAGCTTAGTGACAATAAATATTACGTTTTAACTTTTAAAAATCATACAAAATATAGTTGAGATGAGTGAATGGTGAATTAACATAGTTGAGTTCAAACCAATAGATAAACTTTCGGGTTAAGTAGTGTTCGTATATATTATATCATATAGAATATCAAAAAAAAAAAAATGTTATATCACATATGCATCCAAGTTTAGGTATTTAGTTTATCTGTACTAATATTTAAGGGGCTTCACCTATTTGGATTGGACATTTTTTTGGTTCCAAAATATCCTTACAGACTAAATTTAAGTAGAGATAAAGCTTGATAATAACATAGTAAAAATACATCTTTAACTCCCACGTGTAACCTTGCCTACAAAATAGGCAATCTTTAATTCCCACGTTTAACTCCAGTTGATTTTCAAACTAAGCATTACTCCACGTTTTCACTTTTTTTTTTTTTTCCTTTATCAAGACTTAACTCAATTTTTTTATGCATTAAAAAGAAAAACTTAATTTTTTTTTGGGAATACCCTGGTTCCCTTGCTCCTTAATATACTGCCTACAAAATAGGACAACTGTCACATTATTTTTTATATTTTTTATTTTAATATAGAAACAACTGTCACATTAGTTACTCAACTTACTCAATTTATTTCTTCCTCAATTCCTCTCTCAGTTCCATATTCTTTTTCTCTACACTATCATCATCATCTTTTCTAAATTCAAAATCCAAAAAAGAGAAAACTTTACTTACAAAAACAAAAGTGCAGTTCTAATTGTTCCGGTTCAACAAGTATGTCAATGTACATTACTCTTTTCTATTTTATTTTTATAAAGAAATCATCCGCCTTCTAACTATTTGGACTTTGAGTCTTCTTCATTTCTTTATTTTCTTATGATTATCATTTTTTTAATATGTCTTTGTGGGTTAAACCTTACTCATTACTTTTCTTTGATTACAATAGCACGGTACTTATCTTTGATTACTATTACAGTAGAACATAGACTGAATTTACAACACAAATTGTGCAATTTGAATAAGTATCAAATTGTGTAAAAGAAACACAAAAAAAATACTTTTACCCAAAAATGTAGTAATTCTAAATTATAATTGTTGCAAATTATTAAACCTTTACCAAAAAAAAGAAAAAGAAGTCTGTGATCATCCAAGTACTTGATAATGGGCCGGACTTTTTTCGAACTTAAAAAATCTCAATATTGAGGCCCAGTCTAAAAATAATAATAGGAACTCGAGCCCAATACCTATCAAATTCTCAATATATATATACAGTTGGGAAGGCGGTTTCAACTTTCAAGTTCCAACTCCGCTTCACAATTCACATCACAATTCCATCATACAAAGCAATCGCTCTCTATAACCCTAGGTATCAACATCTCTTTTTTCTTCATTGCTAATGGTTTTGAATTTGATTCGCAAACACCACACCGTTATACACGTTACATGTTTGATAAAATGCCGTATATAATTTGTGCCTACTAAGCTTATACATTCTCAAATGGACTAGAGCTTTGATAATACAGCCTCAATTTGCTGGGTTCAGTACATGAATGTTATCATATAGAATAAAGCCTTTAGATACTATCAAATACCAAATCCAAAAACCCAACTCAATGCTGCCAAAATGTAATTCTGTAGGGAAACTGTATGTTGGGTTGGTTATAGTTTGTGCTTTACATGTTTGTTATAGCAATATAGCTTTTAATACTATCATGTTGGTTCAATTTTTATATGCATAGAGTTTGATACTAATTTAGTGGTTGGTGAATGTGAAGACAATTGGGGTTTGCTAGATTTTGTATTTTATATGTTTGTTGAAATTCTTGAATGAGATTAGGGAAGAGGGTATTCTTGTTAATTGTTTGCATTGTTATTAGGCTATTTAGTTTGTAATGTACGTGTTTTGGTACGTAGATCTTGTTATGATCATTGACTGATGAGGTTATTATCATTGGAAAAAGGAGACAATGGAACCGAGGCCATCTGTGGACCCGTTTGAGGTGGCATTTAAGGATGTAGAAGAATTGCCACCTGATTCCCCTACTGCTGATTCTTTGGACATTGAAAGTCATATCCAGACTCCCGCTAATGTGTTAACACCGCCAGCCGTGATAGCGTCTGCTGGGACTAATGCATCCACTGGCAACAATGAAGATGAGGATGAGGATGAAGAGGATGATAATGTGGATGTCAACATCAGAAATATTTCGTATAAGAGTGACCCTGACAAAGCTGCCAGGACACAGTATGTAGAAGATTATTTGAGTTCTTTCTGCTATGTTTTGCAGACATATACGGGAATGTTACATTTTACTATGATAAAAGAAACCAAATAAGCTTGTCCTAATTGCAAGTTAAATAATTGTAAGAAATGGAATGTACTGGATGGAGGATCACCCTCCATGCCTTTCTGATATACTTGCATCTGATGTCCTAACTGCATAGTTACTCATTATCTAATAAAATCTACACTATTATTTTCTTTTAAAAAAAGAGGGATTTTTTTTCCCAACTTTTCAGAAGTTATAGTTGATGTAAAACCAATTTAATGCAAATCAAAATATAATAGATGGTTTAACTTTATGGAGAACTGATAGAGATCTTGCTTTTTTGCGTTTATTATGGAGAATTACAACTACATCTTGCTCTGTACTTTTCAGGGCTATCCTCTCACGGTTCACAGAGGAACAGATGGAGAGGTATGAGTTCTTTCGGAGGTCTCGATTTAAAAAATCCGACATGAGAAAGGTATGCTTTTTGCCTTGTTCTATATATTTGCTGTGAATTTTCCTTCACTTTTCCCTTGTATTCTGTCCCTTGTAGTTGGGTCTTTGTAAGGCTTGGTCAAGTTGAGTTATTGACCACCCAAAATACCTTTTTACTTTTGCCTAAAAATTTATTGGTTCCTCCACTTATGTGATCTGAGTCTTGGTATGTTGAGGAGCCAGCCACCTATAATGAAACACTTCCATTGGACTGAGTGTTGCCAATGAACATGTTCCATGAATGTGTGAGGGAAAAAAGAAAATGTAGAATAACATAGTCTGGAGACAATAATTTGGAGAAAGACCTTTTAGGCTTGTTGACCTCTTAGTGGGCATTTTTATGCAGCTTTCTTGAAGTGCAGCAATAGAACTGGTAGGTGATTAATTAGTGCAATTAAAGTTTTCCCTAATTTTTTGTTTTTTCCTCTCATATGGTGAAAGTGTAGTTGTTACTGAGCATCACTGGAATGCGGGCAGTTTCCGAGCCAATGATAGTTGCAGTGTCAGCGACAGCAAAAATGTTTGTTGGTGATATTGTTGAGACTGGTATGCATATATTATACAAATTTCAAAACTTAAATTGGCATGTATTTTCCAAAATACAAGTGATCCCCTTTGGCAGTGGTAGACCTAGCAACAGCCTTTGGGGGCTATTGATGCTTTCTCTATCACGTTCCCCCAGAATCACATGTAAAGCTAGTGCACGTCTTAGTCTTATATAACCATATTTTCAGATACTTAAAATTCGTTCAGTCTTCTATGTATCCTCTGTTGATGCATTTCTGTTTACAGCTAGAGTGGTTATGACTGACTGGAAGGATTCTGGGCCTATTCGGCCTTGCCACATTAGGGAAGCATATAGAAGACTAAAGCTTGAAGGCAAAGTACCAAGGAGATCAGTGCCAAGGCTCTTCTAGTGGATGGGGTGAGATACACAGCTTTTGCGCCTGATTGCTCAGGTTTTTAAATTAAGGATAATGATCTTTCATTTTGTAGTTATAATTCTCTCTCATCCTCTGTATGTTAGGTCGTAATTTTTTCTTTTTATAACCCTAGCCAATAGAGTGGTCTTTTACCTTGCCCTTAAATATTTGTAAAGGGGGACTTGAGGGCTCAATCTCTTAATTTTTCCCGATTGAGGGACAGCTGAATATTTCTAAGCCACATTGCTAGTTTTAGTTGGATTGCTAGGCCAAATGGCCACTGGTTGGTGGATAGATTTTTGTGAAGGCATATTAGCTTGAAGTTTTGGTAAAATACATTTATTTTTTCATATCAAGACATAGATGACAGCTGAGGTTGGACTGTGATGGATATTGGAGGTGGAAATTGCAGCTTAGGTTTCTACGTTGTGCTGGTTATGGCAAAAGACAGAAAGCAAATGCATAACTGTTCAGTGAGAAAAGCAAATCTACAACTGATGCTAGGATATGAATAAAGGTGGTAAATAATGAACCAAATGCATTGAGAACTGCTAGAGTTTCTATTCCTGATAAAAATTATAGATTAATTCACCTTAAAAGAAACCTTATATAAGTATATTTTGGGTGATTTTGAGTCTGTAATCCTCATTTGCATACTCGTTGATTCATTTCACTGTTTTCAATTTTACACCATGTGTATTAAATTCATTTACTTGTTTGGTAAAAAGCTTTTTTTTTTTTTTTGTATGGATAATTTGATATATTAATCCTCTATTCTTTTCTCTATTCATTTTTCATTTTATTTGGATCTTTTTCAAAATTTTCTTATCTATGCTTTCTTTTGCCTTATTTTCAGATCAGGTTGCAGTCTCACGGTTGGATACACATCAATATATAAAGCAAAGGCCAGGATTTTTTGTTTTTGTTTTTTGATAAGTACAAAGGCCAGGATTTTTAGCCTTTGTGCTTGGGAACACCTCCTTTTCCAGTACATACTACATACCAGTGTAGAAAGTTAAAAATACAGCTGAAGTCTAATATAGTGTGACGAGCAATGACTGACAATTAAGATTTCTGTCACTAGACTCACTACTCACTATTAAACAAAAAATTGCAAGTCTCAAATGTTGCCCTTTTATTGTCAGTTTGTCACAAATATATCCAGGCTCATCATGAACAGTTTTGTACACTTCCCTTTCATACATTGAAAGCAGTTGGTGTGATTATGTCATACAAGCTGACTCCATGATGCATTCCTCAATTGGCCTTGGGTTTACAAGAATTGATTTATGTTACTATTATCATTAATGCTGATTAAGGAGGAGAGCATAAAGTTTACAAATGTAATCCCAAGCCATCCTTAAAATGATCTGATTGACTAATGCTTAGGTTGCTTGTCTATGTGTAATGCTTTTCAATAGGCAAGAATTAACGTTAACTTATTTTAAGAACCATTGTCACAACTGTGCTACAACTTGTCAACTCTAATAAAAACAAACGGTAAGCTCTTTGCTCTATTTGCTTGCAATGCTCTACCTATCAAACATGGCAACTTGTGAGTGGGGGAATTTTGAACCCACATGGACCAACCATTTTTTTTTTCATCACTCATAACTTGCTACGTAGGTGAGGCGAGTTGTGACCAAAGTTGTGAAAATTTTTTTAGTAGTAGACTTATTCTTTAAGAACCACTGTGCTATTCATCTAAAAAAAGAAAAGAAAAAAGAACTAGTTGGCTGTTTTTTGCTGTATTTTTCATTGAAATGCTCTAATAAAATAGTTCCATAATATCATTCTCTCATGAGAAAGTACATCGTACATCAAATATAAGCATCTTTTTAGAGTGTATGAGATTCATACTTTTTCCCACCCCAAAGTGATGACGGGCACCCCTAACCCGATTTTCAACCCCTTTCTGTTGCCATCCCCCCATATAAGATAATTTTTTTTTCCAGAAGAAGAGGATGGTTTTCCCATTTTATACCCACGGTCGATTACTACATTACATACCAATAGTGAAAGTCGTTTACTTGCCATCTAGACCAAAAACGCAAGTCGTCCAAAACAGATGGAGGGTTATTATCGTATTTTGCAACCAAAAGGCTGAGGTTTAAGCGATTGCCTTTGCTTGCTTGCTTGGGGTTCTGCTCTGCTCTTCTTCACACTTCAGAGAGAGAGTGATGATTGCCACTTCAATGGCGCTAATTCAGCACGTGTGCTCCGCCCCTCTCGCACGTGCGGCGCGACCTCGCTTCCTTGCTGCTGTTATATCCTCCCGCAACCTCTCTATAAGGTCTTCTTCTTCTTCTTCCGCACGTGCCTCCCAAGCTGACTCGCACGTGCTCCTCGGCATGTCCGAGCAGGAGCTCCTACAGGTCGCCCTCGACTTCGGTCAGGTAATCAGAAAAAAGCAAAACACTTATCCTCTCCTACGTTTGGTTCCCGAGAAATTTAAAATCAAAACTGAATAACATTTTGAATAACTGGGCATAGTTGAGCAATTAGGCTTATTAGTTCTTAGTTTTTTTGTGACGATTTTTTAATATTTTAAAAAAAATTTTGGAATTATGTTTTAGCAAAGCTTTAGAGGGAAGCAACTCCATCATCTAATTTACAAGAGAAAGGTCAAAGAAATTCAAGATTTCAGTCAATGTGAGAAAACTCTCTCTTTCCTTTCTTTTGACCCAATTGTTCTTTCATGTATTGTATTGTTGTAGCCTCTCTCTTTGTTATGTTTTTCCAAAAAAATGATTGTGTGACTTGTACTGGACTTTTTTTTTGTGCTGTTTTCATGGTTTACAGTGCCTCAAGCATTCAGGAATGATCTTGAAGAAGCTGGATGGAAAGTCGGGCGGTCGCCCATTCATAACACGGTAACTGCACTTGATGGCACTATTAAGGTAAGAAGAATATGATTAGATTATTTTACTAATTGTAATTTGTTAAACGGTACTTTTGGATTTTCCAAGACTATGCACGTGTACTTTTAGTCACATGATCTATTTAATTGTAATGTGACTTGTTTAAATTTAATAACTCATGTGATTTAAGACACGTAGATGGTGTTATGAACTGCCGTGTAATCGGTTGGAGGAGATATCTCCAGCTTGGTTTGGTGGAAAACTTTTTCCTTTGGATATTATCATAAATTTTTGGTTATCAAGTGAATATATGGTTTCACATTTTGATTTGGAAGTTATCTCTGTTCTCTCATTTAATTCTACTTGCCACTCATCATGCAGTTATTGATTAAGTTGGAGGATAATAGGTTGATTGAAACTGTGGGCATACCAGTTGAAGATAGCAAAGGTTCAGTGAGACTTACTGCGTGCGTATCATCACAGGTGATTTTCTGACCTCTGAATCAATCAGTGCCAACTTTTGTACCCTTTCCTAGGAGTGTTCTTTTCTTGATTCAAGGAACTGTTTTCATGCACAACAGTTATGAAAATATATATTGTAGTGTACTTCTTTTATTGACTTGTTTTTTATGTGCCCTTATTTTGGATATTCAGGTTGGCTGCCCACTGCGTTGCTCATTTTGTGCCACTGGAAAAGGTGGATTTTCAAGGAACCTTAAGAGGCATGAAATTGTTGAGCAGGTAACTCTTATGTCTTTTCCATGTCCACTCTTCAAAGTCCACTGTGTGGTAGGGTGGTGGGGTCTTTGAATGTTTTATTGTTTATGCAATTCTGAAAAACGAAGTGGCCAAAGTAGAATAGAGGTATTTCATTTTGAAGAATGACAAAAAAAAAAGGAAATAAAAAGCCTATAATTTTCATAATATGCTGAAAAAATTAATTTACTCAAAGCAAGCTTGGCTTTGTATACAATGAACAAGTAAATACATTTGTGTACACAGGTATTAGCTATTGAGGAGCTCTTCAAGCATAGGGTGACAAATGTGGTGTTCATGGGAATGGGTGAGCCGATGTTGAACCTAAAGTCGGTACTTGAAGCACACCAGTGCTTGAATAAGGTGAATTTACAACTGTTTCATGCATATTATCTAATTGCTTCATTACCAATGTTTGTTGTGTGGATAACCTTCAATAACTTGTTTATTTTAGTTTTTTACTTACATAATTGCAAGAGGTTTTTCCACTAACATATTATACATTCTTTGTGATTTACTTACTCCGTCCTTTATTGTTGGTTTTTTTTGGGATTATTGCAAAATATGATCCATTTTGAAAAGTCAATAAACACAATATTAATAACTATCTTAATTTACCCTTTACTTTATTGAAAAGTCAATACTCCTTTTTTTCACTTTTTTTATACTTCACTGAGTTTAAACTATGGAGGGCAATTTGAAAAATTCTACCTGTTCTTAGAAAGATAATTCATTAAATGATGTTCCTTAAAAAATTGAGTTTTCTAAATGGGACTAACAATATGGGACAAAGAGAGTATTTGAATTCCATTTTCCTATAAGTTTTGAGTATCATATCAATTTTGGTGGGTCTTTCTTGTTTGTAAGGATGTGCAAATTGGGCAAAGAATGATCACAATATCCACGGTGGGGGTTCCAAACACAATAAGAAAGCTGGCTTCTCACAAACTTCAGTCAACATTGGCCGTCAGGTATGTCATCTATAATAGGAAGTCAAGAATTTTTGTGTCTTAATACCATGTACCATTTACTGATGTTGTTTGTTTGTGAGTAATTGGCCATTTTTGTTGAACTGTATGTGTTTAATTGATAGAATTGGCTTGGTATTCAGAATCTTGTTGCTGCAATATGCTGTTTCTGGCCCATATGTACAGTTTGAGAGTATATCTGTTCCACACTGCAATTCACATATTTTGTTCAAGGGGTTTCAGATCGTTGGTCAGGCTAATGTAGAGTGGGAGAAATATGGTGGACTGCCTTTTGTTCCATATCAGAAAAGATTTGACCCTTAATCTTTTGTAGTAGGCTAATAGCAAATCTACCTGCAAAGTTTACTAAAATCCAGAATTTGAGCAGCGCATATCATTCAAAATTTCATAAACACATTATCAAAATTGTGACTTACTACGTTTTAAGCCTTTTGTCCTTCAACCAGAAATATCCACCCCTGAAATTTTGACTGTAGAATAAATTGACCCCAGTAAAAGCTGATGGGAGGTAATGAATTCTGCCTGCCACTATGCCTTATGATTTAATGTCCATAATCCAAACTTCTGAATCAGCACATATCCTTTCTTTTCTTCTTGTTCTTCTTCCTTTTTAACCCCAATAAAATAATGTCTTTGAGTATTGACTGTAAATCAAACGTTGCACTGCTTCCCCAATTTCTGCAATCTCTAGGGTCTATTTTTTGGTCTATCCTACAATTAATTGGAAAAGTGTGTGGAGGTCAAAAGTCCCAACAAAGGTTGCTTTTTTCCTTTGGACAGCAGCAATTCTGACCATTTCTAATTTACTGAAACGGAGGATCCTAATTATTGATTAGTGTTGTATGTACAAATCAGTGGGAGAAATTGTAAATCATTTGCTTCTTCACTGCCCTATTGCTTATGAGTTATGGAGCATGATTTTCACATTATTTGGGATCAAGTGGGTTATGCCTGAGGGTGTTGAAGATCACCTCAATAGCTGGAACTAAAGGTTGGGTGGACCCAAAAATCACACGATCTGGAGTGCGATCCCATTTTCTGATAATGTTTATTACTTATCCAAAAAAAAAAAAAAAAAAAAAATTTACTTACGAAGAAGACCTTTATATCTAATACATGTCTGATGCCAATATGTTATTTTCATTATTTTATGCAATTGCAACTTTATTTTCTTGTTAATTTTCTTGTCTTCTTTTGCATCAGCCTACATGCTCCTAACCAAAAACTTAGGGAAGCAATTGTGCCAAGTGCTAAATCCTACCCTCTGGATGCTATCATGAAAGATTGCAAGGATTACTTCCTTGAGACTAGTCGACGGGTTTCCTTTGAGTATGCACTGTTAGGTACCAATGTTTCCCTTAAGAACTACTAATTTTGTTCTATTTATTTTATAAGTACAATTCACTTTAGAACTTTTGTATCCCCATCCCTCCCCCTTCACACATGCTTGAATAACATGAATATTGATGTAAATGACATTTTTCTCAGTATTAGTGTTACTTTTGGCCAGCTGGAGTCAATGACAAAACAGAGCATGCAGTAGAACTTGCAGAGCTTCTCCACCAGTGGGGGCGTAGTTATCATGTGAACTTGATACCTTTCAATCCAATAGAAGGCTCTGATTATCAGCGGCCACACAGGAAAGCTGTAATGTTGATCCTATGTTATTATGCCCTCATTTTCAACAAGAGTATGCCTCATCACTTGATTTTATTCGTTCTTTAGTAATAGATATATGGATTTTATTTCATTTGGCAGGTGATGGCATTTGCAGCTGCTTTAGAATCACGTAAAATAACAGTTAGCACACGGCAAACAAGGGGCCTGGATGCTAGTGCTGCTTGTGGTCAGCTAAGAAACAAATTCCAGAAGAGTCCTTTGCTCTTGGACTCCGAAGACCTGCAATCTCAACCAGATATTGCAGTTGCATGTTAATCCCACATTGTTTCTTTGCCGTTTGTTCCTCTCCCTTTTTGCTGTATACCGTACACTTTCATGTTCTCTTCCCTCAATCTGTATGAAGCTTGATGAAAGTGGTGATTCATGTGGCAAGAAGGCTAGTTGGGATCTTTCCCTCTCCTAATTGTGGGAAAAATGTATGTTGTTTCGCACGATGATGAGTCAGCTGCAGAATTCAAAATCTTCCATACGTAACAATGAGATGTTGTGGGAAAACTATGTGTGGATGGCTGCAAAGTCACAAGTAGACTAATGACCCCTCTTCTCAGAGAATCAGTGTCATGTATTGCCTGTTAGGCTAGTTTCTTTCCTATGTAACTTGCATTTATAGTTTTGAGTGATGCTCCACTTTATTCCGCACTGGAGGCAGGGCCATAGAATTCAAAAATTACTTTAAATGGGCATAGTGAGATAGGCATTTTACCTTGTAGATGTAAATTTTATTGATGTGGCAACTAGCAAATTTTTTATCACACCGTACTCTCTTGGTTCAAAGAACTTCCTTACCAAGCAATGTGAAATTTTTGTTTTGATTCACCACTGTTAGTATAAATTATGTTTTTATATAAATTTAACGATACAAAATGAATTAAGTTTTGAGGATTTTGTTCTACCATAAACACTAGTGTGATGTTGTGAATTTGAATAATATTTTACATCTAATTATTTTAAACCCATATATTTAGAACCCTCAAATGAGTCAAATTATTCATAAATTTAATCAATGAAAAAAAAAGAGAAAGATTTTCTCATAGTTTAATTAAGTCATTTAAACTAAAAACTAAAATCTAAAACCCTCATTTTAAATACTTCTATCCAAAATGAATCATGGGAAAGATTCTTCTCATCTAGTGTGTTTGGACGATAGATATTGCATGAAACTAGGCCAAAATGGCACAATAACATTGTTTACCGAAATATATATCAATTTACCACTATTTTAGAAATATGTATGGATTTACCGGTTTTTGGGTATTTGAGTTTGGGGAATTCAAGTTTTCCATGATAATTGAGTTCCATAAAAAAATTTATAGCAAATTTGAAGGCTATTTTTTCAAAGAACTCGAGTACCATAGAAAACTTGAGTTTCCCAAACTTGAGTATTCAAAAAGTAGTAGATTCCTACATTTTTTTAAAATAGTGGTAGATTGACATATATTTTGATAAACAGTAGTATTTGGCCATTTTGGCCCATGAAACTAATCTCTAAACCTTATTGTTTAGGAGGTGTAATTCAAAAAAACAGTTTTTTGTTATATAAGGAAGAAGGGGAGTTAAAAAAGAAAGAAAGGGAACTCAAGCCCAGCCCACTACGTTTGTCACCCAAAATGGGGCCTCACTTTTGTACTAATAAAAATCGGGGCAACCCGGCCCACGAATCAATCCCACTCCCAGTCCTAGGGCTTAAAATCTAAACACGGTTTCGTGGAAAATTCCTAAACCTGGCTCTACAAAAGTAAAGAATAGAATTTTGACGAGAGTAGCTGCGACACGGTTTCACTCTCATTCTTCAGATTTGATTTCAGAATCTGAGATCTAACTTCAAGCTCAGCTTCTCTTCCTTCTTCAAAGCTCTTCTTTCACAGGTAATTAATCAATCTATCTACTTTTTCCCTTTTGATTTATCAATAAGCCCTCCGTTTGGTTGCCGAGAAAATCATAAAAAAGAAAAACTAGGGATCTTTATCAATAAGGAGTTTTCTATCGGCCCAGAAATTTTAGGAAAAGAAAAATGAAGTTTCGATCTTTGGTTCTGTTTTATAGGTTTTGATTTTCAAAGTATGATTGTCAATTTTGTAAATTAGGTTCTTGGTTGATTAAAGGTTTTATTTTTCTTAGCAACCAAGCAAGGAATCTAGTTTTCTTTCTTGGGTAAAAGCACGTGACTTGAAATTTACGTTCTGGGGTTTCAAGAGTTCAGATTGGCCATATGTACATTATAGCTTAAATGTCATTATGTTAATTGCTTAATGTTATTTTTATTATCTTACATGTAATGGGTTTAGGAAATAGTTTTCTTTTTTTTGTTTTTGTTTAGTAGGTTCACATAGATTATGATTGTGTGTTGTTAGGAAGCATAATGAGGAGGTACAGTCCACCATACTATAGTCCTCCAAGGAGAGGATATGGCGGCCGAGGGAGAAGCCCTCCTAGAAGGGGATACGGTGGTGGTGGTGGTGGTGGTGGTGGCGGTGGCGGTTATGGTAGACGCAAGGAACAGAATGGAAGCCTTTTGGTCCGCAATATTCCACTGGATTGCCGGTAATTTTTTGTGGGTAGTTGTTTATTTTTGTTTTGGAGGTGAAAGATCCCTCCCTTGGTGTGTCAAAACAAGTTGGTTATTTTATTGTTTGCTTCTTTTTGCAGGCCAGAAGAACTTCGAGTTCCATTTGAGAGATTTGGAGCTGTCAGGGACGTGTATATTCCCAAGGACTATTACACAGGGTGAGTTTTTTACCAGTAGATTATATGCCCTTTTTTTTTTGGTTCAATACGACAGTGGTGTGTGATGATGGAAATATGTTGAGCAAGTTTTGGGAATTGAGCTCTGAACGCTTGCACTTGAATCAAGGTTGAGCTTCAGTAGAGCTGAATTTGTGATTTCCAAGCATAGTTCACCTGTATTCAGTCATGTTTGCTAGCTTGGTTGAGCTTGTTGGTTTTAAACTAGTATAATGTTAGATTTCGCATGACAATCCAACATCCCTAACTTTACAATGCAAGTAAGTAATGATCATAACATACTTCTGAAGCTCTTCTTTCCTTCTTTGTCCTCCCCTACCTTCATATTACTGATCAACTTAGTTTATGATTTTTTTTAAATGCTTAAGAGGTTATTAAACTGCTGAGGTTGACTTGCCTAATTGAGCCAAGCCAAAGCATGTGCCATAAGGTTGGCAAGCTGAATAGTCTGCGTGAAAAGAAGCATGAATTTGGTAAACGAGTTCTTGTGATGGTGATGGAAATTAGGTGTCTTTGCAAGCAAACTTATTAGGATTGATAAATATAGATATAAATTGCTAATATTTGAGACTCCATTTCATTGTTATCTTTTTGGCACCTTTGGTCAAAGTATACAAGTAGGGGGTGCAAAAGCTGTCTATTGAGTTACATTCTACACTATTTATGAAAATTTCTATTTTTCCTTTCCATAGTGAATTAAAAATTTGAACTGGCTTGTCAGGGGGTATGTTGGTTTGAACTTTGAAGTTAAAACAAAGCCCAAGCCCCACTTTTGATGAAGACCTGTTTATCATTGCCTAACTTGTCGGTCCCCCAAGAGTTTTAAGAGTAATCTTCAATTGAAGAATGTTGCTTTATGAAGAGAAATTATTTAATTACACAATCAATAGTGGTTTGATGAGGAAGAAGATTGATTCTTGACCAATTGAAGACAACATGAGATGATTTTTAAGTTTGTGGGAACGTTGATTTCAAGTGCATCTATAATTACAAGAATGTGAAGAATTTTCAAGTCACATGCCTCTTTTGAAGTTGGCTTTCATACTTGACTGTAAAGAAAAGTGCAGCCATTAAGCTTGGATTTAGCTGCTTTAAGTAAATTCAGCATGCACTTATCTGGAAGTGCTTGGAGCTGATAATTTAGATGTGTAAAGAAGGTATACTAAATAGACATTGTTGTGCTACTTACTATACTAAGTGTCAGGTCTGTGACCTCGTACAATCAGTGCTTTTGGTGAAATTTAATTGTTCATCAACTGAAGCTTTGCTGTGACTTCTTTCTAGGGAACCTCGAGGATTTGCATTTGTGCAGTTTATGGATGCATATGAGGCCTCAGAGGCTCAATATCATATGAATGGAAAAATTTTTGCTGGGAGAGAGATATCTGTGGTTGTTGCTGCAGAGACAAGGAAAAGGCCAGAAGAGATGCGTCAAAGGACTAGAGTGAGGTAGTATCTCTCTCTCTCTCTACCCCCTTGCCTCTTGGAGTTATATTTCACATTTTATATATTTTGAGATTCCTATGGTTTGTTGTACTTTATACAGAGGACCTTCGGGCTATGGGGGACAACGGTCATCTTATTATGGTATGTAGTTTCTGACAATTTAAATATTTATTTTTTAGTAATCCTGTAACCTGTATAATTCCTATTGCTATATTAGTGTTGTTAAAAGCAACACTTAGGCATGCTTAAAGCTCAAACCTCGAAGCCCAAAGGTCTGAGTGATCTTAACTGTTGTATCATACAAACGCAATTCCTAAGGTGTTATATTACACAAGCAAGGTTTTTTTATTTACATGTCAAAAGATATGAAAAAGGTTAATTATCTATTCTTGTTTATTTTTGTCTTGCCTTTTAGATATATGTTGATTGAACTATATGCCTCATTTGATCAAATTATCATAGGACTGTTGACAGCTAAATGAATTGTTTGGTGAAATTTAATTGAGATTAGATTGAAGTTAGGAAGCTGGAAGTTATATAATTTATTTGATTTGGAGTCATTTTTTGGTTTCTATTAATTAGCATGGCTTTGCATTTTTTGTTTTCATGTCCATTATTTTGACTACTCCTGTTTAAAGTAATCAGTACTCTCCTTTTGACTCTGATATCCTTAGGACGTTCTCGGTCTCGTTCATTATCCCGTTCACGCTCTCCCCCCCGCTATCCTTCTGGTTCTAGAGGCCGATACCGCTCTAGGTAAAATTGCAACTTTACAAATGCCATAATTATTATTTATCAATGTCCACTTGACTGGTTAACATGTTTTCAAACTAAAATTATAATTGTCAGGTCCTACTCTCCTGCTCCTAGACGGAGGGGTGACTACTCAGTTTCCCCAAGTAGAAGGCATGCAGACCATCCGCGGTCACCAAGAGGTCCTCCAAGAGAGCGAGATGCTGATCATCGCAGGTCTTATTCTCCAGGTTATGCCAATGCTGCTGATCAAAATGAAAATGGATATCGCGAGTAAGTTTTAGTGTCTTCAAGTGTTTCATCTTTTTAGCTATACCATATTGGTCTAATACAGGAGTTTTGATTTATTTATTTTTGTTTATTAAATTGCTTTGTAATGATGAAGTATCACCAGTAACTTTTGGAGTCTTGTCCCAAAGACTTGTTTTTGTCTCTGCTACTTGCATATGGTGCTTATATCAAATATTTCTTTTTAGGAAACCAACCTATGATGCTGAGGAACCAAGAGGTCATTGGAGGTCATCGCCTGTTAGAGCTTCAAGATCACCCTCTGGTTCTAGGTCTAGGTCTGCCGATGCGTCACCCAGGCGCAGCAGCAGATAATGGAAAGGCAGTATGCATATTGCTAATGGTTGATGCTACATTTGCTGGCTTGTGTGCTACAATAGGAAATAAGCTCTAGAATGTGTTACATGCCGTAGGAATCATAAAACTTGTGTGTTTTGATGTACTCTATATGATGATTCAACTTTGATAATTCTGTGGTTTAGAGATTTTTTTTTAAAAAAATTTCAACTTTACTGTTATGAGGTGAGTTATTATTAGGTGTTATTGGCTGGGTCAAGAGCTAATAATATAAGTTAAACTGATCTTTTTGGCTCAAGGCCTGCCAAACAATCACTGTTTTGTCATTTGTGGCTTCACCTCCCAAACTAGTACTAGTGGTGGTGTAAATCGAAATAAATTGACATTGGAATTACAAAATGCTAACTTATTAGAGCTAAGTTGATTTTCAGGGATGCTGGTATATAATGCAATTGCCGTGACATGTACCCTGCGGTTCATCCAGATATGTAACTGAAAAAACAATTTTAAATGAAACCATTATGGTGTGAAGCGGATTAATTGGGTTAGTGTCAACATTCAGTCACATCTAACAAGTGATTAGCACTACCAAATGTTAGTCGTCTATGGATGTGAAGAAAACGTTAGTAATAGATTAGTCTACGTCATAAAATTCAAAGTCGATCAAAGTTTCAAACACAAATGATTTACACTACCGAAAGTTAGTCGTGTATGGATGTGAAGAAAATGTTTGTAGTTGATTAGTTTACGTCATAAATTCAGTAAGGGTCACGTACAAATTCAAAGTCGATCAAAGTATCAAATACGAGGAATTCAACATAGTTGAGCTCATAAATTCGATTAGGTGATGTACAAAATCAAAGTATCAAACACAAGGAATTCAACAAATTTGAGCTCATGAGGACTCAAATCTTCATGTTGGTCCAGCTAACACAATTATTTCGAGCCACTTATCAATATTATCTCTTCTCAACTGATATTGGAAGTTTTTGGTGTCCACTTTATGGTTTTGAAAATTGGAATGATAGTCTCATTCTTCTTGGTTTTATAGTTTTTGTCATAATAGTTTAGGATTCATTTTCCAATTGAACCGGTCAGTTAAAAACAGTTAAAGCACCCTGTTTTCACTTTTCAGAGCCTGCCCTTCCACATATTTCAAAACTGAGCAAAAGATTTGGCATTGGGTAAAATCTGCTAAAGTGGATGTTGTCAGCCAAAAAAAAGGGTATTCTACAGTGTAATAGACTTGGCTATATGGGTAAATTCCATTGGAGAGTTGTCACATGTCAAGATTAAAGTGTACAATACTACAATCAACTTTTGTTTGTAGAAATGATTCTCAAAAAAAAAAAAAAAAAAAAAAAAACTTTTGTTTGTAGATAAAGTAGCTGTAAGAATACAGAGAGGGTACTCTTCCGTCTGTTGCCTTGTTGGGTAAAGGTCAAATTGGCCTTCCGCATAACTATTGTGTTGTGTAGGTGGCTAGATGTTTTAATACAAATTATTTCTTATTTATCCAAAAAAAAAAGGGAAAAAGATTGCCCGTATATTTGCATTTTATTCAAAATTCAAAATAATCACAATTTCTCAATGCTAAACTCCTTCCGAAATAATTGCAAATTATTCAATATTTGAAACGGTCGCAGCTTAAAAAGAAAAAAAAGAAAAAGAAAAAACCTCCAATCACACAGCATGTGAATGAAAGACCTGCGTGAACTCAGTCATTTGGTGTGGAATAACACTAACATGTACTCAGTGACATACAATTTTAAGGATCAAGATAAGGCGTAAATGTGTAATAGTTATTGCACATTTACACCGTACAATACTTTTTCAATGGTTGTGATAAAAAGTTAAGAAGATTACTTTTACTTTTAGAGTCTATTTGGATACAACTTATTTTGCTGAAAACTGAAAATATTATAACTAAATAATTTTTAAATGTGTAAATAGTATTGTGGGATCTATTTTTAATATATATATTTTTCTAAATAAAATGGTTGTGGGTCCCATGAACAGTGCACAATGTCTCCTGCACAGTGTAACTGCGTGCATGAACAGTGCTGGTTACTGTTCATAAGCCTAAATGCACTGTTCATGTCCCATGAATAATGCAAGAGGTGCTAAAAAAAAAAAAAAAAAAGCAAAAAATGCAAACGCAGCTCAGGGAAATGCAAATCCAAATGCTCACTTAGTACCGGTCATTGGTTTAAAGAGGTTGAAAAAAAAAAAAAAATTAAAAGTTCAAAAGAAGTAAAAAGATGAAAAAATTTGAAACTTTTTGCGAGTAAGTTAGGGGTATTGCATGGTACAATAGCTACCGGCAATATCCCAAATTTAATACTCTTTTCATCTCAAATATTAGTCTTCTATTCCATGCTTAAATGTCTCAAAATGTAGTATTTCTTAAGAAATGTAGTTTTAAAAACTTACACATTTTTTTGTAAAAGATAATGTAGGAATGGTAGGTCCAGAAGGGTGTATTGGGCCAGGGGTCCTGTTCAAGGACATTCAATAGTCTAAGGACAGGTAGACGCTAGTGTGGGAGTTCAAGATAGTGGATGGGCAAATGGGTCTAGTTTTAAGGTCCCAAGAAGTATGTCTGAGTACAAATTTCACCTTGGCTTAACAAGGCAGAGGTCAAAAGGGTTGGTCTGACATCAGGGACAACATTCTGGGCGATTCTGCTAGTAGGGATAAGCGTCAGGAAGGGATAAGGTAAGAAGAAAGTGAGAAATATCTGAGGAAAAGCTACCACCGCATTAAATGCTCTGTAGCTAACTCTCTGACCGCATTTATGTAGAGGTGATACCTGAACAGTGCGATTCAGCCTTACAACGCTCTCTAAGGACTTTAGGAAGGTGCTGATGGGACAAGGAAATGAGTCAGCCATCTGATCTACATGTGGAGGGTTGAGACAAAGCAAAGGAAGGTAATATAAAGATGAGAAATCCCATTACAGAGGGATCATTTGAGGATTTGTAAAGAAAAAACACTGTAGCGTTTAGAATTGTAATTGTAATAAAGTCTAGGAGAACCATATTTATTCAAGGACTATTCTCCTTGGACATTGCCGAGAAAGAATTTCTCTGCTCCACTCTTGTTTCTCCATTGCTTTTCCTTGCTTTCTGACCATCTTTGGCTCATTGTGAGCGTTGACTACTTCATTAGAGCCCAATTTTTAGCTCACTCTCTACAAATTCATTGTATTGGACTCATTGAGCCTTAATCCATTACTTTTTGGGCTTAGGATTTAAAACTTGCCTTTACAGATAATATCTTATATTAAATTAAGTTGAGGTTTTTAAAATATATGTTTTTATTTTTATTAACATATTGGGCTTATGAATAAATTGGAATTCAAGTTTCCAATAGAGAACTTCAGACATATATACACTTACTAGAATTTCTATCTTAACAAAAATAGAAACCTTTCATGAGTTGCCCCTATATATATATATTTTAATTAAAACCCAAACGTGCAGCCAGTTGATGTTTCGTATTAGTCAATTGACTCAATTGGAGGGAAACCCATGAGTTGCCAACGACCAGTCGTTGGTCATTCTAGAATGTTGACCGCCCGTCACTTATGCAACGATTGTGATATCTATGATAATTCCTCGATATAAACCATGCTATAAAGTCCTGTCCTGAGAACTGAAATTTCACAGAGAGAGAGAGAGAGAGAGAGAGAGAGAGAGAGAGAGAGATGGCTATTGGGCTAATGGAGGTGCTGCTTGTGAATGCTAAAGGCCTTGGAGACACTGATTTCTTTGGTATTATTTACGAGAATTTCTCTTTTACTCTTCTCCTATCTATATTTATGTTCCAAACTTCCAAGCTATATATATATATATATATATAGCATCGAAGCATCCATGAAGAAATTCGGGTTTTCCTTCTAATTGATCTCTTTATTTTCTTTTTCACTATATATGCCCATGTCCTTTCTTTTTGTGTGTGAATTTTCTCTATTTTTATTCTTCTTGCTCTTCAAACCAAGAAGATTTATTCATTTAATAAAATTAAAAAAAAAAAACTAAGATGATTTTTATCATACGGTCTGTGTTGGCTGGCTGCAAGACCATGATATAAGTCATCATTTTATTTTAAGCATTGTCATGAACATCCACAAATTTATTAAGTAGCTAGAAATTTTTTAGCTCAAATAGTTTTAATTAAACTAAAATTTTTTTGGAAGGAAATTTTAACCTACGACGTCTATACTTTACGAGAGATTTTTTATTATCAGATTCAGACATCGGTTGGTTTTTGGTATAAGCGGAGAAGTTTTAATTAACCTTGTTATCATATTTACGAGAGATTTTTTATTATCAGATTCAGACATCGGTTGGTTTTTGGTATAAGCGGGAAAGTTTTAATTAACCTTGTTATCATATTTTGTATAATGTGTTTGGTAGGTGGTATGGATCCGTATGTTTTGATACAATACAAAAGTCAAGAGCGCAAGAGCAGCGTGGCCCAAGGTAATTATTAGTTCTTCCTTGCTTTCCATTCACACTTTTTACAAAATGTATTGTGCCTCACTAATTCAATATTGTAGCTAATATCTGATGTTCATGCCTCCAAGTTATCTTTGTTGATCATTAAGAGCTTCCCTTACAAAAGAATCCAGAATTTTTAAACCGAATAATGTGAGAGCTCCATTATCACTCATACATTAATTTTTTTGTGCATTTAACATATAATATACCACATCGTATTTTATGAATTTTCTGCTATGGTTCCTTAGTTACACATGGTATTGGTATAGCATAGTGTTGCCCTTATAAAATAGAAAAAGAGAATTCTAGGACTTCAACCTATATATTCCACACTCATTTTCACAACCTATATGGCTTACTGTGAATGGTGGAAAAAAAGTAGTGGACCTATGTGAAAATGGGTATGAGATATATTGTGGTCTTAAAATAACTCAAAGGGAATTTGTTAACCCAAAAAGAAAGCCAGGAGCCAGGTCAACATTTTTCTAAAGTGAAGAGTGGTGACATTAAGGTCTCTTCTAAAATTGAAGTGTTCCTCAAATTGCTTTTGAGCCACTCTTATGTAAAATAACTTCAACACCTGTAGGTTTTAGCTAACTCAATTGGAACGATAGACTTGGCTTATATCCTGCCTAGACTAGAGATGTCCCATGACTCCCATCAGCTCGCCTTCAGTGGACCAAAAGCTAAAGAAAATCACTTCATCACCCATGGAGAGAGAGAGAGAGAGAGAGAGAGAGGGAGAGGCTTGCTGTCAATTCTAAATCTTGCATTTGTTCCTTATGATTTTGCCTCAATTCTAAGTTCAAATTTTAAATTGTTTGATCACTGCACTAAACCAAATATATATATGGTATGCTGCTTTTCTAGTTGCAGCCTCTTCTATAGAAATAATGAGACATGCCAATATTGGTGTAGGTAAAGGTGGATCTCCAGTTTGGAATGAGAAAATTACATTCAGGGTAGAGTATCCAGGACAAGGAGACCAATACAAACTCATTTTAAACATCATGGATAAGGACACATTCTCCGCTGATGACTTCATTGGGCAAGCCACGTAAGACATCATAACAGCATGTTTCTTAGTTACATTTTATGTTCTTAAGACTTTCATAAACAATTCTCCTCCAAATTCTGAAAGGTTTATTTGTTATGTGGCTTGAAGCTAATTAGAAAAGACATGGAGACCTAAACAATGAGGGTGAATGATAGAATTATGTCAAGGTTGTATCTTTAAGAAAAAGTGACTGGAGAGATAGTGTAGAGTATGAAAAGCAATATTTGATGTGCATTATCTATCTTTGTTTTTTGATTGTTCTTTCTCATGCTAGACAAATTTTCCATATGCAGCATCTATGTGAAGGATTTAATGGCAGTAGGAGTGGAGAATGGAACTGCAGAGTTACACCCTCGCAAATATAGTGTGGTTCGCAAAGACCAAAGTTATTGCGGAGAGATTGAAGTTGGTGTCACTTTCACCCAAAAGGTATTTCTGAGTCTTATATATGAGCTATGAGCTAGTTGCTTCTTTTGTTACAATGAGAAGTAAACAACATAGTGCTGTATATATGTACCTTCTCCTCTCGAAAGAATAAAGGATGAGGTTGTCATTTCAAGACCTATTGAATGAGTGTGTTTTAACTTAGAGAACTGTGTTTAGGGTTAATTAATTTATCCTGACGACATACCTAGGCATAGTTCCTTAACTACAATTCACTTGGAAACCTAAGGTATAACCGTTGAGGAACTATACATAAGTTTTGCTGATTTATAATGTAGCTCTAACACAAAATTACATATTTGCCTCTAAGATGTATACTACTAATAGTAATATACTTAAAATAGATAAAAATAGTGCTGTCATTTCTTTCCTTTTTTTGTGATGAAAAGTGCTGATATGTTTTGCTTGTGATTGAAATGGTTGGTGCATGGAGTGATAAATGATGCATTGATTTCCATTAGCCAAAAGAGTACATGACATCTTAATTACAATTTCTTGTTTGATTAATGTGGTTTTTCATTTTTTAAATATTGTAGGTAGAAGAGCAATATCATGGAGAAGAGTTGGGAGGGTGGAAGCAAAGTGACGACTACTAGTTCATCTACCAGTTTGGTACACATGGAATTTGTGTGCACCTGGTGCATTTTGGACAATTGAAGTCGCAATGAAACTTTTTTCTGCTAATATGTAATATTAATTTTATGCTCCATTTGATCCATGGGATGGGAACAGATCAATATTAAGGTTGAGGGGGGAAAGGTATCTGTCCAAATCAACTGGAGCCTTTAGACTGGAGTGGTAAAAGAATCATGTGGTTGGTCTTAATTCCAATGGTAGTAGAGAGAACATTTCAAGAAGTAGATGGATTATCCAGAGTATATGTAGGTTACTAATCTTCTTGTGGAAACTAGAATATGTTAACAAAAGAGATTGTTATTATCAAAGTTTATGTCTTGCTCCTTCGAAGTTCAAACCAATAGTAAAATCAACTACTCCAGCAATAAGATTGATCCCGTTCAATTTTTTATTAAAAAAAAAAAAAAGCAGCAACGTTATGAAGTCTTGAACTCTAAACCCCAACTTGGAAAATTTCCGTTCTTTATTAAATATGAGAATTTTTTTAAAGAGTAAGAAAACCACCTTAGCAAAGGTGACAGGCCTAGAATATGACAAAATAATAAAATTTGAGAGAGAGAGAGAGAGAGAGAGAGAGAGGATTCTCCATGTGTAATTAAGGACCTAAGAAACTTATTTTGGCCTCTTGGTATATTTAGCATTAAAACATAGTGTGCTATGTAGAACAATAGTAAATGAAGTGGTTTAAGGTTAATGAAACTTGCACTAACTATCCACTTAGCTTTTATAGAGGACTCTAAGGATGTTTTAAAAAAAAAAAAAACCCTCTATTGGGCCCTCCAAACCACACCTCTAAAAGTTCTCCTAAAAGAGATCACTTTCAGAGAACAAGGCCACAAAGGATGAGAAAGAGAATAAAAAAGGCATGAATTTGATCTTGTTTAGGTTGTTGTAGTGGGCCTTTTTGGTTAAATTGAGTTAGGCTGCCTCCTACGATACTGGGTCCAAATATTCTGAGTAAGGGAGTTGAGACTGGTTCAACTACAATTCAATTTGGTTCGGCTTGTGCACAAACTATGCCTCGTCTGCCAGGAGCATGCTCACGGCGGGCAAAACTGTTTCAGACGAGTTATGGTAGACAAATATGATAATAATAAGATAAAATAAAGTACTTTGACATTTTTATTAAGGTAAACATATAATCCTTACTTAAGAAAAGATAATCACAGTTTAACAACAATTATTTTATAAGAAAAGTAAGGGAAAAAAAGTGGGTAGTATATGGGTTGATTGAAAGAGGAAAGAAATCAGATTAAATCTGATCCGCAGGACCAAAACCAGAGAGGGAAGAACATCTCTTCTCAAAGTGAATAATCTCCTAGGGAGATCTTGCCGTGAAAAATAATCACTTTGAGGGAAGCGGATCTGAATGGTTGGTGCACAAGAGAACCCTTTATTTCTGGTAGAGAGCTGTATTTTGAGAGAGAGAGAGGGAATCAACCTATTGGTGCATGTCTGCCGTTCTAACTCTCTATCTTTTTCTTTCTTTCTCTTCTAATATTCCCATTTTTTTCTTACTACTTCTTTTTCTTAATATTTGTTTTCTATTTCCTGGTTTTCAAATTCCTAATACTGTAGTGCTTGTGTCGTCCTTCTTCCTGTACATGACAAGAGCCTTTTTATAGTGTCTGCCGTGATCGGATTTTACTATTTTAGCCTTTAACCACATTTTTCTGGTCTGAGTGTACTTGCCGACCACCACTGGTCCGTTTGTGTGCTACTCCCCATCGCCAAACCAAAGAAAACTATTTTGTTTGTTTGTCTGCCGTGGCACCTTTTCCTGCTATGGTGTGGGTGCCTTCTCTCTCCCTATCCCTTATGGCATGCACCTAGTGGTTCCAACTCAACTTTGCTTCTTTTGGGTGACATGTCATTCTAGCAGAACACTTCCTGCAAAAGAGCCCGAGCAGGAACCTCAAAATAGGATTTTCCCCTTTCCCCACCGCCAAACCATGCCCTCTTACCTCTGACCCATGACTTTACCGTGTCCTGTATTGGCTGGGTACAGGCTGGTGAGGTCTGGGCCTTGCGCGTGCCTTTCTTTCATGTATATCCAAAATCTGCCTGCTGCTCATGTGTTTGCTGTGGTTGGCCTACATAATCTGCCGTTCGTTTTTGACTATTTTCTGGTTTCCCTTTTTTTTATGACTTGCCTCATTTAGGGGCTTGGCCTTGCTTGACGGTGGGCTTTACTTTTCTTCAGCCCACCCTTTTTCCTGCTACCATCTCTTATCATACCACTCTATCATTCCTACTGCGAAGTCGTTTGCCTCAATCTTGCTGGGCCTTTTTAGGCCTGCTGTTTATTTTTCTCCCAATGGCCTAGTATGGCCATTGGTTTTTTTATTACATCACTGGCGGACTCCTGTGTCCCATTTGTTTTCCCTTGGACGTCTCGGCCCATTTGCTTTCCTTCGGCTTCCTTGACCCTTTTCTTAACTTTGCATTCCCATGGGCTTTTACTGAGTTCTTTGGGCTTCCCCTACCTAATTACATTATTCCTCATCCTTGGGATTCATGGGCTTGCCGTCAACCCCTTACTTTCTTTGCTTTCATTACTTTAAGCCTGCTGTGGCTTATTCTTACTTTTCCACATCATATATTGCTCATGGTTTGCTTTTTTCTCTCTTTCCGAGCTCCTTTAAGCCCATTTACCCCTCAAGACTCATTTGTTTATCTCATGAGCTTGTGATCCATTATTCCTGTCGCTTAGGCTTAATGGGTTTTCTATCCATTTGCCAACTCTTTTCTGTCTGTGTTGCTTGGCTTCTCCTTTCCACTTGGGCTTCCAAAATGGCCATCAACAGTTGTTTTGTTGGCAAAGCTTCCAAGTGAGCATTCGCAAAATATTGGCCCTCAATAATAAAACTTGTGTGTTTTGATGTACTCTATACGATGATTCAACTTTAATAATCCTGTGGTTTAGAGAATTTTTTTTTTTTTTTTTTTAAATTTTAACTTTACTGTTATGAGGTGAGTTATTATTAGGTGTTATTGGCTGGGTCAAGACCTAATTTAATTTAAACTGATATTTATGGCTCGAGGCCTTCCAAACAATCACTGTTTTGTCATTTGTGGCTTCACCTCCAAAACTAGTACTAGTGGTGGTGTTAGTGTAAATTGAAATAAATTGGCATTGGAATTACAAAATACTAACTTATTAGAGCTAAGTTGATTTTTGGGGATGCTGGTATATAATGCAATTGCCGTGACATGTACTCTCCGGTTCATCCTGAAATGTAATTGAAAAAACAATTTTAAATGAAACCATTATGGTGTAAAGCGGATTAATGGGTTAGCGTCAACATTTGGTCACATGACTCACATCTAACAAATGATTTACACTACCAAATGTTAGTCGTGTATGGATGTAAAGAAAATGTTAGTAATAGAATAGTCTACGTCATAAATTCAAATAGGGTCGTGTCATAAATTCAAAGTCGATCAAAGTTTCAAACACAAATCATTTACACTACTGAATGTTAGACATGTATGGATGTGAAGAAAATGTTTGTAATTGATTAGTCTACGTCATAAATTCAATTAGTGTCATGCACAAATTCTAAATTCAATTAAGGTCATGTACAAATTCAAAGCCGATCAAGTATCAAACATGAGGAGTTCAACAAAGTTAAGCTCATAAATTCAATTAGGGTCATGTACAAATTCAAAGTTGATCAAAGTATCAAACACAAGGAATTCAACAAAGTTGAGCTCATGACGACTTAAATCTTCAAGTCGGTCCAGCTTACACAATTATTTCGAGCTACTTATCATATCAATATCATATCTTCTCAACTGATATTGAAAGTTCTTGGTGTCCACGGTTTTAAAAATTGGAATGATCGTCTCATTCTTGGTTTCATTGGTTTTTATCAGAATAGTTTAGGACTCATTTTCCAACTGAACAGGTCAGTCCAGTCGGTTTTAAAAACAGTTAAAACACCCTGTTTTCAGAGCCTGCCTTTTAACATATTTCAAAACTGAGCAAAAGATTTGCATTGGGTAAAATCTGCTAAAGTTGATTTTTTTTTGATAAGTTAAGTGATAAGTATGATTGAACTTTGTATATGGGGGTAAAAAGAAAAAAAAAAAAAAGACTTGGCTAATTGGCTATATATTAAAGGGTTTCATATTGTATTATTTTGTATATGAGGGTAAATACTATTGGAGAGTTGTCACATGTCAAGATTAAAGTGTACAATCAACTTTTGTTTGTAGATAAAGTAGCTGTAAGAATACAGAGAGGGTACTCTTTTGTCTGTTGGCTTGTTGGGTAAGGACAAATTGGCCTTCCGTTCCGCATAACCATTGTGTTGTGTAGGTGGCTAGAGATGTTTTAATACAAATTAGTTCTTATTTATCCCAAAAAAAAAAAAGAAAAAAAGATAACCCATCTATTTGCATTTTATTCAAAATTCAAAATAATCCCAATTTCTCAACGATAAACTCTATCCGAAATATTTGCAAATTTTTCAATATTTGAAACGGTCGCAACTTAAAAAGAAAAAGAAAAAGAAAAAACCTCTAATCACACAGCATGTGAATGAAAGACCTGCATGAACTCAGTCATTTGGTGTGGAATAACACTACGTGTACTCAGTGACATACAAATTTAAGGATTAAGATAAGGTGTAAATGTGTAATAGCTATTGTACATTTTCACCCTACAATACCTTTTGAATGGTTGTGATCAAAAGTTAAGAAAATTATTTTTAATATCAGTTATTGGATCAAAGAGGTTAAAAAGTATATATATAAAAAAAAAAAAGTTCAAAAGAAGTAAAAGGATGAAAAAATTGAAACTTTTTGCGAGTAAGTTAGGGGTATTGCATGGTGTAATAGCTACCGGTCATATCCCAAATTTAATACTCTTTCCATCTCAAATATTAGTCTTCTATTCCATGCTCAAATGTTTCTGTGGTTACACGATTTTCCTGGCCCAATTAGTGTTGATTAGGCCCTGGCCCAAAGCGCAACCCACAATAATTATTTGTAGAGGATGGGTCAAAGAACTTGGCCTCAGTGAACTTGTTAAGTCTTATGCATGGGCAATATGGTTTGCAAAAGGAAAATAGAAAAACACCAGAATGGATCTTTCTCAAGTCTGATTTTATTTCTTTCTCTGTTTCTGATACAGTTCTCCCGTCCCCTTCTTTGAGGGACTCCACTACATTATATATTCTTCTTCTTTTCATCTCAGCCTTACACCAGTTGATCATCCAGGCATCCACTTGAGCACCTGTCCCATCAGACGCTCTCATCAGACCCTTTGTGAGTTGCAGACGCCAAGGCGGTACTGTTCAGGAGTCTTTTCCTCATTAATGCGGCCAAGAGGGTGGTTGGGGCGCAATTAATGTGGTGGTAGCCTTCCGTGAGATATTTTGAATTTAATTCGTTTTATATGTTGGGAAGACGAGCTGAAATGGCTGGGGCAAGTTTCTCGTCTGGGCTTCGCGATGTCCGAGGAGGAGTTACTCCTCAGACAGGTTTCCTTGACGCTATTGGGGTTGAATAGCGCTTCATATGAGGCTTTTCGTTGGACATGACACTCCTCGGACGGGCCTGAGCTTGGAATAGTCCATCATTTTTGGGCCGGGCCCCACAATAGCCCCTCAAAACTCCGGTTTTTACCTCCCTCCGAGGGGAAAGGCGGGGTTTTGATATTTGTGAGTGGAGGGAAATAAAGAGATCGTGGGGCGCGCGTGCGGACCGTTACTTTTGACGCGCTACAATTTACGAGACGTGGCCATTAACTTCTGGAGGCGTTATGTTCCCTTCATCCAACGGCTTGGCGTGGATCGAACGGCCATCGTTTCTTCCCGTATTTCTAGGCGGGGATGATCTTTTCTCTCTCCTCCCGGCTATATAAGACGTTAGAGGGGTTCAGTTCCTTCTTTCATCTGCATTTCACCAACCTCCAAGGATTCCAGAGAACTCCACCGAACCCTAGAGATACACGAACACTTGCGTCCGTTACGCCGCTGTAGCCGTTTTTGTGAAGCGTTTCGTCCAAGAGAGATTTCCAGGCCTCCCCTTGAGCGTTTTGTGAAGGTACCAGTGCATTTCGCTTTTCTCTCCGTTTCAATTCCCTCATCGGACTCTACTTTTCTTTTCAGTCTTTACTTTCATTTCCCCCTTTCAGTTCAGATGGGTAGATTCGAAAAATTAGTTAAAACTCCAGCCGCCATGGAGGCCTTTAGGGCTAAATATCACATTCCCCCTGGGGTTGGGCTGCGGTACTGTCCTCTGGAAGGAGTATTGACAGATAGGATGTTGGGAGAAGTCGTTATCCCCATGATTGCTTTCATAGAGGGAGGGATGACACTTCCCATGCGTAGGATCACAAGGGACTACCTGTTCAACCATAGGTTGACGCCGTATCAGTGTGCCCCGAATATGTTCAAGATACTAGGCTGTGTAGATGTCTTAAACGAGCGGATGAATCTAGGCCTTACTTGGCACGATGTGGCTTATCTGTACGAATGTCACCGCCTCGGGGATGATGGGTATTATCTTAAGTCCCGAAATGAGGACGTTAGGTTGATCTCTTGTCTTCCAGTTTCCAATAAGACCGTGAAGAATGACTTCCTCATTGCTTCTGGGGAGTGGTCCGACGGTATTCATTATCCGACTCGGGCAGGAAACCCAGGTGCGGCGCTCTTAGGATTGATCCTTTTTGGGGAAAGGATTTAGTGTTGAGGGGTTATTTTTCTTGCTTTCTTTGTAATTGAAAAACTTCATGGTTTAACCTCACTTTTCTTGGTTTGTTTGCAGACAAGAGTCACGTTGCTCCTCGGATTAGCCTTGTGAACGTGCCAGCGCTGAACTATCTTCTCAGGTCGGAGATTTACGTCGCCCATGACGGACAGTTGCACGCGGCCCATTTGGTTCTGGGTTACCAACCTCTGAGCAGCGCTTTTCAGGCGGTCGGTCACGCTATAAGGGCTGGCAGTCCGAGGCTAGCTAGAATTGACGTATCCCTGGACGGATTCCTAGCTGACCACGAGTTGCCACCAGTTGTGTTGCCAGGTGTCAGAAATCCCTATTTGGCAGAGCAGCTACCTCCGGTAAACGAGCCTGGTGTTGCTGTCTTGGTTGAAGAAGAGACTGAATCATCTCGTCTTTCCCTTGAAGAAGAGATAGATAAGTTTTACTTCGAGGAGGAAATTCAGCAAAACCCCTTGGTGGAGTCTTCTAATCCCGAAGTAGAGCAGGACCAACATTCTGCAGTTGGTGTTCCCTCAATTGTTGTCTGCTCGGACGATACTTCAGACGAAGAGGTAGAGCCCATGGCAGGAAAGGGAAAGTCTCTAAAGGAGCTGATGACCTCTCGGGGGAAGGGTCAGTCATCAAAGGTTCAGCCATCGAAGGGACCAAGTCCATCAAAGGTCAAAACCCTTCCCCCTGTGGTCCCCCAGGGCGTCTCGGACCCTGGCCTTAAGGTTATCCCGGACCTGAAGAAGAAGAGGCCGGTGGACACGCCTGAGGAAGGCGAGGTGACTGTCCAGCCGACCAAGCAGCAGAAAACCACACGGGCGCCAAGGAGCAGAAGGGGCACCTCCTCGGACAGCAGGGATGAGGGGAACCTTGCTGAAGTGCGCGCTTCCCCTCGTCCATGGGACCCAAAGTTGGAGCTGGATGGGCTCGCCATTCCTTACACTGCTTCGGTCCGAGAGTATAATCGTGGTCGGGCAGGGTACGTGGCGGAGGCCTTAGAGCAGCCCCTACTTCTTCCTCGGGACATGGAGGCCTACAGGCGGTGCACTCAGTCCGAGCTCTTCCTATCCCTTAAAAGGGATCTCGCGCTGGTAAGTAATCCTTTTATTGCTTTGTCCATTTACTTGCTCCTGTTAGATTATATATTTTTCTTTTAAGGACACTCTTGTTTTGTCTGCAGATTACTCAGCAGGTCTTCGTGGTTGAGGAGTTTTGCCGTAATAGCCGCAATCTGGCTGAGGCTGAGACCCAGGCTCGGACAGAGGTGGAGAAAGCCTTGGGGTCCCTCAAGCATGATCACATTAAACTCACGGCTGAGTTCAAGGATTCGGAGAACCGACGTAAAAGTGCAGAGGCTGGCCTGAAGAGTGTCGAGGATCAGGCGGAGGACCATCGCAAACAACTGTACACGGCTCAGCTTAACCTTAACACCGAGAGGCAGGCAGTGCAGGATCTCAGGACTGCCCTGCAAAAGGTGGAGGATGAACTGAGGCTGGCAAGGGAGGAGGCCCAGCTGATCCGAGAGGCCACAGAGGCTGAGAAGAATGCTGCTCGCCAGCTCGGGGCCGAAGAGACTGAGGCCAGGCTGTCCGAGGAGATCCCTGAGGTGTGCAGGGAGTACTGCGACATTTCATGGGCTCATGCTCTCGACGCTGCAGGAGTTCCTGCGGATTCGGCACTAAGATTGCCCGAGAGCATCTTCTATCCTCGGGAGATCCGTGCGAATTCTGAAGACGTCCAAGTGGTTTCTGAGCAGGACCTGGCGGTGCCTGATGCCGTCCTTGTGCCTGATATGGCGAAGGATCCTGCCGCAGACTCTACCATCGAGGTTCCTCCTCCTCAGCCCGAGCAGAAAGAAGATCCTCCTGCTCAAGCCTAGCCTTTTAGGCTTTCAATCTCTGTAAATAGTTTTTATTTTTTTATTTTATTTCATTTTTCTTTTAAATGAGAGTTATCCTATTTTTCCCTTTTTTGTAAGGACCTCTCTTTCTGATGTACTCGGAATATTAATATAAAATTTTCGTTTTGCTTACTACGGATGTATGTCAATAGCGTTCTTTTTTAAACATTTGCAACGAGGTAGACACAGGCAAACGGTCAAAATGAAAATGAGTTTTTGGGTTGCTCATTTGAGGGTCGCGATGGTGCTAGGCTGTGCGCATGTATTAAAAGTGATTTCCTTTAAGTAACAATCTCCCAATCTATCACAAGTAATAATCTCCCCAAAAGTCTGTGGTCCGAGGAGCCAGGCAGGACTTAGGTTCTGCTTACAACTATGATTTGTCATGAGTAATAATTTCCCCTAGAGTCTGTGGTCCGAGGAGCCATGCAGGACTTAGGTTCTGTTTAAAACTATGAGCTGTCATGAGTAATAACTTCCCCAAAAGTCTGTGGTCCAAGGAGCCATGCAGGCCTTTGGTTATGTTTAAAACTTTTAAATAGTTGGCTTAAGTAACAATTTCCCCCAAGTCTGTGGTCCGAGGAGCCATGCAGGACTTGGGTTCTGTTTAAAACTTATAAATAATCGGCTTAAGTATTAATTTCCCCCAAGTCTGTGGTCCGAGGAGCCATGCAGGACTTGGGTTCTGTTTAAAACTTATAAATAATCGGCTTAAGTATTAATTTCCCCCAAGTCTGTGGTCCGAGGAGCCATGCAGGACTTGGGTTCTGTTTAAAACTTATAAATAATTGTAATGTAGACTGGCAAGCGGCAAATAGTCATGAAAGAGAACATACGCTAAGCCATTCTTATTAATAATAATACCTCCTGAGGTTATTTACATTCCATGGTCGAGGTACAGCTTTTTCATCCAAATCTTCTAGGTAGTAGGCGCCTATTCCGGCCACGGATGTGACACGGTATGGTCCCTCCCAATTGGGCCCCAACTTGCCCCAAGAGGGGTTCTTTGCGCTGCCAAGAATCTTCCTCATCACGAGATCACCTGGACCCAGAGGCCGCAGTTTGACGTTGGCATCATACCCTTGTCTTAACTTCTGGTGATAATAGGCCATGTGAATCGTGGCCTTTTCCCTTCTTTCCTCGGCTAGGTCCAGACTTCTTCCTAGCAACTCATCGTTATCACTTGGGGTAAACGAGCTAGACCTCAACGTGGGGAAATTGTTCTCGATCGGGAGCACAACCTCAGCCCTGTAAGTCATTGAGAAGGGGGTCTCACCGGTGGAACGCCGCGGCGTTGTCCAATAGGTCCATAAGACGTGCGGTAGTTCTTCTACCCATCTCCCCTTTGACTCATCCAATCTTTTCTTCAATCCGTTCACTATGACCTTGTTTACGGCCTCGACTTGCCCATTTCCTTGGGGGTATGCGGGGGTGGAATATCGATTAATGATCCCAAACTCACGGCAATACTCCCTAAAATTCTTGCTGTCAAACTGAAGACCATTGTCGGAAATGAGTGTTCTCGGAGTTCCGAAGCGGGTGATAATGTTCTTCCAGATGAATTTCTGGGCGTCCACGTCCCGGATGTTGGCCAAAGGCTCAGCCTCCACCCATTTAGTGAAATAATCGGTTTCGACTATTATGTATCGCTTGTTCCCCGCCGCCTTGGGGAAAGGTCCGACAATATCAAGACCCCATTGCGCGAACGGCCACGGACTGGAGAGTGGGTTGAGAACCCCTCCGGGTTGGTGAATATTTGGGGCGAATCTTTGGCACTGATCGCACTTCTTAGCGTATTCCTGGGCTTGTCTCTGCATGTTCGGCCACCAGTATCCTTGGGTGAGTGCCCTGTGCGCCAGCGATCTTCCTTCGGTGTGACTTCCACAAACTCCCTCATGCAACTCTTCAAGAAGAGACTCGGACTCCTCTGGATGTACGCAGAGCAGGTACGGTCCAGAGTAGGAGCGCCGATAAAGTTTGCGGTCCTCTGATAGCCAAAAACGAGGAGCATTTCTACGTATCTTCTCGGCTTCTAGTCTTTCTTCCGGTAGGATCTCATCTTGGAGGAAATTCCTTAGGGGGTCCATCCAGCTGGGACTCTGTCTAATCTGATAGACCTGGGTCGGGTTTCCACTGATGGGACTGGCCTTGACTAGATCTTCGACTAGGATCACTCGTGGCAAATTACGTGCCGAGGACGTGGCAAGAGTGGCCAGCGAGTCTGCATGAGTGTTTACGCTCCTGGAGATGTGCGTTAAACTGAAGGATTCAAAGCTCTCCTGTAGCCGTTTGACTTGTCCCAGATACTCTTGCATCCTAGTATCTCGAGCTTCCAGCTCTCCCATCACTTGTCCGACCACTAATCTGGAGTCCGAGAAGGCTTCTATTACTCTTCCACCCAACCTTTGAACCATTGCCATTCCTTGAAGTAAGGCTTCGTATTCGGCTTCATTGTTCGTAGCCGTGAAACCGAGTCTCAATGATTTTTCTACGACAGCGCCGTCCGGCGATATTAATACTATCCCAACTCCTGATCCTCTCTGGTTAGCCGCGCCATCCACGTAGACCTTCCAATGCATGGTCTCGCCGGCTGAAACTGTGCCAACCAGTTTTTCGCCCAGGTCTTTCTTCTCGGTCATCGTTTCTATAGAGGGCTCAGCAAACTCTGCTACCAAGTCCGCGAGGACCTGTCCTTTGACGGAGGGTCTGGGCATATACTTAATATCAAAAGCCCCCAGAAGAGCACTCCACATGGCGATCCTTCCTGTGTAGTCAGCACTTCGAAGCATGGCTCGAAGTGGAAGCTGAGTCAGGACGATGACCGTGTGCGCCTGAAAGTAATGAGGAAGCTTCCGGGTTGCATGCACTATCGCCAAAATTGCCTTCTCTAAGGGTAGGTATCGCACCTCGGCTTCATGTAGTGACTTGCTCACATAGTACACCGGTCGCTGCACCCCATTATCGTCCCGTATTAATACCAAGCTTACGGCGTGGGGAGCTACGGCGATATAGGCAAACAGCACCTCGTCTGCCTCCGGACTGGACATGATGGGTGGTCGGGACAGGTAGTCCTTAAGCTGCTGGAAAGCCTGAACGCAATCCTCCGTCCATTTAAACTCTTTCCACTTGTTTATCAGGAGGTAAAAAGGCCGACATCGATCCGCCGATCGTGATATGAACCGGCTTAGTGCCGTAATCATGCCAGTGAGCTTCTGGACTTCCTTCGGGTTCCGAGGAGTCTGTAGACTGTTAATGGCTTTGATTTGGTCAGGACTTACTTCTATTCCTCTATGGGTGACCATGTACCCTAGGAATTTCCCAGACCCGACCCCGAATGAACATTTGGAGGCATTCAGCCGCAACCGGTGCTCCCTTAAGATAGCGAAGATTGTCCCAAGGTCTTGCACGTGCTCGGACACCTTTTTACTCTTCACAACCATATCGTCTATATACACCTCAATGATCTTGCCCAGTTGCGGCTCGAACATCCGAGTCATCATCCTTTGGTAGGTTGAGCCCGCGTTCTTTAGCCCGAATGGCATCACCTTATAATGATAATTTCCAATGGGCGTCATGAAAGCCGTTTTCTCTTGGTCCTCTAGCGCAAGGGGTATCTGATGATAGCCCTGGAAGGCGTCCAGGAAGCTCATTCGAGGGTGTCCCACGGTTGCATCCACCAATCGATCAATTTTAGGTAGAGGGAATGGGTCCTTGGGGCACGCCTTGTTCAGGTCCGTGAAGTCCACGCAGACCCTCCACTTTCCCGTCTTTTTCTTCACCACCACTGTGTTCGCCAACCATTCAGGATAAAAGACCTCTTTGATAGCCCCTGCTCTTTTCAACTTGGCCACTTCGTCTTTTACGGCACCAGCGTGCTCCTTTGAAGGGCGTCGGGATGGTTGCTTCCTCGGAGTGGAAGAGGGGTTGACGTTCAGGTGGTGGCAGATGAGGCTGGGATCAACTCCAGGGGCATCGTAGGCGTCCCAAGCGAATACGTCGACATTTTCTCTGAGAAATCTGACCAGTTCCTCCTTTTCCTGAGAGGGCAATTCAGAGCCGACCTGAAAGAACTTCTCCGGGTCATTGCTGACAGCAACCCTATCTAAACCTTCACACCTTATCTCCTCGGCCAGCCCCTCGTCTTGCTTTGCCAAGGAGGTTGGTTGCTATAAGCTCTTTGGGGCCGAGGTCTCGACCAAGGGCCGATGTAAAATGGCGGCCACCACACACTTCCTGGACACGGCCTGATCTCCTCGGATCTCTTCCACTCGTCCTCTGGATGGGTATTTCACTTTCTGGTGAAGTGTGGAGGTCACGGCCTCTAGGCTGTGGATCCATGGCCTTGCGACTATCGCGGTGTAGGGTGAATAAGCGTCGACCACGATGAAATTCACCTCCACCACTTCCGCCCCAGTCTGCACGGGCAGTCGGATTTGCCCCTTTGGTGTAACGAGCTTCCCCTCGAAGCTGAGGAGGGGGGAGTCATAAGCTGTCAAATCTTCCGACTTCAAATTCAGCCCCTTGTATAGGTCGGGGTACATTATCTCCACCGCACTCCCCGAGTCTACTAATACCCTTTTCACATCGAAACCCCCAATCCGCAAGGTGACCACCAAGGCGTCATCGTGAGGTTGAATTGTTCCTCTCTTATCCTCATCCGAGAATCCCAATATCAAAGAGCTTCCCTTTTTTATCCTTTTGGGTTCCCTTTGCCTGCCCTCGGAGGGAAGGCGGTCCACGGCTAATACCCTGGGGATGGGTGGCCCAGTTCTTCCTGGTGCAGCGAGGATGACATGTATCGTCCCGGTGGGGGGTCTTAAAGACACGTCCCTTCGAGGTTCTTGTGCCGCTTGGCCGGGATGGCTGCTCGATGGGTGCAGCAGGTGACGTAGCTTTCCTTCTCGGACCAATTGATCCAGGTGATTCCACAAATTCCTGCAATCCTCAGTAGTATGCCCGTGGTCCTGATGATATTGGCAATACAAGTTCTGATTACGATTGGCAGGGTTTCCAGCCATCTTTCCGGGCCATCTGAAATAGGGTTCATCCCTTACTTTCTCCAGCACTTGTTGTACCGGCTCTCTGAATACGGCATTCACTGTTTGCGGGTTGCTCTGCCCAGCCTGTCGCGGAAAATCTCTCCTCGGCTGACCAGGATTGTGACGTTCCGTCCTGAAATCATTTGCTTTAGGGGGGACAACCTTCTCCTTCCCCTTCCCTTGCAGCTGATCCTCCTCCACCCTTTTGTACTTGTCGATCCTGTCCATTAGCTGTTGGACGTCAGTAACTGGCTTTCCGGTGAGGGATTTCCTCAAGCCATGCCAGGTAGGGAGGCCGCTTTTGAACGTGCTGATAGCAACGTTATCATGGTTATCGTCTAAATCGTTATACACTTCCCAATACCTATCCGAGTATGCTTTCAGAGTTTCTCCTTCGTGCATGGACAAGGACAGTAGCGAACTGAGCGGTCGAGGGATTCTGGTATTTGTAATAAAACGGGAGCAAAAAGCTTGAGTGAGCTGCTTGTAGGAGCCTACGGAGTTTGTCCTCAGGCTGTTGAACCACCTCATTGCCATCGATCCCAAGCTGGACGGGAAAATCTTGCACATTAGGGCTTCGTTTTGCGAATAGATCGCCATTTTCTGGTTGAACTGACTCACGTGCTCTACCGGGTCTGTTCTGCCGGTATAGATGACGAACACCGGTTGGTTGAAGCGTCTTGGCAGCTTAGCCCCTTCGATTCTATTCGTGAAGGGTGATCTTGAAACCTGATCCAACGCCTTCTTCATGGCGTCGCTCCCTGAACCTCTGCTGGATGGGCTCTCATATTTCCGTACTGGGCGTGGTTCCTTTACGTAAGAAAAGGTCTCGCTTGGGGGGGTCCTTGACCTTCGTCTGTAACTCATGTCCTCCGCATTAGAAGACTCGCCTGAGTCAGAGGGAGATCGTCTTCGCTGTATACGTCGTAGCTTCCTCTTTAGGTCATCTATCTCTCGCTGCATGACCTGGTGACTATCTCGCCTCTGAGACACGTGACTTCCTATCTCTGTGTGACTTTGACTCGTCCGGGTGATATGCACACTCCCCTCACGATTCCCCCTGCCGCCCGGGTTGGTTGGGTTATTTTGCCTCTGGGACTCGGCGGGTTGTGTTCGTTGGGAGTTAGCTTGGTGAGGATCCTCCTGGTGTGGATCTAGTTCTTCCATGCTCGACTGTTGCACTAGCTGATGCCCTAGCTCTCCTCACAGACGGCGCCAATTGTGGTTACACGATTTTCCTGGCCCAATTAGTGTTGATTAGGCCCTGGCCCAAAGCGCAACCCACAATAATTATTTGTAGAGGATGGGTCAAAGAACTTGGCCTCAGTGAACTTGTTAAGTCTTATGCATGGGCAATATGGTTTGCAAAAGGAAAATAGAAAAACACTAGAATGGATCTTTCTCAAGTCTGATTTTATTTCTTTCTCTGTTTCTGATACAGTTCTCCCGTCCCCTTCTTTGAGGGACTCCACTACATTATATATTCTTCTTCTTTTCATCTCAGCCTTACACCTGTTGATCATCCAGGCATCCACTTGAGCACCTGTCCCATCAGACGCCCTCATCAGACCCTTTGTGAGTTGCAGAGGCCAAGGCGGTACTGTTCAGGAGTCTTTTCCTCATTAATGCGGCCAAGAGGGTGGTTGGGGCGCAATTAATGTGGTGGTAGCCTTCCGTGAGATATTTTGAATTTAATTCGTTTTATATGTTGGGAAGACGAGCTGAAATGGCTGGGGCAAGTTTCTCGTCTGGGCTTCGCGATGTCCGAGGAGGAGTTACTCCTCGGACAGGTTTCCTTGACACTATTGGGGTTGAATAGCGCTTTATATGAGGCTTTTCGTTGGACAGGACACTCCTCGGACGGGCCTGAGCTTGGAATAGCCCATCATTTTTGGGCCGGGCCCCACAGTTTCAAAATGCAGCATTTCTTAAGAAATGTAGTTTTAAAAACTTACACATTTTTATGTAAAAGATAATATATTATATTAAATTAGGTTGAGGTTTTTAAAATATATGTTTTTATTTTCCTTAAGTTATTGGGATTATGAATAAATTAGAATTCAAGTTTTCAAGAAGGAACTTCAGACACATATATATATATATATATATATATATATATACACATAATTACAAAAGAATTATAATACCTTTAATGGACGTCAATTCTATTGCCTAAAAGCTATAGGAACGATTCTACACCAATCCAAATTGATTCTATGGGATAAAATCGTAAAAATTCTATAAGAGTAGAATCCTAAGATGTTACATTTGTCCAAATCACGATCCCATACCAATCCTACCCCATGAAAGATTTTACACTGATTTTAATGGGGTTGGATGGTAAGATCTTCTAAGATTTTGACAATCACGCACAAGCCTAGAACTATTAAATTACTATTTAGTACCAACAACAAAGGCTAAAATGGCCCACTACCACTATTTAGCAAAAAATTTAACAATCTAACACTATTTTGGAAATATGTAGGGATGTACCATTTTTTTGAAACTCGAGTTTCAAAAACTCGAGTTCTTTGAAAAAATATGCTCTGAAAAATTTTGAATTTTTTTTTATGGTACTCGAGTATCATAAAAATTTTTTCCATGATACTCGAGTCCCATAAACTCGAGTACCGTGGAAAATTTGAGTACCATGGAAAGGAAAACTTGATTTCGTCAAATTCGAGTACCTAAAAAGTGGTGTATTCTTATCTATTTTCGAAATAGTGGTAGATTGTAACATAGTTTGCGAAAATGTGCTACTTGGCTATTTTCGTCCAACAACATACCTAAAAAATAGTACTGTTAAAAGTATGAAACAGGAAAGAGAGGTAGGGTATCTAGGTAATCAGATCTAATCGTATTTAACAATGGACCCCATGCAGTCATTACACAAACAGCTGTAATGTCTATGCACTTCCATTAATTCTTCCTGTTTTTTGTGTTCCTTCAAACTTCGGACACCTATAACATAATTACACTCTTCTGTTCTGTCAACACACATTGATGCTTACATTCCTTGCAACTTGCAACTAATATATGCAATTCTCCACCACCTGTAATTACTACCAAGTAACTATTCTAGTAAGTAGTTAATCTTTAAACTCCATATTTTGTTCGGTAGTTGAAGTACTGAATTAAAGTATTAATCAGTTCTGTATTACAATAGTACAATGCAGGAGATGGGGAGAGAGCTGAAAGCAATATGTGTATATATTTATGCAGTGGCAAGCATGCGAGGATTTAATTAGTGCAGAGGGGATGGAGTTGGCAGCAGCTGTTATGTTTTTGCTTGTGATTGAAATGGTCGGTGCATGGAGTGATAAATGATGCATTGAGTTCCATAAGCCAAAAGAGTACATGATATCTTAATTACAATTTCTTGTTTGATTAATGTGGTTTTTCATTTTTTAAATATTAATTGTAGGTAGAAGAGCAATATCATGGAGAAGAGTTGGGAGGATGGAAGCAAAGCGACGACTACTAGTTCATCTACCAGTTTGGTACACATGGAATTTGTGTGCATGGTGCATTTTGGACAATTGAAGTCGCAATGAAACTTTTTTCTGCTAATATGTAATATTAATTTTATGCTCCATTTGATCCGTGGGAAGGGAACAGATCAATATTAAAGTTGAGGGGGGAAAGGTATCTGTCCAAATCAACTGGAGCCTTTAGACTGGAGTGGTAAAGGAATCATGTCCGGTTGTGGTTGGTCTTAATTCCAACGGTAGTAGAGAGAACATTTCAAGAAGTAGATGGATTATCCAGAGTATGTGTTGGTTACTAATCTTCTTGTGGAAACTAGAATATGTTAACAAAAGAGATTGTTATTATCAAAGTTTGTCTTTCTCCTTCGAAGTTCAAACCAATAGTAAAATCAACAACTCCAGCAATAAGATCGATCCCGTTCAATTTCTAATAATAAAAAAAAAGCAGCAACGTTATGAAGTCTTGAACTCTAAACCCCAACTTGGAAAATTACCATTTATTAAATATGACAATTTTTTTAAAGAGTAAGAAAACCACCTTAGCAAAGGTGACAGGCCTAGAATATGACAAAAGAATAAAATTTGAGAGAGAGAGGATTCTCCAATCTCCATGTGTAATTAAGGACCTAAGAAACTTATTTTGGCCTCTTGGTATATTTAGCTTGAAAAGAATATAAAAGGCATGGGTTTGATCTTGCTTAGATTGTTTTGTTGACAAAGCTTCCAAGTGTGCCTTCGCAAAAAATTGGCCTTTAACAAGAGCGAATTCAATATAACAAAGACTGAAACAAGAATGGTTCACCTCATCAATTTCTCCAACTCTAGGCTAAGATCCTTTTAGCCCTACAATGTCTATTTGTACTTGTGCCTATTGCTTACAATCTTATGTAACATGCTTATATTTGCAACAGTGTATTCTTTTATTTCCAATTTCACTCTTAAAAATAAAAACTATGATCTTAAATTGTTGTATCTAGTTGTGCCCCTAAACCAATATCATACAGTACCATTGATACTTGAGCCAAATTCCTCTCTTACGAAAAGCGCAGCAAAATTCCATCCTTCACATGCAAAAAAACCTAGCTAAACCTTCTTAACTTCTGGGTTTCTTAATTCTAAGACAAAAGTTATTGTCAAAGCCGTCTTAGCTCAGCCGGTAGAGCGCGTGGCTTTTAACCACGTGGTCGTGGGTTCGATTCCCACAGACGGCGTTTTCCTCTGAATTTGGTTTTGTAATCTTCCTTCGGACTCGTAATTATTCAAATTGTAAAATATAGAACGATTGGTATCTGAGCCGTCTTAGCTCAGCCGGTAGAGCGCGTGGCTTTTAACCACGTGGTCGTGGGTTCGATTCCCACAGACGGCGTGTTGATCTATATTTTAAAGATTTAATTTAAAAAAAAAAAAAAAAATTGTTTATACCTTTATTTATTATGTATGAGCTTTTTTGAACCATATATTTGGGATGAATAACCTAACCCCCCCTTCATAGTTGCCAGTTGACGCTCAAAAGTCCCAAGAAAAGTTCTCATAAATCATGGGCTTCACGTCTCACAGCTGACACCTCACCGTTGAAAATGAAATAAATGTAAAATGTACCTTATTATGAGTTCATGGGATAGTCATGTACCTCACAAATGTTACCAAATACCACCTCAAAAAATCACAGATTTCACAGCTAAGCGATTCTTCCACCCACATTCTCATGCCTCTATTTTCCTTGTCTCGGGCCCCCTCTTAAAAGCCCACAGCGACTAAGTATTCAACCTACACATAAGGCTATAATACTATAGTGGCACCCACGTCCTACACCTAATAGGCAAAAAAATATACTATGGTGGCACCCTATTTTGATTTTAATAACAATCTATAGCCCATACTCTATAGGCTCTCTCTCTATCTATCATACACGACTTGGTCACAGATTTTTATGCTATAAGAGCTCCTTCTCTTTGAACGAAGCAATGAAATTTGAGGACTTACTAATGCAACGAAGTGACGAGAGGCAGAAAAGACTTGACCTCGAGGAAGAGGTGAGATCTTTTGCTCATTTTCCTGTCTCTGGCATTTGAATTTGAACACTTTTCCAATGCAAAACTCACAGAAAAATGGTACTACAAGAAATGGCATGTAACTTTGTCACAGCATATATTGTACAGGTCAAGAAACTGCAAGGAGTACTAGATGGGGAACAAGCACTCAACAGGGTTTTGCGCTTTGCACTCCAAGGTCCAGTTTCTTCCCATCCAAGTCTTTCCTCAGTTGTCCCCCCTGAGGTAAGAGCGTTTGTTTCGGCGTAATTATTTTGTCAAGGAAAACTATTTGTTTTGTGGTGTTCTTGAAAATGCTCTGGAAAACATTTAAGCCTTGTTCTCAGAGGCGAACGTATATTGCAGGTTCGGCTGATTCTGGAAGAACTAGCAATAGTACAGGAAGAGATATTATGGTTGGAGAGAAAAGTTGAGGAACTAAAACTAATTTTGTACAGACAGAGGGAACAGAACAGAGAAAGGGAGATGCTACATTTAACAAGGTTGCCAGAAGAAACTCAGTTGCTATTTGGACTAGAGAACCGGTCAGTGCTTAATGATCAGAGATCCAGATCACAAAATTATGATGAGTTTAGAAAAGAAAGGATGAGAAAGGAAAGAAGACCCTCATTGGGTTCTGTATCAGAAATCCTAAGCGTGTCTTCCACAAGATTCAATGGTAAACCAAAGACTTTGCCGAAGAATGTTCAAAAACCACATGCTTACGTTAGGGATATAGAATCTAAATGATGGAATTGTATTGGATCCATAAATTGGATGGTCCTGTCACATGCCAACATGTTGAAACATGTTTATGTATTGCCTAAACCCCACTCCCCAAAAAAAAAAATCATGTGAAGTAACATGTTTAGTTATTTGCAAATACATATATATTTCTTCCTCATTCTTTTCACTATTTGTTTTTCCTCAATTTGGTTTTGAATGTGATGACAGAAAAATATCAAATGTCTAGGAGACATACCAGGAGATTGATTCGAAACCAACACCATATTAATAAAGAATCTGTCATCGAGAAACCAAATGAACTCTCTGAGAACCTGATAAAGTGCCTAATCAGCATATTTTTCGAGCTCAACCAGGCATCTATGGAGAGAGAAGGATCAGCTACAGTTCCTAAGCTCACTCTCCCTTGCATGAAATCAAAAGGGTTCATGGCAAAGACCACATTCAACTGTAAAACATCCACGTTCCTATTCAATGACAATACTTCAAATCTCGATCCTTACGGCATATTACCGGACTTCGATGGAACAGTCAGGGATTTTGGACCATACGAGAACTTCATCCCAGTCACAAGAAGCTCGTTAGACATTGGCCGTATTTCAGAGTGCTTACCAGCAATGAGGAAACTGAGGTTGCTTAATGCTTGTTGGGTATTTTTACATTATTACACAGTTATAATTACTTGCACACAATAGTCGGACCAAGTAATCTTATATGTTCTTTACCTTTTTGGCAGGTTTTTGATGCATAGGCTATGTAATGTCGACTTGACTTTCTTGACCTACAAACAGAAGTTGGCATTCTGGATCAACATCTACAATGCCTGCATAATGCATGTACCGTAAGACAATCTTAGCCGTGGGCTACATGTGTCTTGTTCCAGTGCAAACAGGACACGAGCGGATCATGCCATGTCTAATGCATACTTTTTTGACAATCACGGCATGATCTGCTTGCTTTGCTTTGCACAGGAACAAGAAGCAAACCAGTCCCTAAAGCCACAAGATAAAAGTAGATAAGTTATAAGTATGCAATATAAATTCACTTTAATTTTATCAAATTTCAGGCATACCTAGAACATGGATTACCTTCAACTCAAGGGAAACTACTGGATATTATGAACAAGGTATGTCAATGTCTGGGAGAGACTATTATCCTAAAACTTTGGCTAGCAAATCATCACTAACGTATTTTCAAATATTATGCTGATACAAGATGGCTCTATTTTGGCAAAGGCTGCAGTGAATGTGGGCGGTATAGTACTAAATGCTTTGGCTATCGAGCATTTTATTCTCCGACATCCATGGGAATCAAACCAAGTATGTGAAGTTAACAACTTAACATCTAGCTACTTGATCTAATCTATGCACCTAGGCTTATAGAACTCCTATGTTTCCAATGCTTCAAGTCATCTCAATCAATATTTTTGACCACTATAATCTAATAACTAAAATTTTGTTGATCTCAACCAGTATTAAAGCTGACACCAAAACCAAATTTAACATGATGGTAGACACATTTAGATTCCTAAAGAACTCTTCTAGTCTTATCTTTACTTAGCTAACGAATGCATATATCTCAGCCAGTATTAAAGCTGACACCAAAACCAAATTTAACATGATGGTAGTCACATTTAGACGCCTAAAGAATTCTGCCAGTCTTATCTTTACTTAGCTAATGAATGCATATACAATTGCAATTTGCAAGGGCCTGGATGAGAAGGAAATGCTGCTACGCCATGCCTATGGTCTGGGTTATCCAGAACCCAATGTTACATTTGCTCTTTGCCGAGGAAGTTGGTCCTCACCAGCTGTAAGCATAACATCCTCCTAATTCATATCATTAAAACAATTTACCTGTCTGCTTCTAGTTACACTAAGGTTGATGAAAGAACGACCTACTTTGCAGTTAAGGGTCTATACACCAAATGAAGTAGTGAATGAACTGGGGAAGGCCAAAGTGGAATATTTGGAAGCTTCAGTGGGAGTTACAAGCAAGAGAAAGATCATAGTGCCCAAGCTCCTGCAATGGCACATGAGAGATTTCGCAGATGACATGGAATCACTACTAGAATGGATTTACAGCCAATTGCCACGTTCTGGGTCATTGAAAAGATTAATGATGGAGTGCTTAAACGGGGAAACAAGATCTCCTAGAACCAAAATGGTAGAAATCCAACCTTATGAATTTGAGTTTCGCTACCTGCTGGCTTTATGAGTGAGGAAGGAAAACAGTCATAGCTGCTTATATCCAACAAATGGGGAATAGAGGTCCAGATTAGCCACGTAGAAGAAGCAAAGCGATTTGCTATACAGCAGGCAAATACTGTGAAAATAATTTGACTACAAATAAGCTTTTTAATTATAATTGTCTTAGTGCTAAAGTCCACCGAGATTTATAGTTTATATGCTAAGTTCCACAGCCATCTACTACTGTTTCAACCGATACTTCATGTGTTTCTAATAGATATATTTAGGGTTCAAATACCTCCTCCACCACTTATAATGTATCAAACAAGCAATAGCATTTCCATTGATTTATACAAATGTTAAATCGTAGCAGAACATGATGGACTATTTTATGCACTAATTAGAAATAAAAATAAAAAAGCTATGAGCTTTATAGCATTGTCTTTTGGTTTTTTCAACGGAGACATCAAAGATTCAAATCCACACCCCCAACTATTAATATATCAAAAAAATCTAATTAGAAATAAAAACTAATTCATACAATAATTTAACTGATAAATAATCCAATAAAAAATGAAAAAGAAATGAGAGAAACACATAATTCCTTCAGAGAAAAATGGCAACGTACATGTGTAAAATATAACCACTGTATTTATTTGAGCGGTAGAAAGTTAAAAATATGATACATTCCTTACAAAAATAAAAACAACAGAGACAAAATGGTCTGGTCCACATTGACAATAACCAATTTCCACAGGAAACAAAGGCAGTACATAATATCTGGATTAGTACAAACTAGAAGCATCAAATAAATAAATAAATAAAGCCTCTGAACAAGAACTTAGATGCCCGAGGCAGTGTTAATTAATAAAAAAATACAAAGGTTTCGCTTTGGCTATTCTTTACGGGGATAACATAAAAAATACAAAATTGCTTAAGCTTATACACACAAACTTTTTTAAAAGCAAAAACAAAAGAAAAAGGCCAAGATTGTTTAAAAGAACTGCTATGAAATAACAAATTCAACTACATTTTTAAGACAATGAATCAATTTCTTTGAGTATTCACCAGTTTTCTTCCCAAACTTGATGATCAATAATCCCACATTCCAATGCAACCAATTACAGGGGGACAAGAGAGGATTCAGCTAAGAAATTTACAACTCTGTTCAACAGATTTAAGCCGAATACAGTTTCCTCACAGTTGACTTTTACAGACACTTGCAATGGATCGTTGCATTTTCCTTCAACAGTGATGGTAATCAAGCAAGGGATTGAGTTGCTCAAGATCTCACTACTGAATCGTAAACGTAAACCGGATGCATCATCAAGGTTGGTAGAAACTGGCATATCCACGGATACAAGAAAAAGATTTGCATTGCCAAGCATCTTTAAGGCTAGGCACTGGCAGATTACTAGAAAGTTGTCTTTTACTACTAGGTTGTCGCCCTTATCCTTGTTTAGCTCCCCAATGTGGTCAGTGAAAGTACAACTGTTGCATGTAATGCCAGAGAATCAACTTAGAATAGAAAAGAAGATTCATTTTCCAAAAGGAAGTTAAACCCCAAAAAATATCAAATACCAATATTATTCAAATAATAAAAATTGCCAATAGAAAGAGAACTGTCTCCATAATTCAAATCCCAGTTATCTGTTGATATGGTCTATTGAGGTGTGACAGTTGCAAATCATACATTGCAATTCCTTTTCTCTCTATTTTCCCCCCTTTTGCTATGGAGATAAAAATAATTGGGGAGTGGGGGGTTAGTAGGGGATGCTGGCACCTCCTAACTGCAGGCCTAGAAAGGCAACCCTAAGAAGGGTAAAATCCTCTGACCCAATAAAATTAGGTACCCACTAGAACACGAGTGTATTAGATTTGAACCCAAGCATCAAGCAAGGAGAATGAACACATTTAACACTACCACCTGTTGAAAAGGTCCTATATAGCAATTTTTACATATAAATTTCCTTATTTACAAATCCCATCACCCACCTCCAGGACAATACAAGGAAAGAAGGCAATACTGAAGAAGATGAAGAAAGGTAAGTATTATAGAATTCAATACGTGACTGACCTCCTAACATATTCAAACATTCCTGGGAGACGAGATTCCTTATCAGTGAAGGCTTCAATATTCATTGGAAGTGGTTTTACAAAATAACCAATGTCTGGCCGCAACTTTACAGGAAGATTATTGCCATTACAAAACAAGGTCAGCTTCAGAGGCAATAGATGATGATGGAAGCGAACCTGGATAATCCTCTTTGCTGTCTGACCAGGTTCCAGATAAGTGATCTCTTCCATGGGAACAAGAATTGGTACGTTATTATGGGACGTCAAGGAGCTGCAGCATCAAGATAAAAAGGTTCAACAAGATTTAGTGCTTTAAAGGTTGGCATGTAATAGACAAGGAGGGGTGGGGAGAGGGGAGCAACAACCTAAGTTCAGACAGATACTGCTGAGTCTATAGTTACTGATCACAAACAATTAGCATGAAACTTTAGTAATGATGGCTGGAACTCAGGTAGATCTGGCGACCCCTTAATAGTTAAGACAACAATTTAAAATATTTGAAAATTTAAACTCAAACTTTAACACAATATTGATAAAACTATAGTCTTTGACTTTTAAAAATCATCAAATATTAATACAACTTACAAATTCTACCAAGGATGAAAAGAAGTTTAAATTTTGACCATGTGAGTCATGCGTAACCAGCTTATAGAAAAATATGTTAAAACTTGTAAAAACCACATCAAACCTCAAGTTTAAACATCCCAATTATGAAGAATTTGTTTGACTAAAAAAAAATAATTAAAACAACTAAATTTTTGTCAAACTGAAGTTATGGAATAGTGGGAGTGGCACAAACTTTTCCAGTAAAAATCATATAACCACATTTTTTTAATTGAAGATCATAACCAGACCTTCATGAACACCTGTTAACCTAGACTTTAGGCATGGACCTTGCAGAGGTACAAACCCATGATATTAGCAGCAACAATCTAGCTTACATCAAATATACACTCTTCCCTCAAATCTAAATACATAGATGTTCAACCTAGAATGTAAATAAAAATAAATAAATAAAATGGCAACTTCATTGACAAGTATAATAACAATTACCTGTCAGTAGCAACCAATGTTTGATCGGCAGAATTGGAGTCTTTGTTTGATTCCTCATCTTCTAAAAGTATGTCTGACATGGGTTCTGATGAACAATTTTTGAAGAAAACTTCTACAGATACAAGATGTGGGGATATGGTTGAAACTTCAGCTGAAAATGAATAATCCACCTTCAAGCCGTTTCCATTTGCAGGATCTAAGAGTGTGTAGCTCTTAGTTTTAACTCGGTGCCGAATATCCCCGATGAAGATTCTTGCTGTAGATACACGGACTTGACTTTGTTCTGATGTACTTGTATTAGATGAATTGGGTTGGTCATCCAACCAGGATTCAAGAGCCCTCTTTGATATCAATTCTCCCAAATCAGCAGAGCCAGAATGAGAAACTCCATGCTGATTTTCAAAAGCATTGCCAACATCTGAAATCTGAATCAGTGGATCAGTGTTGTCATCACCTTCACTTGCAGAACCAGTCTCATTACTGCCACCACTGACATTTGAGCCAGAAATAGAATGTTCAGAACCATAATCTGAAGCACCTTCCTCATCTAAAGACCCAGATAATGAGTCAGTTTCATCTGTGTTGAAGGAGTCACTATTTCTGGCTCTTTCCAAGCCATTGGTTCCTCGATCCACATTGTCAACTCGTAGCAAACTACAAGGCTTTGGGAGGGGTTCATACCCTGGGGCTGCATGGAGAACTATCTGTGAAAGAGAACCAGGAAGATAAAATCGGTAGTTTATGGGTTCAGGTGATGATGATTTTGTCTGTCCCCCAAATATGTGTCCTGAAAGTACATATGCCAGGTCCTTATTTGGGGATAGAATATTTGTATCTTCCTCTAATCCTTGAGAGTCTAAATTGCTTGACAAAATTTTCCTAAGAAAACGTGCACGGTCACGAACATCATAGTTCAAGTCACACTCAGCTAGTTCAAGCACATAATTTAGAACTCTTTTGAAGCTCTGAATGTCTTGCCCTTCTGCACATAATAAGACCTGTACAAAAAGGCATTTGAAATATATAGCACAGTTTTTTTCCAACCTACTAAAACCAAACAATTCAAAATCAATATGATTTCAATACCTCAACAAGAAACACCAGGAAACATCATATATATATATATTAAATACTATTAAGTAATCTGAATAAGAACTGTCATAATAAAAGAAATTGACCAATAAATAATCTTAATAGCATGACCAAATATACACTTAAGTACAATTGAGTATTGAGTGAATTGATTATAACGGACAAAAACAAAAGGACTCATGAATGGGTATGAGTTTGGAAGAGTACTGCAACCTAAACTTCACACTCCTTACAGATTTCAAGAAATGAATGTTTATAGCCTTAGTAGCTTGTTTGATGGAGAAGAGGGACACTGAAGAACATATAATCTTCTCTACTAAGATATAGAAATAATCGATGAGATTAAAGTAAAACTGTAGAAAAGTTCTCATACATACCTTCACAATGGAATTAAGTATCTGAAGCTTTGTTTCTAATGCTTCTGAGGTGAAGTGCCAAGCAAGATACTGCAGTACTGTGGATAATGTCCTTGGTATTGTCTCCCCCAAGGAGCTATACTCCCCTACCATCCAAATAATGATTGCACGGGCTGCAGGTACCTTGACTGAATCCAAACTACGAATCAGCTGAATTATAACCTGTAAAAGTTAAAAAGAGGTTACTTATAAATGCAAGAACGAATTATTAAGATCATGCATAAGATTCCATTGTAGAACACATGACTATAGCATATGTGCTGTAGTGAACAATCCAAACCAAAAAGAATTTTTTGAATTATTTGTTACTGGATATAACTAAATTGTTAAATAGGCCTTAATCCCAAGAGAAAGGCAATGTAAGGACTAGGCCTGCACTTCAATGTAAAAACTCAACCACAACATAAATAACAGAAAGTATTAACCAAAAACATTCCTGGAAGATGCATAACTAATGCAATGACATAGGAAGGTTCTCCTTTGACATATGCACTTTTTGTTTCATCTAACTGAACTTATAGTTCAATTAAAAAATGCATAACTAATGTTCTAAATAGTTATTGAATTCTTATTAGATAAATTTGTAACATGCAACATGACAGGAAATTCAAAAAGCTGAGAAACCTAATAAAATAATGAAAAGAATAGCATGGAACACCTCCAAGTAACGTAAAAAACAAAAAGAACAAAAAAAAAAAAAAATTACATCCAATTTTCTTGAACCAACACACAAGATGCCAAAAATTATGTCCAAAATGAAATGAAATGTGTCATATTTGCCATCCCATTCCTTTTTAATGTGTTCCTTGCCTTGCCTCTACATATCCTTCTAAAATGCCAGAAAATTCAGATAACATAAACAGAATATAGAAAGCTGACACATGTGAGAGAGGATATTGACAACAGAAGGATAAAGAATACCTTCTCATGACTGGGTGGATCTTGCTTTATGATTGATTGAATTGACATTATTGCTTGAATTAAAACATCCGCTTCTCCATCCACTGATCCAAAGTCACTAGACAAAAATTCTGCATTGTTGTGCGTTTCATTTAACAAAAAAGAAAAGAAAAAAACATTTTTCCATAGCTCAGTATAAAACAAGTAGCAGGCAACAGACCCTGTCTAGTCAGGGCCAACAGCCCTTCCAAGCATGTGGTCGCCATATCGGGAAGTCTTTGTGAACATAAACCAATAGCAGCAACAGTATCTGCAGCAAATCTCCTGTCTGGATCTCTAATGTAATCCTAGCAACACTAAAAGATAAGCATTAATTTACGCACTAAAATCCCAAGAACATGAAAGAAGCGATGCAATGGTTGTGATGGACAAAAACGCAAATCATAAAATAATTTTATAGCCAATCCAAACAACAGCAAAAAAATTGCCCGTGAACGTGTGCATGTGACTCATATGTCATACATGTGAGTTAATTTTAAGAGTTGGTCAACAATTCAAGATTTTCATAGGATATGGTGGATTGGTGTCTTAGACATAGTCTTAGTGTCACAAACTTGAAAGTGACATATTAGCATTAAAATAGATTCCTTCAATTGATGATCTCATCTAATGACTTTTTCCTCAAATTGGCCAAAAATTTCTATTTATTTCCTGTCCCCAAGAAGCAGGTCTGAAACTTCTTTTATTACACAGAGGGATGTGTTCCAATGTCTACCCAATCAATGTTATATTTACATTACTGTGTTTTGGATAGGAGAGGATAAGATGGCTGAAAACCGGGTAAGAAAAAGGGCTTCAAGGTAGGTGTTTATTACCGACTTTTGGACTCTGATACTGATACTGCTACTACTGATCATCTTTTCCCTCGGAAAATAATTTGGAGATTCAAGGTCCCTTTGAGAGTAGCTTTCTGTGTATGGACTGCAGATTTGGGTAATATTTTGACTATTGACAACTTAAGGAAGAGAAAGGTTAAGATCATAGATTGGTGTTATACGTGCAAATGTAATGGTGAATCTGTTGACCACCTTATGCTACATTGCCCCATCATTTCAGATTTGTGGTCCATGATTTTTGGTTTGTTTGGAGTTTTCTGGGTGATGCCAAAATCTGTAGTTGAGCTTCTAGCTTGCTGGCAAGGTCACTTTGGTATTCATCGAAATGGTCACATTTGATGATTATCCCAAATTGTTTGATGTGGTGCATTTTGAGGGAAAGAATAGCAGAAGTTTTAAAGATACCGAGCATTCTATGCCTGATCACAAGTTATTCTTTTTCCCAACTTTATTGGACTTGCTGACTGCCTTGAGAAATCTTTCTTTCTTTTCTATTGTTGATTTATTAGATTCATGCAATTTTTGTAACTGATTGTTTCACCCCAGTATATTTCCTGTATACGTGGGTGACTCCTTTTTTATTATATATATATATATATATATATATTTTTTATTACTTATCAAAAAAAGAAATAAAAGTGAAGTGGTCAAAAAAGTTCGAAGCAGATACACTGATAGCATCAAGATCGTGAAATAGTTAGTATCAAGATGTAGGGAAGCATGACCATTTTCAAATTTGGTCTAATGCATGAACCTACACCTTTGATTGTGCATGACGGCATGACCACATTGCCATTTTAGAGCTGCACCCATTAAACATTCCCATATATGCAAAAATAAACACATCAGTGTAACATGTCACTGACTACAGTTATTTATGGATTACCCGGCATAAATTAAATTCCTACAAATGATGGTAAATTCTGAAAACTAAGAACTGTAATGAAATTATTTAACACAAAATCTTGATGTGGTAAGTAACTCAATTGCAATCCAGCCCACAGAAAGTTCCAAAATGCTCATTACTTTATCTGATATATAGGGACCAAAAGCTCAACATTGACAGACATTCCTCCAAAAGGTAGCCACTTTTAATTAAAAGTTAGTGAAAATAGATAATTAAAAATACGGGGGGAAGTACCTGAAACTCTTTAAAAACAAATGCAATGGTTGATTCTGTAACAATGGATGAGAGTATCTCAAGCTTCAAAGTTTTTATTTGATATGAATCTGAAGAACATATGAAGAAGTCTTCAAAGTGCGGAGCAAAGAGAAAGGGCATTGCTTTGGCAAAGACTTGAATGTTGCATAGGACCTGCAAAAGTCAATTGATATAACCATCCTTACCATTTTACAAACTAAACTGAAAAATAACCAAATATAAGAACAGTAAATAAAATCCCAGATTTTACTTGGACAGAAGCAATATCTATTCTCGTAATGCATGGCTCAATGCACGCTTCCTCTTTCGAATAAAATTATTTTTACTTACCAAAAAAAAAAAAAAAAATGCGTAAGGATTGAAGAAAATCCAATATCATGAGTTACTAACTTCCAGAGAAACTTTGAATTTCATGCATGGATATCACCCACATCAAAAGGTAGCAGGCTATTTAACCAACCATAAGCTTTAAGATAGAGCTTTTCACCAAACAGGTCCCAGATAGGGCATAGGAGAATTAAGGATGGGGGTTACATAACAGATATAAGCAAACTCATCCTATTATAGAGGATCAGATCAGCAAGGCAGGAGATATTCTTAACCACATAAAGAAATAAGGTATCCCTTTTCTTTTAAATAAGGTATGCATGCATGTCATATAATCATGTAATTCAACTAGAAGGAACATACGAAGTATGCATAAACCAAAAGATTCGAAGAGATGTTTTAAGTACCACATATTTTGAGGCATTGGATGATCTCAAAAGAAACAAAAGTGGTTTGACAATTTTCTTGATATTCTCCCTCGGTGCCATTATCCAGTGTACACCAGCAGCTGCAAGTACCACTGCACTGTTATGACTCCACAACAATGGGGATGTACACTGCAGCAGGATCTTTACATCGTCATTCCTTTTTCCAGAAGTAAATTGTGCAACATTCAGTTCTGAAGGACCCATGTTTGCATAACTTAATCGAGATAAGTATTCATCCGGCCCTTCAATATAACACCTGGACACCATCTTTGCTAACTCCAAGTCAATATTTCCACTCACGTCAGCACCTAATCCAAAATCATCATTCCCACTCGCATATCCAGTGTCTTCTTTATTTGAAATATTGGTAGCTTCACCATTCTTTTCAGACTCGCCACTCTTTGTACTACGCAAAGAAAACATAATAGATTCTTCAACAAGCCCATGCCTAGCTATCACAAAGCGCAAAAGGATCCCAATTAAGATTATCTGACCCCACTCTTCCACATCGGGAAGAATCTCACATAACCTTTGATAATTCCGCTCAATGAGAGAAAAATTACTCGGACAAATCGAAGCAAATGCAGCAGCTGCAGCTCCAACCACTCCAGGTGATTGGTCATTTAACAATATTCCAACAATCTGCATAAGTCATAAAAAAAACCAACAAAAACAAACCCTTTTCAATTCATGCTATCCCTGCAGTATGTGGTTAAATGATTAAATTCACCAAATTCCCGCATTGAATTCACTCATAACTTGGTATAACTGTTATAACAAACATATCATTCGATTAAAAAACACATGTTAAGTAACCGGACCTCTTCGATTGCAGAGGTATGTTCCTCTAAGCGCAGATCATACAGCTTAGGAAGCGCATTGGCCGCGGATTTTCTAACGTAAACAGAAGGATCTCTAGCACATTTCCCCACAGCTACCAAAACAAGAGATGAAATTACATGGAGACGAATTCCGGCCATGGCACGAAGCGCCCACGCCCTCACCAACGCGTTCGGATCCCCCAAATCCTTCTGGAAACAATTAATAGATAGCAACGCTTCATTCGGACGCCTAATTTTTCATCAAATTATATAATTACACACTAGCCAAACAAAGCATATATACATACATACATAAAAGTCAAAATCCCTAGGTTACGTACTTCTCAGCGTAATGTAGTAGATACAAGTAAACCAGCTTTTTCACTTCCAGCGATTGAGTTGCCACGTTCTTAACGACCTGAAATTCGATTAATTAAGCAATGAATTAAGTGAGATTTAGGCAAAATTTTGTGTGGTGTGATTGTAGTTTTGAGAACCTGAGGGAAGAAATTGGAGACGTCGAAGCCTTGAGCAATGAGAGCGAGCAATCGCTTCAGAGCTTCGCATTTCTCGGAGTCGAACTTGCTGTCGAGGAGAGGAGCGATGTTGACGTCTTCGGGATCGTCGTAGAGATGAGCGTCGGTGCCGATTCGGAACACCATAGACGACGCTTTGCTTAGAGTCTCCGCCGTGGCTCCGAACTGAGGGAACATTTTTTTTTTTTTTTGGTTTCGGGTTTCGGGTTTCGGAATCAGAATTTTTGAGATCTTTCTCTCTGTTTCGGATTGTAAATTGCAGCTGGTGAGAGAGTGTACTGTGTATGTTTGGATGCAGAAGATGCTTATTCTGACTGTCGATTAGGACTTGCACATGTTTGGGAACCCCTCTAGAGTTATTACTTTTTTTTTTTTTTTTTTTTTTTAATGGGACTTTTTTTTTGGGGTTAAGATAAATAGAGGAGTAGCAATGCATTAGATTTAATTAGATTTTTGAGAGAGTTTTAATCTATGGCGTCTACTCGTGATAATAATTCTTTATCATCAGATAAGACACCAATCAGTTTTTGGTGTAGGCAATGATTAAATCTCAGATCTCTTATACAACTATCAGAGACTTTATCAATTGAGTTAACTGAAACCCACAAATTTAATTAGATTAAGTTATGTAGCATGTGTCAATTTTCCAAATATTTTACAAAGCACTCTCTCGAGTGTGCCTTAAAAGATCCCATAGGTAGGGATTAGATACAAACGGTGGATATTCTGCAAATTCTTCAAAATTGCTTCTTTTATGTACTTCTTCTCTTTTGGACATACCATCCGCTAAACTATTATTTTTAAGGAAGACATGACGTGAAAGAATAGTTCATGGTCTACTTAGAAGGGTCCTAGAATTATTACTTTTTATCCATAAAATATATGAGATCGATTTTTTCTTATTATTAATATATTTTTTGGTAATTACAATGGTGCAGGGAATTTGATGCATATTTATTAGATATAAACATTGTATATTATCATTTTGATTCATATTTGGATCATTGATGTTGTAATAAAATCCAATCAATTTATTTAAGAATGGATGAATCTTAAAAACTCTATCTTGAAGTTATCCTTAAAACTTTTGAAATTCCAAATCGTTTTAATGCTAGTCTTAGATTAGTGAATAAACTAGTCAATTTCCTTTTCTTCTTTTTTTTTCTTTTCTCTCTCTCTCTTAACTATTTTCTCGAGTATGTGTAGTCATATTATCTCACACACATCAGGTTATCATAAGGGAAAATCTCTTAGGAGTGGTCCCAAGATGCTAGCTAAATGTTTCAAACCTAGATTTAAACAAATAATAGTAAAGGCAAATAAATCATCAAGCATGCATGCATGCATATAAAGAGCACGAGAATTTATATGATTTGATAAACAATCTATGGAGATGAATATCTCTGTGAAAAGGGGTATCAAATTAACAATACTCAATAAGAATTATAATATTCAACCTCTCTTATATATTATAAGCTCTTGTTATGAGTATCCTTTCAATCACAAGTATCATTCCAATCCCAAAAGAATTATCAAATCACACTCCTTTGGGAGTCTTTTCCTCTAACAAGACACATCAAAATTCCACTACAAAAAACGTGAGCTTTAGCCCTCTTGCTGCTCTGTTTAAGCCGTGTTTGGAAACGCGGCTATAGTAAACGTGGCTATGGGATATAGCCGCGTTTTTGGGGTCTATAGCTGCGTTTTTGAAACGCAGCTATAGACCCTTTTTTTTTAGTGTTCTATCATTTTTTTTCCCTCTTCTGGTACATATTCAATGGATATTGCTAATAAAATAGTCAAACATTTGCACAATGTTAAGCTATCTTTGTTGGTAACCAAGCAAACTGAGAGAAATTTCCACCAACAACACAGGCCGGTCAATATTAAGCTATCTTTGTTGGTAACAACATACTAAAAACTTACATCAAAATCAGAATTAAAGTGATCTTCTAATTTTGATTTGAAATGGGCCAATTATGCAGTTAATTCTTCTTATTTTTTAAAATAAAATAGTCATTTTTATTCCGAAGACAAAGATTGTGCAGTTTATACGTACTTTATACAAGTATATAGTACTATATACTATATAGTATATACCACACGTATAACAAAAAGGTTACAACATAGGCAAAAAGCCAATTTTTATTTGAGAGTGTCTAATTACGTAGAAAATTTCTACAAAAAGAAAAACAAGCAGTTACTTCTTTTAATACATATATTCTCTTTTCATATTACCAACATTTAAAAAAATACTGTATTAACTATCATCATTGTAATAAATATTTAAATTATTGATAATGTAATAAAATCCAATCTATTTATTTTTTTGATGTCAATCTATTTATTTCAAATGGGATAGTTAGGATGCTAAGATTAAATTATCCTGAGAACATTAAAAAAATCTTTTAACCATCTTAATTAAATTCTTAATCCTAGTCTTGGATCAGTGAATAAACCGGTAGGTTTCCTTTAATTTCCTTTTTTGGCCAATAAATCTTTTTTGACAATATTGACTCGTTCAATTTGGTGGAATTTTTCTTTCCACTTGTGCAATAAAACTCAAGAATTTAAACTAATAATGAAATAACAATAACAACAAACAATTAAACAAGTACACATATAAAGAATAGAAGAATTTGGGTGGTTTAACAAATTTATTAAATCAACTATAATCAATAAGGATAACAATGCTCAAACCCTCTTGCACAACTCTTATTTTAACCCCATAAGAGTTTTCTCCTCTATCAAATGAAACTCTTTGTTGGGAAAATAGCCAATTAAGTAATACAACACACAACGGAATTATATCATTTTTCCCTCTTTGTGCAAATGCAATGGTGGGTGTTCCAAATAAACTAGCCAAACAAAGATAAATATAAACAAAAAATTCAGTCAATCAAGATATTGAATTCTCACATGGAAAATTCTCCAATGAAGAAAGAAAAAACCACGGTTCCTAGTTTATTAAAAACTCTCACTATAAAATAATGGGATCACAAGTAGAACAAATGCTAGAGGTTACAAAAGAAAAAACAAGAAGTCACCAAGTGAGTCTTCACATTCGAGCAAATGAAAAGCAGATTAAACCAACAACACCAGTCAACATGAAGCTATCTTCGTCCAGAACAACATATTGAAATTGAAACGATCTTATTCCACTTTTGAAGAAAATTTCTCCAAAAGGAAAAACAAACAGCTACTTACTTAACCGCACAAGGAGGAACCGCCTAACATTCTTCTTTGAAGAAAGCATACTAGTTTGGTTGTATAACATCTACAAGAGTAAGAATGGTAGAGAATGCATCTCCGAAGATGGCAGAAATAATGACCTCAACAATCAATTTTATTATTTTTCCGCCATACTTGCGAAAATTCTTCCCATTGAAGACACTTTGCTGCACTTGCAAGCTCAAGATACTTGTGTTGCTTCCTTCAGTTGGTTCAAGGACTTGAACATTGTTCAAATTGTTGAAAATCATGTCCTTCACACATGCCACATGATATCGGTGTTTGCCACAATCGGAAACATAGGCCCAGCCCTCAATCTTTTCTGAAAGTTTCCTCCTGTTGCATATCTGACACTTTGATCTCGTGAATGAGACGCCGACCTGTTTACGAAGAGTTACTTTCACCCTATGATCAGAAGTAGTCTTGCTATGTGGGAGCTTCAAACAGCGAGGGTGAAGTACAAGTGCTTCGTTGCTTGAAGACTCGTACATGAACCCTCTGACATTCTTCCCACATGCAACACAGTTTCTATTGTCAGCTTGATACTCACCATGAAATGTGAAGCTGCAATTCTTGAAGAATTGGTGAGTGATGGGACCATAACCAGAAGCTAAGGCGCAATCTTCATGAAGATGAAAGTTACAATTCCTTTTGTTACACTTGTAACATGACTCAAGCCCTTGCTCTTTACATCCATCACACTGGAAAGAAGTTTGGATACTTGTGAACAGTGTAAGCCGATGTCTGTGGCTGGGATGTTTTATCTCAGTAATTCTCAACATATCTTCTTAGAAGATTGACTTCACAAGTCAATGCCTGGCCTGTTTCTTGTGGATCTCAAAATTCCTGGACAATTTAAGTGAAAATAAACATGAATTTGGAGTTTGATCAAATTAAAAAAATGGTTCATAATAATATTTTAAAAATATATCATGATTATACATGGAGAAAAGAGATTGCACAGAAGAAGAAAAAAAATGGTGGTGATGATACATGGTTTTCAATTCAATAAGTGGCACAAAACGAGTTATTAACAAAATTTTGTATCCAAAGAAAAAAAAATTATGAAAGAAATACAAAGCATATATATATATATATATATATATATATATACTTACCAGAATTATTCTAAAGCTATGTAAGAAACTTTATTTTCTTCTCCCCAGCTTTTGTTGGTTGTAAGGAAAAACAATTTATCATCCTTAATTCAGTCATTACCTCCAACATGTTATAATTTTTTTTTTAATATTCTATAAATCAATTAATGTAATAATATAAATTGAAAAAACTATGTATAAATTTAATTGGGAAAAACTATGTATAAATTTCTAAAATGTAGTTAGGATACCTGTTAACTTTTTTCTACATTTGCTGATATCATCAAGGTGATTAATTACTCATATGACATCCAATACAATGAAGAAAACTTACCAAATTTGACCAACATATCATTCGAGAAAACTTCTTTTTTATTTTTTTGGAACTGTTCAAGAAAACTTATCAATTGGGCAACTGACAATGACAAAAGAGATCACAATGAAATTAATAGTTTGATTTATGACTTATGAGCCTTCCTAGAAATCAATAATTGAGAAAGAGTCTTCCATAAATTTTTTTTTTAATTTCAAAATTTCTTTTTTGTTTCAGTTTGTGAAATGAGACTTATATAAAGACTTGTAAGAGCAATTATTTTTCATTCCTTACAAGTTACATTTTGGTGAAAAGGTGAAAGGGGGCTTCCTAGAAGCTTCCTAGTTTATAAATAGGTGAAACTACGATATTAGTCCCTGAAGTTTATCCTATGTGCGCAATTAGTCCCTCAAGTTTCAAGGAAGCGTAATTGGTCCTTCAAGTTTTCAAAATGAGCAATATAAATCATTTGGTTAACTTCCGTTAGTGGTGTTGTTTACGTGGCTAACAGAATAATGACATTACATTTTTTTAAATGATGTGGCATTTATTTTTATTAAAAAATTCCAAAATTGAATCTACACATACGAAACAAACTAGACCCATTCCAATTCAAATATTTATCCTAACCCGGTACAAAAAAATCTCCATTTGCAATCTGATTTACAAACCATGAAAGAGGGGAGAGACAATGACAGATCCAAGGCCTAGCCGCCAGCGATGCCGTCGCCCTCCGCTGGAGACGAAGGCCTCCTGCTTCACACATCCTTCTCCAACAGACAACCACTGTCCCGCCTCCCTCCTTATCTCGCACAGCCACTGACCCACCTCCATGACTGACTCAGTGCTGGTTTCCCAAAACACGTCCTCTTCAGCTTGAGTTTTCATCCTAAGCAGCCTTGAGACTTCGAATTGAATCAAAAAGCCCATATTGTATGGTGGATGATCTCATAGTTTGGACCACTTTGAGCCTCGCAAATTGTTGCCTGTCTCTATCTTTAGAATAAAGCAGTTTTCGTCATTGACATTAATGATTTTTTCTCCAATGCACATTGCATCCATAAATAAGTTGGCTGTGGCAGTGGCTCTTGGGTCCAAACCCAGCCGAAAAACAAAAATTTTCATAATGCAAGTGTTAACTTAGAAGTCAAAACAATGCAAATAAATTTATGAATATGTGCTTCCATTGAAAATCATCAATTTCGCTCTTTCACCGTAAATGGAGATTTTTTTATACCGGGTTAGGATAAATATTTGAATTGGAATGGGTCTAGTTTCTTTCTTATGTGTAAATTTAATTTTGGAATTTTTTAATAAAAATAAATGTCACATCATTTAAAAAATGCCAAGTCATTATTCCATTAGTCATGTAAGCAACACCACTAACGGAAGTTAACCAAATGATTTATATTGCTCATTTTGAAAACTTGAGGGACCAATTGCACTCACTTGAAACTTGAGGGACCAATTGCGCATACAGGGTAAACTTCAGGGACTAATAGTGTAGTTTTATCTTTATAAATATTAACATATTTATTTACAAAAATACCCAAATTTGAATTTTAAAATAATCAATCTAATCACTTTATTATTATAGTAATATTTCTTTTAAAACACTATTTTACATTCATTAAATGATGATATTACATTTACAAAATTTGGCTTAAGAATGGCAATGAGTAATAACATTTTTTTATTAATTACTATAATATATATATATATATATATATATATTTATATAAAGTGGTAATTTCAAAACGGTCTAAACCGGTACGCTGGAATAGGCCGGTATTGAAATATTCCGTTCCAATAGACAAATCGGGACGGACACCGAAACGGTATTCATAACATTAATTTTTCCTTTATTTATAAAAAGTCTTACGTATATGCATATGGACATTCTTTTGACTTTTCTTGATAAAAAGAATGTTTGGGAGAAGTTGCTCAAATTCTTTGATTTTTGAGAAAACTCATAATTCATGTTACAAATTTCATCGCACTCTCTTTTGTACATTTTGGTCACCGAAAACTGTGTTGTCTTGTTCAATCTTCAGTTGCCCAATTGATAAGTTTTCTTGAACAGTTCCACACAAAAAAAAAAAAAAAAGTTTTCTTGAATGATATGTTGGTCAAATTTGGTAAGTTTTCTTCATTGTATTGGATGTCATATGAGTAATTAATCACCTTGATGATATCAGCAAATGTAGAAAAAAATTAACAGGTATCTTAACTACATTTTAGAAATTTATACATAGTTTTCCCAATTAAATTTATACATAATTTTTTCAATTTATATTATTACATTAATTGATTTATAGAATATAAAAAAAATTTATAACATGTTGGAGGTAATGACTGATTTTTTTTTTTTTTTTTTTTTTTTGAAAAAAAGGTAATGACTGAATTCAGGATGATAAATTGTTTTTCCTTTATTTATAAAAAGTCTTACATATATGCATCGTTCTTTTGACTTTTCTTGATAAAGAAAATGTTTGGCAGAAGTTGCTCAAATTCTTTGATTTTTGAGAAAGCTCATAATTCATGTTACAAATTTCATCGCACTCTCTTTTGTACATTTTGGTCACCGAAAACCTTGGAACATGTGTTTTCTTGTTCAATCTTCATCGCCAAGAAAGCTCATAAAGTTATACATAATCATATTATGAATTTCTTTGTGTTTCCCTTCGTCAATTTTTTTTCCTGGATAGAGTTATCAAAAAAGTTATAGAAGATCTTAATCCGATTAAATAAGTCTACTTTTTATTTGTGTTTTCTGAATCATCAATGTAAATATATAATTTATTTTCACACGCCTTTATTATAATCCAAAACCAAAATCTTCATGTCGCAGTGAAACAAGTAATGATTGAATCGAGGGTAATCAATGTGCTGAGTCTGCTGATCCTACTTGGCAAAGAAGAGAGCTTCCTTACAGTAAGATTTTCTGATTTATGATTCTCATGGAGATCAATTTGCTTTTTCTTTATGATTATAATTGAGCTTATAAGTATCAGATTCCCCTTTACCCCTTTCTCAAAACCAAAAATAAAAAATAAAAATTCCCCTTTACCCAAAATAAATTTAAAAAAAAAATCGAGGGTAATTAATCACTTGTCCTCTATTTTTAATTGTTTGTCATTTATAATTAGTTAACTAATTGAGCTTTAAGACTTTTGATACTTATAAGTTATAAGTGTCAAGAGTTTTAAAGCTCAATTAGTTATAACTAGTTTTCTAGCCCTAAATTTCATAAAATATTACAATTATAAAAAACAAATCAACCTCAAGAGAAGCTCCTCAAGAGTAAATTGTTGTAGAGCCCAAATAACTTGTTGCCTAACTTATATTCAACAAAATCAAACTTGAAAAAAATCCATTTAAAAACGCCTGATACATGACTGAAAAACTTGATCAAGATTTAGAAATTATAAATATTGACTGGAAAGAGCTTTAATTGTTTTTTCTTTAATATACAAGCATGATGTAACAATTTGATCAAATTAAAGCTTTATCTTCATCCATATAAGAAATTATATAACACAATCATAATATAACGAATAAAAACATATAATTTGTACAAATTCAAGCAATATAAGCTAAGCATCTTCCTCGGTTTGCCATATCAAATTAATAATATAAAGATTATATATATATATATATATATATATATATATTATCATTTACCTCATGAAAAGTTGTATGTTCTCTTCACATATATATATGATCAAACGACATGGAACTTGAATTCTATTGTCTTGTTCTAAAAAGAAAAGGATATGGACCCTGAATTATTTGTAGATGTTACTTGTTGAGAGGACCAGTACTATAAATAGAAATTAAGCACATAGAATGCCACAAATTGGCCATTTATCCACATAAAATTCATAAATATATACATATACGGATCAGAATAATGTATAACATAATTATATTTTTATGGGTGGTAAAGACGAATGATCTAAAGAAGCTTGAAAAAAAAGTTATTTACAAAGCTTAAATAAACATTTGAATTATATCCTGAAAAAATATATTAACATGAATCCCAAAAAAATATTTAAACTATTTTCTTTTCTTTTCTTAATAATTAAAAAATAAATAAATGAATCCTTAATAGGACATATAATGCAGGATGGGAAAAAAAAAAAACAGCCTCATTTTTTTTTTCTCCATTTTTCATTAAAAAGAAAATGCATTCAATGCCTAAAGATTTCAAACTCAGAGGTCTTAGGCCACTATTGAGATTTATTATAGTACAAGTCTCAATTTTTTTTTAATGAAAAAAAGAAAAAGAAAAAAAAGATAAAGAGATTTGTCATCCAATCTATGTAGCGGAAGTTTTGTTACTATTTGTTGTGCAATAACACTCAAAGATTTTAACAAATAACAGTAATGGAAAATAAATCAACAAGAACTCATACGGAGAGCGCAAGAATGATTATCAAACCCATTTTACTCAAGAAGGATTATAACGTTTAATCTCTCTTGCGTAGCTCTTATCATGAATTTTCTTTCACTTCCAAAAGAATTATCAAATTAAACTTTTTCTGGGAGTCTTCTCCCTTTAATTATCAAGACATAGTGGATTTCTATCATTTTCCCCTCTTGGCTAAATTCAATGGGTATTGCAAATTAATAAAATAGCCAAACATATAATTAATATAAACAAAACATTAATTCAGCAACACCATACAATCACGATATCGAGAGTTTATACAGGTATATACCACATGTATAACAAGAAGATTATAACATAGGCAAAAGGCCAATTTTGATTTGAAAGTGGCTAATTATGTAGAAAATTTCTACAAAAAGAAAAACAAACAGCTACTTAACCGCGCATACACTTCTTCATCATCTTCTTTTGGGAGAAATCGGCCTCTCTCACATGAGAGATTTATTATTTACACAAGATACCACCTTCATGTAAGAAGGAACCGCCTAACACACTCTTCTTCTAAGAAAACACACTAGTCTAAGTGTAAATAATCTGCAATATTAAGAATGATAGATGACACATTTCCAGAGATGGCAGAAATAATGACCTTAAGAATTAATGTCAAAATTGGCAAGCTAAACTCACGAACATTCTTTCCAGTTAAGCCACTTTGCTGCAATACTTGCAAGGTCAGTTTACTGTTGTTGCTTTCTCCACCATCAGTTGATTCAAGGACTTGAACATTGTTCAAATTGTTGAAAATCATCTCCTTCACACATGCCACATGGTAATGGTGTTTGCCACAATTGGAAACATACACTTCGATGTCAGTGACAAATTTTTACGAAGATTTACGTTCACCCCTTCATCATTAGTCTTATTGTGTGGGAGCTTCAAACAACAAGGGTGAAGTACATGTGCTTTGTTACTTCACTACAAAAAAAAAAAAGGTTCTATGGCCACGTTTTTAAAATGTGGCTATAGGTTAGAAAAACGTGGCTATAGCACAATTTGGCCTATAGCTGCGGTTTTTTAGGCCGCGTTTTTTAATATGGCCTAAAACCTGTGACTATAGGACTGATGGGCCTATGGCCACACTTTTCAAACACGGCCCAAGACCTGACCTATAGCCCCGTTTAAAACGTGGCCTAAGGTTAAATCTGTAGCCACGTTTAAAATGCGGCCTAAAGTTCTGGTCTTAGGCTGCGTTTTAAACGCGGCTACAGCTTTAACCTTAAGCCACGTTTTAAACGCAGCCTAAGACCAGAACCTTAGGCCGCGTTTTAAACGTGGCTATAGCTTTCACCTTAGGCCACGTTTAAAACGCAACTCTAGGTCCTAGTCTTAGGTCGCATTTAAAAAGTACGGCCATAGCTCCCTTGTTGACAGCCTCAAGGACATATTTTAGCCGCGTTTAAAACGTGGCTATAATCTTGAACTATAGCCGTGTTTTTTAAATGTGGTTATATCTGTCACCTATAGCCACATTTTAAACACGGCCACAACCCCCGAATTCTTGTTTAGAATTTGTCTATAGCCATGTTTTAAAAACGCGGTTGTAGTTTTTTTTTTTTTTTTTTTTTTTTTTTTTTTTTTTTTTTTTTTTTTTTTCCTTTCTAGGCCAGATGGCAAAAGCATTTACAATTGCTGCTGTAAGTTTTACAAAACGCTACTATAAAAAACCTGTCTCACACACAAAATTCCAGCTTGTTGCATGTAACAAAATAACAAGCCGTAGAGCTGTGATCTTGGTGAAAGAATTACTGCTCACTCAAGCGTGTTTTGAAGGTGATTGCCAACGGGTGATTCAAGCCATCAATGCAGGTGGTCCCAACCGTACACTGTTTGGACATATTATTGAAGAGATTTGCAATTTCAGCTCATCTTTAGCAAGTTGTTCCTTTGTTCATGTTCGTAGAGAGGGTAATAAATTGGCACATGCCCTAGCTAGAAGAGCAGTTTTATCTGCAGACACTGATGTATGGGTAGAAGAGCTACCCAATGACTTGGATGATGTCTTTCGCTTTGATTTAGTTCAATAAATTTACTTACCTCTTTCTCAAAAAAAAAAAAAAAATAACAAGCCGGAATTTCAAAGAAATATCAAGCTAGAATTGTCTCAAACCTGTCACAAATCAATATCTTTAACGAATACAGGAAAATTATCAATCTTTGAAGAATATGCAGTTCAATACAGCAACAAAATGGAGGAAAAAGTTTAAAGTCCATTTGACACAAAAAAGATGCAGCGAGCATCACACATGATTGTCTCTAACTTCCTATTGCTATCCCGGATGCTTCTAGGGGTGCTTCTAGTGGGGCATCGGTTTTGTACCCTTGATTTACAGGTAGACCACAGTTTATGTCCATAATGGCACTACAAAAATATAAACGCAGCAGTCAGCTATTTCGAATATTATGCTATATTTTAATAGAGATTAAAAGCTAGAGACGCTGTTAAAAACAAGATTAATAATTCTAACCAACTAGGAAACAAACTCGTCAAAAACAAACTATACCAAGAAAAAAAATTCCACAGCATTAATAGAGGTAGTGATAGTAAAGTTTGTTTGTTTTTAGAACGTGACTAAAGGTAGGAAACAAACTCTTCTAACCCATGAAACAAACCCATGAAAAATATCATACACTTAAAAGCAATATAAATGGACATATCATTCCCAATGCATCATCTTCCTAGACAACTCAACCAATATAAACAAGCCCACTCGAAAACAATACAAAATTCCATTGAATACCCAATTTATGTTTTTCCTAAACAACAAAAACAAATATTTTAAAAGTGCTAATATACCTGCAACTTCTCAAGGTATTGAGGCTAACCATGTCCTCTCTTAATGGTCCCTGTGCGCTCCAAAATAATACGTCAGCAAGCATAGACAAAAGTACAATAATCCTCTTGGTTGTTCTTCTAGAAGAGATTCAACTAAATGTGTTGTATGTTCACAAAAAAGATTGTCAAAATAAATTTCATGTGTACAATATTCCTTCTGATACAACCAAAAAGTAATACAACATACAATCTTAAAATATCCACGAAGAGTCCTCACTGTAATGCAGCGCTATCCTGAATATATTATACACATCGTATTAGTAGCACACAACAATGCATTGCAATAAACACACAACTTTCATTAAATTAAAGGCACCATTGAAATAGTCCTAAAATGTTGAACAGGTAAGTCTCTTATTGTTAAATTCCTTCAAATTTTAAAACAACAAATACACATATGGCATAAAATATTCTGGGAGAGTCAGACATATATAGATAATAGCTATAGATGCAAAATAAAAAAAAATTAAATTAAATGTAATTGTGGAAATGATAGTTAAAAACCTGACCTAAAAAGGTATAAGAACCATTTTGGAGTGAGGCTGCAGAGGGTGACTTGGCTGTGATTGTGTTGTGTAATGTGTTAACTACGTTTCCTCGCTTCGCTGGTGCCTGTAAAAAGGAGAGAGAGACTTATATTATAAAAAATATATATATGGTATAAATATTCCCAGATAAACTATACTAAACTGAAAAAAGAGTACATACAAAATTTGGTAAGAATGTGGTGTAAAAGGCCACATTGACACCCTGCAATGTCAATATACCAGATTAGATCTTTGGGAAAAAACAAAAATTAAACACAAAAGCTAAAGGCATGGCAAAGTTATGAGAAAAACAGTAGAATTAGACCCCACTTGAGCAGCAAAAAGAGCAAAAGCAGTAGCAAGTTCTCATTTTCTATTCTATTCTAAAGGTTCTAAAAAAGGCAAAAAAATAGTAATTACATTAGAAAGTTCATTTTCCCAGCAACCAAACACAGATTTAATGCACATACTTCACAGAACAAACCAGAAACAGCGCATATCAAATGTAAAGCAAGAGAAACAGAAATTCAAAGAGAGAATCGAAAACTCACTCCTATTCAGAACAGCTCCAAAATGAACAACCCATTATTCCTTGAAAGTTGAAACTTTTACCATTACCCATATAATAGCATCAAACACTATATTTATATGGTACAACTTCCCAAATGAGGTTCATGAATTGACCACACAAATATAGTTCCAGCAAGCAAAGTGCAGTGAAATTAGGACAAAAATTAATCTGATAAGTGGCAAAGTAAGGCAAAAAGTGTTCACATTAGATCAATAAGAAAATTTAAAATAAAAAACATGCAAAGCTTTCATCAATTCAACTCAAAGATAATCAAAAACAACATGAAGAGCCTTTTAGCTCAATAGCATTGCTTGCTGTTTCTAACAGAAACATCTAAGGTTTGAATTGCCCCTCCCCCACTTAAAAGGTATCAAAAATATTTAAAAATAAACTCATTAATCCCATTTCAGTTCCAAGTCAATTTTCGATATATACCTATGAAAACAAAAACAAAAAAAAAAAAATCATTATTATAAAAAAAAATTAAACTTTCTAATTATATTTCAGGAAATACCAAGTAAAACTACTACAATCAACACAAAAGTAAGAACAGAACTTTGGTATGAAAATAATAAAAAACTACCCCTTCTGGTACAATCTAGAAAACAAAACTTCAGATAAGAAAGCTCCTACTTGGTATAATTAAACATCAAATAGATTGAGATGGACTCACTAAACCTATAAAACCCATCCAACGCCTAAAAATTCACAGTTAATTCCACACAAAAATGTAGTAATACAACACTGTTGTCCATAATTCAGGAAGCACCCACAAAAATTCAAAGTATACAATAGCTATATAACAACAATTTGAAGCAATCAAATCATGAAAGCAAGTTAATCAATAAAAAATGAAGGAGAAAATTTTCAGCTACTTAAAATTTGCATAATTCAAAACATTACGCACATTAAAAACCATTTACTCATTGCACCAATTCACATAAATAAATAACAGATGAGGTCAAATCAAAATTGAGAAACCAAAGTATTGAACCAATAAAAATGCAAACTTTGACAACTGTGTACCTAAAGATTCCAAATGGGTACCTAGAAAAGCTGAAGAAACCAGAAAATAAGAAATACCCAGAAACATTAACAACCGCTAAGTTGAGGAAACTATCAGAAACAAACGAATAAATGTATGACAGAAACGTTGTATAAAGGAAAAATGTAAAAATGTTGTTGCTGTTGTTGTATAAAGGAAGAGAGAATCAAAAAGGAGATCGAGAACCGGAGAGTCGTAGACGAACTTCATCTCGTCTCGTGTCCGTGTCGAGATGAAGTCCGTCTACGACTCTTTAGGTACACAGCTCTCAAATGAAGGAGATGAAGTTCGTCTTCTTCTTCTTCTTCAATTTCATTTAATTGAAACAATTGGCCAATTGTTTCAATTAAATGAAATTGAAGAAGAAGAAGAAGATGAAAAGAGGGAGATTCTAAGGCTTGATGGGATCTGCCGAAATAAATATACATTTTAAAAATAAAAATAAAAATTAGATAATTTATTTACAAACACAAACCCTAACTCAGAAAATTTAAGGCTAACAGAAATCATGTACCTTCACGGGTGGATCTGGAGGCGCCAATACTTCACACTGACCGTCTGAGTAAGGGCTTGAGATCGAAGATGGAGGGTGAGGCCTTGAGAGTGCCAGATGGAGGGTGAGGGTTGAGATCGGAGATGGAGGGTGAGGGCTTGAGAGATGGAGGCTTGAGATCAGATGGAGGGTGAGGGTTGAGATCGGATGGAGGGTAGATCTGCGAAGGGTTGAGATCGGATGGCTGGCTTGAGAGATGGAGGCTGATGATGTGCGAAGGGAGAGGGTTGGAAATTTCTAACCTTAATATTTATACTTGCCCTAAAGCCGCATTTTTAACACGCAGCTATAGGGAAAATCTGAACCCACGTTTAAAAAACGCAACCCAATCCCAAACTAGAGCCGCGTTTTAAACACGTGGCTTCAAACTAAATTTAAAGCCGCGTCTATAAAACGCAGCTTCAGACTAAAATTAAAGCCGCGGCTAAAAAATGTGGCTTTAGGAAAGCTAGAGCCGCGTTTTCTACACGAGGCTATAGTTAAGATTAAAAAAAAAAAAATGAAATACTCAAGTGCTGTAGCCATGTGTTTTAAACGCGGTCATATCTCCACCCTAAAAAATGCGACTGCAGCTCAAAAAAACGTGGCTTTAGAACTGTGGGGCCCGACAACAGATGGACCAGATCCACCTGTTCACAGGAAGACTTAAGGCCCAAGCCGAAGAAGATAGTAGTCCAAGTCCAATAACGCAAAGCATCCATGTGCCAGAGAAGCCGCCGAGGAGGGTATAGCCCTCGGCTGGCCCAGAACTACACTAAGGAAAGGGGCAAAAGTGGCATAGGGATAATCTTGTAAGAAATCTGAAATATCTAGGAAAGGCTGCCCATACTACCTGTCCTAGACAGAGCTTTGCCTCTCACAGAGTCGTGTTCCTTTAGCCTACTTAACCACTCCCCAACAACTCAGGTCTAAAACTGATGGGACAAGTATCAGTCTTGAAAGGGTCAACCCTACACGTGGACGAAGGAAATTGAACGCATGCGAGTATAAAAGAAAAAATATGTAACCTAAACAAGGGGCCTCCAGTCCTACGGAAAAAGGGGAGGTGCTTCAAAGGAAAAGAAATTGGAACCATGCATAAAGATCTTAAGAAATCCACAGCCGGGTAAACACGACCTAGCCTTTCGATCCCACTCTCTACAAATGATATTGTATGGGCCCATTTACGTGCGAACCCAACCCAACTGCGGTTCCACGCAAATCGTGTGCTTACAATTGGCGCCGTCTGTGGGGATGGCTTGCGTGTTAGCTCGAGCGGTGGCGAGGTTGAGTTTCTGTCGAACAAGAGACTATGAGGATGCCCGTATCACCGGCGACGCATTGTTGTTATTCCCAACATAGGCTCCTGCTAGGGGCTACGTTCCACGGTGTCAACGACACGGGCAAGCTTAGGGGCTTCAAACATCAGGCCGACTTCTTCCACTTTATTCGAGGAGCAAAACCTTCGGAAGAAGAATCAGACAAGTTTTGGACAGAACCAAGGCCTTGTATGGTCCTCGGACCCAAGCCTCTGGGGAAACCAACTACTTAAAAAGAATCAGACAAGTTTTGGACAGAACCAAGGCCTTGCATGGTCCTCGGACCCAAGCCTCTGGGGAAACCAACTACTTAAAAAGAATCACACAAGTTTTGGATAGAACCAAGGCCTTGCATGGTCCTCGGACCCAAGCCTCTGGGGAAACCAACTACTTAAAAAGAATCAGACAAGTTTTGGACAGAACCAAGGCCTTGCATGGTCCTCGGACCCAAGCCTCTGGGGAAACCAACTACTTAAAAAGAATCAGACAAGTTTTGGACAGAACCAAGGCCTTGCATGGTCCTCGGACCCAAGCCTCTGGGGAAACCAACTACTTAAAAAGAATCACACAAGTTTTGGACAGAACCAAGGCCTTGCATGGTCCTCGGACCCAAGCCTCTGGGGAAACCAACTACTTAAAAAGAATCACACAAGTTTTGGACAGAATCAAGGCCTTGCATGGTCCTCGGACCCAAGCCTCTGGGGAAACCAACTACTTAAAAAGAATCACACAAGTTTTGGACAGAACCAAGGCCTTGCATGGTCCTCGGACCCGAGCCTCTGGGGAAACCAACTACTTAAAAAGAATCATAGGGGGAAACCAACTACACAAAAGCGCCATTGGAGCTCCCTAACTCCCAGTCGACTGCTCGGATGGATTATTTATAAATCATCAGCCTTGGACGACATTCACGCGCTTATCACAGAATGTCCAACTGATATCCCGGTTAGTTTCTTAAGTTTGATTCATTACAAATTATCGGTATGATGCTTGATAGTGCTGACAGATGAGATTCGATTAGATTATGCTTCAAAGTAGCTTTATCACAAATATTCTCAAAGCAACACATACATAGGGCACATTCGTTCACAAAGTCGTGTTGCCCATTAGATCAACGCTTAAAACATGTAAATCAATTTCCATTTTTATTACGATGAAGAAATAGTACAATGTACAAATGAAAAGCTGGAATCAGCCCACGTCAAAGCTTACTACATAAGCAAGAAAAGAAAATACAAGAAAGCTGGAGAAAGCCGAGGAGGTATGTCGGAGGAAAGGTTGGCTACAGCTCCGAGACCTTATTCTTCCCCCGCACCCTTACATGCCCATAACTCAGGCAGCCAAAGAGACCCAACTTGAACCTGACACCGTTGAAGAAAAGGTGCAGGGAGTTGGAGGTGATGGGGCTTTCTCTAAATATACACCTGCCGCAAAGCAGAGGCGCTGATGGAGGAAAACCCTTCTTCTGCCATACCAAAGTGCTGGCATGAACAGAGCCTGCTTCGGATTTTGGCTAAAAGAGGGAGAGACGCCGTTCTCCCTCGGTGGAGATGGAATACTCTCCTGAACTTGTGCTTCCTGTGCCCATACCTTACTGTTATAAGCCTCATGAAGACACGGCGCTTCTGCGGCGGAGACATTTCTTTCTTCCCAACCTTCACTTTCAACATGTTATGCCAAAAAGGGAGAACTCCGGATATGGAAGCTGTGATGTGGGAGACAATCTGAAGGATTTGTGCGTATATAAAGCAACTTTCTCTCCTTCCCATTTATTGGAAAAGACAAGGTGATGGCAGTCAACTCATGTGGCGTCCCGAGAAACGCTACAGACAAAACAGTCCTGGCACAACTTCCAACATCAACTGCAACCACAAGATTAAAGAGCCTCGTAAAGGCGCACTTTGGTCACCGTGACATCAAAGAGTACCACGTGGCCAGAAGTTGCAGAAACATCTCTTAATTCATGGGCTAGGTGGATTCGTGGCCCCGGGGCCGCTTTGTGTAAGGGCCCAGGTACTTTGGCCGACGCCGAGCAGCGGCCATGGCCGAGGACAATCACTGTTGGGCACCTCGGGAAATGCTCAAAGATAGGGGAAACCAAGTACTGATGCAAACATTGGTCTTGGATAGAACCTAAGGCTTGCATGGTCCTCGGACTCAGGCTAAAAGGGAAAACCAAGTACTAGTGCAGACATTGGTCTCGGACAGAACCTAAGGCTTGCATGGTCCTCGGACCCAAGCTAAAAGGGAAAACCCAGTACCGATAAAAACCCAAGTCTCGGACTCAGGCCTCTGGGGAAAAATCAAGTACATAAGATAAAACGCATACGTCCTGAACAAAACCCAGGTTCTGCAAAGTCCTCGGACTCAGGCTGCTTGGGAAGTCAACTGCCCGAATGAAGAAATTTCTCGGCTTAAATACTGGAAAAGGTTAAGGCTCGCGTATCATGGAGATGGCAGAACGACCTAATGATTGCCAACCTAAGGAGGCCATTCATCCGGTGGGTAACGTGTCCTCGGATAACTACTTCTTACACCTTATCAAGCATTTAATGCCCATCACGGCTAATTTTAAGATAAGTCTCACTCCTCACTGGTCGGATTGTTATGTTGAATAATAATCTTGTTAAAGTTATCGTGGCATCTTTTTAGGAACGATTACCTTGGCCTTAGTTATTATTGACTCAAATGCTATACTATTATGCCGAGCAGCGCTTTCACATTTGTTAAAATATATAAACAAGACATACGAAATAGAGTAACAATCACTTTTATTAATATGAAAAATTGTTACAACATACAAGGAAGGGCTTAAACAAGCCTGTACAAAAAAATGAACTGCTAAAACAGTAACAACATCCGTAACATAAATAAGTAAACCATCAAGTGTCTTCTGAACTCGCCTTCAAAGTCTCTCTGAAATCTATGCCTCAGAACTGTTCAAATCAGGAGAAGATCCTTATACAAAAATAATGGAGGAGAAGGAAGAAGAATTAGAAGACATGGAAGCACTTCAGCAAGCTCTTGTCACTGAAGAATGCAAGGGAAAAAGAAGATGGAGGACATGAGCGGGAAGGAGGAGAAGAAGAGGGAAGCAATGAAAAGAAAGTAAAAGGAGCAAAAGAGGGAGAAGGGGAGCCATATTAGGTATGCTCATGAGAGAGCGGATGGAGATGACAAGGGAAGTTTCCGACCCAGTCACACCGGAAGTAAGGTGTGACGAGTCCCTGCTTCGGATTTTGGCTAAAAGAATGGGGAGACAAATCTTGAGTCTCCGCCATCCTTGCCCTGACCGAGCCATCTCAAGTTTTGTTAGGGCATGGCGTTTCTGGGAAAGGAAGGATTCATTCATGGCCGACTACTATGGTGGATGTGTTATTGGATTAGGAGTAACCAAATGGAAGAAGTAAACCACAAGAAGGGCCTGAGGGATTCAGATATGCAAGAATCACCTCTGGATCTCTCTCTTTATATAAGGGAGTAAAGCAGGGGCACGTAACCCGCTCTGATCCTCAAGGAAATCTGCGAATAAATGCGCATTCATTCCATTCCCCCACGTTATCAGTAACCGTAAGATTTGGGGGGCCTCGTAAAAGGAAGATATTAAAAGCACACTGCGAATAACCGAACGGTATAAACGCATCACGCGCAAATCGAGGGAAACATCTCGTGGATCGGCACATTCCTTGGGGAGGTGAAAAGTCGCCGACGTTGATCAAGGGCTGAATTTAATGAGCCGCTATAAATGCTCGGTATTATCAAAACCCTCCTATCCAACTAAGGAGTCGGACAGCATGGTTTTGAGGGGCTATTGTGGGGCCCGACAACAGATGGACCAGATCCACCTGTTCACAGGAAGACTTAAGGCCCAAGCCGAAGAAGATAGTAGTCCAAGTCCAATAACGCAAAGCATCCATGTGCCAGAGAAGCCGCCGAGGAGGGTATAGCCCTCGGCTGGCCCAGAACTACACTAAGGAAAGGGGCAAAAGTGGCATAGGGATAATCTTGTAAGAAATCTGAAATATCTAGGAAAGGCTGCCCATACTACCTGTCCTAGACAGAGCTTTGCCTCTCACAGAGTCGTGTTCCTTTAGCCTACTTAACCACTCCCCAACAACTCAGGTCTAAAACTGATGGGACAAGTATCAGTCTTGAAAGGGTCGACCCTACACGTGGACGAAGGAAATTGAACGCATGCGAGTATAAAAGAAAAAATATGTAACCTAAACAAGGGGCCTCCAGTCCTACGGAAAAAGGGGAGGTGCTTCAAAGGAAAAGAAATTGGAACCATGCATAAAGATCTTAAGAAATCCACAGCCGGGTAAACACGACCTAGCCTTTCGATCCCACTCTCTACAAATGATATTGTATGGGCCCATTTACGTGCGAACCCAACCCAACTGCGGTTCCACGCAAATCGTGTGCTTACAAGAACCCTTCTATGGCCCCGCGTTTAAAACGCGACTTTTGTTTTTCCTTTAAGCCGCATTTTTGAAAAACGCGGCTTTAGTCCATTTGGGCCCACGTTTTTTATAGCCGTGGCCTAAAAAAACGCGGCCCAATGCCCCCGCGTTTTGTAGTGCTTGAAGACTTGTACATGAACCCTTGAACATTATTGCCGCATGCAACACAAATTAATGTAGTGTCAGATTGAGACTCATCATCATGAAATATGAAGTGGCAGTTCTTGAAGAATGGGTGAGTAATGAGCCAAAACCAGCAGCTAAAGCGCACTCCTCATGAAGATGAAAGCCACACTTCTTTTTGTTGCACTGGTAACATGATCCAAGTCCTGGCTCTTTACATCCAGCACACTGATAATTAGATTTTTTGACACATATTAGCTTAAGCTGGTGTTTGTGGCTAGAGTGTTGTATCTTAGTAATTTTCGACATATCTTCTCAGAAGATTGACTTGACTTGCATATGGCCTTTCGTGTTTCTTGTTGATCTCAAATTTCCTGGACAATTTAAGTGAAAATAAACATGAATTTGGAGTTTTATCCCCCCACCCCCAAAAAAAAAAGAAAAAAAAAAGAAAAAAGAAGATGGTTAACACTTCAGAGAATCTTAAAATATACATGATTACCAAAAAAAGAGATTGCATACAAGAAGAAGAACATACTGGTGATTGCCATTGCTGCTAGGGTAATAGGTAATAACATGATTTTCAATTCATTAAGTGGCACAAAACGAGTTACTAATTAACAAAATTTGAGTATCCAAAGAAAAAAATGTAAATAAATATTAATTGTAAAAATACAAGCATATATATATTTACTCTCACCAGGATTATTTGAAAGCTATGTAAGAAACTCCATTTTCTTCTCTCTTTTGCTGGTTGTAAAGGAATTCAAAACTATTTACCCTTTCAACTACAAGACACAGTTTATACAAGTCTCATTTCAGGAAAAAATTTTAAAAATTATGGAAGACTTGCTATTTCTAGGAAGGTTATAAATCACTTTATGAATATCATTGTGCTCACCTCTGTCATTGTCAAATACTGTCACCATCAGTGGAAGTAAACTGTATAGAAGGGTTCAATTAATCTTGATTGTTAAGAAAGCTCGTAATTAATGGGAAGTACCTTGTTCAATTTTATTTATTTTTGGAAGTCAATGCGGTAGTAGTTGTAGTTTTATTGATAATTCATATGTGTATTGCATCATTGGTTACAGAGTGCCTTAGGTCAGGCCTAATACAAAAGGTTGAGTCCACCTATATCTAAAAAAAAAAAAAAAAAAAGGGTTGTCCACAAACGTGGAATACTAGTCTTACATATATGCATATGGACGTTCTTTTGACCTTTCTTGATAAAAAGAATGTTTGGCAGAAGTTGCTCAAATTTTTATTTATGAGAAAACTCATAATTCATATTACAAATTTCATCATACTCTCTTTTGAAATTTGACATTTTACCTACCTTAACTATACTCCGTTAGACTTTCATAACCCACCTCTCCATTTTCAGTTTAAAAACACATTTTAATTCAAAAACATAGCATAAAACAAATCAAAAGCTTAGGGTTTGAATAAAAAAATTTTAAATTTCACACTATAGCATCTTACCCAAATATCATATGGGTTGGATCTTGTCTACACTTTTGGCTCAAATATTGATTGATTTCTTCGTCGATATCTATGAAGGGGATGTGAGCAATGTAGAAGTAAGGTGTTGAATCCCCTTGTTGTCCAACATTCTCAAATTTCCAAATCCTAAGATGAGAAGATGGGCAAGAGCTATGGGCATTAAAATTAAATATTCCTCCTGAAAGGACTCCACACCCCAGCAATCAAGATCACAATTTCCAAATCCTAATCCTAATCAAGATCAGCCAAAAGTGTAGTAAATATATTGACTTCTTCATTGTTACCATCTTACCCCAATATCATCTTGTCCCTAGTGCCTTATCATGCCTTCATTGAAGTTCAAGTTCTCTCTCTCTCAAAAATCCAGTCAAGATTCATGTTATGTTTTCAATTTTATTTATATTTTTTGGTTTCTCTTTTAGGCTAACATCGGAAGTTTGCTTCATTTTGATGGGTTTGTCACAAAAGGCTTAGTGTTTTCTATTAGAAATTTTTTTGAGAGAAGTTCTGATATTTAATTTGTATTTTTTAAAAAAAATTTAATACGATGTTCATCCATCTTCTGCAAAATTTTAAACTCTAGTTTTTTTTATTCGTTTTATGTTTAAATGTGTTTTATAAATATAAAATAAAGAAATGGGTTACGAAAGTCTAACGGAGCATAGATCAGATGGGTAAAATGCCAAATTTTAAATTATAAATAGACAATTTAAATTCAGGACAAACCATAAATGAGTAAGTTGTTATTTGACTTATTTTGAATTTAGCTATAGAAATGCTCTTTTTTTTTTTTTTTTTTTTTTTTCTTTTCTTTTCTTTTTCTTTTTTTGGAAAAAAAATAAAAAACTCATTCCCCAATGCAGTCAAAGGGTCAAATGGGATCACAGATTACCAGACTGACACATTTCCAGCCACGACAATGATAGCGCGTGGCTTTCTTTCTTTGTTTGGAAGCCTGGAAAGTTTGACAGTACTCATCATCAGCTTTCTTAAACATGGCATTTGAGTCGATTTTGATTGGAAGTTCATGATTTGTGACAAGTGGCCATCCATCCAAGTTCAAATTCCAATGAGCTTCGGTTTCAAAAAAAAATTCCAATGAGCTTCCTGTTTACTGTTTAGATAATATTAAAAAACAGATTTTACTAATGGCGTAAAAACATATATTAGTCATTATATTATAAAACTTTTTATATAAAAAAGTGATTAATTTTTTATATAATTTTTTCGATTTTCATAAAAATTGATCTTTTTGAAATATTAAGTAAACATTCTGAAATAAATAAATTATAGTTTGAAATATAAATTGTAATTTTTTATTTGTCTTGAAAGCAAATTTTTTCTAGAATTTAATTCAATTTTGTAATTTTTGATTTACTCATTTTGAGCATATAACTTTTACTTTTATTCAATGTAATCTTTTCATCAAATTTTATAGGAGTTTGGACAATAGTATGAAACAGTTATAGTGACAAATCATGGGGCTCTTGTCCCACATCGTTTAGTTTCAGTTGTGTGTGTGAGTTTAAAAGCTTTGCTTAAATCTTCAAGAGTTAGGTCCTTTTGAAGGTTTAAGTATTCTCAGTCTTAGAAAAAGTGAAAGAGGGCAATCTTGGGATGGTAGACAAGATTTGATTTAGTGATACAAATGTTTATTTATTTTGTGTCTATTTCTAGTTGCATGATTGCATAGATGGAGATAAAAATATGAAGTATTTTCACAATTGAGCAACTCAAATATGGTGAAAAAATCATACTGCCGAAGCTCCTAACCCTATCAAGAGAACTGTCATGATGAGATGAATGTCCAGTTATCTAGAGAATTCATGGAATGGGAGGTAAACATTGCAATTTGAACTAAAACAGATGTGACACCTTTAATAGCACTAGGATTTGATGGTAATAAATCATATTGATATTGATAATGACCCTTTAGCCAGATTTTCTATCATTAATTCCATAATTTGGAGGTTTTTCATGTCTGAATTCGGAATCAAATATTCCTTGTGTTCCAACAAAATACTCCCTTATTTCATTATTAGGAAGTGGGTAGTTCTCAAGAACTAGGAGTGGTACTGGTAGTCTGGTATCTCATATTTTGCAATTCCTGCCTCAATGAACCTCTAGTAGAGAAATAAATAAATAAACAAACGAAAGAAGAAAAAGAAAATGAAAAAGTAGAGTGCAAATTTAACCATGAATGACTCAATTCATATAAAAGTTTTTTATTGTTGAATAAAAGATTTATAATTCAAAACTTATCTACACAAAAAATTAATTGTTATATTAGGTTGATGATGAAGAATAATCATTATAGATTCTCCATGTATTTCAAAAACTAAAAGTATTATTTTTAAAATAGTTTATAATCAATTTATATGGTCATATTTAAAAAAAAAAAAAGATATACTATAAAAATATTTTTATGGAAATTCTATGACGTTCAGTGTGCATGGTAACATTTCCCACCCACTTAACTAATCAAATTCTAACAAAAATAACAATTTGATCATTTTTCTTTAGGAATTAAATTTGCACATTAAAACAACCAAAAGTTAAATTGATTTTGAGAAATTCTTGTTTTACGCTTTTTGTTGTACACAATACTCATACTTTTTGATGTAAACAAAAATAACAAATGACTCTATATGTACAATGCTCATACTTTCAAACCAATTGTTTATGTTTTTCACGGAGCAGAATATTCAGTTAAAATTAAACACATAATTGCATTGAAATTAATTATTTTTAAAATTTATAACATTATTTTGTTGTCAATGCAACAAAGTATTTAAATTTAATACCATTATTTAAAGTATTGCAGCTAAGCTTTGCCATTTTTTTAAAAAAATGCTCAAGGTTAACGCTCAATTTAAATGTCTCTTATTTCCTTAAAAAAAAAAAAAAACTCAAATGTCTTAAAAAAATGGGGGGAACTCAAATCTCAAATATTTTTGGTGTGAGATAGAGAAAAAGCTTTGATATGAATGTGTATCAGTTTATAAACTCAGTTTTTAGTTTTTTAGTTTTTATGTATAGCTTTTCAATTTTTTTTTAATATATAAATATACTTTAGCACACTTTTAATAAAAAGCTTTTAGTAAAAAATAAAATAGGTTATTTCAAATGGACATGTGTCTATTTGGCCTTTTTTATTTATTGAATTTCTAGCTTTGAAGTACTTTTTTTTAAGAACTTCATATTTTTCCCCCCCACTTTTTAAATTACAAATATATTTTAGCAAAAAAAATAACAACAAAAACACTAATAAGTTGACTCTAAACACACGCTGACCAAAGTTTACATCTCTCTCAAGATAGCCTAACAAAGTTTACACCTTTCTCAAAATAGCAGAAAGTCTAATAATTCTACTCTCTAAACTTCTCTGTGAAGCAAAAGTAAGAATATACTGATTCAAGACGCTTTCTCAAAATAGTCGAAAATCTTGTAATTCAACTTATTGAGAATTTAGTCAAATACTACCCTCCAAACTTTTCAATGAAACAAAAATACAAAAATACCATTCAAGATATCTACGATGTTTTTTAGTAATGTTATTTAGTGATGTTCTTGAAAATATGTGTAAGTAAAAAAAAAATATAAAAATATATATAATATTGTTTAATCACTAAAAAATTATTGTATATTACCGAACAACCCGGGTTGTAATTCAAATTTAACTCTCCAAACCATTCTTCTTCTATTTTTTTTTTTTTTTCTTTTCTTTTCTTTTTTGGGGTTTTGGGTGGGGGGGCCTCCAAACTTTTCTGTGAAACAAAAAAACGAAAAATACTGTTCGAGATGCTCAGACAATGGCTATATAGCGAATCTGCTACAGTCTAGAGCTTGGATTCCATCACTTTATACGACCGGACGCGCTCCAATGGCGCGTGCAGCTACTTCATCTCTCATTTCTCACAGTGTCCCACGCACACTCGCACTCACATTCACATTTCACACGCACAGCCACAGCCACACAGCACCTAACCCTAGTCACTAACCACTCACTACCATCTCCAATTTCTCCAAATTCCCAATTTTGATCAAGACAATTCCATTTCTGATCAAGACCCAGATTCCCAATTCTTCTAAAATAGAAACTCACAGTGTCAAAATTTTCACTAACTGATTTTTTATAGTGACCCCCAGGAGTTCCAAGTCAACTAATTTTCTCACTGGTAATCTTATCCACTTCTCTCTGTTGCTCTGCTTCAAATTTCTTTGCATGCATGCACTGTTTAAGATAATTTGTCTACACTCTCATCTTGTGGGGTTGATTTTTCTCTCTGTGTCTCAGTTTTGGAGTTTTTAAGGTTCTAGATTGCTCTGTAAAAGTCAGTTCCTTCTTGGTTAATTTTCACAGATCGGGCTTTATTGTATTTTTTTAGTTAACTTTAATGATGGGTTTTAGGCATGTAAGATAATGTTGTTGGATTAAGGTTTGGTTGGGCTGATTTGGAATTGGGAGTTTAACAATAATTGTTCTGTTACTGTTTGTCTGTGTGTTTTGATTTTTTCTTCTTTTTTTTTTTTGGTTGCCAAATGCAAGATTGTATCTGGGTTTCTTTAGAGCTGAACTATGCTTTAATTTAGTGTGGTTGATATGCTTACTAATTAAATAGAAAATTTTTAGAATGTAGTTCTTGCTAGTTATTGGTATTTAGATACAATGTACCTTTGGTCTGAAATTTTCTCATAGATTCTGCCAGAAAAGGGAAAAAAAATAATGAAATAAGAGAATAAGACAGTTGTGTAAATGCCACCCTGGTGAAGCCCAAATATCCAATTATGTTTCTGTTTGATCTGCTGGATTGTGTGATTTAAGGGTTTATACTCTATTTATCATCGATGGCTTACCAGAAAAGGGAGGAAATGCATTTTGGATTCAAAAAAGATTCAAAGAAGTAAGATTTTAGATGAATTGTAGCGGTTCTGTGTTAAACTGTCAATCATGCCTATCTTTTCTCGTTGAGCTCTGGTTACACTTGTTCACTTCTGGACGGTTGTATAATCATATATAAAATATTGACCAATAAATAATGGAAATTACCTGTGCAAGAAATATATTAAGTTTTTATTTATTTATTTATTTTTTGGTTCATTTTTCAAATTTCCAGGTACTATTTATCTTTAAGGGGAATCGTGATGGATTTCAGCTCAGGAGAGGATTCAGATATTAGTGAATCTGAAATGGATGAGTATGAAGATAAAACTTATGAAAAATTGAAGAATGGGAATCACAATGTCAAAAACTCAAATGAGACATTCACTTGCCCCTACTGCCCGAAGAAGAAAAAACGAGATTATCTATATAAGGAACTTCTTCAGCATGCTTCTGGGGTGGGCAACAGTAGTTCAGATAAAAGAAGTGCAAAAGAGAAGGCTAATCACCTTGCTCTGGTGAAATATTTGGAAAAGGATTTAGCAAGTCCATCAAAACCTGTGAACGAGAATGATCCTCCTGTTGGCTGCGACCACGATGAGAAATTAGTGTGGCCTTGGACAGGAATTGTGGTTAACATTCCAACTAAACGAACAGAGGAAGGGAGATATGTAGGAGAAAGTGGATCCAAGCTGAGGGATGAATTGAAAAGTAGAGGGTTTAATCCCACAAGGGTCCACCCTCTATGGAATTTTCGGGGTCATTCAGGAAGTGCTGTTGTGGAATTCTGCAAAGATTGGCCGGGGTTACATAATGCCATGTCATTTGAGAGGGCTTATGAGGCAGATCATCATGGGAAAAAGGACTGGTTAGCTAATAATGACCAAAAATCTGGTCTTTATGCTTGGGTTGCCCGTGCAGATGACTATAATTCAACTGGAATTATTGGGGACCACCTACAAAAGATTGGAGATGTTAGGACAATTTCTGACATTATGGAGGAAGAAGCACGGAAGCAGGGTAAACTTGTGTCTAATCTGAAAAACCTCATTGAGGTCAAGAACAAGTGTTTGAAAGAAATGGAGGAAAGATGTACTCAAACTACAGTATCCCTTAGCAACATAATAGAAGAGAAAGATAAGCTCCTTCAAGCCTATAATGAAGGTTTGTTCTGTTATAGAGATCCAATGTTTACTTTTCTTTAGTAACCTAAAGTATAATATGTTTTCAGCTTTTTACAGCTGTGGAATTCCTGCATAGTTGGTGAGTTGTAGTGTAGATTTCGGCATATTGGATATTTTACTATCTAGTGTCAGGCTGTTGTCATGACATTAATCTATCCCATGTTTTTTTGCTTGATAGAGATTAAAAAGATACAACTGAGTGCGAGGGATCACTTTCAGAGGATTTTTAAAGACCACGAAAAGCTCAAGTTGCTAGTGGAATCTCAGAAAACTGAGCTTGAGCACCGTGGGGTAGAATTGGAAAAGCGTGAGGCACGGAACGAGAGCGAAAGCAAAAAGCTCGCTGAAGAGATTGAAAAGGTATTGTTACTTTGGGCTTCATTGCTGTCATAGTTTCTCTTAGATTCACAATTCACATGCTATAATTACTGAAGGAGGTGTTATACAACACCCCTGGACATAAGGGTCAAGGGTGGTTCCCATGCTTGTGGGCTCCACGCCCATGCGAGAGGGGTATTGTATGCAACCGTTAAACAAGATAATAAATCTTATTGAAGAGGTAAATTGTCTTTGGTTAAAAAAAAATTTTGAATTTGAGAGAAATGATCAAGTTGCTCTAAAAGGGGAAGAACAGAGTGATCTTTTTTCCCTTGGTACTCATCAAATCTGATAATCCCCAGAATGATTGATTAGAAAACTGTTAAACTTGACATTGTCAAATTAACTCCTATTATCTGCTTTAATTTATTCAACTAGTCATTACTTATCTAAATAAAGAAATGAAAAAAATTATTCAACTAGTTGCAGCATCAGTTGAAGTGTTCTTTTTATGATTATGCTTTCATGTTTGCAAGACTGTTTGACAGAGCTGTTTTTGTTATTCTTTCAGAATGCTATAAGAAATAGTTCTTTGCAATTGGCCTCATTGGAGCAAGAAAAGGCTGATGTGAATGTATTGAAACTGGCTGAAGATCAGAAGGTTTGTGAGTTGTTTCTAAGTGCTTAAAGGATAACCTAAACATTTCCTTGTCATTTTGGATAAAGATAGATTAGTTATACTTTACAATTGGTTTCATACACAGAGGCAAAAGGAGGAACTCCATAAGAGAATAATTCAATTAGAAAAGCAACTGGATGCAAAACAAGCACTGGAATTGGAAATTGAGAGATTGAGAGGGTCATTAAATGTCATGAAGCACATGGGAGACGATGGAGATGTGGAAATTCTGGAAAAAGTGGATACAATACTCAAACAGTTGCGAGAAAAAGAAGGAGAACTTGAAGATTTAGAAGCTTTGAACCAAACATTAATAGTGAAGGAGCGCAAGAGCAATGATGAGCTGCAAGAAGCTCGAAAAGAATTAGTTAATGTAAGTGTTTTGCCCCTTCAATGATGAGCAGCAAGAAGCTCAAAAATTGCATATGTTTTTATCATAAGTTAATACAAAGATGCTGTAATCATATACATGACTTAAGTTTTGATTTATTATTTATTAAGACTAGGAACCCCTGGAGACTAATTCAAGTGTTAACGTGTCCAATTTTTCGACCCCAAGCTTAATACAAGTTCCCATAGCTTGTGCAAAAGTACTAATTTTCTTTCTTTGTAGGACCTGAAAGACTTAGCTAGCCGTGCTCATATTGGCGTTAAGAGAATGGGAGAACTTGACAGTAAACCATTCCATGAAGCAATGAAAAGAAAGTATAATGAGGAAGAAGCAGAAGACAGAGCTTCAGAGCTATGCTCATTGTGGGAGGAATATCTGAAGGACCCTGACTGGCATCCTTTGAAAGTTATTACAGTTGATGGGAACCATCAGGTGTTTTTCTTAGATTGCTTAAAATCTGGTTTGATTAGATTACTCTTAGTTCTAGTTTAAATCCGTTCCAAGGCAAATAATGCTGTCAAATGCATGTTCTTTTTCATGATGTTGTAAACATTCCATGTCTTTATAATGCTAGTTTAACATAATCATTTGTAAGGATGAAAAGAGGAATGTGATTGTAAGCGACAGAAGTAAATGCTGCCCCCCCCCCCCCCCCCCCTCCTTTTTTTAATAGAGCAAATCAAGAAAAAAAAAGGGCTCAAAAGAGTACAGAAACTTTGAAGCAGTCTTTAAAAAAAATTAAAAAATAAGATAAAATTCTTTGAAATTTCACACTTTATTTTGAAATACTAAATTCTTTAAAACTGAAGCTACTAGACACTTCCACATTGTTGTGACTTCTGACACAAGTGTACTTGCTATTGTCATACGTAGATGGCCACATCAACATGTGTACTGTATTCTTTTGAAATGATGTCATTGTTCCTAAAGAGGAGCTACTCTGTATCTTTACCTTTCCCTTTTATTTTACTCTTCCAAGCTAGCTGGGCTTAATTTATTGTCAGTTATCAAAGTTTCCTGATCTAAATTAAAGGATTAGATTTCTAGTCTGGTTTAGTTTGGCTGTGCTTGTGTTGCTTATGTAATTAGATGCTCTGAATTTGTGAATTATGATGGGAAAGTCCCTTGCCAGTGTGATGTTTGAACAAACAAACGGTTTGCATGTCTGTTTGTGGTTTTTTATTGTCTTTTATGTAACTTGTCAGGAACATGCTTTCTGCTGTCTAATATGTATGCGAGCATCTACATTTGCTTAATTTTTTTGTTCATCAGCTTAGATATGAATTTTTTTAAGTATTACATCTATGTAATGTTCAAGGATTCTGTTGCCCCAAATTACTATTCAAATTTTAAATGAAGTAGTTATGAGCTTGCAATGGTATTCAAATATTTCCATAGCCTGTATGCTTTTGGTTGTGAAGTCCTTATTCATCACTTCTTGTTACTTTGCTTGACTTTTTAACATGATATGGTTTACTTAAGATGAATGTCACTGTTTCAGCAAGTTATAGATGAAGAAGATGAGAAATTGAATGATCTGAGGAAAGAATTGGGTGATGAAGTTTACAAGGCTGTGACAGCAGCTTTAATGGAGATAAATGAATACAATCCTAGTGGGCGGTATATAATATCAGAATTGTGGAACTATCCAGAGGGAAGAAGAGCTACACTTGAAGAGGGGGTCATGTTTATATTGAAGCAATGGAAAGTAGCTAAACGCAAAAGGGGAATGAGTTGAAGGTTGGTGTAAGTTTCATTTAGTTTATTATAAAAATTAAGTGAGACGAATGAACAACTATGCGAGGCACTCATTAATAATATTAAATTTTGGCAGACTAGCATGTAATGAGTCTTGAATGTAGCCTTTGCCACCTTTACTGAAATTTTTTTTGCTGCCTATGATAGGTACTGTTGCTTTGGTAGTAGACCAAGCTTTTACTACCTAGGATAGATGGCATCTTTTCCTGGAAGACAATTGACAATTTGATATAAATTCAACAGTGAATGAAGCATGAGGATACACAGACCATGTTACTTCATTTTTTTAAAGCAGTGTTCTGCAAATATTGCATTTGTATTCAGCTCAGTTTGTGTTTACAAAAATAATCCAGCTGTTATGTCATAGTCATACAACAACAACCAAGGCTTACTCCCGAAATTTTGGGGTGGACCATGGATCCTCAACAGACTAGTCCGGGTCAGCCCATGTTATAGTCTTTACCCATGATTGTGTTAGTCATAAATGATGTTAAATTCTTTAGTCGTTAGCCTTTGTTATAGTCATTCCCATGATTATGTTAGTATAAATGAGTAAATGACATTAAATTCTTTATTCGGTAGCTTTAATGTACCCATGATTTCAGTATCTTGTAAGGAAAGCCATATTCAATACTTCTCTCACATTAAAACATTGTTGCTTTGTTTGCAGGAAATAATATATCTGAGTCCTTTAACGGAACAATGTAGTGGAATTTGGAAGACATGTCACTGAGAGATGGAATAAGCTGCCCGCTTACATGATGGTGGCGGGTGTTCAAGGCATGTGTTCTCTGTAATTTATTGTGTTTCATATAGGAGGGACCTTTTCTCTCCAAGTCTCCATTGAACAACTTGTTGAAAGCAACTGCATATTTAGCATTCTTCTTGTTCAATGGATGGGAAACTTGATGGAAAATCTATTTGAAAATGCAGTGTAGCCTTCAATCTAAAACTTGTGTTTTAAAATAAACTTATTTTCTTCCCCCGTTCCTTGAGTATTTGAGTTACCATTGTAGTCCCATATCTACCAAACATAACCATATGTGATTGAGGTATAGAAACGTCAAATATAATTGGGTTAGAACAAAGCTTCTATTCATTTCTGATGGAAATATGTTATAAGTTTAAAGGGACAACTTCCTCACAACTGTTGAGGTGGCAAGTTATTAATGGTAAGCAATAAAGTGGCGTCAATGGTAGGCATATATGAGAATCAATAATAACTTTTTCAACTCAGCAGTTCTGGAAACTATCATGTCTATAGTGTATAACTAGAAAATATTTAACTCCAAAGTCTAGTTTTGGAGTCATAGTCATCTTGATGAATAATGAAATACCAAACTTGTGACTGCTACTATCCACATTCCCTGGCTTGGATCTTGCTTCATAAATAGTTAGCCGCACAAAGATGGAATAGGCTTAGGTCTCTTGCTTATAGTGCTGCATGTGGGCATGTATTGGCTTCAGCTGAACTGCAAGCCTTTTCTACTTTGTTCCACGTCCATTGTTCCTTGGTGTACACTGGTATCCCAATTCAGGGATCAATTGCAATGTTGGAGAGAGTTGTTTCTTTATCTCTGAAGATAGTTTAGAAACAGATTGTTCAAATTCCTATTATTATTGATGCCACTGCGGAGCTATGGGTGTTGTTTCTTTTCATTGCTTAAGGTGATGCAAGTGCAATTCCTAATGGTGAACATTGCTGCTTTGCAATTTGTGAACAATTCTTCGTGGGTTTTGAATTTTTGGTGTCAGTTTCCGAGTCATGGAAAGTCACAACTCGTTTAATAATTACCGAATAATATTGGTAACGTATAAGCTATGAAGACTATCTAACCGTTTAAGCCATGAAAATCGAGTGCAGTAATGAAAAACGAAAGATAGAAATTGTGTTACTTTCCCTAAATTTTGGTTTTTTTTTTTTTTTTTTTAATTGGATAGTTACAACAAGAATTAGATTAAAATTATAAAACTCTTGGCAAATACGAAATACAAAAATTTAGGAAACAACTATTTTACTACATTTTTACAAACTGCTGATGTGGTTTTAATATTTTCCAAATAGTTATTATAAGTATAAATGTGATGTTAGTGATGAGCTCATATTAGAATTAGTAAGAATTCGCCACATCAGCAATTTGTAAAAATTTTGTAAAATAGTTTGTATCCGTAGCACTACTCAAAAAAAAAAATTGTTTTATATTTTTTTTAATAAAAATGATATTAAAACTTTTTATAAATTGTTCATTAACAAATGCTTAAGGACACCCATTAATTAGAGTAAAAAATTTATTTATCAAGCCAACTGAAAAGTGCAGACATATGAGTAATCTTACATCCACAACAATTTCACAATAAATCCTATGTAACAAATTGTTATTAATTTTAATCTAGACTCACCATTAAAATTACCTTTTTTGCTTATCAGTAAGAACTTGTTTTATTAATTGGGAAAATGCGAGAGAGATGTTATATAATTAATGATATTCCTAACCTCAAATGCTTATAGTATTTATTGGGACTCACCTTAGTTTTCACCTCCCTCCATTAAAATTTTGTTACCATGATGAAAAACGTTGAAAAGTACAGTCCATGGACCATGTGCACCAAAAAAAAAAAAAAAAAAAAAAAGACGATCACGAAGAATGTATGATTATGTATCATATAAACGATAATAATAATTAAAAAAAAAAAAAAAAAAAAACATATGTCTCATTTCTTTGCTTTTTTTTTAATTTTTATTGAGAAGAGATTTTGTTTCATTTCTTTGCTGAATGCATAAAAATCTTTCATTCAGTTTCGTGATACATTGCATGAGACGTGGGTCATTTTTACATGTTCGGAGAGAAAAGAAGGTGATGAATATTAATGGGCCTGGCTAATGGCTATATATAGGGCTTAGCTACCGGCATTACTCTCTTTTCTTTTTATCTGATTGTGAGTGAAACTTTCTTCACTTCCTTCTCCTCCAGGTACTCTACTTTCTACTTATTATTATTATTATTTTATAAAATGAGTGTTTATTTGTTTTTAACCGCTATTCAATTTTTGTTGCTTGATCATGTAAGTAAATCCATGGCCTTGGATAAACATTTGCATTTAATTTTTTCTTTTTTTCTTTTTTGGAATACTCTTCAAGTGAAAGACGCTTTAGAAAGTGTGTGGACTTTAGTGTATATACCTTTGCTCAAACTAGATACACATTTATATATACCTATGTTCAAGCACGCATCTTTTTAGAGAGTTTCAACCCATGGTGATGATAGCTCTTTATCATCAGACTAAGATATTAATCAATTTTTGGTATAAGCAGTGATTGAATCTCAAATCTCTTATTCAACCATAAAAAACTTTAATATGCGGGATGTAGAAGCATGCATTTGTGTGTGTGTGTGTTTAGAAAGTGTTAAAAGTTAAGGAACTATATGGTTCTCTCTTAATTTAATTCAATGTCTCATTTCGACTTGTTGTACATTATGTAAATTTTAATTAAATATCATACTTTGTTGTAAGATTTTACTAAGCTTAATGAAACATTCTCATACAATGTTGAATTCTTTAGACCTAAATTTTAATTATTAAAAAAAAAAAAAAAATTGTGAATTGTACATTTGTATTGTTTTTATAACATAATACTATACATTTATTCTCATTTTAGGAGATAATAAGCTTAATTTGCTTCTTGGAGATTCTAGCCTCTTGAATAGTTGAATTTAAAGGGATCAACACTATTATTTTTATTTATTTATAATTATGGCCACTGTGATCCTAGGAAGCACGGATGCTTCATTTGGGGTGCTGTACTTGTGTACCGCCTGTGTCATGTTATAATTTTTCAAAATTTGCTTGTGTCACCATATTGTATCTGTACCTGTGTTCGTACTTCCTAGCTGTGATTAGTGCTAGAATATAATGTTGATTATATAAGTTGGGAAATAATAATCATAATAAAACAATGGGCAGGTATTTGAACAGATGAGTTTGAAATGAAAAGATTTGCTTTGTTTAAACAGAGCACAAGAAAAAGGAATTGAATTTATAAAATAGAGAAAAAATGCAAGAGTTATGGGATCGGGTTTTAAAATTTCAGAATTCTACTTTGAATATTTTATGCTGAAGGGTTTTGATGAATTAGAATTCTACTTTGAATGTTTTATGCTAAAGGGTTTTAATATATCAAAATTCTACTTTGAATGTTTTGTGCTATGCATATGATCTGGTGAGCTTGCATGAAGGTCTCATGGACTTGTCTAGTTGTCTTATAGTTGTTTGTCTTCAGTTGCTGGAACTATTATCTGGGTCATTTATAGTCTGTTTGAATTAAGAGGGAGGGAGGGAGAGTAGAGTAGAGTAGATTAGATTTAGTATAAAATTAGTTTATTTTTAGCTAACACTACTCTACTCCCCTCCTTCTCCCTTCCATCCAAACAGGCCATTAGAGATGTAAATCTAAAAGGGAATTTCACTTTGGATAAGTGACCTTTGTTCCTTGTATTTGCTGATTACGAAGTAGTTTATTTATATTTCTAGAATTTTGATGTATCTTGTTGTATTTGTATCACTGATGTTGAGGGCACTTTATATTTTAGGTTTAAATGGATGACTATATTCTTGAAGAGTTGCATAAAGCACGCAGACTTGTTGTGAGCCTTGCCAAGGAAGTTGATGTCAAGAATGAAAAATTGTTTAGAATGGAGAGCAAGTTAGATGAGACCTTTCACATGATGATGGAGGAGAAAGCTAAGCTGCAGCAAGTGCAGCGAGCTTACTCTCAAGGTATATTACACTTCATTAATAGCAAATTCATTTCAAATTCCACCTGCTTCAAAGTTATTTATTCTTATCTTACCTCATTATGCATATGCAATCCAAAAATTGAATGGGTTGAATCCATGCTTTCTTGTTTGTTACATGCCTGTGTTATATCACTTATGACATATTCATATTATCGTTCACACATTGGGATGGGACTAAAGCTTTTAATATGTTCAAAATGGGAATCCTGTCTCTGGATAAAAAAAACAACTTTGCAACTCTAGCAAGACTCAAGCAACCAAGCTATACCCCCACAAACTATACCTGTGAAAATTTGTCTAGAAAGAGTGAGCTTAATGGTGTCTATGTTATAAAAAATTGCTGAATCTGCAGAAGGATTGGTTGATTGGTATATAATGGCAGTCTAGTTTTAATTAAGCTTGTGAATGCATTCTTTGCTAGTATTATAATAATTGCAGTGAACTTAAATGTGAAATGGGAGAATAAATCATGTTTGAATATCAACTAGTCCAGCATGTAAACTCCATTCGAATACTTGAGAGAATTGCAACCTTATGATTCGCATTGCCTCTTTACCCTCATGGTTGGTATTTACACTTTTAATCTGTGGCTTTGTTTCTCACTCCCTTGTGAAATTCAGTCAATTTAGCACTACCTTTGCTTCAGTTGTATATCTTGCATTGAAACTTTGTTAGATTCTGTCTTCTACAATTCTTCTGCATCTTTTAATTCTATTTTATGAGATCTGACTAATCTGAATTAGCATGATCTTTTGCAGCACTTTGAAATGCTAGAACATGTGTGCTTATCTCATACTTAATAATAAATTCTTTAGAAATGAAGAAGACACAGTTTGTCGCCGAAGAGTTAAAGAATTGGAGAAGCGAGAGGCCCAGATTGATCTGGAGCGAAAAAGTTTACTCATTCAGAGGGAAAAGGTAACATGAAACTTTGTAAATGATCCTTTATGAATGACTGTAGCCATATATGGGCTCTATCCATTTGCAATGCCAAACATAAGGTCCTGGTAATATTATCCAAGGTTGGTTGTTTTTTACGGTGTAAAGCTAGTCCTCTTGTTTTGTTATGCCTATAGGATTACTTGAACAACATATCAACCTTTTGTATAATTCATATGCATTGTTTGTCATCTGCAAGTATTGCTTCCTTCATTTGCTATGGAACAATTTAAATGTATTCAAATTACAGTTGTATGTGCATATTTTGCCATTATTTGTTGCCCAGTTTAGAATTTGGATTCAATTCCAAGAATCCATGCAGTTCTAGCTAGAACTTGTTTAGATTGAATTCCATATGGTTCTTGCCAAAACTTTGTCTGCCATTTACTTGATAGTTGTTGTGAGCCAACTCCAACAATAGTTTTACATTAAGCTAACATCTTAACTGCTATAGTTGAAAGCTCAAAGCTCTACAAAACACGACTACATATCAACCATCCAAATTGATGCCCTGAGAAAAGAACTGGAGGAAAAAGTGGATGAGTTGCAATCCATGGACACCCTTAACCAAACTCTGATAATTAAGGAGCATATGAGTAACCTTGAGCTGAAAGATGCTCACAAAGAATTGATAAATGTAAGATTTTTCTTATTTTCTTTTGCACATGGTTAATGTTTACTGAAAATGCTCAACTTTTTATGTATATTATCAACTACCATTTTGTTTTGCTAATATCTGCCCTCTCCAAAAAAATACAAAAAAATACAAAAAACAAAAAGAAGTGATGTCTTTGTGTTTGCCATACAGGGTTTGCAAGATATTTGGAATGACCAAGACCTTTTTGGAATCAAAAGAATGGGTGAGGTTGATGAGAAACTGTTTAAAGATGTGTGCTTAAAAAAATTCCCTAATGGTTGGGAGGTAAATGCAGAAGAACTAATTTTACTGTGGCAAGCCAATGTTAGTAATCCAATTTGGCATCCTTTCAAAACAGAATTTCTTGATGGAAAATTGCAGGTACTTTTCTTTACCTTCTTTTTATTACTTCTTTCATATAGTTTAAAGTTCAATATGGATACCTGAGATGTTTCTTGTATAAAAATATCTCAGGGCATTGTTGTCAAGGAAGTAGTAAGGGACATTGGTTTTGTCTATTACAATAAACAGTATGATGATTTTTCCTTGTAGAATAAAGGCCAACTTCAATAAATGGAATTATTATATGTTTTTTCTCTTATTATAGGGTGCCCAATTCTTCAAATCATGAAAAATGAATAAAGTCAGTTTTAAATTCCAAAGCATTGTAACACAAGTGATGTTTTATAACCAATTCATCAGCAATCTTATAGTTATAAAATTGAAAACGGAACATTCTATACAGCGATGAATTAGTATTGTGACTGTCCCAATGGCTTGATGGACAAAGCAGTCTTTGCCATTATAACAAAATGAATTGGTTGAACTCATGTTAGATATTTTAATATTACTTGCTGAATCGTATTTGCATTCACTTTGTGACTTATAACTCTTTGAAATGCAAGAAGTAATAGATAAAGGTGATAGTAAGCTGAAGGAGTTGAGGAGTGTATGGGGCGAGGAAGTGTACAAGGCTGTAGCTGATGCATTGATGGAATTGAATGACTACAACTCAAGCGGGAGATATGTAGTTCCAGAACTTTGGAACTTCAATGAGAGAAGAAAAGCTAGTTTGAAAGAGGTAATTAAGTACATGATCGAAGAGTTGAAGACACTCAAGTCTTATGTACCTCCAGAACTTTGGAACTTCAATGAGGGAAGAAAAGCCAGTTTGAAAGAGGTAATTAAGAACATGATTGAAGAGTTGAAGACACTCAAGCCTCTTAAGCGTAGAAGATAATGACAATGATATCTAGTCTAGCAGTGGTAGTACTACTCACTCTACTCAAAGTGCAAGTTCTACAAAGATAGAAACTTTGAGAGCTCTTAGTAACCCCACAAATTGTTTGATCTAACTAGAAGATTGAGCACTACTCTGTAAAGCATCGACAAGATGGATTTTTGCAACTAATGTATCTGATCAAGTCCCATTACATCACAAAATATGCTTTTGAGGCTTGAATATGTATGATATTTTGCTTGTAACTTATGCTGTAGTCATATGGTCTTCCAAATCATACTAGTGCTAGAAAAGGACAATGCTAAATCTATTACTAATTTTACTATGAAAATTTACAAACTAACGTGACAATGAATTTGATTGGTGTCTTATAAACTACAAAATAAATTAATTTTTTGTTTTGTATTTATAAATTAATATATTAGTCATAGGAAAAACTATACCACCTAAGTTAAGCTGGAAAAAAGATTTTTTAACAATGTCATGCACATTACCGTATCATTTCGGTCCCACTTTAGATTAATTCGGTCAATTTTGAACTAATTGAGCCTTTAATTGATTTTTTTGGTAGGTTGCCTTTTTAATTTTGGACTCAAATTTTCTTTTCTTTTTTTCCCCCTTAAATTTTGGGTTGAAAAGTGTGAAAATTTTATTCTATTTGGGCCAAACTTTTTAGTTTTGGACTAAAAAATAAATACAAAATAGACATTAGAAATTAGAGATATGAACCCTAAAAAAGCAATAAAAATGATAAATACTCAAAAGATTACTTTAAAATCCAGGTTTCAATAATATAGGCATTATACTTATATTTGAAATGAAAAAAAAAATTACAATTCTAAATTTATATAATAATTTAATAGTTAATGTATGTGTTCCATGGAATGTGAGAGTACATTTTTGGTTAATATTCTTTGATATGTTCAAATTTGTCAATCAATTATGATATATTTTGGAAAAAAAAAATCATTTTAATAACATTTTCTCCATTTATATAAAACAATGTTATAGTTATGTAATTTAAATTTTTTTATTAAATTATGTTTTTCACACGTACACATATATCACTGTAGGGTCTCTATTTTGGAACCCAAGCCCAAATTGTATGGAGTCTTGGTTTAATGAGCCAAATACAATGAATTTGTAGAAAATGGATTGGAAACTTGGACCTTAGCGGATCAGACGAATAACCAACAGATTTGGGTGATAAAGAAAGAAAGATGACATAAATTTACTAGGAAGAGACGTCCTCGGATAAAATCCGAGGAGACTCGTTCTTCATCTATCTCCCCCCTTACCAGTCCTTCCCCCCTCTTTTATACTATCTTCCTCCCATTTCCACCGTCCACGTGTAGATTTAGGTTGATAGTGATGATATTTATTCCATTAGCCCCTTCCCAAAGTCGTTGGGAGTGGTTGTAAAGGCTGAAAAGCAAGGTTCAGTTAGTTGCAGAGCACTTAATGTAATAGTAGCAGCTTTCTCTTAGATATTTTCAGGCCTCCCTTTGTTCTTTTCCTTCTTAATACTTATCCTCTTCCATGGAATGGTCCAGAGTATCACTCTTAATAACAAACTGTCCCCTTTGTCCTCGGCCTTGCCTGGCAGAGGAGGAGTTCTTCTTTGAATTGGGCACCTGGCCCAACATATACATTGGTATGGGCTCCCTGGTTTGTCACCCCCACAATCACTATGTATTGTTGTTGAAAGCAATATACATTATATGTTCCATTACATAAAACTTAAAAAAATAGAAAATACTTATAAACACTTTTTAACCTACAAATTTTACATTAGATTCTTATAAAATAATTTTATAACATTTATCACGCATTACATGTGTTTCCGACTAGTGAGATGTTAAAACTTCAAAGTTTGCAAATTATCATGATAATAGATGTAATTGTTTTTAAATCAATAACCCTAAAATTTTTAATTATTTTTGTATTGTATTTAAAAGTGAACACATTAGTTTGTGAGGTTTATGTAATAAAATTTATAATATCTATAATAAATTTATAATTAATTAAAATAAATTATTTAAAACTAATTTTATTTTTACTAAAATGCCCTAGAGTCTTAATGTTACTTTTATAAGAAAATACTCGCCCATCAACCTAAAGCAAAAAACATTGCCCGTTGAAAATGTCAAATTTTCTGTTGCAGAAGTCTCATTTTTTTTTTTTTTTTTCAAAAAAAAGAAAAGAAAGTCTTATATATTTCGGTATCTTTACATTTCTATACTACTAAATACCAAAAACAAATACGAAAGATAATTTTAAAATGAGTATAAATTAGCTGCCTTTAGATTTCTAAATTTAAAGATACGACTATATGATCAATGAAATACATAGATCTGGAGAGAGTTTATTTATCGGAATCTATGGTTAAACTTAAGGTGTGCCACCCCATTTAAAAATGGTACTTAATGATAATGGGAGATTTAAAAAAAAAAAATATATATATATATATATATATATAGAGTTTTAATCTATGGTATCCAATTATGATGTTTATGATATTAATTATCAGATCAAGACACCAATATGTTTTGGTGTAGGGGAGATTGAATCTCAAATCTCTTATTTAACTATGATAATGAGAGTTGGAGAGCAAAGTTTCCAGCAAGCTCTCTAACACATCTATTTTCTCATGCCTCTGACCATGCACCTATAATTCTACACATTAAGAAAGCTAATAAGATGTGTCCAAGATTCTCAAGAAGTTTTAAATTCGAGGAGGCGTGGCTTTTATGGGAGGATTGTGAGCAAGTGATCCAAGATGCATGGAATAACGAAGCAAGGGCAGATTCGGGTTTGGCAAGAATAAAGGAGAAAATAGTAACATGTGGTGGAGATTTGCATGCTTGGGGTTCTTCTAGAACTCACCCAGACGTGGACAAAATAAAAAGACTCCAAGCTAAGGTGGAGGCACTTGGGAAGGGAGAGTTGACTGAAGATAGCAAAATGGCTCTTTTGGAAGCAAGCAAAGAGCTGGATGATCTCTTGTTAAAACAAGAAATCTATTGGGCGCAACATTCAAGAATTTCTTGGTTGAAACATGGAGATAAGAATACGAAGTTTTTTCATTCTAAAGCATCACAGAGAAAGAGAAGGAACTTTATTGAGGGGATTAGGGACCAAGCAAACAACTGGGTGACGGAGAATGATGAGATTGCAGAAGTAGCAGTGAACTATTTTGAGAACATTTTCAAAGCAGGTGACTGTGACCGGATGGAGGAATGTCTTGAGGCTATTCATCACAGAATTACCCCTGAGATGCAGTATATCTTGTCCAGTGACTTTAGTCCGGAGGAAATAAAAGCAGCGGTGTTCCAAATGGGACCAACAAAGGCTCCTGGACCAGACGATATGAATGCTTTATTTTATCAAAAATTCTGGCATGTGGTTGGTGATGATGTGATTAATGCGGTGTTAGATTTTCTAAATAATGGGGTTATGTCACCTGATGTTAATGCTACTCAAATTGTCCTCATCCCAAAAATTAAATCCCCAGAAAAAATGTCAGATTTTAGACCAATCAGCTTGTGCAATGTTATTTACAAAACAATTTCAAAGGTTTTGGCAAACAGGCTTAAGCAAATACTCCCCCAATTGATTTCTCCTACTCAAAGTGCCTTTGTACCCGGGCGGCTTATTACAGATAATATTTTAGTTGCCTATGAACAATTACATGACATGCATTCCCGTAAGAAAGGAAAAACTGGTTCTTTTGCCTTGAAGCTGGATGTCAGTAAAGCGTATGATAGGGTGGAGTGGGCCTTTCTAAAAGGGATTATGACAAAGTTGGGTTTTTCCAGGTTTTGGATTGACCGGATAATATGTTGTATCTCCACGCCTTCTTTCTCTGTTTGTATTAATGGTAAATCTTATGGAAATATTAAACCCTCTAGGGGGCTCCGTCAAGGAGACCCGTTGTCCCCTTATTTGTTTCTTCTATGTGCAGAAGGGTTTACCTCTTTACTGACAAATGCTGAATTGGAAGATAGGCTTCATGGTGTTAAAATTTGCAGGAGAGCTCCTAGTATTTCCCACCTTCTCTTTGCGGATGACTCATTGCTTTTCGGCCGTACTACTAGAGAAGAAGTTAGAGTGATTTTGGAGATATTAAAGCTGTATGAATCGGCATCTGGACAATGCATCAACCTCGAAAAATCATCGGTGTATTTCAGTAGCAATACAGAGGCAAGGCAAAGGGATTGGATTAAAAGCACATTGGGGGTTAAGGAGGTGGATAGATTCGAGTCATATTTGGGTCTACCTACATTAGTTGGGCACTCAAAGTACCAAACTTTTTCCTTCCTCAAGGATAGAGTTTGGAAAAAATTACAAGGTTGGAAGGGCAAGTTATTGTCTAAAGCAGGGAAGGAAGTGCTCATTAAAGCAATTGCACAATCCGTACCTACTTACACAATGGGGGTGTTTCAATTACCAATGAAGTTGTGTAATGAGCTAAATGCCATGTGTGCAAGATTCTGGTGGGGACAAGTGGGCAATGAGAGGAAAATTCATTGGCGGAGTTGGGATCTGTTGTCCAAACCAAAAAAGGAGGGAGGGATGGGCTTTAGAGATATCCGGAGTTTCAACCTTGCAATGTTAGCTAAACAGGAATGGAGGTTAGTGCAGGATACTAATTCATTAATGTATGGGTGCTTCAAGGCAAAATACTTTCCTAGATGTAATTTCTTGGAAGCAAGAGTGTCTCCTAACAGCTCCTATGCTTGGAGAAGCATTATGGCTGCTCAAGAAATTTTAAAAAAAGGGAGCTGCTGGAGAGTGGGAGATGGGTCGGCAATTCGGGTTAATCGGGACAAATGGATTCCCAATCATCCAACCAACATGGTGATTCACCCTTCACAAGATGATGAGTGGGAGTGGAGGGTGGTGGAGCTGATCGATTGGACAACTCGGACTTGGGACAGACAATTGGTGGAAATGAAATTCCATCCTGAAGATGCTGAAGCAATTCTTCGAATACCACTGAGTAGGAGATTGGGTAAAGACAAGTTGTTTTGGTTACACAACAGGGAAGGGAAGTATAAGGTAAAATCTGGATATCATTTAGCGAAACAGCTGGAACGGGAAGCGGAATCTCAAGAGGAGTGTTCTAAAGGGGTGGAGGTCAATCCGGTGTGGTGCAAGTTGTGGAAACTCAAACTTCCCAACAAGATTAAAATTTTTGTGTGGAGGGCTTGTCATAATATCCTCCCTACCAGTGAAAATCTTGTCCGGAGGCGAGTGATTGATGATAGCACTTGTGAGTTGTGTCAAAGAGAGATGGAATCGGTTCTACATGTGTAATGGGAATGCAATGTGGCGGTGCACGTATGGGCAGGGAGTTCGAAGAGAATTCAGAAGTGTGGAGGAAGTTATAATAGTTTTATGCAGCTATTGGAGATGTTGTTTTACAGATTGCCTTTGGAGGAAGTGGATCTGTTTGTGGTGCAAGCCTGGCTATTGTGGACACAGCGAAACAAGGTCAAGACTGGAGGCATGATCCAAGACCCGAATCAACTGGTGAAGCGGGCCTCTGCTTTTTTGGAGGAATACAGAGCATCACAGGAACACCTTGCTGTTCCGGTCGTGGTAGAGAGGAGCTCGAGATGGGTGCCGCCTCCTGAAAACCGGTTTAAACTCAACTTTGATGCAGCCATTTTCCAGGAAATCCATGCGTCGGGCTTCGGGGCTATAATCCGGAACGGGAGGGGCGAAGTTATGGCGTCTTTCTCAGCTAGAGGACCTTCAGTTGTAGATAGTGAGGAGGCTGAACTCCTTGCATGTAGAAGAGCACTAGAGTTTGCAATAGACACGGGGTTAACGGATATTGTGGTGGAGGGAGACAACTCGGTGGTCATGAAGGATTTACTGAGTTCGCGGACTGAGTTTTCTCGGCTGGGACATTTGTATGACGACGTGAAGGGGTTGGCAGTAAGAATGACCAATTTGACAATGAGTTGTGTTCAACGTACAGCTAACTCTGTAGCGCATTCCCTTGCCCGATTTGCAAAGAATATTGATGATGTAATTGTATGGATGGAGGACTCCCCTCCAGTGGCTATAGAAGCTCTGTACTTTGACAGTTCTTGAGTTTTAATAAAAGTTGGAGTTGGTTTCAAAAAAAAAAAAAAAAAAAACTAAAACTATGATAATGAGAGAATTAATAGATTAAATCAAATGAAAAGAATCCTAATCTGAAATACAATCATATATTTGAAAAACTTAAATTTTCATACAAGTAAATCAATGCTATCTTTTGTGTTCCACATCTAACTAAAACATGGAGAGAATTAGATGATTCGAGGGAAGTGATCACTAACCTTAAATCTCTATCGTTATGATTGAACTTACAAATATAACTTATTTTGCAAATTGTTTTTGACGGAAAATAAAAAACAATAAGTGTGCTTTTGGATTGAAATTAAAAATTAAAATTATTTCATTATTCAGCTTATTTTTACTATTATTCATGGGCCTTATTGCACTTTTTGACACTATTCATAAACGTTATTATACTATTTCAACTGATTTTTACCTTTATCTACAGTACTTTTAGCAATAATTTTTTATTTTCAATAAAATAAGCAATATCCAAACACACCTTAATACTATTTATTATTAAAGAGGTCAAATGGTGAATGGCCAATAATCACTTTCATTTAAACTTACGAATAATATTACTTATTTTCTAAATTTTATTGTTTCTTAGAGTAGAATTGATATGAAAGTTAGTTTAGTGGGTAATCACTTTCACGTAAACTTACAAATAATACTGTTTATCGAAACTGTAAACAAAATCCACCATATCAGTGTAGTGGTCCCCGCATATCTATTTTCACAAAGTGCATTCCAACGGAAAGACCTTACATTTCTGATTCATTGCCACTTTGCATTTCGGTACCACCACCAATGTTAGGTGCCACTGCCACCTTTTCCCTACCACCTCTTTCTTGCACCTCAAGTCTTCACTGCAACTCTGATCCTAACGAATCTCTCACATTGCAAAGCTCCTGATTTTTCACTCTCCATAATTGCCAATCAGATTTGGTATTTTTTATTGTCTCTTATCTTTCTTTTCCTTTACTTGGGTGGGGTGTAATTGGCTTGTGTTATGTTAAAAATTGTGTTTTGAGATCTGGGTCCAATGGCAATCCATGATTTTTGTTTGTGTTTCCAATTATTGTTGTGATTTATGTACATTCTGATTCGTCTGTCTAGTTTTTGTGGGTTTTCATGTTTATAATAACTTAAGCACAAGAAAAGTGAGTGTATGCATGGACCACCTACCCATAAAGAAAGAAAAAGTTTGTGTTTTGTTAAGCAAAAAATGTGTGATTTGGAAGTGTATATATGTTTTACTATGGGTTTTTTAAGTGGGGTTTTTTAGTGCTTTCATTTTTCTTGGGGATTTTGGAAGATTTGGGTCTTCGGAATCTTTGCTTTCACATTTTATTTGACTGGGTTAAAGTGAATGTGGTTTGATTTGTTGTATATGATGATGATCATGATTTCTACGATTACGATTTGGTAATAGTTTGGATGTATTTGTTTTGGTATGTCTTTATTAAAGAAATTTACTTTTAGTTATTTAGCCAAAATGATTTGCTAATTTAGATTTCTTTATTCATGAACCTAAATCACCTTAGTTATGTCTCTTTTCAAGCTGAAATATTTGGACTCTCTCAGCTAAGTTGGACGTTCTCATTTGCGAAATACACAAACAATTAAGATATACTGAATGACTGTTCCATAAGTTCCATCAATTTATAAAGGATGTTGGTTATGGTGTTGGGAAATTAAAACTTGTAAATGAGCTCTAGCTCAAATGGCAAGCAGCTTTGTTTCCCATCAAAATGGGTGGAGGGTGAGTTTCTGATTTCCACATGTATAAATTGGTTGTAAAAGCCATATAATTTTAGTTCATGGTTGATATTATTTTTTAGGATACATATACCCACAAATTATATGACTTTGGATAGAATAGAACATACATGTGGCCAATCTTGACTACTTTGTTGAATATCTATAGTTGAACCCAAAATTTTGGGATTAAAGCTTGGTCGTTGTTGTTGTATATATGCAAAAATTATTAATTTTCTGGATGGATAAAGTACTAAATCTGACACTTTTAGTTCACCTGATGATTCTATTTGCTTAATCTTGTTTTTGACTGATGTTGCAGGCAACTTCAAAATTTATGTCCAAATGTCAGACGACAAGAACGAAGAGGAACTAAATCAAGTGCGCAGACTTGCTGTGAGTCTTTCAAATGAGATTGACTACAAGAACCAAAGGTTGTTGGAGATGGAGCATAAGTATAATGAGACAACGGCTACTGTCCGCCAACTTGTTGTGGGGCTTACGAAGGAGATTGATTCCAAACAGAAAAGTTTGCTGGAAATGGAGCACAAGTACTCTGAGTCCTCTGCATATGTTAAACTACTCGTGAATGAAATAGATAAGTTGCATGCAGGTATCTTATTTTTCTGAAACATGCCGTTGGAGAAGCTTACTGTACTATTCCTTATTTATTGTTGTCATGTCATGTATATGTCAAAGTTCATGACATTGAATGTCTGTAAAATAGGCCTTTCCAAGTTGGTAGGCATCTATAAGACAATGATTCTGGGTTTTTCTTTGAACAATTTTCTTATGGCATGACAGTTTTTTAGATCAGCTAGATTACTTTTAGCGTTTCAGACATGGGTAGCAAGTCAAATATAGTTGACCTCTCAATTCTCATTGCTCATATGGCATAGAATTAAGTTAGGAAATGCACTAGCAAGATCTTCTATCAGTTTCTCAGTGATAAACTAGCAAGTTTTTCTCTTTTGCTTTCTAGTATGCAATCCAAGCTTTTCTATTTTAAATAAACGTCAAGAGATATAGGCGAACCTGTCTCTGTAGAAGCCAAAGTGCTCCCATCCCTGCTATAATAACTGTGCTTAGTCGATAAAGGCTCACAAGTAGCATCTTTCCTTGAAGCAAGCTAATACAGGATGTTATTGTCAGTCTCTAAAATTTATTTATTGTAGTACATACTTTATGAAGTCTGAACATGTCTCTGAGAGTGTTGCTGTCCTCTTTTGATGTTAGTCGTACTTCCATTCATTCATCTATTCTGTTTAGTTTGCGTTTATCAATGTACTTATAGCTAGTATAGTCTTGCACAGCATCTAGATTTCTCTTGCATTTTTTGATAAAATTTTCTTTCGTTTTGTGTTTATTTCATACTTTTTATTTTCCACAGAGAAGAAAAAGATGCATTCCATTAACAGGAAGCTGGAGGGTGCCATGGAATGTAAAAAGAAAGAGCTCATGCAGCAAACTAAAGAATTGGAGGAGAGTAAGGCACACAATGACCTGGAGTGTAGAAATTTAATGAATGTGATTGAAAAGGTTAGTATGGTAGTCACTGGACAACTGAGCATCTCTCAAAATCTGGAATTTTACAAAAATTGAAAAATTCCACATTGTTTTAAAATATAAATTGTCTTCAGTTGATAGTAAGTAGCAGAAGTACTTAAAGGATGAAAAAGTGATACAGCATCAGTTTACGCCTTTGGTAACTTTCTGGTGTTCTGTTGACAGTTTCAATTTTCAATTTTGCATGCCAATGGGAGTGGTTTAGCATTTTGTTACTGTGAAGTGGAGTTAAACAGTATTTTAAGGTACAGCTTTATATAGGACCTTGATTGATTCTCTTTAAGTTCTTGTCCTGAGCAAGACTCTAGCTGCAGCAATGCAATTTCACACCTCTGGCTGTTTGTTGTATCGCCAGTCAATAGGAGCTAAATTCTATATGGTATTACAGGGAAGTCAAAGAATGTGCACAATCTTCTATAAAGATCAGCATTCAGCTAGAAGGGGCTAATGAGTCTTTTATCAGTCTTAATAGATATCCAAATATTTGGTAAACATCCTCTCAGTTTCAATAACTTTACAAAAGTTGACCAGTAGCCCTTTATACAAAAAGCAGTATTGTTGAAATTTGGGTCTATATACTTAGATTATTCTGAGTGTCTACTCAGAAGCCACATTCTATATGGTATTGCAGAAAAGTCAAAGAATGTGCATGAACTGTTCCATAAAAGATCAGCCAATGAGCTCTAGTTCAAATGACACTTCCTTCTGCCGTAAAAATGGGTGGAGAGTGAGGTTGTGGGTTTGAGACTTGTTAAGTGCATCAGTGCATGTATTACTTACCAATAAAAGGAAAAAAAGAAAAAAAAGATCACTATTCAGCTAGAATGGGCTCAAAGAAGCTTTTGTCAGTCTTAATAGATATTATTATGTTGGCCAAAACATCCTCTGAGTTCCAATGATTTCACAGAAGTGTAGCCCTTTATGCAAAAAGCAGTGTGGTTGAAATTTGGGTTGAAATAGCCAGATTAGTCCCAGCATCTGCTTGGAACCTACATTCTATCTATGTTATTACAGAAAAGTCAAAGAATGTGCATGAACTGTGCTATAAAGATTAGCATTCAGCTAGAAGAAGCTAAAGCATTCTTTATTAATCTTAACAGATAGTTGTAACTGCTCCACAATTCTACTCCGTATATATAAACATTGGCTAACTAGAAGGAATTCTTTTAACATATTGATGTCTCAACCATACACTGTCTCATGAAACGTGGGAAACACTGTCTCTAACAAAATAGGTCCAAGTGTATGCTTCACAGAATCTTTCTTCTTCAAGTTTTTCATTCTTCTTATTAATATTTTATGATGTGAATTGGTTGGTTGATGCACTCGATGATACATGGGATGTTGTTATCTACTTGAATCTGTAATGTCCTCTGCTTTACTCATGGTTGTCAATATCTTTGGGGTGCTGGATGACTGTAATGGCATGTAAAATATATCTGCAGCCTTATATCCATGCTGATCTGGAAGAGTTGCATGTGTGCCAGTGAAAATTCTTGTTTTTCACTTTCAACAGCCTTTTCATTAATTTTATGCAATTTCTTTTTGTGTAAATAACTAAATATTAATCACGGGATTTTCTTGAATTCCTTTTATAATTAACTTGATGATGATTTTTGGTAAGCTAACATCAAAATTTGATTATAACTCATGCAGTTGGAAGGAAAATTGCTAGCTCAAAATACTGTAGAATGTGATAATAATTTACATGCTCAGATCAACACTTTGAGAAAGGAATTAGATGAAAAGACAGATGCAATGCAAGATTTAGAAAGTCTTAACTGTGTTCTGACGGTTAAAGAGCGTATGACTAACCAAGAGCTACAAGAGGCTCGCAAAGAAACAGTGGAGGTATGGTTCTATTCATTCATCTTTTGCATACAGTTGACAAAAAAATGCAACCAATTTGCCTTTGTTATTTTTGGCAACTACCTCTGACTTTTTGCTAGTTCCACCTTCAAAACATGATTAAAAAAAAAATACAGATGCTTAATAGCTTGATCTCCTGTCTGTTCCACCATGCAGAGCTTGCAAGATATGTTGAATGGGAGATCACATCTGCGAATAAAAAGAATGGGCGAGATTGACTGGAAACCTTTTCAACATATGTGCTCACAAAAATTCCCTGGTATGGACTGGAAGAAGATATCTGCTAAGTTATGTTCAAAATGGCAAGAAAGATTAAGAAATCCACAATGGCAGCCCTTCAAGATTGTTATGCTAAATGGTGAACCACAAGTATGTTCATTCACCTTTTCAAGCCTTTGTGACCTTTCAATTAGTTGTTTTTTCAATAAGTAAGAAGAAAATATTATTGAAAAAAGAAAAGCAAGAAAAATACAAAGAGTTCACGGTAGTGAACAAAGAGTAAAAAGAAACAAAAAGACACAAGCAGCCACTAAGCTATTCTAATAGACAAGAAAATCCATAAGAGTAGAACAATCCGAGAGACCCCAACACCGAGACCAATCAAAGAGGGTCCGTTGGCATAAATCTAATAACTAAATCACAGATTTCCCAATATCCTCAAAAGAACGCCGATTTCGTTCAATCCAAATAATCCACATTAAACAGTCTGGAACCAAATTCCAAATATTAGAATTATGCTTCCCAAGCCAATGATACCAACAAAATAATAAGTCCACAACTAAACTTGGCATGACCCAATCAATTCCAAACAACCGAAGCATATACGTCCACAAAGAATGAGTTATAGGACAAAAAAATAACAGGTGATCCACAGATTCCTCATTACAATAGCACATACAACAACGATTCACCAAAGGGCAACCACGAAGCATAAGGTTATCCAAAGTTAGAATTTGACCATGAGCTGCTGTCCACATAAAAAATGCCACTCTTTTAGGAACCTTAACTTTCCTAATGACCTTTCAATTAATTGTGGCTTGATAATATCAAAAAATAGGCAACTCTGGGCAAAAATCATATGCAAACTAATTGATGTTTCCATTAAATCATACTTACATATGGAAGTAAATGACTAAATCATTATTGCACTTAAATATATGGCTTTTTATAAGGGTTTAAAGAATGAGAGCACCTTCTGTATGTCCCATGGAAATTCAATGGTCCTTATGTACCCCAAATTCAGGGGTGGCTGCACATACACTTCAGGGGGTTCTAATCAACCTCTGACTTGAAAAAAAAAATATTTATGTATATAAAATATTGCTTTACTAATTTAATTTACTCTGAAAAATAATTTTGCACACCCTGATCACATTTTAGCTTATTTCACAATCAAACGGCAACTTAGTGTATTTTTTATGTATGGATGAGTGTGGTTATATGGGTTAATAATTATACATTGCAAGTGGGGTTGAGTTTTGTCATTTAGTTTAAAATATTTTTATAAAAACAATGACAAATATATAACCACAATTACATTCAAAAAAAAAAAAAACATACTTAACAAAATAAAATGGTCATACTTATATTGACTATAGATAATGATAACTAATAATAAACTATCATGAAACGATTTCAAAATATGAAAACTCATAGAAGGAATTTGTAAAACTTCATGTATTTGTGTGTTTTTTTTTTCTTCGATAACTATATATATTCAAGTTCTTTTTTTATTAAATTTTGTTTAATTTAAGTTTCTTAATGACCCCCTTTGAAAAAATTCCTATAGCCTGCTCAAATTGTAATAAAAGTAGGAATTCCACAATGGGTCAATGTGGAAATAAGTAGCCATCATGATGACTGGTCTCCACTGTTTAAATTTGTTATTATCAATTTTGTTATGGCTACCATTTTCTGTTATGGAGCTGTCAATGTACAGAATAAGGACATGAACCAAATTAAGGAGCAATTTAATTTCTGAGACATCTAGACACCCTTATCATTCCTTTCAAATGCTTAGAATAAAAGTGAATTTTTTTCTTTACATGGTATCTATTGATGCCTTCTTAATAATTCATGTATGTTATGTACGGAACTGTTGACACTAATTGCGAAGAAATGCAGGAACAAATAGATGAAGATGACCAAAACTTGCGAGAGTTGAGGAATGAATGGGGTGAGGATGTATACAAGGCTGTAACCAAAGCACTGCTGGAAATAAATGAAGTCAATGCCAGTGGAAGGTATGCAGTACCAGAAATTTGGAACTTAAAAGAGGAAAGGAGATCCAGTATGAAAGAAATCATTCAATACTTAATCAAGCAATTGAAGACTCATAAGCGTAAAAGAAAACGCCGCTAATGTCGGTTGTACACTGTAAGTCTGTAAGTTCCTTTCTGAGTTGACATTTGCTTTTATTTTATTTGTAATAACTAATAAGTAATCACACGCACACTTACCGTGTCTTGAAGCCAGACCTCACCCTCTACCTAGTTCTTAAAAGAAAGCGTTTTAATCTTGCATGATATCTTCATGCCCCTAGATATTAATGTATCTCTCTCTCTCGCTGTGGACTGGTCTCTAAGTTGCTATTTCTTATAATCATTTTCATGTATTATGATCTTTTTGCTTTAAGATGATTTCTTTATGGTCATCCACTCACTTCCACACATCTTGTTTTATTTTCATGACCTCCATTTTTTGAGCTTTTATCTTGTTCATCTTCTTGTGCCCTCCTTTACATGACTTTATATTAAAAGATTGTAAATTTTCTTACAAATGTTGTTTGATTGCCCTGTAGGTACAAGTAGAGGTAGCAGAAGCATCATTCACTGGTTGACTATATGATAGAAGACAAATTGACGCCACAGTTAACAGAGCTGAAACAGACATTAATGTCTAAAAAGAGTAGATACATTTAGCCTAGTGATGAATTTCCCAATACTTGACTGTATTTAACTTTACATTGCTTTAAAAGCTGTTGATTTGGTGCTGCACAGAGAAAATGTAATAGGATTGTACTTGAGTTGGCACAGTTTGCTAGGGTTTATCAGGCTTTAGTTTGGATGGTGAATACCCGTCCAAGCATTGAGCAAATTGTAGCAAATGATGTACAACAACTATAACTTCTTTTCGATAAAATTATCTGCCGTATTAACACCCAAAAAAAAAAAAAAAGTGCAAATGATATGTTATCTTAACTATACAAAAGATAACATGATTAAAGCCTACACTTTTGGTGGTAGCTGAACACGTCTTTCCCAGTAGCTAATTTCCCACACTTGCTGCTGTCTTCAGTTCAGATTTTTGAAAATTTTTACAATTTAGGACTCGAAGATATAGCCTATAGGACTGAATGTTGTTTAAGTAACACTTGAATTACATATCTATATAGTATCTAAAAGAAGACTTGAATTACATATCTATATAATATCTAAAAGATGACGCGTAGTATTTATTGACATTATTGTTATCATGCTCATATTGAGCTATATTAATATAGTAGTTTGGACCATTCGGTCCATTCAATCAAGTTTCTAGTTGGGTCCATTTGGTCCACTTGGTCTATTTTAATCTTCTGTCCACTAGGTCCATTTTGGTCCCCTTGGTCCATTCCATTCACTAATTTCACTCATTCCATTTCAGTTCACTTTGGTTTATTTCGTTCCATTCCGTAGTTTGGTCCATTTTAGTCCACTTTATCCATTCCATCCATTTCATTTAGTTTGGTCCATTTTAGTCCACTTTGATGTTGATTTGGGTGGAGAGGTTACTTTTTCGCTAATTTTCGATTTTTGTGAATGATCAAACCGAATTAATGCCAGATTCCCGATTAAACCGATTGGTCAGGTCCAGTTTTTAAAACCATGGTTGATACAATATATTATATTTTTAGAATTAAGCTATCTATATTTATTATTTGAAAGTATTTTAAATTTCTTATAAAAAAATATTTTAAATTTTTTTTAAAGGAAACATAAAGCATTTTACATTCAATTATTATATAATGTGAGATATTTTGCAAATAATGTAATGCATAATTCGAATTTGTTTCTAGTGCTCTTTACAAACGGTCCATCCTCTATACATATTTAATTACCTAAAGAGGAAGCAAATATAAATAAATTCATCACTCATATTATAAAAAAATATAAGACTTTAATAACTTTTAAAAAAAAGTAATATTATCAAGAATCTACCAATATTAGGCTAAGAATTTGAATTAATTATCAATGAACTGAATGAAGTACCTCCTCTTTTTACACGATAAGGGGCGCAGAAACAATGTCATTGCGTGGGGGTGCGATTCACCAAACTAGGGCAAACAAAGTCGTCCGGCCCCCTACCGGATTAGGAATGCGAAGGCCTTTCCTAACACAGGACACAGGGCCATTTAAATCAGAATAGCATTCACAAAAATGTTCTAACATAAAGTAGAATCGAACATTAAAAAGATTAGTTGACAACATGAAAAAGGTGGACGCCTAATTCCAATACAATAGGGATCCATTAGTGCAAGTCAGCTGAACACCGTGATTGACGAGTGGGTAGGTGGGTTAGGTGCACCTCTCGCCGTAATGAGACTAATCCCTCCCCTGAATGAAGAAGTAGTGGGGACCCTTTCCCGCGTATGCGTTTTTATTTAGATTCTTTCTATTTTTTCATTTTTTATCCAATGGAGAATCTTTCTAAAAAAAATATATCTGGCAAAACGCAATTCGTGAAAGGGATAAAAAAGAAAGAAGAGAAAGAAAGGGGAGTTTTGTTTTTTTGTTTTTGTTTTTGTCTTTCTTTCAATCCAAATAAGAGAGCAGGGAAGCCACGAACTGCCGGTTCAATTGTGAAACCCAGTAACCGGTCCGCTTCATACCCAAATTGGGTTGGACTTGAAATTCAGGCTGATTTTTGTGACAGGATGATTGCATGCCATCGGTCTATAAATTATGAGATACCCTCTCAAACCCAATGGGCCCTTATGCCCAGATTGAGCTGGGCTTAAAACTCGACCTGACCAGGATTGGCCTTTTAAGCCCGCCGCAGGTTGTCGAGTTTGGTAACCACGTAAAACCCTAGAAAACGATCCTATAAATACTAACTTTGCTTACAATGTCTTTCATCTCAATCTCAATCTCAATCTCAATCTCCTCGGTCTTCTCTCTCCTCTGTGCCCAAAACCAAAACCCTCATACAAGCTTTTCATAATCCATATATTCCTAAACACAGTCACTTCTTTTTATGGGTTTAGGGCTATGATTACAAAGAGAGAGGGCTCGAGTGGGATTCTATTTTCCACCAAACAAGGAAAAAACGAAAAACCCAATTCGATTTGGAGGAGAAAAGATTGAAAAGAGCCAAAGGTGCCGCCTAATAGGCTTTGGCATCTGAAACTTTCGTGTCTCTATTCTCTCTTTTCTTTTTCTCGATTTGGGTTTTTTTTGTTCCCACAATGACAGATCCAATTCTTTTACACTTGATATGAGCCCCCTAAACCCTTGGATTAATTTTTTTTTTTTTTTTTTACATTTTGTTTGTGCATATGTTGTGTTTGGTATGAGAAAACACTTTGTTATTGTGTTCTCATTGAAGCAACAGTGCGTACATTGAAAGCCTGATTACTATACTTGTTTTTTCGGAAACAGTTTTTGTAACAAAAATCTGTTCTTTGGAAAAATGTAGTTTGTGTGATTGGGCAGCGGCCAGACAACCGTAGAGATGATTCCACAGATGACGGGCCTTACTTTCCCGTTTTTGTCTACTAAAAACATCTCACATTTTTATAACATTTGTCTCTGTTCAATTTTATCTTTTGTTAAATATTGGGTTCCAATTGATGTGAATATTCTTTTGTAACCAATGATAAATGCCAGTGAAAGCTTGAAAAGGGTTTGGTTGGGTGAGTTGCCCCTGTATGCTATAACTTTGAGGACAAACTGGATTTTGGCATAGTTGCAGGACATATATTTGAAGCTCTGATTAATGGGAACTTAGAGATTCGTTCAATGAGTTTGAGGCATTTATACCTTGCCTTAATATTATGGTTGCAAAGAATTAAAGAAAAAGAGATTGTTCTATCTTAAGCTTATCCTTTGTGGTGATTAAAAAATAAAAAATAAAGCCTATGCCTTGTGAACAAAAACAAATGAGAACTTTGTTATTTAGACAAATTAGAGCATCCACGTCAAAGAATTCTATCCTATTTTATTTTACCATATCAAAAAGTCACTTTATTATTCATACCATCTCATTTTATAATGCCTTCCACATATTAAAACTCTATTTTTATTAAAATATTATTATTTAATCTTTCTTTATTATTTCTTTCTAATCGATTCTTTTTTTTTTCAGTTCCATTTTTCTGGGCTTTCTAACAGTTTTTTTTTTCCTCAGCCTCCCTCAACCTCTAGCACCGGTTCATCACACAGAACCACACACAGACCCATCAACAGAGCCACACACACACACAAACCATCAAACTAGAGCCAACAACTGCCACCACACCCACCACCCAAGCCACCTATCAGAAACCCACGCCGCCAATTTGAAACCCAACAGATTTGAAACCCACCGGAGCAAACCCATTAAAAAAAATTCATCACCGGAGCCACCATCGGAGCTATCGATGATCAACCCAATCGATCCACCCATCGATCAACAGATCCACCGTTTCAAACCCATCATCAACCGATCCCAGCCCACCGATCCAAACCCAACTCGTCGATCAACGACCAACAATCCACTTCAGCCACAACCTAACCACGACCAACGACCCAAACACAAGACCCAACCACGACCCACAACCCCTTTAAGCACTGGTCACAGCCAAAAAAAAAAAAAAAAACCACAGTGACCCACGCCAAAAACCACAACCACCATTGACCCACGCTGTCACCCATGACCCAAACACCAGACCCACAACCCAACCACGACCTAAGCACCGGACCCAACCACGACCAACAACCCAAACACCGGACCCAACCACGACCTACAACCCCTTTAAGCACTGGTCACAGCCAAAAACCACAACCACCACTAACCCACGCCGTCACCCACGACCCAAACACTGGACCCACAACCCAACCACGACTCAAACACCGGACCCAACAGAGAAGGAAGAGAGAGAAGAGATGGTGTTTGGGTTTGTAGAGAGGAGAGAGCAGGGATGGAGAAACAGAGAAGGAAGAGAGAGAAAAGAACTGAAGTCGGAGAGAGAAATCGGGGGTGGAATAAAATATATATATATATATATATATTTTAGAATACTGCCACAGTACAATTTTAAGTTTAGAATTGTACTGTAGCACTATTGCAAAAGTGGGGTTTACAATTGTTTGATGCAAGTGTTTTTGAGCCATGAAATGCCAAAAATGCCTTAAATATGGCATTAGCATTCTTCAATGCTAATGCTCTAAGATAGCAAACACAAACTTATTATCAATTATCAAAGGAGAAAGATAAAGAGAGAACATAAAGCTTGGTATCTATCTTTCTATGTTGCATAAAAAATTAAAAAAGAGAGCTTTTTTGTTTAATACAAGGGTGTGGTCTAGTGGTCTTGGGTAATGCATAAAATGCGTTGAGTGTATAGTCCAAGATTCGAGTCCAAATATGGACTCACTTAGGTTACCTTTCTCAACAGCTCAAGGTTTACTAGTGTTCCTCGTAGGTCTGGAAAGTTATGGCTCACTATAGTCCCTTTGCACCTAACAGGGCACTAGACCCAATGGATAGGGTGCTACTATAGTCACATTCAAATAGGACTGCCACGTTGGTCGTTGCCCTACCCTTTTTTTGTTCTATGTTTTAATTCTATAATGTAAGAATAGCACTAATTTACCTTTATTTGAAATACAAAGCAACAAATATTAGTTGTAATTGCCTCAAACTCAACTGGCATATTGCTCATATTAAAGCAACAAATGTAAATTCAAATGAGTAGGGTCTTCACCTTGTGGTTGCCTAAATGATGAAGAGTTAATTGTTGGTGGTTTCACCTCAAAAAGAGTATTATTACTTTTTAAAGTCCATTGTTTAGAGGTGGTTTCATATTAAACCTAATAATTACAAAAGTTTTAAAGTAAATCTTATATATTAAACATTTGTTTGGGATGCCAAAATTAACTAAAAATGCTTAAACAAAATGTAGTATGCAGTGCTATGCACTAGCATGCATTATTGGTGTTGGAATGAGCTTTTAAAAGATCTTTTTTTTTTTTTTTTTTGAGAAACAGCTTTTAAAAGATCATGATTTTCTTTTGCTTCTATTTCGACAATATATAGAATATAACAGCAACATTCAGTCTGTCTCTGAATCCCCCCATAACTTCACTGTCATGATATTTCTAGGTTGGCAGCAGCTGCTTGTCTTGAGTTTCCCTGGACTGATTCTCCTGTAAACAAATCAAATAAACCAAACTAGCATCTATGGTTCATACTTGAGGACTGTGGAAGTTAATTCAAATGACATGAATACCTATATGATGCTTTGCTGAAAATACCTCAATTATGATCCTTTTATGGTGTTATATGGCCCAATATTCTTGTTATGAGTCTTATGACACTTACATTACTACAAAGCTTTTTCAAAGCTATGTAGACCACACCAAACAATGACAGGTGAGCTAGGATCAAGCCTTTTCAAGCCTTCAACTAAACTATGATTACCTAAAGTAGTGTAAATTTCATACAATATTTCCAAACACAGATTGTTAATTAGGATTACAAAAGGTAGTGTAAATTTCTTACAAAATAACCCAATGGGGTTGGCCAAGTGGTTGGGCACTTGGTCTTAAAGTAGTTGTCTTGAGTTTGATTATGAGCTCCCTAATTCAAGTTCGGGCACCAGTACTTTGAAAAAATTCCTTGGGCCAGCAATTTACCCCGTTAAATTTACCCCGTTATGGGCCCACCCGTCACAAACAATAATTAGACTCTGGTTGAAAGTTTTAAAGAAATACTGTAGAAACCAAAAAAAAAAAAAAAAAAAAAAAAAAAAATTCTTACATAATAGGATGCTTAAGAAAACCTCTGTCTCCCTATCTCTCTGTTGCACATTTCATTGCATGGTTTCAATAAAAAGAATTCAATTTCAAGTTTTTTTAATCCTCACTGTCCCTAAGAAACAATGGATGATTACCTGGATTGGCTGCCTAATCCAAATGGCACTTTATCGATTTATTCAACTCTATGAAAGTAAAGAATTCTTGAAATACTCAAATTGCAAATATAGTAAGATAGGGAGTTGTTTGGCACATTCTTCCTGTCAAATCAATGGCACTCAAATCTAATGCTGAGTTGGTTGTCACTGATCTGATCTCCTTTGTTCTCTTTATGGTAGTGTAAGACTGGAGACGAGACTTTAGACCAACTCGTCCTTAATGTCATCTCAATCCACTTTGCTTTCACACCCCAATATAATTGACTGGATTAAAGTCATTCTCAATCCAATTCAGGCCAAATTATAAGTCTAACACAGGTTCTTTCCTTCTTTCTTCGTAATATGCATCATGCATGCACTTGGTGTACAATTAGTGTAAGCTCATTACAGACTAGCATCGACACTTCCCAATTGTCCAAGGAAGTCAATAGAGGCACACAATTTAGCTTGGGATGGTATTTCAGCTTCTGTGCAGTTCTTGCTGTGTTTTGTTGTGATGCTCTTTTTCTAATGCTTGGACTAAAACAAACTCAGTCTTTAGACCCTACTATTTTGAAGCAAAAACAGCTCTCATGATGGTTTTAGAGGCAACATGGCTTCAGTTCGAGGAAGGCACTTATCAATAGATTCAATACTATTTGATTTGCTACTCATCATCACAAGCTAGCATTTATTTGTAACAAACGCGTACAAAATCCCTCTTACATAAAAATGAGTTTTTCATTTGTAGGAGTAGGATCCACACCCTATTTAAAAGATGCAACAGCTTGACAACATAATAAATCTTTTCTAAGAAGTGTTATTTTTACAACTCACAACCTTGTTAGTTAAGCTTCATTTTGTAGCATTCAATTCATCTCTATTCCCTTGTGTTCTCTCCCATTGTATTTTGTGCTCGGGTAACAAAGAAAAGGCACTCATTAATTTAAAGATTTGGTTTTTGTTTTTAAACCAGGACAGATATTTTACTAATGGTACATACATCTTCAACTTCAAATTGGCCTTTCTAATTATGCTGAACTTGAAACTCAACTACAAACTTGCCAAACTTGAAATTATAAGTTCGTTACCAACCTCTTGAATTATATTGTTATTACATACATCAAATTAGAATGACATTTGTTAATCTTTAAAGTAACAAAGTATAACAACACCAAAGTAAATTAAAACACTTAATCATTGTATATATAAAGTAAGAAAAGCTGCGGGCTTATATAAACTAGCAGCCTCTTCAGCCCCTTACAATTTCACCTTTTGCTTTCCCCCCCCCTATTTTTTTTCCAATACAAACTGGTCATAACAACATGACCTCAAAGTCAAAAAGTTTCACCACCACCAGCACACTTTTCCCGCATTTTCTTACTCTTTCCCACATAAAAATACTTTCCCAGAAAATCAAAAACAAAAAAAATTAAATTATAAAAATTAAAAACCAAGAGGAACAGGATGACATATTTTGTGGGAAACTTTTGAGCTCACACCCTGAAATTCTTCCCGGTGAAAGTTTGGCCAAATTGCCAATTAGATGGCGCAATGTTCCATGAAGTGGAAGTCCTACGGTCACTGGCTGTGACTCTGAAAGAGAGTGACTGACCAACCAGGACAGAGTTTGACTGCCAGTTCTGACCCCAGTTACGACTCATGGTCATCCAACCAGTCTTTGAACCTTTCAAGCTCACCTTCACGATATCCCCTGCACCCGCGACGTTGGTGACCAAAACCAAGTTGAAGTAACGGAAACCGTTGATTGTGAATCTAATTCCACCTTGCTTTCTACACGGCACACTGTACAAACAAACAAAAAATTATACGAAGGATGTTAATGTAATTTCCCACAAAAGGCAGTTATGTTAGCGTGTTACGCGATTTTTTGTAGGTCCGGTCAAATCTAAATCCTGAACCATTTTCAGATTGATTGATGGACGAGATTATTTTTAATGGCAGAGAGGGTAGAGGGCCCCACTTGATTTTGGGACTTTTGTTTTTGCTTTACACGGTTTGATGGGAACGTTACAAGCATGTGGGACAAAATTGGAGATGATTCTATGATGTGAGCAGTGGGTGGACGGTGCTGATTTTACAGACTAAAAATTAAGTGCAACAGTACAACTAAAATCACACAAGAAATCAATTTCGGAATCTTGCTGCTGCAGTTCAGAGAGTCAGAAAGACTGTACTAGTTGTACATAGAAGGAAAAATGTTTTCAAAAAGTGTACTTGATTGACTCAGGGGGTAAAACACTGAAAATAGGTAGATACTTAAAAGAATATTGACTTAGGGTGTTAGATGTGTGTTTTCAAATAATAATTTTTAATTTTTAAATAATATTATACTTATTTTTGTATATTTTTTTATTTATACATATTTTTAAACAATAATTTTCAATTTTTAAATACATTCACCAAACAAATCCTAAGAATTACCAGTAAAATGAGGAGTAAAACACCACCAAAACTTGGGAGTCAAATTAGGTTTGATATAAGATAAGACTAGGCAAATGATTAGCTCTTCTCTTTTTTTTCTTTTCACTTCACTTTTGCTCTCAATGGCAATCATATTAAGAAATGATTATTTATTTGTCTGAAAATATAAAAGTTTGAGGCAGATTATATGTTCATCTTTAACTTTTTGACATTAAGGAAAACTAAAAAAATCCCAAATAAAAGTATAAGTGTAACAAGTTACTACAAGGTGTTTTTACCTACTTATTCAGCAAAAACAAGAAAAGGTGACCTACCTAAAAAAGAAAGATTGAAGGCATGAAAAATATTACTTTGATAAACTTAAATTAATTATCAGAGATTCAGAGTGAGTGTTGTATTGTCTTAGAAAAAAAACAGAGCCCCGTAATCTCTGAAGTCTAACCCCTCAAAACCGTGAAAGCGAAAACAGAGTTCAGCTAGAAAAAAAAAGAGAGGCTCACCGGCGGTAAGAGACAGGAACAATGCCGGCACGGTACTCAGCGATCTTGAGGAACATAGGCATAGCAAGGTCAAAGTGAGCTCTAGGAGGGTTGCACCACCCGCCATTGTCACTTGGAAGCGCATAGTTAGGAGGGCAAAAGTTTGTGGCTGTGATCAAAATCGAAGGGCTACCAGAATGACACCACTGTGGTTGATTAGCGCACTTGATCTCAAAGCAAGCCCCACAGCTAAGCCCGCTGTTGAACAATGCAGTGCTCAGTGCAGCGGTGTTTACTCCGTAGCCTTGGCTATACAAGTTTCCGTACCCACAAGCTCCACCTGTGGAAGACAAAAAATAGTACATGTGAGATAAAGTTCATATTTTTAGCAATGGGCTTTCCAAGATTAGAGATTTAGTGCTTGAAATGAGTGAAATTCTGTGGAAAAAGACTTATGTCAAGTGGATTTTTAGTACATGTGAGATAAAGTTCATATTTTTAGCAATGGGCTTCCAAGATTGGACATTTAGTGCTTGAAATGATTGAAATTTTGTGGGAAAATACTAAAAGCAAGTGGGTTTTTAGTTTTCAGTCCTTTGAGGTTGATAAAGCTAAGTAAAGGAATGGACTTATTCTTTTTCCTTTTTTTCTGAAAAAACAGAGTGACAAAACAGAATTGGGGTTTAGTTTACAATACCCATAGTTCCAGAGGCGTCACTGCCACCGTAGAAGGTAGCATGGGCGCTCTGCCATGCTCCGCCGGTGTAAACGCCTGGGAGTCTAGCATCAACCTGTAGAGTCAAAAAAGCCAGCAGAGAAACAATGCAGGTTACAGTCAAAGTAGCCATAGCTTTCAACAACGCTGTTAGAGGCGCAGAGAAAGAAGGTGTTAGCTGTCTAGGAAGTTTGAAAGTGTGAGCTGAAAGAAGAGGGTGGACTGCTATTTATTGAGGCAGAGTGTACAATTGTCAAAAAAAGTGGAGTTTACGTTAGAAAATTATCGCGCTTAAGGCCTTAATTAATGGTTCAATCACGCCTTTTTGTTTTTGTTCTGTTTTTTGTTTTTTGTTTTTTTTTTTAATTATTTTAATTATTTTTTTATTTATTTTGATGGGCCTTTTGTTTTGCTTCTTTTTAAAATTTTATTTTAGAAATTACCTAAATATCCAAAGTTTATACCATGAATTAGGGTTGTTCAGACCAACCTGGCACCCAACAAAGCTGATTAACTTGGTGCCATCCAAATCGAAATCAACTCGATCTGAGAATAGCTAGCAGTCAATGGCAGGTCTTTGACATTAGAAACCGAAAGGTGTGGGTCGAGTGACGGTTTTGGGTTTTGATACTCGATGGAAACCGAACCGACCGAATTCAAACTCATGGGATCTGGCGACAATCCCACCATTGCTACTTCGTCGGTTTCACACGAAACAAACCATCATTCACCTGAGCTGAAACCAATTCAACCAGTGGCTAGTGTTGGTCAACAATAGGTGTATTTTTGCTCTACCTGATTTGGTTGGGTCGGTTGTAGGTTAAGCCCATACTTGATTCAATTTAACCATTGATCTAATATGAAACAATGTATAAATTCTAGTTTTTTTATTAAAAAAAATTATATATTCTATGTATTTTTATGTAATTTCTCCTAATTTTTTTATCCTCATTTTCTTGATTTGGCGGAAAAATATCACTCAACCCCCTGTTAGGTCATTCGAAAAAATAATAATAATAATAAAAAGCAGGGAGGGACACGAGTGGAATGATGAGTGTGGGACAAAAGAGGCCTGGTTCTCAAGGCTGATATGAAACCACTTTGCTTGATTTGCAAGTTGTGCCGTCAACTACGGGCCTTTGAGGAAGATTTTCTTGCTTTGTTTCTTTTTTTCTCTTTAAAATTTTGTTTCCTTTGAATTGAATTTATGGCTTGGTGACCCAAATTTCTTGCTTTTGTTTCCCTCAAGGATGTACTCACTACTCAGTACTCATAGTACGGACAAAATGAAAATATACTTGCTTCCTACGTTGGACACCTCTCAATAATTTGGTATTATTGTAATATACATTGATTATAATTTATACTCTACTCCACCTAATTGGATTTTCTAAATTTATTCCTAACATTGGATACCTTAAAACTTCTTTTGTTTTTTCACATAAAAATGTTATTATGAACTAACTCAGTCCTAACCTACAATTTTGCTTGTCTCCGACAAAATCCTGTTGAAACAAGAAAGCCATACACATATATTCGCATATATATAAAACAAATTCTCTAAATTGCCTATTCATTATCTTTAACGGACAACCCGTACCTCAATTTTTCTAAACAAAAATCCTTTACGTAATTGCAAGCAAAAAAGCTCTTAGTCAAGATTCAAAATCAGTGACCCATGTTAGGCCGTTGGTGGTTGGTACAATGGTACTTGTCTAACGGAGACAATGAGTCCAATCCTTAGTAGTTAGGCTAATAAGTTACGGGTCCAATTAACTAATATCCTAAAGTTAAAAATAAAAGATTCGATGTAATCCAGTTATATTTTAGGAAAAAAAATCATATGTTAATTAATTTTTATATTTTTATAACCTTTCAATGTGCGCAAAATCTACCAATATTTCGATGTCGAACATTTAAGAGCACTCGTTAACATAAACTTATTTTATTTTATTATTTTCAAAGTGAGAAAAATAAAAAAGGAATAGGGAAAAGCCATTGGCGCCGTAACAAATTACCCGCCAACTAATCTCAAAGGCAAAAAAAATTTTCAACGGGCAAAAAGATTGTGCGGACGAGATGGACCCACTTATATCCGCATTTAACGGAGCACGTATATCACGCCATGCATTAGCCGTACATGCAAATAGACTACCCTGTTTAGCGCAGACCATGGGGTCTCATGTTACGGCATTGGTCTTCATTCTTCGAAACAATGCACATTTTTATTTTTTCCTATTATCTTTATAGTATTTTCTACTCTAGAAACTATATAAAAGTCAAGGCTCAATATGAAATGAAACTAGGAAAGGTGGTTCGTTATCAAATTTATCCAAATATATATATTATATACCCACCTTGGAGTATTAGTAATATTGTTAGTGATCGATGTTTTTTCTGCTAGTGTGTTGTTAAATTTTGTTTGGGTCAAAAGAGTTTGCAACGCGGCAGCCCACGAAGCTGCCACGTTTGCGCTCCAATCCCCAGTGTCTTGTTGTTTCTCTTTGGACAGTCTGTCGTTGGTGCTTGCCATCGCTTGTAAGGCAAGTGTTTGAAATGTTATTGAAGTTTAGCCAAAAAAAAAAAAAAGTACCATCACACAAGTCGTACCTACTAGTGAGTTTAGAGTCATCTTTTTTATGCTTGATTGATATTAACACATGTAAATTCTATCTACTTTCGTATTTTTTGACATTTTTGTTAATGGACAAAGTCATCCTTATCTTGAGAGTGCCTTTGAGATTGGTTCACTTGTCTATTTTTTTTTAAGAGATACTACATTCACAATATTTTTACAACATTTTTACAACAAATCATGAGTGGTTAGTTGTTATTAGTTCAAATTTGAACCTAACACTAAGATTATTTTTTTATCCCAACAATAATAACCAGCAACAACCTGTTACTTAAGATTTGTTGTGAAAATATTATGAAAATATCATTTTTCATTTTTTTATTTATTATTTAGTTGTTGAAAATGAGTTTCTAACGGTTTAAGTATAATTATACTTATAATTTATAAATAAAATTTATAAATAATGAGTAAACAAGTTGAGTGACATTAAGGATATTATAAATTCTATTACATAAATTTTACAAATTAATATGTCAATTTATAAATTTGAAATAAAAAATAAGGAAAAGGTTTTGCTACATATTTGTATGTAGTAATTGCTGCATATAGAGTTATGTGGTAGCAAAAACAAAGGGACAAGTGTCTAAGGGATCACCTGGTTATGTGCATTGCACATGACCCTTTGATACATATTACTTTCTTTTTGCTGTCACATAACCTTAGATGCAGCAAAACTTTTCTCATAAATAATTAAGAAATTAATTTATCATTATATGTTGTTGATAATGCTCTTATTTCTTACGACCACATATTTAAAGTCATAATATATTAACAACTATGAGCCTATGACAAAAATATTTTAACAACTAATGTTACTATTCCTTACGGCTTGGTACAATATGTATAACTTTCTAGTAAACAAAGCCGATTGTACCGACAGCCAATAATAGATATTATGATTGCCTCAAACGGTTAGGACGGTGCCCCTTTTTTCCTGGTATATTGCATTAAGGCTTTTGGGGGTGACAAGGCCAGTGTCCCATTCCAGCTATCAACCAAATCTACTAAGATCGCACACGTAATCAAAATAATTAAGCTGTAGTTCAACAACACGTACCCACTCCCTCATATTATAGCTCCATGAAACGTTTCAATACATGTGATTGTGAACCAGCCCAACAATTTATCACCCCTCCTATCCCTCTTCATTTATTTGTTTATAGGTCCTATATAATAGGACTATGGAATTGTGAATGATCAAATACTATATAATAAATAACTCAAAAAAAAAAATTACTATATAATAAGAACTTAATTTATAACGAACTTTGTAAATTGGTACTTTCAGAGTAATTGTTAATAAGTTATTTTAAAAAAAATTTGACATCATTTTTATGAGAAAGATAAAAAGCCGTTAAAAAAATTATGAGAAATGTTAACAAATGCCATAAGAGCCTGTTTGGATTGAGGGAGAGGAAAGATGAGAAGAGTAGAGTTGGCTAGATTAAAAGTATTGGTTTAGGAACTATTTTTAAAAACATTTTATGGGAAAATGATAAAACAATTAATTTTGTTGCCAACTTTATATATTTCTCATGAAAATTGTGTCAAAACCTTTTTTCTTTTCCCATAAAAAGTTTTTAAAAATATATCTTAAACCAATACCGTTAAGACGTCTATTAACTTTTTCCATTTATAATAATCATTTAAAAAAGAAAACAAGAATCCTATTAATGGGTGTCCTTAAGAAATTTATTAATAGACAATTTTAAGAAACTTATAATACCACTTTCATGGGAATTGAGAAATATAAAAAGTTGTAAAAAAAATTCAATTGGTTTTTTATTTTTCTATAAAAATTTTCTAAAAATATTTTTTAAATTAATACCCTTAGAACGTATGTTTATTTTTTCCCAAAAATCAAAGCCAAGAAAGATTGCCAATTTAGAATTCTTTAAAGAAAAGAAAATCATAAGAGGAAATTAACCTTGTACCTTGTAGTTGGTAGTTACTAGCATGCAGAATAACATGATTGATATTCTTTAAAGTTGGGCTGTCAACATTATTTACTTTATATAACTGTGGAAGCTTTCTATTTCACCTGCCACTTATATTCTCAATTGTTGAGTAAAGCTGAATGAGAAATGTAATTATATTTGATTAGTTATCTCTAACATGCACGTAGGTATGTGCATCCCTATATGCTCGAGGGTGTAGGGTCTGTAGGCAAATGCAATTTGGGATCGATAGTAGATGTCACTGAGTCTAGAAAAATGGTCATTTTCGAGTTCATATTTTTCGGGAAAAAAAAAATTTTAAGTTTTTACGTCAATAATCGAGGGTTTTGCCACACTAGGCTGGGTTCAAGTGTACAATTCAGAGGCTGAAAAGCTTGTTAGTGTAACTGAGCCACTGATGATGATTATTTTTACTAATGAATATCACCTTTAGCCCTTGAATGTTTAAAAGAGGAGAAAAACAAACTGTTGAAGCCTTGAACAACTTGAATTTAAAGTCTCATGATATCCATAAGGGATATCATGGGTTCTTAAACCTCAAATTCACGCCTTAAGATCATTCTCAAGGGATTCTTTAATTTTTGTGATAATTCTGCATATGTGATAAAAAGGGTAGTGTACCATATCTAAGATAATAATCATATATTTAAAAAACTTTAAAAACTCAAAAAAATATAGGACCTCCACATTATATTATGACAATTAATGTCACTAAAAAGAAAACTTGAATGACGAAAACCTTAATACACTATAAATAAAACTTTGAATGAGGAGAAACTTAATACATTAAAAAGAAGAAAAAAGAACATTTCCTTTCGTCTTAGGGAGAAAGAAGAATATATATTAATATATGTGCAAATTTTGCTGTACCGAATAAGCTTAAGATAAATTAATAGAGAATAACTCTCTTTTTTAAGTGATAATTAAGACAAGTATAGATTACTAGCTAGATTTTCAAGATAAGTATGCCTTTTTTTTTTCAATAAGAAAAGTATGAATTAATTGTAAATTAGGAAGAATTCCATACATATATATATATATATATATATATATGATATAATTGCATACAACAATTTTTTCCATCTCATTGAACTAGTATATTAGTACGATTAACAACTTCCTCAGCCTGCTCCTCTATTAATCTTTCTATTTTGATTAAATTTCAAACATTTGGAAGAGGATGGAGCTTATTTTGGATTCAATAGGAATAGCACCTCAAAAATAAATCCAAATCTGAAAAGTTGTTTTGTGATTGGAAGCCATCAAAATGCAATTCTCTTAATATTGAAGTCTTATTTAAGAGAAATGGATGTTGGTCCTTACTCCTTAGGATGTTTGCATTTTTTTTTTTTTTTTTTTTTTTGGGGTTATAAAATTTTTACCGTTTATCAAAAAATATATAAAAGAAATGGAATTTACTTTGGATTTTCATGGACATCCAAAAATGCTTGGTCTATTATATCCCTCCAAATGTTTGGACTTTATGAAACTCATGGCAAACAAACTTAAAAATCAATCAATGTGCCACAAAGGGCACTTAGAACATTATGATAATCAAAAGAAAGATCGATAGGAGAGAGAATTTGGTGTCATTTATTCCGAAAAAACAATTCCTCATGCATGCTTTCATTCGAGAGTAAATTACACTTCCCACAAAATCGAGAATTTAAGGAATATAAGCCAAACAAATTAATCACTAAACTAGCCACAATGGGCACATAAAAGCATCCCCAAATTATGATATTATTATAATTAGAAGAGAAAAATTGATTGAATTACTAGTTAATATATTCCTTCATGCACGCTTCCATTGAAAACTTGCCTCTTCTTTTCTAGACCTAGGGACCATTTCCTACATTTATGTCCTCTCTTTACGTGAAACCCTTTGTCTGTTTATAGTTTCTATTGAGCTTTACGCGATCCCCATGCCAAAAGAAAAGGTTCCAAGTTTCTCAAGCAAGCAAATTTAGAATCTAGAATCAAATCTTGAACTTTCTTCCTCTCTTAACATTCAAACCACAAATAGTGCCTCTATTGCTCAACTTTTCCTTTCATTTTGTTCAACAAAGAACTAGTTTTTCTTTGTGTGACCCATTTAAATTTAAAGGGTCCCCATGTGCTTCACAATAGCTTGTTGATTCTCACTGCTTCAGTTACTTTAAGCTTGATGAAGACTAACTACCACATCAACCAATTTAACTACCAACCCGTATAATGAATAAATAAGGGACCAATGAAATCATTTATGTGATCAAAATTAAAGGAGACAGGGTTCTTTTGTTATTGAAGAGGTTGGTTGGGGGAATAATATTAACATGTAGGTACACTTCATGAAAGCATTTTCTCGAGTAATACTCCCTCCGTCCCACTTTGTTTGTCCTGTTTGAAAAGTCAAACTTTTTAAGGGAACATCATTTATTGTCTTGTCTACCTTTTAAAATTGTATAAATTTCCAAAACTATCCTTAAATAAATTTATCAAAAAATTGAATTATTAATAAAATAGGGGTATAATAGGAACATTAGTAAATTAATGACTTTTATTTTTAGAAACAGGACAATATTTTGGGACATCCTAAAATGGAATAGAGGACAAACAAAGTGGGACGGAGGGAGTAGTAATTAAATGGGAAAATGATATATTCTCGATCTCTATATTATCACATCATTTAAAATTTTAAGTATGTAAAACTCTACATTATTTGATCCAGAAAATAAATTCTAAATTATGAAATGGACACCCCCATTGCAAGAAAAATCAAAAGGATCATTTTTGAAATGAGATTTCTACTTATCCTCTTTGAGCCATTAATAATTTAATGGTTCTGCTAATTGGATCATATAGTGAGCAAGTCAGGTCTGCTTTGGATGATGCAGTTACTTTCATTAAACTCCATTTGTTTGGAAATATAATATATGAGGTCAAAAGGAGAATTACAAACCGATGAGTTGAACCTCTACCTAAAAAACTATTCTTCTTCATGAATATTTTATATTCGTTTGTTAAGTTAAAGACTGCAATTAATGAAGGCCCAAAAGCTTGGTGACCCCATGTGACCAAACAATTTTTTATGAGATGGGTCCTGCCCAAATGATAATAATTGCACTCAATGTAGGTCTACCATAGTTTAAATCTTACTTCTTAGTTCTTAGGCACATGTTGCACAATTTCGTAGCACAAGAGGACCATGTCTATGACTCCCATGACGTGATTCTTCTGTCAGCCAATTAATGTGTAAGGGATTGGATTATTAGAAAATAAAACTTATTACTTATTTTGTTGCAATAGATAGGTCTATCAATCTAAAACAAAGACTTCAGTAGCTCAAACATGGAGTCACTGAAACCAGAATGAATATAATAAAGATTGGAAAAAAATGTATTTCTTTTTGTAAATTATGTTCTTACTTTGGGTCAGTTTAATTTATGTAGTATAATATTATTCATGGGAAGCAAAATAATTCCCAAGGGAATGATCATAACTTCACACACTCATATAGTTCTTGCTTTTTGCTTAAGAGAGAGCATGGTAATGAATAGTTTATATGGATGAGAGCCGATTTGTATTAATTAATACCACTGGAAATGATAGTGTCATCTACAATGTAAAGTAGCTTTATAATTTTATATTAATTCCCTCGGAATTAGATGTTGAGAAGAACCAAATCACCAGTGCAACAATGGTAAGGCATAATAAGAAGGCATTATTACTAATGGTTTCAAGAACTGAACTCTTATTCCAAAATATATTTCAAAAATTTTATACAGTAATTATGCAATTGTTCTTTTAGTAGTACATTTTCATTCAACCTTGCTAGTTGTAGAAGATATCATTGTATGCCATATATGATTTATCCCATTAGGATTAGAAATTGCCTCACCTGCTACTAGGCCTCCATTTGGAATTTTGGGCTGCTTTGGTCAAGCCCAAAATAGAATGCTCAAATGGGTCACTATTTTATGGGTCTGACAAAGACCTGGATCAACTTAAAAGGCATTTTAAATCCCAAGTTCTCCTGTTGTGTGGCTACTATAAATGCATCCAAAATTCATTTGGAAGGTTGAATATTTGGAATACAAATCCTCTTAATCATTTTTTGTATTCCACTTTATATTTCACTAATCACAACTTAACATATATTTGTTTAACTTTCCTTTTAAAATAACCAAAGTTTAAAATGGAAAAAAAATAAACACATAACAAGTTGTAATTAGTAGAACATAGAGTGGAATACAAAATATAATACAGATGATTTGTATTCGAATATTTGACTTATCAATCTCAAAGAGAGAGAGCATGTCAAAATACCTCTTTTTTTTTTCTTTTTTCATTTGAGCCGAAGAACAACCATTTAATATTTGTTTAACTTTCCTTTTAAAATAACCAAAGTTTAAAATGGAAAAAAATAAACACATAACAAGTTGTGATTAGTAGAATATAGAGTGAAATACAATATATAGTACAGATGATTTGTATTCGAATATTTGACCTATCAATCTCAAAGAGAGAAAGCATGTCAAAATACCTCTTTTTTTTTTTTTCTTTTTTTTTCATTTGAGCCGAAGAACAACCATTTAATATTCTTCTGAGTACAGCAAAACCACCAACAAAATCACGCCTTATTTGATTGATATGTATTAAATTAAATTGCCAACAAGCCTGTAATCTCCAAGAATTAATCTAAGGGTGTGGACTTTGGAGAAAACATGGCAGGGGGATATATATTTATGAATTGGTGTAGGTGAGTGAGATAGGAAAAAATGGAACTTCAACAAGCCTACTCATTAGGCCAAAGACCAACCAATTGGTCGGGAGCACTTCAAAGGCTAAGAGAAAGAAATCACAATTGGGCTTAGAGAAAAATTGATAAAGTAATACTCCAAGAGGGCTATTTATAAGGGTTTGTGAAGTTAGGAAAGCATCCAGAAAACACACCATCTTTGAGGTTTGCTAGGAGGACATGATCTTAGAACATCTTTCTCAACACTACAAAGGAAAAGCCCATGTCCCTCACGTAACACGTTACACGTAAATGACAAATTGGTGAGATGTAATAAATGTGAATGTGTAATGGTGATGTTATTCTATAGACACTCATTTTTAGACAAAGGTGGTTGAACACCAACCTCTAAGTGGGTTTTATTGATCTTGATTTCTATAGGTTGTCCCAAATCAACTGCCCCAATCGAAGGACCATGCACGAAAATTCGGTCAGTTGGCCTCGAGTTTGGTAGCTATTGCACCGTGCAATACCCTTTGAATGGTTCAAATCAAAAGTTAAAAAGTTAACTTTTGTTATAACCATTGGATCAAGAAAGGTAAAAAAAAAATGTGAAAAAGTTTGAAATTTTGGGTGGGGATTCCATGGTGCACCAATCTCAATCCTGGTAAGGTGCCTTAAAGTTGTCAGAGGCCAAAGTTTTGGGCCAAATCTAGTTGGGCTGGTTTGTCTAGACTGGACCTTTTGGGCTTAATCATGGGTGAATCCATCATAGGCTGAGGTTCTCCCCCTTCAATTGGATTAGATTAATGGTTCATTGTTAAGTATAGTGGGGCAAAACAAGTTTGGGGGTTGTACATCCTGATGGATTATTCTATGCCGCTGTTGATTAAAAAAAAAAAAATTTTGGGGTAAACCACGACTTGTATAAAAAGAGTTTAGAACACAGTTATATTACCATTTAGTGTTTATCAAGGAGTATAAATCTTCTATCACACTCTTCTTGCTCTACTATATACTCCACAAATAAAAACATGTTATATGTTCATCTATTTTATTAAATGCTAAATTTATGCATTCTATTATTTCAATTTCCTAAAAAATAATAATAATAACCCATCATATTTTAGTAATTGAAATAATAGAAGGCATAAATTTAACATTTAATAAAATAGATGAATATATAATATATTTTTATTTGTGAAGTATATAATAAAATAGAAGAATAGGATAGAAAATTTGGACTCGTTTATCAAATTATAATAGCAGCAAAACATTAGCTAAGGGTTCTCAAATATCACAAAATTCTTTGAATTTTTATCCCTCTCCAATCTAATGCATTAAACGCATTTACTTTTAAAAGCAGTGCTTCACGCTTGACTAAGGAAACCAGCTCAACTCATTGATTGTTGGTACTTGATGCTTCTGTACTTGTACTTGTACTTGTATATTGAACTTTTTGTTCTACGGCTTTCAGGCCAATCCATTATATTTTCTGGTTTCTACATGGCAGAGATAATTATCTGTCAAAAAAACACACGCCCCGTAAATAGTGACACTGACACAGGATTGCTTATGATTCTTATAAAGAAAACAAAGGTATTTATCTATCCGTCTTACCCATAAAACATTATTAATATTCTATTTGAAAATTTTTGATATTACTTTTATGAAAAATAAAAAAATTGTCAAAATATTAATTTTTTTTCTATAAAAACTTTTTTTAAATGAATTATTAACCAATACTCTAAGGGTATTCGTTAGCATTTTCCTTTAACTATTTATTGAAAGTTAAAACCAAGCGAGACTTATTAGACTTTAACACAAATAGATCAATAGAAAGTGAATAAGCATTGTCTCCAAATGAACAAGCTAAGAGTATGTTTGGTAACTATTTTTTCCTCTTCTTTTTTGTTTTCAAAAACAATTTTATATTTTTGAAACTAAAAAACTTGTTTGGTAACTCAAAATTGACAGAAAACAAAAACTGTTCTCAAAACTTAATTTGTGAAGGAAACAAAAAACATGCAAAATGTTGTTTTCAGTCTCTAATTTTCAAAAGTTAATGAATATACGTATTTAATTTAATGAATCTGTCTCATTTAATGAGTTAGCATTAGAATTCAAATCCTAGTAACAACATATTTTAGTATTTTCTATTTTTTCTTTAAAAAACTATTTTTTTTTTTAATTTCAACTAACCAAACATGCTTTTTATTTCAAAAATACAAGAAATTTTTTTTTTTTTTATATTCCCCAAAACAAGTTTTTGAAAATAGAAAACAAAAATTGTTACCAAATATAACCTTACTTTTCTCTTAAATTTTTTCTTTCTAATCCCTTTGTCGAAATCATTAATTGAAATGACAAAGTTTAGTTACAAAATTGATTGTAACTCAAGGCTATAACTTTACTCAATAAAATAAATATTACTACATATTTTGAAAATCTAACCGTTGAATTGTATGTTCTTGCTCTTAATACACATGTCGAATTTTGTATCAATCGGATATTATTTACTATATCATCTATAAGCTTATATTTTATGCATAATTTTAAACTACAAAAACTTGTAATTTAAACAATTTATTAATGGTTACTCAAAAAAAAAAAATTATTAATGACATAGCTATTGATCTTTAATTTTTTAGAAATTTTGCAAGCATGGAGAATATAAGAAGAATATGTAATCTAATAGTGGATTTATCAAAATTCACCTCCAATAAAAAGATATTGAGTAAAGTTGTAGTCTTAAACTACAAACAATTTTGTAGCTAAACTTTGTCCTACTTGAAATTATTATCTTGTCTAATTCATTATAAAACTTAAAAAATAAGAATGGCTATCATGATTTTTAGTTACATCAAATTTGGGTGAAAGTTTGTTGGATCAAATGGTAACCTTGTTGTATATATATTAATTTTATTAGGTAACATAGTAAAAGACCCATTAAACGACAAGATCCATTTATTTTTGTCAACCTCATGCATCTAACCTAACTAAAATTGAAGTAGCTAGCTAGTTTAGTCATAAACTTAATTGAAAGTAAGGTGCTATAAACCTATAACATGTGCATTTTGATTGAGAAGGTGGGATCTTAATTCTTAAATTGACTTGAGCTCCTAATGGTTCAACAATATGAGTTTTGTCTGTATATAGTTTGCGTTGATTATAAGCAACAATTTATTAAATCTGTCTCAAATTGCACTTAAAAATGAAAGTCAAATAATTTGCAAGTTAAGCCAAGTCCATTTAATTCAAAACCAAAAACTGCTAGTTTCTAATGGGAAATTTGTTTATATCATTTAGAAATTTGTAAGCTATTCATGAGTAGTAATTGATTTCAGGTCTTTCATGCCATGATCCAGCTTAATATGCATAAGGGCTTTTTAGAATTATCACCCTCGAGATATATTGTAAGTGTTAATTTAATTAGCTTTTGGGTTTTTATTTAATTATTAATCATTGCACGTTATATTTATGACATATTAAACATGTTACTAATATTTTTCAGTTAAAAACTAATGGATTTAAAGTTTAAACACATATTTTATGTCAAATAATTAATTTTTATTTTTGATAGGAAAATAATTAATAATTTTGAAGTGTCATTTTTATCATATACATATTACGCAAGGGGGTTTAGTCAACTTAGTTGTTTAAATCGAAAGTTTGATAACCACACTCTCAAACTCTCCAAAAAAAAAAAAAAAAAAAGTTTGATAACCAAATTGACAGTAAAGTCAAAATGTAAAGATGATATTTTTTAAATCCCCCATTTAATATATTAAAGAACGCATGTTCATAAAATTTGTCCTTTATAACATTTGTTTATTAGACAATAATTACTGATTAAATTGATTCCCACGCTTTCATGGTCTTGGATGAATTTTTATCCTTTTTTTATTTATTTATTTTTATCCAAATTGGTACCTTGGCAAAATTCTAATGCTCACAATCATTTTCACAATTAACCTTGTGTATGTTAGTGCTTCTATAAACACGTTCACCATTACAATTATTATCAGAACTTCTACTATACTATTCATATGTAGCTGAGTTCATGTCTTTCATGCTATCCATCTTTTTAATATAGTAAAATTTTAGATTTTTTGGGGGAGGAAATGAGACTTTTTTTTTTTTAAAGGTCCTCCTTTAAATTACAAAAGAAGTCATGGCAAAAAGTAGCAATAAGCTAATAAAAAAGAATTAAAAAGAAAAACCCATAAAAATTGATGCTTATAACTTTCATTAATTGGAACAAATGCCATTTGTTGAAACTATGTCTTATAAAAAAAATAAAAAATAAAAATAAAAACTTTTGTTAATTGGGCTAAAATTGGTGAGTAAATTGGTTCCCATGCTTTCATTGTGTTGAATGAATTTATATATATATATATATATATATATATATTTTTTTTCTTAGGTATAACTCCACCGACCCTTAGGCCTCACGTTTTGTGATTCTTTTGCTAGTGAGGTTTTTAGATCTCTCTTTTGAGACAGCTAGCTGGCGGAGCTAACATAGACATGCTGTATTCACAAGCTAGCACATGCTGTAGTATATTTCAAACACCTCTACCAAAAAAATAAAAAATAAAAAATACAGATCACACAGATGTCTAATTCCTCTTAAAGATCTTTATAGCTCATTTACACCTTTGATTATCATCCAATTGGGTGTGAAAGCTTTCCTTGTGTAACATGGTTTTGCTTCACTTCAGTTTACTTTTCTTTAATTGGTATACATTTTTTTAATATGACAAAAAAATATATACTTGGGAAGATTCCCTTTGTTTAGCTGTAAATATTTTCCTTTCCTTTTTGTAACATTTGCATTCTCGAGTTCTGAGTTTGGTGTAATCAATGTTATCCAAAAGCTCTGGTTGAGTTGCAAACTTTATTCTTACTCATAATCATAATCACTAGATTGGTAGATATTGCCAAAAACAAATAGCCATAGCTATTATAAGAAAAAGAAAAAGTGAAATGTCAGATGTGGATCCCTTTAGACGGATTCTATGAGCTCACAATCATGTCCTCTGAATAATAGTCAGTGTAATAATACTTTGACAAAAGTATTAGCTACTCCAGTGCTTTACTTGCCAAATATGATATACAAAGTATATCATGTCACATGTTTGATACTTAACTCGGTGTTAATCTCTCATCATAGAGTATGGTTTGAAGGTAGGAGTTTTTGTATTACTTTATATGATGTTTGGTAGGAATTAAGCGGTTCGAGCTAGATGCTTCAACAAATGAATTGTGCTTATGATGATAACTCTATTAAGGCCCTAATGATACACGTGATATTATATTACCGTTATTTAGTTGTGCCCATAAGAAATTTTCTAGTGACACTGTTCCATTAATAGGCCACCACAAACTCATTGATTTCATCAATTTAACATTGTGCGTGACTCAATATCATTTCGAAGTCTGCTTGTGACACATTGCCAATTAATTGGTGTCCAACATTACCATGGTGTCAAGGCACAAATAATGTAGTTAGCTAAGTAACGAGACATTGTATTATAATGAGAAAAATAAGTGATTAATTTAATATAATTAAACTCGAACCTATAGTCTTAAGTTTTTGTTTTAAATGATGTTTTTTTCTTTCAAATTTGTTATCTCCTTACCAGAGTTATTTACTTATTTATATTATTATTTTAAAAATACAATACAATTTGAAATTTATGACTCCACTTTATGATTTTCTTATGTGTAGTTTCGGTTGTAGCAAATAAGATGTTACTATAGTTACATTTAGGTAGAAAGGTCACTCTAACCACCTCTTCCTACCTTTTTTTTGTTTTCATTAAAAAAAAATACAATATAATTTCTATGAATCTACTTTATGATTATTATTCTTTATAATCAAGTCAAGACACCATGTTCAATAATAATAAACTTTATCAAATGAGCTCACTAAAACCCACATGTTTAAGGAATTGAGCCAAAGAGTAGATGTGCATAATTAATTAGTATTAATTTTAATTCCTTCCTCAAAAGTACAAATGACACTTTCTCACTACTTAACAACGAACTGGATAACTAGTATAAATATAAATCTCACTAAAATTGTCATCTAATTTAAGGTCAGGTCCTTAATTTTTATGAGATCTGGTAATAGTTAGCCAAACCGAACCTCAACTCCCTAACAACCACCATGGTCTAAATATATACCAAATCCAACCCACTTGATTCAACCATAAGTCTTTATTTTTGAATGAGTTTCGGTTAGTTTACATAGTAAAATTTCTGCACATTAAATAAAATATTAGAGGTTCAATTTCATCGAACCCAAAGATCAATTAACTTCGTAATTTGACGGTAAATAACACCACAACCATCAAGTTAGACTGAAACTCTATAACAAAAATACAAAATATTATTAAAAAAAAGTCTTAAATTTTGACACGTAAATTTTGACTGAGAAAAACCTCACCCACTAAGCTTTGGTACGTGAACCTTTAGCTTACCAACAAGTTATTCTTTTCTTGAACTATGCGTGTCCGGCACTGATACATAGCAGACACTTTTTTGACGGGATAACCGCGAAGAAAGAATGACTTTGGGCCACTTATTTCGGTACCTTCAAAGTTTTTATAGGCACCACATAAATAATAAAGCAATTAAAACAAAAAACCCAAAGTTTTAGACTTTTAGTTTAAACAAAAAAGAAGATCCACTAAGCAATCCTCTTGTCACCAACGCCATCAAAAAAGTTTCTTGGCTCATACTCATTCCATGCCCACTTCTGACTGAACAATGTCCACATTTTTCACCATCTACATCAATCTTTTTTTCCATCTGTCACATTTCTACACCCCAAATTGTTTTTTTTTTTTTTTTTTAAAGAATGATACTTAGCACATTTTAAATTTTATTATTTATTTTTAATAAATTGAGGTGTAAAATAAATTAACGTGTTACTTTTAAAAAAATATAATATCAAAATAAATTAAAATTTTTATTTAATATATTATTGAATTAATATTGTAGCAAATAGCAATCATATTTATTATTATGTGAGTTTTGTTAATAAGTTTTTTAATAACTTTTTTAGTAATCCTATTCTTTTAAATCCTTTTAATTTTGTAATCTAAAATATAATCCAAAAAGGGATTCATATGTGAAATTGATTATATTTTAAATTACAAAGTTCTACATGGATTGTTTTCGGTAAGAGAGAACCTTCACTTGAGTCTTGGTGTAAAGAAGGCATTTTACGCTACCAATGATGTGCCGCCACATCATATTTCCATTGATCTTACAATACACTCTTGCACACACAAGTATAACTCAATTAAACACAAAATTCTCAAACACCTATCAGACCTGAGAAGCTTCAATGCCTCTCATCTCCTTGTACCACCAGACCTCCACCCCACTACCGGAGCTGCTGCACACATCGATCAAGAGCTAGCACCATCGCACCGGTTCCTCCCCGTCAGTCAAGGTTTGAGCTTTGAAACCGAATTCATTTTTCCACTCCTCGTCAAATGTTTGAGCTACTAAAAGAGTTCTTGCTAGAGATGGTTCTTTAGTGGCTAATAGTTCTGTAGGGATGTGTTTGATGAAGGACAGTGAAACATTGGCTATTAAATTGAAAAGCAAGAACACTGAAACATTGGGTTTCGAATACATATTAATGATAATGACTATCATCACATTTAAGGAAAAGAAGATTAAGAAAAAAAAATGACACGAAGGTGGGTTTGCAGCAAAAGCTTCAAGAACTTTGTTTTTTGTGCTTAAATTCACAAAACCCATGTCTTAAAAATTATGTGAAAACAATAAAGAAAGAGAAAAAAAAAATTTAAGATTGAAACTTTGAGGTGGGAATTAGCTTAAGATTGATAAAAATCTAATGGGCTTGTTTCAAAAGCTTCGAAGACTTTTGCGGACACAAAAAAGAAAGACTTTCTCTTTCTTCCTTGTGCTTAAAATCAAATGGGTTTATCGGAAAAGCCTTAAAGACTCTCTCTTTTGAGCTTAAAATCACAAACCCATGTCTCAAAAAAAAAAAAAAAAAAGGGGGAGAGAATGAGAAGGAAGCTGGACCCAAAATTCCATTAAATTTGTGATAGCTTGATGAGAATCCGGTACGGCGACGCTAGCTCTTGACCAATGTGTGCGGCGGCTCCAACGGTGAGGTGGAGGTCTGGTGGTATGAGGAGAGGAGAGGCGTTGGAGCTTCTCAGGTTTGATAGGTGTTTGTGAGAATGTTGTGTTTAATTAAGTTATACTTGTGTGTGCAAGAGTGTATTGTAAGATCAATGGAAATATGACGTGGCGGCACATCATTAGTGGCGTAAAATGCCTTCTTTACGCTAGGACCTGATCGAAGGTTTTCTCTTTTGGTAAATATATACTATTGTAGGTGGTTATAATTTCTTTCTTGGGGAGGAGAGACACTTAGGACAAAAAATAGAATTTGAATATACTAATACTTATCATTCGAGGGTTAATTTCTCTTCCTCTTTCTTTTTAAATTCCTTTTTATGTTCACCCTATTGATGTTTGGGACAATAAAAGAGATGGACATTTGTTTTATTTATTTATTTTTAATAATTTTGTAATTGGGGTGGGGATATAAATCATGGATGTATTTATTAAGAAAACCAAGAAGTACTGTAGGGGTAAAGTCTCCAGATCAAACAATGGGCCTTGGGCCCCATATAGAATTCAACCATGTCTGAGGAGAAAGTGTGGGCGCCAAAAGGGCTCCCGGCCCAATTCTTATCGGCCCAAACTTGTTTAAAAAGCGGTCCGAGGAGGAATGTCTCCTCGGATGTGCCAAATATAGCTCAAACATGCATCCTACAAGCAATAAAGAATCACTCCAACGAGTATTAGTAGCAGAGGTGAGTCCCACAAGCTCGGAAGAGGGAAGAGAGTATAGGATGTCGAGGGAGAGACTACAGCTGCCACATTAAATGCAGGGCAGCTACTTTTCTGGCCGCATTAATGTGGAGAGGACAGGCGAATTGTGTTACCTTGGCCACTACAACTCACAGAAAGATAGGGGACATGTTCGATGGGACGGGCACTTAAGTGAAGGTCCAGATGATCAACAAGTGTAAGGTTCTGATGATTTCAAGGGGGCTATATAAGAAAAGGGAATCCCCATGAAGAGGGGGACCGGAAAAAAAGCAGAAGGAAGAGAGAAAAACCATAGCCTTTAATTAGGAACAGAGGTGCACCCACACGTCTCCTCGGACTGAATATCCAGTGGACATGGAGGAGATATTCTTATGTTCAATTGTTGTAAGGCCCAAAGTTAACTAACACTCATTTTGTTAGGACCTAGTTTTGTAACCCGCTCTCTACAAATTCATTGTCTAGGGCTTCTTGGGCAAGAACCACCTACCCGTTGGGCCTGGGCCCCAAAACGAGGCCCTACAAGTACTAATTGAGTTATAAAACTCTTAAAGATTTAAGATTTTTTTCAATTTGTGATAGTATAAGAGACTATGACCCATAGCCTATAATATTTTTTTTTACTATATAACGCTCTATTTGTTTTATTGGAAAACCTTTTATAAAGATAGTTTTTCATATTTTCCAGTGTTTATTTACATTAAAAAAAAAAAAAAAAAAAAAAAAAAAAACTGGTCAACGGAAAATTATTTTTGGTTAACGGAAAACTCTTATAAAAATAAGGCTGTAGGGGGCGGTTTTGGGGCTCAGGCCCTACAGGCGGGTGGTTCTGGCCCAAAAGTCCCTCAACAATGAATTTGTAGAGAGTAGGTTAAAGAACTAGGTCTTTGACAGAGGAAACGTAGTTGTGAACAAGCCATGCAACCAGTTGGAAGTAAGGATATTCCTCCAGGCTTTAGGAATAACAGTCCTTGGGGCTGTGTTTTCTGCTTCTTGCCTCTTACACCTTTCTCTTTTCTGTCTTTTTCTTCTTCCCGTTTGCGATCCCCTTTCCATGGGGATTTCCTTCTCTTATATAGCATCCTTCCTAAGATCATGACCCTACACTTGTCAACCATCTGACCCTCTACTTGAGTGCCTGTCCCATAGGTCATCCTTCATCTTTTCTGTGAGTTGCACTGGCCAAGATGATTCTGCGTTCCTGTCCCTTCCACATTAATGCGGCTGGAAAAGTAGTTCCTTGGCATTTAATGCGGCAGTTGTGGTTGCCCCCCTTCCTGAACGTCACGCACTATTCCTTCGTATTGGGTGACTTTTCGCCAGGTATGGAGTGCGAATTGGACACTCACTTGGCGAGTCCGAGGAGGTACTCCTCCTCGGACGCCCCTAAGCAGGCCCGGCCCATCATGGTTGGGATGGGATATCCTACGTCCATGCCTTTTCTTCTTATCGTGGTTGGGCTTGGTACATGTACTATGGCCCAACATCAGCTGACGGATTTTACCCCCCACAAAGGCTTATTTTCTATAAATTGTTTTCCAAAAAAAAAAAAAAAAAAAAAAGGAAAACAATCTCTCTCTCATGCAATATATAATTTCTATAAATATTATCTTCTTCTAACTTGGAAAACAATATTTTCTTTTGTTTATTCAGCTTTTCTCACAATAAACTCTCTCATTTCTTCTCATTTCTTTATTTTTTCTCTCTTCTCACACCCTCACTATCACCCCCCACTAACCTCTTCTCTTCTCACGAATTTCTCTCTCTATCTGTCTTTCTTATCATTTTTCTCCTTATTTCTTCTCCCCTCTATAACACCGTTTTTTAATAAGTTTTTTTTTTTTTCTCTCTCACAGATCCGTCAACAGTTCTATAACAATTTTTGGTATTTATCAAACTATTTGGCCTATGTGGCATTTTGAATTATTTAAAATGGAACTTATGGGTATAATGGTTATTTTGAATTATGAGAAGTATGGTTAATATATATATATATATATATATATTTATTGCTCTTGATTTGTGCCACTATAGTACACTTCCAGTGTACTTGGTTGGTTTTTTTTTTTTTTTTTTTTTTTTTCATATACATGAACAAAATGAGTATTTGAGATCAAGAAAATTGGACAACTACTTTTTATTGTATCTGTTGTCAAAATTTGAGTTTGAAAACCAAATTCATTCTTGATTTTTTTTATTATTTATTTATATTGTTTACATTAGGTGGATTTACACAATACATATATTATACATATTTTAAATTATACAAGAAATGTTATAAAAATTATGGATACCAAACACCAGAAAACGTTCTCAAAGCCATTTTTAAAGTTGTTACCAAATACTAGAAAATGAGATAGTTTTCTAGAAAATGCTCTCCATAAAATGAACAATTTTCCAAAAATTGTTAATGCTAAAACAAACAGAGCGTAAGAGACTTTCTTTTATAATTTATATTAATTAGTTTTTTTTTTTGTTTTTTTGGTTCCGATATTAATTAGCTTTAGTAACAATAGGTTGCTTGAATGATATTTAAAATGTTACTTGTTTTGTTTATTTGTAACTCGCAATAACCTTCACTACATGGACATTCCACCTAAAATGAATTAATGTATTTAATTTATGGTTTTTGTTAATTGAGATTATTCAATAAATATTAAGAAAGCGTGATTATTAGCTAGCGGGCCAGTGTAAATACAAACACATGTGCAGTTTTTTATAATTATTACTCTATTTATTGCAGTGATTAATGAGATAAATTAAGCACTTGCAAAATAAAATATTTTGGAGTGATTCTTCCATGTGACATCTTGAAACATAAAGGTCCATCCGCACATTCTATGAGCATGAAACGAGGTGATTTGCTGGTTAAAATTGAATCTATGGGATGGATTAAAATAAGTTTTTATGTTTCGTACAATAAAAACATTTTAAAATCTTTACGCTAAAACGTAATTAAGTAATGAATTTTAATTAGTTCAATTGATAAAGTTTATTGTCGTTGAATAAGAGATACGAGGTTTCGATACCTCTTACACTCAAAAACCAATTATCTAATAATAAAACCCACTATGATAAGCGGATGTCATGACTTTAAACTAAAAAAAAAATAAATAAAACTATTAGCTATCATTAGCTCAACACGAGTTTGCTTTAGAAATTAATGTATCCATTGCATGTGTTTCAAACATCTTTTTCCATGACTAAAGTTTGGTTGTTTTAGTCCAACTTGCCATACTTGATACTACTATATTTATCCTATGGACTATATTAAAGAGACTGCGTTACGCAATGAGTAGCTGTCTAAGCTATCTCATACTGTTACTTCACTAATTTTCCAACCTATAAATACTTAAATAGAAGTAAAAATCAATTTTCATATTCTATAGTCTTTAGTTTTAACACAATAATGTCTTTTTTTGTGTGTGGATATATTGACCATTATGAACTCATTCAAACTTAAATATTTTGTGGTCACCTAACCACCTCTTTAAATATATATATATATATATATATAACCTAGATAAAATGATTGAATAATACATTATCTAAGATAAGGACTTTAAAAATATTCATAAATTAACTGTATGAATTTTTTGGTGGGCTCTAACAATTATTATTTTTTACTAATTTATTTATTTTACTTTTATTGGTTTCACTTTGTCACCTTTAAACTATAATAAAATTGTAATTGATATACTAAAAATTGAGTCTTATAAACAAATATTTTAATGTGTGAAGTCTTCATCTGTCATTAATTTTTAGCACATTCACAAAAATATCTTTTAGTGTTAGAGAATTATATCCTACAACAATCTAAATACAATAATATATTTCGAAAATCAACTTGCAAATTTAAAAATTAATTTCTAATTTCTTAGATAAAATTTTACTAGGATTGTCTTTATCTTAATTGCTATTTATTTTGACAAGATTACTATATATAACAAACAATTCTCACGCATTTCTTTAATAACTAAGATATCTTTTCCGACACTCAACCAATCAATGTTTCCAGTTTTTTATCAGTATTAACTAATTGTATCTTTTCCTAAAAAAAAACTAATTGCATCTTCTTCTTTTTTTTGTTGATAAATAAAATACCTGATTGTATCTTTTTTTTTTTTTTTTTTTTTTTTTTTTTTTTTTTGAGGAAGAACCTAATTGTATCTTGGTACCACATACATGTGCGTACATATTGATAATTATAAAACAACATCATTAACAAAATTATATTTCAAACAATCTATGAGCCCAATTACAAAACTTGTCGAGATTGTTCATATGTACAGATATTAGATAATTGGTTATTATTTAAAAGAGAGAGAGAGAGAGTTGGTTAATAAAAAACACTAAATTTAGTGTAACAATCAAATTATCTGTTATAACACATAAGTTTGTAATTTTTTTTTTTTGTTGACACCACACATTAACACACTGAAATTTACAATGAGACAATATTTATTAAACTATAATTCAAATTACACCTTCTAAATTTGAGGGAAATTCATTATAGTTATTTAATTTTACTTTCATTCAATTGAGTTATTTAAATTTTAAATTTATTAATTCATGTATTTAGTTAAAAAATTTCTATTAAAAAACATTATAAAATTATTAAAAACATTTTATAGTTTTTTTAGAGAATTTTGTTAATTTTTTTTCTTTTTTTTTTGAGAAAATTGCATATTTATCGGCTAAATTTTAAAGAAATTAGATGGAATGCTTGAATTGAATAAATTTAAAATTTAAAAAATTCATTTTAAAAAAATAAAATTAAAAGACGGTAATGAATTTCAACCAAATTTAAAAAATAAAATTTGCTTTTAAACTTTTTTCTAATAAAAAAATTATCGTTAAAAATTATTTTATGAATTTTTTCTTATAAAATACTGACGCAATAAATAATTATTGATACGTAAAATGATGTTATTAAAAATAGCTCATCCATTAAGAATTTTACAACATCAATTTTATAATTTTTTTTTTTATCACTAACCGTCAACCAATAATATTGAAAAAGATGTCTCATAGAACAATTAATGAACTCATCCAATATTTTACTCGAAAAGGAGGTTAGGGGAACATAAAATTTTTTGTGGACCAATAAAAAAAAGGATAAAAGTGACATTAAAAAAAAAAAAAACCAAAAACGGCATCTTAGGGATATTCTTCAATACTTGTCTAATCCTCTTTTTTTCTTATCCCCAAAATTTTAGAAATCTGACAAAGCTTTCGTACTTCCGGAAACCACTACACGTGGCAAGGCCTATCCTCTCACAAAAAATTAAAAATAAAAATTAGGGGTTTACAAGATTTTAAGAACTAGTCTTAAAAAAAAAAAAGAAAAAAAAAAGGTGAGTTATTGTGGTAACTGACAATTGCCAGTAAATTACTGCAAGTTCACCGGCTGGTCCGGTTATGTGGCCAAGAAAACTAATTAAGATATACGAGTATAAATAATTCAAGGGGTTTAAGCTACTGTTTTGCGTGGTACTTGTATTTCCTAAGGGGTTTTTGTCCTTTCTTTCTCGTTAAACCAAAAAAAAAAAAAAAAACCGACAAAAACTAACTGAATTTTTTTTTTTTTTTAAGAGAGAATTGAAAAACTATTTTCCCGTAGGAATTCAATTTCCAATTCTTTGTACAGATCTTATTCTGGTTTCTGATTCTTTCATTTAGTTTTTAGTTTTTTTTTTTATTCAATTCTTTTGGGATTTGCATGTTTCCCACGCAAACTGTTTCCGTTGGGAGAATTTGGCATCTGATCGAATTGTAGATTGGGAAAACAGAATTTGAAGCGGAGATCGTTGTTGAAGAGGTGAGTTAATCTTCAATCTTGTATGGGATTTCGATTTTTTTTAAATTAATTTTTTTTTTTTTTTTTTGCATTGTGATCCTGTTGCTGAATTTTTCATTTTCTTGGGAATTCTAAGAGATTTGAGTGTCTGAGAAAAGTTGTGGGTTCGATCGGATCGGATCGTGGAAAGTTAGGCCGTATTTGGTTTTTTTTTTTTTTTTTTGAATTGGTCTTGGTTTTGGAAATTTTGAAACGTTGAAAAGTTGGAATTGGGTTGTTTTGTTTTGTATTGAGTTTTTTGGAATTGGCTTTTGAGGACTTGGGTGTGTGGAGTTCAAATGTGGGTTTTAGTTTTTTATTGCTATATTAAGCAATCAATGGTGAATTATGGGTTTTGGGTTTCTGTTTGCTAATTGGGATGGTCTTGTTCTTGTGAAACTGTTTGAAACCTCTGTTTAAGTGTCTGAATTCTGATCCACGGTTTCGGTTTTGGGATCTGAGGATCAATGTCATAATTGCTGTGAATTGGATCCATTAAGAGATCATTTGGTTGCTAAGGAATTAGAGTAATTTGCACACAAACACACACATGTTGAAGCTAAAGTGTTCGTAATGTTCATTTTACTTGGATTATTTAATTGCTTGGCTGCTTAAGCTCTGATGGTTTGCTTTTTTTTCCATGTTTGATGAGTTTTCAGAGTCAGTATATTAGCAATGAATTAGGATTTGCAGTAGTTGTGGAGAGAGAGAGAATGGTATGAATAAGAAAGAACAATGTACATCCGTGAGTTGGAATTGGCAATTCTTGTGTCCTCGCAATGTCACCTTTGGATTGCTTGGTTGTTGTTAGTATTCACATGTCATTTGTTTATATCCTTTGAGTGGTCATTATTCATACAAACACACACACACACAAATTCACCATACTGGATCATTGTAAATAAACTCCGACTGCTAATCTTGTTTTTTACTTCTGGGCTCTGGCCAACTGATGTGTTGTGGGTTTGAGTCTTGGAATTAGCCTTTCTAAAGTTGTGGTAAAGTAGCCTTGTGCACCGTATACTTTTTTATTTCCTTCAATTGTAGTCCTTTAGATAGTCTAAAAGTCTTGCAACAGTATATATTTCAATAATTTGTATGAAAGGCATGGTTACAGAGTTTTGTTTTAGTGTGTCTGAAAGCAATTAAACTTAATATTCATTACTTGCTTCTTGTGGCTATTTATTAAATACATTGGTCTCTTTTTGGGTTTTGATGGCAGTGATTAGGATCTGGGTAGTGATGCTTCTTTGTGTTTGATGAGTTCTTATTGCCATGTACTTCTGAAATATGGTGTTTAAGAAGAGGCAAGATCATGGATTTAATGGCTTCCGGCTCCCCACTATACCTCGGGCTCCCAGATCTGTTCGAGTAAGTATTTGCCTGGTGCTTTCTATCATTCCGGGAGCTGAACTCTGGTTCTAACTCTGTAAATTTTGATTTTGGTTTCAGAGGGGCTTGCGTAAGAAGACAGTTGAGGATACTCAAAACTGTGCATTTGAATTACTGGCTTCCATAGCTGGCGAGTTGTTGCGTGAAAGTGAAAGTTCTGCTTCCAGTAATGCATCTGAAGGAATTGATCTGCTGGCCTGTGGCAAAGATGCTGTTAAACAGGAACGAGAATTTGAGGATAAACCATTGAAGGCAGAGTGGTTATATCAGAGAAATTGTGGAGACAGTTCTTTTGCCTTTGAGATGGCCTCACAAAACATCAGTCATAAGAGTACTCTGAAGGAATTCTCACATGCTGAAAGTGATGATGTTTTGGAACGCACTTCATTCATTAAAAGTTTCGATTGCTCACAGAAAACTGGCGGTGATGTGAAGTCTGTAATTTGTAAAAGCAAGACTGATTCCGAAAACTATTCTAGTAAAGTAGAGGGAGGCTCCCCTCAATTTGGGGAGTCTTGTGATGCTAATGTAAATATTGAAGCTGAAAGACAGCTAGAGGTTGTGGGATTGAAAAATGAAGATGCTAATAAGCCTAATATATGTAGTTCAAAGGTTCCAACAGAATTGTTTCTGGAATCTTCTGCAGCGATCAATTCTGACAGTAATGTCAAATTGCCATTGCGCCAGGACTCTGTTCCTAATGCTTGTTTTCCCAGGCATAGGAATGATATTAAGTTAGGTAGTAGAGATGATGACGAAAATTTTTCTAGGTGCTTTAAACGTAGTACCAAGTTGAAGGCATTTAGGCCTCCAACACGAATTGCAGATCGAAGAATAAGGAAGCTGCTGACTTCCAAATACTGGAAAGTAGCTCCAAAATTGAAGGATTGTGAACTTCCTAGATCTGGTAAGCAGCTGATTAATGGGTTGAACATGTTATGATTCATATTCATGGCATGCTTGTGTTTCATTTCTATTTGATCATCGTTATTATTTCTTATTAATGAAGTTCATGATTTTAGCATTTGTAGATGGGGGATTAAAACCTCTTTATCGCAAGAGGAAAACCTGTCATGACCGTCAAAGCCGTCAAAAATGCCAACGTGACATTCTCTTTAAGAGGAGGAAATTGTTTGACCAAATTTCAGTAGTGACTTCTGATGGTGGGTTCAGTAGTGAAAGTGTTTCTAATTCACCCGAGAAAGGCATGACTGAAGATAAGAATGACTCAGCTGCAATTTTGCATGGAGGTCCTTTTCCACCTTGTAATCTATTAAATGTTTCTTAGTATTGTTCAGATTTGTGGTTTGTGGTCTTCAATGGTTGCACTGAATAATTGTAGTTGTTTTTGCAGCCAATGGGGTATCATCTTCGGTTTTGGGTCATCAAGCTTCCTTTCACTCCAAGGATTCTCACGGTACTAGAGCAATTTCCTGTTTGATGTGCATTGTCTTGTTTCTCTATATTTTTTCCTGGCACGGGAGGTTCTTACACCATGTTTGTTTTTCTGCACAGTGAAATTTAGCATTAAGTCCTTTAGGGTACCAGAGCTTTTTATTGAGGTCCCAGAAACTGCCACTGTTGGTTCATTAAAGGTATAATAGCATCTCTTCTTCTTATTCTAAAACTACTACTGTTTTTCTCAGCCCCGTAATTGAACTACTGAGGCTATATGCCGAAGTATACTGTATAATGATATCTGCATAACTGCTTGTCTGTTGCAGTAATAATAGGTTTTCTTCATTTTGGCTATTGCTTAGTGTTGTTGTTGTGGGTTTCTAATGGTATTATATTACTTGTAGAGGACTATTATGGAGGCTGTAACTTCTATACTTGGAAGTGGATTAGACATTGGGATTCTTCTTCAAGGGAAGAAGGTTAGAGATGACAACAGAACTCTAATGCAGACAGGAATTTCTTGTAAAGACAATCTGGATTCTCTGGGTTTTATGTTGGAGCCCAATACCGTGCAAACACCTCCACCTATGTGCTCTGGCGATCTTCCTCCTCTATTATCATGTGACTCTTCTCAACTTTTAACAAGGTAATTCAATTGCTTTTGGAAAATCCTTTTGTCATAGTTAGCATTTGCAGGGGTGAACTGTGAACCATTTGTTTATTATTAATAAGCTCATATGGTCAGCAATTTTTTTTTTCTTTCCCTTTTTGTAAATTTTAACTTTTTATTTTGCATTTTTTTCACCTACCATTGTCAAACAAAAATATTGGAAGGCTAGGATTGTAGAGTCAAGAGGTCCAAGGAAGTTGTTAAATTTTTATCAGTTCTCATGAGGCCTAAAATTATTGTGAATCTAGTTGTGTTAGAGCAGCTTCCTTACCTTGACAATTCTTGATATTTTGATTAAGAAAGCAGTTTAAACTTCGGTGATTTGAAATAGCTTTGAGATTTTTTGTTTGAGTTAAGCTCTATTGGAATTGAGAATTATTATGTTTTGCATAATGCATTTTAGTTATTTTTTACTGTAGCTTACAATATATTTAATTCTTTTTAGGTCCCCAGAAAATCCTGTTTTAGATTCAGGGATCTCTGATACCTTACCTGACCCTCCACTGACCAATTCAAGCAACCATGTTGATAGTAATCATGATACAGTTTCCTCCCCTACTGACATGAATGACAAAACAACACCGGATACCAAAGCAATAGTTGCTGTTCCAGCGATGAGCATGGAGGCACTGGCTGTGGTTCCACTGAACCAAAAAACAAGACGTTCTGAACTTGTACAGCGTCGAACCAGGAGACCTTTCTCTGTGTCAGAAGTAGAAGCATTGGTGCATGCAGTTGAGGAGCTTGGAACTGGGAGGTGTGATGTTCTTTACAACTCGTTGGCTGTAGTATAGTATTTATTTATTTATTATTTTTAAAAGAAGAAGAGAATACAGGTTTTTAAATGGTTCACATTCTGCAGGTGGCGTGATGTTAAATTGCGTGCTTTTGAGAATGCAGACCATCGAACTTACGTAGACTTGAAGGTAATTGTTTATTTTGGTTATATATGTGAGAATGGAAATATATTAGAATTCACAGTTGGAATTATTTTTTGCCAAATTTTCACTTTATATTCGATTTTCAGAACATTTGGCTATCACTGAGTTGTATTTAATATATATATTTCAGATATAAAATCTTTTCCCTATCTTTATTGTTACAAGTCATGTCCACTATTATGCTAATGAGTCTTGGCTTAAATGACACTTCTTAAGTGTGGCTGGAGGGTGAGGTGATGAGTTTAAAATTCAGGTGCATGTTTAACTTGCAAAAAATAAAGTCATGTCTATTATTATGCTTGGATATATGTGCTTACTGCTTAGGCTAAAAAAAATGTGCTTAGTAAGATATTCTGGTGCATGTTTAGCCTAGACTTGAGGTTTTTTCCAGATGAAAATTTATTTGGTTTGAAACCTTATTTCTTTCTCTCTCTCTGCCTTTGATTTTTCTTATTTCTCTTCACTGAGTAAATACTAGTTTGCAGTAGTGTTGATTGTGTGGGAAAGCATAAGAAACTAACTGGTTTGTTTTGGGCATCATTATAGCTTCCAACTTTTGCTATATAACATATTTGGTTTCTGCAGGATAAATGGAAAACATTGGTTCACACAGCAAAGATTGCCCCCCAACAAAGAAGGGGTGAGCCTGTTCCCCAAGAGCTCTTGGACCGAGTCTTGGCTGCCCATTCTTATTGGTCTCAGCATCAAGCTAAGCCACAGGGAAAGCATCAGGCTGGAACTCCAAAGATCATGGAGGCACCAGCTGAGGTCCCCGTTGAATAACATGGAGGTGAAGGTATCCAAATTGTGATGATGTAAAGAGATAAAACAAAAAGGTTGACAGGAACAGAAACAAAAATTGTACAAATCAATTCAATTTCATGTAATATTCTCACTCAATTCATTGCTGGCTTTCACACCGTGGAAATGGTTGGCATTTGTAAATGATGTGATGTAATAAGGTCATCATTCTAACACAAGTTACATTGTTTTTCAGTTAAATCGATTCATTGTGTAGAGAACTTAGAGAACAAAATTGTAAAATTGTACAAATCATATCATCTTCTTTGGCTTTTCATTTGTTGTCTTATATTCAAAGTAGCAGGCAAGAATTCTCACTTCTTAAGTTGAAACTTTGTAGAATTTTCAATATTTTTTAGAACTGAAAGAAACAGTTGGTTTATATTAGACACTGAAGAAATTCATGTTCACAATTGTTCTTTTGCTTTACAAATGTTGAATTATTTTTTTGTGGTGTTGTTATACACTGAACACATTTTACACCATGTGTTGTAAGCAAGATGGGTCATGGGTTTTGTATGCTTTAAATAATTTAGAAATGGGCTTACAGGATGATAGTAACATTTTGTAACATCCAGGTTTTGATCATCGGCCATTTCACATAGCCTTAAAACAAATGTTACATTACTCTCTATCTTTGAGGTTACACTGCCCGAGATCAATATGGACTTCTGGATCTGAATTAAGCACATGGTATTTTATCAATGGTGATCGTGGCTGTAATCTGTATATTTAAGTACCCATCAAATGGTGTGGGCCGCATGAGCTAAAATTTTAAAAAACGCTTACATGACAGATTGAATGGGGGTTCTGGTGATAGTGTAGTAATGCTAATACTCTATGGTCATATTTTAAAATCAATATTTAATCACAATAATTAAAAATAAGAATTAAATTTTATTTTGATTTACTGAAACTTTTGGTAATAGAATTTTAATTGAAATAGAATTTTAAACTTTTTGAAATTTATGTAGTAGAGTTTTACTTCATATAAAATATTCTAACAACTAATAACTCACTTGATATTTGGATAAGTGTAATCGAAGGTTGCCCCAACCATTTTTAAATTAGAGTCCTTTTACAAATCAAATACCATATGTAAACAGCCTTAAAGAAAGCCCTCTAAATCAGAGTTTTGGCTTTTCTATTTAAGAAGAACAAAGACTTCTTCACATCTCTCTCTCAAACACAGAAACACACACATCATAGAGGAAGAAAGATCAAGATCGTGAAAGAAGGAATTGAAGATTGTCATCTCCAAAAGCGAAAAATGATGAATTTACTTAGAGATAGTAAAGGCAGCGATGAAGAGAGTAAAGAAAATCTAAGTTTGCCAAAAGACATGATATACGATATCATGCTTCGTCTTCCCGGAAAATCCATCTTCAGATTCAAGTGCGTGTCCAAGACACTTAACACTTCAATACTCTCCGACCCTTTATTCATTCACAACTATTTCACTCCAAAACTCCAACAAAAACAACTAAAAAAACCGACCCTGCTAGGCTTTTTCTACAGAGTCCACAATCCTCAAAACCTCAATCACTGTGTGGACCAATGTTACAAGGATCCAGAGGTCTCTTTCGAACCCATGTGTCATCAAGGTGTGCCTATAGCATCCCGTAGTTTTAAACAAGGTCTAGGCAATTTCATTGCTTCTTCCAATGGTCTCGTTCTCTATGGTAACCATCCCATGAACTATTATGTGTGCAACCCTGTTACTAATACTTGGTTTGCACTTCCTCCACCCATACATACTGATGACTATTACACTGAAGTTCCTCATAATGTGTATGCCAGTGATGACACGATAAAGAACTTAGTTGGATTTTATTGCCAAGAAGAAGATGAACAATTATCGCACCATGATATCGACGTAGATGCTATTACTAATTACATACGTCAAAGTTACAAGGTGGTACGGTTTTTTGTGAAGCAAGCTATTAACAATGACTGGGAAATGGTGGTGAAGATTTACTCTTCTGATACTGGAATCTGGAAAGAATCCAAGCTTGACTATTTTGGAATGCCGCTATATCATGTACTAGCTATGAGCTCATATAGCATCTCTATACGTGGGGTCTTCTTTTGTTCAACAACCATTTCAACAGGAATGCTGATTTTCGCCTACGTATTTAACATGGCGAAGGATGGCCTCGACGTGTTGATTGAGGGACCTTCTTCATCACACATTAATGGAAAAGCCTATGGGGCTATTGGGGAGTCAGATTTGGGGTTTCTTCAATGTGTTGTAGGCCATGATGAAAGATTTGAGGTATACATGTTGAAACAGAAACTGCATAATTATTTTGACAAGGAATGTTACCCTTTTGTCTACAGGTCAGAATGGACATTGAGGCGTAGAGTGAGTACTAATGCTATTACTAACACTCTGTCTCCATCCAAAAGAGGAACTTTTCCTGTTGCATTCCATGCTCAGAATTCGCATATTTTGTATCTCAGAATAGGGAATCAGATCATTTGCATTGATATGCAAAGTGGGAGACTGGATTTTGTCCCTTACGATCATTCCCATGGCTTGATTTGCTGTTCCTGTTGCTATTTGTTGGAGCCCTTTTTTCATAACCTGGAGTCATGGCCTTTGTCCCCTTTGCCTCGGCAAAATTGATCAACATCATTGGGGATATGGTCCTTTTTCGATTTGCAAAATTAGCTTAAGTAGTTTGGATTTTAATATTTTTCCAATCCTATCATATATAGGAATTGAGGTAGGGATAGTTTGAACTCAAGCATGAGTTTTTTCCAAACCAAATGAAAAATTATGAATTGTAAGCTTAAGCTAGCAGGATATAATATATGACAAATTTCTTGAGTATTAGTTGTGATAAATTTTGAAATTTTATTGTTTTACCTTTTCCTATTTAAAATAGGATTTTGTGTTGTTTCCTTTTTCTAGTTTAAGTTGTTTTTCTTTCTCTAGTTGAAATAAGACTTGTTATTTATTTTTCTTAAAGAACTATGAGAAAATCTTATTGTATTCACTCTTTATAATCCATCTAACACTTTTGTTAAGAAGTAGAGCAGTAGAGCTTATTAACACTCATCTAACATGTTAGGAACTGCTTGTGGCGGTTTCAAAACCAGAGGTGAATGTTGATTCTTTGCTCTCTTCTTCTCCTTCTTCTTCTTCTCTTTCTCTTTTTTTTTTTTTTTGTGTGTGTGTGTGTGTGTCGTTTTTCATAAAAAATTTATTAAAACCAGTTGTGAATATAATTTGCAAATAAAAGTCCAGTCTTAGTGATTTTTGAATGAAAACTTATAAACAACCTGTTCTAAAGTGCAAATTACACTAAGAATCCATTTAGTTTTTAGCATTTAAAACCATCAATATAAGGGTGAAATCAACAATTTGAGTTTTTTAATATAAGTGAAACCCGTCTCCATTACTATACTCCACCTCCTAATTCCTCCCATTTGAGTTTTTTTTTTTATTTTCCCCTCAAAGTTTATACATGTACAGACCATATATATCCCATGAACTTGAGTAGAGACTTGAGAGCATCTCCAGCAATTTTTTCAAATTTTTGTACTATTGGGTAAGTGAACAGTGACTTTTACCTTTTATCTGCCCATTTTATAAAATACACTTTTCAACAGATTCTCTATATTTTCTCTATTCTATTAAAATATTATTTTTTCATTATTTCTTTAATATTTTTTTTAATTTTTCCTTTATTCACGCTGACACAAAAAGTTAGCTCTAGAATTTTTTAATGTGATAAATTCTTTTCCTAATCTACAGTAACTCATCAAGTTTGATGAGTTACTGTTCATGAGTAGAAAACTTTTTGAGATATAGAGAGATTGTTGGAGCAATGAATTATGGTTTCATTCTCTATTATAGAGAGAATTTTGGGTTTAACTACACCATTGGAGATGCTTTGAGAAGGTGTCAACTAGTTCTTCTAGCTAGATACAATACAAGTGCTTATTCAGTGTCATGTTACTTAAAAGGTGTCAACTAGTCCGCTCAATTATGAACTACATGAATTATGAAATGAGGAGCTAGCGATAGAGGTCCAAGAGGAAGCTCTTGTTGATAGGCATTGCAGGCTTGAATGTCCTGCCTTATAATCAATGAACCAACTGCTGCTGCCATTGCATATGGTCTTGAGAAGTCTGGCTGCGCATTTGATTTTTGATTTTTAATGAACTTTGGATCATAACCTGTTACAAATACTTGCGCTTCCTCCACCTATTGATCATATCTCACTAATATTCCTCATCATTCATATGTGAATATAATGGCATGCCAGAAGCTTTAAAGAGCGTAGTTGGATTTTATTGCCAAGAAGAAGATGAACAAGAACAATTATTGCACCGTAATATTGATGTTGATACTATTACTAATCACATCTGTCATAGTTACAAGGTGCTACGGTTTTTTGTGAAGCAAACTAGTAATGATGACTCATGACTGGGAAATAGTGGTGAATATTTACTCTTCTGAGACTGGAGTACGGAAAAAATCCAAGCTTGTAGTTGACCATTTTGACTTGCCATTACATAATCATAACGTAATATTGCATCTTTAAAAGGAAAAAGTATATCATGTATCGGATATATGAGTTCTCTCCCTCACATGAAAGTGGATCTCACATGAGAGTGGACCTCACACTTGTCAGGTCTACCCTTTAATGAGAGAAATAAATCATGCATCTCAAAATATGTTATATTTTTCTCTTTAATAGATGAGTTGGTGGCTACGACGAATGATGGTAGTACTATTGGTGGTGGGATGTGTTGATTATTAGTTTTATTTATTTATTTAATTTAGGTAACGGAAATAATGAAGCCACAAAATTAGGATTTAATTAAAAAAAGGCAGATGTGTTGATTATTAGTTTTATTTATTTATTTAATTTAGGTAACTGAAATAATGAAGCCATAAAATTAGGATTTAATTAAAAAAAGGCACATGTAACATGTTTTTATTTGTATAGTAGAAAATTGAGTAGAGAAAGTGAAAGATTTAGATGAGTAGCTAAAGATGGAGCTTCTAGAAGAAGCACTTGTAAGCACTTGTTAAATCGTGCACCGACTGTACCACTCGTTAGCTGCAACTTCGGTATACTTTTCTATCGCATGAGATATGTCAATTGTCGACAGGGATAGCAGTAGCTAGGGACAGAATTTATGAGAGTAATTAGTCTATCAATCATAAATAACAGGTTTACTTCCCAACTTGTCAATCTGTTTTGAACCTTTTCAATTACAAACTCATTATAGTTTTCCTATTCCTCCCATCAGAAATTATAGGAGGGGCCCTCCTCGCACTTCCCAATGGTAATCCCCATCTCTTGTTTAATGACACTCTTTTTACAAGTTTATCATTTCACTGACCTTTTGGCAATAGTAGAACATAGTTGTTATGAGCATTGTTATTGATTTCGTTTCGTTTTGGTTGGAATGTCCGAAATTTTTTGTATAAATATGCAAATTGATACCAAAATACCCCCACGTTCCACTTCAGGTCAAATTTCGGGCCGTTTCGGTCCATTCTGGTCATTCCGGCCAATTTTGACCGAAAAGTAAATTTCGGCCGGTACTGGATTTGGCCTGTTATTAAAAAAAAAAAAAAAGTTATATTTGGGAGTTCTTTTGATGATGAATTTGATCCTTCTCTCATGGATGATGATGAGGAGGAGTAAATCTTGTATTATTTGATATTTAGTTGTTGTCTTGTAATCTTTTTATTGTGTGATGTTAAATTGATGTTATATTTCAAGTTATTGATGTTTAAGACTTAAGAGTTAAGACTAAATGATTTGTATTATTTGATATTTAGTTATTAGAATTGACAATTTTATGTTCTACAAGAATATATATATAAAAATTATTTTTTAAGAACCCCGAAACACCCTGAAATGGTACGCCGAAATCGGTTGATACCGAAATATTTCATTCTACTGGACAAACTGAAACGAGGTCCGAAATGGTATTAATAATAATGGTTATGAACATGTTTGGTTTACATTTCATTCATATCTTATAATTTATATATCAATTTTTATAATTCACAATTCATAATTTGTAACTCATTCTCATAACTCATAATTATTTAACTCAACTCTAATTCCTGTTTGGCATTTGATATTTCCTTAGTTTTTAGTTTGTAAAAAGTAAAGTATAACTCAGTTGGTAGACCTTTGATATAATACTCTCCTCTTTAGTAAATGAGCAAATAGCCAATTCCTTAAAAAGAAAAAAAAAAAAAAAAAAGGAGCAAATAGCCGTTAGGGACCTTGGAGTAATAAATACCATCTGACTTGATGAGACAATTCATTACATGTGGGTCCTATTTTGTGTGTTATTACAATTTTGCCACTTAACTCAATTTTCTAAAATCTGAAAACTCACCAAACTTGTTTTCATATCTCATCATTCATTCTCACTTTTTTTAGTATTGAATGATGAGAATTGAGAATAAAAATTAGGCGAAACTACATTATTAGTCCCTGAAGTTTATTCTGTGTGCGCAATTGGTCCTTCAAGTTTGAAGCGAGTACAATTAGTCCCTTAAATTTTAAAACTGAGTTATATTGGTCCTTTTACTAACTGTTGTTAACGGTGTTACTTACGTGGCTAGTGGAACAATGACTTAACATTTTTTTTAATGATGTAGCATGTTTTTAATTAAAAAATTAAAAACTAAATTTACACGAGAAAAAAAAAAAAAATCACCGGTACCAAATTAAAAAATTTATTTTCTACCGATTGTAAAAACCCACGACGAGAGAGGGTTATTAGCAACCGGTGATCTTTCACTCCCCCCACAAACCCATTGCCCACACCCACAGCAGCCACACCACCACCAACACCACCACCACCACCACCACCCAACCACCAAAATCAAAAACAAAAACAAACACGGTAAACCCAGCAAACCCACAGTCACCACCAGCCACCATCACCCACTCACCTGCCACCACCGTAAACCCCAACCCAAAATCAACCCACCACTAGCCACCACCGGTACAAAACAACCACCAAATCACAAAACCCAGCCATCACAAAACCCAGCCACCAAAGACCACCATGGGCAAGAGGCCGACTAGGCAAATAATTCAAACCAATGAACCCGCTAAATTGGATATCTTCTGCAAAAGGTTCTAGTGATTCATATCTACTTGGTCTTCCTGCATATTTAGTTGATGCAGGTTGGAGTATCTGAGAGTGCCCAAATATCAATGGCCTCTTTTTCAAGTTTAGTTACCGTCTTTTTCTTCTCAATTTTGACAATTTGACAATTTGCAATTCATTTTGGTTCCTTTGCACTTGCTGTGTATAGCACTTTATCATGTATTGATGATGGTAATCCCTGCTTTTGCACATTGATTTGATTTGAGAGAAGAAAATGAAAAAGAAAAGAGAGAAAAGAGAGTCCGGAGAAAGAAGAACAGAGAGAATAGCGTGAGAGAGAGAGAAGATTTTTTTTTTTGGGTAAAAGAGAAAAGATATTTTAACCCTCTCGTTGTGGGTTTTTACAACAGGCAGAAAATAAAATTTTTAATTTGATACCAGTAATTTTTTTTTTCTCACGTAAATTTAGTTTCTAATTTTTTAATTAAAAAAATGCCACGTCATTAAAAAAAAAAGCCAAGTCATTGTTCCGTTAGTCACATAAGTAACACCGTTAACAATAGTTAGTAAAAGGACCGACACATCTCAGTTTTAAAACTTAAGAGACTAATTGTGCTCGCTTCAAACTTGAAGGACCAATTGCGCACATATGATAAACTTCAGGGACCAATAGTATAGTTTCGCCTAAAAATTAAGCCAAACAAGAAAACCACTGGTGGGGCTCACAAATTTTGAATAATGAGTGATGAAAATTGAAAATTGAAAATTGAGTGATGAAAATGGCTAAACCAAACACCCCCTAAATATTTCTTTTGAGTCATAACCCTCCTAACTTTATAATTCTTCTGCAATGCTTTGTTTGATAATTCAATTGTTAACAATAAGATTGTTACACTAAGTGGTAAGAGGAATTTTGAATTACAATTTCTCTAATAATTGAGACCACGTAATATCTTTGATTTACAAAACTTTTGATTACTACTTGACAATTGTTTGCTTCCAATTAAGGTATTTATTTATTTTAACTGAACTTACTTTTAATGGATATCAATTTCAACAAAAACAAATAAGTAATGCTAGAAGTACTATAAACTTTATAACATATTTATAACATGTAATTTATAAAATGATGTGACATCAATAAAAAAAATTTCAACATTTATTTATATTAAATAATTAAAGTTCATCAATTATATTTATTATTATATCACTTTATATACTTTATTTTGTAAAATATATAATAACTTGGCAATATGGCTACAAAAGTTGGGGCTCCTAGGAAGCAGCATGCCACTTATTATTATTATTATTTTACTGGGGGTGCTGCATGTGTGTTTGAATTATCCTTTTATTTTATTATTTTTTAGTGGGTAAGTTACTATATTCATTGAGCATTAGTGTGTGTATATATATATTGAAAACATTAGTATATATTTTGAATCTTGTCTAGAAATTCTCTTTAATATTTCCAGCTGACAAATATTACTTTTATTTAATTTCATATTGAATGGGGTTCTATATTCTAAGTGATAACGTAATGATAATGATGTCCAATTAATTGAGTGTTTAGTTTTTTTTTTTTTTTTTTTTTTTTTAGGAAGAATTGAGTGTTTAGTTGTTTCAAACAAAAGAGATCGAATATGTTCTAAATTAAAAAAAAAAATGGTTCTCTTAAAAGTTGACCAAATGAAAACGCAAAAGGTTAGAGGTTAGTACTATTATATAAAAATAAAAAAATGTTAAAAAGCCTATCAAAGTGTGCAAATGATGCCAAAAGCAGATAAAAATAACTTATCAGTTATCCTGATTCATGAACATTTAGATTTTATAGGCTTCCATGAAGACCTATGGTATAGACAAACAAACATTTCTTTTTTGGCTGAAAAAACAAACATTAATGTTTTAAGAGTGACACAATATCCTTATCTTTTTTTTTTTTGAAACACGACACAATATCCTTATCTTGGAGAGGAAGTAAAATGTGACATAATTATTAAATGATGAACACACATGAATAGGACAGCAGAAATTTTTTTTGGCTAATTGGTTCTGATGATTGTACAGACTCCATGACCAACCTATTTCTTTTTGCTTTTTCGGAAACTGACTCCCATTTTTTTTTCTTTCTTTTTCATTGAAAATTGATCCCACTTTATATATATATATGCAACGACCCTAATTAAAATAGATAAAAAAATTTCGCTAAATATACAAGGAAAAGGAAAAGTAATGGTCAGTGCCAAGAAATAATAAAAAAAATGACAATTTTTTATTTAGAATGAAACAATGACAATCGATAGAACTAAATTAAGTTTACTTTTTTTTTGGGTGCTAAAACTAAAGTAAATTTAAGAGCACAGCTTATGAGAGCATTCATATCAGCTCTTGCATAACTGTGTATAAATGTGTAAAATACATATTTTGACCGTTTTTACACATTTTAGAGCAAAAAACACACTACATCAGTCCAGCTAAAATCATGCATAATCGTCTAAAATTTTGAACGAGCTACAGTACCCGTGTAAATTTACACGGGCACTGTAGCATGTGTATTTAGTTTTTTATTAATTTCCGTTCGCACCAATTTTTCTCTCTCTTCTCCGTGCACAACGACCTCAATGGAAAAACAAACAAACCCAAACGGAAAAACAAACAAACTCAAACGAAAAAAAAAAAAAGAGACAGATCAGTGCTAAAAAAAAAAAACCCAAACGGAAAAACAAACAAATCCAAACGAAAAAACAAAAAAGAGACAGATCGGTGCTTAAACCAACACAGAGATATACTTGCTAAAAAAAAAAAAAAAAAAAAAAACCCAAACGGAAAAACAAACAAACCCAAACGGAAAAACAAAAAAGAGACAGATCGGTGCTTATCGGAACGATCGGAGCTCGTGGGTCTCGCTTGGTCGGAGATGTGATGATGATCGGAGCTGTGGATTGGTGATCGGAGCTGTGATGATGATTGGAGCTGTGGATCGGTGATCGGAGCTGTGGATCGGAGCTGTGATGATGATCGGAGCTGTGGATCGGTGATCGGAGCTGTGATGATGATCGGAGTTGTGGATCGGATCGGTGATCGGAGCTTTGATGTTGTGACTGAGAGGGAGAGAGATGAGACAGAGAGACACCGAGAGGGAGATAGAAGAGAGAGAGAGAAATCAGAAAATATGAGGGAGAGGGAGAGAGAGCGCGTATTAAAACGGGTGAGTGAGAGAAATAATAAAATAATTAAGTAAATTGATTATTTAAATAAGAGGGGTGATAGAATAGATGAACTGATGTGGGTGTTTTGTAAAAATGATAGTGTAAAATAGAAAAAGTAGGTTTTTAGTGTAAAATAGATGGAATCTTTTAAACGAGCTGATGTGAATGCTCTGAGATGACACGAAATCATGAATGGAATATTCTGCTAAAATGCTGGGAAGCTTTTGTCAGTTATAAATACGGCAACCTTTTTTGATGGAATAAATACAGTAACCTAGGAGCTGAGCCAAAAAACAAAAATATAATATTGTGTTATGGGGGGAGAAAATTGCAATAAAATATAGGAGCATCTTGGAGGAAAAGCTGTACGGTATGACTTTTTTTTTTGGGGGGGGGGGGGGGTAAATGGTATGATCCGTTAATAAGTGGGTATTTGTAATATTGTGAGTTTTAGGGTCCGTTTGGTACATGCGTTTAAATATATATTTTTAGTTTTTAAATAACATTATATGTATTTTCACACATGTTTTCACTCACACGTATTTCCAAAAAAACTGAAAACTATTGTTTGAACACATGTACCAAATGGACCCTTAATTAGTTCAATTGGTAAAATTTATAATGATAGGTGTAGGGACACGATTATTTAACGGCCCAAGAATAACGTTGGGCTCGTATGTAAAGGGCCCGAACAATATGATTTGTAGAGAGTGGGTTTGGAAAGGCCTGCCTTTGGGCGCTGGGTTTCGGTCTGGTCCCGGTTTCATGAGTAATTATACAAAGATGAGTTTGGACTGCATAGCTGAGCCTTGCATCAATGTAGTTTGAAAGGTTTGGCTCCTTGGAATTAGTCCAAGGAGCATTACATTCTCACCATTCCTCCTTTTTTTTCCTTCTTTCTCCAGGGGCCTTCCCTCCCCCTTTTTTTCTCCTCCTCTTTTCCCTTTTATACTAATATTCGATTTCCCTTCTTCATCTACGTGTCAGTTTCTCCTTGTTTGGGGCAGTTACTCGTCCTATCAATCTTCACGTCAGAGTGGTTGGGAAAAGCTGGATAGCATGGTATGGGGTATAGGCTTGTCAGGTGCTGGGCTCCACGTTATGGTGTTGGCAGCTTTCTAGCTTGTACTGCTCTTGTACTGAGTTTGTCATTTTCTTCAGGCGTTTTGTGAGGCGTTGAGCGTGAGGTTGTCCTCGGCTATTTTACTGGGCCATCAAGTGGTTCTCCTCGTACCTCCTCGGCAGTAGGGCTCCTCGGCTTGGGCTTTGGGCTCTTAATGTGAAGTGGGCCAGGATTCCAAATTTCAGGCCCCACAATAGCCCCTCGAAATCCTGCTTCCCGACCTTTTAGTTGGGAAGGAGGGTTTTGGTGATGCTGAGCCCACCTCGTGACTTGTTCAAGTTCCGTGCCTTACTGCTGCTTGTGTTCTTCCATTTGCATGGGAGATGTGCCGAATTAAGAGGCATTACTTTATTCTTCATCCGCGCAGTGTCCTTTGTCATTTCAGTATTCGAGGCACGCCTTCACGAGGACCTTTAAATCTTGTGGTGGAGGATAGCGTTGGAAATTGTGCCAGAGCTGCCTTGTCTGCAGCGTTTCTTGGGAATCTGCTCAAATTAAATTAAATGACACCTCTTGGCACATGAACCCTTTATATAAGTAGGACAGGTGGTTGTTCTCCTGGCACATGAACCCTTCTGCTCTCTTCAGAATCATAACCCTTTTATCCATAACTAGTTCCCACATCTAGTGTCGTCCTCCCTTAGTGCAATATGTTTGATGCTTGGGTGAAGGTGGAGAAACTTCACCCGCCACAGAGGCACCGGACCCTTTCAAGACTTAGAGTGATGTGGTCTGGGCAGGGAAGGCACAGGTTTAAGGTGTCCTCCCGCTTGGATATGGTGGGAACGGTACCCTCCCCTCTTTCAGTCAAAATTCGAAGCAGGTTCTGGTCACTCCAGGTTTTTGGTGTGTCAGAAGAAAGAATTTCCGCCATCAGCGCCGTCTGCCTTGTCGCAGGCACATTTTTGTGTAGGCTCCTCAACTTCCTGTTCCCGGCACCTTTTCTTCAACGGTGCGGGCCTCAAGTTGGATTCCCTGCACCTTTTTTTCGGCTGCGCTAGCCCGAAGCCGGGCTCTCTACACCTTTTCTTCAAGTTGGGTTCTTTGGTTGCCTGAGTTATATGCATGTAAAAGTGTTAAGGAATGGTTTTTCTTGAACAAAGTCTTGAAACAGCAGTCAACCTCTTCTCTGTACTACTTCCTCGGCTTTATCTTTATTCTCTTGTATCTTTCTTTTCACTTATGTAGTTAGCTTTAATATAAGCTTGTTCCAGCTTTTCATTGTACGCTGTACTATTTCTTTGTCTTAATAAAAGAGGAATTTATTTACTTGTTTTGAATATTTTTCTTTTTTGCAACAACTACTTTGTGAATGGGTGTGCTCCATGTGTGTTTTTACTCAATGATACTTAGAGCAGGAAACCTCGAAACATAATCCGACTAATTCTAATTTACCGACATTACCAGACATAATAACGATAATTCACAGTAAATTAAACTCAGGAAACTAACCGAGATAACAGCTGAATATTCCGTAATACGTGCGAGGAGACCGTCCGAGAACGATAAACTCTAAATAATCCATCCGAGGGGGTAACCGAGCAGGGAGGGACTCTAACTGCGTTCTGACAACGTATGACACTATATTGCAGTCGCACCAATTCCTCTAGTACCGAGGATCCGAGGGTAGGCTGGGGAACCCATGCAGCTTTGGGATTAGCCCACTTATCAATGGGGAACTCTTTCGCGGGGTAGATTCTAAGGGTCATATAATGTCCAGGTTGTGTCCAATCCCCGTATTGTCTCTTCTAAGTACTTGGTTTCCCCATAGGCTTGAGTCCGAGGACCATGCAAGGCCTAGGTTTTGTCCAAAACTTGTAGTTTTTTCTGTGTGTACTTGGTTTCCCCATAGACTTGAGTCCGAGGACCATGCAAGGCCTAGGTTTTGTCCAAAACTTGTAGTTTTTTCTTTGTGTACGGTTTCCCCATAGGCTTGAGTCCGAGGACCATGCAAGGCCTTGGTTCTGTCCAAAACTTGTAGTTTTTTCTTTGTGTACTTGGTTTCCCCATAGGCTTGAGTCCGAGGACCATGCAAGGCCTTGGTTCTGTCCAAAACTTGTAGTTTTTTCTTTGTGTACTTGGTTTCCCCATAGGCTTGAGTCCGAGGACCATGCAAGGCTTTGGTTCTGTCCAAAACTTGTAGTTTTTTCTTTGTACTTGGTTTCCCCATAGGCTTGAGTCCGAGGACCATGCAAGACCTTGGTTCTGTCCAAAACTTGTAGTTTTTTCTTTGTGTACTTGGTTTCCCCATAGGCTTGAGTCCGAGGACCATGCAAGGCCTTGGTTCTGTCCAAAACTTGTAATTTTTTCTTTGTGTACTTGGTTTCTCCATAGGCTTGAGTCCGAGGACCATGCAAGGCCTTGGTTCTGTCCAAAACTTGTAGTTTTTTCTGTGTACTTGGTTTCCCCATAGACTTGAGTCCGAGGACCATGCAAGGCCTAGGTTCTGTCCAAAACTTGTAGTTTTTTTTTTGTGTACTTGGTTTTCCCATAGGATTGAGTCCGAGGACCATGCAAGGCCTTGGTTCTGTCCAAAACTTGTAGTTTTTTCTTTGTACTTGGTTTCCCCATAGGCTTGAGTCCGAGGACCATGTAAGGCCTTGGTTCTGTCCAAAACTTGTAGTTTTTTCTTTGTACTTGGTTTCCCCATAGGCTTGAGTCCGAGGACCATGTAAGGCCTTGGTTCTGTCCAAAACTTGTAGTTTTTTTTTGTGTACTTGGTTTCCCCATAGGCTTGAGTCCGAGGACCATGCAAGGCCTAGGTTCTGTCCAAAACTTGTAGTTTTTTCTTTGTGTACTTGGTTTCCCCATAGGCTTGAGTCCGAGGACCATGCAAGGTCTTGGTTCTGTCCAAAACTTGTAGTTTCTTCTGTGTACTTGGTTTCCCCATAGGCTTGAGTCCGAGGACCATGCAAGGCCTAGGTTCTGTCCAAAACTTGTAATTTTTTCTGTGTACTTGGTTTCCCCATAGGCTTGAGTCCGAGGACCATGCAAGGTCTTGGTTCTGTCCAAAACTTGTAGTTTTTTCTGTGTACTTGGTTTCCCCATAGGCTTGAGTCCGAGGACCATGCAAGGCCTAGGTTCTGTCCAAAACTTGCAGTTTTTTCTTTGTGTATTTATTTGTTTTTCGAAGGCCAGCACCTAGACCATGGCGGGGAGAGTTGGCTTGAGACCAGAAGCCTCTAGAGCTGCCCGCGCCGTTGGCACTGCAGGGTGTAGCCCCTAGCAGAGGTTTATGTCGGAGCAACAACTGCATGTCGCCGGAGATGGAGGAAACTTCGCGAACTTCTGCATGATAGAGGCTTGACTACACCGCCATCTGCGCCGACGCGCAAGCCTTCCCACAGACGGCGCCAATTGTAGGGACACGATTATTTAACGGCCTAAGAATAATGTTGGGCTCGTATGTAAAGGGCCCGAACAATATGATTTGTAGAGAGTGGGTTTGGAAAGGCCTGCCTTTGGGCGCTGGGTTTCGGTCTGGTCCCGGTTTCATGAGTAATTATACAAAGATGAGTTTGGACTGCATAGCTGAGCCTTGCATCAATGTAGTTTGAAAGGTTTGGCTCCTCGGAATTAGTCCGAGGAGCATTACATTCTCACCATTCCTCCTTTTTCTTCCTTCTTTCTCCGGGGGCCCTCCCTCCCCCTTTTTTTTCTCCTCCTCTTTTCCCTTTTATACTAGTATTCGATTTCCCTTCTTCATCGACGTGTCAGTTTCTCCTTGTTTGGGGCAGTTACTCGTCCTATCAATCTTCACGTCAGAGTGGTTGGGAAAAGTTGGATAGCATGGTATGGGGTATGGGCTTGTCAGGTGCTGGGCTCCACGTTATGGTGTTGGCAGCTTTCTAGCTTGTACTGCTCTTGTACTGAGTTTGTCCTTTTCTTCAGGCGTTTTGTGAGGCGTTGAGCGTGAGGTTGTTCTCGGCTATTTTACTGGGCCATCAAGTGGTTCTCCTCGTACCTCCTCGGCAGTAGGACTCCTCGGCTTGGGCTTTGGGCTCTTAATGTGAAGTGGGCCGGGATTCCAAATTTCAGGCCCCACAATAGGCATTTGCAATATTATGAGTTTCAATTAGTTCAACTAGTAAAATTTATAATGGTTGAATAAGAGATACTAATTGGTGTCTTAGTCTTATGATAAAGAGGACAATCATTAGAAACAGATCTCATAAGTTGAAATTATATATATATATATAAAAGTAATTGTAATATTGTATTAGCATATACTATATACCTACAAATAAAAGTAAAACTCGCATAAACCTTTTCTCTCCTCTTGTTGTTCTTACCTCCTATAAACATAATGACTATCTATTTTCCTAAGATTTGGTTTGTCTTCATTTTTCACCAACTTTTCTACACCAGTGAAATGGAGCAAAACATACTTCACAAATTCACATTAATGTGTGATAAAATATATATATATATATATATATATATATATATATATATATATATACACACACATTATTGTTACAAGTGTCAGAATTTTTTCTTCTTAAAATAATGATAAAAAAATTGTTACAAACTTAACAGGGAAAGTACACAAAACTCTCCTATAGTTTCTTCTAAAAACACAAAATCTCACTAAAGTTTTGAAAACGTAATTAACACTTAACTGCATGTGGTATTACTTTATGTGTAAACTATTAAAATAAATGAAGAGTTGCTCATGTGAATACACGTATCTATATTTAGAGCTACATCTTTACCCAATACCACATGAGAGTTATTGGAAATTAATTGCAAAGAGATATGGTTTGGGTCTAGATTAAATTAGCTCTCAAAGTGTGTCTCATTCAACTACATCTTTGTGAACTTTTTCTTAATGGTGTGACTTTATATGTAAACATACATATTTTTTACTTAAAACAAATAAAAGAAAAAGAGATAAACGAGAAATGAAGTTATTTCTAATTTGTTAAGGTAGTAAGTAGTGATTGAAGTAATACTACTTTCAAATATACCTAATATTTTATACTATTCTTATTACATACAAATTATTCTGTTAAGGTAATAAGTTGTGATTGAAGTAACACTATTTTTAAATATACCTAATATTTGATACTATTCCTATTACATACAAATTATTCTATAACGTGTTAGCATTTGTGAAAAAACAATTTGTCGACAATTTTGTTTCACAAAATTTATTGAAATAAAGTGGGAGCTTGGACCATTCATCTAGAATAATCCATTAGATCGATCATGACATCCGCAACCTTCACTTGCAGGGCAGGTCACTATTAGGCAATAAACTTCTTTAATCATTGATTGGCTAAGTCATTTATATGTACAGTGTGGGCACTTATTTTTCTGTCACATCTGATAATGTGAACCAAGGTACATAGGCTGGGACTCCTAATAGTGAGGACCTTCTCCTTTGGCATGTCAAATTGAAGTGAACAATGAAACTGGGTTTGGTTCCTCCCAGGTAAATCCTCCTATCAATTTTTTTACCAATCACTAAAACCTAGTTAATTTGTGCTCATCAATTTCAATATCTTTTAAGATAACTGTGATCACAAATGATATTAAAAAGAGATAAGATATTACGGATAGGCTAAGGTGGTCCAGAATATTAAAGTGACTATAGACAGTGACACCATTAAAAATCACTTTCATTTGATTAGAGTCAAGGCTCATTATTTAAAAAAAAGAAAAAAAAAAGGAAAACCATCTAGATAACAATTGCATAAATAATTAAAGAAAGTTCTTACTTATTTATCCACTTAATCAGCCAAGAAAAGCCAATGTAGGCAGCAAAAATCTCCCTATAGTAAGACCTTTTTATTTTTATAATCTGCAATTTTATTATTAAAAAGCAGCATGACAATTGCATTTGTATGTTTTCAGAACTGCAAGAGGCAAATTGCAATTATTACAAGAGAAACTAGCTTTAAGAGTAACATAATATTTAGTATAAACTATTGAGTTAAGAGATCTCTTAACCTATCAAAACCCGCAACTAACATAATACAAACTTAAATTAAAAGCATTACTAATGACAGTAGAAATATACCCAGTCAAATGATTCTTCTTGTTTAACCAAAGAATCGTTAGACACTAGGAGAAATATACCCAGTCAAATAATACCTTCGAATGATTCCTCCTGCACCTAACAAAGAGAATGCAAAGGAAGTGGCACATCAAATCGTGAAGAAATTGAATAAAAGATAGTTAAAAAAGAGTAACACAAAGGAGAGCCTATTCAAGATTCTCCTACCAAAAGTAAAGTAACTTCTTGCAGAATAATAAAAAAAGATTTACTGTGCTCTTAGACCAAATATTAGTAATCTATTTATGAAAGAATGAAAATATAATTTACTGTTTTGAAAGTTTTTTCAATTTCTTATAAATTTTTTTTTAAAAAAAAGATGATTAATATGTGTCTTAAAGACACACATCTTAAAGGCATACATTGATAAGACTCTAATAAAAATACTAAAATTTTTTTTTTTAAACTATAAAATCACATTGCAGAGAATCATAGTACCTTACAAAGAAAAAGTCCTAACGTGGCACTGTGGGACAAACCTCGTAACAATTTCCCTTTTACTTTCTTCATCTATATATAATAAACAAATCTCCTAGAAAAGCAAAAAAGTGTAGAGTCGTGGACAGAATATGCTCTGTTTTAGCATATGGGAATTAAGAAGCCATCATGACATGGTGGGAGAAATATCAGAGAGTCCAATTACGCTGAGTAATTTGGAATTTTGGACGGTTGAGATTGTGCCCCTACTACCTAGAACACCGAGATCCCCATCAACCTTAGCCAGTACCACCACAAGCTAGTAGCCCAACTTTCCTTTTTATAGTCTTCAAAAAGACAATCTTTCTGCTCTTTCAAAACTGAAAGCTTTAAGGTTGTCCAGTTCTGTTACAAGCTCTCTCTACCCACAAGTTCTCTCTCTCTCTCTTGAGGTTTTGGCTCAGGTACACTAATGTTTATACTCTATAGCTGCTTTGACTTGGAAAATAATTATGCTAAGAAAGAATGGTTGGTTTAATGGGATTTTCTTTCTGTACATAAAGATTCAAACCTTTTGTGTTCTGTTGGATTAGATTACTGTGTGACATAATTATGATCTGAAACTGTAGGTTATAGTGCTTACTATTGGTAGTTTTTAATTATTTTTTGGTTTCCCATCTGTTTTATCTGTTCATTTCCTTCTATTTTTTGTTTGGTAATTGAATGAAGCGAAAATTATATGTTTTTAATGCGATTTGTTGCTCAATGTTTTCATTTTTCTTGACCCTTTTTTCTCTTTACTTGTGCTTGATTGTGTTTTCCATGTTTCTCGGATTTGAAACAGAGAGTGCCCTTTGACTTGTGGGAATATATTGAAGTAAACCCTTTTGGATTTTGGGTATAACAGTTGTGAATATTTCTTGCAACCTATTTGTTCATGGATCAACATTTGAGAGGAATCTGTGGTTCTACCAAAGGATTGAAATTAAATGATGAGACACTTTATGGGTTCAAAATGGATAGTACCATTGTTGATAAAAACTATTCAAGTATTCCTCTTTTGCCATCTGATCCAATCCCTAGTAATCCGAGTGTGAGCTTGGATGGAATTTCACATGAGGACTGTGATTTTAGTGATGTAGTTTTGAGATACATAAACCAGATGCTCATGGAAGAAGATATGGAAGAGAAGGCCTGCATGTTTCAGGAGGCACTTCAAGACACTGAGAAATCATTGTATGAGGCCCTTGGGAAGAAGTATCCTCCTGGTCCTGATAATGGCCTGCCACCTTATGTTGGTCAAAACCATGAAACCCGAGATGAAAATTATGCTTTGAATCACATTGATTATAATTCTAGTGCTAGTGGTGACAACTTAGTGGATACTGGGTGGGTTTGTGATTCGGGTGAGCACAAATCGTCATATATTGCTACTCAGTCAACCTCTCAGTCATCCTATAGCTCGTCTCACAGCCCTGGTAATGTCATAGATGGGATTGTGGATTCTCCAGTTAGCACTCTTAGAGTTCCTGAAATATTTTATGATAATGAGTCTATTATGCAATTTAAAAGAGGATTTGAGGAAGCAAGCAAGTTTCTTCCAAATGGAAATGGTTTGATAGTTGATTTGGAGAGTAATGGTTTGTCATCTAAAGAACTGCAGGAAAATGCTAAGGATACTGTATTTAAGGTAGAATACAAGCATGAGAGTCAGCACTTCTTGGATGGGTTGAGGGGAAGGAAGAATCGTCATCCCGAGGGTGTGAGCTTAGAGGGAGGGAGGAGTAACAAGCAGTCAGTAGTGTATACTGAATCAACTGTGACTTCAGAAATGTTTGATAGGGTTTTGCTAAACTTTGGTAAAGATGAATCTGATCTTCGCCAAGCTTTACAAAATGGGAAAAGCAAGAATGTGCAGCAGAATGGTCAATCCAAAGGTTCCAACAATGGAAAGGCCCGTGGGAAGAAGCAAGGAGGGAAAAGGGATGTGGTGGATTTGAGAACTCTCTTGACCATTTGTGCACAGGCTGTTGCAGCTAATGACCAGAGGACCACTAATGAGGTACTGAAGCAGATCAGACAGCATTCTTCTCCTCTGGGGGATGGGATGCAGAGAATGGCTCACTATTTTGCAGATGGTCTTGAGGCACGCATTGCTGGCTCAGGTACTCAGATTTATACTGCCCTTATTGGCAGGCTAACTTCAGCTGCTGATGTCTTGAAAGCATACCACCTGTTTCTTGCTGCATGTCCTTTTAAAAAGCTCTCAAATTTCTTCTCAAATAAGACAATTATGAATTTAGCTGAGAAAAAAACAAGGCTGCACATTGTTGATTTTGGTATTCTTTATGGTTTCCAATGGCCTTCCTTCATACAACGTCTCTCTTCTAGACCTGGTGGGCCTCCTAAGCTTCGAATAACTGGCATTGATCTTCCCCAACCTGGGTTCCGACCAGCAGAAAGGGTTGAGGAGACAGGGCGCCGCTTAACAAAATATGCAGAGACTTTCAATGTTCCATTTGAGTTCAATGCGATAGCAAAATGGTGGGACACCATTCAAATTGAGGATCTCAAACTTGACAGTGATGAGGTGCTTGTTGTGAACGTCATATGGAGATTAAGAAACCTACTTGATGAGACGGTGATGGTAGAGAGTCCTAGAGATAATGTTTTGAAGCTGATGAGGAAGATGAATCCAGATGTTCTCATACAGGGTACTGTGAATGGGACCTTTAATGCACCCTTCTTTATCACAAGATTCCGAGAGGCTCTCTTCCACTACTCTACCGTGTTTGACATGCTTGAGACTATTGTGCCCCGAGAGACTGAGGAGAGGCTGCTTATTGAGAGGGAGATATTTGGGCGAGAGGCAATGAATGTCATCGCATGTGAGGGCGCAGAGAGGATTGAGAGGCCAGAGACATTCAAGCAATGGCAGGTCCGGAATCTGAGGGCTGGGTTTAGGCAGCTCCCTTTGAACCGGGAGATTGTTAACTTGGCAAAGGATAGGGTAAAATCGTTGTACCGTAAGGATTTTCTAATTGATGAAGATGGTGAGTGGCTGCTGCAGGGGTGGAAGGGACGAATTCTTTTTGCACTCTCGACTTGGAAGCCTACTAGTGAGGCGCATAATTATTAATCATTCATTGAAGTTCAAGATCATGGGATCTTCCAAGTGGTTGACTTGCTTCCCTTTGTCCTATGAGATTTTCTTCTTTTATTTATGCTGTTTCAAAGTCAAGGTACTGAAATTTTCGGGTTACCTCTAGTGTTTTGTATGGTAAATAAATGATCTTAGTTGTGATAATTGATTATTGTTTTGCTGAGTAGGTTAATTGGGAGCATAATGCTGGATGGTGCCTGCCCATCATCATGCTATGAGAGATCTCACAAGGGATTGTTGGTAGCAGAAGCACTCATTTTATTCCTAGAAGAAAAATGAATGCACTAGTTCCTGTTTGCTCTTGTATTTTTGTATCTCAAGAGAACCTGATATGGACCTCTAACAATGTATTTAAAAAAGGAAAAAAGAAAAAAAAGAAAGAGATGCTTGAGCAAGGTGATAGCTCTAACCTATCATATTTATGTACAGTGATTATGTTTAGGCCCCTCCTAGCAATTTGTAGTAATGTGAAGGATTTTGAAGAATCTCTACAATAAAAGAAAGGAAAAATATTTTGTCATTTGAAGTTCTTGCAAGCACTGCTTTGACTTTTTCTGATGACTGATAATGTTGGGTCATATGGCTGCATTTGTTTTCAGTAATATTTTTGTGTATCATTTCTTATTCTTAATTAAAAGGAAGATATTCGGTCTCTATTTAGTGGGGTTTTATTGTTTAAGGTGTGGCAGTGCATAATTTGCCAGTCACTTTCTTATCAGAAAAGTGGAGCAGTAATATTTTTGTCTATCATTTCTTATTCTTAATTAAAAGGAAGATATTGGGCCTCTATTTAGTGGGGTTTTATTGTTGGAAGGTGTGGCAGTGCATAATTTGCCAGTCACTTTCTTATCAGAAAAATGGAGCAGTTATATGCATTCAATCCATTAGCATTATATTGAAATGGTATAAAATGGGCATCCATTGCTAAACTCTTTTATGGGGCTAATTTTATGTTAGCTCTTGAACGTTGAATTTCATTTGGAGTTTTGGTCTTTATCATTACCTTTTTACTCGATGCATTTTGGTCTTTATCAATATCATTCCCAAGACATATTAGGTGGTAAAGTCTTTTCAACTTCTTTCTGTATGTGTGTGATTATGTGAGCACTTTTACCAATTTGCTGATTTGTTTATTTGCTAAAAGTTGATTAGTTGAACCTAGATACATAAGCAAATAAGTTAAAAAGATATATATACAAATAAGTTAAAAAGCTAAAAGAAAGATTCTTGGCAATCATACACATGTAGCAAAAGGTGGCGAATACAAAGCCTCCAGTTCCACCCCCATTCACTCTCCACCACACCAGCTTGCTCAGGAGATAAACAAAATTTACCTCTTCCACAAACAAGCCTGGGAATACACAAACCATCAAAACACAAAACCACCCCATAGTTCTTGGTCCCCCCTTCCCCCTGGTTGGTTAAAGATCAACTTTGATGCTGTTATAAAACTAGATAATTCCTTCCTTGCTGCTGCTGTGTAGTGATCACTTGGGTAACTTTGTCTATACATGGACAGGTATAGAAGGAAATGGTGAGCCTATTTGGGCTGAAATCAAAGCCACTCTTCTGGCTGTGTCATTTGCTCACAATATGGGTTTGAAAATGATATCATTTTTGAAGGTGATGCTCTTGATGTGATAGAGCCTATAATGAACTCCTCTTTGATCCCTCAAAGGGCTCATCTCTGTGAGGAATAAACACGAACTAAGCTCCACATAGTCCAACAATCTCCTCCATCATTGCAGACATCAACTAACTCGCGAGGAAATTTATTTGTTATTTTTCTATTATAACTAGGAATGCTAATTGTGTTGCCCATTACCTTGTTGCCTGGGCTCCATTTTGTAATGTTATTGGGGCCCTTCCTATCTCCATTCTCCTTGCCATCGTCTTGAAAGCATAGAGGATAGATGGCCTGGGCCCAGATCCTTTTTTGCATCAATAATATTATCTCATTCAGCAAAAAAAAGAAGGTGGTGAATAGAGAATGTAAATTGGTATATTAACTAGACAATAGCTTATGTAGTGCATGCACAGACGATTTATCAAAAGACCTCATTTTGGATTGTTTTTAGTTCTATAGATTCTTTAATTGGCATTCTTCTACATCAATTTTCAATTAATTGTAATTAAAAAATATTTTTAAGTTTTGTGTGTAATTTTTTTTCAAGACAGTAGCTTGATTTCATTAATAATATAAGTAAGCAGATGCAAAAGACTCTACAAACAGGTGTGTTTGTTGAAGCTTGATTAGTGTAAATTTAAAATGTGTAATTTATTATATCGCAAATATTTTTTTAAAAAAAAGTTAAAATGGCAAATCTAAGAGCATTTCCAATGGTCTATGTAAACCCAAAATATAATAGAGAGTGAAATCCAAAAAAAGCTCTCCAATAGACTCTTTATACTTAGATTTTTTTTTGGCTCATGAACAGTAGCTAATAATAATTAGGTGTTGAATAAAAAAATATTGGAAGATGTGTAGTTGTTAAAAAAGGAATAAATAATGAATGAAGAAATAATATTTAAATGAGATAGAGAATATGATAGAGAATCTGTTGGAAGTGTATTTGAAAAAATGAGTAGCTAAAAAGTAAAATTCACTGTTCATTCTCCAAATAGTACAAAAATTTGGAGATTCTGTTAGAGATGCTCTAAGAGTACTATAAATATGCAATAAAGAACATTAAAAAATAAAAAGCTACTATGTATCATTCTCATAGTACACAATAAAAGTTACAATTATTATTTGTTGGTTTTTACTTTTTTTCCCTCTATATCTACGTGAAATGACGTCATTTTGAAGCATGGTTAGTCTAATTGTAAAGTAATTAAAATGTGTAATTTATGAGTATTATATTACAAAAAAACTGATGTTAAAATGGAAATTTACACTAATGGATTAAAGAGTTCTTTACTTTCAACCATATAAAAGCTCTAATGCAGAATGTGAGCACAGAGTGCTCTTACATTTTACACATAAGAAACTCTATAAGAAATAAACAAATATTATAAAGTAATGCATATAATTAGAAACAATTTTTTTTTATTTTTTTATTTTTTTATATATATATATAAAGTAACGCATATAATTAGAAGCAAACAAATATTACATTGTATGAATGTAGAGAGTTATATTCTAACTTCTACAATAGGAGTCATCTTAACTAAAACCTGATATGACCTGACCTTGTGTATCACAACTTCTATAAAGGATAAAGGCTTCTAAGTTAAACATATAAGTTCCATCACATTGCCAAATTCAGTACAATACATCAGTATCACTTTCTAAACAAAGTTCACTTAACAAAATATTTGTACCAATATTAAAATCAGGTGGATTAGGAAATAAAGTCCATGTGAGTGCAGAGCATATTCCTTTTTTTTTTTATTTTTTTTTTATTTTTTAAAGATGAATTCCTAATTCTTTTTAGAGAGAAAAAAGGATTATTCGGATTAAATATTTTCTTTGTTAACAAATAAAATAATTCTCCCTCAAACTGTAACGTGAGGTTTACTATAATCTCAATCGATGTCTCAAACTATAAAGTACGATTAGGGATGGAGTCCGAGTCAGGACTTGTAGATAGAGGGGGAGGGGCGACTTTGCTACTAATTGTGTATGGTGGCTTAGCCATTGAGGGTTTTTTTTTTTTTTTTTTTTTTTTTTTTTTTGGGTAAGGACAATTATTTTGTTTGAAATTTTTTGTAGATAGAGGGGGAGGGGCGACTTTGCTACTAATTGTGTATGGTGGCTTAGCCATTGAGGGTTTTTTTTTTTTTTTTTTTTTTTTTTTTTTTGGGTAAGGACAATTATTTTGTTTGAAATTTTTTCAAAGGTTGCGTTGTTTGTTTTGGGTAAAATTGGTTGTTTAGACTTAATTTTTTTTTAGTTTTACTATTGGTAATATTTGTTGTTAGGCTAAGTTTTTTGGGCTTGTATATTTTGTTTTAAATTTATAGATTTTTATGGTCTTTAAAAAGAAGAAAATGCTAGAGCTACAATTTTTTAAATACAAATTACTAATATGGTGAGTGGTTTTTGGTAAGTAAAAAAGTGGTGTAAGTGGTGGCCTAGATGCGAACCAATAAGAATCTGCTACCTCAAGAGTTTGCAAAAATATTGTAGAAAAATTTATGACTATAACATCACTCTCAAAAAAATTAATGATATTATTAAGGGGGAAAAGTGTAATTTTATACAACAAAATTGTTAAAATTAATACCTAGTATATATTCTAATATTTTTTTTGTATAAAAAAAAAAAAAAAAAAAAAATTGGGGGGCATTGCCCCCAAGTCAAAGGCTACTTCCGTCCCTACCTCCGGTTTACTATCAATTAATTGATGTCACTACTATTCAAATAATTTACATCCTAATTTCTTTAAATTCCGTTATTGTCTACAAAGATCTCATACCCTACAAAGATATATGCTATTGCCTACAAAGATCTCATAGCCGCACGTAGTGATTAAGACTTAGGAGTTAGGATTCATACGAACATCTTCTTCCCAAGCTATACAAAAAAATAAGTAGGTTATGATAAATTACAGCTAGGCTTACTCATCTCCTTCACACAAAGTAAATAATAGATTCTCAATGTATTCCAGTGCTTTTGTTTTCTTCAATTGCCTCTAGTGTGCTGAGCATAGCATACAAAATATCAAACTAGGTGGTGAACAAAAAGAAAATTCAAAATACACAAAACCTATAAAACAAACCCATAAAATCAGTAGTAAAACAAAACAACTGATGAGGAAAAAGAGGTGCACCTGTTGGATTGGGCAAGTTGAAAAACGAATAACACCAAATTCAAGAGATTGACATTGAAATATATACTAACTAGTAGCTAACCTATGCTATGCACGAGAAACCTACCTATTTGTAAGGTAGACTAAAATAATTTTATAAAATCTTAAATTGATTAAGAAATTACACTATTACATGATTTGCTCTTGTATGATTTCAATTTGTTTTACAATTTGATGAAGAATTCATTGCTTGAACATGCAATAGCTTACAAAAAATTTATCAAATAGTTTCAAATACTGCAAAAAAAAAAAAAAAAAAAAAAACTCAAAAATTCAGATATTAAAACTTTTGAAAGACCAAAAAATATTAAAAAATCAGATGATTCACTACTTAGAAATTACTGAAATAAAGAAAATATATATGACTAAGCAATAGAGAAATATAAGAGAAAGATAGGTTACATTCAAAAGAATAATTTCAATTATTGCAAGCTTTTTATCTTGTAAAAAATGGCTAAAGAGAGTTTGGTGGTTCATATAAGAAAATTACTTTTAAAAAAATACATGAAAAACCATAAAATAAAAATGTTTTTTAACAAAGTAGAGGAGAAGAAAATAACATAAGAATAACCCATACCTTTACTCAGTTTTAAAAAAATTATTGGGATTTGCATTACTTTTATAGTGTTCATGATTAACCTCGCAAATTTGAAGATAAATTATCAACGTTTGAATTTGAATTTAAGTTGGACTTGTTAGAGAGATAGAGTTTCACTCCTTATTAAGTTTAGACTAAACAAAAATACTTTTATTTAAATACAATGATAATTTTATTGTGCTGAAGTGAAAAATTGTGAGAGTTTCAGAGATTTCGGTTATATATATATATATATATATATATATATATATATATATATATATATATATAACACAGTTGACATAATAATAAACAATTATACTATTTTTAAGTGTATTTCAAATTTAAATTCCAGATCAACTTAAAAAAATAAAAATAAAAAACCTAAACACATGATAAATGTTCATCAATATCAATAAGAGTACTAAAGCTCCGTTAAGTTGAAATATTTTTAATTAGTATAATAAGAGAAACGTTAGATAATTTTTGTATTTCAAATATTTTATCTAATTAGGCATGCAAAATGTGATATCCTAATTTTGCTACATTCCAACTCTCATATGGTATCGTATAAGAGTAATTGTTCATAAATGACAAATACAATAATGATCTCTACCTTCTAAGCATAAAATACACAACTATTCTTTTTAATTTTTTTTTTTAAAAAAATGATAATAATGAGTTTAAGTTCAAGTTGGACTTATTAGAGAGATATAGTTTCACTCCTTGTTAAGTTTAGACTAAACAAAAATAATTTTATTTAAATAAAATAATAATTTTATTTAAATATTGTGTTGACTTGGAAAATTGTGAGAGGTTCAAAGGTTTCGATTTTATATATAATAATAATAATAATTGTGGGGCCCAATAATTTATGGGCCAGGCCCACTTGCTCATGGGGAATCCAAAGGCCCAAGCCGAAGAAGGCTATGGCCCAAGCTCAATAATATAAAGCACAAAATGGCCCAGGGATGCAGCCAAGGACAGCCCAATCCTCGGCAGACCCAAAGTTCCACCGGGAAGAGGGGCAAAAGCGGTATAGGAACAAACTTGAAGGAAAATCTAAAATATCTCGGGAAAGCTGCCCTTACTACCCTTCCCAGATAAGACTCTGCACCTAACAGAACCGGATTCTTCGGCTTTTTCGACCACCCCCAACGATTCTGGGATTAGACTGACGGGACAAATATTAGTCTTGGAAAGGTTGACCCTACACGTGGACGAAGGATAGCGAACGTAGGCTAGTATAAAAGAAAAGGTAAGTAATTTGGAGAAGGGGGCTGGAAATAATGGCCAAAAAGTAGAGCCTCTCATCCCACCTCCAGGAGAAAGACTCCAGGGGTGAAAACACCTTAACGATATATGCACACCACAAAAAACCCACCGCCGGGTAACCGGGGGAAGAACCTAATGCTCCTCGGACTAAGTCCGAGGAGTCCAATCCCTCAGGTTACGATGCTGTAGAGCTTGGATGTTCAGGTTGAACCCTTTTTTACGTGAGTTCGCCTAAAATCAGGTCCGAACCATCACCCCGTGATCAAAGGCAAGCCTTTTAAGCCCACTCTCTACAAATCATATTGTGAGGGATCTTTCATGTGCGAGCCCAACGACATGCCTGGGCCGTTAAATAATCGTGACCCTACAATAATAATAATAATAATAATATAAATATAGATTATTGGCCAAAGGACTAAGTATAAGTGACCATGCAACCATAGATATTTCTAGATTAGGTCCCAATCACGTTTCAAAAGAATCAAAACTATAGTGTTTTTTTTTTTTTTTTTGGTTTGTGACACAATAACTATGGTTTGTTTCTTTCCTTCCGTCAATAAAATTAGGATTTGATTAACGGGTCCTCTTAGGCAATTGTTAATAAATTATTTAAAGAAAATTTTGACACCACTTCTATGGGAAAAAGCCGTTAAACAAATTATTTTTTTCTCATAAAAAGTTTCTAAAATATATTTTTTAAACTATTACCCTTAGGACATCTGTTAACATTTCTCATAAAACTATACAGCTTGGGCAATATGAAAATGTCAAAAAAACATTATTTTGAAAGGGTTTGACTTACTTCTAATACTTTTTTAACTGAAATATCCTTTTATTTTAATGAGAAATTGTCATATCATCCACTAATTAAATAAAATTGTGGAGATTAAAACCCCTACCACTTACCATTGTATATTTAAAATAAAAGGACATGTCCAATTAAAAAGTATTGGAGATAAACCAAATCCATTTTGTTTTTTATACAAGATAAAATTTCTACTCTAGCTTAATCTAAGTATATATGTGTGTGAAGCTCTCTTTTGGAGACTTGAACCCCAGCCCTTGTCCCCCACACACCACAAGCACTTATACTTGTGGAGTGACCACCGCACCAATATATAACAAAATAAATGTGATTAGTGTTACTTAAACAATATATAATGAATAAATGTTTGAATTTTTTTTTTTTTTGTTATTGGTGACATACCAATTTTTAAGATATAAGTAATAAAATTTGTAGTATCTCTAGCATCACTCAACAATAAAATACTGTAAAAATATCATTAATAATGAAAATGGTAAAAAAAAAAAAGAAAAGAAAAAAAAGTGAAACACTTGTCAAACTTGGACAAGACAAAAGCTACTTACATAAACAGTAAAATAGGTGAAAAGGTCATACTGTTTGATGTTTGAGAAAACTTTTTTTTACTTTCTTTTCCTGTGTCAGAATCATTTTCAAATTTCAACGAAGTGGGAGTCCTTTTTTAGTTTTTTTCTCTATGCCAGTGAGAAACTACTTAAGAATTAAGATTACATGACAATTTTAGGAGAAGCCAGGGCACCCCCCTGGCCCCCCTTTGGCTCCGCCCCTGATTAGACTTAAAATACAGGATGATAGGGAAGAGAACTAATTGAAAAAAGAGAGATCATGAAACCACTTTGCTTTAGTTGCTTTCTGAAAGGTCAAGGTTCACTAGATATATAGCTTAATTTAAATTTCTTTAATGTCACGCCAATGTATTATTTATTTATTTTTTTGATGGGAACGCCAATGTATTATTGAGAGTAGTTTACTTGCATAAATGTTAAATTGCTTATTTTGATTCAGAAGTACTATGGAATTAAAAAATGTAGGCATCTTTGACTTTGCATGCAATAGTAAAATGCGTGAACTTTTTTTCTTAATTATTATTTTTGTTGAGAATAAAAAATGCGTGAACTTATTACTTATATGAGGTTTTATTTATTTATTTTTTTGAGAAAGATCTTATATGAGGTTTAGAGGCTTTTTATTTATTTATTTTTTAGAGGAATCTAATAATGGTAACAAAATGACTGGTGAGGTCATTTGAAAAACCAAAAGGTCCAACCATGATACATTCATTTTATATTATTATTATGAAATGATGCATTCATTTTAATAGTTACATGAAAATTTGATATACTTTAGTTTCATGATCAAAGTCAAACAGTGTGATCTTCTCAAAAAAGAAAAGAAACGTAAAGACCAAGATCTCCCTATAGCAGAAGGACATGTCTTTGTTCTATGGGCAAAGATTGCTAAAGACCAAGATCTCCCTATAGCATAAGCTAAACCAGCCTATGAATCTAGCAGTGCATAAAGCAACAACTATGGATTTTATTTTGCAATTTGTGAAGGGTATGTACTCAATGCAATTCAACTACTCTGGAACTCCTCAACCTCTCTCCTCTTTAGGCTTTTGAACCCATCATTGCTAGGACCGGATTGAATTTAAATTCTTTTATTGATTGGAAAGTTAATCATTCTTGTAAGGAAGATAACTTTATTGCTCTTAAGTCATCATTTAACCTTGAGGGTAACGCTCTCATCTCCTCTATCCTTGATTTTTGCCTAGGAATTAGAAACAAGAGAGTCATTGTTTCCTTTTTTTTTCTAGTTTTAGTTGTTTTTGTTTGCAAGGATTGACTTTAAATTCAGATAGTTTTTTGCTAGGTAAAAGACAAGGAAATTGAATCCCAGATCTAGACTACCATTAGGGTGAGATTGTTACTTGGCTTGAAGGTCTTTAGCATGACATTGAGCCAGTTAGTAAGCAACATTTACGTTTGCTTGAAAATTTTGTATTTATCACTTACCTAATCTTGAAAATTCTCGTATTTAACACAGTAAATAGAAGAATTAATCAGGCATGTGTCGTGTTTGTATTATACTAATCAAGTTTTTACATTCGCGAATTGCTATACTAATGCAAGGAGCGTGTGCTTTAAGTTATGCTAGGGTCTCCCTCTCCCACAAACATGTGGACTCCGTACGTGTAGACCATGCTATGTCAAATGCGATCATTGTGATAGGGATATATCACATTCAAGAAATGAAAGAATTGTGCTCATGTCATATTCACTAGGTCAGAGTGGGGACTAGTATTATAAAATTGGGGTTAAGATGGAAAAAAAAACTATAGGATTATATATACAAATAATTAACTCTTTGGATCCCATAAAAAAATTTATTTGGAGGAATATAATCTATACTTTAAGAGAATGAATTCAAACCGGATGGAGCCTTTTACACCCTCCAATGATAGTTTGCCGCATTGTAATTTTACATATAATAGAATAGATACCAGTACCACCAAAGGTGGCATTTTACACACCATCCTATATGAATTTATTCTCATATTTTAAAATGGAGCGTGGTCTAGCTTACCTCTCTTTCTGGTTCACTTTATCGTTGACTTGCTAGTGCTTTAATTTCAAACCTTTGAGTAAGAAATGAGTGGTTTGATGCTTCCTAGGACTAAAGCAGTAAAGGTCCTATCTTTTGGGGTTTAATTTTAGTGATGTCTTATTGTAATTCTGGCCTCAAACTGTAGCAAATAGTGTTCCAATAGGTGTAGATTTTGTCATCTGTTTTAATGTGTTCATTTCCTTTATTCAATTTTCCACACACAATTCTGTTGTAATCTATTGCCAAAGTTCTCAGCTTTTTTCCCCCTCTCCCTTGATCCAGTTGCACTGGTTTTCTATGTAGCATTTCATTTTGCTGAGGGTTTTGTATTCTGGGTTTTGAAATAGACTTCTGTAGGATTTAAGTAGAGGGAACCAGTTCTGGAAAAAATACTTTCTGGATAAACATTATTGTGTTGGGGTTATTAGTAGAAGTAACCAAAAAAGACATTTCAATTAGGGAAGAAAGGGAGAGCATGGCTTTAGATAGAATAGAATGGAGGAAAAGAATTCATGTGATCAACCCAATCTAATTGGCTAAGGATCCCTGACTGACCCCAAATTTTGGGACTAAGGCTTTGGTGTTGTTGTTGCTGTTGGGTATTAGTTCTTGTTAAGTAGATGGTCATGGATCATCAACCCTTGAGCAAATCCTATGGTACCACTACTGGATTGAAATTCAGTAATGAGATTGAGACTGATAGTAAGTTTGCTGATCAAAACAGTGCAAGTTTTGCACTTTCGCCACCCAATGCAATCCCCAGTAACATAACCCCTACTTTGAGTGAGAAGCCAGAGGTAAATTTACACGAGGACTATGATTTTAGTGATGTATTTCTCAAGCACATCAACCAGATACTTTTGGAGGAAGATATGGAAGAGAAGGACCACGTGCATCAGAGGTCTACAGCACTTGAGGCTGCTGAAAAATCATTCTATGAGCTTCTTGGAGAGAAGTATCCACCTTCTTCTGATAATGGTCGGCCCTATGTGGATCAAAACCATGAAATCTCAGATGAATATCATGCTTTAAATCACAGTGACTCTAGTTGTAGCGCTAGCAGTAACAACTTCGTGATTCATGGCTGGGATTATGATTTGGTTCAGTATGAATCCTCAAATAATACTCCTCAGTTTACGTCTGATTCAATTTATAGCTTGTTAGAAGGCACTTGCAATATTCCTGAAGCACTTTTTGACAGTGAGTTCACTTTGCAATTTAAGAGAGGGTTTGATGAAGCGAGGAAGTTTCTTCCAAAAGGAGATAGTCAGAGTAATACGTTTCTTGTCAAAGAGCAGGAGGAGGAAACTAAGAATGTCGTATGTATGGTTGAGAAGGAAGATGGGAATTTGTACTCCCTTGATGGTTTGAGGGCAAAAAGGAACCCTCATTCTGAGGATGTGAATTTAGAAGAGGGGAGGAGTATAAAGTATACTAGAAAGCAGTCAGCAGCTTTTACTGAATCTACTGTGATTCAGCAAATGTTTGATATGACTTTGCTACACTCCAAAGAAGTTGATTCTGTTCCTTGTGAAACTGCGCAGGATGAAAAAAGCAAGAATGTACAGCCAAATGCTCAGTCCAAGGGGTCAAATAGTGTAAGGGCCAATTGGAGGAACACTGGAGGCCAAAGGGGTGTGGTGGATTTGAGAACTCTTTTGACACTTTGTGCAGAAGCTGTTGCAGAAGATGATCAAAGGACAGCCACCAAGCCACTGAAGCAGACCAGACAGCATGCTTCTCCTGTAGGGGATGGAATGCAGAGAATGGCTCACTATTTTGCCAATGGTCTTCAGGCTCGCATTGATGGCTCTGGTACTCAGATTTACAAAGCTCTTATGACTAGGCGAACGTCAGCTGCAGATGTATGGAAAGCTCACCAACTGTATTATACTGCATTTCCATTTTATAAGATTATCAATCTCTTCTCAAGTAAGACAATTATGAATTTAGTTGAGAACGAAACAAGACTCCACATTGTTGATTTTGGTATTCTTTATGGTTTGCGATGGCCTTCCCTCATACAACAGCTCTCAGCAAGGCCTGTTGGAGCTCCTAAGCTTCGGATTACTGGAATTGATTTTGCATTACCAGGTTTCCGACCAGCACAAAGGGTTGAGGAGACAGGGCTCCGCTTGGCACACTGTGCAGAGACCCTCAATGTTCAATTTGAGTTCAATGCAATAGCGCAAAGGTGGGACACCATTCAAATTGAAGATCTCAAACTTGACAATAATGAGGTTCTTGTTGTGAATTGTATGAATAAGCTCAATTACCTACTTGGTGAGACAGTGGTGGTAGAGAGTCCAAGACAGCTTGTCTTGAACCTGATCAGGAAGATGAATCCACATGTTTTCATACAGGGGGTTGAGAATGCAGCCTATGGTGGACCCTTCTTTACTTCAAGATTTCAACAGGCTCTTTTCCACTTCTCTGATTTTTTTGAAATGCTTGATACCTACTTGCCCCTTGAGAGTCAAGAGAGGATGGTTATTGAGAGTGAGTCATGTGGGCGGAAGGCAATGAATGTCATTGCTTGTGAGGGCTCAGAGAGAATTGAGAGGCCGGAGACATACAAACAGTGGCAGCTTCGGCATCTGAGGGCTGGATTTAGGCAGCTGCACTTGAATCAGGAGATGATGAACACAGCTAGGGACTGGCTGAAATCATGCTACCATAAGGATTTTGTTATTGAAGAAGACAGCCAGTGGCTGCTTCAGGGCTGGAAGGGACAGAATATTTATGCACTCTCTTTTTGGAGGCCTGATTGTTAAATGCATTATCATTGTTGTTCAACTAAGGCAACATGGAATACTCCTAGCTAGTGTTCAACTTGCAGCCCTTTGTTGTCTATGATTTTGCCTTGGATTTCTTACACACAAAGCTAAGGTATTTAAGTTTTCTGGTTAAATTTTAAATTTATCTTTGCTAGTGTTATCTTGCCATTAGTGTTTTGTATGATAGATAATCTTAATATTGATTATACCACTGTTTTTGGAAGCAGGTTGATTTTGGGAGTGATCTTTTTACCTCCTGCTCATTATCTTTCTATAAAAGGCCTATTCTTAATTTTACAGATATATGTGCATATGGATGCTTGGATACTTACTGTGTTTCAAGACACAGATATATTCAATTATAAAAGTTGTGTAACAAAGATGGGAAATTTTGTAGGCAATTGATTTTTAATTTACATAGCTATGTATACAAGATAGGACTAGCTAGTTACAATAAATAGTTACTGAACTTTCAAGGCTGCTTCTTTGTGCATAAGCTTTGATTCCATTAGGTTACCAATAATGAATGAAACTAGTCGCGGACCCCACGTTTTGTGCGTGATAATAATTTTAGAGTGGTCTCATTAATATATATTTTTCGATTTGAACTAATTTAATAAATAATAATGTAATTCATAATTATATTTTCATTTATTATAGCGACAATCACAAATGTAATATTTATAATTTCTATCGTACCAAATTAAAAACAATACAATTTTTCTCAAGAATTCAAAAAGTAAGTTAGTGAAAATATTAATTTTTTAATAAAATTTCTTTATAATATTTTTTGTATCATCAAAAAGTATATAAAATTTGGAAATTATTCTTTTAGTTTTATATAAACTTTCTCAAACCCATTTTTTCTACCATACAATCAAAAACACCGAGAAACGTAACTAAAAAAAGTTAATAAAACTCATCAAAACTACAATTTAAAATAAAAAAGAAAGGGAAAAATAAAAGATTGTAACCATTTTTCCTTTTAAAAAAATCAAACAAGTACAATTCCAAAGGGGAAAAAAGTAGAGAATTTTTTTTGAAAAAAGAAGAAGTATTGTATTAATGCTGTCATAATCTAATCTAACTTCTAATCCAGTATGTGAAAAATAAATGGATAAATAAATAATTTTAAACACAAAATTGAATTTGTTTTCTTAAAAATATCAAAGAATACACTAATAAGATAAGGAAGATGAAGAATAACATAAAATATTCGTAAACACTTAAAACAATTACCCAAGCATCTAAGAACATCATATAAAAAATACATAACAATTTACTACTAATTTGTTAAAATAAATATTTTTAAACAGTGAAAGGAAATTGCACAAAGATCATTGTCTTCAACTGAACTAATTATTCTTCATCAGCTTGTCTAAACTATCTTGTAGTTTTCCAAATAAGCTAAAACCTGACAACAACACAAATATAAAATATTATAATATGATTTTTTTTCCAAATTAGATCAACAAAAAATACCATTCATTAAAAGTATTTAGTGTTGGAGATTCTCCTATGGGTAGCTATCAAGTTGTATCTTTTCTACCATCAATAATTAAGCAAGACCTGTGAATACATTTTTAATAGACAGTTTTTTTTTTTTAAATATTTTTTATTCTTCATTGATTTCATTTTTCAGTTATAAGCAATCAAAAGTAGAATTCTAAAAAACACAAACATTCATCAATCTAAGGTAGAAATGCAAGGAAAATAATAATAAAAAAATCCAAAAAAAAAAATGAAAAAAAAAAAAATTGAGAGGGAGCCTTTTTTGTATAGGAAACATATGCATAGAATGGAAGAAATCGAGTGGCAAATTTATAATAAGATGATGAGAATAAGAAGAGCCAAAATAAAGAAGATAGAAGGGCGAAATAATATTTAAATTTAAAACCGCCTAAGAGGAATATATGTAGACAACACTTTTGTGTTGATTTTTCATTGATTTATTATTTAGTTATAACATCTAAATTAAAGTAAATGAATATATAAAGTTAAAACTGCCTAAAATGAATTTGTAAAGCTAAAACCGTCTAAAATGAATTTGTAAAGTCAATATAATTTATAAAATTAATGTTGTAAAAAAATTAAATTTAAAAAATAAATATGAAAAAGACTAATGATGTGGCAAATGAGGTGGCTCAACAGGAGCGTAGCAACAATAATTACTACGCTTCAACTTTTATATATATATATATATATATATATATATATATATATATATATATAGATTAGGCTGCCGAGAGAGAAAGAGATTACAAATTATCTTGTGTTATTGATGTCAATGGGGGTAATGTAAGAATTCGTTGATATCCAGTTGACTATATGCCTTTTAGGCAATTCACCAAACATCTTTCAACGAATTTAGTTCACTACTTTCTTCTTAATTTATAAACTAAGGCTTTTAGTATATACTATTACTCCCTCTCCCACAATAACAGTTCCATTTAATTTTGCAAAATTAAGTCAATTTTTTAAAGTAAAAACAAAATTTCGACGGGCGAAAATAATAAATTGTTAATTTGAATTCTTTCCACATTCCCTTACTATAAGGTTGGATGAAGAAATTATTAATTAGACAAAACTTTAAAAATGATGGAATTTACTAGTGGTAGAATTGAGCTGGTCTTGAGATTAGTTAAACAATATTTTTTTTTTTACTTGAAAATTATTTATTTATCACTTTATCACTTTCCTAGTCTTGAGATTAGTTAGATGTCCTTGAGTTACATAAATATTGAACCAATTTTCAATTCTACTGGTACTTTTCTTTTGGTAAGGTTTTATTCTATATCTTGTCATTTTATAAGTGGAGAATTTATCATTTAAAATATTTATTTAAAAAAAATCCACTAAGAGCTTGTTTGGTATCAGCTTCAGTTTTTAGCTTTTAGTTCTAATGTACAACTTTTTACAATGTTACTTTTTCCCCTTTTTTCTCTCTCTTTTTTTTTTTTTTTTTCAAATTTTTTTAAGATACAACTATACTTTTAGCAAAAAACTAGATAAGATGTTTCCAAATGGAGACTAAAGGTAGAGACCATTGGTGAAGTTTTGACTTTTGATACATCAAGTTGAACTTAAGCCTAGACATGGTCCCAATAAATATCATACAAAGCAAAAAGTATTAAACTCACTGTATGGAAGTTGATAATCACACCGCAAAATTCTCATACCTTGCGTGATAAATTGGAAGAATCAATATAGCACATGTCGTGTCTGTATCTTGTGATTTCCGTCCAATAAATTAGACTTTTTTTTTATATAAATATTTTTTTTTTTGGAGAATCTCCAATAGATTAGATGTAAAGTGCCAAACACAAGTCCTTTGTTTTATTGCCTGGTTAACGGAAGAATCAATTGGGTATTTAAAAATCTATACATATATATTTTTTCTACATAAAGGGGTAATTAAAAATCTTGGATGCCTCGTTTAATGAAAAAGGGCCAAAAAAAGAGTTTACAAGAGAAAATATTAAACATTAGCAAAAAGCATTTGCAATTGTGAATCATGTTGTGTCACATGCGAGCACTGTGAGAAAGGACATAAAACATTCGAGAATCGAAATAATTGTCCTCTTATATATATTCACTAAAAAGAATACGAATTGGGTATCATCGTACTGATGTGAAATCAGATACTTTCTCCTGTTGTTGTCTCCCCACTCTTCCTGTCTGTCTGTCATAGTTCCTATTTCTTCGTTTTTCTTTTTCTTTTGGGTCTATTGGTAGACCCTTCGAACCTTTTATTGTTTACTTTTAGGAGATTGATTTATCTTTTTAAAATTAACCAATATGAAAAGGAATCGAAAGTGTTATGCTTGTTTTGATTAATTTTTCTGATATCAATGGGCATGTTGTGTTGTGTCTCTCATATGGTGGTTGAGTTAGAAGTGGAACAATTTTTTATTTTTTATTTAATAACAATAAGACTGTTGATCATATATATAAAATATTTCCATAAAAAAATTTCATGTATGAAAAAGACTTAAAATGCCATGGGCCATGGCACTTGGGATGGTAGTATAAATCCAAAAGAAAATAAAATAAAAAGGTTTTAGATTCTGAATAATGGTTTTAATCTGTTTTAAATGAACCATGCTTGTTCCATATTTCATTTAGAATTTATTATTTGTATAACAATTGCATGTAACATTCATATAAAAAGGTGAATCTCATAAGGGTGAGACTCGTCTAGATGTGAGAGAAATGTTATATGCAACTGCTTGGCAAAAATATATTTACTTTTTGCTTTTTATCTCCATGCATAATCTAGCTTTCAGTTTTTTTGTGCATAACTTTTGTTTGTCAAACTATTCGAGACTTTCAATTTTCAAATTTGAGTTCAATGCAAAAGCAAAAAAGTGGGACACTATTCAAATTGAAGATCTCAAAATTGACAATAATGAGGTACTTGTCGTGAATTGTATGTTTAAGCTCAAACACCTACTTGAGTAAACTGTAGTGGTAGAGTCCAAGAAATGCTGTCTTGAATCTGATCAGGAAGATGAATCCACATGTTTTCATACAGGGGGTTGTGAATGCAGCCCATGGTGTACCCTTCTTTACTTCAAGATTTCGACAGACTCCTTTCTACTTCTCTACTTTGTTTGAAATGCTTGAGATCGACATGTCCCGTGAGCTGAAGAGGATGCATCTTGAGAATGAGTCATATTGGCCGCAAGTAACGAATGTCACTGCTTGTGAGGGCATAGAGAGGATCGAGAGGCCGGAGACATACAATTTATCTTTGTTAGTGTTGTTTTGTCATTAGTGTTTTGTATAATAGATGATCTTAATATTGATCATATAGCATTTTTTTTTGGAGCAGGTTAATTAATTGGGGAGTGATCTTTTGGCCACCTGGTCATCATCATGCTATGGAAGACCTATTCTTAACTGCAAAGATATATGTGCATATCGATGCTTAGTTATTCCATTGTAAAAGTAATGTGTCAATAAAGATGGGACAATTGGCTTTTGATGTACATACAAGACAGGACTAGCTGTTTACAATACATATAGTAACTGAACTTTCAAGGCTGCTCCTTTGTTTTCTAAATTCTAACATAGGAGGGTGATTGCAGCTCTATCAGTCGTACGTATTTAGGTGGTGCAATGAGACCCTAAGGGACAATGATTAAGATGTGCATAAACGAATGAAAAGTATTATTCAGCTAAAAAAAGAAAAGAAAAAAGAAATGGTGTTAGAGAGTTTGGATTTGAATTAATCAACGATAAATTATGAACAGAGCAATAACATAAAGCTTCATGGAAATATAAACTTTCCTTAGCTTTATACAAATGTTTTTGCGAATACTTAAAAAGGGTACTATATACTATTGAAGTATTTGTAAATGATTAAAACTGGTGGTAGAATTGAACGAATTTTCAATTCTACTCGTAATTTTCTTTTGGCAAGGTTTTATTTTATCTTATCATTGTTATTTTATAAGCTCATTATTAAAATAAAAAATAAAAAACCTAAAAATAGGGACCATTAGAAGTGTTTTTGATATATCAAGTTTGAACTATGTTCTAGACATGGTCCGATGAGTAAACATCGTACAAAGCATAAAGCATTAGATTCACTGTATAAATGTTGACAATCACACCGTAAAATTCTCATTCTAACATGATAAGTGAAAGAATCAGTCAAGCACATGTCATGTCTATATCCTGTTGAGTGGATTACACTCAGAGCACTAGACATAGGTCCTTCATTTATTGCTTAGTTAATGGAAAAATCAAATTTTTTTTTAATTTTTATTATTTTTTTCTACATAAAGTGGTATTAAAAAATATTTGAGAATTAAGAGAGTAAGTAGTATTAATAAAAATTAGCAAAAGCTTTTGGATTCGAGAATTAGAAAATACAAATGCAAGTAGGATGTACTTTAGGGCTCTCCCACAAATGTGTGAAGCCACGTTGTGTCACATGTGAGCATTGTGAAAGGGACATACTTTTTCTTCTTCTAGACATACTTGATTCTACATCCAAGAAGTGTTTTTGATATATCAAGTTTGAACTATGTTCTAGACATGTTCCCAATAAACATCTTACAAAGCAAAAAGCATTAGATTCACTATATAAATGTTGATAATCACACCGTAAAATTCTCATTCTAACATGATAAGTGAAAGAATCAGTCAAGCACGTGTCATGTCTATATCCCGTCGAGTGGATTACACTCAGAGCACCAGACACAAGTCCTTTATTTATTGGTTAGTTAATGGAAAAATCATTTTTTTATTACTATTTTTTTCTACATAATGTGGTATTTAAAAATATTCGTGAATTAAGAGAGTAAAGGTGAGTTTGGTTCAGCTTTTTGAAGTTGGGTTTTTTGAAAAAGTTGAGTTTTCATAAAGTGCATAATGAAAAAGTGTTTTTTTAAAAAGCTGAGTGTCTGGTAAAAACTGTTAAAAATTGCTTTTTGAAAAAGTTGAGTGTTTGGCTAGCACTTATAAAAGTTGCAGTTTGAGGGATAAATTACCAAAAATGACAATGTATATATAAGGGAGTTTATTTCATACTTAAATCAACTACTTCATATACTTACTAAATAATAATAATAATAATATATTATAGGTATTATTTTAATAATGTTCGGGCAATTTTTCTTTTTTAGTGTCATAATTATTTGTTATTACCATTAATGACTTCTTATCAATATTAATTAAATCCAAATAATTTTCATCATCATGAAGCACAAAATGAAAATGTAAAAAGATGATAAAATATACACCAATAATCCAAGTTTAAATTGTACTACATATAAATGTAAAAGATATAAAATACATACCAATAACCCAAGTTTAAAATGTACAACATAAAAATGTAAAAAAGATGATAAAATACATACCAATAACCCAAGTTTAAATTGTACTACATGATATTATAAAATAAAATAAAGACAACTATATATCACCATCACTGTCATCATCACTGTCACTACTCTCACCATCATCATCATCATTGTTATCACTATCATCATTATTGTCAGCATTGTTATAATCACCACCATCATGATCATCACAATAGTTTTTGTAATCCCCATCCATTAATAGTTCCATAAAATGGCCACTCTCATGAGTACCATTATAATTATCCATATTGGTTTAAACTATTCAGTCACTGGTGACTATATTTGGGCTGCATTACAATCAAATAACTCTTTTGAGAGCTAATTGTCATTTCTTTCAATAAACAATCTCAGGAATAGGGATTAAATTTTCTTAATGAATTTATTGGTAACATATTCAGCCTCTTTAGATTGTTTTAAAGCTGATCTTCATCTTAGTCCACCATGCATTGGGGTAATGGTAATGTGATACCCATTAGAATGTGAGATTCATGTAATGTGTTGCACAATCAATCAAAAAAACATGATAATATTCTCAAATTCCTGGAAAACATAATTGAGTGAGAAATGAGAATGAAAACGTTATGTATGACGTAACAAGCTCTGCCATAATCAAGTTAAAGTCAACTAGAAAAATTCTTCTATTCTTCTGTGACAACCAGCATGAAAAATATTTGTATTTCTTCTGAAAATACTTTCTTTCTTTCTCATTCTTTATATTTCTAATAAATTTATTTACACACATGCATTACTGTTTGCAGCACAGGTAACAGGAGAATAAAAAATAAATAGCTAAAATATATAAATTAAAAGAAATAGTGAACACTAAACAAATCCCACATTTTGTGACACCTACACACTCCTAACATTAAGATGTGACACACTAACATAATGGTAAGGCCAATTAAAGACTTCTCTGTAATGTTTAAGCAACAAACATTATCTGTATTTGCATCAAAAGTATTCAATAACATTTCAACATCAGCATGCACAAGTGATAAAATAAACAAAAGACCTATACCCAGCCTTTCCCATTTACCATTTGGAGATGAATGAGAGAGAGTTTGTGCTTGTTACCATAATGGTAAGGCCAATTAAAAGTATAGTACACATCTACTCTGTTTTGTGTTCCTCACAGCTATATGTAAGAAATCAGGTCAATAAAAATGGATAAGATGAAATACCCAACATGAAAAACTACTCTATTGAATTTAAACCCTACTGAAATACCTAACATCTGTATTGCTCCACAGGAACTAAAATACCCAATTCCAATTCCAAAGATGTGAAACCTGAAATGAAAACTAAAATACGCAAATCATGCTAAACTTAAAAAATCAGATCTCAATCCAAAGTGACTTGAAGTCTTGAATAGAGAAAGGGGGGTTGGAACTAAAATACCCAATTCCGATTTTTTATTTTTTCAGATATTGCATAACTTAGAAAGACAGAGCATCCACAAAATAAAAAAAAATTACAAAGCTTGTACCCACAAACTTTTTTCAATACCCGACAAGAGAACAAATAGATCTTTAGCAAGAACAAAGCATGCAAGATCTGAAAATTTTTTTTTGATAGGTAAAAAAAAAAAAAAATTTCAGATCAGTGTTGGTACCTAGTGGTTTTTGGTAGCAGATCGGTGTTGCTTGGTGTTTTGTTGATCAAAACTCTACCTTCAAAATGTATTTCTCAGATCAGATTAGACAAATAATTTTTTTTTTTTAAAAAAAAAAAAAAATAGAGGAATGCCCATTGAAGAAGACGAAGAAAGAAGAAGAAGAGGAAGAAGATTTTCAACGGATGACAAAAGAAAAGAGAGACTTACGCGCAAGGAGAGGCTTGTAGTAGCACGAAGAGGGCAGAGCTGAGAGAAGAGATGAGAGGCATGAGGAAGCTGGCTTTGCGCAAAGCAGAGAGATGAGATGAGAGGAATGAGGAACTGTGCGTGAGACTCTGAAGACATGAGCATCCTTTATTGAAGGGCAATTTGGTAATTGCCCAACTCACCCCAACAGATATATCAAAATGCGCATGGACTTTTGGCAAAATGGACCTGAAGAGCTTCTTTCAAGGATTGCGCGTTCTCTTCACAAGTGTAAAACATAACTTTTTCCAAAAAGTTGCGTTTTATACTAACCAAACGGACATTTGGGCTGGCTTTTTTCAAAACGTGATTTTTGGGCTGAAAAAGTTGAAACAAACGGGCACTAAGTAGTATTAATAAAAATTAGCAAAAGCTTTTGGATTCGAGAATTAGAAAATACAAATGCAAGTAGGATGTACTTTAATTTATGCTAGGCTTTCTCCCACAAACGTGTGAAGCCATGTTGTGTCACATGTGAGCACTGTGATAGGGACATACTTTTTTTTCTTCTAGACATACTTGATTCTACATCCAAGAAATGAAATAGTTGTCCTCATATTCTTAGGTAAAAAGAAAAGAAATACCTTCCCCACCCCCCCCCCACACCAAAAAAAAAAAAAAATCAAGTGTCCTCATACTGATGTGCTATCATTTGATACCTATCTTCATGTCTCTGTTCATGTCTCCCTTCTTCAAACCTTTAATCATATTATTGCTTACTTTTAGGGGATTGATTTATCTTTTTATAATTAACCAATCTGTAGAGAAAAGGAATCAAAAGAATCATGCTCGTTTTGAATAATGTTTTTGATATAAATGGACAATGGGTATACTGTGGTGGGCTTTGTACTTGTACCTGTTTAAGAACTTTTATATGGTTGTTGAGTTAGAAGTGGACTTTTTTTTTAAAAGGGAATTAACAATAAGATTGTTGATCACATATATGAAATAATTTGATAAAAAAAAAATTCATATATGAAATAGGCCTTGGTCCCAAAAAAAAATATAATAATTATAGGGATATTGGGCCCAGGAGCCCATTACCCCTGTACAAACTAGGCCTAAAGCCCGAGCCGAGGATTGAGACTGTCCAAGAAAGGGTAAACATTATGAAGGGAGTCCGTGTTAGCAGATGCTGAGGTCCGTGTTGGCCATAATGGCACAGAAGTATAGGCCGAGGACGAATGTCACCTTGGAAAATCAAAGCCGAGGTCCGAATAGGTGGTATGCCATCTAGAGGGACGTTCTCGGAAATTTTGCAGGCACGGATAAGCATTGCAAAAATGAAGTGTACAGGGAAGTCCTAAAATATCTAGAGAGAAAACTGATATCACCACATTAAAGGCTCTGCAGCTAATTATTGGCTGCATTAATGTGGAGAAGACCCCTGAACAAGGCTATATTGGCTGCCCCAACACGTAAAGGAGCCTAAAGGGGTGTCCGATGGGACAGGCACTCAAGTGGAGACTTGGATGGTCATCAAGTGGAAGGCCAAGATCGTTTAAAGGGAACTATATAATGGAAGGAACTCACCATGGAAAGAGATCGAGAAATCAAAGGGAAAATATTGTAGCAATTAGGAACCAATCTTGTAATCAAACCTAAGAGCAATATATAAGAGTTATGCTCTTCAGATATTGCGGAGGACGTTTTTCTTCAACATAAACCCGTCTATTTTCATCCTTTTGTCATTTCAATCTACCTTAGTATTGGTTTGAATCATTAAAACCCAGTTTTTCCAATCCACTCTCTACAAATTCATTGTTTTGGGCTTTGTCGGCCTAAGTCCACTAACCTTTGGGTTAAGGAACTCGAATCAGGTCCTTACAATAATAATAAAAAGAAAATAAATAAACTTTAATGGGTCATGGGATGGCAGTATAAATAAAAATAAAAAGGTTTTAGATTTTGTAAAGATGATCCTAATTTGTCTTAATTGAATCATGCTTACTCCATAATTCATTTAGAATTTTATTATTTGTATACTAGTTGCATATAAGATTTTCATATAAAGGAGAATCTCACATGAGTGATACCGATCTCAATATTATATTATACACATAATATCACCTACCATTTTAGAGGCCATGGAAGCGATTAACGATGGACGACCTAGTTTGAATATATTTAAGTAGAATAGAAAAAATTACGGTTTAGGTTTTATTTTATTTTTTATGGTGCCACGTCATTTAAAATTTTTTAAATGACTTATGCTTTACCATGATATTGATGCATTTCAACTGAAGATTATTCTTCTTAGATAAAATTTTGGTAAATAATTCATTCATTATCCAACATAGAAACTCCAGCAAAGAAAGATCAATGACCCAAAATTTTACAATATACATTACACCTGAAATGTTGTTTATTTTTGCTTAATTGATTTTGTATGGTGTTTAAGACCAATGTTGGCCTCAAACATGCTTCAAATCCTATTGTGTCGAAGACCAGTATTGGTGTAAACGAAGTTTCTTCTCAAAGAACATGGATATAACTTTGTTACTATTTATGATTGGTAATATCTGTTGACATTGTATTTTTCCTTAGGCAGTGGCAACTCCATGAATTTTTCTCAGGGTGTTCTTGAGTGGGCTTGCTCTGTTACAATTTCTTTTCTTCAGATTCTCTGTTACAATTTTTTTCTTTTTAGATTTTAGTTCAATTTTTTTTTTTTTTTTTAGCTTTTTCTTTTTGCTTGAAAGCAATGTTATGAATTCTGTTTTAGACCCTATTTCGATTTGTTTAGTGGAACGGAATATTTTGGTACTGATTTATTTCAACGTACTGTTTCAGGATGTTTCGAGGTTTCTAAAAAAAATTAAAAATAATATATATTTATATTTTCTTATACAACATAAAATTATTGATCCAAATAAGTAAACCTCAAATAAAACAAATCATTTAGTTTTTCTTTTTTGACACTCAAATCATTTAGTTATTACATAACAATTACTATTTTAGAATATTAAAACATAAATATGTAATTAAATAATATTACACTGCAAAACTGCTTAACATAGGGTTTTATTTTATTTTTTTATTATTATTTTTTTTTGGTCTTTTATAATGTGTATTCACTTACTTGTAAGGGACCACAAACCACTACCCCAATTCAATGCCACAGCCCTATCCACCCCACACTAAGAGACAACTCAGACAAGAGCCGATCAGCAATTTCAAAAAAATTACATATTTTTTATATTTACATACACTTACATAAAAAGACAAAAGCTAAGCAATTATATTGTCAAAAGATAAGTCTAAGTCACAAGACTCACAAGTCAGACTATATGAGAGAGAGAGAGAGAGAGCGTGAGAGAGAGAGAGAGAGAGAGAGAGAGAGAGGGAGAGAGAGAGAGAGAGAGAGAGAATCAGAGTAGAGATGAGATAGGGAAAACCAAAAAAGGAGAGAGAATTGAAATACTTGCTTGAGGTTAGGGGTGGCGCCGCACGTTGAAGGTTGAGGTTCTTATTTCCTGATCTCGCTTTTGTCGTCCCCGATCTCGCTTTTGTTGTCGCCGATCTCGCAATCTCCGATTTGGGCCAAGTCAATCTCCGATCTCGTCGTCGCAGAGCTGCTCTGGGCGTTCAGTCTTGCTGTTGCTGCCTTGTTGAGTCTTTTTTTTTTTTTAGAATCGCTGCCTTCAATGCCTTGCTGATTTGTTGTTGCTGCTGTTGAGAAGTGATTCAAGTGAGGACGTGAGGTTCTTATTAGGTTAGGAATTGTTTTAGTTTAAAAAAATGATTGGGTATTATTATTATATTTGTTGAGAATCCGTGGCCTGGGTTTTGCTCTTTGCTGGGCTTGCACCGATCAGTTTTTTTTTTTTTTTTTTTTTTTTTTTTTTTTTTGAGAATCCATGGGTTTCTGTTTTCAGTATATTAGGCTTTTTTTTTTCTTAGTGGGCTTGCCTGTTACAATTTTTATTTATTATTATTATTATTATTTTTTTTTTCAGATTTTAGTTCAAAATTTTTTTGGGCTTTTTTTTTCCTGGTGGGCTTGCTTGAAATTTTTTTTGAGGGTGTTTCTAATTTTTATTTAGAGGGTAAACAAATAAAAAAAAATTTAATTATTATATATAATTTTTTTTTCAGGTCAGGGTGTTCTTGGGAACACCCTGACATGAACGTGGCATCGCCACTGTCCTTAGGGTTTGTAACACTTGAGCATATGTGAAGAAACAAAAGCTTTTTGAGTTGAAGATCTGCAACTTGAAAAATCTCAACTTGAAAATTTGTTTGTCCCTCACATGAGTCAGACTTTGTTTGTCTAATTCCAATAGGAGAAAGTTGTATTGTGCTATTATAACCTACTTATTTTTTTTAATAATTCAATAATTACAATAAGTAAAGAACGGAATTTGAACCAGGGTTCTCCTTATAAAGGAGACCAAATAATACCATTGAGTTACAAAACTATTAACAATCTTAACCTACTTATAAATACAAGTGAAACACAAATTTTTAACCTGAGAAGGGTGCCATACCATTGAGCATCTTTAGAGCCTTTGTTTTCAAAACTCAAAAACATCTTTCTTGTTCTAATTCTAGGTCTATGTCATGCATCTTCATGTTATACCTTTAACCAAGAAATTTAAAAAATGCATGTTTGTTGAAAGTGAAACCACAGAGTCCTTTCATCTTTGCCTTGTACCAATGCATGCATTGAGATCATAGAGTTCTAGTTTGAAGTAGACATGTCATTCTTGAAGGAGTTTAATAAGAAGAAGTCTAGAAGTTTTGGATTTTCTATGGTGATGTCAACAAGAGAAAAAAGTAGATTGGGCGATTGCATGAGAGAGAGAAAGAGAGAAAATCTTATTGATTAAATATGAAAAGAGTGACTTTGGTTGTTTTGGGGGGGGGGGGGGGGGGAGCGACAACAATAACATGTTTGGTTTGTGTTTGTTAAAATTGAAGAAGGAAAGAATAGTGGCATGAGCAAAGTAAAGAAGAAAATAACAAAAAAAGATCAAAGGGAGTCCATGTGTCAGAAAAAGAAGAAAATGGAAGTTGGAAACAGCTGTCAAGTAATAAACAAGCCCAATGTCAAAATGTGATTTGTTGTATTGATAAATTTGTTAGTTAGTTATTTTAGGCGGAAAATGTTAGTCCCTGTTTTGTGTATATATACAAAGTAGTTGCTAATTATTTTGGTAACCACTTTTACTCATTTGAATAACAATTTTTCAGTTTCTTCAATTCCTTTTCACTTTTACATGGTATCAGAGCAAGTTTTTTGATTTGAGAGATTTTCTTTCGTTTTCTCAGCTCCCAAACAGAGTTTAGTTTTCGTTTTCTTTCTCATTCATGGCTTCTAATTCCACAACTAATACTCAATCTCAAACTGCGCACTCAATGCCTTCTTCAAGTGTAGCAATGGTAGATGAATCTGAGAATAATCCCTTCTTTCTTCCAGCGAATGAGAATCTTGGTCTCATTCTTACTTCACAACCTCTTACTAGTCTAGAAAACTACATGAGTTGGGCAAGATCTATGTTCTTGGCCTTGAGTTCCAGAAACAAGTTTGGTTTTGTGGATGGATCGATTCTAGAGCTTGATTCATCTTCTCCATTGTACAATTCTTGGAGCAGATGCAATACTACAGTGCTTTCTTTCTTTTTTTTTTTTTCTTTTTTGATAGGAACTACAGTGCTTTCTTGGTTAACTAATTCACTCAGTCTGGATTTGAAGGCCAGTGTTATGTACATCAACAATGCAAAAGATCTATAGATTGATCTTAAGGACAGGTTGTCTCAGGGTAACACTCCAAGGCTATTTGAGCTTGGGAAGGAGATTTCACATCTTGCACAAGGATCACTATCAGTGAGTTCTTATTTCACAAAATTTAAGGCTTTGTTGGATGAATATGCTAATTACCAGCCTTTCATAGTTTGCACTTGTGCTTGTACTTGTGGTTCTAAGTCTTCTCAACTTGATGCTCAACATAAGGAGCATGTTTTTAGGTTTTTGATGGGACTGAATGATAGTTATGGACATATTATTAGTTAGATTTTGTTAATTGAGCATTTTCCTTCTCTTAGCAAAGTATGTTCTTTGGTTTTGCAAGAAGAGAAAAGAATGAATGTTGGTTAAGGTTTTAATACGATTCAATCAGGTGATGCTGTTGCTATGTATGTGAATAACAGCAAAGGTTTTCTTGGTCATCAAGGACACAAGAATGGTGGTAAAGGGGGTAATGGTAAGAAAGATAGGTCTGTGCACTTATTGTGGGCTTACTGGACATATAGCAAATAAATACTATAAACTCCATGGCTATCCTCTAGGTTACAAACCAAAAGGAGGCAACAAGGCTATGGCAAATCAGGTTGCTTCAATGCAGACCTTAGGGAATTGTGGATTGGATATTCTTTCCCCAAATTTGCATTCTGGTTTTTTGCCTACTAGAGTCTTACAAAATGTTGGTGTTGAACCTTTTGGTGCTTGTATTCAATCAAATATTGCTTCACAGAACCATGTTGGTCACTCTGTTGGAGTTTCTTATGTGCAAGCTAGCCCACAGGTTCCACTGTCACAGGCTCAATGTGAGCAATTTCTGAATTTTCTGAAGACTTATATGGCTTCTAGATTAGGCAATGATGCTTAAACTGCTTACCAAGCTGCTTCTGTTATGGCACCTTATCCTTCTATTTCACAACCTTTACCTTCCACATCATCTTCCCCCTTCTGTTCATCTAATTTCTCAAGTAATCCTTATTGGATTTTACCCAATCTTTCTCATTCTATATTTGCTGCTCAAGTTGTTGATAGGCATGCTTACAAGTCTAATACTTGGATCATTGACACTAGAGCAACAGATCATATGGTTCATTCTGTTGCTCAATTGACCACAATCACTTTAATTCTCCATACTTGTGTCTATTTGCCAAATGGGGAACAAGCTTAAGTCACAGATATAGACATAGTGCATGTTTCTTCTACATTAATTCTCACTAATGTTCTGTACATTCAATTCGATTTTAGTTACCAAACTCACTAAGTCTCTTTGTTGTTGCCTCATTTTTCTTGGTGATTGTTATTTTATTCAGGACCTTGGTCAATGAAGCACAATTGGTCTAGATAAAGCACACAATGGCTTATTTCTGCTGTAAGATTCAGATTGTAGACCTTATGCATCTGCTCTTGCTGCTGCTGTTCTGTTTCTTCATCAGCCTTATGGCATAATAGATTAGGACACCCTTCTCATTCCAAACTTCACTTGTTGAAGCAATTTGTACATGTTGTAGATACTAATAAAACTGCTTCTTGTTGTGACATTTGTCATTTTTCAAAACAAAAGAAGCTTCCTTTTGCTTCTAGTACTCATGTATCCAATAAACCTTTTGATTTGATCCATTGTGATCTCTGGGGTCCATTTGCTACTAGTACTATTGATGGTTTTAGGTTCTTTTTAACAATTGATGATTTTACTAGATGTACTTGGGTATATTTGCTTAAACACAAGTCTGAAATACAACTTTATCTTCCACAATTTGCTTCTATGGTGAATACTCAGTTTAATTGCAAAATTAAATCTATTAGAAGTGATAATGGCACTAAGTTTTACCTTAAGGATTTCTTTCAATCTCATGGCATCTTGCATCAATTGACATTTGTTGACACCCCTTAACAAAATGTTGTTGTTGAGAGGAAGTATCAACATATTCTTAATGTTGCAAGGGCTTTAAGATTTCAATCACAGATTCCCTTGTGTTTTTGGGGAGATTGTATTTTAACTGCTGTTTACTTGATCAATAGGCTTCCTTCCAGGTCCTTAGGTAACAAAAGTCCATATGAACTTCTTTTCAACTCTCCACCATCTTATAATTATCTCAAATGTTTTGGTTGTGTGCTTTATTTCTACTTTACCTTATAATAAGGGCAAGTTTGCACCTAGGGCTAGGAAGTGTGTGTTCTTAGGCCATCCCTATGGCATCAAGGGTTACAAAGTTTTGGACCTTACTTCCAATTCCATTCACATTTCTAGAAATATCATTTTTATGAGCATATATTTGCCTATGCTCTTTCTTCCGAACCTTCCAATTCATATCTAGATGACATGATTTTTCCTCATTGCACTTTAGACTGTTCTTCCCACTCTATTGACATTGCATCCCCTTCATCTCTTCCTACTTCTGATCCACATTTGTCTGTTGACCCTAATTCCACACCTGCTATAAACACTACTTCCACATCTGCTGTGGACATTAATGTCTTTCTTCTTGCATATTTTGCTATAGAACCTATTGCCCTTCCTACACCTATTCCTTTTGCAGCCATTACTGACATATTACCCTCTTCTATTTCCCAATCTGACCATTTTTCCTTGCCTACTGACCCTATCATTGATGTATCACCTTCTTCCTTACCTACTGCTCCTTTCCCTACTCTTAGAGGATCCTCTAAATCTCATAAACCTCCCTCTTATCTCTTTGATTATTCTTGCAAGTCTGTTAGCACTAAGCCTAGTTCTGGTATGCCATATGATCTTTCAGCTTATTTGGACTATTCTCACATTGGCCCTACTTTTCATTCCTTTGTCATGGCAGTCAATTCCACTCATTCAGAACCTGCCTCTTTTCATCAGGCAATTCGATATCCTGAATGAAGGGTTGCTATGGATAAGGAAATAGAGGCCTTAGAGGTTAATAATACTTGGACTTTGGTTCTTTTACCTCCTGGTAAGTGCCCTATTGGTTGTAAGTGGGTATATAGGGTTAAATATCTCCCTGATGGCTCTATTGAAAGGTATAAGGCTTGGTTAGTTGCTAAAGGTTTTACTCAAAAGTTTGGCTTGGACTATTCTGAACCTTTTTCCCCTGTGGCTAAATCTGTATCTGTTAGGATTATGCTTTCTTTGGCTGCTGTGAAAGTGTGGTTTCTTCATCAGTTGGATGTTAATAATGCTTTCTTGCATGGTGATTTGGTTGAAGATGTCTATATGTGCTTACCACTTGGTTTTCATAGCAAGGGGGAGAACATTGTATGCAAATTAAACAAGAGTCTTTATGGTCTCAAATAGGCATCAAGGCAATGGTTTGACAAATACTCCAAGACTATTCTTCAAATGGGATTTGTTCAATCAAAATCTAATTACTCATTATTTACTCACACTTAAGGGTCTTCTTTTACAGTGCTCTTAGTATATGTTGATGATATATTTCTCAAAGGAAACAATCCTGCCTGTGTTGACAGTTTGAAGAAGGTGCTTGATGACAGGTTTGGGTTGAAAGACCTTGGTTCCTTAAGGTACTTTTTAGGTCTTGAAGTGGCAAGGACTGATGAAGGTATAGGCTTGAATCAAAGGAAGTATGCCCTTGAAATTTTGAAAGATACTGGTTTTCTTGGATCCAAACCAGTCAGATTTCCTATGAAGCAGAACATAAGGCTTTCAAAATATGAAGGGAAGCTACTAGCAGACCCTGGGCAATTCAAAAGGCTAATAGGGAGATTATTATACTTAACATTAACAAGACCTAACATTACCTATGTTGTGCATAGGTTAAGTCAGTTTGTTTCAAAGCCAAGGGAGCCTCATTTGCTTACAGCTCACAAAATTCTTTATTATATCAAAGGGTCACCAGGAAAGGGACTCTTCTTCTCAAGAAATTCTAATTTGCACATTAAATCATTCTGTGATGCAGACTAGGCTGGATGCCCTGATACAAGGAGATCTCTGACAGGTTATGCAGTCTATTTAGGTGAGTCTTTAATATCATGGAGATCAAATAAACAAGGGGTGGTCTCAAGATCCTTAGCAGAAGCTAAATATAGAGCAATGGCTAGTGTAACATGTGAGATTACTTGGGTGCTTCAGTTACTCAAGGATTTGAAGATTGAACATCCTAAACCAGCTATGCTTTTCTATGACAATCAAGCAACATTATACATAGCTACTAATCCAGTCTTCCATGAGAGGACTAAACATATTGAAGTGGATTGCCATCTGATTCGAGACAAGATTTTGGAAGGAATGATTAAGACCTTTAATGTGGCCACAAATGCTCAAGAAGCTGACGTTTTCACTAAAGCTTTAGGCTTTAATTCTTTCACAAGATTAACAGGGAAGTTAGGCTTAAAGGATATTTTCATGCCAAAGCAATTGCAGACTAAAGCTCTACTTCAAGTCCCTGACCTTCCAGTTCAGGACTTGAGGGGGAGTGTTAAAATTGAAGAAGGAAAGAACAGTGGCATGAGTAAAGTAAAGAAGAAAATATCAGAAAAGGATCAAAAAGAGTCCATGTGTCAGAAAAAGAAGAAAAGGGAAGTAGGAAATAGCTGTCAAGTACTAAAGAAGCCAAGTGTCAAAATGTGATTTGTTGTATTGATAAATCTGTTAGTAAGTTATTTTAGGTGGGAAATGTTAGTCCCTGTTTTGTGTATATATACAAAGTAGTTGCTAATTACTTTGGTAACCACTTTTACTCATCTGAATAACAAATTTTCAGTTTCTTCAATTCCTATTCTCTCTTTCATTATGCGTATGGGACCCACATGTTAGTGAGACATCGGTCTTATAGAACCGGCACATACAATAATTCTCTTCTATGGACTCACATATTAGTGAGACATGAGTCTCATGAGATTAGCGTAGGAGTGGTGACAACAACGACAATTGAGTTGTTGTGATTTGGGCATAAATTGTTCTACGCCCTTTGAGAGGCTTAAAATAATTTACACCTCATTGTGTAATTTGACATGTTCAGTTGGGCCAAACACTCAAAAATTTGAAAAATGTATTACACATCTACACCAAAACAAAACAAACGCAGCCTGAGTATCAAATTCTAGTCAGATCCTAAAAGTAGCTGACGGGGACTAAAATTCTTAATTTGGCATAGGTGTCATCTAGCTATTGGTTTGTTGAATAAAGAATATACAGAGAATTTTTTTTTTTTTTTTTTGGTTGAGAAGATCCAAAGTGGAATACTTTGATTGCTTTAACTAAAATCAAAAGTACTATAATTGACACACATATAGAGGAGATGTTTTCTGCTTTCTGACTAAAATAGTGCGGCTCTGACATGACTCTTCCTGTCGTCTGTTTCCTACTGGTTGATTTTTATTTTTTTGGGGGGTCACTATTGCTGGAATCTTCATACTTATTTCATTCTTCTTCTATATTTAATCCCATAAGAAATAAAAGACTTTGTATTTTATACTAATTTCCTATAAGTAATGTCAAAAGAGAACCCTTTTTTTTTTTTTTTTTTATCATTTTCATTTTCTTTTCTTAAAATTCCATACTTACAATTCAAAGCCTGGTCTAGCTGGCCTCTCTTTCTGTTTCACTTTTACTGGAACAAAATCTGAAGAGCTGAGCTCAGGTACTTCATCGTTGACTTGCTACTGCTTTAATTTCAAACCGTTAAGCTAGAAAAGATTGATTTGATGTTTCCTAGGACAAAGGTCCCATTGTAAATCTGTACTCAAAACTGTAGCAAATACTAGTGTTCCAATAGTTGTAAATTTTGTCATCTGTTTTAATGTGTTAATTTTCTTTATTCAATGTTCAACTTACACTTCTGATGCAATCTATTGCCAAAGATCTCAACTTTTTTTTTTTCTTGATCTAGTTGCACATGTTTCTATGTAGCATTTCATTTAGCTGAGGGTTTTGTATTCTGGGTTTTGAAATAGACTTCTGTGGGAGATCTAAGTGGAGGGAATCAGTTCTGGAAAAAATACTTTCTGGGTAAACCTTTTTGTGTTGTGGGTATTAGTTCTTTTTATGTAGATGGTCATGGATCATCAAACCTTGAGCGAATTCTACGGTTCCACTTCTGTATTGGAATTCAGTGATGAGATTTATACTGATACTGAGAGTAATTTTGTTGAGCAAAACTGTGCAAGTTTTGCATTTTGGCCACCTGATGCAACCCCCAGTGACTTAACCCCTACTTTGAGTGTGAAGCCAGAAGTAGATTTACATGAGGACTATGATTTTAGTGATGTAGTTCTCAAGTACATCAACCAGATGCTTATGGAAGAAGATATGGAAGAGAAGGACTACATGCTTCAGGGGTCTGAAGTACTTGAGGCTGCTGAAAAATCATTATATGAGCTTCTTGGAGAGAAGTATCCACCTTCTCCTGATAATGTTCAGCCTTATTATGTGGCTCAAAACCATGAAAGCTCTGATGAATATTATACTTTAAATCACAGTGACTCTAGTTGTAGTACTAGCAATAACAACTTTGTGATTCATGGCTGGGATTGTGATTTGGTTCAGTATGAATCCTCAATTATTGCTCCTCTGTCCACGTCTGAGCCATCTTATAGCTTGTTGGAAGGCACTAGTACTATTCCTGAAACACTTTATGACAGTGAGTTTATTTTGCAATTTAAGAGAGGGTTTGAGGAAGCGAGTAAGTTTCTTCCAAATGGCGATGGTCTAGTTATTGATTGGGAGAGTAATGCATTTCTTGTCAAAGAGCAGAAGGAGGAAAGTAAGAATACCTTTTGTAAGGCTGAGAAGAAAGATAGGAATCTGTACTCCCTGGATGGCTTGAGGGAAAAAAATAACCCTCATTCTGAGGATGTGAATTTAGAAGAAGGAAGGAGTAGCAAGCAGTCAGCAACTTCTACTGAATCTACTGTGAGTCCGGAAATGTTTGATATGGTTTTGCTACACTCTGAAGAAGATGATTCTGTTCTTTGTGAAGCTGTGCTGAATGAGAAAAGCAAGAACGTACAGCCAAATGATCGGTCCAAAAGGTCAATTAATGTAAGGGCCAATCGGAGGAAGACTGGAGGTAAAAGGGGTGTGGTGGATTTGAGAACTCTTTTGACACTTTGTGCAGAAGCTATTGCAGCAGATGATCAGAGGACAGCCACTGAGCGACTGAAGCAGATCAGACAGCATGCTTCTCCTGTAGGGGATGGGATGCAGAGAATGGCTCACTATTTTGCCAATGGTCTTCAGGCACGCATTGCTGGCTCTGGTACTCAGATTTACAAAGTCATTATGACTAGGCGAACGTCAGCTGCTGATGTACTGAAAGCTTACCATCTGTTTTATACTGCATTTCCATTTTTTAAGGTTTTTGATTTCTTCTCAAGTAAGACAATTATGAATTTAGTTGAGAACGAAACAAGACTCCACATTGTTGATTTTGGTATTCTTTATGGTTTTCAATGGCCTTCCCTCATACAACAGCTCTCCGCAAGGCCTGGTGGACCTCTTAAGCTTCGGATTACTGGGATTGATTTTGCAGAACCAGGTTTCCGACCAGCACAGAGGGTTGAGGAGACAGGGCGCCGCTTGGCAAACTATGCAGAGACTTTCAATGTTCCATTTGAGTTCAATGGAATAGCACAAAAGTGGGACACCATTCAAATTGAAGATCTCAAACTTGACAATAATGAGGTGCTTGTTGTGAATTCTATGTATTCGCTCAAATACCTACTTGATGAGACAGTAGTGGTAGAGAGTCCAAGAAATGTAGTCTTGAAACTGATTAGGAAGATGAATCCACATGTTTTCATACAGGGTGTTGTGAATGCAGCCCATGGTGTACCCTTCTTTACTTCAAGATTTCGACAGGCTCTTTTCCACTTCTCTACTTTATTTGAAATGCTTGACACCTACTTGTCCCGTGAAAATCTGGAGAGGATGCTTCTTGAGAGTGAGTCATATGGGCCGCAGGCAATGAATGTCATAGCTTGTGAGGGCTCAGAGAGGGTTGAGAGGCCAGAGACATACAAACAGTGGCAGCTTCGGAATGTGAGGGCTGGATTTAGGCAGCTTCCTTTGAATCAGGAGATGATGAACACTGCAAAGGACAGGGTGAAATCACGCTACCACAAGGATTTTGTTATTGATGAAGATAGCCAGTGTCTGCTACAGGGCTGGAAGGGACGAAATATTTTTGTACTCTCTTTTTGGAGGCCTGATTGTTAAATGCATGATCATTGTTATACACAAAGCTAAGGTATTAAAGCTTTCTAGTTAAATTAAAATTTATCTTTGTTAGCGTTGTCTTGCCATTAGCATATTGTGTAATAGATGATCTTAATTTTGATTAAATCGTTCTGGTTTTTGGAGCAGGTTAATTGGGGAGTGATCTTTTGGCCACCTGCTCATCATCATGCTGTGGAAGACCTATTCTTAACTGCAAAGATATATGTGCATATCAATGCTTAAATACTTACTGTGCTTCAAGAGACAAAAATATATTCCATTTTAAATGTATGTAAAATAGATGGAAACTTTTTCAGGCAATTGGTTTTTTGACGTAGATATCTATATATACAAGATAAGACTAGCTGTTTACAGTACATAGTAACTGAACTTTCAAGGCTGCTCCTTCGCTGCATAACTCATGCTCTTAACATAGGAGGTTGGCCTAATTGCAGCTATATCAGTCTTACGTATTTAGGTGAAGTAATGAGACCCCAAGGATCAATGATTAAGATGTGAACCAATATGTTTCCTGTAAACTAAACTTCTCACATTTAGTGTAAATGGTGTATTTTGAACTACTTTCTTTTCCAAATTTTCGTGTTCACTGTACTTTATGTTTCTAACATGTAATGTAGAATGTGCAGCAGCATTTCTCAAAGTGTAGCTGGCGATACTGAATATGGGTTATCTGTTCCAATAATTGGTTAAACAAAAAGGGTTGGGGAGGAGATATATGTTGGGTTTTATATGCTGAGTATTTAACTAGCGATATGCATTGCAAGGGGACCTTTGACCAAACCTGAATCTGCAGAGCAATTGATGTCCTTGTAACGAAACATCCATGCTAATAGATTAAATCTGGGTCATTTTAGATTTAATGTCCATTGTGCTAAGTTTGTCTTTAACCCATGCCAATTCACCATATACATAATCATTAAAAAAAGCCCCCAAAAAAATGAATTAGATGGTCAAAAAATATTATCATCCGAACACTAATGCTCATATTTGTGCTTATAAATGTGCAACATGTCTAGAGGCAGACAAAATTTTTCATCAATTGAGGTAACATGGTGTGTTTGCTACTAATAATAGTTAGTGTTAATAGTAGACTTATGTGAAAGTAATATTCCAATCACAACTTATCATACACTAGTAGTTTTGAATACAATTATGAAACATTTTGTGTCTCTTAGCATTACTCACAAACCACATAATTGGTTTATTTTGGATTTGAATTAAATCATTGAAGTACTACGTCAAATCAATGATGATCAAATCCTTGTTTTTTCACCACTATTAGAAAAAGAAGAATATCACAATTTTATCAATCAGATAGAGAGATAAGATATATATTTGAGAAGCATCATGGACATTTACAAACAGTAAAGAGATAGCTCATATTACCAGCTCATTTTACATCACAAAAATGTAAAAGTCACATGTACATGACTTGGACACCAAGTCCTGGTTTTTGTAATTATTTTATCTTATTTCTCATGTTCAATTGTAATTATTTTATTTTATTTCTCATGTTGATAATGTACTATGCAATCCTTTTTTATCTTGTTTTTGTTTGTCTTCTTTCGTACTACTGCTTTGACTATATTCTTTTGTAAAGAGGCAACTAATGCAATAATAAATTCTCTTTCACAATTTCCATAGTCTTTTAATTCCGTAGTCTTTTATATTCTCCTTGTGTTGGTATGAAAGAACATTAAAACATTAAAAAAAAAAAAAGACCAAAGTATACTGTTTATAATAAGGTTGAATTCTGTGACTTAACAAACACTTTTCATCAGCTCTTAATTGATGATGTTAAGTCACTGTACCAACTAATCCATTGTAGTCCAGCCCGGTTAGGATACCTGGCTTTCACCCAGGCGACCCGGGTTCAAATCCCGGCAATGGAAATTCCTTCCATTTTTTTTGGCCAGAAAAAAAAGCCAAAAACTGCAAAACCCTTAAACCCTCAAAAGGGGTTTTAGGAAAAAAAACACAGAGAGTCAAAGAGATAGAGATGAATGGTGCAGGAGCACCAGATTTCTTCTACAGAGAAGCTCAACGCCTTGGCTATGTTGCTCGCTCTGCCTTCAAGGTACTACCTTTCTCTCTCTGTCTCTCTCTCTTTTAAAATTTTCTGTTCCTTTTTCCACACCCACACACCCATCCGATATCTTTCTCTGTTTGGGAAAGAACAGCTTTTGCAGATGCAGAAGCAGTACAAGCTGATAAAACCCGGTTCCTCAGTTCTCGACCTCGGCTGCGCCCCTGGTGCTTGGCTTCAGGTTTTTCCATTTCAAAAACTAAATTTTTTTTATGGGTTTTAAAGGGTGTCTTTGTTTTTTTTTGGCTTTTCATGGTGTTTTGCTCTGCCTATTATTTTGTTGTTGTAGGTAGCGTGCCAGAGTTTGGGTCCTCTTAAAACTGGTGGGGTTGTTGTGGGCATTGATCTTAAGGTGTTGTTTTTTATGTTTTATTCTTCAATATTCAATAATTCTTTTGCTGTTTTTGATGGGTAAAGGAAATTGAAAGAAATGATTTTGATTTTGATTCTGTGAAATAATGGTATATGCAGAACAGAAGGTTAAGGTTCCTCCTCGTCACTGTGATGCAAGGGTTAAAACTGTTTGTGCTGATGTCATGAAATTGCCTAAACACCAAGTTAGGGCTCTCTCTCCTCAGGTATATTCTACATGTATTTTATTTTGACATATTATCTGATTATTCATTGATTTTTGAGCTATTATCTTTTTGGGGTATCTGAGGTCCATAATACCCTTTGCCATTCTCACACTGCCAAGAAAGAAGTAAACAGTTTCTCAAAAAAAGAGAGAAAGAAGTAAAGCTTAACTGTGGTCCTAGCTTTATTGAGGTGGGTGTTACTTAGGTTCATTACTTGCTTCCTGGTTCAACCTTTTTGATGTCCCTTGTTTGAAACCTTCCCTCCTTGCATTTGCTCTTGTTTTTATAAGTTCTATAATCTATTGGATCCTTATGTTTCCCATCAAAGGGCTAGTAGATAAACATGGAAATGGATGTGCTTTCTATAGATGATTTCTTTGTAAACTCAATTTTTATTTACCCAAAGCAGAATGGTTTAATTAATCCAATGGTTCATCACCTTGGGTTCACTATATTTGAAAGCTTGATTACTTTGCAGCGTCGTCTAGTTGTTGATTCCTTGACACAATGTATGCTAGGTTTTTTTCTGCTTCTTGTCTAAATACAGGTTGGCCCTTAACCTTGTTTGCCTTATTATGTTTGAACCTTTGAAACAAAAACACTTCAGAGATGAGAGTGTTCATCTTATCTTAAGATTTGGATAGACTGGGATCTTTATAACTTGATAGATCTTAGTTTCTCCCAAGGAAAACCATTTTGGGGGTCTCTCTCTTTCACTAGTGTAGGGATACAGATTTGATTTTGTTTTCCTACTGTGCAGCAGAAAGGGTTTTCTGTGATTCTTTCAGATATGTGTCCCTTGGTTTCTGGAATCACAACTAGGGATGCAGCTTTATCAGTTGAGTTGGGAATGCAAGCACTTGATTTGGCTGTTGGTAGAGCTACATTACATACACTGGATGATAATGTTCAGAAGGAAAAAGAGATGGACGGTTCAGCCTCTGATTTAGAGAATGAGGGTGTTCTTCTAACAGGGGGCCATCTTGTCATAAAGCTTTTAGAGAGTGAAGATGTGAAAGGTTGGATTGTATTTTATAAATGCAGTATCTACTCTATCTAGTTCTTTTCCAGCTGACGGGTTTGGATATAATTCTTGCTTTCTTTCTGGCTTTTGCCTTCACAGAAATCAGCCAGATATGCAAACCACTGTTTAGAAAAGCATCATGGTTGAGGCCAAAAGCCACAAGATCTTCATCCAGAGAGATTTATCTGATATGTCAAGGGTTGCAGCAAGGACAAAGATAATTTGTTCCATATAATTGGCTTCTTGTGCCAGACAGGCCACCAGAAATCAGGATGAAGATCATTGTAATTTTATTTTTACTTGCTGTGTACTCTAGGATGTAGTAAGCCTGGTGCTTGTATTTTCAAGTTGGAAACTGAAATCTCATTAAATGATAAACATGTCATTGTGACCTGTTCAAGAATCATTTCTTGTTGTGACCTGGTCAAACCTTTTATTAGCGCTTCTATGAGTATCACATATACACAATGACATTAGGGTAGAGAGAGAGAGAGTACAAATTATCTAGTGTTATTGATGTCCAAGTATTTTTATAAACGAGGAAACACTCTACAGATTCAAAACTTTATAGCAGAAGGGGAAAAAATAAATAAATAAATAAGAATACATCATTGCCAATCTCTCAGCACATCTCAGCTGCTTACAAATAAATTACAGTTTCATATACAGTATAAACTAGCCCTATCCTTTCCATCTTCATAACCAAAACATATTCACGTGTGCAAAGAATATCATCAAATTTGGATTCGCCCAAGAGACCAAAGACCAAAACATATTCACGTGTGCAAAGAATATCATCGAATTTGGGTTCGCCCAAGAGACCAAAGACCTGTGTCTCTCACTGGTGTCTGAAAACACAATAGGAAACAAGAGAAGTGAATTAGAAAGAGATAGCAAAGTGCAGTTTGATTATTATCAAATAACAAATATGGTCTGGTCTGCAATGGTCATGCTTACTGGTGTTTTCATGGATGGGAAGACATTCCAAAACCGGAGGGTTTCATCACCTGCACCAGTAACTATAGTCTGCAAGAGGCAATTGAGTTCAAATTAAAACATTTCTATATGCGTTATAATATATTTGCATCTATGTTTGGTGTTACTCCTGTGCTGCCAATCAGGTTCACATGCTATGAAAAATGCTTTAAAGGAAATGATGAAGTACCTGACCATCGGGTGACATTGCAAGGTAAAGCACTCGCATACTATGTCCCGTTAGAGTTGCAACCTATCAATCAATCCAACAGTTTCAATAATAATAAAAAAAACCAGACAAGTCTAGTTGTCTATAATTTCAAAGGTTAAATACCAAGGTTCGCTGACAGATTATGATGAAAATGAAAATGTTATGACTAAAAAGCTAATACCTTTGTCATTGATGGATACTTCCACACCATAATTTGATTCTGGGAATACCCATGAGTGCTTACTATTTCATTCACATTTTTACTCCATGCAAGATTGCAAACCTGCATGTTAAGCAGCAAACTCTATATAAGTATTCCTTCAGCACATGCATTTATTCAAGAACAAATTTCCACATTACAGGATCATATGTTGTTTGAATTGACAATAGCACCCACTTCTCCTCCTGGCCCTTATTAGAAATCATAAGTTGCCTATGAGCATTTACAAAGGCTAGTAGAATTTTTTTCCCCTTACGAAAATCAACTGGTATTCTGATGCATAAAGAATTGAAAAGAACTACCTGGCTCCCCGTGTCAACGCTGTTCAGTTGGTGGCCGTTTGTGGTGTTCCAGAAGCGAATACATCTATCAGCTGTTCCACCTCCAGATGCAAGAAGGCCACTTTGGTGGGGTGACCAAGCAATGGCCTTGACAGCAGCTGTGTGCTCTGTTAGTCTCAAAGCTGGTTGCTGAGAATGCTGGTTCCAGACCAATAGCTAGGCTCACCAGCAAGAAATCAGATTAGTTATTGAGGCTTCCAAAGAATAAGAAACAACTAAAAGTTAGTGATGAATACCTGATTATCATTGCCACCAGATGCAAGTTCCCTGTCATCATGGGACCATTTTAGCCCACATACCTGTTGCATTGAAGTTAAGGAAAGGTTAAGATTACTGCCATTTTCCCTATAACTTCTCTGTTTTCTCCCATTAAGTTGTGGTCCATGTTAAAGATAGCATATCAATAACGTTGGATTATAACACTTAAAAGAGGATATGATCCTCTATGAAGCTAAATGACAATAAAAGTTATGTATAGGAAGCTCCAAGTAGGTGGGAACTAAGGGCTTCAGTTGATGAAAAGAGGAGTTAGGAAATTTTCAATGGCTCCACCTCAGACTTGTGGCCAATTAGCTTGCTAACGAAGTCATTTTGAACCCGAAGATCATGTTGAAGTATGTTGCGATCCCTGCTTCCGGAGGCCAATGTGCGCGAATTCCATGCCAAAACCCCTGTTCTTGTTTGATGCCCACCCATGGTTCGGACTTTCTTGCACTGTGTCCCATCCCAGACCTACAACAGTATACCAAAATGCTAGCTTAATTTCAACTCTATAAGAGACTAATTGAACATACTAGCCTGCAAAGAAGATGTGATAATTAAAGGATCATATACAAGTTTAGAGGACTAGCTACCTGAACTTGACCAAGATTTGTACCAATGGAAATGTATGAACCCTCTCGGGTCCATTGGACAGAACACACACCATCATTGGGTCCCAAATCACACAACTTTGTTACCTGAGAACAAAATAGCATAATAGAATATTACACACAACCCATACCAAACTCTACTTCAATTTGTTCCCAACAAAGTAATACCAAACTTACTTTGCTGTTTGATGCACTCCATAGATAAACACAGGTTCCCAATCCAACTGCAAGGACATTTTGCGAGGACCAATCCACTAGGTTCAAGTAAAAGTCATCTTGAAGTGATGGAGCATCTAGAACCTGCCACAATTTAACTTCAATGATCAACCACATTTTTTATTCCTGTATCTATCACTACATTATTCTCTTTATAATTCATTCAAGGTTTGCTCTCTCTCTCTCTCTCTCACAGCTGAGATTCAATTAGTTCATTTGCTCATATTTGCATCTTAGTCTAAGAAACAACTGTCAGCTTGGTTGCTAAGTCAAATGCTGAAATTTTCAAATACTAACTGCGCCTAACACAAACAATTTGCTTGAACTTGGTTTTTCCTTCATAGAAATTGAAAGAGACAAAAGGGCAAAACTTAGTTACAGTTCCTTCATTGTTGTACCTTAGATTCTCAAATTAAATTCAATCATGTGTAGCATTAGCAAATAAGTCAAATCCTTAAATTTAATTGTGATTTAAGTTAGTTTTGCCCCATACAAAATATCTCCTGCAAGCAAAAAAGATTAGAACCAGAAAGAACATACAATGCATACCTTATGGGGAGTCTTGGGGACCTTGCGAGGTGGCTTGGGAGGCGTGGAAGTCTCTGAAGAAAACCCATTATCATATCCTAAAATCGAAGGCGAGTAAGGAGAATTAGGCCCCGAGCTCTCGGTCTTGAACCTCAACATGTTCTTGCTAGGACTCATAGGTGACCCTGGACCTGCATTAGAAAAAGACCCAAAATCAGATCCAAAAAGCTCCGCTCTCAACAACCTCGAATACACCTCATTTCCGCCTTCTTTAAGCGGCGACCCCTTATCAATCAACCCGAAAGTGTGCAGCCTCGACGACGATCTACACGGTATGAACCTATCACTGCAACTCGAAGATTTCGAAGGGGATGCTGACAAGTTCGATATGGTTCGAGGCGATCCCAAGTTAGTCACGGCACGTAAAGTAGAACCCGAAAAGGTCTCGAGGCGTAGTGATGTCTCAGACATCCCAGCCGGGAGATTCAACCCAGTTTTTTTCGCTTGAGGTGAATCCATTTTCTGGGTCTTCTTCTTCTTTCTTTGAAATCTTTTATTTTTTGTCTATGGTGAATAGTGAAAATGAGAAAGAAAGCTAGAAAGAAAGAAAGAAGGAAAGAAAGGCCGCTCTCTGCAAGCAAAGAGGGCTTTTTGTAAAGAGATTTTTGTGTGTGTGAGACTGTGAGAGTGAGGAGCAAGATTTGCAACGGTAAAAAAATGGTAGGGTTTATAGGAGAGGAGCGTTGTTGGAAAAGGAAAGAGCTAGGGCTGTGTGAAACAGTCCTCCCCAACGGTCGAATTTTACATAAATACTATCATATGATAAGCTTGTACGAGCTGGCTTGGCTGTTAGGTTTGGTTGCCAAAGTAGCCGTTGCTTTATTTTAGTATTTTATTTTATTGATTGGAGCTCCCTTGCACTGCACTGCACTTTTTTTTTCCTTCTTTGTAATTTCCTTTTTTAAGCATCTATATTTGAGGAATAGTTTCAAATTTTACAGTTTTATAAATTTCAAATTATATCCTCAAAATTAAGATTGTTACAAATTAAGCTTTATAGTTTCGTTAGTTTTAAGTCACACCTTGTATTTTAAAATCATATCAATTAATTGATACGATTTTAAAATTTTTGAATTTTATTTAAAATTAGTAAAACTATAAAGCTTAATTTGTAATAATTTTAATTTAATTTGAAACTTTAAAATTATAAGTTTTAATTCTACCACAACCTAGCCTCCAAAACTGAGGGGGGGGGGGGGGGTGGGGAGAGCTCAAAATGAGTGTTTTTGTCATAGTTGTGGTGATGGTGGTCCTGTATAGGCAGAGAGAGAGAGGGTTTAGGTTTGGGTTTACTGAGTTAAGTATACTAACTATGGGTGAGGTGATTTTAACTGGTAATGTGACTTGCACATGGTATACGACATGTCATCTTCATAAAATTATTTCTGACTAAGTTTGGAAAAATTCCTCCAACTAGCGATTTGCATATAAACTTTATTTTTTAACTTAATTGGTAGTCTTTTATTTTCAAATAAGGTCATGGAATCAAATCTCATTTATTCAAACAATGAACTCTTTGGTGTCTCAACGATAAATCTTAAGTTCAAATCTTGTGTATTTAATAAAAAAAATTAAAAAAAAAAAAATAAACTCCTCTTACAAGTGTGTTTGGATTAACATTTTGCCTATTTTCTGAAACTAGACAAAAGTATACTTATAACTTGAAAATGTAAGGCTTAAAAGAAATTATAAAATAAAAACCTGTACAAATTGTAGGGACAACAATTTTCACAATATTTTTTTACTTATGTTGTTAAATTGTTGTGACTCTAGAATTGTTAAAAGCAAATTAATTTGATAAGATCCCAAAAAGAAACCAACCCAAACCATATTGATGATCTATGTCCGATAAAGACCTGAAAAGAAACCCGTATAAGTTTGATCCATGGCTCGCATGAAGGGAAACTAAATCCAAGTATTCCATCACAACCAGGGATGTAAGCATGCAGGAGAAACACATTAGTTGCAGGCTTGCCTTTTGGCAGTCTCAAATCTCACTCAAGTTAAAGGCACACTCCTGTCTTTTAAGTTGGCATCAATTAACAGGTTTTGAAAACATTGGCCCACCCAAACACAAAAATCGAAGTTTAATTCCAAGGTTTTGAAATTCAGAGTTATATACACGCCAGCTCAGTAACTATGGGCCAGAGAGTGAGAATCAAGTGGCAAAGTAATTATTTACACAAACACCAGAAGATCAGACAATGGATTGGGAATTAAATAAGAACAAGATCCCTGTATGAATCAATGCCTAACAGTGGCAATAGACTTGAGGCAGAACCTCACTAAAAGGTCAGAAGCTTGGTCTAGAATTTAATTGATTTAGTATCATTTAATGTGAAAGACAATATATATTAATGGACTGTGGCCAAATAAATTATAATGTATACCGCAATTGATATCTGCGAAGCCAATCTTCACCCTTCTCATAATAATCTGTTCTACTGAAAGTTTGTGTCAGAAACTGTGGAGCAGTTGCATAAGCAGCAGCCCCACGCCATGCATCAAGTACTGGATCCGATGCTTTGACCACCCTTATAAGTGACCCACATGGCCGAATCATCCGGATTCCAGCTACCAAGCGTTTGCTCATACCAGGGAAAAGACAACTCCCACCAGTGATGAATATTGAATTGGTCAGTCTCTCCTCCACCTCTTGGCCCACAGGTGACAACCTCCTTATTGAGACACCAGTCATCTCATCTAGCCCTGCCTGATCCACAGCTATCCAGTTGGGACGAAATAAAATTTCAGGGCATCGGAACCTTTCAACCCCAAGAAGGATCTGGAAATCTTCCTTGGTGAGAGGACGTAATCGAGGTACTTCAACAGGTTGAGAGGTTACTATTTCTGACTTGGGAACAAATGTTGGGTCTAGTTCCTGCCACGATATTGGTCCATTAAGACTTTTAGCTGAATTAGATAATCAAGACCAGGAAAAATAGGGTTATTACAGACATATAGTAGCACATGAATATTACAGAATGAAAAACTGACCTGGAGCCTCAAAGAGAGGCGAGCCATTTCTGCTTCATCCTGATCTGGTCCCTCATCATCATCATCATTATCTTTGCTCATCAGTTTGTAAAGTTGCCAATCTTCATCCCTGGCACCAAATGTATCCTCACCCTTCCCTCGATCAAAGGCTGCTGTAGTTAAGAGGCGCATCCTTTCCCTCTGGGCTGCATTCAATCTCTCACCACGACCAACACCTCCAGAGAAATTATTTCCATTTGTATGGTTACCATTTGTCTTAAGTCGTTTTCGCTGCTCAACTTTCTCAGAAAGATCTTTGTATTTAGCACGCAACTGCTCTAAATAAAGCTCTGGGTTCTCTCTACATCAACAAGAAAGAGAAAAACAATGAACAGAGAGATCATATGCTCAAAGTATAGAAAACGAATAAATGATTTCCCTAATAAGATCATCTGCAACACTATCATGTAATGAGTAAAGCAAGCATTCTTAAAACCTAAGTGTTGATACTTGAATCCAGATAGAGATGCTTTTCTTCCCCCTTAGTCTCTCTATTCTCCTAAAAAATTTCACTAAATTCAACTAAACAAATCTGACCACAATACAGAATTGCCCTTTTCTCATTAAATCTGACCACAACAAATTACTTTAAAATAAATTCCCAAGTTTGGCACATACAAGCGTTTTTCTTCATCTTGTTGATTTTTCCTTTCTCGTTCTAATTCTGATTCAAAGCGTTTCTGTTTAGCTCGCTGTCGGCCTTCAGACGTCGTTTTAAGAAACAACTGCCTCCTTTTTTCCTTAAGCTGTCCAGTGACGATAGCAAGGTGAAATTTTACCGTTAACGATGGGAAAATTTCCAACAAATAAAAATAAAATAAAAAATAAATGAAGCCCCCTAGGGTGAGTATGTAGAGTTGTTATTCAGCTGGTTTCCAATACCAGGTTGCATTATCATATCCATCAGAAGTTTAGCTTTCAAAATCAGAAAATTATAGAAGCAATGACCTAAGTGTTATAAATGTCAGGTTATGTACAAACTTCAGAACAACATATAAAGAACTTGCAGGCAGACGTATCAGGAAATATGGCTGCATAAATAGTTGTTTTTTACTTAATGTAGTATATGTGTGTGTGTGTGTTAATGTGGTTTATTAAAAGCACAACCAGCGGAAACTTCATTACCACGAGGCATATGATCAGCCGTTGGCGAATGAGCAATACCTCAACTGGTACTTCCTCTCCTATAATAATAGGATGGAGGGAGAAATCGTGGATTTAAGACCCATCGGGTGCATGTGTAACTTACCAAAAACAAAAAATGATCAGATATTTGGTATAAAAGAATACCTGCTCTGGTGTCAGCATGTTGTCAGGAATATTTATAAGAGGAAACCTTTCATTTGTAGCAGGATCTGTCTTCTCCTCAGCTTCAACTTGGTCACCCTTTGGTTCACCTTTTGCTTTCCGTAAAGATTGTGTGACTTTCTGAACAGCAGATTCTATCTCCTGCTTTGAGACATATCCAGTCTCTGATAGGAAAGAAGGAATATTATGCTCTTCCACATGTTCCAGCTGCTGTAACAGAAATTCCAAACCATGCAATTCATTTTCCAGTTCATTTATCCTAGATGACCGCTTTGCCTCAGCCATTTCTCTCAACCGTTGACCCTGTCTCTCCTTTATGGCTGCCTTTCTTGCAATCTCTTCTTCTGAAGGAGGCTCCTCAGTTGGTGGTGGAATCCATGGAAGCTGCCAACACCTGGTTTTATCTTCTGCTTCCTTGTCCCCTTTCTGCATAAAAAAGGCTATAGTTAATTGTCAGAGATTTAAAAGGAAAATGGGAGGAGAAAAGTTATGCACATTACCTGAAATAGCCGAACTTCTGAAAAATAATCTTGTGCGATATAACAATGCTCCATCTTCAGGTCTTCGACCTTCTCCCATGTAAACCTAGCCCTGTTGCATGTGATCAAGATAATCAGATATTTTGACAAGCAGTACTGACTTAATAGAATCAGAATCTTAATATTTTTGGACTTACATGTGATGAGGGTATTTAAGTGAAAGTAGTTGCTTCAAATAATCAGTGATATGGTATCCACCAATATTAGTTCGGCAGCTTCCTTTATAAACAGGTTCCCCATCAATAAACTGAATTGAAATGAAACACAATAATACACCAGTGTTAGTAATCTTAATTCCTTTTTCTCTCTTGTAAATAGTAAAGAAAGTAGTAACACTACCACCAACAATGATGACGATAATGATGCATGATGAGAAATATATACTAGAGTTAACACGTATAACTAACACATCAATTATATGCAATCATGCAAAGCTGTTATATTTTATCCTAAGCATAGTTAAACGTTTACTATATGAATCCTGGATATATATATATATATATATATATTTATGTAAGATATCCATTAATTGAATAAGTAAATGAAAACACTGGAAACCATACCGGAATCACATGAGTTGTGGTAAATCCAGGGCATAAAGCAAGACCATCTTTACCACAAACCCCAAGTTGTTGATTATATTTATAGCTGAATGCAGCATCAACACCGAATGCTGAGATGGTGGAAAGAAAGACAGATTTCAGGAAAGAAGTACACACATTAGAGGAGAAAGAGAGGACCAACTCCAGCATGAAAGAATTTCAAAGGAAGTGGAAGGACGTAGAAAATGTCCATTAAGGGCATTTAAAGTTTTATGTACTGGTTAGTGATATTACCTACAGATGGAACTCCATAAGTCTCAAAAAGAAGTTCTGCCATTTTACTTCGTGACTGAACAGGGTTGCATACACATTCTGTGATCAGGACAGGGTGATCAATCTGTTCTGCCCTCAAATGAACATAAAAAGAAGAAAGAGGTCTTGTTAGTATATTAACAAATACCTAAAACCTTACTTACACAATTCGAACCATTTAGAATCAAACCATGTCAGATGTGCAGAACAACGTACAAAATACAAATACTGTGACTGCCATTAGCACCAACATTTTACATTCCACACTCAACTGTTTGATTCATGTCATTTCCAATAGTGTCCGAATGCCACAGATAACTAAATATGGATTTATTAAAATTAAAGTCCAAATTGATTTTACTTTTTTTTTTTAAATTATCCAGTAACCACCAACTTCATTTGAAAAATCCTAAAGGCCAACATCATAAAAGCAGGCCAGAAATTTTACCAAATTTAAAGGAAAAATACAATGTAAAATAAGAAGTTCAAAGAATCTGAATGTAATAACAATTAATCTGACAGGCAACAACCACAGCCCTCAATGTTAACAGAGACCATGAGCACTATAGAAAACCACTGAGAATACTAATTAGACTGGTGAAAAATAAGTCTTCTACCATGAAAATTCTAAAGCATCAATGTATGGAAAAAAATTGTCCATTTTTGTCATACCTGTGATCCATTTGCACCCAATCGATCAAAGGCGAAGTCAAGAATCTACAAAAACAAGGAAACATTTGTGAAGCTGTCATTCTTAAGTCTTAACACACATTCGAGTGTAGGTGTGCGCACACACACACACACAACTTAGTTAAAATGTGCTTTAGATCTTTTTGTAAATAATCAAAATATGCATTGGCGTATTTGACACTGAAAAGCATAACATGTCCAGCTTGTGAAAACATTAGAACCTTAATTTTAAAGGTTTTGAAATAGAATACTCCAAAACTTGTTACTGTGCTCCTCATATAAATCTCTCTCTCTCTCTCTCTCTCTCTCTCTCTTCTTTATAAGGTTTTCAATCAAAGATTGCCATGCTATGCTGTTGGGAGAATTTTGGAGAAAGCAAAAAAAGATCCTGTCCAACTAGATTTAACATTCCAACACAGATATTTCACAACTTACATAATGTAATGTGAATTGCAACAAGGTGCCAGAGTTTTGAAGTAACTTAATTTGTTTTCACATGTGTGTCTACAAGTTTTCTTATTAATTTGTTGTTTGCATTACTATACAATTTTGGAGTTCCCATTAAATTAACCCGTCTAAAACAAGATCCATATATCCCAAGCTAGACAACTAAAATAGAACCATGTACCTATAATTATAAAAATATTTAGTAAAATGAAAGAGTGCAGAACAGAACAGAGCAAGCTTACATATTCCATAATTTCAAATTGATAAACAACATTGCTATCAAAAGCCGAACGAGGCCCAGATCGAGTGCAATCAAAGTATCTCAAAAGTGCAGGATCATGGTCACCAACTATAGTAACAGTTTCACCTGCATCACAATCCAAAACCCCAGTTTAAATCAAATCAGTTTATATGGTTGGAATAGAATACAAGTAAAGACTCAGTTTTTACTTTCTTTTTCTGCCACATTCTCAGGAGCCAACCAGAACTTAAAAAGAACCAAAAATAAAATAAAAAACTTGTCCAAAACCCCAATTTAAAATCAGTTTGTCATAGCTAATGAAGACCCCTCAATTCAGTTTTTATGGTGGGAATAGAATGCAAGAAAAGGCTCAATTTTTACTTTCTTTTCTGCCACATTTTCAGGAGCCAAGCAGAACCTAAGAACCCAAAAAAAAGAAAGTCCAAAATCCCAATTTAAAATCAGTTTGTTACTGCTCATGGAGACCCATCAAGAAAGTACAGGCTCAGTTTTTTTTTCTACTTTCTGCCACTTTCTCAGGAACCAAACAAAAACTAAGTACACAAAAAAAAACATGGGTACCAGTAGCTTTATGGCGTGGCCTCTGAACAATGTTACGGAAAATAACACGAGGCTCAGTCTCTCCAGCCCATCTACAAATATTCACAGGCAAACATTAAAACACTTTTTTTTTCCAATTATCAAAAAAAAAAAAAAAACACACACACACACACACAGAGAAACACAGAGAAACCCAAATGAGAATGATAGAGAACAGTTAGAGAGACCCACCCGATGCGGAAATAGGAAGCGCCATTGTCGATGACGATTGGAGTGGTGGAAGGGAAGAGGTGGTAATCGGATTGTCGTTCAATTTTTGATATGAAAGGCATTTTTTTTTTTAATTGGGGAATTAGGGTTTCGTTCTTTTCAGGGAATGTGTGCCCTAGCTAAGCTCGAAGCGACTGACAGAGAGAGAGGAACTCTAACTCACTCGCCCAAAGTCCAGCACGATGGTACAAGCAACATGCTACAGCTCTGGATGGACCGGGTTACTTGGGCCGCCAACCCGGTCGGTTTGAATCGAACCGCCTTGTGTTTGGGAGTTGAACTTTGGAATTTTTTTTTTTTTTTTTTTTTTTTTTTTTTTACGAAATGAAATTTTTACTTTAGACTAATCTAAGTGTATATGTATGTGAAACTCTTTCTTAAATACTTAAATCTCGGCCTTTACTCCCCACACCTCACAAGTAAATATTTGTGAAGTGACCACAGTACAAAGGGTACGCGATAGTGAACTTTGGAGATTTTACTAAATCAAAAACTCTTTTTTTTTTTTTGTGCAAATACTAAAGAAAATTTTTTTATATCTATATTCTATACTACTATTTAAAAGGCTTTCCAAAACTAAAGGATAATACGGTAAAAATACATTTCTAACTTTCACTAAAACACTTAGGGTATGTTTGGTGATTGTTTTTTCCCCTTATTTTCTGTTTCTAAAAACAATTTTCTATTTTTGAGATTAAAAAACTTGTTTGGCAACCCAAAATTGACGGAAAACAAAAGCTGTTCTCAAAATTCAATTTGTGAAGGAAACTAATAATATGCAAAATACTGTTTTCAATTTCTAATTTTCAAAAATCAATGAAAATACACATTTAATTTAATAAATCTGTCTCATTTAATGAGTTAGCATTAGAACTCAAATTTTAGTAAAAACATATTTTAGTATTTTCTATTTTTTCTTCAATTTTTTTTTTTTAAATTTAAACTAACCAAACATGTTTTTTATTTAAAAAATATAAGAATTTTTTTTTTCCTTTATTCCCAAAAACAAGTTTTTGAAAATAGAAAACAAAAACTGTTACCAAATATAACTTTACTTTTTAAGGGGCTTCCTTGTTTAAGATCCTCATTTTTTTTTTTTTTTTTTGGTTCAAAAATGCCCTTACAGTCCTATGTTTAAATAGAAACAAAATTAAAAGACAGTCTAGTAAAAATACAACTTTAACTTCTACTAAAACATTACCTACAAAAGAATAATGTTATAGATACAAATTATTTTACAACATTTTTACAAACTTCTGATGTGGTTTTAGTATTTTCTAAATAGTTATTGTAAGTATAAATGTAATGTTAGTAATGAGCTCATATTAGAACTAATAAGAATTTACCACATCAGGAATTTGTAAAAACGTTGTAAAATAGTTTGTATCTGTAACATTACTTGCCTACAAAATAGGGTCACTTTCTTATTGATTTTCAAATTGTTTTATCCACTTATAAATTAGATTCTCAAAAAAATTATATATAAAAAATAAAAAACAGGGTTTTTTTTTTGTCTACAAAAATTTGAACTGTGATTTAATGTAGTTTTTATTTATAATTTTTATATTTCCAATTATTCTTGAAACTTCAATGGCAATGCATATACCAAAAATCATGACACTAAACTAAAAAAAAAAGTCTCATTGCACGCGCGAAGTGTGTGTGATGAGGCTTGTATGATATTATGGATTTGAAATAATATCTAACTCTTAAATGAATATAAGTTAAAGAGGTTTAAAATTTGTGTTGTGTATTCAAGAGTTAGGTCTTTTTAGATATATATCACTGTCAATTTCGTTAATACCTTCTCTTTTTTCCCCATGTGTGTTAAATATTTAGTATTCTAAAAAAATACTCTAAAATTCTTTAATTTGATATTTTTGTGGTTAATACTTTTTATATAAATATAGATTATATAAAAATAGGTCATGTTAACGGGTGATCTTAGAAAAATTATTAATAAACTATTTTAGGAAATGTTTAACACAACTTTCATAAGAAATATATATAAAAACAAAATAAAAAAACTATCAAAAAAATTAATTGTTTTATCATTTTCTCATAAATGCTTCTAAAAATAATTTTTAAACCAATGCTTCTAAAGCATTTGATTATTTATTTATTTATTATTATTATTAAACTTTCCAATTCATCGGATACTGGCCGACCTTGGACAAGGTGACTTAGGTCATTGCCTAAGGCCCCTAATATAAAAAATATATGCCCCAAAATTTTTTTATTAATTTTTTTTTTTTTAGTGAGCTCTCCCGCTTCAACAAGAAGGCCCCCAAATTTGTGAGATCGTTGAAATTCAACTCATTTGAAATCTTAGATTGTTTAAGAAAATATAATAGTATTAAGTAAGTATACAAAATTATCATTGATGACCAAGATTTAAGATTTCAATTTTTTATAAGTATTTATCATAAATAGTAGCTGTCAATATTAGCCATCCAATCTCTAATATGAACCCACAACAAATAATCTCTCTCGTCAAAGGCCTTGTAGCTGAATTGACACCTCCCTACACACAAAGTGCTTGGAGGTCTAGGGGAAAAAGGGTTCAAGCTGCGGGATTAGCAGTATGTTGTAATTATTTCTCAAAAAATTCTCTCTCTCAAAATCAAAATTTGAAAATTAGATTTCAACTTTCCTTCACCATGTATTACTTTACTCAAGGTAAATTAAAACTTATTTTAAAAAAATAGAAATAGAAATTTTATGTCTTTTTTGTTCAATTTTATACATAAACCAAAATATTTGATTTTTTAATATAAAATTAATATTAATTTATTATTATACAATTAATTAAGTTATATATATTAAAATCATCTTTATTTTGGCAAATTGAGATTGTTAGGTGATTATGTTATTGAATGAATTGTAGTAGTGTCTTTAATAAGTTAGATTAATACTTGATATCTATACTTGAAAAACGCATCTGGATATGAAATAACTTAAGAACAAATGGGAGAAGAATAGAAAGGATCTAATTGAATCTTTCAATAAATATGTTTTAAAACTAAAATTGATAAAATTATAATTAAAATCAATTAAATCACATTAAGATTAAGTGGATTAGTATGGTTAGTAAAGCTTAAATTTAAAAATGTAGTTAGTAATTTTTGCATATTAAAAAGCAAGAAGTGTGTATATATATATATATATATATATAGGATAAAACTTAGATATGGTACCTTAAGTGCTGTTTTTTAGGTTCCCTTCTTAAAATTCAACCATGTGGCTACTTAACTTAAAAATACACTTCCATCTCATGAGAAAAAATCCACATAACAGAATCTTAAAAAGGGAACCTAAGGAACAGCACCTAAATACTATACCTAAGTTTTACTCATATATATACATACATACATACATACATACATATATATATATATATATATATAGTAAAATAAATAGTGTTTAAATGGCATTTAATAAATAAATAAAAAAAAACCATTTGTCTTAGGTCTCAAACTATATCAAGCCGATCCGGAATAAATAGATTTGCGACAAGTGTTTGATAAAAAAGACCATCTTTTATAGGGCACTTACAATTAATTGCAATTGAGCAAAGGTTTACAACCATTTTTCTTGGGGTAATTTCATCCCCGCCTTCATCCTTCTTTATGAGCATATTACTTCAAAGCTTTTGCTTTATTATCTTTTTTAAAGCAAAGCTTTTGTTTTATTAATATTGGTAATACATGTTCCATATATAGAATCTCAAAATGCTTCATACACAACAGTGGAGCCCCTCACTTGAAATGTGCCATCATCCCAAATTAAAGAAGCAGAGACTATTTGTGTATCTATTGTTCCTTTAATCGTAAGGGCAAACGATAGCTTTTGTTTGAGAGATGTAAATGATAAAACACTAGGGTTCACTTTGATACTAAGTCTAGTTGGGGCACTCACTTTAGCTTTGTATGTAGATGTTGATGTTCCAACATTGGTGACCGTCCGATTGAAAACATGACTTATAGAATTTGAGGATGGTGTGGATAGAGCAAAAGAAGAATAGTTTAGATTGAAAACTTTTCCATCAGTACCTTTGGGACAACTACTACTGTCTCCGGTAATAGCTTGTAATAACTTCATACTATATCCTTGTCCACACAAAAAAGCTATGTAGTCAATTGCATCAATATCATATATTAAACCAGGATTTGCACTCTTATGTGGATTAATATTGCCCGCACCATATGCAAATTCTGCTCCAAAGCTCTCTTCAGGACTCATGGGGATAGCTACAAGTAATACACCAAATTGGTTGTGGTTATGGTTTAAATTAAGAGGATGATAAAATACAATATTGGTTCTTAAACTTTAAACTTAAAGGACTATAATATCACTTATGCACTAAAGTTTAGAACAAACTGATTAATTTAGCCTTAAAATTACCAAGATTAGGAATTGAATATAGTTATTACCAGTAGTAATAAGAGCAGATTTGATAGTTGTAGGCGACCATGTAGGCAGCAGACTTGATGTAGGCAGCCGCCCCTGAACCATGAGGGCAAGACATTGATGTCCCCGAGATTATATTATATGAAATTGCTCTCTTATCAATACTAACACTGGAAATTGGGGACCATGCAGCTAGAATGTCTACTCCAGGAGCAGCTAAATCGGGCTAAAACAACATAAAATAGGTTTCAATATGAAAAATAATACCGATAATTCTATGGGCGTAACACATTTTACAACTTTGTTCACAACTATTGACATAGTCAGTTGTGATTGATGCATAATAAAAGTGATATCAAAAGTAAAAATTTTTCTCTCCCTGCAAATTCTCAAATAATACAAAATATAAAAAAGTGATTACTATGAAGTTACCTTGAGAATGCTTTGCGCTGCTAGGTTTGGACCTCTGGATGAGAATGCAGCTATGTAAGGGGCAAATGGATCTTTACGGTCATAATGTCTTAAGAATAGTCGCAGTCGGGGTCCTGTAAAAGTGTGCATCTTCATTAGGATTAGTATGTGTTGTGAGTTGTGAAGTCCTTAATTGTCTAAGGTATTTTAGATTAATACCTAGTCGAATTTATGTACAAGTAAATGTTGGCACCATCTTCGAAGCTAAGGTAAGTTGCAGGCAAGGGAAACGCAAAAGCGTCAGAGCTGGGGCGTCGACCTTGCATCACAGTACCGGCTAAGAGTTACCCAACCCCATAATTCTCACCATCACAAAGTACAATTTTACCTTTCACCAAATTTTTGTCCAACGAATTTTCGTCGCAATACCTGCATTTTCCCAATAAGTTCCATTTTTTTTAACTGCCAACTTTTCTTTTTATAATACTTCCATGTTAGAATGAGAACATAGTTGATACTGATTTTTATTTTTTTGATAATTCGATAGTTAGAGATGGAGGGATTTGAATCCTAATTTTCTCCGTTAAAAATACCAAAAAGTGTCAATTGAGTTACAAATCTCTTGACAATTGAAACCACTCTTCTGAAGAATAAGGAATATTTCACCTACTAGTTTGATAGACACATGACCGGTAAATGGTTAAAATTGCTCCTTTTGTCTATATGTATACATCAAAAAAGAGTTAAAGCATAATTAAAAAAAAAAAAAAAATTCAGTTACCTGGAGCCGTAGAAACTATACTTTGTTTGTGTCTTGTTTGGTGCATCTCCACCATAAATTATTGGATAAGTTTTATTTTTGAGGTCATATGTATTAATTTTTTTTTTTGATAGTCAACACAAGTAGCTTTCATTAATTTGAACACTGGTTCATCAAAAGTACATCTCTATGCACTTGGCATTGAATCATTGGTGGGGTATCTTCTACCCACACTACACAATCAGTAATAAGTTTGGCATTCTGAGCCATTACATGAGCAGCCCAATTTCCTGTTCTACGGACATAGCTGGCTTTCCACTCCTGAACCCAATGCTTCCAGCGACTAGCACCAGAAATAAGCATTTGAATTGAGGTTGGCGGCAAGCACTTACCCAGCAAAGCATTAGTAACAATCTGAGCATCTCCTTCTAGAATTATTTGCTTCAAACCAAGGTCCCCAGCTAGCATTATACCTTTTCAAAAGCTTTCGCTTCAACTTCCACGGCTCCTAAGGGGAGATTCAGCTTCTTACTCATAGCTCCCATAATTTGGCCTTGGTCATTTCTAATCACAACTCCAATACCACAACTGTTAGTCTCCTTAAACACTGCCCCATCCACATTAGCTTTATACCACCCCTCCCTAGGCGGCCTCCATGCTTGAGTTCTCAACACCACAGGAAGCTTTTCCCTTATATTCCCTGATCTGAATTCCTACACCAGCAGCTCAGCCTCCTTGACAATCACCTTTACTGCCTTGCCCCGCCCTTCAAATTTTAAGGAGTTTCTATTCTTCCAAATGCACCAAGCCGTAGTAGCAAAGCACTCCCAGTTTATCTCCCTTCTCCCTTCCCAAAGCTTCCACACAACCTCCATGAAGTCACGGTGTGCATTTCTAAGTTTAGGCAGCTGCATATTTGACTCCCTCCACACAGCCCCCGCCGCCTCACAATCCCATAGAGCATGCCCAGATGACTCTACCATTCCACATACCCCACACGTCTCCTTAATGGGAATTTTCCTAAGCTTTAGGCAGTAGTTCGTAGGGAGAATATTCTTGCACGCCCTCCACAAAAATTGCTTTATCTTACTAGGACAGTGCAACTGCCAAAGGAAATTCCAGAACTGTCTGCCCTTTCCTGGATCCGACACCTCACAAGCTTCCTCTTTGCTTCTTCTTTCACACAACCAGCTACACGCCACCTTATAGGCACTGCTTACCGTGAACCTCCCATTTGGAGTCCAAGCCCATGTCACAGCGTCCTCAGGTAGAGAGAGGCTTATTGGAATACTTAAGATAGTTTCCGGTTCGTGGGGGATAAAGACACTCCTCACCAGATTTTTATCCCAGCCCCCCTCATACTGATTAATTAGGGACTCCACCATTTCACCTTCAAAAGCTTGAGGTTTAGGACTAATCACCTTGAAAGAGTGAGGGGTTGGCAGCCATCTATCAGCCCAAATTTGCACCTTTTGCCCATTTCCTATGCTCCACCGCATTCCCCTCTCCAGAATCTCTCTTGCTGCCAACAAACTCCTCCAAGTGTATGACGGCATATTGCCAAGCTGTGCCTCCATGAAGCTGTTACCTGGGAAGTACCTTGCTTTTAGAACTCTATGAGCAAGGGAGCACGGGTTTTGGGAGAGCCGCCACCCTTGTTTCGCCAACAAAGCCAGATTAAAAGCCTTCAAGTCTTTGAAACCCATCCCCCCATCAGCTTTTGGCTTGCACATTTTCCCCCACGCGATCCAAGCAAGCTTCTTTTCTTTATCCCTTTGGCCCTACCAGAAGTTACGAACCAAAGAGTTTAGCTCGCTGCAAAGGGAGTCGGGTAGCATAAAACAATTCATTGTATACGTCGGGGTAGCTTGCGCCACTGCCTTTATCAAAATTTCCCGGCTTGCAGTGGACAGTAACCTACCCTTCCAGCTTGCTATTTTCCGCCCCACTTGATCCTTTATACGATTAAAAGCTTTCCTCTTGCCCTTTCCTACCAACGGAGGCAACCCTAAGTACCTCTCGTGTTGGTGGATTATCTCAGCCCCAAACATCTCCTTTACCACTTCTTTAACCTCCATCGACGTGTTCTTACTAAAAAAGAGGGAAGTCTTCTCCTTATTTAGCTTTTGCTCGGACTCTCTTTCATAGTCTTCAAGGATTTTGGTGACTTTTAAACCCTCTTCCAACGATGCCTTACCAAAGACGATGCAATCATCCGCAAAAAGGAGATGAGAAATCCTTGGCGCCCTTCTACATATTTGAACCCCACTCACGGCCTCCCCACTCCCATTTCTTTGCAACATGGCCGAGAGGCCTTCCGCACATAAAAGAAATAGGTAAGGAGAAATAGGATCTCCTTGCCTAAAACCTCTAGTCGGGACAATCCTTCCTTTTGGCTCCCTATTAATTAACACCGAGAAAGAAACAGTGGTCACACACATCATCATTAAAGATATCCATCTTTCCCAAAAACCCATTCTTCGCATCATCGCCTCCAAATACCCCTATTCAACTCAATCGTACGCCTTGTTCATATCGAGTTTAATTGCCATTAACCCTTCTTTCCCCTTCCTTCTTTGATTAATGCAATGCATAACTTCGAACGCTACTAGAACGTTATCTATGATTTGCCTTCCAGGAACAAAAGCGCTTTGAGCTTCGTCAACAACATCCGGAAGGACCTTCTTCAACCTATTAGCAAGAACTTTGGATACAAGTTTATATATCACATTACATAAACTAATTGGACGATATTCTGTAATTTTTTGGGGGCATTTTACTTTGGGGATCAAACAAATGTATGTATCATTAACTCCATTTGGCATAACACCCGTTCTAAGAGTATGGATAACACTTTGAACTACATGAGGGCCAATCACATCCCAATACTTTTGGAAGAATATTGGGGACATACCGTCCGGTCCCGGAGATTTTGTCTGATGCATTTGCATGAGAGCATGCCAAACTTCTTCTTCCTTAAATTCTTTTAAAAGGTTGTTATTCATGGCCTCCGTCACCCTCCTGCCTACTGCCTCCAGACTCGCACCAAACTCAGTGGGGAAAGTCGTACTATAAATCTCCCTAAAATACTCCAGGATAACCTCTTCAACTTCCTCATCGTTCTCTCTCCACCTCCCCTCCGAATCATTTATTCCTTCAATTCTATTCTTCCTCTGTCTATTGTTCGCTGTTGCATGAAAGAACCTTGTGTTCCTATCACCATATTTGATCCACAGCGCCCTTGACCTCTGATTCCACATTATCTCCTCCCTAAGCATAACTTCATTAATTTCCTTTTTCAACTTTTGAACTTCCTCTGCCGACTCGTGAAGTAAATTCAGCTCTTTTAAGTGTTGTAATCGACTTTGCTTCTGTTTTAGAGATTTATTAACATTTCCAAACACTCTCCGGTTCCAATTCTGGAGCTGAAACTGGCAGCATTTCAGGCGTTTTTGAATCGGCAACTCCGGATTACAATCCAAAGGGTCCCAGGCCCTTTCAATCACCTCTCTACAGCCCTCTTCCCTAGTCCACATCTCTTCAAACATAAATCTTCTCCTAGCTACCTTCCTCGTCTCTCTCATTCTAATCGATAACGACAACAAACAGTGATCAGAGGCCGCCATTGATCTGTGAACTACTTTCGCCTCCGGAAACAAATTCAACCAAGCCTCATTAGCTACCATTCTATCCAGCCTAACCAGAGTTCGTTGATCTCCAATTCTCCCATTACACCAGGTGAATCTCTGACCCACAAAACCCAAATCAAACAAACCACAATTACTTAAACACTCCCTAAAACATTCCATCTGTCTAGCATCCCTCTCTAACCATCCTAATTTTTCATCAGAATTCAGAATTTCATTAAAATCTCCAAACACAACCCAAGGCATATTGCATTGCCTATTTAATAATTCAAGTAAATTCCATGAGATAGGTCTCATACCTGCATCAGGGTGGCCGTAAAATCCCGTAGCTCGCCATGGCAAAGCTCCGTTACCCTCACACACCACCACGTCGATGTGCGAATTTGAGCAGCTTTTGAACCTCACGTCAGCTCCTTCTTTCCAAAGCATTGCCAAGCCCCCACTCCGGCCATCGAACGGCACCGTAATGCCCTGTGTTAGACCCAGTTTGCGTTGGAGCCCCTTAATCCTTCTCTGAGAAGCTTTGGTCTCCGCTAGAAAAACCAAAACTAGATCGCCTTTCTTCACCTCGTCGGTGAGTGCTCGAACCGCCGGAGCTGATCCCATTCCCCGGCAGTTCCATGCTAGCGCCGTCATTTGGCTCGGCGGTGCTGCCTTGCAGCCACCGCCACTCCGCCATCCTTGATGCACTCTTCCCCTGTTTCTTCCTTGCTCAAACCTTCACACTTCCTTCGCTTAGAAACTCTCACGTTCTGATCAATCTCACTGAGTATTAAGTCCCCTTCTCTTTTTCTCTGCAATGGGCCCTGCACTTCCTTCATTTCCTCATCCGGCCCAGCCCTCACTTTCCTTTTCCAGTGGCCACTAGTCGGGCCTAGCTTATTTGCTACCCAACCCACCTCTGGGTCATACTGCATGGCCATAGGGCCTTCCTTACCCTCATCTAATCCCAAGCCCAAGCCCACATTGTTATCTTTCTTTACCGTCTCCTGGCCCTGCCCAAATTCGAATTTTGGAATAGTCTTAGATAATATCTCAGCCCTCCCATGTTGACAAGCCTCTTTCCCGCCACTTCCCTTCCCAATTTCCCAGTTTTCCTTTCCTACCTCCACTAGCTCTCCTATGTGGCTTCTCCCAATGCTCTCAGCCATACCCTTCTCCACGTTTTCCTCAGTAGTCACCTCACACCCACCAGTCATATCACCCTGCTGCTCCTGCCTACCCTCCCCGATGCAGATAGCTTCCAGTCCTTGATTTTCACGCGCCGCCCCCTCATCCGCTTCAGCCATACCATTCCGCCCACCCTCAGTGGAATTTACTCTGTTTTTCATTTCACCGGTGACCTTCTTCTTTTCAAAACCAAATTCCCAACCTCCCTTTCTTATTGGTTCTCCTCTCAACCAAGCTCCATATTGGAGATCACCCTTCCCCACTGCTTTGTCATTCCCTGAATCTTCCAAACAATCTTTCAAATCATGTTCTAAGAGCCCACACATGTAGCAAAAATTCGGAAGGCGCTCGTATTTGAAATGCACCCACCTTGTTTCTCCTTTCTCCATATTAATTTTCCGTCCTCTGATCAGTTTCCGGGTAACATCTATCTCAACCCATACCCTTAGACAAGTACCCCATTGTACTCCGGTTTCTTCCGCATCAACTTGAATAAACTTCCCAATGCTTTCTCCAATGGCTTTCCCCGTTTCCTTTGTTCGGCTCTTCAATGGAAGATTATATATTTGCACCCAAAAAGGAGACCATTTCAGCAAGATATCCTTTGGGTTTTTATCTCCTTCAAACTCTTGAAACAACACCAATTGTTTTTCATAGTGCCACGGCCTCATGTCCATGACCCGTCTTTTGTCACGTTCATCTTCAAACTCTACCAAGAAAAGTTCTTCTCCTATTACAGAGAGCTGGATGTTTTTATTTGGTTTCCAGAGCATCCTGATGTTTTTTCGCAGCGCCTCTATCATTAAACCTTTCCTTGACAACACCTTCATAAACACACATTTCTTTCCTCTCTCCACTGTTGCTCTAGTACAATCAGCTCCCAGCGAGATGCTTTCCTCCTCTTCCTCCGTAACTTTCAGTCTCTGCCATAATATCTCCAACTCTTCTGCCATTTTCCTAAGAGAACACAATAAAACCTCACACCTGACCTTAAACCCAAAGGCAGAAGGTCACTTTACTCCAACAAGTGACTGTGGGACAATTCCTGCTTCCACGGGCCTAAGGCTCGAGAGCACTGGGGTGTTTCCGTGTGTGGGTCTAACTTTCTCCTATGTATTAATTGAAATTCCCTACACATGATGTAAATGAATTATTCAAATTAGTTTGCAGTTTATTTGTAAACCATAGGCTTTACACATGAAGGAAATGGTTAGCTCAGCACTTACAAATTGAATGAAACTCCATATCTCACATTCAATGTTTTACTTTATGTTTCATTAATTACCCTATATCATGTGCCTATAGTAGATTCCAGTTAACTTAACTGGTAAAGTCTGAGATTCAATCTCGGTCTAAACCAAAAACTAATTAATGTCTTGGTTTGATGATAAAGAGTTATTATCAGAAGCGGGCGCAATAGGTTGAAACTCTCTCTCTCTCAAAAAAAAAAATTCATGTGACTATATATTTTTTTTCTATCTTAATTTGTTGTTACTTTATGAGGAAAAATTAGAGATGTGTGGAAGGCTGCAATTGGTGAAGTATAAAATAGCACACTAAAAAGTGGGATATAGGAAAATTTTCTTATGTATTAGCATTTGATTAATGTTATTATTTTCAAAAAAAATTGCATAGAATCTTTTCTAACATGTCAAATAATAATAATAATAATAATTGTAGGGTCACAATTTGAGGCCCAAGCCCAAAATGTATGGAGTCTTGGTCCAAGGAGCCCAATGCAATGAATTTGTAGAGAATGGGTCAAAGAACTAAGTTCTAATAAGTTGGACAACGGCTAGTATTAAATTGTAAGGCGGTCAAGCACAAACCAAGGATGCTGATATCAATAAACTTTTAGTCCGAGGAGGTTAAATCTGTATATGATGATCACTCTAGAATATCAGAAAAGTTCAGATTGTTATATTGTTTTTTCTCTTCTCTCCATGAAAGAGTCTTTCACCTTATATATCCTCCTTTGAATAATCTTTACCCTCCACTTGTTGATCATCCGAAGCTCTACTTGAGTACTTGTCCCATCAGACACCCTCTCTAGCTCTCTGTGAGTTGCGGTAGCCAAAGTAACACTGTTCAGAGGTCTTCTCCACATAAATGCGTCCAGAAAAGTAGCTGTAGTGCATTTAATGTGGTGGTGACAGCCTTCTCTTAGATACTTTTAGGTTTTCTTCCTTCTCATGTGTCCCCGAAGTACATCTATGTCATTGAAACTTCTTGGAAGATCACTTTAGTTGCTGGATTATATATTTTGAACCCTATTCATTAAGTCCGAGGAGGATGTATTCCTCGGACGACCCTTCATTTGCTCTGTGCTAATGGGACCTGGTCCGAGAATATCTCATAATTATTTACTTCTCCTCGAGCCCATTTGTATCCTCAGATAAAACCCAAGGCCCAATATACGATCAGACCCTTGCCCCTACAATAATAATAATAATAATAATTGTGTGCGCCAAAAATGGGACTTATGGGCTGGTCCACCTCTTGGACTCACAATCTATTTGTAATGTGGGCTTTGGATTTCCTACTATGGGCAGTTCTTAACTTAGAGACCCAACAACTCGACTTAATCCTACAAACTTCTCTCCTTTCTCTCGTATTGCTCTCCTTAAGTCTTCAGCCCTCCGTCCCCTTTAACCCCTTTTTCCACCACCCCCCTCTTCCTCATTCTTATCTTTTATTTATAGCTCAAGATTGGTAGAGGGGTCATGATTACTCTAGGTTATTAGTGGGCAAGGGGGTCTAATTCCATTGCTCTTAAGTGGGCGTTTAGTTAGGAGTGGTAGTAGTGGCTTTGGAACTGGTTCTTAGCTCAAGAGGGCTGTTCGGCAGCTATATTCCCTAGGGCAATCCCAGGTAGTTGAGATATAGTATACTCGAGCAATCACGTTCCCGCTCAAGATGTAGTTGACCAGGCAAGCCCTTGATTATTAATCATGGTGTGTACAAATCAAGATTGCATGTCCAATGGGTATTGGGTCAAGCATAGTGGCATGAGGCTTGGGCTCATGGCCTTAGCAGGCCTAGGGCCCAACTTCGGACGAAGGGGTTAGGGGGATAGGCTACATTGTAGGGTTGAAGTTCAAGGCCCAAGTGGGCTTGGGGACCCCTTGCCATACAACAACAACAACAACAACAACAACAACAACAACAATAATAATAATAATCTCTAGGTTTCACTACAAGTGTTCTACTTTATACTTCATCAATCGCAGTTTATCACTTTTTTTTTAATCCTTAGAAATAATTATAGTTTACAAGGGAAAGGCATGGAAGTGAAACAGTAAAAGTAGAATAAATTATTTTGATTACCTCAAATTTCTTGTTGTTACCTAATTGGACCTCGGTGAGGAACTTTCGGTCTATGGTGCTTGCGGCCACAGAAAGAGACCATGGTGCGAAGCTTGTGAGGGTTGCTAGATCTGGACCTCGGTTACCAGCAGAACTTGATGTCAATATTCCATTTCTCATAGCATGAAAGGCACCAATGGCAATTGTATCTGTAAAATAGTTGCTCGAAGATCCACCAATTGAAATAGATATTATGTCAACCCCATCAGCAATGGCATCATCGAATGCTGCAAGAATATCAGCATCATTACAGCCAAAATACCAACATACTTTGTACACAGCAATACGTGCTGATGGAAGCCCTCCTCGTGCTGTTCCCAAACCAATGCCTTTTACGCTGGCCTTGCTCACTAAGTTCCCAGCTGCTATTGATGCAACATGTGTTCCATGGCCTTCTGAATCTCTTGGAGATCGAATATCTTCTTTTTCAAAAAGTTGATCACTATGGTAATATTTTGCTCCAATGATTTTACTGCATTAATTTTAACCACGTTTGTTAGTTGTACTTTTGTCTGAAAATTTATGTGTTTGGCACAATGTTTTTCACAAACTTTTTCCTTTGTCGCTAACATGGCTTTTTGTGATTGGAACAATATTACGTTCACTTACTCTTGCTCCACTATTAACATCAATTTCATTATTCACCGATTACAACAAGCCATGTTAGTAATTTATAAAATAAAATACAAAATGCAATAGATGGAAGTTAAAGATGTACTTGTTGCAAGTAAAATTGGTTGAGGCCTGGCATTTGACCTTCCATTTGCTAGGTGGTGGACCAAATCCTCTGTCATTAAAGCTATCAGACTCCGGCCAAATTCCAGTGTCGAATACTGTTATAATGACATCGCTCTTAGTTGCTGGTCTATCGACTTGCTTAGGAAGGCCAAGGAAGTCCCATGACCTTGTTGTATGGAGCCCTTTTTTCTCGTTAGGGAACACCGACACTATCCCATCCATTCCTACATATTCATTTTTACATAATTTTTTTATGAATTTCAATTTTTTTTTTTGGGTGGGTGGGTGGGTGGGGGATTGTGATCAAGTTCACCCACCAGCCATTTTTTGAGCTTCTTGCTCAATTAGCTCTACTGCAAATCCATGGAAACTCCTTTTGTAGCTATATAGTAAAGATTTTGGACCAATATGGCTGAAAGCAGGCATATGACAGATTAATGCCTAGAAGGATTACAATGCCTGATAACTTTAACCGTATATTTATGTAATTGAGATCTTGTTAACTTTTTTTTTTTCGAACTTTTTTGAATCTAATGGATTAGTTAAAAAAATCATATTTGTTTAAATTAAAAATTTGCTAAAATCATTGAGATTGAAAATAAAATAATAGCTAATAATTAAAATGGAAAAATTAACTCGTATTGCATAAAGTACATTGTTTAAGATTAATATTTTATCAAAACAGAAAATGAAAATGGAATTTTAACAGGGGTAGAGTTTTAGACTATTTGAGACTTTGGTAATAAAATTTTATATATAATAAATTATATTAATAATTTTAAGGTAAAACTACTTGACAAAAATATGCTGAATGTGCAACATATATATTGAATCACATAATAATAATAATAATAACAATAATAATAATAATAATAATAATAATAATAATATGTGTTAGTTTTTAGACCCCTTAAAAACACAATTAGATTAACCTAGGTAATTAGCCAAGTGATTACTTAGTCCAAATTACAAGTCTAGGTTATCACAATCAAACAATCATATCATGCATTGCAGCGGAAAGATAAATAACACAACGATATGATAACCCAGGAAAACCAAACCGGTAAAAAACCTGGGGAGGATTTAACCTAACTATCCTCAAGGTAAAAAGCAAATCCACTAGAAAGAATCGAAGTTCATACAATAAGACTTACAAGCCCCTACGCTCAACTTCTTATTGCTACCCACCAGTAGAACTTATTGACACGACCACGTGCAAGCTCCGAATCCACGGACTCCTTCTTTCTTTGGCCTTTGCAAAACACAAACACCCCCGTTTGTGACTTTGAGATCCCACTCAAAGGTTTAGCAACACAAACTCTCCTGTTTGTGACTCCAAGACCACCCTTGAAGGTTTAGATTATCAGCACCTTTGATGACTAGAGAAGGCAACAACTTCTACAATACTGGATCTTGAGATTCTTCAAGGAATAGCACCGGTAGAAGACCTAAGAGAGCTTTTTAGGAACAAAACTCTAAATACAAAAGAGGCACACTCTTTTCTCTCTAAAAAGCCACATAAAAACGTGCTTAGGGTTTCTTTTATATACTGGGAGAAGTAGATTAGAAACCCTAATCCTTAATGGGCTTGAACTGCTGTTTAGGCTTAATTAAAATTCTGCAGATACGACTTTCGATCGATCGAGCCTGTCTTTCGATCGATCGAACCAGACAGATTATGAAATCTTCTTCCTGCAGCTTGTATGTTCTTGAATCTTGACTTGAATCACCTTGAGCATTGTCTAATAATACTTATAGACTCTAAGATCTATATCTAAACAAGTTTGTGTTCACAATTTACCAATTGTTCTAAACATTTAGAACCTAACAATATGTAATATAATCATGATATAAGATTCTAAAAAAACAAGTGACAGAGATATAAATACAGAGACTCCACCTTTTTTTTCTCACTAAATATAGCAAGTTTATGGTGGTGCCATTATACTACTTTTATAACCTGCCGATGACATCTTGTAGCATGCTTGTGTAACAAGATGATGTGGAAACCTCGTCCCTCATGTTGCCCATATACATAATATAAGCCTGCTGTTGAGGGTCATTTGTGAGAATCCAGGTGGAAAGAGAAAGCCCAATAACAAGGGCAACAAAGAATTGACAAAGCAGACAGCAAAACCATTAGGCCCAAGCGGCAGGAATAATGGATCACAGGCCCAAGAAATAAACAAATGGGTCTTGAAGAGGCAAGTGGGTTCAAAGAAGCCCGGAAAGAAAGAAATAGCATCCCATGGGCAGTGTATGAGGTAAAAAAGCGAGAAAGGGCCGCCGCAAGCCCAAAGTAATGCAAACTAAGAAAGTAAGGGATTTATGGCAGGCCCATAAATCCTAAGGATGAGAATAAGGTTATTGGGCTAGGGAAGCCCAATGAAGTTAGTGAAAAGCCCATGGGAATGTAGAATTAGCAAAAGGGCCAAGGAAGCCCAAAGAAAGCAAACGGACCGAGGATGCCCAAGGGAAAGCCAAAAGGGACATAGGAGCCTATAAATAAAAGCAAACCAATGGCCATGCCAAGCTACTGAGAGAAGGAATAAACGGTTGGCCTAAAAGAGGCCCAACAAGATTAAGTTATTACAGCAGGAATAACAGAACAACATTGCAAGAAATAAGGGAAACCAAGGAATGGGCCAAAGAAATGTAAGACCCATCATCAAATAAAGCCCAGCTCCTGAGAGGAGCGGGAAAACAAAAGGCAGCCCACATAAGAGATCAAGAAACACGGACGATGAGCCTCCAGCCCACGGCAAACGAATGGGCAACAGGCAAGTTTTGGACACATATTGAATGAAGGCACGCACAAGGCCCAGACACCACCAGCCTGTACCCAGCCAATACAGAGCATGGTGAGGTCGGGGGGTTAAAGAATCAAAGAGCATGGTTTGGTGGTGGGGAGAGGGGAAAAATCTATTTTGAAGGTTTCGGCTCAGGCTCTTTCGGGGAGGTGTCCTGCTGGGATGGCTTACTACCCAAAAGAGGCAAGCTGAGTTGGAACCATTAGGTGCATGCCACGAGGGATAGGGAGAGAGAAATAACACAGACCGTAGCAAGAAAGAGTGCCATGACAGACTAGCAAACAAAATACTCTTCCTTGTCTGGCGATGGAAGGGCGACACACAGACGGAGCAGTGATAGTCGGCCAATACACCCAGACCAAACAAAGGGAGTTAAGGGTTAAAACAGTAAAATCGGGTCACGGCAGGCACTATAAAAGGAGGGTCTTGCCGTGAACAGAGGAGGAATAACGGGAACTTGGACTAAGAAATAGAAAACTTAAAAGAAATAGCAAAGAAAACGAAGTGAGAAGAAAGAAAGAAATAGTGAGAATTAGAAAGGTGGGCATGCACCGGTAGATTGGTCACTTCTCTCCCTCATGAAATCCTGCCCTCTGTAAGAAAACTCGAGAGTATTTGCGCAGAAAACCACTCAGACCCGTTTCCCTCAGGGCGGTTAACCTCTATGGCAGGACTTTTTCCTGAGAGATTGACTGCTTTAAGGAGGAGCGTTCTTCCCTTTGTGGTTTTGCTCCTGCGGATTGGATTTCTGGTCGATTTCCTCTAATATTCTGACTAACCCATGCGTATTAACATTTGATGTCCTCTGTTATGCTTTTTTTTTTCTCTTCCATAAAAAAAAAAACAATTAGTATTGCTGTTGTAATTGATTTTAGGGCCTATTTGGTCAATTCCCCATTAAATGGCTAGATATTTTCTGTTTATTTTATTATTATTATGTCTGCCTGTCATGATTTGTCTGAAACAGTTTCGCCTGCTGTGAACACGTCCCTGGCAGACTTGGCCTAGTTTGCGCACAAGTCGGACCAACTTAAGCTGAAGCTGGGCCGGTCCCGACTCTCTTATCCAGAAAACTTGGGCTTAGTGCAGCAGGAGGCAGCCCAACACCACTAACACAGCCCACCCCCTTACACCTGTGTGCACAATATCACATCATATCAAGAAAATAAAGTCTGTTTAAATCATGCTTAAAAGTCTTCTCTTACATTTTCAGTATTTCACTTTATTCTCTACTAGTCACAATTTGCTATGCAATTTTTTCCCTCTTTAAGAAATAGACAAAGTTTAAAATTAAAGGGAGAAAAAAAAAATCAAATACTACATACCATAGGTCAATTGGTGGGGATAGAGCTAAGGGAGTTGGGTGGGAAGACCAAAGGGGCCATGACCCCATAGCTTTTCAAAAATTTCCTTAACACTAAACCTATTTTAGAATTTAGCCTAATAAAATTGAACTTGGCCCCCCTAACAATATCCTTAGCCTCCTTTTTCTTTTTTCTTTTTTAAAAAGCCCAAATATCAATCCAACAACGAAAATTAATTAATGGGCATATGAAAGCCCAAAAATTTACCAAAAATTTATTAGACCCATCATATTCATATAGTCAAAATCTCCCTCCCCAAAAAAGTAAAATAAATAAATAAATAAATAAGAAGAAGAAGAAGAAAAATTCCCAACATTAAAGCTGGTCCAATCACTTTAGAAAGTAAATAAAGTAACTAAAGTACGGGCTAAAATATTATAATAAAGTTTATCTAAAAAATATATATTAGATTAAAGTTGGTTAGAGAGCATCTTCAGCAGACTTAGCAAATTTTTGTACTGTTTAGAGAATGAATAATAACTTTTACCTTTATCTACCCACTTTTTCAAATACACTTTCTAACAGACTCTCTATCTCATTTAAATATTATTTCTTTATTCATTATTTATTATTTTTTTAACAACTACACATCTTCCAACATTTTTTTATTCAACACCCAATTATTATAATAGAAAAAAAAGATTTGAAGAATGAATAATAATAATAGTAGGTGAAGTTAAGAGAAACTCAAATTAAAAATTCAAAATTAGAGTTCCAATTTTGCGTTATGTGTCCTAAATTTTTATTCTTAAAGAGTTTTATTTCTTAATTTTAAAATTAAATGTGGGACCACATTATAAATATTTATCCAAGTGAGTTATTAAGTATAAAAACCAAAGAATCTAGAATAAATGAATCGTAAAAATTAAACAAAAAAAAGAAAAAAAGAAAAAAAATTGATTTATAATAATTTAAAAAAATACATGGACAATTTACATTTTATACCTAATAATATCTTTACAAATTTTTTTAAAGAGTTGACAAAATATAAAAATGACTATCAATAATATTTAAATTATATATATAAGAATTATATTATACATCTTATTGTATATTTTTTAAGTGCATCCATGCATTTGCATGGAGTTACAAGTTAGTATATAATAATAGGTAAAGCAAAGAAAAAATCTAATTAAATTTCAAATTGAAATTCAATTAAAGTCTAATTTTGTCTTCTATCTCATTTAATTTAAATTTTAGAATTTCGTGCCAAGTGAGTTAATTTAATGGAAAAATTGAATTTCAATTAAAGTTTAATTTTACGCCACGTGTCTCATCTAATATAAATTTTTAAATTTTGTGCCAAATAAGTTAATTTAGTGTAGAAAATGAGGAGTCCAATATAATAAACCATAAAAAACATAATCATATAACTAAAAAAAATTCAAATTTATAAGTCATCTATATATATATATATATATTAATAGGTAAAACTTAGAGAAAGTTGAATTAGAATTTGAAATTATAATCCAATTTTGCACGTGTCTAAATTTATGTGGGAACTACGCCATAATTATCCACTTAAGCATGTGTCATGTGTTTAATTAAGTTTTTTAATCTTTGTGTCAAGTGAGTTAATGAGTGCAAAATACTAAAAATCTAATATTAATGAACTATATATATATATATATATATATATATATATATATAACAATTACATACACTCAATAAAAATCACCACATGTTTCTTAAAAAATAAATAAAATAAAAATCACCACACATTCTATCTTATTAAAAATTAGAAAAAAAAATGATCATAAGTAGTATTAAATTTAGATAATAATTTTAATATGTGACTAATTATATTTACTTTAAAAAAATAATTTGACTAATTAGCTATATTTTATGATAAAAATTGTGTTTAATTTTAAATGTATCTATATGTATGCATGAATACATGTGTCACATGTTTTTTTTTTTTTTAAAAAATAATAATTTGACTAATTATTTATATTTTTATAATAAAAATTTTGTTTAATTTTAAATGCATCCATACGTTTGTATGGAGTTACATGCTAGTTCTCTATCAAACTAAAAATAAAGTGTGAATTTGAATTTCTTCTTCTTTGAACTTTTTAGTTTATATGTTCAAAAAAGAAATTAATCCAATTGTCTTCCAAGATTAGATATGTAACAATGACAAAAAAAACAAACACCAAAACCTTAATCTCAAAGATTAGATATGGAGCCCCAATATAAATGAAATTGTGAAAGACAATAAACAACATTAACTTTAATTATATATATATATATATATATATATATAAAATTAAAGGAAAAGTTAAGAGAAAATTTAATTAGATTCCAATTATTATTTAATTTTACACCGTGTGTCTAAGAGAAAGAGAGTAAAACTTATCTATAACTTAAAAAATGTGTAACTATTACATTAAGTATAATTTGAATACATATGTGTGTAATTATAATTGTTTTTAATTATATCGTGTATATGCACATGCTATATACTAGTAAAATATAATAACTAGCTCGTAACCATATGCATACACATTGACATCTTCAAGAATAAATACAACAAAGTACATATTAAACTTTCATAATTAAGTTGAATTCTACCAATACTTGTTTTTGATTTTTTGTTAACTCCAAAAATCTTGTAAAGATATTATTTGGAAACGTACACAAAACGTTTATCCTTAATTACTCCATTTTAGGGGGAAAGAAAAATTAATTTGTTTACCAATATACGGGAAATTATTGTTTACTTTCGGAGTACCTTGTTGAGGTGCACGACACTTAGAGTCCAACCCATATATAAGGAATCCTATATCCATCAGAAATAGGTGTATTTGTTGCACAAGAAGTCAAAGACTCCTATTCAATTAAGAATAGGAGTGTAGGCGTTAGAGCTTTTATATACAGCATATTATGTGCTCTCACGTATAGTGTGAGAGATTTAGAGAGACTAAAGAGTGAAACATAGATTTGAAGCCGATTGAAGGAAAAATATTAGTGCTTTGTGTGGCATTGAGGGAAAAAAGAAAATGTGATTTTTCTTTTGCTCAAGACACACAAGGAAGATAAATTGGGGGTTTTCTCTAGGACGATTATTTGAGTGCTACAACCACAGAGAGTTGAAGTATTTAGAGTGGAAAATCTTGCTACCAGGTTTTGTGGTGAGGTTGTATTTGTTCCTAGAAGTATTATTATATTTTCCCAATTTATTGTGAATTCAGGTTTTTGGATATAACTTGAGTGTTGTAATCTCTATTTTATTATAGTGGATTAATTGAATTTGCCTCGTGGTTTTTCCCTTTACGCTAGAGGGTTTTCCGCGTAATTTCTTGGTGTTCTTGTTGGTTGATTTTTATCACTTCTGTAGATTTCTATTTTCTTTATTGCTTGGGTTATATTTAATTTAATTCACACATAGACAGGGATTTATCCCAACAAGTGGTATCAGAGCCAGGTTATTGGATGTGATTGTCTTGTGTTGAATTAAATAGAAAATATGAATATGAATATGAGCACTATGATTAAACTCTCAGCATCAAATTATTCGATCTGGAACCCGATGATGGAGGATGTCCTTTACTGTAAGGATTTGCATGACCCTATTGAGGGTGATAGTGCTAAGCCAAGCAAGATGTCTAATAAAGACTAGGAGAAGTTAAATAGAAAAACCATTGGATGTATTAGACAACGCATCGATGTGAGTGTGTTTCATCATGTATCTCAAGAGACTAATGTAAAAGCTCTTTGGGAAAAATTAAAGGGTCTCTATGAAAGAAAGACAACTCAAAATAAAGCTTTTGTGGCTAGAAAACTTGTGAATTTGAAGTTTAAGGAAGGGAGATCCGTTGCCGAGCATTTGAGTGAGTTTCAAGATCTGGTGAATCAGATGGTTACAATGAAGTTGATAATTGATGATGAGCTTCAAGCTTTATTACTTCTGAGTTCCTTACCTGACAGTTGGGAGACTTTGGTGGTGTCACTTTGTAACTCTGCTCCAAATGGTGTGCTACAACTTGCAGTGGTCAAGGATAGCTTGTTCAATGAAGAAATAAGAAGAAAAGACATGGGCAAGGATAATGCATAGGCTCTTGTCATAGAGAACATGGGGAGGAGTAAGACTAGAAATTCTAAGGGGCATGGTAAATCTAGAAGTCAGTTAGAATCAAAAGGAAAATTCAAGTGTTTCTACTGTGACAAAGAAGGTCATATAAGAAGAAACTACAAGGCTTGGAAGAATAAACAGAAAGATGAGAAAAATCAGAATAAGGTAGAAGAACAGAATACCACTGCTGTCTCGACAATTGAAGATGTGGTGATTTGTGTAGGAAAGGATGAGTGTTGCAATGTTTCACATGCTTATGTTGAATAGGTGATTGACTCAGCATTTTCCTGTCATGTCACTCCAAGAAAGGAGCTCTTTACTTCATATAAAGTAGGAGATTTTGAGAGAGCGAAGATGGGCAATAACAGTTATGTTGACATTGTGGGAATTGGAGATATTTGTGTTGAGACTAACACTGGATACACCTTGGAATTGAAGAATGTGCGACATGTGCCTGATATGCGCTTGAATCTGATTTCTACTCATATTCTAGATAATGAAGGCTACAACAACTATTTTGGAGATGGCAAATGGAGACTCTCCAAAGGATCATTGGTGCTTGCTAGAGGGAAGATTTGTTGTACACTTTACAAGACACAAGTAAAGGTGTGCAAAGATATTGTTAGTGCAACTCAGGAAGATTCTACGCCTAACTTGTGGCATAGGCGATTGGCTCACATGAGTGGAAGGGGATGTAGATTTTGGCAAAAAAGTCTCTCATTCCTTTTGCCAAAGGTATGCCACTTAAACCTTGTAATTAATGTTTATTTGGAAAACAACATAGAGTGTCTTTTTGCATTCCTTCTATTAGAAAGCCCAATGTGTTAGATCTTGTTTATTCTGATGTATGTGGTCCCATTGATGTCGAGTCCTTAGGTGTCAATAAGTATTTTGTTACTTTTATTGATGATGCTTCACGAAAGGTGTGGGTGTATTTTTTGAAAACTAAAGACCAGGTATTTGAGCACTTCAAGAAATTCCATGCCATGGCGAAAAGAGAGAAAAGGAAGCCTTTGAAATGTTTTCGTACTGACAACGGAGGAGAATATACGTCTAATGAGTTCAAAAGTTACTGCTTCGAGAAAGATATTAGACATGAAAAGATAGTTCATGGTACCCCACATCAAAATGGTGTGGCAGAGAGGATGAATCGCACTATTGTTGAGAAGGTCAGATGTATGTTGAGAATGACTAATCTGCCTAAGTCATTCTGGTGTGAAGTTGTTCAAACTGTGTGCTACCTAATTAATCGGTCTCCATCAGTTCCATCAGTTCTATTGTTGAGAAGGTCAGATGTTTGTTGAGAATGACTAATCTGCCTAAGTCATTTTGGTGTGAAGCTGTTCAAACTGCGTGCTACCTAATTAATCAATCTCCATCAGTTCCATTGGAGTTTGATATTCCAAAGAGAGTTTGGACTGGGAAAGATATTTCTTACTCTCACTTGAAGGTATTTGGGTGCAAGACATTTGCACGTGTGCCTAAGGAACAAAGATTGAAGCTTGATAGTAAAGCCATTCCTTGTAAATTTGTAGGCTAAGGAGATGCAGAATTTGGCTAAAAGTTATGGGATCTTGAGAAAAAGAAGATGATCAGAAGTCGAGATGTGGTTTTTCATGAGAATAAAAATTTGGCAAACTTTGAGAAAACTGAAAAGACAAAGGATGTTGTTGTAGGTGTTCCTAACCTTACACCTACCTCTTCTTCCTCTAATCGTGCCACAAATAGGGAAGAGGTGCAAGATGAGAATCTTGGTGATGATCCAATAGCAGTTGATGGTGATGTACCAGTAAGAGCTGATGGTGATGATGCTCAAGATATTGAAGATGTTGAACAGGGGGAGCAACCTGTTCCACCAGAGATTGAAAAACCTCAAGTGAGGAGGTCTACTAGGGAGCGTCGTCCATTGACTAGATATCCCTCTTCTGAGTATATTTTGCTTACTGATGAGGGGGAGCCAGAATGCTTTCAAAAAGTAGAGTCTCATAAGGACAAGCAGAGCTGGATGAAGTCTATGCAAGAAAAGATGAATTCTTTGTACAAGAATAAAACTTATGAGTTGGTTGAACTTCCAAAAGGTAAGAAGGCATTGAGAAATAAATAGGTGTTCAAGAAAGATAGTGAAAAGTTAGTGAAGTACAAAGCTTGATTGGTGGTCCAGGGTTTTAGTTAGAAACATGGGGTTGATTTTGATGAAATATTCTCTCCAGTAGTAAAGATGAGTTCCATTCGAGTAGTTCTGGGATTAGTAGCTAGCTTGGATCTTGAGCTTGAGTAATTAGATGTGAAGACTGCTTTCCTCCATGGTGATTTGGAGGAAGAGATCTACATGGTACAGCCAGAGGGATTTGAAGTGAAAGGAAAAGAACACATGGTGTGCAGATTGAAGAAGAGTTTGTATGGGTTGAAGCAAGTTCCAAGACAGTGGTACAAGAAGTTTAACTCATTCATGGTAGGTCACGGGTACACAAAGACAAATGTAGATCATTGTGTGTATGTCAAAAAGTTTCCTGATGGTAAATTTCTTATTCTTCTGTTATCTGTAGATGATATGTTGATAGTAGGGCAAGATGATAGTATGATTGGTGATTTGAAGAAGGATTTGTTCAAGGCCTTTGATATAAAAGACTTAGGTCCAGCACGACAAATTCTAGGCATGAAAATTACACGTGATAGGAAAGCCAAGAAGTTATGATTGTCACAAGAAAAAAATGTTGAAAGAATACTTGAAAGGTTTAACATGAAGCATGCCAAACCAATTGGTACACCTCTTGGCGGTCATTTCAAGCTAAGTAAGAAATCTTGTCCGTCATCCATGAAAGAGAAAGAGAACATGGCATCAGTTCCTTATTCCTCTGCAGTCGGGAGTTTGATGTATGCTATGGTTTGCACATGACTAGATATTGCTCATGCAGTTGATGTTGTCAACAGGTTTATGGTTAATCCCGATAAAGATCACTAGGAAGCAGTGAAGTGGATCTTTAGATATTTGAGAGGTAGCTCTAAGTCTTGCTTGAGTTTTGGTAGCTCTAAACCAGTTTTGGAGGGTTATACAGATGCAGATATGGCTGGTGACCTTGATGGTAGAAAATCTACTTCTTGGTATTTATTTACTTTTGTAGGGGGAGCTGTATCATGGCAGTCAAAATTGTAGAAGTGTGTTGCCTTATCTACAATTGAGGTTGAGTATATTGTAGCGAATGAAGCAAGTAAAGAAATGCTTTGGATGAAACGATTTCTCCAAGAATTGGGTTTGACGCAAGACAAGTGTGTAGTTCATTGTGATAGTCAAAGTGCAATAGACTTGAGCAAGAATGCTATGTTCCATTCTCGCTTGAAGCACATTGAAGTAAGATACCATTGAATAAGACTAGTTGTTGAAAAAAGATTGATGTAACTGAGAAAGATTCATACTGAGAAGAATCCAGTTGATATGTTGACTAAGGTTGTGACCAAAGAGAAGCTTGAGCTTTGTGCCAGAACAGTCGGCATGAATTCTAACTGAAGAGTTGGGATGAAGATCTCTTTCCTTGATGGGCAGGAGGGGGAGATTGTTGAGGTGCACGGCACCTAGAGTCCAGCCCATATATAAGGAATCCTATTTCCATTAGAAATAGGTGTATGTGTTGCACAAGAAGTCAAAGACTCCTATTCAATTAAGAATAGGAGTGTAGGCGGCAGAACTTTTATATAAAGCATATTTCGTGCTTTCACGTATAGTGTGAGAGATTCAGAGAGACTGAAGAGTGAAACACAAATTTGAAGCCGACTGAAGGAAAAATATTGGTGCTTTGTGTGGCATTGAGGGAAAAATGAAAATGTGATTTTTCTTTTGCTCAAGACACACAAGGAAGATAAATTGAGGGGTTTTCTTTAGGATGATTATTTGAGTGCTACAACCATAGAGAGTTGAAGTATTCAAAGTGGAAGATCTTGCTACCGGATTTTGTGGTGAGGTTGTATTTGTTCCTAGAAGTATTATTGTATTTTCTCAATTTATTGTGACCCACCATTCATGTGAGATGAGAGAGTACACATTTATGGTACTCCGAGAGTACCTAATAATTTTTCCCAATATACATACTCTTCTTTCTTTCTTTATTGTTTGTTATATAGAAAAATTGTAGGGGGTGACTTGTCCAAGGAAGACCTTGCCTAGGTATGACCATTAACCATCACAACATCTATTCATTGAGTAACCAATGTCTTTAGAATCTAAATAAGAGATTGGGAAATGGAGGACCGGGGACCATAGATACTCATCCAATGGGTTCAGCCATAGCATAACCTCAAAACTAGTATTGTCTGTGGGTGCTTGAAAACCAAATTTATGAATTAAGGATTGTGATAGTCTATAGTGATATCTTAGTCGTGTCCGATGTCTATATATAGTTTGAATCTCACCTCTCTTTAATCTCCTCCTCCTAATTAACTCCCCCACAATATACCTTAAACAAAATTAAAATTTATATTACAACACGTAATAGGTCCTCTTAATTTAAGGCTTCAATATTACTATACATAACTAGATAATTAGATTACGTACTAAAAAAATTTCTCTTAAGAAGTTATCAATATATCAAGAACAAATAAGTTTACACAGTTGCTAATTCTGCAAAAGTTTGTGTATTAGCAGTGCTTGTAATAAACACTATCTACAATTATATATTCCAAAAAGCGACATCACCAACAACTAACCAAAAATGCCGTAAGTATTTTAAGGCAATAAATTGTGGAGGCAGAAAAGTCTACGCGAAGACCGAGTAAACCCACACTTAACAAATTTCCAACGTTGACAAGATTTGAAAATGAGACACTTAACAAATTCATTGCATACCTATGTTACCTGTCAACATTTTTTTTATCACAATATTGGGCCATGACACGACTTGTGTCATACTGTCCACGTCACAAATTATGAATGATGGAAAAAAAGTGGCAATTTAATATGAAAGTAACAGATAATTAATCACAGTCTAACATGTAAGAAAGTTATATAAAAAATTGTAATAATTTATGTGGTACTAGAATTACTCCAAACTCCTCTATCCTATTCTTAGTCCTTAGAGCAGTCTAGTCAATGCTGTTCACTCAAAGTGTACATGAGAGAAATGGACATTTTAAACGAAGGAACTGAACTTGGGCCAAACTAAAGAGTCTTCTAGCCTCAAATAGCTTTTGTTAAGCCCGCCAATAAACTAATTAAACTGTCCGAAGCCAACACTAACAATCTTCTGATCTTATCTCAAATAGTTATTTTAAAAATAATTTTTTGTTTTCCAATTACAGAAAATTGTAGGTCCCAAAAGAAAAGTGTATTTAACGCCTATTTTAAGAAAATTGTTCTCAAAAGTCACTACAGAGAACAGTTTTTTGTTTTCAATTTAATTTAGTCTTCAAAGGCAATGTTTATTTAAATAATAATATATGTTTTTGTCTTTAAACCCATCTCTCTCTCTCTCTCTCAAGCTCCCTTCATCGGTGGGCAAATTAGGTTGGGCTTCTTGGGTGTTTTGCGGCAAGGCTGGGTTGTCAGGAATTGCAATGGTGAGACGCAACACTCTCTCTCTCTCTCTCTCTCTCTCAAAACACCATAACGACTTGAGATTTTAATTAGTATTTATAATAGTATCTATCCCAAACATTTTACAAAATAAAAAGGTAAAACTATATATATATATATATATTTTTTTTGTTAAATTTTATAAATAAACCAAGATATTTGATTCTTTATATAAAATTAATCAAGTTGTATATTGTATTTTACGACTCGCCTTTATTATGAAAATGTTGTGAATGTATGTATCATTTTTTTTTTTGAGAAATAAGATTAATACACCATTATCGTAGGTCTCAAATTGTATTAAGTTGACCTTGATTACATATCAGAAAGACATAATCTTTAATGGGGGTACTACAGTTAAGTACAATCAAGCAACAAAAGTTTACAACCATTTTTTGTGGTGTAGTTTCATCGCCACTATCATCGTTCTTAATATGAGCATAATACTTCAAAGCTTTTGCTTTATTATTAATATTATTTTTGAATTCAAAGCTTTTGCTTGCTTAATATTGGTAATACATGTTCCATATATAGAATGTCAAAATGCTTCATACACAACAATGGGGCTCCTCACTTGAAATGTGCCATCATCCCAAATTAAAGAAGCAGAGACTATTTGTCTATCTATTGTTCCTTTAATCGTAAGGGAAAACGATAGCTTTTGTTTGAGAGATGTAAATGATAGAACACTAGGGTTCACTTTGATACTAAGTCCAGGTGGGGTGCTCACAATAGCTTTGTATGTAGATGTTGATGTTCCAACATTGGTGATTGTCCGATTGAAAACATGACTTATAGAATTTGAGGATGGTGTGGATAGAGCAAAAGAAGGATAGTTTAGATCGAAAACTTTTCTATTAGTACCTTTGGGACAACTACTACTGTCTCCGGTAATAGCTTGTAATAACTTCGTACTATATCCTTGTCCACACAAAAAAGCTATGTAGTCAAGTGCATCAATATCATATATTAAACCGGGATTTGCACCCCTATGTGGATTAATATTGCCCGCACCATATGCAAATTCAGCTCCAGAGCTCTCTTCAGGATTCATGGGGACAGCTGCAAGTATTACACCAAATTTGGTTGTGGTTATGGTTTATATTAAAATGAGGATAAAATACAATATTAATCCTTAAACTTTAAACTTTAATTTACCAACTATATTAGTTCCTAAAGTTTAAAGTTATATCTTTTAATTCCTAACAAACTTAAGGTAATCTTTTTATTTTTATTTTATATATATATATATATATATATATATATATATATATATATATATATATATATATATTTATATATTCAACAACCATCAAATCTCTCTAATGAAACGATGACATGACCAAACTAAAAACTAACACATCATCATTATGTTAGACATGTTAGGGACAAAAGTCACAAAAGACGATCACTTTAAGCTTAAGAGACAAAAGAGACTCACTTTTGTTAGGGATTTAAAACAATCAATTTAGACTTAAAGAACAAACTAATTAGTTTGGCCTTAAAATGACCAAGATTAGGAACTGAATATAGCTATTACCAGTAGTCATCAGAGCAGATTTGATAGCTGCAGGTGACCATGTGGGATGGAAAGATTTGATGTAGGCAGCCGCGCCTGAACCATGAGGGCAAGACATTGATGTCCCCGAGATTATATTATATGACAATGCTCTCTTATCAAAATTGACATTAGAAATTGGGGAAATTGGAGAAATTGGTGGCCATGCAGCTAGAATGTCTACTCCAGGAGCAGCTAAATCGGGCTAAAACAAGATAAAATAGGTTTCAATAAGAATAATAATACCAATAATTCTAGGGGAGTAACATAATTTATAACTTTATTCACCACTATTGACATAGTCGGTTGTGATTGATGTATAATAAAAGCAATTACTGATTACTAGGAAGTTACCTTGAGAATGTTGTGTGCAGCTGGGTTTGGACCTCTAGATGAGAACTCAGCTATGTAAGGTGCAAATGGATCTTTACGGTCATCAGTCTTAAGAATAGTCGCAGTTGGGCTTCTGTAAAATTGTGCATCTTGATTAGGATTAGTGTGTCCTGTGAGTTGTGAAGTCCTTAATTGTCTAGGATATTTTAGATTAATACCTTGTCGAATTTATGTACAAGTAAATATCGCCACCATCCTCCAAGCTAAGGTAAGCTGCAGGCAAGGGAAACGCAAAAGCCCCAGAACCGGGGCGTCGGCCTTGCATCACAGTACCAACTGCACCAGCTAAGAGTTGCCCAACCCCATAATTCTCAACATCACAAAGTACAATTTTACCTTTCACCAAATTTTTGTCCAAGGAATCTTCGTAGCAATACCTGCATTTTTCCAATAAGTTCCATTTTTTTTAACTACCAACTTTTCTTTTATAATACTTCCATGTTAGAATACGCTTTTTTTCAATAATTCGATAGTTAAGTGGATGAATATGAATCTTAAATGTTTCTATTAAAAATACTAAAAAGTTTCAATTAAGTTATAAAGCACTTGATAATTGGTACCACTCCTTTGAAGCAAAAGGAATTTCCACCTGCTAGTTTAATACAATTTCTACCATTCATCTCAAAAAAAAAAAAAAAAAAAACCATAAAATTGCTCCTTTTGTTTGTGAGTAGTTCTAAGACCACAAACTATTCCACCACTTTTTTGTTACAACTCTGACATGGCAAACTATGAATAGTTAATTATCACTTATAAATAGACCCATAATTTTTTCTTCACCATCACACTTTGTCACATCACAATTATAGCAAAGAAGTTGTGTAATTTTTTGTGGTACTAGAATTTTTCATTTTGTATATGTATATATCAAAAAAAGTTACTTTCTTTTTTTTTTCAATTACCTGGACAGGGATGAATCATACTCTTCTGTCTTGTTTGGTGCATCTCCACCATAAATTATTGGATACGTTTCATTTTTGAGGTCAAATGTATTAATTGAAATACCCTACACACGAAGTAAAGAAATTCTACAAATTAGTTTGCAGTTTTATTTTTATACCATAGGCTTTACACATGCAATTCGACAGTACTATTAAGGAAATGGTTCGCTCAGCAGTTTCAAATAGAATGCAACTCCAATTCTCACATTGAGCGACTGAGTGTTTTACTTTATGTTTCATCAATTACCTTATATTATGTGCCTATATTTTTTATATCTCAATTTATTGTTACTTTCTAAGGAAAAACTAGGAATGTGTTGTAGACTACAATTAGTGAAGTATAAAATATAACACCAAGATTAGGATATAGGAATTTTTCCTTATGTATTAGCATTTTATTAATGTTATTATTTTTCAGAAAAACAAATTACATAGAATCTTTTCTTATAGGTCAAAAATAATAATAATTATTATTATCAAAAAAATCCCTAATTAAATTCCACAAGGGCATATTAATTACCTCAAAGATCTTGTTGTTACCTAATCGGACCTTGGTGTAGAACTTTCGGTCCATGGTGCTTGCAGCCACAGAAAGAGACCATGGGGCGAAGCTTGAGAGTGTTGCTAGATATGGACCTCGGTTACCAGCAGGAGTTGATGTCAATATTCCATTTCTCATAGCATGAAAGGCACCAATGGCAATTGTATCTATAAAATAGTTGTCAGAAGATCCACCAATTGAAATAGATATTATGTCAACTCCATCAGCAATGGCATCATCGAATGCTGCAAGAATATCAACATCATCACAGCCAAGATACCAACATACTTTGTACACAGCAATACGTGCTGATGGAAGCCCTCCTCGTGCTGTTCCCAAACCAATGCCTTTTACGCTGGCCTTGCTCACTAAGTTCCCAGCTGCTATTGATGCAACATGTGTTCCATGGCCTTCTGAATCTCTTGGAGATCGAAAATCTTCTTTTTGAAAATCTCGATCACTACGGTAATATTTTGCTCCAATGATTTTACTGCATTAATTTTAACCACATTTGTTAGTTGTACTTTTGATTCTAAATTTATGTGCTTGGCACAACGTTTTTCACAAACTTTTTCCCTAGTTGCTAACATGGCTTTTTGTGATTGGAACAATATTACTTTTACTTGCTTTACGATTGACATCAATTTTATTGTTCACTAATTACAATTAGTCATGTTAGTAATTTATAAAATAAAATACAAAACGCAATAGATGGATGTTAAAGATATACTTGTTGCAAGTGAAATTGGTTGGGGCTTGACATTTGCCCTTCCATTTGCTAGGTGGTGGACCAAATCCTTTGTCATTAAAGCTATCAGACTCCGGCCAAATTCCAGTGTCGAATACTCCTATAATGACGTCGCTCTTAGTTGTTGGTCTATCGACTTGCTTAGGAAGGCCAAGGAAGTCCCATGACCTTGTTGTATGGAGCTCTTTTTTTTGGTTAGGGAACACCGACACTACCCCATCCATTCCTACATATTCATTGTTACATCATTTTGTTATGAATTCAAGAAATTTTTTTTTGGGGGGGAAGAATTGTGATTAGGTTCACCCACCAGCCATTTTTTGAGCTTCTTGCTCAGTTAGCTCCACTGCAAATCCATGGAAACTCCTTTTGTAGCTATAAAGTAAAGATTCTGGACCAATATGGCTGAAAGTAGGCATATGCATTTTGACAGGTTAGGACCTAGAAGCATTTCAATGCTTGATAACTATAACCATATATTTTTTTATGTAATTGAGATCTTGTTAACTTTTTTTTTTTCTAACTTTTTTGAATCTAATGGATAAATTTAAAAAAAAAAAATCATATATATATATAAATTACAAAATTGCTAAAATCATTGAAATTGATAATAAAATAATAGCTAATAAAAATACAAAATGGAAAAATTAACTCATATTACATAAAGTACATTGCTTAAGTTTAATAATTTATCAAAACATAAAATGAAAATGTAAAATGGAATTTTAACCAGGGTAGTGTTTCTAACTTTTTGGGAATAAAATTTTATATATAATGTATTATATTAATAATTTTAAGGTAAAACCACAAATATATATTGAATGTATAACATTTATATTGAATCATATAATCTTAATATTATAATAATATGTAAAAACCAATGTTTATTATATTACATGTAATAATGATATAAGATTCTAAAAAAACCAAGTGACATAGATATAAAATACAACATGTGAGACTCCACTTTTTATTTTCCCACTAAATATAACATGACAAAAACTTATCGTGAAAAATGTCAAAAACTTGTTATAAAAAAAATAAAAAAAATAACATTCATATAGCGAGTTTATGGTGGTGCCATTATACTACTTTTATAACCTGCCGATGACATCTTGTAGCATGCTTGTGTAAAGGGATGATGTGGAAACTTCATCCCTCTTGTTGCCCATATACACAATATAAGCCTGCGTGCATAATATCATATCATATCATTTCAAGAAAATAAAGTTAGTTTAAGTCATGCCTAAAAGTCTTCCTTTATGAGTATTTTGCATTATTCTCTACTAATCATAGTTTGTCACATAATTCTTTTCCCTTTAAGAAGTATCCAAAGTTTAAAATTAAAGGGAGAAGAAAAAATCAAGTACTACATACCATACGTCAATTGCTGGCAGGGATAGAGGTAGGGGATTTGGGTGGGGAGACCAAAGGGGCCATGGCCCCCATATATAGCATTTCAAAAATCTCCTTAACACAATACCTATTTTAGAATTTAGCCCAATAAACTTGGCCCCCCCTAACAACCTAACAACATCATTGGCCTCCTTAAAAAAAAAAAAAAAGCCCAAATAACAATCCAACGACTAAAATTAAACGATTGGCATATGAAAGCCCAAGCATTTACCAAAAATTTACTAAACCCATCATATTCATATAGTCAAAATCTCACTCCCCAATTTTTTTTTTTTTTTGAAGAAGAAAAAAAATGCCCAAAATTAAAGCTGGTCCAATCACTTTAGAAAGTTAATAATAAAGCAGAGGCTAAAATATTATAATAAATTTATCTAAAAAGTAAATATTTGATTAAAGTTGGTTGAGCATTCTGATTTGATTTCCTTTATTTAATAGCAATGCAACATGCATAAAAAATTTAACAATATTTTTTTACAAAAGTTGAGTTGACAAACTTTTCGTAGTTCTCATATAGATTTATCATTAACATCATTTTTTTTAACTACCAGTAACAATTAGTCTCATCAACAATTGTGCAATTTTTTGTCTTCTTCTTTTTTTTTTTTTTTTTTTTTTGTGTGTGTTTATAGATTTTTGGTTTTCTAAAGGTTGTTGACTTACTAAAGTATTTAATAAAGATTTTTTTTTTTTGAGAAACTTTAATAAAGATAGTTGAGCACTTGTTTTTAGTTTGACATCCTTATATTAAAGAGACAGAACATTTCTAGACATAAATTATTAACTTAGCAATAATAACTAATGTTAACAACAATCTTAATTATAGCAACATTTGACTTTGGATTTTTTGTTTTCTTGTATTTTTTTTTTTACCTAGCAAGTAGCAACCATAATTAATCTGAATAACAATACATGTATTGTAGTGAGGTATGGCATGATGAAATTTGCCAACTTATTTTACTATTCAGCTTATTTTTACTACTATTCATGGCCTCACTATACTTTTTTGTATTATTTATGGGTTTTACTATATTATTTCAACTAATTTTTACTTTTATCTACCTTACTTTCAGAAAAAAGTTTTCAGTTTCAGCAAAATAAACGGATCTCAAACAGATCCTAAAAAACAATCATTTTGTGTTTTTCAGTTTGTTTAGAAATTGCTAATATTGAATGAGTGTTATTTTGAACTTTTATGAATTTTTTATATTCATATTCTCCCTTCAATCGAAATTTTGGCTTCGTCCCTAATTAATGCAACTGTAAATTAAGCGGAAAAGCATAATTTACCTTTCGATCATTCTGAGAAGTTGAGTGACCAATAAGCAGAGTGGAGGCGAAGCTGAGAAAGAGAAGCATCAAAAGACTGGTGGTTTTGCCTGCCATTGGAGGGTCAGGTCAGGTAGCTATAAATCTGGCTAGCCTGTTATAAATATTACCTGCACAAAAGGTTTCGGCTCAACTGAAACTCCAGCCCTTTCAAAACACATTGATGCTCATGTATTATGATTCATAGAGGTCAAGTATAGTCATAGCTCCCCCAAGTATTTAAAAGTCAAGAATTTAAGGAAAACTAAAAGTTTTACCTTGATTTATAGTGGCTGCCAATGGTGGGACTACGTAGTGGCATAGCCGGGCCAAGTGAGAAGAAGATGAGTCTGGGATAGGGGAAGGAGGTAGATATATAGAGCCGTAGAGGACTGGGTACGTATAGTTTCTTGTTGGAGAGCTTGGGCTTCAAATTGGCAAAATATCTTGGGTGCATGTATTTGTACTAGGTTGCCCCTTAAAAGCAATAATTCTCTATAGAACTAAAAATAAAGTGTGAATTTATTTATTTATTTTTTTGGTTGAACTTTTTAGTTTATTTGTTTATGTATCAGTAATTTTTTTAAACCTCGTTTTCATTGATAACTTTCAACAAAAAATTAATCCAATTTTATTCCAAGATTTTTTTTTTTTTTTTTTTTAGAAACAAACACACACATACAAAAGATGAGAAAATGGGTTCTAATACAAAGACATGTCACAATTCCACTCAAAAGCCATTGTCATGTAACAATAACAAAAAAAACAACAACCAAAGCCTTAATCTCAAAGATTAGATATGGATCCCCAATAAAAATGAAATTGTGAAAGACAAATAAACAACATTAACTATAATTATAAAATAACAACTAGGTTGTAACCATATGCATACACACTTACACATTTAAGAATAAATACAACTAAATACATATTAAAATTTCATAATTAAGTTGAGTTATACTGATATTTGTTTTGAATTTTTGTTAACTCCAAAAATTATGTAAAGATATTATTTGGAAACTTACACAAAATGTTTATTCTTGATTACTTCATTTTAGGGGGGAAAGAAAAATTAATTTGTTTACCAATATATAGACTTTTTTTTTTCTTTCTTATGAAGAAATATTGTAGGGGTGACTCGTTCAAGGAAGACCTTGCCTAGGTTTGGCCATTAACCATCACAACATCTATTCATTGAGGAGTCAATGTCTACGAAACTTAAATAAGTGATGGGAGAAAATGGAGGATTACATAACCTACTACTAGGGTCTATTTGGTTTGGAGGATGGAAAAGTATGAGAAAAGAAAATGGGGAGGGGTGGTATAGGTAGATAGAAAATATTTAGTTTTCCCTCCGTATGTTTGATCGAAGGAGTGAAAAAGTTGAGAGATGAAAAACTATTTTGTTTGGTTGAGTAAAAAAGTGAGAGGATTGAAAATGTAGATAGTATAAATTTACTCTCATACTCCTAGTACATAAAAAATAAAAAATTCTAATAATTTATAAAATAAAATTTTTAATTACTACAAACTAATACAACTAATAAAGCATCTAGCAAAATAAAAACTAATAATAATTAAAAAAAAATTGTCATTGATAGGAAAAAAAAAGGAAAAAGAAAAGAAAAGGAAGCAAAACAACGCAACCAACGTGGCACAATAACATACCACGGAAAAACAAAAAGAAGAAGAAAGAGGAAGTCAAAAATAGAAAAAGAACACCAACGTTAAATAAGGGGAAGGGCAAATAGGTAATTTTTCATCAAACCTACTCCCTCCCCACTTTTCTGTTTAGTTCTCTCCCCAACTTTAGGGAGAAAACTAGTACTATTTTCTCCTAAATGGTGGGCTTGGGGAGAAAACTCCCCCACCCCCATTCTCTCTCCAATTTTTTCTCCTCTTGTATTTTGTCTGCTCATTTCACTCCAACTAAAAAGACCATTAGAGTCGCAGTATTGTCTGTGGGTACTTGAAAACTAAATTTATGTTTAAGGATTGTGATATCCCAATTCCTAATGGTAATAATTTTTGTAGTGTCCTATGTCTATAATTTGAACCTCACCTCTCCCTTCCTCCCTCCCTCCCTCCCCCACTATGTACCTTAAACAAAATTAAATTTTATATTACAACACGTAACATGAACCTACGTCCTCTTAATTTAAGGCTTCATTATCACTATACATAAGTAGATAAGAACTAAAAGTTTCTCATAAGAAATTATCAATATATCAAAAAGAAACAGTTTACAGAGTTGCTTTTTCTAGTTTTGTAAAAATTTGTGTATTAAGGGTGTATGTCACACTACTAAAAAAAAATATCTACAATTATATCCTCCAAAAAGCGACATCACCGCCAGCTAACCAAAAATGAGATAAGTATTTTAAGGCCATAGATATTAGATAGTGGAAGACTTGGAAGTTGGAAGCAGAAAAGTCTACGCGAAGACCGAGTAAACGTACCATACATAACAAATTTCCATAGTTGATAAGACTCGCAAATGAGAATTCATCGCATATCCGTGTTTACCTGTCAATTATTTTTTTAACTTTTTTTTTTAATCACAATACTGGCCCATGAGCTATCGGTTTCTTTTTTGCTGAATGAGCTATCAGTTTCGGTAAGGCTAATCAAGATAAAGCCATGCAAGGGAAGATGTTTGGCTTTCCATTAGAGAACTCTCCTATCCTATTCTGAGTCCTAAGTCCTACGAGCAGTCTAATCAATGTTGTTCGCTCAAAGTGTGCGTCAGAGAAAAATGGACTTTTAAAGGAAGGAATTGAACTTTTTATTTTTTCTATTTTTATATAAAATAGAAATTCTATTTTAATCTAATCTAAGTATATATGTGTGTGAAACTCATTCGTAGAAACTTGAATTTTGACCCTTATCCTTCCATGCCAGAAGTACTTTGTATTTGTGAAATGAAGCGTGGTGGGGTGGAATTGAACTTGAGCCAAACTCTTTAAGTTCAATATTCTTCTTGTAGATTTTTGCGGTAAAACCTTGGTGAAAATAGTCAAATACCATGTTTTGGCAAAATTTGTGGCAAACTAGTACTGTTTCGGAAATATTTAACAATCTACCACTTTTTTAATACTTGAGTTTCATAAAATCGAGTTCTAAATAGTACTCAAGTTCAGTAAACTCGAATTCCTAAGTGAGCCACCAGCGTGACACTGCTGACTTAGAATTAGTGTAATTGAAAAAGTAACGCGGTACTCGATTTTATAGAAATCGATTACTTCTTTATAGTACTCGATCTTAAGGAAGTCAAGTACTTTTTTTTTTTCTACTTTTTGTTTTATAGTAGAAGACTAGTTCCCACCAACTTTGCTAAAACTTCCAAGCAAGTGATGAAATGTAAATGTAAATGAAAAAGAAGATTTTTTAGGAAAAAAAAGAAAAAATAAATGAAAGTTGGAATAAGTGGGTTTTGAAATACCTGTTTGAAGGGAAGAGCTTAATAGTAGTAGTGGGTAGCAAGAAGCTTCAAACAAACAAACAAAAAGACAGCAAGTACTCTAACTCTCTCGTAGACAGAGTAAAATTGGATTTTGGTCGAAAATGGAGACGCAAAGACAAAAAATTATATATTAAAAAAAAATGGAGCAACGACCATTTTTAAGCTCAAGATGACTTAAAAACGAAGCCGTTGACTACAATGTAAAGAAAGAGAAAAGAGAAAAGAGTTTTTAATAATTCTAATAATGACTTTGAAAAGTTTGTTGTCGTGTGGGAGTGGGAGAGGGAGTGGGAATGGGATTGGGATGGATGGACAAAAAGGCAAAAAGAAAGGGTTTGTTGTTTGTTTACATTTACATTTACATTTCATCACTTGCTTGGAAGTTTCAACAGAGATGGTGGGACTAGTCTTCTACTACGAAACAAAAAGTAGAAAAAAGAAAAAAGAAAAAGAAAAAAGAAAAAGAAAAAAAAGAAACGAAAAACAAGGTACTCGACTTTAGTAAAATCGAGTACTGTAAAGAAGTACTCAATTTTCGTATTATCAAGTACCACATTACTTTTTAGTTACACAAATTCCAGATCAGCAGTGCCACGCTGGTGACTTACCTAGAAACTCGAGTTCACTGAGCTCGAGTACTAAAAAAGTGGTAGATTGCTAAATATTTCTGAAACAATGCTAGTTTGCCACAAATTTTGCCAAAACGTGGTGTTTGGCTATTTTCATTGTAAAACCTTCTTGTTGTAACTACAAATAAGAGCAGTGTACAATATTAATGAAGGAATTGAACTTGGGCCAAACTAAAAAGTCTTTTGATCTCAAATAGCTTTTGTCAAGCCCGCCAACAAACTAAATTGTCCGAAGCCAACGCTAACAATCTTCTGATCTTATCTCAAATAGTTATTTTAAAAATAGTTTTCTATTTTCCAATTACAAAAAATTGTAGGACCCAAAAGAAAAGAATGTTTAACACATGTTTTAAGAAAATTGTTCTCCAAAAGTCACTACAGAGTACAGAGAACAATTTTTTTGTTTCAATTTTAGTCTTCAAAGGTAATGTTTATTTAAATAATAAAATATGTTTTTGTCTTTAAACCCATTCGTCTCTCTCTCTCCCTCTCTCAAGCTCCCTTCATTGGTGGGTGGATTAGGTTGGGCTTCTTGGGTGTTTTGCGACTAGGTTGGGTTGTCGGGAATTGCAATGGTGAGATGTGATTCTCTCTCTTTCTCAACACCATAACGTCTTGAGATTTTAATTAGTCTACTAACTATATAAAAAGAGGCAATGCCTCTATAGTGCCACTTTTGGTTTCGTGAGTCCTTTATTGTCTGTTTATGGAGGGCTAAATGATGTGTTTGGCTGAATAAAACAATAAAAGGGAGAGAGACAATAACAATGAAAGGGAGAGAGGCCAAAGGGTCTGGAACTCTCTTTTCTCTCTGGAACTCTCCGTGTATCTTCTCTCTCTCTTTTCTCTCTATCATTTTAGGATGACAAGACCAGATCGGCTTAGGAAAAAAAAAAAATACGTGGGAAGAAAGATCAACTAATTTTTACTGTAAGTATCTCTTTTTTTTTTTTTTTTTTTTTTCTCCGTTTCTTCAAAATTTCCTTTTTTTTTTTTTTTGGTTCTTAAAATCTGTGTTTGTATTTATTTCCCTCTGGGTTTCAATCTTTGATTGTTTGCTAATACGGGTCTTTTAGGTTTTGATAAAGAAAGGAGATTTGGTTCCATTTTCGGCATTTTCGACTTACACAAGAAACAGAGATGGGAGTGGGTGAAAGCGACAAACAGAGAGGGGTGAAAGACGAGAGACCTCATTTTGGCACTAAAGAACTCTAAGTTTCTTCTTTTCAATGAAAGCAAATCTCCTTTCTTTATCAAAACCTAAAATATCTGTATTAGCTAATATGGGTATTAACCATTCTTGATTTCTTCTTTTCATTTGCTAATATGTGTATTTTGGGTTTCTTTTCTTCTAAACTTTTAGCTACTGGGTATGGAGTTGTATGTGCGTGGGTTTCTCCTTTCTAAGGTGAGAAGCTATTGAAAGAGGGAGAGAGAAACAGATCATAAAGAAAGGGGATTTGGTTCCATTTTTGGTATTTTCGGCTAACACACTATAGGTAAGTGCTCTCTCTCTCTCTCTCTCTAATATTTCCACTTTGAAGTTTCACTAATCATAATTTGGTTCCATTTTTGCCTAATCCCATGTCATTCTCTCTATTTTATAACAACGGGAAAAAAATGGACTGATGATACAGACCTATACACTAGAGACAAAAACCAATTTTTCCAAAAAGAAAAGCTGCCTTCTCCATTCGATTGTAAAGTTGCTGTTTTTCCATCAATTTCATAGAAAAATTTGTGCTTTATGTTTTTCTCTATACACATAAATGAATGATCCTACCTGTAGAAAGAATTAAAAGAACCATACAAATTAGAATGTTCTAGAAGAATATATCAATTGTTGTTGTTTTTGTTTCTGGTAATGGTGGTGGTGATGTGGTTGGTCATGGGGTTTGTAATCTTCCTCTCTTTTTTTTTGGTTTAAACAAATTTTTTGGAAGTGTTAATTTGTTATATTCGATTTGTAGCCACCAGATTCAAAAGTAGTGACTAATCTTTTGGATATCATCCTCACAAAGGTAAGGTATGCTTTGTGTTTTGGTAAAAATGTTTGGTCTTTGAATATATATATATATATATATATATATATATATATTTATATATTTTTAAATATTTGATATATTGATTCTAGGCACAACGTGATCAGTGATCTGTAATCAAACCAATTTTCACTCAAATTAATCTCTTTTCTTCTTGTTTTATTCATTTTCATCATGGGTTTTGGATTTCATCTCATCTTTCTTCTTTCTAAAAATGCACTTATGTCACTTTCTCTTATTTAACTCTATATTTCTATTATTCTAGAATGTTAGTTTCATAGTTCTTGGAATTTTGGGAGGATGATCAATTTTGTTCTTTTATTATTTATTTTAAGCTTAGTTGGCTATTGATCTAATCTTTATATATGTGTGTGTGTGTGTATATCTTATATTTTAAATCTCTGATATTTTAAATGGGAAATCTTACACTATGATCTGAACTTCTAAAGCATATTTGTATATTAAATCGATGTGTATGACTAAATTTTTTACCCCATCTATGAATATTAATTTTGAACAACATCATCAGAATTCTGTTAAGATGTTTCATCCCTAATTTCTTTGCCTTTTCGTTTGTGAGATTTTTGAGTTGCTAATCCCAATTCTTATCTTAGGTCTTTTTACAAATTTGGCTTGGAAAATTATTTGCATTAAATCAAGTTAGCATAACTAAAAAGAGCTTGACCAAACCAAAGTGCCAATTTATCCAAATTATCAAGGATTGGATTCTATTAATCTAGGCAAACACTAACCATGGTAGAATAGGTTCAATCATATCTCATCTCTTTTTCCCCCTAATGTATATTCTTATTCCAAGGCTATTTTTTGTGGTTATGCTTCTAAAATCACCATTTATGTACATTGCAGATGGAGAAGGTTGTTAGGACATATGTGATTCACTTGTTAGGAACATATGTCACTACTTTATGTAATTGTCTAATCCTTTGACAAAACACACTTTATTTGTAATTGGGTAGTTCTAGGATATGTTTAATACTTCAAGAAACCTTGTTTCAAGTCAAGTGTTAAAGCCATGTAAGTCTGTCCAAGATTCAAGTGTAGAAAATGTTGTTTATTAAAACTCGACAGCAGCTTGACAGATAGGCATCTGTCGAGGTTCATGAAAAACAGAATTTCAGTTCTGTTTTGGCTCTAATCCGTGATTGTATGTTTGGACTTTCTTTTCTTACAACCCTAGACATATAAAAGGATTATTTTAAGGGCCGTCAAAGTGGACACAAATTGCACAAGTGTTGAGCAAAGTTTGTTCAAGCAAATTGTGACTGGAGACAGAATTTGCCCTAGTTCATCTTTCTTGTGAAGAAGCTGCTGTGTTTGTGCACAGTTGGGTTTTGTGACCAAGCATCTTCTTGATCTTCATTGTTTGTATGAACTGAAGAATTTTGCAGCCAACAACCTTCTCTAGTTGGTGATTGAAGTCGTGTACTGGGATCCACACAATTGATTAGTCACGTATTGAGAGCCGTGCATTACAATGAGAGATTGTCACAACAGAACAAGTTCAATTGGGTATTGGGGTAAGGGTTCAACTGTAAGTTGGTATAAGGTACTAGGATTCCTTTACTTGTAACCGCTTGTTATGATAATAGTGAATTCTCGGGAGTGGTGACCTTAAAATCACCCGGTGGGGTTTTTGCCGTGTTGGTTTTTCCTATTCGTAAACAAATCACTGTGTCAATTTATTTTTCGTTGCATACTTAGTTTAATTGGTAATTTGTTTGTGCTACCACGCATTTGCATGTTAATTTGATTAATTATTAAACTTGGCTAATTAATCAATTAATTCATCATAAGGGGTCAATACATTTTTGGCCTATCAAAGGTGTTCTTGATTTTACCCAAAGTTTTCCTCATGTAAGATTTCACAGTTTCGTTTGGATATAGCTATATCCATGTTTCTTTTCTTTGCTTTGAAAATGTTGCACGTGTGTCTTTTGAGATGAGAATGGTTAAGAGCAAGATTTAAATTTGTTTTCTTTTAATATTCTAGCATTGTCTAATTTAGACAATTGAAGTGTGTGTAATCAATTGGAAGGCTATTGGTTACTGAAAATGGATAAGAAGAAAAGTATAGAGATCTAAATTTCAAAATTCTTAGATCTTTTGGGTTGTGTGTCTATTCAGAGATGGGGATAGTGAAGGGTGAGTATTAAAATTTGGATTTCATTTCTATTGTTTTCTGACATTTTCTTATGTAAGCAAATGAAGTTTGTAAAATGAATTGGAAGTCTATTTGGTAACTCAGAAAGGATAAGAAGAAAAGTATTAGCAATTTGAATTTTACAATTCTTAGATATTTTGGGTTATAAGTTTTTTTTTTTTTGGAATTCAAATATTATCTTTCCCCTTTTTGTTTCTATTTGCCTTATCGTTTTTCACTTATTTATTTTTATACTTTTTGTAATTTGTAATTAAATTTTTGTTTAATATAATAATATCGCATAAATATGTTTTTGTTAATAGTTGTGCAAATGTGTGGTTTTTCCTCATTCGTTACATTTTATAGGAAACTACATAATACTTGCTTGTGGTTTAAGCATATTTTGGCTTTGTAATATTGCAATTTCATGGTTCACAATTGTCATTAAGACAAATGATATAGTAGATGTTTAAATGACATTTCTCTTTGCAATTTAAACTCAGTTCAACCATAATTTTGACTCTCTTTTTATTTCTTGCCACCAAGATAAATAGAGAAATGAAATTTAATTTACATGGTTTGTTGAAATTATGCCTTCTTTGTTAAAGCAAGAAATTATGTGAATGTGACTTATTTAGAAAAATGTGCTTCTTGGAGTTAAAGCTCCTTTCTTGCTAGTCAAGCCACAAGAATTGTAAATAGTAATTAGGAAGCCAAAAGAATGGACAATTTTGATTTATGGCACATCACATAATGATATATAAGGTTGTGTTTGTTTCCTTTGGCTGAATATCATTTTTTTCTAATGTTATATCACATCTATATGTGTGTGTGTTTTACTGTAATTTTGACTTTTTAGAAAATAAAAAATAGAAAAGAAAGTGAGCTTTTTACTTGTCATGTTGAAGCTATTAGCTTATGTAAGAATTAAATTATAATAAATCCAGAGGCTAACAAAAGTATAAATTAATGAAATGGTACAAGTTTTGTTATTTAAGGATGTCTTTTGGTAAGAGAAAAATGGAAAAGAAAGTAAGCTTATTACTTCTCTTGTTGAAGCTATAAGCTTAGTTGAGCTTATGTGAGTTCAATTATGAGAAACTTAAGAGGGGTTAAAAAAGAAAAGAAAAAAAATAATAGTCCAGATTGTGTCATTTTGGATTTTGGGTCTTTTAGTAAGAGAAAAAACAATAAAGAAGCAGAGCTTATTACATGTCTTGTCAAAGCTATGAATTTAGGGAGCTGAGGTTAGAGTTAAAATATGAAAATCCCAATAGAAGAAAAAAGAATGAATTGCACAAAATTTTGCTTTCTTTCCTATTCTTAAGTAAACAAATGGAGAGCTTAAAATTTTTGCCTCTCTTAGGAAAGGTTGTTCAAATTTTAAGCAATAAAATTAAGTGAATGCTTTTTTTTTTTTTTTAATTCGTCAATAAGGATCAAATTTTGTGCATAATTAGGTAATGAGATTATTAGAACATGTGAATAAGTAGCGTACACTCTTGTCTCTTAGCTTGAGCTTTTAGAGTAATTGGTAAATTCGGTTGGAAATCAGAAGTTGTATTTGAATTGAACCAAAAGTATTATATTGTTTATGTTAAATATCTCAATGCTGAAATTCAGACAGTTTTCAGGCTCATTTAAATTAAGAAGCTCTAAGAAGATTGAAACAAATGCACTTGGAGAAATTAGCCCTGTCATTTGGTGATATTTTTCAACTCTATGATGGAATTTAACTTAGAGAATTAAAAAAAATTAAATTGATATCTTCGTTCTCTCTAGAGAGAGAGAGAGAGAGAGAGAGAGAGAGAGAGAGAGAGTTTTGTGAATCAATTAGCTCCGTTCCTTTTTGGATGTTTTGATTTTGTCTCTTACATGTTGTTCAGTTTAGTTTAGTTTAGTTTAATATTACAAATGGTTATAGAATTATGAAATTGAAACTGGTTGATTGAATATAACCTTTTTTAAAAATATATATAATTCGATAGTTGTGGGAGAGGCAATTTGAAGTTTGAACCCTTGATGTCTCAGATGAAAATACTAGGAGGTGCCAATCAATTGAGTTACAGGGCTCTTGGCTAATTGAATATACTTTTAGTTTAGTTTGGTTATACCATTACAATGCATATTAGGCATCCTTTCCAAATATGTGAGGAGAAATGTTTTTAATATATTATTTATTGGTTTTGTTTTGTTTGTATACGCATATTAGGCATTGTTTCCGAATATATTGATAGGCCACAAATTGAATGACCCCTTGTGATAGAAATTAATTAATTAATTAGTCAAGTTATTAATTAATCAATTTATCATGCAAACGCATGGTAGCACAAACAAATCACCAATAAACTAATTATGCAGCGAAAAATAAATAACACGGTGATTTGTTTACAAATGGGGAAAACCTAACGGCAAAAACTCCACCGGATGATTTTCAGGTCACCACTTCCGAAATTCCACCATTATCACAACAAGAGGTTACAAGTAAAGGAATCCCAAGAACCTTACCAACCTACAGTTGAATCCTTACCCCAATACCCAATTGGACTTATTCTGTAATGATAGTTCCCCTTTCAATGCACGACTCCCAAGTACATGACTAACCAATTGCACGGATCCCAGTACGCGACTTCAATCACCAACTAGGAAGGTTGTTGGTTGCAAAGTTCTTCAATTCATTCACACGATGAAGATCAAGAAGATGCTTAGTCACAAAACCCTACGGTGCACATACATAGTAACTTCTTCAAGAGAAAGAGATGAACTAGGGCAAGAACTTTGTCTCCGGTCACAATTTGCTTGAACAGAGTTTGTTCAATGCTTGTACAACTTGTGAACAGTTTGACAGCCCTTAAACTGATCTTTTTCTATGTCTAGGGTTAGGAGAAAAGAAAACCCAAAGACAAATTCACGGATCTCAAGAAAATCATATTGGAATTCTGAGAATCTTAAACCTCGACAGATAGGAGGTGTCGAGCAACTGTCGAGAACACCGAATGTAGAACAGCTTCCTTAAGCTCGATAGATACAGCTGTCGAGCTTTAATGATTTTGCACAATGAACTTGTTTTCTTGGACAGACTTGAAGGCTTCAATACTTGATCTTGAAATATGACTTCTTAAAGTATTTATACACATCGTAGATCTACTCAAATACAAGTAAAATGCATTTTGTCAAATGATAAGCCAATTACATAAAATCATAACATATGTTCTTAACGTGTGAAACACATATGTCCTAACAATCTCCCCCTTTTGGCAATCCGTGACAAAACACAACAAACAAATTAACATATGAGAGAAGTCATAAATCACTCAATTCATATTCACTTGTTGAATACAATAAAATCTTTCCTAACACAAACTCTTGAAAAACTTTGCAAGAAGATAGTTTATGACAAGTAGACTTTGACAATCTGTATTTCTGAAGCACTTTAAACAAAACTCATCAAGACATCTTTGTGTGAAACAGAAATAATAGATTGCATACAAGTATAAGAAACATGTGTATAAAGGGAGAAAAGAAACAACAAATGAAAGGGTAGGTGAAAGAAAAACATACAACAATATAAATAAGAAAATAGGCACAATGTATGTCTATAAATGGTCACAAGACCTCATGTACAAGAGTAATGTATCTAAAAGGAAAGAAAAGAAAAGATACATACTATCCTCACTACATCCCTCAAAATGTGTCAAAACTCCCCCTAACAAAATGGTCTTATACTAACTCTCCCCCTAAGATAGACTACTCTCATATCCAAAACTACTCTCCCTTTTTGTCATGAGTGACAAAGGGTAAGAGTGTCAAGTAGACATCTCATCGGTAGAGCTAGCATCTCCATTAGCATCATCTGAATCATCATCATCATCACCATCATCATTATCCTCATCCTTAGAAGCAGAAGCTACGGGAGAAGGTGGTGAAGGAGTAGCCTCAGGAGCAAAGCCACCCATGGACGCTTGTCGCTGTGCAATACGACCGACACGAACGTTCACCTGATACAACTTCGTAGAGAGTGTATCTAGGCGAGCATCCATGCGCTGCAGCTGCGCCATGATGTCTTCTAAAGTCACATCGCCTAAAGAAGAAGGAGGAGTAGATGTGGATGGAGTAAAACGAGATGGAGCTGAACGGGAGGGAGGAACAGTTGAATCCGACTGCCGCGACCAAAGCTGGGCCTCGCTACGTTTAACGGTAGCATAATCTATGGCACACATGACGGTGAAATGGTCGGAAGAGGGAAAAGGAACAGAAAAATGGCGTAAGATCCTCGTGATAGCAGAAGGAAAGATGAGCTTATCACGGGACGTCGAATCTAGATGAATATCTATAATAAATAGAATGAAATGAGAAGGAAAATCTATAGTAAGATGCTCAAGAAGCGACAACAAAAATCGAGCACGAGGCTCTGGAATGGAGTTATAGTGAAAGAGTGGATGCAAAACAAAGGTCATCACCATGTTCATGAATCTAGGACCTTTAGCAAAAGGTCGACATGGTGTAAACAGATGCTCACCCCAAGTAGAAGGGCTCTCACAGAAAGCAGACATGAGCTCATCCCTAGACACAGTCCTCAGATGCTCACAACTAGGATAGTCAGGAAACTCTATCCTAGGGACCCGAAGCACATTCGCAACAAGTTGCAGTGTGATAGGAATGCGCGTACCTCGCGAGTGAAGAAAAGAGGTACTGAACGATCAATCCTGTGCATGTTGGAGTAAAACTCCTGGATAAGCACGAGAGGACAGGTGACCGGGACATTACACAGTGACTCCTATCCCCTACTGTGAATGACAGAGGGAAGGTCGGTGTCAGCAAAGTCCGTCAGAATGACTTGGCGCTCCGAATGAATGCCTCGTCTAGAAAAGTTCTCTGAAATTGCTTTAAAGGCATTATCATCACGGAACCGGATATGAGTCAGAGTCTGATCAGAGGACAAAGAAGCGCTGGAATGAAGAGGGTTCTGGGTGGAGTGGATTTACACTTAGGTGCCATAGACACGACTAACGTAAACTAACAGAGAGGGAGAGAAAGAATGACAATAAGAAAAGTCCCAAGCAAAATCAAATATAACAAGTATATTGAAAAAGAGTACGTATGCATGGGAAATGCATGAACATGTGACATGCAAAAGAAATTGCATCTTGGGCTCAGTCCAATCCAAACCTATCAGCACACAAACAGATAGCACACATCTAAATGCATGACAATATCATTATAATGCTAATGTGATGCAATGTATGGGGTTTTAAACACATTTAAGTGAAAACCCATCCCAAAATTTCAATAAAAACTCATCAATTTTGAAAACCCCCAAAATTTTTCAAAAATCCCAAAATCTAGGTTTCAAAACATGAAATGCATGAATGTGAAAGGATTAGAAGCTTACCAATTAAAGAAAAAATTGAAAAAACTTGAAGAATCCTTGAGGAACCAAGATTGGAGTGAGATGAGAGTGTTTTGGGAGAGAAAATAGAGAAGTATCGAGAGAGAGATTGAAGGAAATGAGTTCCAGATCGCACAGTGGGCTTATATAATGCTGCCATTAAATCTCGACAGATGCAGGTATCGAGAGGTATCGAGGTATCTGTCGAGGAGGTGTCGAGAAAAAGCTCTTCGACAGCTGAGGTGTCGAGGAGGTATCGAGGAACAACACATCAGAATCAAGAACAGAAGCTCGATCGATCCACCAGGTGTCGAGGTGCTAGCGAGATTGCAATAAGAAAAAGCTTAGAAAGCTCGACAGATAGCTAGCTATCGAGGAGGTGTCGAGCAAGTTTTTTAAAAATAGTTTTTCGAGATGTGAAAAACACAGACATGAATGCAATCCAACATGCAACTTAACCAGTGATCCAATCAACATATTAATCTCTTAAAATCATCTCTCAATTAAAATTTTAATCGCATGGATCTTCAAAAACACACACACACACTAAACAAGTCTAACCAATTTTATATTTCAAAAACAAGTCAAAACAGTTTAGTGCGCATACATTAACACATGTAAAACCTCGTGATGGCCAAATCACATTGTACCTGCACATGTATCAAGAATAGCAAAGAATATTGTGTGTTGTGTGTGAAAAACATCGCAAGATTGCATAAGTGTATACATGTTATGACGATTTGAGATACGAGAAAATCCCTTTAACTCACACACAATCATAACTGCTTGATGGGGACTATCACCTTCAAGGTACATCTTATAACTCCCACATCTCCTAGAATACACGCTTGCAATCATATTTAGAGCATTTTTGATCTTTTTGCTTTTAATTTTCTTTGTATATTTTTCTTTTAAGCATATCATGCATGGGCACATTAGAGAGAGAAAAGAAATACCCAATGATATTTGACATTCCAATTTTGCTATGCCTAAGCACACAAATGTCATTGACACTGCACTTTTGCTATGCCGAAGCATACATGTGTCATATTATGATAGGCGGGCAACAGTGGTGAGATGGTTATTTATATCTTTCTCTTAGGATTTTCTAGTCCTTCCCGTCAAAAAGAGTGATATGAGTGTTAAGTATAAGAGATAACTTAATCTTACTCATCACAAACATGAGCCACAAAGCTCACTTGCTTAGTTGTGTATAGAGATGCTCATTTAAGCTACAAATGATACAAAGTTTAGAAGACTTTATTTCAATGGCCATTCAGGGTACACAAGTACCAATGTACACAAAACACAAACTGTTTTTGTATTTTTCTGATTTTTCAATTTTTTGTTATATGAAAAACAAAACAAAGCAAAATAGAAAAATAACAAAACAAAAAACATGTTAAACAAACAAAGCATAAAAACTAGACTGACTCAAAACTTGAAAGCAAAACACATAAGTAATGCACACACAAAAACAAGAAGAGAGAGAGAAAAGTGACGACATCACTTGGAACCCTTTTCCTTCCATACCTTGGAAGAACCTTTTCGTCTAGCAAACACTTGAACTGGCGGTGAAGGGGAAGAATTAAAATCGTTCAAGTTTGAAATGAACATAAGGGCATTGAGAAGATCTCCAAGGGGAGCAAGAGAGGATTGAAGCTGATTCTAGTTCCCAAATGCTATCATGCCGTTGTTCTGTTGAGTGACAAGCCACTTATAGCAATTTGGTCGAGTATGACTGGCAGCTCCACAATGATGACAGAGGTGTTGTTTCTTTTGTTTAGGCTTTTGAGAGTTAGCCTTCTTAGCCCTAGGGTTTTTAACATCTTTCTTCTCAAGCTTAGGGGGTGCTCCTAAGGTAGATTTACCCTTGTCTATGTTTTCACTAGCTAATTCAGATGTAATCTCATTGTTCTTAGTTTTAACATTATTAGCAAAAGGAACAAAAACAGTAGTATTAGAAGAAGCAGTATTAGAGGAAGAAAGTCCATACCCTAAACCTGTTTGATCTGAAGCAGATTTTTGAATGCTTAGCATCTCATCCAACTTAGCGCTTGAAGTCCTCTCCAGTTGAGCTCTGACTTGACATAGCTTTGTTTCAATCTTCTTGGTCTTCTCAGCTAAGAAATTGTTCTCAAACCTCAGTGCCCCAATAATCTGATTAGCCTCATCAAACTTTGTGGAAAGCTCCTCACGGTCAAGTTCCACATCACTGAGCTTTTTAGTGGTTAGCCTATATAGTTTCTCATGCTTCTCAGAAAGCTTGTACAGCTTCTCATATGCTGTATGGATGTCATCTTGATCATCCATTTTCTCAAACTTAGATTTCACCAATTCCTCTTCTTCAACAATCCCATCAGTAGGATCAATAGTGGCAGTGAAGGCATTCAAGATTCCGTCATCATCATTGTCGGAATTATCCTCAGGCTCGATGTCACTCAGGGTAACAGCAAGTACCTTGCTTTTCCCAATGCTCTCAAGATATGTAGGACACTCATGCTTCATGTGACCGAAGCCTTGACACCCAAAGCACTTAGGTCCTGCTGGAACAGTGTACTGACCACCTTTCTTAGCATCCTTCTTCCCTTTGTCTTGGCCTTTAAACTGAGAAGAACTGGATTGCCTACGATCCTTGTCAAAACCCTTTCCATTGGCGTTCTTCATAAACTTCTTGAACTGCCTGGTGATGTAGGACTTCATCTTGGAATCTTCATCATCAGAAGATTCATCTGTTTCACTGCTCTTGGCCTTCATTGCCATACTCTTGCTTTTACCCGACTTGCCTATTCTTGTCAACCCTAACTCGTAGGTTTGCAAGTTTCCAACCAGCTCAGTCAGAGGAATCTTGTCAATATCCTTTGATTCCTCTATTACTGTAATCTTGGCATGGAATCTCTCGGGTAGAAATCTGAGCACTTTCCTCACAATCTTGGGTTCAGGAATGATTTCCCCAAGATTGAAAGCTGAGTTCGCTATGTCCTTTAGTTTGGCATAGAACTCATCGAATGACTCATCCTCCTCCATCTTTATCTCTTCAAAGCTTGTAATGAGCCTCTGAAACTTTGAGTCCTTGACAGCCTTAGTACCTTCATAGGTTGTTTAGAGAATGGTCCAAGCCTCCTTGGCAGTTTCAGTTGAGGATATCTTCTTGAACTCCTCATTGGTGACTGCACTGAACAATGCATTCAGTGCTCTGCTGTTGAAGTTTGCCGCCTTAATCTTGGCATCATCCCAGTCGGCTGGCACTTCTGTAGGCTTAGTCTAGCCTATCTCCATAGCTTGCCACACTTTCTCATCTAAAGACTACAAGAAGGCTCTCATACGTACTTTTCAGTATGCATAGTTAGTGTCATCAAATAAAGGAGGTATGATTAATGACTGTCCTCTATCCATGACAAACAGATGTCAATGGATCAACACAACAAAGATTAAACCTTAATCAGAGTGTACCTGCTCTGATACCACTTGATAGGCCACAAACTGAATGACCCCTTGTGATAGAAATTAATTAATTAATTAGTCAAGTTATTAATTAATCAATTTATCATGCAAATGCGTGGTAGCACAAACAAATTACCAATAAACTAATTATGCAGCAAAAAATGAATAACACGATGATTTGTTTATGAATGGGGAAAACCTAACGGCAAAAACCCCACCAAGTGATTTTCAGGTCACCATTCCCGAAACTCCACTATTATCACAACAAACAGTTACAAGTAAAGGAATCCCAAGTACTTTACCAACCTACAGTTGAACCCTTACCCCAATACCCAATTGGACTTGTTCTATAGTAACAGTTCTCCTTTCAATGCACGACTCCCACGTACGTGACTAACCAATTGTGCGGATCCCAGTACGCGACTTCAATCACCAACTAAGAAGGTTGTTGGTTGCAAAGTTCTTCAGTTCATCCACACGATGAATATCAAAAAGATGCTTGGTCACAAAATCCTACGGTGCACATACACAGCAATTTCTTCAAGTGAAAGAGATGAACTAGGGTAAGAACTTCGTCTCCTATCACAATTTGCTTGAACAGAGTTTGTTCAATACTTGTGCAACTTGTGAACAGTTTGACAGCCCTTAAACTGATCCTTTTATATGTCTAGGGTTAGGAGAAAAGAAAGCCCAAAGACAAATTCACGGATCCCAAGAAAATCATATTGGAATTCTGAGAATCTTAAACCTCGACAGATAGGAGGTATCGAGCAGCTGTCGAGCAAGTGTCGAGAACACCGAATGTAGAATAGCTTCCTTAAGCTTGATAGATACAGCTGTCGAGCTTTAATGATTTTGCACAATGAACTTGTTTTCTTGGACAGATTTGAAGGCTTTAACACTTGATCTTGAAACATGGTTTCTTGAAGTATTTAAACAGATCTTAAATCTACCCAAATACAAGTAAAGTGCATTTTGTCAAAGGATAAGCCAATTACATAAAATCATGACATATGTTCTTAACATGTGAAACACATATGTCCTAACATATGTAAGGAGAAATGTTTTAATATATTTTTCAATTTTGTTTTGTTTGTATTGTATGTAGGGTGTAGTAAACAACATTCATTCCTTTAACAGGTGGTCACCTAATGTGCTACGGTGGAAGTGCCAATTCATGAAGGTTTTATGGCTTAACACTGCAGATACTTAAGAGCCTAAACCTTTGACAGAGTAGAAAGTGTGGATCAGCAAATGAGATTAAGAGTATAAAAAGTCAGAGAAAGATCATTGTTTATAAATTCTTTATGATGTTTTGAACTTTGATAATGTTCAATGTTTTGATGGCATTGAAAAGTACATTGTTTCATGACATAGAATATATGTGTCTTCTTTAATTAGGATTTGATTGTAGAAGTGGGTTTTTGATCTAAATTGGAATTTATATTATAGACACAAGCTGATAATAGGTTCTACATTTGACTTTATGTGACTATTAAGTATAATGGCAGGCACGTGCTGCCCCAAATAGTATTTATAATAGTATCTATCCTACACATAATAGTTGTCAATATTAGTCATCTAATATCTTATATGGTCCCCCAACAAATAATCTCTCTCTCTCGCTCTCTCTCTCTACACCAAAATCATATTTGGAAATTAGATTTCAATTTTTTTCTTTCATCATGTAACCGGTTATTCAAGGTAAATCAAAACTCATTTTACAAAATAAAAACTAAAACTATATCTCTTTTTTGTTAAAGTTTATAGATAAACCAAAGTATTTGATTCTTTATATAAAACTAATCAAGTTATATATTTTATTCGACGATTTTTCTTTGTTACGAATATGTTGTTAACTTTAACATACATATCAATTTTTTTTTTTTTTTTGAGAAATAAGATTAATACACCATTATCTTTGGTCTCAAATTGTATCAAGTTGACCTGATTACATATCAGAAAGACAATCTTTAATGGGGGCACTACAGTTAATTACAATCAAGAAGCAAAGGCTTACAACCATTTTTTGTGGTGTAATTTCATCGCTACCGCCATCCTTCTTTATGAGCATATTACTTCAAAGCTTTTGCTTTATTATTAATTTTATTTATTTTTTAGAGAATTTCAATATATGGCGTCCGCTCTTGATGATAGCTCTTTATCATCAGACCATGACACCAATCAATTTTTGTGCAAACGAGAATTAAACCCCAGATCTCTTATACAACCATCAGAGACTTTACCAATTGAAATGGAACCCACATTATTAATTTTATTTTTGAAACCAAAGCTTTTGCTTTATTAATATTGGTAATACATGTTCCATATATAGAATGTCAAAATGCGTACACAACAATGGGGCTCCTCACTTGAAATGTACCATCATCCCAGATTAAAGAAGCAGAGACTATCTGTCTATCTATTGTTCCTTCAATAGTAAGTGTAAACGATAGCTTTTGACCAAGACATGTAAATGATAGAACAGTAGGGTTCACTTTGATACTAAGTCCAGGTGGGGCACTTACTTTAGCTTTGTATGTAGATGTTGATGTTCCAACATTGGTGACTGTTCGATTGAAAACATGACTTATAGAATTTGAGGACGATGTGGATAGAGCAAATGAAGGATAGTTTAGATCAAAAACTTTTCCATTAGTACCTTTGGGACAACTACTACTGTCTCCAGTAACAGCTTGTAATAACTTTGTACTATATCCTTGTCCACACAAAAAAGCTATGTAGTCAAGTGCATCAATATCATATATTAAACCAGGATTTGCACTCTTATGTGGATTAATATTGCCTGCACCATATGCAAATTCAGCTCCTGAGCTCTCTTCAGGACTCATGGGGACAGCTACAAGTAATACACCAAATTGGTCATGGTTTTGGTTTAAATAAAATGAGGATAAAATACAATATTGATTCTTAAACTTTAGTTTATCAACTATTTTAGTTCCTAAAGTTTAAAGTTATCGCTTTTAATTCCTAACACACTTAGAGTAATATTTTTTGTTCTTCAATAACCATCAAATCTTTCTAATGAAATGATGACATGACCAAACTAAAACCTAACACATCATCATTTCGTTAGACATGTTAGGGACAAAAGGAGACCGCTTTAAATTTTAAAGACAAAAGACAATCACTTATACACTTAAGTTTGGAACAAACTAATTAGTTTGGCCTTAAAATTACTAAGATTCGGAATTGAATATAACTATTACCAGTCGTCATAAGAGCAGATTTGATAGCTGCAGGTGACCATGTTGGATGGAGGGATTTGATGTAGGCCGCCGCCCCTGAACCATGAGGGCAAGACATTGATGTCCCTGAGATTATATTATATAAGAATGCTCTCTTATCAGAACTGACATCGGAAATCGGGGAAATTGGAGACCATGCAGCTACAATCTCAACTCCAGGAGCAGCTAAATCAGGCTAAAACAACATAAAATTTTGTGTCTCTAGAATTACTCAAATAATACGAGGGTTCAAATGTTAAAAAAAAAAAAAAAGTGATTATTAGAAATTACCTTGAGAATGTTATGTGAAGCTGGATTGGGACCTCTAGATGAGAATTCAGCTACGTAAGGAGCATATGGATCTTTACGTTCATTAGTCTTAAGGATAGTCGCAGTTGGGCTTCTGTAAAATTGTGCATCTTCATTAGGATTAGTATGTGTTGTGAGTTGTGACGTCCTTAATTGTCAAAGGTGTTTTAGCTTAATATATATATATACCTTGTCGAATTCATGTAGGAGTAAACGTTGCCACCATCCTCCAAACTAACGTAAGCTGCAGGCAATGGGAACGCAAAAGAACCAGAACTAGGGCGTCGGCCTTGCATCACAGTACCTACTGCACCGGCTGAGAGTTGCCCAGTCCCTTCATTCTCAACATCACAAAGTACAATTTTACCTTTCACCAAATTTTTGTCTAATGTATCATCGTCGCAATACCTGCATTTTTACAGTAAGTTCCATTTTTTTTTAACTACCATTTGGGATTTGAACTCTGTATGTTTTTATTTAAAATATAAAAAAGTTTCAATTGATAGTGCTCTTTTGAAGTTATTTCACCTGCTAGTTTCATAGATTTGTGTATGCACAGCTTTTCAAATGGTTAAACATGTTTCTTTTGTCTATAAGTACATCAAAAAATAGTTAAAGATTATTTGAACTTTCTTATTATTTTTCAGTTACCTACTTACCTGGAAATGGATGAGTCAACATTTGCTTTCTTGTTTGGTGCATCTCCACCATAGATTATTGGATACGTTTTATTCTTGAGATCAAATGTATTAATTGAAATTCCCTACACATGAAGTAAAGAAATGATTCAAATTAGTTTGCAGTTTTAATTTTATGCCATAGTCTTTACACGTGCAATTTGACACGATTAACGAATAAGGAAATGGTTAGCTCAGCACTTTAAAATTGAATATGACACTATATCTCACTTTGAGTGACAAAGTGTTTCACTTTATGTTCTATTAATTACTTTATAGTCTATATAATGTTTGCTTGTATTTTTTCAATCTTAAATTTTTGTTATTTTGTTTCTCCAAAACAAAATTGTTATTTTACAAGCAAAACCAAGAATGTGTGGCAAACTACAATTGGTGAAGTATAAAATAGAATATAGAGTGTAATATAGGATATTTCCTTATGTATTAGCATTTTATTATTGTCATTATTTTTCAAAGAACAAAATATAAAAAATAAAAAATTCCTAGATTCCACTCTGAGTATTCTACTTTATACTTCATTAATCACAATTTATCACATATTTTATTTTTTACTCCTTAGAAAATAACTTTTTAAGTTTACAATTAATCGACAATAAATAAGCATGGAATTATATAGTTGATGAAGTGAAATAGTAAAAGTAGGATAAATGATTTTTATTCCAACACAAGGGCTAGACATATTAATTACCTCATAGATCTTGTTGTTACCTAATCGGACCTCGGTGTAGAACTTTCGGTCTATGGTGCTTGCAGCCACAGAAAGAGACCACGGGGAGAAGTTTGAGATGGTTCCCAAATTTGGACCCCCATTACCAATAGAAGTTGATGTCAATATTCCATTTCTCATAGCATGAAAGGCACCAATGGCAACTACATCTGTAAAATAGCTCTTAGCAGATCCACCAAGTGATACAGATATAATGTCTACCCCATCAGCAATGGCATCATCAAATGCTGCAAGAATGTCTGCATCATAACAGCTACCAAAACATACTTTGTACACAGCAATTCGTGCTGATGGAAACCCTCCTCGTGCTGTTCCCAAGCCAAGGCCTTGTACGCTTGCCATGTTAACTAAGTTCCCAGCTGCTATTGATGCGACATGTGTCCCATGGCCATCTGAATCTCTTGGAGATTGAATATCTTCTTTTTCAAAAAGTTTATTGCCACGGTAATATCTTGCTCCAATGATTTTACTGCATTAATTGTAACCACATTTGTTATTTGAACTTTTTGCCTAAATTGTATGCCTTTGATATAATTCCTGACATGACTCTTTGTAATTTGAACATTTTTTAACATTTTCATGTAAGATTACTATCGACACCACTTTTATCAAGTACTAATCATAATAGGTCATGTCATTAGTTATTAAAAAAATTGTGAAAAAATTAAATATCGTGCATGTTTCATAGAATCTAATACAAAACACATTAGTTAGATGTTAAAGATATACTTGTTGCAAGTGAAATCAGTTGAGGCTTGGCACTTTCCCTTCCATTTGCTAGGTGGTGGACCAAATCCCTTGTCATTAAAGCTATCAGACTCCGGCCAAATTCCAGAGTCAAAGACTCCTATGATGATGTTGCTTTCAATAGTTTTTCCATCCACTTGCTTTGGAATTGGAAGGCCAAGAAAGTCCCATGACCTTGTTGTATGGAGCTCTTTCTTTTGGTTAGGGAACACCGACACTACGCCATCCATTCCTACATATTCATTATTACAATAATTTGTTATGAATCCTTTGTTATTAAGGAGGGGAGTGGGAATCAGGATCAGGTTCACCCACCGGCCATTTTTTGAGCTTCTTGCTCGGTTAGCTCCACCGCAAATCCATGAAAACTCCTTTTGTAGCTATAGAGTAAAGATGTTGGACCAATATGGCTGAAAGCAAGCATATAGGCATTTTGACAAGTTAATAACTTTATCCATATATTTTTTTCTAATGTAATTGAGACCTGGTTAACTTAAAAATAAAAAATAAAAAATAACTCGTGCAATCTAATGGATTAATAATAAAAAATTACTAAAATCATTGAAATTGATAATAAATAGCTAATGAAAAATTAACCTGTATAACATAAAATACATTGTTTAAGATTAATATTTTATCAAAACATAAAATGATAGTGAAAATGGAATTTTAACTGAGGTATATAGTGTTTCAAACTTTTTGCAACTTTGATAATAGAATTTTATACATAATATCAATATAAGGATATGAAGAATAGGGAAAAGTACACTTTATCACTTTAAACTATATATGTCCTAGATTACACTTTGCACCGTAAACTATTCAGATGTACAGTTGGCCCTCTAAATTATGACCCTTGACGTCACACTTTGCAACTCAACGTTAGTTTCACCGTTAAATGGATGGAAATATGAAGTATGTGACTTGCTTAAATGGGACAAACGTAAAAGACCAAAAAACCCCTCTCCCCAATCAATTAAAAACTTTTTTTTTTCTTCTCTCTCTCAACACCACCATAGATTCATAAAGAATATAAAAAATTTTAGACTGTAGTTTACACAAGGAGATGGGAACAAAATTGGGTCTGTCTTCTCAAGATCTCTAAATTGTGTTGTGTAATTGGATTAGATTTTGGATTTGGACCTTTATGGGGAACTATACTTTGTTCACTTGTTGTTCTGGTTAGCACTTGTTATAGCCATGAAAATTGAAATTGGTCCTTAAATGGTTTACGCATCTCATTTTAAATGGAACATTACCTACATGTTTTGGGTTTTTTAAAATCTTAATTGCTTATGTGAATCCCACTTGACCTTTTCACATCCACCAAGCCACTTTGTAAGTTCCTTTGTATCACTGTGATATCCAGCATTTCTAATGGCATGGTGACCAACAACAATCTTCAACTTTGCAATGGATTTTGTTGATTCTACCTCCTATTATAAAGATTTATATAGAACACGAACATAGTTTTAGGGATTTCATCGTGGTGGTGGAATAATGGTGGTGCCAAAGATGATTTTGCTTTGGGGATTTAGGGTTGTAGGGATTTTGATCTGGGGAGAGGGGCTGATACGCATTAGAAAGAGATGAAAAAAAAAAGTTTTTAATTGATTGGGAAGATGGGATTTTTGGTCTTTTATGTTTGTCTCAATCAAGCAATGCACATGTGCAAGTCACATGCTTCATATTTCTATCCGACTTATCGGTAAAATTAATGTTGGGGTGCAAAGTGTAACAAGGGTTATAGTTTAGGATGCAAACTGTGCATACGAATAGTTTATGGTACAAAGTATAATTTAGGACATAATTTAAAATGGTAAAATGTAATTTCTCCTAAATAATAATATAAGGATGTGCAACCACAAACGTGACAAAAATATGCCATATAAATACTATATGTGAGATTAATATTAAATATAACATGACAAAAACTTATTATTGTGAAAATTGTCAAAAGCTTGTTATAACTAAGAAATTGAAGCCATTATTCTACTTAAATTTTATAACCTGCCAATGACATCTTGTAACATGCTTGTGTAAAGGGATGATGTGGAAACCTCGTCCCTCTTATTACCCATATACACAATATAAGCCTGTATGCACAATATATCATATCGTAAGAAGAACATTAAAGTTGGTTAGGTAGAAAATAAAGGCGTTTAAGTAGTGCCTAAATATATCTTTTGTCACATTCTGAATATTCAACTTTATTCTTTACTAATTACAATCTACTATTACATGACCATTATATTTTTCTTTATAAGGTAATCACAATTAAAAAAAAAAAATTAAATACATATCATACGTCAATTGATGGAACTGTAAATTAAGCTGGCAAGCTCTCTCGCCTTCCCCCCCCCCCCCCCCTTCCCAAAAATAAATAAAAAATTAAACACATGCCATACTATAATTGATGAAAATGTAAATTAAATTGGAAAGCTCATACATTTGGATACAATTTATTTTACTGAAAACTGAAAATAATAAAAAAATAATTTTTAATTACTGTTCACACTCACAAAATACTGTTCATTTGCTTTAATGCACTGTTCATGGGATTTAATGCACTGTTCACACGCAAATGCAGCCATGAAATGCCTATCCAAACGCGTACTCACTCCCCTCCTCCCTTCTCTCAAAAAGATATAAAATAAAATAAGAGATCAGCGATAGAAATATTTGCCTTTCGGTCCTTCTGAGAAGTTGAGCGACCAATAAGCAGAATGGAGGCGAAGCTGAGAAGGAGCAGCATTGAAAGACTTGACGTTATGCCTGCCATTGGAGGGTCAAGTAGCTATAAACCTGGCTAGCCTGTTATAAATATTACCTGCACAAAAGGTTTCAGCTCAATTGAAACTTCAGTCCCTTCAAGACACCATTAATTGTAACTAACTCTAGTTAATCCTAATGTATTATTCATAGAGATCAAGTATAGTTATGGCTCCAAGAACATAAGGAAAACCAAAAGTTTTACCTTGATTTATAGTGGAAATAGTGGCCGCCAATGGTGGGAAGAAGATGTGATAGTGGCATAGCTAGCCAAGTGATCAGAAGAATATGAGAGTGGGATATATGTGGGGGAGGTAGATAGAGCCGAAGAGGACAGGGTGTAGTTTCTTGTTGGAGAGCTTGGGCTTCAAATTGACAAAATATCTTGGGTGTCTTTGTACTAAGTGGCCCCGTATATGTCCCAACATTCAAATCTTCCCAAGATTCTTAAGGCAAAGCAGCAGTAATTAATTCTCTATAAAACTAAAAATAAGTGTGAATTTGAATTTTTTTTTTTCTTTTAACTGTTTAGTTGATTTGTTTATATATTATAATTTTTTTTAAATCTCATTTTTCAAATCTACAATTGTACCTTTTTTTTTAATATATAACTTTAAGCAAAAAGTTGATCCAACTGCATTCCACGATTAGATATTTAGATATACAGCCTCAATAAAAATGAAATTGTGTAAGACAAATAAGCAACGTTAACTTTAACTTTAATTATAAAATAATAATTAGCACATATAAAAAAAAATACTGCTAGATTCATATTTTTTTATGAGCTACATATTAAATTTTCATAATTAAGTTGAATTTTACCTATATTTTTTTTTTGAATTTTTGTAAACTCTACAAAAATCTTGTAAAGATATTATTTGGAAAAGCACTCAAAATATTTATTCTTGATTAATCCTTTTTAGGGGAAAGAAAGTAATCTGTTTACCAATTTACATGCTTTCCTTTTTCTTTTTCTTTTTTTCTTTTCTTTTTTTTTTTTAAAGAAAAATTGTAGAGGCGATTTGTTCAAGGAAGGCCTTGCCTATACAAGAACGACCACAGTATTTATTGATCGAGGAACCAATGTCTAAAGGAATCTAAATAATAGATGGGGAAGTGGAGTGGGGACCATAGATAATACTTCATCCAATAGGTTCAGCATCAGATCGCAGTATTGTCTACTCTCTGTAGTAGGTGACTATAAATCCAAATTTATGCACCGAAAATTGTGTTAGCCCAATATTAATAACTAATAACATTATTTGCGGTGTTTGATATCTATATTTTGAACCTCACCTCCTGATTTAAGGCTTCAATATCACTATACATAACCAGATAATGGAAAATTAGATAAGCACTAAAAAAATTTTCATAACAAGTTATCAACATATTTTTTTTAAAAAAGGATTTCAACACCGAGACGCACTAATGATCCAAACATAATAATGTTATATTAGTGTAATGTGATCACATGAATCAAATATTACAAGTATCTAATATTACATTACAATCTAACATCATGCAAACCAAACGCTCATAGTTCCACATTAATTCCATTCATTCTCGATCTTCTTCGTCATTCAGTTGCATGTTTTCAAATTTTGTCCAACCCAGTCACAACCAGGGCTGGCCCAAATGTTTTGGAGGCCTAAGACGAAATCTTCAAATGAGCTCTTTATGTTATCACTTAAATAATATTTTACTAGTATTTCATATAATAATTATTTTTTTTAAATCCATTCTTTTTACTTTTTTATGTGATTTTTTTGTTGTTGAGAAAATGCTAAAGTTATAACAAATTTCACTACAAACTGGTGTTCTAATGAATGTGATTAGTGACATGAGGCTTACAAAAAAAGCTAGAGATATTATAAAATTTATAACATGAGAATTACAAAGATATACCACCAATCACAAAAGTTTATTCAAAAATGCATTCAATGATTTGTGACGGGAACTTTGGCAATTATTTCCTCCAGAAAGAGACATCACCGAAAGCCAACCAAATAATGAGATAAGTTTTCTAAGGCAATGAATAGCTGAAGCAGAAAAGTCTACAGGAAGCCGAGTAAACGTTCCATACTTAACAAATTGCCAACGTTGATAATAAGAGTTCATTGCATATCCATGTTACCTGTCAATTTTTTTTAATCAAAATACTGGCCCATGAGTTGTCCGTTTCGGTAAGGCTAATTAAGATAAGAAATTTACTATCGTCTGCCTTAGGGCATACGTTACAGAATTCTCCTATCCTATCCTAGAGAGCAGTCTAATCAATGCTGTTCATTCAAAGTGTACGTGAGAACAATGGACTTTGTAAAGAAAGGAATTGAAGTTGGGCCAAACTCTTTAAAGGGTAATGTTAACGAGTGCAGCAAAACCCCTCTTTAAATTCAATGTTCTTCTTGAAGACTTTTGTGGTAACACATTCTTGTTGTAACTACAAATAAGAGCATTAATGGGCTTACTTACATTAATGAAGGAATACTTGACCCTAAAAAGCCTTCAAATCTTTAATAGCTTTTGTCAAGCCCACCCGACAAACAGAACTAACCAAAGCCAACATTAAGGATTTATTTAGATACTACTTATTTGCTAAAAGTTAAAAATTTATTACTAAAAACATTATAGTAAAATAAATTTTTTAAAGGTAAAATACTGTTCATGAATACTATTCACGCATTTTTGTGCTTTACTTGGTTCATGAACAGTGCACTGTAGCTGTGGGTCCCACTGTTTCAAACGCCAAACGTAGACGTGGAACTAAAAACGTGCTTTCCAAACGCATCCTAACAATGTTTTCCCTTTTTTTAATATATAAAAAATATATTTATCTATTTTAAAACCCTATTTTTAAACATTGTTATCTTCTTGTTGGAAGTTATTTTTTGTTGCTCTATAGGTTTGATTAATACGAATAATCTCATTGAATGACTAAAACTCTCAAGATTTATATAGTCGGTGGATTTTCCTCTTTTTATAAATTTTATTCTTGTTGGTATTAACATGTGGAATAGGACTCTATCTTTATCTCTTTATTCGATTAATTAGTTCTTCAAAAGATCTATCTATCCAACTACAACGGAGGAAATAATTTGATTAATAATTTTTTTTTGGAGTAAATGTTCCAATACAAAATTAATTAGTCTAGTTTTGATTCTATTCAGTCTGTCTATCTAGCTCGTCTTTTTTAATACATTCAACACTAATTTTAACATAGCCGACTTCAAAATTTTGGGACTAAGATTTTATTGTTGTTGACAGTGGCGGCTCTAGGAATTTTTTTTAGGGTGGTTACTAAGAAATTTAAATCATACAAAATCTAATAAAGTGATAACTTGAATATTTGCTACAATTGTGAGTCGAGTCGCTAAGGAGAGCAAAATTGTAGCGACTGCAAAGCCAAAAAGAATATAATTGTCTCCACCATCAAGGAGAAATGACAACTACAATATTTTTCTTGGTACCATTTTTTAGTGAAAAATAAAATTAGAAATTATTTTTATTGAATAAGTTGAACGAGCTAAAAATTTGAATATTTAGCAATTTTTATCTTTTTGCTTTATAATAGGATTTTTGTTGAATAATTTGATCACTTGATGTTGTTTAGTCTTGTAGTGTTTTTGTTTGGTTTATATTTTTGTTATTTGGGCTAATATTTATTGTCATTATTTAAGCCTTTTCTTTTTAATTTTATAAAAGGGATTAAGGATTATTTTTGGGGGCAAAATTAATTTTGGAGCAATGCTACTTCTACAACATTTTTACAATAAATCTTATGCAACAAACTGTTATTAGTGAGTAAAAAAATAATATCATTATTTGGCCCAAATTAGAATTAGTAACAGCTTACCACATTGGATTTGCTATAAAAGTATTGTGAAAATGTTTGTGAATGTAGCATTATATTTATTTTTGTTGAACCCAACTTTTTGTAATTCTCAAGTCAAGATGTTCAACATTTTTATTAAGGTGGTCACAATAGGTTAGTTTAACATAGAATATTTTTTTTTGGCAAGTATATATATGCATTTTTTTGCAAGTTATAGTGGTCCTATGACCACCCTGGCTTGCATGTGAAGCCGCTAGTGGTTGTTGATTTGTTGTATGTACAATATTTATGGTCACTGTAGGGGCCTTTTGTGCGTATTGTGCGTTGGGCTGGGCTGCCTCCTGCGGTAATGGACCGAATGTTTTCTGAGTAAGGGAGTTGGGGCCGGTCCAATTGTAACTCAACTTGGGCCGGTTTGTGCACAAACTTATGCCTTGTCTGCCAGGAGTAGGCTTACGGCAAGCAGAACTGTTTCAGATGAGTTACGGCAGGCAGATATAATAACAATAACCAAAACAGAGTATTCTGACTATTTAAATAAATGGCAATGTAATCCCTACTTATAAAGCATGATTACAGTTGTGATAATATCATTCACAGAGAAAGTAAAGGAGAAAGAAAATAATATGAGCTAATCAAGAATTGGCATAAATCAAGTTTTAAATTTAGTCTGCTGAAGCAAAGCCAAAGAGGGGAGAACGCCTCTTCTCAATGCAAATAATCTCCTAGGAAAAGATCCTTCCGTGGAGATTAATGGCTTTGAGGGAGTCGGACCTGAATGGTTATTGCCCGAAAGGAGTCCTTGTTACATTTTGGAAGAGAGCAGGATTTGAAGGGGGAGAGAGGGAAACCGACCTACTGGTGCATGCCCATTGAACTATCTCTCTTTTTTCCTCAATTTCCTCTCTTTTCTTCTCTGTTTTCTTTCTTATCTATTTTCTTTTCTTTTTATTCTGTTTTTCTTTTTACTCCATGAATGTTCTATTTTTCGATCCCCTTTTTAGGGCACGGCAAGGGCCCTTTTATAGTGCCTGCCCTGATCAATGTTTTACCACTTTACCCCTTAACCGCCTTTGTCTGGTCTGAGCGTACTTGCCGACCACCAAGTCTGTGCGACATTCACCCTTGCCAGACAAAGGTAGGTTTGTTTCGTTCCTTAGTCTACCGTAGCACTTCTTTCCTGCCACGGTATAAATGCTTTCTCTCTCTACTCTCAAGGCATGCACCCAACGGCTCCCCCTCAAACTTGCCTCTTTTGGGTGGTTTGTCATCCCAGCAGGACGTACCTCCCAAAAGAGCTTGGGCAGGAGCAGCAAAATAGATCTTTTCCCCTCTCCCCACCACCAAACCATACCTCCTTTACCTCTTACCTCTGGCCCATGGCCCCACCATGTCCTATATTGGTTGGGTACAGGCTGGTAGTGACTGGACCTTGCGCGTGCTTTCCTTTCAGATATGTCAAAGAGTCTGCCTGCTGCTCATGCGTCTGCCGTGATCTAGAGGCTCTCCGTCCGTGTTTTCTGACCTTTTATGTGGGCTTTTCTTTGGTTTCCCGCTTCATTCAAGAGTTGGGGTTTGTCTGATGATGGGCCTTACATTTCTTTGGTCCACTCTTGATTTTCTTTATTTCTTGCAACGTTGGACTTTTATTCCTGCCGTAATAACTTAATCCTGCTAGACCTCTTTTGGGCTAGCCGTTTATCCCTTTTCTTAGTGGCTTATCATGGGCACTGTTTTGCTTTTACTTATGGGCTCCTATGTCCCTTTGGGCTTTCCTTTGGGCATCCACGGCCCGATTGCTTTCTTTGGGTTTTCTTAGCTTGTTTGCTTAATTCCACATTCTCATGGGGTTTTTACTAACTTCATTAGACTTCCCTGATCCAATAACCTTATTCTCATCCTTGGGGTTCATGGGCCTGCCATAAATCCCTTACTCTCTTAGTTTGCATTGCCTTGGGCCTACGGCGGTCCTTTCTCGCTTTTCTACCTCATACATTGCCCATGGGATGCTATTTCTTTCTTTCCTGGCTTCTTTGAGCCCGCTTACCTCTTCAAGACCTATTTATTTATTTGTTGAGCCTATGATCCATTATTCCTGCCACTTGGGCCTAATAGTTTTTTGCTATCTATTTTGTCAATTCTTTGTTGCCCTTATTATTGGGCTTTCTTTCTGTCTGCCTGGGCTTTCACAAATGGCCCTCAACAGTCACCAAAAACCTTCCTCTGGTTTCCCTCCATTCCCCTGTGTTTCCTTGTGTTTTCCTTGCTATCTCTCACTCCCAAATTTTTCCAACCACTAGCTTTGTGTGCTTCAATCCCTTATATAGCCTCCTCTTAGTGGGGTTGAAATGATTACCATTAGCTTTTTTCCATGTGTTGATGGCCATTTCGGAAACCCAAGTGGAAGGGAGAGGCCCAGCAACACAGATAGAAAAGAGTTGGCAAACGGATAGAAAACCCATTAAGCCTAAGCGGCAGAAATAATGAATCACAGGCCCATGAGATGAACAAATAGGCCTTGAGGAGGTAAATGGGCTTAAAGGAGTTCAGAAAGAGAGAAAAAGCAAACCATGGACAGTATATGATGTGGAAAAGTGAGAATGGGTCACAGTAGACCCAAAGTAATGAAAGTAAAGAAAGTAAGGGATTGATGGCAAGCCCATGAACCCCAAGGATGAGAAATAATGTAATTGGGCTGAGGAAACCCAAAGAATTCAATAAAAGTTCATGGGAATGCAAAGTTAAGAAAAGGGCTGAGGAAGCCCAAGGAAGCAAACGGGCCCGGGACCCCCAAGGGAAAACAAATGGGACACAGGAGCCTGCCAATGATATAATAAAAGAACCAATGGCCGTACTGGGCCATTGGGAGAAGAATAAACGATAGGCCCAAAGAGGCCCAGCCGAATTGAGGCAAATAACTTCGCAGCATGAATGATAGAGTGGTATGACAGGAGATGGTAGCAGAAAAAGGGTGGATTGAAGAAAAGTAAAGCTCACTGTCAAGCAAGGCCTAGCCCCTAAGTAGGGCAAGCCATAAAGGAAAGGAGAACTAGAAAATAGTCAAAAATGAACGACAGACTATGCAGGCCAACCACGGCAAACACATGAGCAACAAACAGATTTTGGACATACATGGAAGAGTGGCACGCACAAGGCCCAGACCTTACTAGCCTTTACCCAGCCAATACAGGACATGGTGAGGTCATGGATCAGAGATAAGAGAGCATGGTTTGGAAGTGGGGAGAGGGAAAAAACCTATTTTGAGGTTCCTGCTCGGGCTCTTTTGGGAGAAGTGTCCTACTGGGATGACATACCATCCAAATGAGCAAAACTGAACTAGAACCACTAGGTGCATGCCATAAGGGATAGAGAGAGAGAAGACACCCACACCATAGCAAGAAAGGGTGCCACGGCAGACACATAAACAAAATAGTTTTCTTTTGTCTGGTGATGGGGAGTGGCACACAAACGGACCAATGGTGGTCGGCAAGTATACTCAAACTAGACAAAGGTGATTAAGGGTTAAAATAGTAAAATCCGATCACGGCAGGCACTATAAAAAGACCCTTGCCATGTACCGGAATGAGGACAACAAGCACCACGGTATTGGAAACTTGAAAATCAGGAAATAGAAAACAAGTATTAAGAAAAAAAAGTAGAAAGAAAAAAGATAAGAAAGGAGAATATTAGAAGAGAAGGAAAGAAAAAGATAGGGAGTTAGAACGACAGGCATGCACCAATAGGTTGATTCCCTCTCTCCCTCTCAAAATCCTACTCTCTACCGAAAACAAAGAGTCCTCTTATGTACCAACCATTCAGGTCCGCTTCCCTCAAAGTGATTAATTTCCACGACAGGATCTCCCTAAGAGATTATTCACTTTGAGAAGAGGTGTTCTTTCCTCTCTGTTTTTGGTCCTACGGATTAGATTTAATTTGATTCATTTCCTTTTTCAATCAACTTATATACTACCTACTTGTTTCCCTTACTTTTCTTATAAAATAATTGTTGTTAAACTGTGATTATCTTTTCTTAAGTAGGGATTATCTGTTTACCTTAATAAAGATGTCAAAGTATTTTATTTTATCTTGTTATTATCATATTTGTCTGCCGCAGCCCGCAACTCATCTGAAACAATTCTACCCGCCATAAGCATGCTCCTGGCAGACGAGGCATAGTTTGTGCACAAGCCGAATCAAATTGAGTTGCAGTTGGACCGGTCTCAACTTTCTTATTCAGAATACTTAGGCCCAGTATCGCAGGAGGCAGCTCAGCCCACTTTAACCAAAAAGGCCCACTACACCATGCAATCCCACTTTCACCTCTAATCCCCAGAATAGTCATATCCCTTGAAGATTCTCTCGAAACTTGTTCTAGATGCCAAATAGTGTTCGACAGCGGATTTCCCAAAGGCATTAACTATGATCGGCTACCGACCTAGTATATCCACTTGCAAAATTCTCTTGGTCATCGGTTTGCACTGGTCTCGATGTGGTATATTTCCCAATCGCTACAATTAGACCTTAGCACATCCACCAGTGAACTAGTCTTGGCCCAACGACAATGGGCCTCAGTTACCCGAACCGCCCTGGGTCACCTGGGCTGTTTTGGGTCACTTGAGCCTAAACCCCTACATATGGGCCGTTCTGGGTCACTTGGGCTCGAGCCCCTACAATATTGATTTTACAAAATTCAAAAAAAAAAGGAAGAAAAAAAATAATTTTACAGTCACAATATTTTAGCATAAAAAATATTGCAAAGATTTTTTTTCCCATATATCAACTTCCAAATAAAAAATTCTTAGGTACTCCTGAGCAAATGGTGCTCTTTATTCTCACATTCATGGTAGGGTCCTCTAGGAATTTAATGAGTATATCTAATCACCATGCATATGAGAGGAGAGAACATCATTTATTATACTCCAAGAGTAACTAAGAATTACTACAAATAAAAGGTACCAATAGCAATAACTCCACTAATAAGTATCTTGTTTCAATTTTTTTTCTTTTAGTTGAATTTTTTTTTTTAATTATTAGAATAATTTTGAATTTATGTCTCTTATTTAAATAGTTTTGAAGTCTGATTTAATCATATCATAGTTTTGAATTTAAAAAAAAAAAAAAATTTGAGTTAGGATTTAGTATATTCTCTAATTTAAGAATATTTGCCAAATTTATCAATTGCTGTTGAACCGGTAGTGTTTAATAATAATAATAATAATAATAATTAAAAAAAAAAATTGGATTGGATCGGGTACTGCTGGTGGATTGTTGGGTTTACTAGTCGGTTAGGGTTCTAAGAGTTGGCGAATAGATATAAATTGAACCCTCAGAAGGAAAAAAAACCTGCAATCTATCTCTACAAAAATCTTCTGTCTATCTCTCCTATTCGTTCGAGAAAGAAAAAGGTTTTCAATTTCATGGAACCCTCGACTTCCTTTTTTGTCCTAGCAATCAAGTTCGTCAACAGCGTGCAGGTTCAGTTTCAACACAACGATGATGATAGTGTTTACGAGAAGTACCTGGATTTCATGAACGATTACTTCGAGGGCAGAACGAGCCAAGTGGAGTTATGCGATCAGGTCACTGATCTTTTAAAGGGTCACCGAGATTTGCTCTCTGCTTTTCAGGCTTTTGTTGATTATTCTCAAACACTTGTGTACTATCGACGACTTACGCTTTTCAAGAAAATACAAGCGATTTTGTCTCCTGAGGCATATACAGATCGGTTTTTGAAAAACTTTCATAGATATAGTAAAGGAGAGATTGATGGGTGGCAATTGGAACGTTATATTGCTGATATATTTAAAGAATATCGTGCTTCTTCGGCCGTTTCGGGTGATCCTGAGAAAGAGGAAGAGTTTGATGATCTTGTGAAAGTGTTTAATGTTTTTGCGGAAGATTTATATAGCATTAGTAACAATCCAAGTTATCGGGTTCCGAAAGATAAAGAATGTTTCGCTCCAGCAAGTCGGAGTAGAGAACTTGAACATCAAGTATTGAATAACACGGTGAAGTGTGAAAATCCTGATTTCAAATATGTAGAGAAGAAACTAAGTCCTGATGAAATTTTTTGGAATCAATATGAAGATGATATTTCTGAGATGGATGTGATGATTTCAACCCTGAGTTCTGCGGCTAGGCGTGCCGAGGAATTGTTGCAGAAGATTCATTCATTGCAGATGATTCAACCAAATTCGAAGAAGCGTATTCGAATGGAAAAACACTTGATAGCTGAGCACTTGATAGCTGCGGATTTGAGGTGTATTGAGACGTTATATCCAGAATGTGGTACTGAGATGGTTTGGTGCCTACGTAAATATCCAGGAGATGTGTTGACTGTAGTTGTACCTCGGCTAAAGCAAAAGTTAAAGGAGGCAGAGGAGAAGAGGAATGCAGGCTTATTTACATTCAAGAATTATTTCGAGAAAAATATTAAAGTAGAGCGTTACAAGTAGTTTATTGCATATGCCTCTGGTCCTCTGTATCTAATAATTCGTATTTGCTTGATTTAGTTTCTTTAGAGAGACTTGTAGTGCAGTTGTTTATTTATTTTTATGACTTTTGATATGTTGTTGACTATTAATTTGTGCTTTTGTTCTCTATTTGTTTCTCACATTTGCTTAATTCCATAAATTATTCTAATAGATTTAAATTTATTTCAAGTAAATGTAAATTTTGATGAGCCATGAAAACAAAAAAAGGATGGCAAACACCCATAATTATGGTCAATATTGGGTGAGATTATGCAGGTCTGTTATCATTGTTTTTTTGGTTATCTCTTTACATTTTTTATTCTTGCTGAGAATGATGATAACCAAGTTCTCTTGCCTTTAAAACAACTTTCATGTTTCATCCATGCTTCACCACTACTTCTACTTCATATATATATATATATATATATATATATATATATATATATATATATATATATATATATATATATTATCATTATCATTCTTAGCTTCAACAGCATATCCACATCTTTCTGATGCTCTCCACCTTGACTGTCATTCCCTATTCGTGACTTGTGAGATCACCATTTGTTTGACGTTTATGTTTGTATTGAGGGAGCTTCTGTAAGAAAAAACCATTGAATTATAGGTAACTATGTTTCTATTAGGCAATTATCAAACTGTCAACCATGTGAGGCATTAATTGAGAATTTAAGGTGAAAAAAAATTTGGCAGGCATTAACCAAGAACTAGTCTCAAAGACTTTGTGATCTTTACTTAGAAGCCTCCACGACTGAAGCTCAAGCCAACGATAGCATGATGAGGTTGGGCTGACGCTAAGATCGACGTCGTGAACTTGTGATAGATAAATAGAACAATGGTGAGGTCTGATTAAGAACGAAAGTGTCGTGATTTGGGTGGAGATGGTCACTAGGTTGTGATGGGTGGTAGGTGACGTTGCTGGGTCACGACCTGGTTGTGTTGTCCATGCGGGTCTGTTTGGTTTTGCTATTGGATGTATGATATTAGATCTAGTTGGGCTGATTTGTGCCTGATCTATTTGGGTTTTGTTAGAGATATATATTAGACATATTAGCCCAATGTAATAGGCCCAAGCCCATTCCTGCTTGTACTAGTAGTCTAGGGTTTAGTCGCCTATATATACTCATGTTAGGGTTCATTGTAACACAGGGAAATTATTGTACTACACTCTCATACAATAAAGATGTAGCCCTTAAGGGATTCCTCCGTGGATGTAGGCCGTAAGGCTGAACCACGTAACCCTCGTGTTCTCAGTGTTCCTCATCTATGCTTCCTCTTCCGCATCTACTCTAGCATACACAATATGGTATAACACATCACGTTTTTAATATCTCTATGCTAATATATTTAACATGGTATCAGAGCCAAACTCCGTTCTTGGCATCAAACAAACATCTCTAGCAAGCAAAGAAGATTCTCACGTGCACACCACCATCAAAAGTTATATGCTTGTCGGCTGGATCTAGACTCCACGGCATCTCGCAGCCACTATGGCTCTCACTGCTGTGTCCAGATCTTAAACCCAAGCAATCAGTGTCTCTCCCTATCAGATCTGTGCACATCAAGCCTTCGCCTGATGAAACCAACAAGACATACGTGCTCCACGGCATATCGCGACCAAAACCCAGAAACCCGACCTCCAACGGCAGCCGCACGCGCCACCACGCGCGACCAATGGCTCCTGGAACTCTCACACGCACCGCCGAAGATTCTCGACTCCTAGTTCGGATCTCAGTCACACGCGCCGCCAAGCCGGCCTTGTCGTCCACCGATCCAATTGGCCTGAGAATCTAGTCATCAAACGAGCTCTCACACGCCACCACGCGCCGCAGTAGCCTCTGGAAAATCTGCCACGCGCCGCCATAGATTCTTGACTTCTAGATCGTCTTCTGGGCGCACGCGCCACCCTGTCGGCCTCCTCGTCCGCCGATCTACAAAACCTGAAATTATGGGCCTCAACCGAGCTTACACGCGCTACCACGCGCCTCCCAAGTTTCTGGCTTCTCCTCCACGCGCCGGCAACGATGTCACGCGCCTTCCACTCGCCGGAAAACTACTGCTGATGACGTCTGACGTCATCCGATGACGTCATCACTCCACGTCAGTAGCCATGCAAGCCCTCCACATCAGCCTTAGTCCACGTCAGCGACACGTCATCAGCCACGTCAGCAGTGTCGTCTCGTCAACACCACGTCACCTAGCTGACCGTTGACCCAGACCGACCCGACCCGGACCACCTGGATCTGACCCATGAGCACTTTGACTGTTGACTTTGACCTGGACCAGTTGACTTTGACTTTTTGCGTTGACTTTTGACCAAAAGTCAAAATTTCCAAAAGGGCCTATCTTGCTCAGTTTTTCGCGTAGATTCCGATTTTGGCCTCCGTTTCTTCATTTGAAGCTCCGAAATTGGACATTTGGCACATTCTTCATTGTGGTTTCTTCGAAGGCATTCTTCAAGGCATCTCCAAGTGATCTTCTCATGCTTATCCAACCTCAAGCCTTCATCGAGCTTCCGCCTTGAGTTTGAGGGAGGGTGTTAGAGATATATATTAGACATATTAGCCCAATGTAATAGGCCCAAGCCCATTCCTGCTTGTACTAGTAGTCTAGGGTTTAGTCGCCTATATATACTCATGTTAGGGTTCATTGTAACACAAGGAAATTATTGTACTACACTCTCATACAATAAAGATGTAGCCCTTAAGGGATTCCTCCGTGGATGTAGGCCATAAGGCTGAACCACGTAACCCTCGTGTTCTCAGTGTTCCTCATCTATGCTTCCTCTTCCGCATCTACTCTAGCATACACAACATGATATAACACATCGCGTTGCTAATATTTAACAGGTTTGAATCATTTTATGTTTGGTATTGGATCACGTTGGGTTGATTGAATTTTGATGTGGTTGTGTTTGTTTGATCCTGGACAGAGAAAATGTTGAATTGGAGAAGGACAAGGTAAAAAAAGAAAGATAATTGGAAAGATTAAAAAAAAAAAAGGTGAAAGAAGAAATATATTTGGAAAAACTAATATATATATATATATATATATATATATTAAATAATAATAAAGTACTGAATCTAATAAAGAATATGAATAGTAAGAACATTCATACCAAGAATATATGAATGCCAAAAACTTAAAAAAAAAAAAATCATTTTTGCCACTCATCCCACAAAAAAAAAATATTACAGGTCTATTTGGGATCCACTTATTTTATTAAAATTGAAAACTTTTTACTGAAAATACTTTAGATAATGTTAAAAATTAGTTGAAATAGTAACTCACAAATAGTACCAAAAAATACAGTAGGACCCTTGAATAATAGCAAAATTAAGTTAAATTGTAAAATAAATTGGCAAAAATAATTTTTGCCAAACAGACACTACATCAATGTTGTTATACTTAAATTTTTTTGGCAATTTAGCCATAATAAACTACCATTTTTAGCAATCTATTGTAGCTCAAAAATTATAAAAAATAATAATATTTTATTATTCCTTCAATTAAAATACTCTCTTTCTCTCTCTTCTTGTTCTCATTTTGGTTCCGAGATGGGTCTCATCTCGTCGTTCTTATCTCATCTCTCTTTCCCTTGTCATGAGTCACAGTGGTTCATGGATTGAACTGATTGGTGGGTCATAGTGTTGTTTTGTTTTAAGAGGAGGTAATGTGGTGTGAATCACACACCGGATCGGGGTGCGTCTTGTGGTTGCGTTGACGCAGAAATCAGATCAGGGTGTATTTTGTAGTTGTGTTAACATAGAGATCAAATCGGGGGTGCGTTTTGTCACAGAAATCAGATCGAGGTGGGTTGTTATTAGGGTTCATGGCTGGGGTGGGTTGTTGTTGGGGTTTTGTGGGTGGTGGTTGGTTATGCGTTTGTGGAGATGGTGAATGGTGGGCTGTAAGGGTGATCAGACGAAGAGAAAGGGGTGAGGGTGTGACATAAGGGGAGAGAGAAATCAATAAAAAAAATGAATAGTTTTTAGCTTAGATGTAAAAAATAGAACCTTTGATATTAGATAAATTGTAAAGTGTGTTGTTAATATAGATAAAGTAATGTTTTAAGTTGTTAAAAACTTAAATTTTTAACATTCTTGATGTGAATGCTATAAATTAATTAAAGTAAATTTTAGACCAAATTTAGCCAAAAAATTTTGAGGTTGATGTGAATTCTCACAATGAATTACTCAGAGTTACATTCCCTCAATTTACTTATTATAGGCTACAGCTATCTAATGAGCAGACTACAGGCCCTTCAGCCTTCGAAGTTTTTTCTAGGCCATTGACCCATAGAGGTTTCTTTTTGGGTCTAATTCGCAACCCATCAAAATTGTAGGTACAAAGTGTTTGTCAAAAGCCCAATAATAATAATAATAATAATAATCATCATCATAACGCGATGATCACACAGGAAAGAGAAGTCGGCCAAAAAGTTTTTTATTTTTTATTATTTTTTTATAGATATTTTTAACCTAGGGGTCCACTTTTAATAATATATTTATTATTAGATTAAAATACCAACTATTTTTAATATAGACAAGGATTGAATTTTATATTTTTTATTCAATCGTTAAAGATTTTATCAATTAAATTAACTAAAACATACCGATCGGCAAAAAAGTTAAAAAACTTTTTTGTATCACTCTCAGGTTGGGAACCAAAACTTGGCGGTGAGTTGGTGATGTCCCACACGAAAACGTCATAGTCACAGCCACTTTCCACATGTTCCAATCATTTACCACATTTCACAAAAATAATTCTAATTGGCCGTATAGACAAAAATTAAGATTTATATTTTTTATTCAATTATCATATATTATACCAGTTAAATTATCACAAACCTACGAGTCGGCCAAAAAGTTGAAATACTTTTTTTTATCATTTGCAGGTTGGAAACCAAAACTTGGCGGTGAGTCGGTGACAAAACGACATAGCCACACCCACTTTCCATGTACTCCAATCATCCACCACATTTCTCAAAAAAAAACCCCAACTGGCCAATCCCTCCCTTCTGGGACCCACAATAAGAGAATTAAAAGCATCCCAAACCTCCAAAAAAAAGGAGGGAAACTATTTACCAAAAAAACGTGTGGCCAAGATTCAAAATCAGCGTCCACGTGGCTAAAGTTGATTCACTTTTTATTGCCACCTATGTTACTCGTAACCTCAGGCTTTAGTTGCTTCCACCACACGTTTGGATAAGTCAATGTGCACCTTCCGGAACAAGCCAGAGCTTGGTGGGTCCAACTCCAAAAAATTCCCATACTATAAAGCCACTTAAAAAGAATCGCTGTGTCTCACATACTCGTCCGGATTCCAAACTCAAACCAGTACTTTCTTTTTTGGGTTACATTTGAGTCCGAACAGTAACAATGGAGGTGATAGTTGAAGAAGGTTGTAGAACTCCGAGACACAGTGAGTGTCAAATACCAGCGGATTTGGCATGCCCACCAGCCCCGAGGAAGAAGAAGGTGGGTTATGTGATGAAGCAGCGGGACCCGCCCAAGAATGGTTATTTTCAGCCACCTGATCTTGAGGTTCTCTTTACCGTTGCACCCAGGAGAGAAGCTTTTGCTTGGACTTGACTTGATTTTGAGTGAGTGTGTGTGTGTATGTGACTCACCTAATTTTAAGTAGGATCTATAGAGTTTAGAGAGGTCTGCAGAATTGCTTTTTTTTTTTTTTTTTTGTAAATTATATATTATGTGACCCCTTTTGTTTTTGGTTAAGTTAGAGAAACCCACGAATGGTCGAAGAAATATGTTAACAGTTGCAAATGTAAGTTTATTCGGTTGTTTCATTGCCATGATAAGATGGTACTAGTTGTAACTTGTAACTCAGGCTTTTAGCAGTAACCTTTTTATCTTGCAAAGTTATTCTTCGTATTATGTTTGATTTTTCTCTTTTGAGAGAGTTTCAGCAACTTATTATTTCGAAGTTGCAAGAGGACCATGGCTGGTGGATTTCTTTGTCTTTATCAAATTTGCTAGGTTGTCTGTAAATTGGATTGTAGGTACTGTGTGAACGTGATTTTGTACATCATGGGCCAACACAAGCAGCCTGTTATTAATGAATACAACATTCTGCGAAAAACTACCCTAGATTATAGGATAATTAATTTTGGGCTTAAAGAATAAGACTTGCTATAAGGTTCCCACATAAATAAGCCCAACCAAAATTTGGGCACGGCCTCAATAGTACCATTATTGGAACTGGTGAGGACAATCATGAAATGGGCAGCCTAGACTAGCTTGCTTAAAAACGATCAATGGCAGCCCGGCCTCAATAGGCCCAATCGAACCAAAATGACCGTACAATCCGAATAAAGTATTAAATTGGAGACCTCCTTGAGCAGCCAAGGCAAGCTTGTTTCAAAATTAAAAAACCAAAGGGCAGCTCAGCTATGAAAAAAGAGTTATATATATATATATATATATATATATGAGCATAACTTAGGTACAGTACTTAAGTGTTGTTTCATAGGTTCTCTTTTTAAAATTTTGCCATATAAGTTTTTTCTTATAGGATGAAAGTGTATTTTTTTAGTTAAGTAGCCATAGAGTTGAATCTTAAGAAGAGAACCGTACTATACCTAAATTTTGTCATATATATATATATATATATATATAAAGCTAAAGATAAGGGAAAATTTAATTAGATTCCAAATTAAGTTTCAACTATGGGCTAATTTTGTGTCATATGTTCACTTTTTTTTTTCTTTTTTTTTTTTTGTTGTTGTGCTAAATAAGTTAATGAGTGCATAATACTAAGAATCCAACGAAGACTTCACAACATCATTATTTTATTTAACTGATTTTTAAACCAAAATTTACCACTATAAATGTGTTTCTCTTATATTTATGTTGGGTACTTCGGTCTATTTTGGTCTTATTCAGTCTATCTTGGTCCACTTTAGTCCTATTTGGTCCAGTCGGTCCACTTCAGTCCTATTTGGTTCATTTTGTCCACTTCGGTCCAATTTGGTCTTATTCGGTCCTAGTATATCCACTTTTGCTCTATTTGGTCCACTCAATTCAATTTGGTTCACTTCGGTTCTATTTGGTCTATTTCGGTCCTACTCGGTCCACTTAGGTTCTTTTCAGTTTATTCAGTCTACCGTGATCTTATTGGTCCGATTTGGTCTATTCTGTCCACTTCGGTCCTATTAGGTCCAATTCAGTCCACTTCAGTCCTATTCGGTCCATACTTTTCATTTTGGTCTTATTCAGTCCATTAGGTCTACTTCAGTTCTATTCAGTCCAATTTGGTCTTATTCGGTCCACATTGATCCTATTCAGTCTATCCGGTCCAGTTTGGTCCTATTCTGTCTTATTCTATCTACTTTGGTTCAATTTGGTCCATTTTGGTTTATACAGACCAAAGACACTTTGGTCTTATTCTGTCCAATTCGATCCAAAGCTAAGAAACAAGCTAATTGGATTTCAATTAAAGTCTAATTTTCTGCAACATGTCTATTTTACTTTTACCAACCATTTTTTTGTCTAACTAAAAATAGTTTAAATTTATAAGTCATTTTTATAATATTATGAACATGTACCATCCGTTACTAACTAGATATAAATATAGGGGAATGATAACCTCTAGTTTTCAAAACTTCAATTTCCTCCAGTTTTAAAATAGATGAGTGACATGTGTATATAAAATGATCCAGCGGTTAGGAAAAACTTAACAATTTTTCGTATCTCTGTTGCCTCTCCCTTCAACATCTCTGGAGCCAAACTGATCTACCATACATCACCACTGTTCAACCCAAGACTACTGCTTCCTTCACCACCTCCATAAGGCCTCTTCGCCGCTGCCTTGCCGCTATCAAAAGCCACAGCCGTCGCATCATCAAGTCTGAGCCTCCCTTTAGATTTGTTAGTTTTTCTTAATCGTTTCGTGAAACCAACGCCACAGATCTCTTCTTTGGCCTCCGATATGCTAAACCCAAGAGTTCAAACTCCATCTTCCCCTACATGCGTTGCCACGCACAGTGGCCGTCGATCTATGCACCGTCACAATTTCTTCCTTCGACTGGTGGTTCGTGAAACCAATGCCATGGTTCTCTTTGTCAGCCTCCAATATGTAAAACCCAAGAAGCCGGCCTCCATCTTTGCTCTCACGCACCTCCACGTGCGGCCTGAAATTTGGCCGCCGATCTACGCGCCATCAAAGGTTGCCGTCGACTATTGCTCTAACTCCAACGAGCCCATGCTTTCTTCTTGCACTTTTTATCTTAAAAAGTCTGCTTTTGCATTTATTTATTAAAAAACAAATTGCTAATTTTCTAATCATTGGATCATTTTATTTACATGTGTCACTCACCTATTTTAAAACGGGAGGAACTAAAGGTTTTAAAACTGGAGGTGATCCTCTCCTATAAACATAAATATTATATATGTGTATGTTAATTGTGATTGTTTTTATTTGTACTTGCACAACTTATAATTTATAAACTAATGCAATTTATGACCAAGCACTAGAGAACTGTTTCTCAAAAAGAGGGAAAGAAAATGAAATTAAGGCTGCGTTTGACTCTATGTAAATCGAATTCCAAGTGTAAAATGAATATAAGGAAAAATGAATTCCCGTAAGGAAAATGAAATCTTGGTGTTTAGTTCTGCAATGGAAAATAGTCCGGAAAACGATTTCCGATGTTTGGTAACATTCTAAAAATACTATTTTCCTACAAATTTTTCACATTCTTTTAGCCATTTTCTCAGCTTCCAAACAAATTTTATAACAGAAAATATCAAAATATACACTTCACACAACCAAAAATCAAAATAAAAACATTTATTCACAACATATACATGATATACTCGGTGAGAGGAGGAAGAAAGAGTGAGAGATTGAGGGAAAGAGAGATAGATCAGGAAAGAGAGAGATTGAAGTGGATGGAGGATGGCGGCGGCCAGATCAGGTGGGTTTGGGGGTGGAGTGAAGTGGGCTGGTGGCGGCCTGATCGGCGACATTGAGCAAGAGGGAGAAGAAGAGTTGAGGAAGAAGAGAGAAAAAAGAGGAAGCTTGGCTGATGCGATCTGGGCGGTGGGGTAGCGTGATTTGGGTGGTGGGGGGTGGCACGATCTGGGCTGGCCGAAGCTTGGTTGGGTAGCCACTTGTGCTCTCTCTCTCTCTCTCTCTCTCTCTCTCTCTCTCTCTCTCTCTCTCTCTCTCTCTCTCTCTCTCTCTCTCTCTCGAAAATCATTTGAAGGTAAAATGAGAGTTGCATTGCTTTTACAGCTAACATGGGTGTTTTTACAGTCAACGTGTAATTGATTTTCCATTTAACCACATTTTTTGTTAGAGCCAAACACACACAAGAGTGTAAAAGTAATTCCTGAATTAGTTTTCAACTGAAACAAACGCAGCCTAATTGTTGGCACGCAAACCATTTTTGCATGAAAACTTAAAGAAATTAAAATCTTTGGAAAGCAATAATACGACCAGGTCACTGATACACTGTATATGAATGAGTGGCAGTTTGAATATATTTGAATTACAGCCACAAACACGGAAGGTGTTTCTTAGCTCGGTTCTTTTAATGGGTAGAATTATTGTACCATTGGGGTCGCAAAATTTTCACTGATTAAAGGGTACGTGATGTACTGAATGTCCTGTCTAGTGGGTTTCTTTGGGTTTGGGAACTTCGACTGTAGGCATTGGATACCCCTGTTCACTCTCATCTTTTTGGGTCCACTTTCACCCTATTATACTCTTGGCCATGTTTTATACCAACATTATTGTACTGCAAAAGTCTTGCATACTGCATACTTTGTGTAAAATTTTTAAAACAAAAGAGTTTTTGTAATACAGGGCTTTAATTGAAAAGTTTTGCCAAATTCTTGTATGAGTTTTTGTTTTTTAATTTTTAATTTTTTATATATGTTTTCAATGGAGATATTTAGAGTTCAAATTTCCACTATTTTTTTTTGAGAAATTAAAACTATATCAACAATGGTATTTTTATTTTTAGCCATGATAAATTAAAATTATTGTTACTAGAATTTTGATATAATCAGCATCTTTTTGTGTCCCTATTTTATGAATGGTTAAAAATATATGCGTAAAACAAATTTACTAATTAACCTAGCTTATTCTATTCATATTTTATTCAAATACTATAACAATATTAGAATTATAGTCTCATTTTTATTAGTCTTGTAATACTTCAAATGCTAATGAAACTATTTTGAAAAAGTTTTGAGTGTTTAACAAATTGTAATGAAATATTATTTTAGAGTTCTTGATTTGCATAGCATGGACAACAACTCCAAATTTCAGTTGTAGCCTTCAAGCCGCTCAATGTCTTCTGGATCCTAAGACGATAACACTAAGTGGAGAAATTACATAGTTCTTTGATGGACCATGTCACTTGTTTACCATTCCACTAAAAGACTCTCATTTGTTTAAAATTGCTGAGTCAATAATCAGTTTCTGTTTAAAAAAAATTTCTAATTCAGCAATTTTAAACAGGTGTAAGTCTTTTAGTGAAATGGTGGACCACATCACTTATCTACCATATGGACCTTATAATTTCTCCACTAAGTGGGCCCCTTTCTTATATTCAAATATTAATTAGAAAATGTTATTTAAATTTTGATTTTTTTTTTCATTTATATCTATTTTTCTTATTTTTAGAGATGTAAGCTACTAATTAAGTTTTTTTTTTCAAGGTTCTCTAGCATTTTCTTTTCAATTGATTTTATGGCCAATCCAATAAAAATTATGTGATTGAAAAATTTAATGAAATTATAATTCGAAAATTAATTTTTTGTTAACATCTAGGTTACTATTAAATAATACATAGAATTTTTGGACATGGATCATCTGGTAAAGAAAAAATGAAATTGAAGTTGAAATTTTATTTTAAAAATATAATAGATAAGTATGAAATGTAGTGGAATTATAATTTCCGTTTTGTTTCATTGAAAGAGATAGAAAGTGATTTAAAGTGATTTTTCAGTTTCTACATGTGGAAGATTAATAATTACTACACTCTTGACCTCCGAGAAAATTGTAACGGTTAGTCACACACATTCAATGAAAATAAAAATTTCTTTGAGAAATTTTTTTTATTTTATTTATTGATTAATATTTGGAACCTAATTAATATGTTCACATGTATAGAGATATTTTTATTGGTTAAAATTCGGGGTCTTTTTTATTTATTTATTTGGTGACCTATATTTCACTTAGGGGCCTTGTTTTTCTTTTACAGAAAATTACTTTTTATTTATTGGTTAATATTTAAAGCCTAATTAATATTTTCACTGATAAATAGATATCTCTATTAATTAAAATTTGGGGGTCTATTTTATTCAGATGGCTTAGGCGATTGCCACACTTGCTTTATACATTAAACTGGCCTTAATCTTCTTTAGTAAAATTACTACCGTGGATATTTGATAGTTTCAGCTAAAAGAATTTTCAAATTACTACATGAAAATCAGGCAATCCATTGTAAGCCAAAACAGTCAATAATTACATTGTACTAATCTTTTTTTTCTTTTTGGAGAAGAATTGTACTAATCTGTTTATCCTGATCTTTTTGTTTTTTTTTTTTTTGGGTTTTACCTCATTGATAATTCATCGTGTCAGGCTGTCAGCTTATCTATGGAAGAATCATTATCATGTATGTACCATTCCCAGCAGATCATTAAGGGACCACGACGCAATCAGTAAAAACTTAAAAAAATTCGACCAAAAAAAAAAACTTTGGTTTTATCTGCTTTATTGATATATAATTCATCTAGTCGTAAACTCAACTATGGAACTAACATTGTCATGTACCTACCATTTCCAGGTCATTTTTGTTTTACGGGACAGACTGAATAGACCAGTCACATTTAGCCAAATCATGGTGGAATTTTGAGAATATTTCTGCCACCCCAATCTAAATATGCTTTGTAATATGCACCATCCTGATCAGTTGTGTTTGTGTAACCCGGCATTGGATATACTCTTTATTGTCTTTCTAATATGATAATAACTAATGTAAGTGTTAACGGATACAACGAGGGACAAGAGACCAAAAAAAAGGAACTTATAATTGGATCCAATGCCAGCATAATCGATGTCCATAGTTTTTTTTTTTTTTTTGTTGGAGATAATGCCTTTCAAAGGTTCCAAAACTTGGTGGTTGGTGGGTTGCATGGCTTTTATTTTGTGGATGAATTACAAGGCAGTTATTTATTTATTTTTTTAATTACTTATCTCTCTTGTAATCAGCAATTTGAAGTCAATGTCTTAGTTCCATATCAGTTACAAAATATAGGATCGAGAGTAGGTTGTCATCTTATAATTTTCGAAAATTTTATTAACTTAAAGGTGAGAGAAAAGGAGAATTTAACCGCGCACCAAAAAAAAAAAAAATGGAAGAAGAAAGAAACTGAGACACCAAACAAACACTAAATATATTACAATAATTATGTGAATATAACATTTTTCACAACTATTAGATGTTTTTATTAGCTCAATTGGTGAAAGATTAGGAGTTCAATTCTTGCTTATACCAAAAATCGATTGATTTCTTGGTTAACAAGAGTAGATACTATAGGTTGAAACTCAATAAAAAAAATAAAAATAAATAATAATAATAAAAAGAATGAGTTTCGCAACAAATCATATCTGGCTGTTATTAAAAAAGCTGTCGCTAACGTAACATTACTCGTATTTTAATGGTTGAGTACGCAAAAGTCTGTCCATGCAACAAATAGTCTCAGATATCAGATCCCCCGCCCCTCAATTTTCTATTCAAGAACGTATTTTAGTTTACGTGGGATCCCACTTTGTATTCAAATCCAACAATGATGAAAGAATGTGGCGCTTGGAGGACTTAATCATTGAATATAGTATTGTGTTAGTTGATTCATAATTACAGTCAATTAGATTCTCTTCCATAGATGGGGTCATATTGCTATAACACTTGGCAACATGGCTACTTTTGGAGAGGTATATATCCAGACAATGACTTTAAAGAAAATTTTTCTTCATAAATCAATTTGATCAATTACCTCTCCTCTCTAGGCTCACCTTCCTTTTGATCCATCCATTCACTAAGTTGATTATCAAACTTCTGTCTTGGAACAGGTTAATGTTGGTAACTTATGGCATCACTGATAAGAAATTACTCATACCTGTTTGCTAAAGGGTATAACAAAGAAAGATTTTGTTTGCTGAAGGGTATAACAAATAAAGATTTTGTTTAAGCCAGTTGAACTACAAGCCTCTTAGCAAATTTATTTGTTTTTGTTTAATGCTGATGCTAGTTAAAAAATAAGTGAATAGGTACATGGCGAGGTTTTGAAGTGCTACACTGTTCGCTAACCAATCCAGAGAAAATACAATCACATGGCTTTCAAACATACAAGCAATGACATTGCTGGGCACGACTAAATTTAGAACAAGTGAGCAAAAACAGATCTAATCAGTAAGACACTCAAAAGTGCTCATTTGAACTAATTACTAATCAGAGTGACTCAATTAAATTCTAAATACTACAAAAGGATGGAATGGAATTTCTTCAAAATCTGTATAAAGCAAAGCGCACAGGTCCTCATTGAGCAGGCATCGTGCTTCATGCTGCAATGGATTGTATGATCAAGAGCAGCTAAAACAATTCAAGCATATTAGATCAATCAAAGTATGCATAACTAATGTATTATGCAACAAATCACACAAGTATCTTAGTGTTTGAAATTAGAAACAAGCTTTACTATGTACTAATCAAGTAATGTACCACACAAATGCAATTAGGATATACTTACCTAGATAGATGACATAAACAATATTAGAAAGTGAAACTAAAGAATCATTAATAGCTTTGGTAAATTAGGATTTAGGACATAATTCTCCACTGATATTTCAAAATGAGTGAAGTAAAAACTGATACTTACAAAATTTATTGAATGTGAACCACCATTAGACAACTAGCCATATATTTCAATTCTGACTATCTTCCTCTCTCCTCTCCTCCATCTCATTCCCTTCTATGATTACAAACATACCCGTATTAAATTTGATTTATTTATGAATTTTGCTCACTTCATTAAACTACAAGAATATGAGATGGCATATGTACTTTCATGGGAAGAAATAACAGTGCCAATTAATATGAATCACTTGAATGCATCCGCACCCACATATGTTATAAATGTAACTGTTCAGCTTTCCGCACATTCAAACATTCCTATGAATATAAATAAACAAAATCATAGCATGAAAAGAGAAAGATCAGATCTAAAGAAGCAAGATAGAGCAAGAGGGAATGATGTAGGATCATGTAATTCAAAGTGTGAATTTGGATGGACTTACTTATATAGACAGACTTATTTTATTAGGTTCATTAGGTAAACATGCATACAGCTGAATCTTGAAAAAGTTATCCATTAAAAAGTCTAAAATTTTCCATAAAAATTAGAAAGGGTTAAACTTGTTGTGAATAAATTATTTTACATATGTTTGCACACTCTCCTAAAGCAACTGGACTTCCAAGTTAGAAATCATGACTTAAAAGTCATAATTTCAGTTACATAAAATTGTGTAAAATAGTTTGGGTAATAAATACTTTTCAATTCGAAATATAATAATACTAGAGCTACTCGAACTCAGAGTTGATCTACTTATCTTAGTACACAAGTAGTACAAACTCTTGATTGCTCCTTGTATCCGTAATTAATTGCTGAAAAATTAGACCTCATATGATCACCAGTATTCCCATCACTGACTGACCTGTGTTCTCTAGTATAGAATTCAGCTTCTTTTTCCTGTCAATACTTTTGTTCTGGTTATACAAATTAAATATACCGAAATCAAACTCCATAGAACTTATAATTTATAAATGGCATCTTATAGCCAGCCTAGTGTAGTCAATATCAAAGTGTATAAAGAGACACAGAGAGTACGGGTAAGGAAATGGGAAAAGGTCATAAAAAAGGAGTGGCTTCAAATTGTAACAGCCTTCCACAGCCAAACAAAAACTCATTCTGGAGTGTTCAATAACCCATTTAATAAAATTTGCAATGACTCTAGCATCATTGTTACAAATAATACAACAAAGAAAGCTTTGCCAACCCTAAAAAGTCCATGATTGATGAAGACTAAGCACTCTCCTTCATGAATGTACACAAGATTGAAGATTTGAAAAAGATAACTTTAACATCGTTACCAAAAAATCCAAAAGTGTAAGCAAATCTTTAGTTTCATCCTTGAAAACAAAATTTTAGGGCCTATTTGGTAAGTGAGTTCAAACTCACATTTCTATATTTTATATAACATTATACACTTTTTCACTCACATATATTTCAAAAAATTTCAAACAATAATTCTCAAACTACTCTACTAAACACCCCTTAAAATTTCAAAAAGAGTTGAGGAAGATGTGAGCATTAAACAAGCACAACAAATCAAAAATGTTCCCCATGAAAGGGCAGCTTACACATTCAGATGCCAGAGGACAACCAATGGAACTCCATGATTTTTATGTACGAAACCAACAAAATGATTGTACGTTCTACTTGTTGTGTATTCCAAAGACATTAGAGAGAGAAGTAGTAAAAAGCTGGTCAATTATCTTAAGCTTGCGTAGATTGGTAATATATTAGATCAAAATAAACATCAAGACCCTGAAAGAAAAAGAAAAAGCGGTTCAAAAACATCCAAATATCTACTAACAAAAGGCACCATGATTTCTCTGTGTGACAATGTTCCACCAAAGTACAGACATACCTGCTGAGACCCAGGTGTTTCGCAGTACGGATAACCTTTTGAGAAAGGTTCAGAGAAACCACCAAATCCCTCATCACTGAAAAGAAAATCTTCAAACAACACAGATCACAGTATATTGCCATATGGATCATGTACAACCATTTTTAACACAACACGTTACAAGTTGAGGTTAGCCTAAGCCAACACAAATGACAAAACCCTAGCCTCATTCAAAGTTAACCTTACCAGCATTTGATGGACTAAAATATTTAGCCAATAGCAACAAAAGCTGCAGTTGCAACTATCAAAATTAGTGGTTTTAAATCCGTGAATGAAAACTTCTATAAAACATAAAATAGGGTTCTTTTTTTAAAACAAAAAGAGATGGTTTACTTTACCAGCAAAAAGTTTAGTCAATAACAACAGAAGCTGCAGTTTTTTTTTGATGAACAACAGAAGCTGCAGTTTAAACTATCAAAATTAATGGTTTTTAATTCATGAATAAAATTCTATGAAATATAAAATAGGGTACTTCTTTTTTCTTTTTTTTTTGAGAAACAAAATAGGGTACTTCTTTAAAACAAAAATAGATGGTTTACTTTTCCAGCAAAAAGTTTAGTCAATAACAACAGAAGCTGCAGTTTAAACTATCAAAATTAGTGGTTTTTAATCCATGAATAAAAAATTCTATGAAAATATAAAATAGGGTACTTCTTTAAAACAAAAATAGATGGTTTACCTTCACCAGTACTGTTGGTACCTTAATTATGAGACCGTTCTTCAGTAGTAACCTGTTAGTAAAAGTATTAGCCATTAATTGCCGCTGCAGCATCATCAAGATTCCCATTTCAAAGGCCATTTGAAGTGGACTGTGCAGAAAGCTAGGTGACCACACCCCACAAAGCCCTCAAAAAGTTTGTGAATCTTGATGATGCTCCATCCGCAAACAGTGACTGTATGTCTTTAAGATCTACTTTGTCATTCTCAGTCCATGCAAGAGATAGGGAAAGGAAAGGAAAAGAACCCTAACCCTAACCCTAAATCTGATCCCATGAATGAAAAGCAAAGAAACATAAAAAATAATGCATCAAAAATGTTCATACCCATGTTTAGGTCTAAGATTTTAATGAAAGACCCGCTTGGTATTTTGAAAAAAAAAAAAAACTCTTGTATGCATACAAGAAGAAAAGTTTAAAAGGCTAGGTAAGAAAAAAAGCTCACAAGAAAGGGAGAGAGAGGCATGAGATGGAGAACTGAGGGATGAAGAGAGGTGGTAGGGCATAAATATATAGAGTTTCTGTGAAGGAAAAGAAGGTAGGAGTATTGAATAAGAGAGGGGACTGTTTGGTGTCTCACAGATTTGTCAGAGAGAGTGAAAGTGAAAGAGAAAGAGAGAGAGAAATGGCTGTGTCCACTGCTCACAACAGTTATCCATCGCAATCCTAGCTACCAAATTTACCAAAAATTTTAATCCTCTCTGACTCAGTCCCTCCGCCAGAGATGTCAAAAGAATAAATACTAGGCATATATATCCAATCTCTCTATGAGAAAATATTGGTAAAACGAAATTTGAAAACTTACCCAGTAAATGTAATGGTCTACAAATAGTGTCTCTAATATCTTTGCCTGTGTTTGCGTCCTCCACAAGCATTTTCAAGTGGGGGCGGTGGAAATTGACAGGGCCTTGTGACCGTGACCCTGACCCTGACCCTGACTCAGCCACATATCAAGGGGGTGTCCCCCAACTCTCTCTCCCATTTAGGGTTTCAACTCCCTTGTGTTTTTTGATGCCCTCGTTTGCCACTTTTGGATGCTTTCTAAGTTTTAATTTTAAGACTACCCTCTGCTAGTTTATGTCCTCTTGTGGTTTACTTTAAAGTTTTGATCTTTATTCCTAATCATTCTTTAGTCTTATTAACTTATATAGTACATATAGCTGTCTTTATTTCTTATATTAATTGACACAACCTACCCCACTGCATTTGAATTCTTCTTTTTCTATAATAATCTACCTTTGGAACGATCTAGACTAATCTCTATTGGGATAGGTATGTTCCTGTAAACGACAATGTTATGAAATGTACTTAAAGTTTTGTTGATTTTATATAACACCTGTAATTCATCCGCAGCGTGTCCATGGCAATGAGTTTCCTCCCTTCCATCTTCTATAAGGTCATTAATTTCTTAATTTTCTGGTGATATACTTGCCAGTAAGCTGTTGAGACAGCCAATTGATGCTCATTTGTAATACGGTGATTTGAAGCCCAGTATTACTGCAACATTACAGTTTTTAATCTTTTATAAAGTTTATGACTATTTGAAACTCAAGGAAGTTCCCTAATAAATTTTTAATTTATGATATTTGCTCTATAATAATTGATTTTTATTATTGAGTCAAGATATCGATTAGTTTTTTATGTAGTCGATGTTCAAAATATAAATCTTTTATTTAACAAACAAATATTTCATTAGTTGCTAATTGGAACCCAAAAGTTTATGTCTTTAATTAAGAGAGTTTATTTATGCATATCTCAAATGGTCCAATTATGCTTAATTGGCAGTTACTGATTTTAATTTCTTTTATACCTTATTAGTCTTTATTATAAATGAAATTTTGCTATTTTTGATTTCATTTAAGTGATAGTCCAGTAATAATGACATCTTTTATGGTTGAAATTATCTCTAAAATAAAGTTATAATCTAGTGATAATAGTGTTTCATGTCTTTAGTTTAAAACCTATTTCTCCCTCCTTACTATTTACTTATCTAAAAAAACTCACCTTTATGGATACATGTTGGGGCATCACCGACTAATATATGTGCTTGACAACTTATTATACACACACTCACAATTTTTATGTAAATTTAGTATGTATAAGAATGTGTATAATAACGTGTGAACTAGTTTTTACCCTTTGACACAATATTGTGTCAGGACAATTTCTTTTCTTAACTAACAAATGCCATTAATTCTCTCTGTCATTGAAGGCCATGGGCACTTTATGCGCTTGCAAATGGTGATTATGTTTTCATTTTTATAAGAACCTCCTTGTTTATAATCTACCAAATTTTTAAAGAATATTTGGGGTCCTTATTAATCAAAACGACTTTTATATGCCTTTTTTAGAGGGGTAAAAAAACTCTATCATTCAAACTTTAAAAGCATAATATAGACTAAAAAATAATGTGCGATGTAACACGCTGCCACAGATAAGAATAACTCAATACAACATCTTCTTTTTTTTTCTTTTTTTTTTTTCTTTTTTTTTAATGTACGCATTAGTTTCCAAGAGAGGGCCATCTATTTTTTCTAACTAAATTCAAGGAGAGGTACTAGGCTTTTTTTTTCTTCTCAATATTGAAGTTTATTAGAAAACTCAAGCTATCTCTCAAAAAATAAAAAATAAAAACTCAAGCTGAATTCTTTATCAAAGTGCCTGCGTAGTGTCACAAAGTGATATTTAAAAGTTGAAGAGATATGTCATGGCTAGATAATTTTCACCATACACTAAAATGCACCTGTCACATTGATCCCCGTACCTTCTTCTAGACTTTGATAAATTACGTAAATCCCCTATATGGAAAGAGAAATGAGAAAAATGTGACTGCATAGACGCAACTTATAGTCAGGGCCGGCTCAAGGCCTAGGCAAGTTAGGCCGAGGCCTAAGGCCCCACCAAAAAAAAAAAATTCCTTAGGAAAAAAAGGCCCCACTTTTCATAGTTAAAAGCCCAAATTTTTATATAATCATATATATTTTTTAAATATTGTACATTTTTTTTATTAGTGATATACAAATTTTACTATTGGCTTACAAATTGCCATGTTATTAATCACAAAAAACGTGATATAAACATTCATTAGTTAAATTGATGAAATTTATCAATGAGAGACAATATCACATTATATTTTGAACATTTTATAGTGCTTTTAATTAGCGCATTTTTCTTTTTCATTTCTATTAAGACTCTCAAAGTACGAGACCAATAGAACCTTAACTCAATTGAAACCCTAAAATATTTCAAAAAGATGTTGCAAATGTGTTAAATCATCAATTATAGATTAATCTCCCCTAAGAGTTTGAGACTTTGATTTTTGTAAATTAATATCCTACAAAACCATACACCAAATAATATCTATCTCTCTCTCTTAAAATCAAAATATAAAATTAAAAATTAGATTACAACTTTATTTAACTATGCATCGTCTTATATCCAAAAAAAGTATCTTTTTCAATCATAATATATTTTTATTTCTTTTTATTAATATTTATAATTCAACTATGATATTCAATTCTTTATATGAAATTAACATTAGTCTAGTTGGTATTATTTATGTATTTAATGTATCAAATTAACCTTAATTTGATTAGTATCAAATAATTTTGTTTAATTAATATTTACATATTAAAGATCCCGTATAAATTTTTCGCCTTAGGCCCCAAATTATGTTGGGCCACCCCTGCTTATAGTAGTGTATGATGTGTATCTAGATGAAAAAAAATGATGTTACTCAATCAGAACAGACCATGCTAACGGTGAGAGAAAATGTTGTGATATTGGCTTTATAATTCTATATGAAAATTGGCCATATCGCAACACCCAAGAGCCATATACATGAACATGCTGACACATATAAACAATGGTAGTAGTACTAGAGGTAGAAGCCAAGAATCAGAAAAATACTTGTTCCCTTCAAATTCATTGAGAAGGCAAAGTAAATTTAGTGGAGTCAAGGGGTTGTCCAATGACTTTTTTTAATTTCAAAATGTGACCTCAAGGTTAACAGTTCTAGCTTAGAAGGTTCTTCAATGGCCATTTTAGTTTCTTCACAGTTAAATCAGAAAAAACTTAAAGACAAGCCCCGAAGAGAGAGAGAGAGAGAGAGGAGAAGCTTGATGTGACATTGATGTGGCTGCAATTGTACGGACAAGAGAGAGGAACAATGGGACAAGCGTTGAACACGGAGAAGTGGAGCTATGTGATATAATACATATTTCCCATTGGCCACAGTTCCCCACACAGGGACACATCCTCCTCGTACAATCTACTTCTCATATTCTCGGATCTTTTTACTTGATCACCATGTAATCTAATGGTGTGGTGTGGCACGTAAAAATAGACCCTTTTTAGCTACTAAACAATCTCTAATGGTTTCTTTGATTAGCCTTAACCAACCATGATCTCCTTTTTCTTTTCTTGTTAAACTGCTATAAGGTTGCAATTTTGAATTTGAGTTAAATTAAGGTTATGAACTAATTATGATATGGCAGTTTGTTAAGAAAAAACTTATCCCTTGAAAATTTGTTGATATAATTTTGATATGCAATATGCTATTTTTTATATAATTTTTATCAAGGACTAGGCCCAGGTTTGAGCCAATCAATTGAAACATCAAAAAGAAACTGGGGAATAGCCAAATAGGTCTTGGGACACCATTTAAATTTTTTTTTTTTTTTTTAGAAACAAACACACACACCAAAACAAAAAAACAAAGAAGGAAACTCTGGATTCCTGACGCCTGAGGCTCTTTAAACTGTGTCTTTGTGTTGGTTTAATTGGTTCATTGGATGGGGCTTGAGACTTGAGAGCAACACTTTATTGGGAGGATGAGAGAGAGAACAAGGTGGTATCTGGTTCCTATCCCAATTCTCAAGAGAGCGAATTTAAGATCAAGTCCCACCTCAGGGTTGGCCGGCAATGCCATACAGCTTATTGGCTTTTCCAGTGAGCCAAAAATGGTGATAATTACATGACATACCAACTAACAATCCAAGATATCCCTTAGCAAGAATGTGAAAGAGGCTAACCTATTTGTTGACATAATTACAGTTACTTCCAAACCAATACAATAAATACTAGCTAGCAGAGAACTAGACCAAGAAAGAAACTACCATACATAATCAGAATAAGACATACATCACTGAGACAAAAATATATGGCTCTTCCCTTATAGGCTTATAGCGCCAAATTTGATCACACTCTCCTCACAAATAGACCTTTTGTTTTATAATATATTATCAGAGACGGACTTGAGAGATAGAGAACCATGTAATCTAAACCTGTTAAATGGCTCTTTCAACTTGGCACACCAATGCTTGTCATGAAGACTAATAATGCTAGAGATCGATTTGATCTCTTTCAAATTAAATATGACATGAAGTGCAATACTTGAGATACATAAAGATTTTATAAATTTATTCACAACTTGTTCATATGACAAATTATTATTGATGTAACATCACTTTCACACCTACGGCCTACCAACTCAACTATTATGAAAAAAAATCATGAAGGCTATTGTGTAAGTAGACTTATTAATGCATATGAATTATGTCCATTAAAGTGTTTGTAGGGACTCATATATACTAGATAAAATGGTGGGCTTGGGCTTTAGGATAAATACTTTTGAATTATCGAGCCAGAGATCTATTCAACCCTAACAAAATGTTTGATCCGGTTGATGACTCGACCCAAATAATGTTGCGTGATTTTTAATGGAAGATTTTCTGAGACTTAATCTATGGAGCGGAAGCTTGGGCTAATAGGCTCAAGCCGTAGTGCTCATGGACAAGCCTTTTGAGGGTCTGGGGGCAATGCCCCCATGAAAAAAAAATTTGGCCCATTTTTGTAGCCTATTATAAATCCTGTGTGCAGGATATAGAAAACGCAATTTTAGTCATTAGAGTTTGTTGTTGTAGTTTTTAAGATAGAGAAAAATTGTACTGCCGCACTTTGTATTTTTCCCTGATAATAGTGAAATCCTTGCAACTCCGTGGACGTAGGTAAATTGTCAAACCACGTAAATACTGTTTTGTTCATGTGATTAATTTTTCTTTGGCGTGTGTTTTCTCTATTTTGTTTCTCACAATTTTGGGAATTTTGGGTTAATTCCCTACACAACTGCCCTTTGTAATCTCCTTGACCGATCAATCCCATAATTGGCAATGACATGTTCAACTTCACCAACAAATTGGGATTGATATCAAGAAAAATATCGTAACTGAACCATAAAAATTTCCTTAAGAAGAGAATCATTAGGACCTGGGTAGTTGGTAGTCCTATCTTACATTAGTATCTATTGTGTCTTGCCCACCTTTAGTTGCATTTTTAATTAGATTGAACTTGTCCCTTGGTTACAACTCGAGACATGCCATCTTGGATCGAGGACGTCCTATCAGGATTTTTAGAGGGCTTGGAATGAATTCCCTAGGTCAGCTGATAGGATGTCCTCAATTCGGGATGACACGTCTCAGTACAAAAGCAAAGGCAAAGTTCCTTAGGCCAGCCCAACCAGGTTGACCCATGTTGCAAAGTTGGTCTCTAGTCTCCTTTTACAAAAGAACCATTGGCTTATCAAAGGGAATCATGTTCGATCAACCCTAGTTTTTTCCTCCTCTGATTTCATTTGTTAGCTCATATTCACCGCACTCATTGTCCCCTCAATAATCATCAACTATTTAGTTCTAAAATTTTTGAAGTGTTATATATAGTTTTATATAGAACTTTGCTTAAAGTTTTATCCACATTGCTGCTCTTAGTATTAGAGGTCCTATTTCTCTAACTTAACCATTAAACTTCCATAAGTCCAACCAGGTCGATCCAAGTTACAAAGTAGGTCTCTTGTCTCCTTTTCACAAAAGAACCATTAGCTTATCAAGAGAATCCCGTTCAATCAACCGCAATCTTGTCCTTCGGTGGTTCATCTTATTCACCCACTCACATTGTCCCCTCATCAACTATTTAGTTACCCCAAAATAATACTAAGCTCTTTAAAGTGTTATATATATATATATATAAATATATATATATATATATATATATTATTTATATAGATTTCTTCCTGAAGTTCCCCATCTACATTGTTAATTTTGAAAACTAAATACATGACGATGATTATGATTCAATAAAGTAATCAATGAGATGAACCTTCTTGTGAATAGCAATATTGTATTTTCTAAGCGCAAACTACATCATTAAGCAGGAATTTAAGTTTTTTTTTTTTTTTTTTTGTTTATTTATTGTTTTGGTCTCATTTGGCTGAAACCCTAATAGCAAATCAGCTCTAATCAGTAGATGTATGGGCACAATATTGATTGTACTCCCATTTCTCTCGTCCCTGGTTCTTCTGTCAAATCGCACTTCTTTATGCTTTTGAAACTGGTGATAAAAAACAAAACTTATAGGGGGAGATTGGTGACATGGGTAGTCCTCTTCACAATCATATATGATCACATGTTTACAGCTCAGTGTAAAACAAAAGGGTCGATTATAAGCGATCCTCAGGTCTCTCAGCTTTGCTCATACAATCGTCATACTCATAGAGTGAGAGAGTAGAAGACAAGTTGCTGTGCTTCCGCATTGATTTACTGAGAGATCTTCTTTTTATACCAGGTGGGGGCTACGTGATTTTCTCGTGCCCTACAACCTGTCTTCTTTATTTTTCATATCCAATATAAATATCTACTCTCCTCTGTACTTATACTACACTTTTTATACGCACTCCAAGAAGGTTCCTTTTTTTTTAGTCAAGTTTTATAATAATGGTGAATTTGTTTTAAACATGAAGTTATAAGTTGAAAATGACATTGATATAAATTTTTAGCAGTTATAGGGCATGTGACCAAGGCTATCAAATAGGTGACACTTACGGAAATTAAATAACATTCTTTGGATTTTCATTAGGTTAAATTTAATACGGATGGCTCATTCGTGATCACATTGGTAAAATTTCTAAGGTGACAACTGAACTGTGGGAACTTAATTAAGATATAATATACCTTGCACATTCTATGGGTTTCATTCGTTTGGTGGTTGAAGTACTAGATGCTCTAATGGTGATCTCCTTTTTTAACAGTTCGTTGGGAAATTTAGATCTCGGTTAATAGAATTAACAAGTTTTAAATCCAAATTATTAATTAGATCTATTATGAACAATCTTTATTCAAACAAACAAATATCGATATTATGTCAAAATTATGCACAATGAAATAGTAAATAAGACAAAATATTATAACTTAAGAAAACAAATGAAACAAACTAGTTTTACAGTAAAAAAAACTTAAGGGAAACCTTCCTAAAAAGCAATCCACTATAGTAAAAAGAAGTTTTAAATCTAGTACAAAACTTTTATTCTTAGATTTTATAAACCCAGTAGATGAACTTACAGCAAAAAATTTCTACCACTTAAAAATTTCTAAACTCTCCAATATATAAATGCTCTATCCATAATCACAATTGGAACCTCCAATTGACTTAGAAGAACCTCTTGAAGGTTTTCTTCATAGTACCAAGTCTGTGATGGTTGCTATGACTTTAACTTCTTCACCAATGGAATCTTCAAATCTACTTTGAAACTCTTTGGTTTGGTAAAATAGATAAAACTTGGTTACAAAACCCCAACTGCATAAACAGAGTGTTTCTCTCTTTGAAAATCCTTCTAATAGATCATTTATAATGTCCTTTAAATACTGGTTCAAACTAATCCATGAAGCTCGATGTATCAAGGAGGTATTGAGCTTGTGTCAAGGAGGTAGTAGGTTTTGAGCTTCTATCGAGAGATATTGAGGTAGTATCGAGACTGTTATCGAGATACATGTTGAAAATGCATTTTTCTTGAGTTTTTCTTAAGCAAACTTTGCGTTTTTAACTTGGCTTTCAATTACAACTTTAAGATGCATTAAAACTCAATAAAAGACATATAATTTGACATGGTTTGACATTACCAAAAACACATGAGCCTAACATAGTTTATGAAATTTAACCCTTATTTAATTTCATTCATTAATAATTGCAAGTGTCTCTTTCACTGTTTCCTCTGGAGAAATTAAGATCCCCCATATGTTTAAGGAGGCTAACCAAATTGCTATTGCTTTGGCTCAATTGGCTCATAGCCAAGCTAAAATTGTCTCCTTCATTTTTATTTTTATTTTATGATATATCATATATCTATAGTGGTGCAACCACTGGACTTATACCTATTTACGTTACTGTGTACTAGTTTATTTATTACAATCCATTCCTAAAAGGAAGAAAAGGGGGGGGGGGGGGGAGGGGTTAAAGTGAGATGTAAAAAGTACAGAAGAAGAAAGAAAGTATAAGAAAAAGATATTAACCAACAAAGGAATTTTATTTCATTTATTTATTTTTATTACTATTTTTGTCTTAGTTGCATATTTTATTGTTAATTATTCATACAGTTCTTTTGAACATTAAAAAGAAAACATCAAAAGAGAGAATTCCTGTATATCTTTTCTAATAGCATAGATACCATTTTCACTATTGAGCTGCAGCCAATCCCCGGACATTTTGATACTCCAATCAAATATCATATACACAGTTAGTTGCATTATTATCAAATAACAATTTACACTTCCATCGTGGAAGACAAATTTATGGGACACCTGTGAGAACTGAGAAGGACCCGGGTCCTTCTCAGTTCTCACAGGTGTCACATAAATTTGCTGATTTGTCTTTGCTGATTTGTCAGAGTTAGCAAGCACGGACTCAACAAGTTCCAAAACCACTTCACCTTAGAAGGTAAATGTAAACTAGCAGTCAGACCAAGGTAAAATCAGATCTGCTTGCTAATACTACAACAAACTTTAAAAAGAAAGTAAGTACCAAAATTGTCTTAGACGACTCTAGTAAGATTTTAATATAACTTGACCTTTTGACTAATGAATATCAATGTCACTCTTCTTTTTCTCTGGCTCTTTGTTGAATCAAGTAGCCCTAATTTACTTCATTAAAAAAGGAAGAAGTAGCCCTAATCTAGGCGACAGTCTAGCTAAGAGCTCAAAGGATTTGTCAAACAAAAACAATCCCAGAAATTTCGCTGGAAAATACTGCATAGACAATTGCATACTAAACAACAACAGAAGCTATATATACAGTGAACTGAATCAGTAGCTTACTCCAAATGGAAATACCATTGCCCTCACCCTACTCATCGGATAGCCCTCTTTCTGCTCCCCCTTTTCTTCTCCATACACGTACGCCATCTCATTCCCACTGGTTTTCGAGTTTTGACCCTTTAGCAATAATATCAACATCAAATTTCTTACAATCTTTCTCATAAATTGCATGCGTGATTGAAACGTTCAATGATGTTAACACTTTATTTGGAAGTTGTTAAAATTAATGCAAATTTACACCAACAAAAAATTCAAAACTGACCTAACAATGAATATAATTGGGGTCATTATAAGAACTAATAAATAAATAGGTCGGGTTAATGTATGCCCTAAGTGATTAATCATCCATTTTAGGAATTTTTTTATGAGAAATTAAAAAAACTGTCAAAAAAATTAATCATTTTTTCATTTTTCTATAAAACACATTTCCTTAAATGGTTTACTAACATTGTACTAAAGACATATATTAGTAAAACCCTAAATAAATATCTAAATTACACTTATATTATTATTGTTGACATATCTGCTTTTAAGTCCCATATAATAAAATTTGGACTTAAATTGCTCATTTTTCAAACATCTAAGAGTGATGCTAATTTAGGCCTGGATAGTCCTAATTGTTAATCCAAAAAGAAAGAAGTCTTTATACTAGGGACATTATTCACAATCAGTCATGAATCATATTAGTTTATATAAATCATTTGCTATAACTGTGATATGAGTAATTATCAAAATTGAAGTGGCGACTGTAGAATTGCACTATAGTACTTTTTTCTTTTCTTTTGAGAATCACTATAGTACTTAAGTACGAAGAAGTAAAAGTGATTCAGATTTATTAGTACAGTGACAGTCTAGAAAACTGTAGCAGTGATGTCGGTTGGATTTTATTAATGTATACTCATTGGGTATATGTTAGTAAACTATTTTTAAAAAAAAATTTATTAGAAATTGAAAAGTTGTCAAATTTTTTTGACAATTTTTTTAATTTTTGATAAATTTTTTTTCTAAAATAGGTTATTAATGAATGCTTTAAGAACATACATTAACTGAATTATATTTATATAATGAGAATTTTTAGGTAGTTGTGTTCATTGCTATAAAGCTGTCAAATTTTTTTCAATTTTTGATAAATTTTTTTTCTAAAATAAGTTGTTAATGAATGCTTTAAGAATTTAAGAACGTATATATATTAACCGGATTATATTTGTTTAATGAGAATTTTTAGGTAGTCGTGTTCATTGCTATAAAGAAATCACATCGATCCCATCGAGAGATGAGAAATGTTTGGCTTTTCGTGGGGGAATCTGAGTGATGAGGCTCTAGCTAACTCAGCTCTGGTTGTTCTTGTTCAGTAACTGTGGGGGCGAGCCTTGTCCATGAGTTCAAGAACCCCACGCATTAATTTCCCATTTGGGTCCTCTTCACTACTCTTCCCCTTGACACATTTCTTAAAGTTATTGGATGCTTGAATTGAAGTCTTAAAACTCAATCTCTCTCTCTCAGAGTAGTGTTACTGAAAAGAGTGTCAAATGTGAGATGATAAAATGGGTTGATACAACTTGATAGTGAAAGAAAGTAAACGTAATAGCAAAATGTGAAAACTGTGATCACATGCATGATAATATTGATGATGGCATGCAACGCAAGGCAAGGGTTGGTTAGGTTCGGATTTCGAAAGCTCTACTATCTCTGGCCATTTTGTTCCATCTGATGTGACCAAGTTGATTTGACCCCATGAACTCATTTCAACTAAGAAAATGTCTTATAAACTTGTCATTTCTACTCTCTCTCTCTCTCTCTCGGAGGGACGACGACAGGCTTGCCAAATTAAATGTATGGAGTTGGTTCAAGGATGGAAAAAGTCAAAGTGAATTTCTCTTGTTGGACTGGTTTTCCTTTTATTGAGCAAATCAGCTCTTGACATGTGCTAAAGAATTAATACAGATTCTCTGCACGCTTTCAACATCACTTAATGAGATGGATATTAGTGATCACTTTGTGAGTTGCATATTTTTATGCATGGGTTTTGTCTGGAAGCTCCACTAGAGAGTTGCTTCTAACTCATTGTGCTTAGGTTCATGGCTACCAAGATCATAGCCTTTTGTGTTAAAGAGAGTGAGAATTGAAATTTTGTATGCAGTACTTTTGTCGAATAATTTTTGTTATAACTTTGATACGAGTAGTTGAGAAAAATTGTGAATTCTTATAAAAATGATAAATATTCTATTACAATTTGCCACATATGTGACACAAAAATTATGGTCTTAGAAGCACTCAAGTGAAAAATAGGACATTATATGAGTATATCCTATTCCTAGGTGTTTTACAGAGAACAAAAATAAAACACACACAACCCGATGTTATGGGTGTGGATTAATATTAAGGTCTATTAAATTACCGATTATCTCAAAAACTTAAACTATTGGAATATGATAAATTTAATTATTTAACCAATACTTCTAATACTCCCTCTCACATGTAGGCCAAAATTACCTTTTAATAAGTGAGGCTTAACACGTGGAAATTTAAATGAGAGGTAAAGTAGAGAAAACAATGACCAAACTCATGATCTCATGCTCTAATACCATGTTAAATTACCGATTGTCCAAAAAACTTAAATTATTGGGATATGATAAATTTAATTATTTCACCAATACTTCTAACATGGTGAATTTGGTTTTAATCTCTTCAAATGCATTAAATTAATCTATTACTTTAAAAAGAGGTGCAGGCGTTTAGCATTAAATTGGAAATTATTTCATACAAGTGAAAGTGTAAAACATGAGACCCATTCTAATCATGTGAGGTGTAATACATGGGATCCATTCCTTTTATTTTTTTTGTTTTTTGACAAATAAACGTGGGATCCATCCCATGCATAAACTATTGGACAAGAAGCATGTTAGGACATATGTGAATCATGTTAGGAACATATGTCATTTAGAATTGGCTAATCCTTTGACAAAACGCACTATACTTGTAATTAGGTAGATCTAGGATGTGTTTAATACTTCAAGAAACAAAGTTTCAAATCCAAGTGTTAAAACCATGCAAATCTGTCAAAGAATTAAGTGAAGAAGTGCTGGATTTTAAAACTCGACAGTTAGCTCGATAAATAGAATCTATCGAGGTTTAAAAGGCTGTGTAAGCCCGATACTCGACAGCTACTCGATAGATAAGCTATCTATCTAGATTTACGAAAATAAGATTTTTAGTACTGATTTCACTCCAATCCGTGTATATTTGTTTAGGCTTTCTTTTCTCACAATCCTAAACATATATAAACATTATTTTAAGGGCTGTTACAGCTGATGCAACTTAATGCAAAAGTTTTTTACAAGCATATTATGACCGGAGACATCTACCCTAGTTCATCTTCCTCTTCAAGAAGCTGCTACATTTGTACGTCGTAGGGTTTTGTAACCAAGGAGTTTTGTGATCTTCATCATGTTGATGAACTAAAAAATATTGCAGCCAACATCCTTCTCAAGTCGGTGGTTAGTCACGTACTTGGATCCGTGCATCGATTGGTTAGTCATGTACTGGGAGCCGTGCATTGAAAATGAGAGATTGTCATTACTAAACAAGTCCAATTGGGTAGTTGGGTAAGGGTTCAACTGTAAGTTGGTATAAGGTACTGAGATTCCTTTACTTGTAACTGCTTGTTGTAATAATAGTGGATTCTCGGAAGTGGTGACCTTAAAATCACCTAGTGGGGTTTTGCCTTGGAGGTTTTCCCCATTCGTAAACAAATCAATGTGTCAACTTTATTTTCCACTGCGTATTAACTTAGTTAGTGATTTATTTGTGTTACCACGCGTATTACATGTAAATTGAATTAATTAATTAACTTGGTTAATTAATTGGTTAATTTATTGCAATGGGTCAATACATTCTTGGTCTATCAAGTGGTATCAGAGCAGGCACACTCTGATTAAGGTTAATCTTTGCTGTGTAATCTATTGACCCCTGTTGTCATGGCTACAACCGGCACAAAAAGATCTTTGTTTTCAAATACATCTTGTTTTTCTAATCTCTACTTGATTGAGTGTATCAGAAAATGCAAGTCTAAAAGTTATTTGAAATCCATCATGTTGGAAAAGATCTTAGCATGACAAAGAAGAAACTAGACTGTCTCAAAATGAAAATGTGCATAGGGCTTCGTCTGAGAAGAGTGAAAGTCAAAAACTTTGTTCATAAATGGCAGATGAGAGAAAATACCATTCCTACTGATTTTTCATCTAAGCATGAGGTGTGCTTCATGATGAAGCTCGCATTTTACATTATGGACACATGTTTGTGGTACCTTGATAGCGACTGCTCAAGACACATGACTGGAAACTGATCTTTCTTTAAGGGCTTTGAGTCTAAGAAAAGTGGTAATGTTACTTTTGGTGATGGGAGCAAATCATAGATTAAAGGAAAGGAAACCATCTCTCTACCTGGACTGCCAGACATTGCAAATGTGCTATATGTAGAAGGTCTGAGAGTGAACTTGTTGAGCATAAGTCAGATATGTGATCAAGACTTTATGGTGCTGTTCTTAAAAGGGAAATGCCATGTGTTGAATGAGTTTGGAAAAAAACTCATAAGTAGTGTTCGCACTCTAAACAATTGTTATGGTTTGGTCTCTGATACTGATATTATGGGCAATAGTATTTGTTTGTCAAATGAAGATTTATGACACCAAAGAATGGGACATACTAGTTACAAACATCTTTCAATTGTATCTAAGCAAGAATCAGTTTTGGGGATACCAAAGCTCAATAGAGTGAACAATGTGGTGTGTGGACCATGTTAGCTTGGAAAATAGACGAAAGCCAAACATCCGGGTACTCAAACATCTGCTACATCTAGACCATTGGAGCTACTACATATGGATCTCATGGGTCCAACTAGAACCAAGTCTCTTGGTAGGAAGAGATACATCATGGTTGTGGTAGATGACTTCACTAGGTACACTTGGGTCATTCTCCTAAGATCCAAGTCAGATGCTCCTGAGCACATTGAAGCCTTATGCACAAGATTACAAAATAAGAAGAGCTTAAAGATTGATCGAATTTGAAGTGATCATGGTAAAGAATTTGAGAACTCGTACATGGAGCCCTTTTGCACTAGATCAGGTATATCTCAAGAATTCTCTGCTCCTATTACTCCTTAGCAGAATGGTGTAGTAGAAAGAAAGAACAGGGTTATTCAAGAGATGGCTAGAGCCATGCTGCACAACAAGGATGTGGCTAGAAACTTGTAGGGAGAAATCATCAACACTGCATGTCATACGGTTAACAGGGTGTACTTCAGACCTGGTACCAAGAAGACTCCCTATAAGTTATGGAAGGGAAGGAAGCCAAATGTTAAGTATTTCAAAATCTTTGAAAGTACTTGTTTCATTCTCAAGAACAGAGAGAATGTGGGCAAATTTGACTCCTGAAGCGATGAAGGAATATTTCTGGGATACTCCTCTACGAGCAATACTTATTGGGTATACAACAAAAGAACCAAGAAGGTGATGGAAACTGTTAATGTTGTTATTGATGAAGCTTCAAAGTCCAGTTCAGAGAAAATTAGTGAGGAGATCCCCAAATAAATTCTTCCTCCTAAGCCCAAGGATGTTCAAGAACTTGTTGATCAAGAGCCCATATCTCCAAGTACTCTCGCCACTCCAAGTGTTGTAGAAGGTTCAGCAGACATGCCTATCTCACCTGATTCTAAATTCCATGAAGAGAAAGGACCTTCCTCCAGGATTAAATTGAATCATCCTCCTAAAGTTATTGTGGGAAACATAAATGAACTTACACTAAGGAAACGTATAGTTGATAAATGTGTTGCTAATTTTGTGTCTTATTCTTGTTATTTGTCACAGGTTGAACCTACCAAGGTTGAGGAAGCTCTTCAGGATGGAAGTTGGGTTGAAGCTATGCATGATGAACTGCTTCAATTTCAAAGGAATGATATCTGGATTTTAGTACCTAGATCGGAGGGTGAGCACATCATTAGCACAAAGTGGATATTCTACAAAAAAACTAATGAGGAAGGTAATGTGATCCACAACAAGGCTCGTCTTGTGGCTCAAGGATACCCTCAAATGGAAGGAGTGAACTATGATGAGACATTTGCTCTAGTAGCCCGTATGGAGTCCATCAGGATTCTCCTAGCCTTGGCGTGCCATTTGAAGTTCAAGTTTTACCAGATGGATGTCAAGACCGCTTTCTTGAATGGGTTCTTTAAAGAAGATGTCTATGTGGCTTAACCAAAGGATTCATTGATCCACACTTTCTGAATCATGTGTTGTACCTCAAGAATGCACTTTATGGTTTAAAGCAAGCCCCCGGAGTTTGGTATGATCGGCTTACACAATACTTAGTGTCACATGGGTTCACAAGAGGGAAAACTGATCAAACTCTCTTCATCAAAAGTGAAGATGACGAGTTGATAGTTGCTCAAGTCTATGTTGATGATATCATCTTCGAGTCAACAAATGATGAACTTGCTCATGGTTTCTCCAAACTCATGCAGGCCAAGTTTGAGATGAGCATTATTGTAGAGTTAAATCACTTCCTTGGTGTTAGATTCTAAGGAACTAGGAACTAATGTATTAGAACTTCAATATGTAATGTTGGCAAACCATGATCAAAACATTTAGTCTAGATTTAGGTTGCTCAAAGTGTGTTCTTGTGTAAAGTTGGAATTGAGTGTACTACAGGATTTATAGTATAAATCTGCATGGCTCGATCGATCGAAAATTAGACTCGATCAATCAAAGCTCGCGCAGATTATTTTTCTGTAGAATTTTCCAACTCAACCCAATCCCATATGACATATAGGGTTTTATATTTTGGCTTAAGTATAAAAGGAAAAACTCTAACCACATTTTATTGTTGTTGTTTATACTGTGTGTATGAATCTCTTTTGAGATCTAGAGGTGTTTGCCTTCATACATACTTAGGGTTATCAAGATCAAGATTGATGTCGAGAGCTTAGTGATCATTTCAGTTGCTGCACAAAGAGCTTAAAGAGAAACACAAGTGGTGTACTTGTGGTTGCTGTGAATCCAAGAAAGAAGTAATCCGTAGACTCAGAGCTGTCACGTCTAGGGTTTTATGTTTTGCCTTAAGTATAAAAGGAAAAACCTTAGCCACATTTTATTGTTGTTGTTTATGCTGTGTGTATGAATCTCTTGTGAGATCTAGAGGTATTTGTCTTCATACATACTTAGGGTTATCAAGATCAAGATTAATGTCGAGAGCTTGGTGATCATTTCAGTTGCTGCACAAAGACCTTAAAGAGAAACACAAGTGGTGTACTTGTGGTTACAGTGAATCCAAGAAAGAAGTAATCCGTGGACTCGGAACTGTCATGTGGTCATAGTAGTAAGTTTTCCATTTGAGGTAGCAATAAAATGTTAGTGGTCTAAATTCTATTGTACAAACTTCAATTCTTTTATAGTAAATTTACTTTTTACCTTAAGGATAGTAGGGTTAAATCCTCCCCGAGTTTTTTTACCAGTTTGATTTTCCTATGTCATCATATCATTGTATTCTTTATATTTCCGCTGCTTTGCATGATATGATTGATTTGTTTTAACCTAGATCTGAATAATAAACCTAAGTTTTCACTTGGTTAATTAATTAGGTTAAACAATCTAATTTTACAGGGGTCTAAAAATGTACACTTAGGTTGCAAATCCGTCAGCAAAAGTCAGGTATATTCATATCTCAATCTAAATATGCCAAAAATCTTGTGAAAAGGTTTGGTTTGGAATCTGCTAATTCTATTAGAACTCCTATGAGCCCAAATGTTAAATTCACAGTTGATTTGTTGGGTAAGAATGTTGATTCATCTCTCTATAGAAGCATGATAGGTAGTCTTCTTTACCTTACTAGTAGTAAACCTGACATTAGCTATAGTGTGGGAGTGTGTGCTAGATATTAGACTAATCCTAGAGAGTCTCATATGATTGCTTTGAAAAGAATCATAAAATATGTCAAAACCATTGCCAACTTTGGTGTGTGGTATAGCAAGTACACAAATGATGTCTTAGCTGGGTATTCTGACGCAGACTGGGCTAGAAATGCTGATGATAGGAAGAGCATTTCGGGGGGTTGTTTTTATATGGGTAATAATCTTGTCTCTTGGATGAGCAAAAAGCAGAATTCCATTTCATTATCTACTACAGAAGCTGAATATATCACTGCCGGTAGCTGTTGCATCCAACTTCTATGCATGCAAAAACTCCAGCTTGAATATGGTATTCGTCAAGAGTATCTTACCATCTACTATGACAATACCAGTGCCATCAACATCTCTAAGAATCTGGTTCAATATTCTAAAACTAAACACATAGAGAGTCAACATCACTTCATTCAGGAGCTTGTCGAAGATAGTACTTTCACTCTTGAGTTTATTCACACTGATGATCAGAAGGCTGACTTGTTCACCAAACCTCTTGATAGCAAACGGTTTGAATTCCTTTGTCAGAACATTGGTGTTATCTCCATGGATTGATCTCTTCTTCTCCTCTTCCTTCCTCATGTATTTGCATCTAGTTTTATGCTTTACTTTGTTTAACATGTTTTTGTTTGTTTATTTTCAGTTTTGCTTTTTTTTTTTTTCATAAAAATTAAAAAAAAAATTGAAAAACCAGAAAAATACAAAAACAGTATGTGTTTTGTGTACATTGGTACTTATGTACCTTGGATGGCCATTAAAAAGAATTTTTCTAAATTTTGTGTCTTTTGTAGTTTAGATGAGCATCTCTATGCACAACTAAGTAAGTGAGCTTTGTGGTTCATGTTTCTGATGAATAAAATTAAGTAATCTCTTGTACTTAACACTCGATCACTCTTTTTAATGGAAATGACTAGAAAATCCTAAGAGAAATGTATAAACAATCATCTTACTACTGTTGCCCGTCAATCATGAAATGACTTCTATATGCTTCGGTATAGTAAAAGTGTAATGTCAAAAGCTTAACATCATTGGGTATTTATTTTCTCTCTCCTATATGCCCATGCATGGTTTGCTTAAAAGAAAAATATGCAAAGAAAAATAAAAGTAAAAAGAATCAAAATGCTTTATATATGAATGCAAGCGTGTCTTCTAGAAGATGTGGGAGTTATAGGATGTACCTCGAAAATAATAATCCCCATCAAGTAGTTATAATTGTGTGTGAGTTAAAGTGATTTTCTCATAACTCAAATCGTCATAACAAGTAGACACTTATGCAATCTTGTAATGTTTTTCACACACAACACGCAATATTCTTTACTACTTTTGATACATGTACAGGTACAATGTGATTTGACTATCACAAGGAATACATGTGTTTATGTATGCTCACTAAACTGTTTTGACTTATTTTTCAAATATAAAATTTGTTAGACTTGTTTAGTATGTGTGTTTTGGATATATATGCTTGACATTTTTCTTATTGAGAGATGATTTTGAGAGTTTAAAAGGTTGTTTGGATCTTTGGTTAAGTAGCATGCTTGATTGCATTAATATATGTGGTTTTCTTTTCTTGATAAACTATTTCTGAGCAATCTCAATAGCTGCTGGACACCTTTCGATAGCTGCTGGACATCTCTCGACAGCTGCTAGACATCTCTCAACAGCTAGACTATCTATCAAGCCTCTTGAGCTTCCTTTCTCGATAGCTATTATCGCAATTTCAATCTATCGAGGTTTTTGAGAATTAGTCTTGATAACTTCTCGACAGCTTCTCGATCCACCGAAAAAAGTTTCTGTCTCCTCAATAACTGCTGGATAGCTTCTCGATCCATCGAGGTCACTTTGCTGTGGACACCTCTTAATAGCTCTATCTGTCGAAATTTAAATCTTGACACCTTTCGATCCATTGAGAATCGTGGATTTCTAAATAAAGCTTTAACGCAATTTCTCTCTCATTTTTCTCGATCTCTCTCGGCTCTTTCTGACTCCTCACCTTCCCAAACACCCTTCTCTCACTCTAAACCTCTTTCCCACTCAATCTTTGACCTCAAGATCATTTTCTTCCTCTAGTATGATTCTATTTCTCTCATTTAATCATGCATTTCATCTCTTTTGACTTGACTTTTAGGGTTTTTGAAAGATGTTGGGATTTTTCAAAATTAATGAGGTTTTTGCAAAATTTTTGGGATGGGTTTTGTTCGAATGATCTTAAAATTTCATGCATTGCATAACATTTGCATTTTAACAATGTTTCATGCATTATAGATGTGTGTTTATTATGTTGAAAGCATATGTGTTGGTAGAATTAGATTGGGTTGAGCCCATGATGTTTTTACTATTGCATGTCACATATTCATGCATACATACCTTCAATTCTCTCTATTTTGTTATTGATTTGTGTTGGTACTTTTCTATTTGTCTCTTTCTCTCTCTCTCTCTCTCTCTCTCTCTCTCTCTCTCTCTCTCTCTCTCTCTCTCTCTCTCTCTCTCTCTCTCTCTCTATGCGGTTAGCTTGCTCTATGGCACCTAAGCGCAAGTCTACACCGTCCCAGAATCCTCTTTGTTCCGCAGCAGCTTCTTCTTCTCCTTCTGCTAATTCTACTCCCTCTCATGTTCGGTTTCGTGATGAGAAGGCTCGTACGGACTTCTCAGAGAACTTTTCACGACGCGACATTCATTCGAAATGCCAAGTCGTCCTATTGAATTTTTCTGATACCGATCTTCCCACTGTCATCTACAGAAGGGGTTAGGAGTCACTGTGTGGCATCTCGGTCACTTGTCCCTTCGTGATCATACAAGAGTTTTACTCCAACATGCACAGATTTGATTATTCTGTGCCTTATTTCTTCACTCGCGTTCGGGGTACGCGTATTGTAGTAACTCTGGATCTTATATCCGAGGTGCTACACATACCGAGGCTAGCGCATCTTGACTACCTCCGCTGTGATCGTCTTAGGATTGTGTCCAAAGATGAACTCTCATCTCTCTTCTGTAAGAAACCTTCATCTTGGGATGACCATCAAAACACCCTTTACTTGGGCTTTGAAAAGATCTAAGATTCCTTAATATGGTGATGACATTTATTCTCTATTCCTTGTCTCACTATAACTCCATTACTGAGCCTCGTGCTCGATTTTTGTTATCCCTACTTAAGGGACTCACTATTGACTTTCCCTCTCACTTCCTACTCTCCCTTATAGATGTCTATAAGGATTTGGCGACCCATGATAAGCTCATTTTTCTTTCGACTATCACACGGATTCTTCGCCATGCGTCTGTCTCCTATCCTGAGTCTACACGCTTCTCTGTCATGTGTGCCATAGACGCAGCGACTGTTCGATGGAGCGAGCCCAGGTTCGACCAAAGCGGCCACAAACTAAGACAGTGACTCCTCCAGCATCTTCCGCTCCTTCTTCTTCTGTGGGTGGTGTGACCCTCGAGGCGGTCATGTCGCAGCTTCAGCGCATGGATGCTCACCTTGACACACTCAATGATGAGTTGTGTCAGTCGTATTGCACAACAACAGACTCACCTTAATGGCTTCGTGAAGTCTCCCTCTCCTTTTCCAGAGGCATCTAAGGATGATGACGATGATAATGATGATGAGGATGAGGATGAGGATGCTAGGCTCTTCCGTTGACGACGAGATGACTGCTTGAGTTACTTGCCCTTTGTCATTTGTGACAAAAAGGGGAAGCAATTTTGGGTATGAGAGTAGTCATGTTCTTAGGGAAAGAGTTAGTATAGGAGATATTTTTTTGTTAGGGGGAGTGTTTTTCTTTTTATGAGGGATGTAGTGAGGACTTATTGTATCTTTTCTTTTTTTTACTTTTCAGATACATTGCTCTTACATTGTGATAGAAAACCTTGTACTTATGTGAGATATATATATATATATATATATATATATTGAGGTTGTTATAACTTTCTTTCACCTATCTCTTCAGGTGTTGTTTCTTTTCTCTCTTTATGCACATGCTTCTTATATATTGTATGCAATCTTTTATTTTTGTTTCACACTAAGATGATGTGATGAGTTTTGTTTAAAATGTTTCAAAAATACAAGTTATCAAAGTCTTTCTTGCCATGAAATCTCTTCTTGCAAAGTTTTTCAAGAATTTATGTTAGGATTAGATTTTATTGTATTCAACAAGTGCATATGAGTTGAGTGATTTATGACTTCTCTCATATGTTCATTTGTTTGTTGTGATTTTGTCACAGATTGTCAAAGGGGGAGATTGTTAGGACATATGTGAATCATGTTAAGAACATATGTCATTTAGAATTGGTTAATCCTTTGACAAAATGCATTTTACTTGTAATTGGGTAAATCTAGGATGTGTTTAATATTTCAAGGAACAAGGTTTCAAGTCCAAATGTTAAAGCCATGAAGATCTGTCCAAGAATCAAGTAAAGAAATGCTGAATTTTAAAACTTGACAGCTAGCTCGACAGATAGAATCTCACAACCCTAAACATATATAAAGATTATTTTAAAAGCCGTCACAGCTGATGCAACTTAATGCAAAAGTTTTTCACAAGCATATTGTGATCGAAGACATATGCCCTAGTTCATCTTCCTCTTTAAGAAGCTGTTACGTTTGTACGCCGTAGGGTTTTGTAACCAAGGAATTTCGTGATCTTGATCGTATTGATGAATTGAAGAACTTTATAGCCAACATCCTTTTCAAGTGATTAGTCACGTACTTGGATCCGTGCATCGATTGGTTAGTCATGTACTGGGAGTCGTGTATTAAAAATGAGATATTGTCACTACAGAATAAGTCCAATTGGGTATTGGTGTAAGGGTTTAACTGTAGGTTGGTGTAAGGTATTAGGATTCCTTTACTTATAACCGCTTGTTGTGATAAAAATGGATTATCAGGAGTGGTGACCTTAAAATCACCCGGTAGGATTTTGCCTTGGAGGTTTTCCCCATTCGTAAACAAATCACTGTGTCAACTTTATTTTCTGCTACATATTAACTTAGTTGGTGATTTGTTTGTATTACCACGCGTATTGCATGTTAATTGAATTAATTAATTAATTTGGCTAATTAATTGGTTAATTTATCACAAGAGGTCAATACATTCTTGGCCTATCAGAGCTTCAGCTGCATCGCATTTAGTTTACCCTCAAATGTTGCTAGCTAGAGAGATTACAAATTTAGTACATAAATTTTACAAATTGATGTGTTACCAATCACCAAAAAATAATCATGACATTTGTTTAATATGTTTTTTAAATCCACCAATCTCATTCATTACTAAATCAGTTTGTAAATGTCATGTCGTAAAATTTTTAATACCTCTAGCTTTTTCAAATAATAATAAAAGTTAAAGCATCATAATTCAATTTATTATTGGATGTGTTTTCCTAAGAGTCCATTTGGTTGGAGAGGTGTAAAATTTGGAGGATAAAAAATGGGAAAGGGATAGAAAAGTAATAGAATTGTAGAGATTTAGTTTTCTTTATATGTATTTGGTTGGGATGATGGAAAAATAGAGATGAAAAATTCATTTAATTTTTTTTAGAAGAAACCTCGAACTTACATAAAAATAAAAATAATAAATAAATGAAAACCTTAGTCATAATCTGCAAGAAAAACATCATGGAGATGTGGAGGAACATCCTCCATCTACACTAAAAAACCACTAACATGTCTTGCATATTTAGTTAGGTTGTGAGTTACAGAATTGCCTAGTCTACAAGTATGGGGAAAAAAAATTACTGCCAAAGGCATCTATAGTTGGCTTTGCAAAAGCAAGTGGGTGACCAAAAGATGTAAAGGATTCATTTTTTCTCCTCAAAACTTTGATGACCACTTCTGAATCTCCCTCAATGATAATAGAAGAAAGACCAAGCTCATAGGCAAAGGATATCGAGAAGATGGAAAATGTAATTTGTATAAATTTACTCTCATGCTTTTATTAGATTAAAAAAAAATTAACAAATTATATTTTTATTAAAAATTTGTGTATGATTGTGCACTTCATTAAAAAAAAAGTACAAAAATCCAAAACAAACGAGGAAAAAAAAGATTAAAAAAAAAAAAAAAATCAAGACAAATGAGAAAAGAAAAAAAAAGGATGAACACCAAAAGTAAGAAAAAGAAAAAGACAAACGAATGAAAAGTAATAGAAAAAAAGACTCAGAAGAAAGAATAAGCATGTGGTCAGAAAAATAAATGACAGAAGAAAAAAAAAAAGGACAAAAGCAAATGGAGAACGTTGTGTACAACTCAGGGTTATTTTGGTCTTTCTCAGTTGTGCTTCCTTTTCTCTCAAGTTTTCTTCCTAAATGGGGAATTTTGGTGGGCACAGAAATACCTAGGCCCCACCAGTTTTCACCCTCTATATATATAGCCTATATAGGGTCCGGTTAATGTGTGTCCTTAAGGACACACATTAAACTATTTATTTTTGGAAATAATTTCTCGGAAATTGAAAAAAACAGCTTTTTCAATTTTTGAGAAAAAATTTTTCAAAAATGAAAATTATTATATGCCCTTAAGGCACACGTTAAAAAAGTTCATATATATATATATATATATATATATATATATTCTTCTCTAACCAAGCACACTGATTTTTCCTTTTCTCTCCCTTTTTTCCATTCATTCTAATTTCTAAAATCACCCAAACCAAACAGGGCCTAAAGGTGGTTGTCATGTGCTTATACCTGCAGGGCCCAACAGAAATTAAATAGATTAATTACTTGTTGGGCTGCCGTCGCGATGTTACTATCTTAACGAGACTTGACATGGGCCTATGTTGTAGCACTTGTGCTCTTGGGCTTCTACAAGTGGAGATAGCCAGATAGGCCTAATTTGGTTATCTTCACAATTGGTTGATTAACTAAAACTTTAAACTTCATTTACAATTAAAAAAAAAATTTATCTAAATCCTGGAATTTTAATCAATATTTTAGGCCACAGAAACATTTAAGGAAAAGAATATTCAAAACTCAGATACAGTATCTGGCCTTCATAACAACTTTGCCTAGCGGAATAGTGATATCTTGAATGGAATAGGGTAATATTTGAAAATTTAAATATGATCATTTTGGAGAAAAATTTAAATTTTTTACTGAAATGAGGTATGAACAAATAACTTTCTAGGGAAAATGAAAGTAGAGTGCAATTCCACATTAAAAACATAAAATTTGGATTCCTTTCTCTTTTTTCAAGCCAATAGCCTTAAATCAATTGGTTGATACTTTCTAGTATTTCTAACAAAAACATTAGAGTTCAAATCCCTTCATTCACAACTATCAAACTATTCCTATCTCTCTTCACAAGAATCTCGTGTGTGACCTTTCTTATTTCGAAATAAGATCAATCATATGCCTTCTTTTTCTTACCGCATAAAAGGATCAATCACGCGATCGTTTCAAGTTCTCTTCATTGTACGCACGAGCCTTGCCTCTTGCAAATGTCAGTCATAATTCTTGCTTTGATGGAAAATGGATGGCTGGCCATAAAGGGTTTCACATTTTTTTTTTAAGTATGTATAATTAAAAATGAGAAATGTTCACAAATGCCCTAAAGTGTTGGTTTGGAAACTATTTTTACAAAATTTTTATGGAAAAATAAAAAAAGTAACTAACTTTTTTGTCAACTTTTTATATTTTTCATAAAAGTGATTTTAAAACTTTTCTAAAATGATCTATTAACAAATGTCTTAAAACACCCGTTAACAAGACCAATTAAAAATATTAGAAAGTTTACTTTTAAACCAGTTTGGAAGAAAATTCCTTTGGCTCATTACATGGCGACTAATAAAAACAATTCACACAACTTTTAGCTACATAATCTATTTAACGAGTAATATGACTAATTTGAATTATATACGTGAATGGATTTATAAGTTATCACCAAATGAGTTAGAGAAGATTCTTCCAAATTAGTTTGGAGGACAACTTTTGTATTAATAATATAAACTTATATAGTTGCAAGAAATGTAAAGTGTTCTTTTGGGGTAAAAAAAGGTTATAAAATTGGGTTTCCCACATGGGCAGCTCCTTGGGCTTAGACCAGCCCAAATGCTTACATCCATAAATATAATGGCCAATATTTAGCCACATTTTACATGGAAATCATTTTGTGCAGGAATATATTCCTGGTGCATTGCTTCGATTCTTTTGTAAATGTGCTTGCCCCCATAAAATCCTACAAATTGTTCTATTTGGCTAACCTTATGCCTCTCACATTGCAAATAAATCGCATTACGTTTTTGGATAATGTCGTAACTTGTATACACAAGAACTGCTTAATCATATCATGATATCCTCCCAATTGCTTCATCAAGAACAAAATCTAATGATTGAAATATTAACAAAGAATTTTTATTTTTCACGTCAAATTATATAATTGCAACTTTGTTGCAACAATTTTGAAGAGCATATGACTAAAAAAATGTAAATTAAATCATTTGGAGATATTAATCTCTGACCAGTGGACACATACATATGACATTATAATCTCCAATATCCTCGAAATTAATCACAAGATCATGAAGGTCGGCCAAGAGAGTAGTGCTCAAGACAAAATAGATTGCATTCAATCATTGTATAGGATTTCTTGTCGCTGCAAATCATGTTTAAGCAAAGATATATATTGGCAATGAAATGTTTAACGTTCTATCTTTCTCACTAGTCAATAAGTTATATAACACCGCTAGCTGATATAAAAAATTCCAGTACCTAGCTTCTCACATGGACGCATGTGAACTGACTCAACTGAGCATATAAAGACCAATATCATCGTACTTAGTATTGTGATTAGTATTAGATATGCAATCAATTTTGAATCAAAGATGGTGTATATGAATCACATAAACTGAATTAACAGATTTAAGTCAATTATAGCTAGCTATACTACAACTTGAGATAATACAACAAAATTATTTCTTGGATAGTGAAATGGTAACTTCATCTAGCATTATATGACATTTTCAATGATTGTGTAGTTTATGTCAGACTATATAATATGAGACATAGCTCATGGTTAAGACTAACCAACACCACAAGAGTTTTGGATCAAGAATCATAATGTTGAAATACTGAGATATTAGTATATAGGAGTAGGGTAGGTATTTTTTTTTTTTAGGTTTCAAGCTTATTCTTCTGTTGACTTATTGAGGGAAAGCAGGCAAAAGCCAAAGCAACATGGAGAGCATAAACGAAATTTAATGTAGTATATATGAGAATATTAAATACATAGATAACATAATAAGTTAAGCTAGTAAACACATATGCCTACATGAAAAGCTTTGTTAGTGGTCCCAAACTTTTAATTGAGAAAAAAAATACACGTACCAAGTAGTACAAAATGTTTTAATCATCTAAAAAACTTTATGAAGAGCTTAATTAAGATGAAAAGTTAATTAACCGCCCCATGATCCCAGAAGTCGGCTATTCATTACTTAATCGGGTTGTTTCAGCTCTTCATGTGTATTTGCAAGCATATATTCACCATTTGAGAAGAGCTTTGACTGGTCCAAGTTAGCATTTTTTGTTGTTGTTGGATCTAAGTCAATTAGCTATTCAAAACCACACAAAAATACCATCAGAAATATTTTTAGGATTCGTGTTCCCCATCCCATAAACAAGACAGTATATATGCTATGAAGTTGCTGCATGAACCATATTTGCAATTCTATTTTATACAGTTAAAAGATATCACAGCCGATGTTTAATGGTGCCTCGGCAGTGTAAAAGATTTGATGACTCAGTTCAAGTTAACAAAGCCTCAAATTAAAAGACTAATGATACGTTATTGATTTGTCGAATCTTAGTTCAGGAAAGGTGTGGTCTAGGATTTCTAGCTTTTGCAACAATATTTGCCCATTTTGAGTATAAGTGTAGTAAAAGTCAAGTGGGAATTTTTTTTTACATTTGAGTGGAAATGAAGTAAAATATATAAGAGAATCTTTCATTCAATTGCATGGGTAGATTGGGTAAACTAAAATCTTCTTTTCTATGATTTCATACGTTTCAAGAAGGAAAAGAAAAGCAGATAGCCGCAGAAGACTAGCCAATAAGAGAATAGAGAGAGAGAGAGTTGAATGCTAGTTCATTCCAATATTTTAGCAGAGAAGTTGCATGAGGTTAGCTACAATATTGCAAGTTTGCAACCAGCTTTTGCGCATTGAAAGTGTGGGACACATCTCATGTTGCCGAATCTTATATGAAACCCCATCCAGTAAACATGGCGTGCTTTATGGTATCTGCTCCAACTTTTGCAATTCTGTTCAATAAATTATGTAGTACAAAAGAGAAAAGAAAGAAAAAAAAGGGTACTATTGCATGTTTATAGCTTATGATTGATGATGCCTCGGCTCAGAAAAAGAAACACTGCTTCTTCTTTTCTTGTGTATATAAATACAAAAGCTGTAGTTTTTGGAAGGTAGTATAGCTAGTCTAGGCTTCGTATGTAGCTGCAGAAACAGTGCGCCGGAATAGTGATAATAAATAACACTGTTTTTGTCATTTTTCAACCCACAATTATCACTACAAGTTCAAGGAAAATTGTTGTCTCAGATGTGGCAAATAGCAAGTGATTAGAAAGTTTTAGTCATCGCTCATCAGGTGCATGATGAAGTAAATAAAAGCATTATTCGTTCTAAGAAGTGTTTTTTTTTTTTTTTTTTTTTTTTTTTTCATTAATAGGTTATTAACTTAGCATAGCAGTATATGTATTTTCTTATTGTTTGTTAGAAAATAAGTGAAAATATGATCAAACTTACGTATATTTCCTTAGATGTTGTTTGATACAAGAGAAAAAAAAAAGGTTTGTTTAATAGCTTAGATGTTGTTTGATATGAGGAAAAAGGTTGTTTAATAGTTTGACATTCACAATATATGAATCCTGGCTGTTTTAGCTTTAAAATTAGATCTAGTTATTAAATTCACCAAGGTTGGTGTAGCACTGAAAGCAATAATAAGGCACAATTAATAGAAAATTAATGGACAGGCAAAACTTGAGAATGAATATTGTGGGGCCAGAGAATTCGCGGCCCAGACCCACTCTACATTAGGGTCCAAGGTCCAAGCCGAGGAGAGCCATTACCGAGGACGCATAATGAAATCCCAAAAGGAGCATAAGGATATTGCCGAGGACGACCTCATGCTCAGCACCTCACGAAATGCCTGAAGAAAGAGGCAGGACAAGGTGAAAAGCTGCCAACATCATAATGCAAAACCCTGTATCTGACAAACCCATACTCTAAACCATGCCCTTTAACTTTCCCAACGACCCCTAACCACTCAAGGTATGGGTTGACAAGACAAGACTGTACCCCAGAAAGTAAAACTTACACGTGGACCCTAAAAGAGAAAACGAACACTAGTATAAAAGGAAAGGAAAGCCAAGGAAGAAAGGGCCCCCGGGAGGAGGAAAAATCCTGCATAAGGGGAGAAAAATGGAAGGGTACAATGCTCCTCAGACACTGTTCGAGGACTTAAACCCTGCAACCCGCACTAGTGGAAGGCTTAGCTAGTCAAGCCAAGTCCGTCCATACATAAGCTCCCGTAGAAACTACGACTAAACCGCTCACCTGTGCCCAAGGTCATGCCTTTCGAGCCCACTCTCTATAAATCATATTGTTAGAGCCCTTTACATATGAGCCCAATGTCATTCTTGGGCCGTTAAAAATCGTGTCCCTACAAATATATATATATATATATATATATATATATATATATATATATATATATATATATTTATGTATATATATATATCTTTATCCACACCCTAGCTTGATAATAAATTAATGCATGAGTATGGGTCTTTATTAATTCCATGATCTTTGTTGGAGATAGTTTGAGAAAGAGCACAAAATATCCATGAATTATATAGGGAAATAATTAATCATTCAACTACTCAATCAATTAACAACCAGACCTAGAGGCAGAACATGTAGCATCCAAACATTTGCCTTAGTTTTTTGTCGCTCCAAATTATGTGTAAATTAATTGAGCAAATATAAATACACCAACAAAAGGATTAAATATTTTACTTTGAACAAAGATATGGGAAATGATGTCTTATGTCCCCTTAAGGCAGTTTCTCTCTCTTGTGCAAGAAGTAACATATAAGGGTTTGACTAAGTTTTGCATGGTTGTTGGTATATATATATATATATATATACGAATTCTAAATATATACTCAATGGTTAACTACGCCGCTGGTTTGAAGGTAGCTCACATGGAGGGCATGTGAGAAGTTCATCCCACTTGAGAATCACAACAACGGCTAAATTGACCAGATAGGGTATAAGATCATTGTTTTCTAACTTATTGTTGGGAGTCTGAAATAAAATAACTATAGAAATCAAGCAAGTTGTCCTGTGTGATTGAAGTAATATTGCTTTCATATGGGTTCATCAATAATACCATTTTTACTACACACAAATTACAATATAAAAAAAAATATTGTATCCTAAGCTTTTCGAAAGTAATTACATTTTCAAATAGTCTAACAAAGTAAGTTAGCTCTTTAAGTGCAATTACCATATATATTTGTATTCTTGGACAATGAGATAGTAAGTTCAAGTACATTGTATGATGTTGTGTTAGCTAGTATCTAAATTTTTCGTGGTGATGTTGGAAAAGAAATTATAAAATAGGAAGCTCATAGCCTCATAGTTAGACATTTATGTTACATTTGAAATGCCATAGCTAGTACCCAAACTAAAAGGAAAAGCACCATTTTTGAGAGTAAAAGAGGAAGAACACGAAAGGAGAGCAACATGAAAAACTAAAATGACACTTTCCTATTATGAAAATAGTGCTTCACCAATCTCCATCTTTGTAGAAAAAGACAAACAATATAATTAAGATAAGCTGGTGAGCACATTCAAAAGTTAAGGGAGAACAATAATATTGCAGAGCTATGGCTGCATTAAAAGCAATGCATGTGGTCCAATTGAATAGCAAAGGCCAAGAAAAACAAAAAAAGAGTGACGACCGAGTAGGACAAAATGTCATAACATGATTATAAAGTTTAATTAAAAAGACAATGCATGCTTAACCAATTCCCATGATCCCAGATGCTACCTCTGTAATAGTTAAATGGGGCTAAGCTGTATCTAAGTTTGTTTCTTTACATGGTACATAAGCATAGATCAGACTATATCCTGTGCAGTCAAAAATATTATGCATTTGAGAAAAAGAGTTTGACTGGTCAGTTCAGCTAATCAAAAGCAAAAACAAAGATACCATTGAATAGTATCCAACGGGAAGAAAGGGAGAGTAATATTTTTTTAGTACAAATGTTCCCTTTCCCATCAGCACGGCATGCTAGAAAGTTAGCTGCGTCATTTTCCAAATTCTGTTATATATGCAATACTAAAAGTAAATGAAGAATTAATATGATACTCCAGGTGTTTCTCAAAAAAAAATATATGATACTCCAGGTTATGTAGATTTGCATGGATTAATATATTGTTTGAGTGTATAGTGAGCAGCTATATGTTAAGTCCTACATTAAGTGCTTAAGTTCTAGATAAATCTTGCTAGAAAATCTAGGGGAAATAAATTGAAATAGCAAAGAAACAAAGAGGTGTAAGGGCGTAAAGACACCTATATATAAGAGATTATGAGAAACCTCAATTGTAACATTGCCTCATAATAAGAGACTAGGTGATATTTTATTGATTTGCCAAGTTCTAGTCCATGTAATGTGATTTAGAGGATTCGCATTAAATCAGAAATTTGCTCATTCAAGTAGATATTGAAATAGTAGGAGAAAATTACTGGCTTTAGCTAGCAATGACAAATGCTACACATTTGAATAAAAACAAAGTAACTTACTTAGATACCCATGCATTGAGACTTAGGATTTATGCAGATTTCCTGTTTGTTCATGGAATAGTAATACATAACTCAGATCCTAAACCATGGGAAGTTGTCTGGGATGTCCACTTTGTAGACAATAATCAGCATTATAAGCAGGAATGGAAAACAGATTGTCTTCTCCATAAAATTATATATATTATCCTTTTGTCTCAATGCATTTAACCACTCCGATGACAAAACAAGGACCTGAATTTAAACCAGAAAATATGAACTTCTGTTGAAACCAATACATATCCAATGGCTAGAGACAAATTTAAACTTAAGGTCAAGCAGAGGTTGATTAAACCCTAACAAATGTTCTAGACAAAAATCAACATCATCAGTGGGCACTGGGAATGGAAAATATACTATCTTCCAAGGATTTTTGTCTACATGCATTTAACCAAACCAACGAGCTAACAAGGACATGAATTATGCACGTCTCCGGTGAAGACCAATACATTCTATACGAACAGATGAAAACTTTAAGCTCAAGCATTCGTATAGTCAATAGGGTAACCCTTCACAAATGTGAGTACAATTATTGATTTGCTCACTTTCCCAGAAATCACATTTGGATGAAAGAATAAAAAACCTTACTTTTTGCATAGATAGTAAGGATGTCATATTTCAGCAGACTCAATATTTCAAATGCATTGTATCATCACCAACTTATACATTGAAACCACATGCAGTACATTGAGTGATATATAGCCATTTAAATGCGGAAGTATCCAAGTTGATCATACCCTATTGCGAAAATGTGAGAAGAACACCAAAGAGTGTGCCTTGGTTATGTCTAGTGCTTTTGGTTTGTGCCTTTTCCACTGCTCAGAATTGATTAGAACATGGAGACACTAGGACAGTGATAACTAAAAATGTGGAAAATGTGCCCCAGTAGAGTGTGGATTAGTATAATGTATGAATTCGGTTCAAATCTGAATACTAGGCCCAATGTATGATTTTGATATACGCTGCTGTCAAGAAGAAGGTACAAGCTAATTATTTGACTTCAAGGTCACTCCATATATCTTTGATTCTTAAGGATAAGTTGAGAGTTTCAAGAGCAGCCCAAGGTTTAGGTTTCATAAACATGATAGGTTGCAATTTGATTAGATTATCCTAGTTTTTCTAGTTTCTCTTTCGACGTGAAGGCGATGTTTTCAACTAATGCACAACGATCGATTTAGACTCATGCAAGAACAATTGGTTCATTTCTTGGCAATTCAATTTATTTTATTACATCATTCTAATATTCCTAATTTTTTTGCTTAGAAAAAATTGAGGGGATTCGATTCCAAATTTGGTACCACAAATGAGGACATAATGCCACTAAATTATATATATGATCATTGACCGTAATCCTAAATTTTGCTTGGGCTACTTGTGATACCCTAGATTTGAAGTCGCACCAACTAAGAAAATTGGGTTGAATTTTTTTTTTTTTTTTTAAATTTGGCCTCATTTGTTTTAACAGTATTAAGGAAGACTTTGAATCCCCTTAGTATCCTTTTTAATGTTTTAATTGTAGAAAAGGAATTCAATATAAAAGTCTAATCTTCTCATTTCATATGCATAGAATTAATGCAAACCACTCGAGCCAAGCCAAGTATTAAAAATAAGCTACTTAATTAACTTATTCATTTCACATATATAGTAAATATACTAATAATTAATAATTCAATTATAATTGAACATATATTCTTTGAGCTAATTAGAAAGAATTTTTTTTTGTTTGTTAACTTATAAAAAATAAATTCACCAACCTTGTATTATTAAAAAAATTATTATAAAATTGGACTATGTATATTACTAGTAGATTATAAGTTGTAATTTAACTTTTTATGAACTTCTTTACAAACTTATATAATCTAATCACAATTACATATAAATATATTTTAAAATTTTATACATATAGATTAATAGTATTATTATTATTATTTTTTTTTTGAAATCAAGCTCACATTTTGAACTTGTTTATGAGCACATTTTTGTATTTGAGTTTGACTTGTTTAATATTCTAACTTAAACTTAGTCTTAAGTTTGGTTTATATGGTAAATAAATGACATAAATAAGCTTTTTTCAAAGTTGAGCTTAAGTTATTTATTAATAGTTTAGTTCATTTACAACCCTCCATGTATACACAATTGAAATTTTCCTCAAAATCACTTTTGCTCAACAAAACTTCTTTCTCTTCTTTTTTGTATTATTTTGCATAATTATGCCCACCAAAACTAAGCACTATAACTTAGACTTTGAATTAATTGTAGAAAATTTGTTATACCTTTACAAAAACAATTGATTTCTTTTTTCTTTCTTAAGTTGTCAAGGACCATTGGCATTATAGCCATCTTTTTCTTTATGACAAAAGGAGAGTGAGAGAGGGTACGGAATTTTTACTTACCCACAAATAGAAAAGGTTAGGGAAGCTTTAATAGTTGCAAAACTCTATTTTAATTCCAATGAGCAAAGTTTGATACACATATTTAATTTTTTATTAGTATAAGAAGAAAGAAAATATCAACATTATCTAATTTAAGGATTGTTGACCAAAAGAAGAGCCAGTGAGGACTTTTGGTCTGAGCGACTGGAGACACAAAGCTTCCCTTGTGCCGATTGACACGTGTGCAAAGCGACAGAAGAAGCAACAGTAAAATTAACACAAAAAAAAGGTTGGGCCCACTCCTCGTTACCTGATTCCATGTGCACCATGTGATCCTCACTAACATTTCCTGATGTCATTCGTTTTTTTATTTGTTTTTTCTTTCTAAAAATTTCTCTTTCTCATTTCAAAAAGATAAAATTAAAAAAACCCTTATCTTAATTTTATAATTTATATAATCGTAGGGCTCGTCGTTTCCTATTTTTTGTTTTTGTTTTTCTAATCATTTTTTCTGGACCTTATCAAGTTTCAAGTGGTGGATTTTGAGCTTGATATTTTTCAAGGCTCAATTTTTGGATGAGTTTGGACTTTATCATGTCTCTTGTTTATTGAAATTTGAAAATCTAAGAGTTAGATTAAATGTTTTTTTATATTCTTAACACGTATGTCAAATTTTATTCAAATTGGATGTTATTTATTATTTGATCAATAAACTTATTTTTATGATAATTTTAGACCACAAAAACTTGAAATTTAATTGATAACATAATTATTGATTTTTTATATTCTTGAAATTTTACAAGTGTGGAGGATATAATAAAAACATGCAATCCAACGGTTAGATTTTCAAAATTCACATCGAATAAAAAAAAATAAGAAAGGTTTAAAAGGTTTCTCACCAAACTAGTTTAAAAATAAACATTTTCTTTGTAGGTTTGATTTTTGGTTTTTTTTTTTTTTTTAAAGTTGTTTAAAATTACACAATTTCAAAAGTACAACATTTAATTTGAAATTAACAAAAGGGAAAAGTTTTGCTACATATAAGTATGTAGTAATTGCTACATATAGAATTATGTAACAGCAAAAATAATGTGACAAGTATCTAAGAGTTCACCTAACGCACATGACCTTCTTTGAATACATGTTACTTTCTTTTTACTGTCACATAATCATTGTGGGGCCAGAGAATTTATGATCCCGATCCACTTTACATTAAGGCTCAAGACCCGAGCCGAGGAGAGACGTTGCCGAGGACGTGTAACGAAAGCCCAAATGGCCTAGAGGTGTAGCCGAGGACGATCCTGTCCTCGGCATCCCAAAACTTAGAAGGAAAGAATGGTACGCCATCAAAGACAGTCCCCAGAGCACTCCCAGAAGAAAGGGCGAGTACAGTGTAGGAGCAGTTCAAGGGAAAGGCTGCCAATACTACAATTAAGTACTCTGCGCCTGACAGGGCCATGCTCTTTAGCTTTTACAACCACCCCCAACCACTTTGGGTATGGGCTGACAAGACAAGTATCAGCCCTAAAAAATCGAACCTACACGTGGACGTTTGAGAGAGGGGAAAAGTTAGTATAAAAAGAGGAAGAAGCAGCCCGAAAAGATAAAAAAGGGGCATGAGGCAGATCGTCTCCAGGGCTATTGAACCCTATTGTAAAAAGAATAATAAGAACATTAAACTCTTCGGATGAGGTCCAAGGATCGGAGCCACCTAGGCTGTGTCGAGGAAAAAGTATTCTTGGATACGCTTAGTTCACCTCTGTGCGATCATCATCAACCCTATGACTAACGATTGTCCGTTCACCAAGGCCTACCCTTTTAGCCAATTCTTTATAAATTTTATTGTTTAGACCTTTAACGTTCAAACCCAATACTCCTTGGAGATCGTTACAAATTGAGTCCTTACAACCATTATGCAGCAATTGCTACATACTAATACGGAGCAAAACATTTCCCTTAACAAAATTATGTAATTTAAATTGTAATAATCTTAAACTTTGTTGTTTAATTTAAAACTTTTAAAACTATAGAAAACCATACATAAAATATAAAATGTAATCTATCCCCTTGGTTTTTTATCAAGCTGTCTCGCTTTTTCCTTGGAGGAGGTATGGGATATCGTGATGAAGTTAGCACGGTGATTTATAATTGGCTCTGTTTCACATTGACATTGACGTGCGGTAAAATATGAGTTACAGCTCTGAGCATTTTCAAAGGAGTCAAGGTTGCACCCGTGCGGCATATAGTATTATAGTCTATCAAAGACGAGAGTGTACTATTTTTTCTTCTACATTCAAAATTGGGACCACAATATTAAATGTGAACCATGTTATAGACGATTAAATAAAACAAAAAAGAAATTCTCAAATAAAACAAAAAACATAAAAGATTTAACTTAAGAACTGTCCACATATTCCATTCACCGTTCCTATACACCAACTAGAAAAACTCAAGCTGAATCAGCTGATCTCTAGACTTAAAAATGTGTTGTTGGGGAAAGAGTGGTGACCATTGTGTACAACACCATACCAAATAAAGTTAATGAATTCCCATTGTTTAACTTTTTGTTTTCCCTCTCTTCCCAAATGAGTTGAAATTTAACCCTACATAAAACGTTTTCTTTTATCTTTTTTGAGATATAAAACGTTTTTTTTTTAATCACACACACCAAATTTTTTTTTTTAATTTAATAAAGGGTAAAAAAATTAACTTGTAATGGGGCTGAACTAATGGTCTGTTTGGAAGTTTAGAAAGGGAGAAGAGTAGAGGGGAGTAGTGGGGAGGAGAGTAGAGGGGAATGGTTCCCCTCCACCTTGTTTGGATATTTTTAAAATTAATAAGGGAGAATGGAGTAATTAGCCCTTCCCCTTATTTGGATGTTTTAAAAATTATGATGGAGAGGAGAGAAAATGATTGAAATAGACAAATTTACCCCTATTTAAAAATTGACTTGCAACATTGGTCTATTATTAATTTAGAAATAGTAAATTGGGAAATTTATCTAGTCAATAATTTATCTACTCTATTCTCCTTCCAAATCTCTCTAATTTGGGGAAATTAAAAATAAGGGGTTAGAGGTGGTTAAAACCCCTCCAAACTCCTCCACCTCCTTCCTTCCTTAAAAAACTTCCAAACAAAATAATTGAATTACTCTTCCTCCTTCTACTCTACACCCCCTCCTTTTTTAAACTTCCAAACAAGCATAAGTTGATAGTTTGATAATTAATTAGTAGCCATCAAACTATTTGAATAGTGATTCATGTATGTTAATTTGCCCAAGTGGATGTTCTGTGTTGAATCTTAGCTAGGTCCTTCAATCATTCGATTCTCTATAGGAAGTATGATTGTTGGTATCCACGGGTATCCTAGTCATCATTGAAAAACTGAAACACTTTTTTTTTTTTTTTTTTTTGAATTAAGGTCCTAACATGATATCTTGAAAATGATAGAATATTTTAAGAGTACCATAAATATTATTTTTCTCTTTCACATAAATAATGAATCTTACTATTTATTTAATTATTGAGACAAAAGAATATTATCTAACTACCCAGGATTTCTTCATTTTCCAAACATCTACCATCTACACTTATTTACTATAATTCTTAAAGAAAGGAAAAGGATAATCAGTCGCATCCATAGCTCTGATAACTCTGAACATCCATACCTATTTATTATGTTTGTCAAGAAAAGGAAAAAAGATAGTCGGTCGCATCCTCAATGGTTCAGATCACTTTGAATCACAGAATTGATCATTCAAGAATGTGATTTTGATGGGATATCACAAATATGCACCTTTGATATTTCCCATCACAGCTTTGGCAACCTGTATATAATAGATTCAATCATTCAGCAAAAAAAAGATTCAATCACTTTTACAAAACCCATGATGAAAGATTTTACAGAATCAAAGGTCCACCTCTCGTACATGTCTTCAAAGCTTAAAATGGCACCATGGGATTTGATACAATATGATATGTCACTTTGGGAAATCTAAGTTATTAGATTGATCAAACCACACACAACCAATAGGGCACGATATACATGGCCTCATTCCCTCGTAAGGTCAAATCTACCGAATCATTTTTACTTACTGCAAAACACTTGGGGGATATATATATAATAATAATTGCAAGGAAGAACAAAACAGAGTAAAAGAGAGACCCTTTCTTCTAGAGCTATAATAATAATCGATGCAAAAACATATATAATCGAACAGCCAGGGTTGCTTGGCCGGTTTTTGGGTCTTTGGAACTAGAAAGAAAGAAAAATCTAATGGTCGGTGCGGTTCGTGCACTGCATAAAGGGTTTGGAAGAGGGTGTGAATTCAGAGGCAACAAAATTTGGCCATACTTTCGAGACTAGGTAAAAGGTGCTCACTCCCTATAACAAGAGGACACCGTTGATGTCACTCTTTTGCTTAGGATTTGACACCTACTAATTGGTAGATTATAGGGGAAATCTAGAAGATAGGTTAAAGTACAAATTTCTCTTTCGGTTTTTTTTTTTTCATTACATTTCGAAGATACTTCCTTAAATTGGGACACGTATGAGATTCAAATTCTTTTTTTTTTTAAATATTAATTTTACTTAATTTTATTACTGAATTTTAGCCATAGAATGATAGAATCATTAGAAGGCTTGTTGTAACCACGCAACTTTGGAAAGGCTAGCCTTCCGATCATGTAAGCTAGGAAAAAATCTTGGGTGAAACGGGCATATGTGTTCATTGTCTCACTGACATGTGAGATTTATGCGCGTAAATCCTATATGTCAGTAAGACAATGGACATACCTTTTCCAGTTAGATGCATAATTTATGTTAATTGATGCTCTATGGTTATTAGCTTAGAAAAAATTTATTGAAAAAATAATAAAATAATTAATTTTTTAACAGTTTTTTTTTATATATTTTCATAAAAATATTATCAAAAAATTCTTAATATAGTTTATTAACAATTGATTTAAGAACACTCTTTAACAAGACCTATTTATATTTGCAATTTAAAGAGCAGATATCTTATGGCTCAAAATTATTATATTTTTCCGAGGTACTATAATTATGTCTAATTGAATAACTATAACTAATTGTTTTTTTACTACTCTATTTAATATTAAATGAGTTTGATTGAGCTTATTAATTTTATTAATTTATTTTGTTCTTAAAAATAATTTGTATTAAATTATAATTGCATCTAAAATAATAATTTTAAAAAAACTATAAATAATTTGAGCCTAGAAATAAAATGACATTTTAAGTTAAAATAAATTGAACATAACTAAGAGATAATATAACACCACCTTCTTGTTTTGTGATGTAAGAATTGAAGTAATGCGATAAAAGGAACAAAATATAAACAATGTTTGCCATGCCACCATATGTGTAACCCACAATAAGTTTTCCACATCAATGTTTTAACTTTTCTTCCCAAATTCAATAATCTTACCTAACACTTTTGTCCTCTACCAATTCAATTTATTATTTTCATTTATCTAAAACCATAATCTTTGAGCATTCATTTGGCAAAACAAGCACAAACCAAGTGTATACCTAATAAATGTGATTATAAGTGACAACAAAGTTTCAATATCTAGTTAAAAAAAAAGTATTAAAAAAAAGGTGGCTTCCACCTCATACACAGTCACTTCTTTTGTGTGTTTCTACAGAGTACAGAGTGACTTCTTTTAGAAACTGGAATCAGTGCAGTCTAACATTCCTGGCCACCACAAACTTTAAGCGCGTGAATTTCAATTTTATAGGGCTCGACCTCACAAATGACAAATCCCTTTTACACGACAAAGCTTTTACCTGCCAATTGAATTGGTTTACTTGCAAAAAAGCAGATCTTTTTTTTGATCTTCTGTGATCTTAAAGAAACGAATTTTTCAATCCTTTCAATGATTTTTTTTTCTACCCCACACTTCTCTCACATGGAGTGATATGGAGCAGTAAAAAGTGCAATGTTTATCCGCTTGATTTTTCACAATTTTTTTTAAAACATTTGTTAAGGTAATAAATTATAATTTGGATAATGTTATGCTCACACCAATCTACCAATACCACTCATTTTTATTATGAATATTTTGTGTGCTTGGACTAAAATTTTGGTAAGAAAAAAGGACCACCCACAATATTTATCTTTTGTGTGTGTTTGAAATGACTTTTAAGCTTTATTTAACTTATTTTTGTACAATATTTGCAAGTTTCACATGAAGACTCATAAAAGAAGTTTATTTCAAGTTTCAATTAACTTATTTCTATTACATGAGTCCTCAAAAAAGAAGTTTATTTCAAGTTTCAATTAGCTTATTTCTACAATGTGGGTCTCATTTAGGATTTCTCTTGTATTTTGTCAAAAAATCACTACTTTTTCGTGTCTTACTCTTTGGTTTTTATCACTTTTTTGTTTATTGTGGATTCCATCTACTTTTTATTCCTAAATTAATTTCGGGAAAGAAAAAACAACCAACTTATTGTATTTAATATATATATATATATATATAAAAAAATTAAATTAAATAAGCTATTCCAACCACACAAACCTAATGCAGCTTTTTAAAGTTCAAAATACAATCTTTTTTTCTTGAAACCCAAGAAATTTTACAGTTAACAGCCCCACAAGCAGCTCAGTGGGATTTGCTGCATTAAATTCCCCTCCCCTCCCTTTCACTGAATTAAGTAGCCCATGACGTTTGCTTTGGGAACCTACCTCATTATATAATAATATTATTTCCCAATAAAAAATAAATAAAAAACAATCCTATAAAAATTAAAATAAAAAACCTTAATAATATTACCCCCAAAAAAAAAAAAAAACTATATGGTGGGCCTCTCGAGGCAAAGAAGGCCCAGGTGATACCCACTGCCACACCTAGCTGCAACTCCTTTTCTTCTCTAAACCCCCATTATAAATAGTAACCCTAACCCTCTCTCTCTTCCACACTGACTCGCCCTCATTTACTCACTGCCTCCTGTTTTCACACTTCTACTTCTTGTTTCTTTGTATTTTTTCACACCCTCTCTCTCTCTCTGTTTTCCAAAAGCTTAGCGAAAAAAAAGCCGAGGGGATTTAAGTGAGAAAGCGAATTGGTTTTTTTTTTTGGAAAGTTTGTGTCTTTGCCGAAGTCTTTTAATTCACTCCTTCATTTCCAACCATGGCTTCAATATCCACAAGTACTGCTACTTCCATTAGTGGAGCTCCACCACCCTTTTACTTTGACGAGAAGTGGAAATTGTCAAAGAAAGAAGGTTCTTCAAGAAGCCGATCTTCCACAGCAGCAACAACAGCAACTAGTGCCACTACTCCTTTCATGAAGAATAGTTCTACTTCTTCTTCTTCTTCTTCTTCCTCACACAGAAGGTGTTCTTTCTCAAGAAAGTGTGCTAGGCTTGTGAAGGAACAAAGAGCAAGGTTCTACATCGTGAGGCGCTGCGTGACTATGCTCATTTGCTGGAGAGAGTATAGCGATTCTTAAAGAAATGAGTTTTATAGAGGGAAAGAGAGAGATGGCTCTCTAGAGGGACTAAACAAAGAAAGTTCACTCTTTTTTCTCATGCCTCTCTCTCTTTTTCCTCTTTTCTTTCTATGAGATCGTTATTGGGTAAAGCAAAAAAACACCCAGTTTAAAGTTTTTCTTGGCGTCCAAGAAGGAAGAGGAAGAGAAAGATATATACTTGTACATAAATTTTTTTTTTTTCACTTTTTTGTTTTTTTTTTTTTTTTTTTGGGGTTAGACTCTTTTTGGGGGCTCTGAATCTCCTTCGAAGGAGACGGGTTCGTGATGTTGCTGTTAATTAATTCTACTGTTTATCTGTCTGGAAATAGAGACTTTAAATTCAGAAGAGAATCAAAATTAGCTTTCAGCAATCCCATTATCATTGGTTTGTGTTTTTTCTTTCTTATTTTTTGGTTTTCGGGGCTTGGTGGTGACCTTATTTGAGTTATTTCTTTGTTTCTCATGTGGGTTTTGTTGATCTTGATGATTGAAGAAGTGATGGGTCATTTTGAGATCTCACATCTTTCTTTCTCTTTCTCTCTCTCTGTGTCTCTAGCCTAGATGGAGATTCCATTCAACCTTTGCAGCTGAGCTTTGTGTGGATCTGGTGTGCTTGGCTGACAAAGCCTATTATTTTATCTAGTTTTTTAATCAAATTTTTTAATTGGATCATGGATGTTGAAATTTTCTAAATTACTAATAAAGAAAAAAAATTCCCATCGACAGCAGAATATGGATCAACGTGGAGGAGTGAGAGACCCTTTGGATGCACAAAAGGGCATCCTAAAACTGAAGATGCCCTTTAATTTCTTCAATTATTTTTTGTAAACATTAAAAATTTTGAAGCAATTGAAGATGAATTTTTTGGTATACAAAATTAGGCTTTGTGCAAAGGTAAATTCACACTTAGATTATGTCAAATCCTACTAAAATAGGCTAATGGCTAGAGAAGTAAATTGGGCTCTACACCCAATGAAGTGAATGAAATGTAATCCAAATGACCTCCATGTCTTCTTAACCTTTGTGTTCTTTGACCAGCTGTGGACCACTTTGACCCCTAATCTCTTTCACATCATGAAGTTTTTTTTTTGAATTTTTTACCAGTTACCGCAATGTTTTTTGAACCATCTTTTCATCTGGGTTTGCCTTTTTAATTTCCCTCAGGTAAATTTTTTTTTTTTTTTTGGAGAGACAGGTAAAATATTATGGCAGAGCTAAACAAGCGCCGCATGGGCATAGATGCATGTTAAGGTTATATAAAAGTAGGTTCTATTTAATAAAAAAATTAAATAAATGAAGAGGATATAAAACCAGTCATTTTGATCATTTTAATTTTTTATTTATCTACAAAGTTAACTTCACACTAAAATATATGACATAAAATCGCAGAAAAAGACAAAAAAATTTACCAAAAAAAGTTAAAAGCTGTTTCCGGCCCATTAACACAACCCAAATATTATTAAGGATTGAAAGGATAGGCAAAGAGGAATATGTCTTTGGAAGATAGTATTCACTTTAATTACATGAAATATAATCATAACTTTAAGTACAATTTTCTTTTGAGCCATAATGTTTGTTTATCACTATCAGATTCTTATAGGCAGGTTCTGAGCCATCCCAAAAAAAAAAAAAAAAAATTTCATAAGCATGTGAAGTGTAATTACCATGTATATTTGGGGGGTAGTTTCGTCTATGGGAATTTTACAGCTGGGTTTCCTGTAGTTTATACTGTAGCTGTGTGGTATGGTGCCATCATGGGGTCTGACTATTCGTTAAAAAAAAAAATGGAAGCCTTAAAGTTTCAGTACTTATAAATCACTGACCTAAGTTTGATATATATTTGTTTTCGTTTGGCATATTCAAAGGAAAAAAATTAGTAAATTAGTACTATAATATAAATGAGTATATGTAGCTTTGGGAATTGCAAGTAGGCACGTTTGCTGACAAAGCAGCACAAGAAAATACACATGGTGTCACACGCTCAAAGCTCATTGTTTTCTCTAGAATAATATTGCTTTGGATTGACAGTGGAAACTGGAAAACAATTTCCATTTCTATATATTATGACCATAATAACTGAAAAGTCCTTATCAAAAAAAAAAAAAAAAAAAAAACTGAAAAGTCCTCTGGCTAGCTAATCGCCACGTCTCTGATGTGGGTTTGATTTGAATCAACGGCTGGGTTGATGGGTTTCATTCAATATGTTTCTATGGGCATGACAACAATCTGATCTCTGTCTGCAATTTTTACCTTGTTGATGGGTCTGATTCAATCTGTTTCTATGGGCATGACAATCCTTATCTATCTTCATCTACCTTGAGAAAAAAGATAGTAACTTCTACCTAAAGTTTCGGTGCAACCAATTAGGAAAAAAAATTGGAAAATTCTAAACTTTTAAGTTAGAAGGTATGAATACTTCATTTAAGATGTCGTAATCATATCGTATTTATGTTATACCTGTATCATACCAACTGTTTTATATTATAATTTTTCAAAAATAGCTCATGTTGTTGTGTCGTATATATATTAATATCCGCACTTCTCATAGTTTTAAAAAGATAATATCTTTTACCTAAAGTTTCTGTGCAAACTATCAAAAAAAAATGAAAAAAATACTAAACTTATAATCTAGAAAGTATATATGTAGGCTTCATTTAGGGTACCTTTTTTTGTTATATTCAAAAATTGCTAGTGTTGTTGTGTTGTGTCAATACCGTGTCCATGTTCATGCTTATCATTTTTACTATGAAAGACTTAGAAACCGACTTGATAACTTTTTGGAAAATTTGTAAGACTTGTTTGTTAAGGATACTGAAATTTTCACATTCTTTCTTACCTAGCAATCTAGCATCATCATTCACTCGATTGGACCCACTACAACACGAATATACTTAGAAGAGTGTGGAGTATTTGATGAACAATTTCTGGCAGATAGACTCATCGATTATTATGAGTTATGACTTATGGCGCCTGATTTAGAAAGCAAGAGCAGAGCATAGTGTGTCCTAAAAGAATTTCTATTACCCTAGTTTTGCTGCTTCTGCATTGCAAAGCAAACAGCTAGTTTCTCGTAACACTTGTAATTATTTTTGACCCTAAAAGTTGTACCTAATGCACGCGGATTGAGAACCTGAGAATTTGCACATTCCATCATACATTGGGTTATTATTTGATTGTGATAATGATCATAAAAGCATAATAAAAGTGTTCAATTCAGCAGTCGTTTGACCTAGAGGTAAATCTTCTAGCCCTTTCTACCCAAAAAAAAAAAAAATTCTTCTAGCCCAAAAAGTAAATTATATTAGAAGAACGCGAGGGTGAATAATGATATTTTTTTATGCAAAGCCCTGGTTTTTAAGTTTGCCTTACAATAACAAACATAGGCTACATAGCTACACACTCTTTAGGTAGTTAACAAAGACTTCAAATTAAAAGTTATTAAATATTTCCTTCCTTTTTAAGAAAGAAAATTAATATTTCTCTTTGCTAGAAACTTCTATCAATATCATTATATTGTTTTTTTTTTTTTTTTTTTTTTTGTTAATACACGTTGTCAATACACATTTGTAAGTCTATTTTTTAAGTGCCAAAATATCTTCTACATTTTAGATGAAGGAACTTTTGACACTTAGATCTTGAGAGTAGTCCTTTTTTTTTTCTTTTTTTTTTAATACATTAATAGTTAAGGTGGGTGGATTTGAACCAAAAATGTATTTTAATTTATTTTAAATCAGGAAGTGCCAAACAATTGAATTACAAGAATCTTGACAATTTCAAGTATAGTTAATGTTGTTTTCGGTTAGTTTTAGTGTATTTGACATCAACTTATTAGCCTTTTGTTGAGAGAGTGCTAAATTATACATAAACTTTGAAAAAAAAAGTTTTTTTTCAAGTCGTACATAAAAGTTAAAAAGATAAAATTTGAATGAAAAAGTAAATCCAAACGGGCACTTAGATGATGAAATTCATTAAAGATTAAAATTGCAACAATTTTAAATTTATAAGATCAACATCAAAGTAATAGAAACTTTGGGATACTTAATTAATTTAAAAGAAAGGTCAAACCTCATGATTTAGTATGGAATTATGCCTTCTTTTTATGAATCCATATTAGATCTAGAGGTTTGAAAATTAATCATTGGTATTTAGCTTGGCGTGCTAAATGGGACCAAAGAGCCGAAAAGAAAAAGAGCAAAATAATTACATGCATGAAATTTTTTAATGAGAGGTTACCTAAGCTGCTAAGCACAAGAAGAAAAAGGTGGAAGCATAGTCACCCCCACATATCTTAACCCACTATTAATCATAAGATTATAAAATCTTAATGGATATTCGGATGTCTCTTGGAGCATAAAATTAAGCATTCTACAATATTAGAATGTGACGTTGACATTGCTTTATTGCCTTATAGTTTATTTATTTATTTATTTTTAATCAAGGGATATATGCTTAATAATATATATATTTTATATATGTAAAAAGCCCTTTTCCCCTTGGAAAACGAGAATTACCACTTGACTTTTAGACGATACTAGATATCAATCATCAAACCATTGATTGATTATCTTTTAGACAATACTAGATACAATAGTGCCTCTTAAATAATGCTAGTTGCTAAGATACGTTCTTGTCTTTTCAATTAATCTTTTCAATTAAAATCTTGTAATGTGACACATTGAACTGGCTAGTAATTCGAATTTGCAAGAAAAACAAAAGAGAAGGAATCTTTTGATAGTTATACCGATGATGTCAAATTTTTGTTCCAACATGTTGCGTAGGGCATGGAATGATGCGATTCCCATAGAATGGTAACTATTCTTTGTCAATAGTAATTATTAAATAGCAATTTCATGTACATATTTAGAAAATAATTTTAGAATTTTTTTTATTTTCCATAAAAATGGCATAAAATTTTTTCTAAAATATTCTACTAAAAAATGCTCTAAAAGTACCGTTAAAAATGAATCCTTTAATAAAATAGTAATATAAATTTAAAAAGACATAAAAAAATTATTTATAAATTAGATGATTAGTATCTATTGATTTGTTATACGATGTCAACTTAAATAATATAAAAATACCTAATAATTTTTGTTTTAAACTATTTTTTATTGAGCTATATGAGAGAGAAGTCATGGACTCATCATGGATGACCTATAACAATTTAAAAAATCACACTAAATTCAGTAATTAATGAGTGTAAAGCCCAATTATCTCATAGGGCCATATAGGCATACCCCAAGTCTATGAAGACACGTAGGAGATTCTTAAAACTTCCTTATCACAACAAATTGGTGGGCCCGGACCTTGTAATTCTTTCGGTAAATAACAAAATACCAAAATTTTCATCGGTGTCGGCCTATTCCAACAAAAAGATATTCCCAAAAAGCCCTAAACCTTCCCTACGAGTAACACCGTTTGTGGGCCCGGCCCTCACCGACTGCCCTATCAAGAAATTCTTGTAGGGGTCTAATTAGAAGAAGACAAACTCACACCACAAAAAAATTATTTAAAAAATGTGTGACATGCGTTTGTGGGTCCCGTGTTGGTCATCCATCTCAACAAGGATATGCATTCTAAACATAATGATTAATATTACAAATTTTAGACAACCTTACAAATTAATATCTCATATCACCTCCGAAAAAAAAAAAAATTAAGGATAAAATTTAGTTATAAAATTGATTGTAATTTTAAGATACAACCTTACTCAATATTTTTTTATTGAAAATAAATTTTAATAAATCTACCATTGAATTACATATTTTTTCTTATATTTTCCATATTTGCAAAATTTCTAGAAGATTAAAAATCAATAATTATGTTATCAATAAATTGTTTAAATTGCAAGTTTTTGTAGTTTAAAATTATGCATAAAATATAAGATTATAGATCATGTAGTAAATAATATCTAATTGACACAAAATTTGATATGTTTATTATAAGCGTAAAGAACATGCAATTCAACGGCTAAATTTTCAAAATATGTAGGTAAATTTTAACAAATCCACTATTGGATTACATTTTCTTCTTATATCATCCATGCTTGCAAAATTTCTAGAAAATTAAAGATCAATAGCTATGTCATCAATAAATTGTTTAAATTGCAAGTTTTTGTAGTTTAAAATTATGCATAAAATATAAGCTTATATATCATATAGTAAATAATATCCAATTAACACAAAATTTGACATGTTTATTAAGAGCATAAAGAACATGCAATTCAACGGTTAGATTTTTAGAATATGTAGGAAAATTTTAACAAATCCACCATTAGATTACATCTTCTTATATCATCCATGCTTGCAAAATTTTTTAAAAACTAAAGATCAATAGTTTTTGTAGTTTAAAATTATGCATAAAATATAAGCTTATAGATCATATAGTAAACAATATCCGATTGATACAAAATTTGACATGTGTATTAAGAGTATAAAAAATATACAATCTAACGGTTAGATTTTCAAAATATATAGTAATATTTATTTTATTGTATAACCAATTTTGTAACTAAACTTTGTCATATAAACTAAGTTTTTATTTTTTATTTTTATGTACTTATTGAATTTATATAAATCCGGAAGAGAATGAAATTTTACAATTGTTTTGTACCGTTGGTCACATGGTGTATATAAGGGACCCATAAAGCTCATAGTGGGCATGAAGACTCTCAATCCCAAGTGTGAGATGCTTCTTACTGTCTCTTTTAGTGGCCTTTTTAGCACTCCAGCTTGAGGGATGTGTCGGGTTGGAGTACAAGTTTGGACCATTATTCGGGGGGTTGGGACTAGGGACCCCTAAAGACTAAAGTTGTTCTTCTTTAAAGACACTGTGTGATATTTTTCTTAAAAATCCTTAAGACACATTTAGATAGTGTCTAAAAATGAAGGTGCTAAGTGTTTGGGGAGCTTGGACCACATTCACCCTTTGCTACATTGTACAATGTACATACATTGCACTTGGATTGCATTAGCAAGTAGCAACACATGATATTTGTTTCTTTTAGTGGGGTTTGCTCTGTCACCATGCTTCTTCTTCATCTTCTTCTTCTTTTTTACTTGTTTTTATTAACCACCAGTGATACCTGTAATGAATACTGTCATGCATTTAGCATCCACCTAATTGTATTGCTCTTGGGTGATTTAGAAATAGAATTACTATTATCATGTTAATGCTTACAAAAGTTGTTGTGGCATCAATGAAGCTCCACTTTATTGGCAATTAACTTTTTACTAGTGATGTTAATAACAAGGATGTCAATACCATACCGGTTTGGCCACCGGTACGATATATTTCGGATACCGATCAATACCGGTATACCGTTTCGGGTTTACCGCTATTTTTTATATTTATAAATATATATATATATATATATATATATATATATTATAATAAATATAAAAGTTTACCATAAAACATTTTCTCAATTCAGAACTAATTATTCATGGTTTTAAACTTTAGTATCAATTAAAAGGGAAAAAAATAAAAAAATAAAATAGAAAGCTTAAAAATTACCATTGCATACTAAAAAAACAAATAATATTAATAAGTTAATGCAAATAAGTTACCATTCTGTCATAACAAAAATTCAAAAATTACAAAACTTAAAAAAAAAAAAAAAAAAAAAAAAATTTTGTACCAGCCAGTACGCTCAATACCGGCCGGTATTGCCCGAAATTGGCCGGTACGAGGCTGGTACGGCCGGTATTTTTTCTGGTATGAAACAGAGAGGGTCGAGTGTACCGGATGTTGGTCGGTACGGTATATTTCGGCCATACCGGCCGGTACGGTACGGAATCGATAACCTTAATTAATAAAGAAAATATTAATTAAAGTCTCAATCTTTAACTCATGTTTCAAAATCATTCTTATACTTTAAAATGTTTGTAATGAATCCTTACCGTCATTTGATACTTCAAAATGTTAATATAAAAAATAGAATTCACAAAATATAGCTCACTTCGATGATATGAAACTGTGGAATGAATTCTAATTATTACGGCAGTATTTTCCATTAATTAGATCATAGTAAAGACATTTTTCTATCAATTTTGATAAAATGTAAATAAAAATTATAAAATAGAAAGATGATTTTGAAATAAATATCAATCAGGAAGAATCAAAGTATACAATTTAGCCTTAAACTATTCTTAGAGATGCTTTCTTGACTTCAATGCACAAAGCCTAATGAGACCACCTCGATGCTTCAAGCCGAAGTGAAATAATGAACACAACTTTTGCAATAATGACTTCCACTTGATGAGGGAAAAGGCTATGAAGAAACACTTTTTGAATGTTAAACAATGATTAAAAGGAGATCATTTAAATCGAACCATCAAAATCATAGGATCAAGGACTTCATCATTTGTTTGACCAATAACAGTCCTTTTAAGCTAAAAATCAAATTGTAGGGATTAGAATTGTGCCTACAAACAAAAACAAAAGCATTCCATGTTACAAAAGCAGTCCACAAACCAAAACAAAAGCAATTTCATAGTAACGAAAGCAGTCAAAGATGTATACTTCTCTCATTGATATAGGTGTCACTGGCCGCAACTATCTAATTAAAAGCATTTAAAATTCACATAAAGGCTCTCTAGATATGTGAATCATTTCAGCAACTGCAAATCGGTGGCAATTGATTTTGTTAAAGATAGCAAGCAAGATTCAACCCTTGAAAGGGTCCAAATCTATTTGTAATATGTGCTTTACCGAATGATTATAAACAAGTTTTTATTTTATTTATTTTATGTACTTCTTGTGAGTTCTACATTACTTTTTATCTCAGTTTTATTTAAAATAATTTAACTTTCATTTTTTTTTTAAATGAGTTAGGTTTTTTTTTTTTTCAAAAAAAAAAAAAAGAGTTAGGTTTTAGGCTTTTTGTCTCACATTAGACAAATAAACTATCAGAAATGAGTAATTCTCAAACAGACACATATTTTAAGTATTGTAATTTCGATTTGTTAATTATTAGGTGGTTTAGCAATTTGACTACTATGTCTAGAAACATCATTATGGACAATTGAAGCACCAATCATCCAACCAGATAGCTTTATTATGTTGTCACCTAGCAGTTTAGAGGGATTTTTTCCAAACTAGTTTAACTTAATCCGATCTTATAAGTGGGTTTCTCAAGTCTTTTCATGACGTTGTTTTGTCTACAGTGTAGAGACTATAGCCATTGCTTTGCTAGTCATTAGAGTTTGTTTAGTTTTTGTTAATTATATCTATTGTAGTTAGTTATTTAGAGAAGGTTAGGCTTGATCTTGTACATAAATATCATTATAATTGTAACTGAGTAATGTTAGAGACTTAACGAAATGTCACAATAACTTTATAACATATCTAAATTAATATAATCAGCTCACATATGGGCCTGCCACGATTTCTAATTCGATTACAGCTTTCTCTCTCGTTTCTTTGTGTGTTCTAGCCTGCCTGTTGCTTTTTTCTCTCCTTGTTCTTTGTGTTTCAGTGTCAATCTCTAAAACTTTACAAAACCCTTTACGTGCCATTAATTCCTTTAACCATGAAATCCAAATCCTCTTCGCCACAGCTTTCCTGGTCATGTAAAATAATTGTGACACTCTCTATAATATTCTTTATAAGTATGTTCATATTGGTCATGGTTTCAATTGATGATCCAGCCCCTGAAGTCATCATTCACTATCTCTGTATCAAATTTCCAAATATCGGATTCAAGTTTGGTTGCTGAATGGGTAGCCAATTTCTCAATTTTCAAACACATACCTCCCATTGCCGGTAACAAACAACCAATTATATCAAAAGATTCTGTGGGGGCCAAAAACCAGCCTACTCAGCAGAGTGCCAGATGGATCCACGAGAAGTAGTTTGATTGACTGACAATTTATTTATAAAAGAGAAAAAAGGGAATAAACACTCCACAATGGGAAACTCAAGCAATTAATTTCACAAACACTCATCATTCCAAGTAAAACTAATGTATTACAAGAGAAAATTCAATTTCCCACGGTGTCACACTATGTGATACTAATGTATTACGAGGCCCAATTGGGATTTGGGTTTTAGGCCTGGATGAGGACTCTTCCACTCTCCACAGATTCATTCTAAGAATGTGTCAAATCATTTATCTCTTACAAGGAACATGTACTCGCATTGAAATTGACTCTTATAGAGCCAGTGTGGGGAATGCTTGGTCTAGACACCCTTATCGTCAAATTTTCCACGAGGAATTTGGAAGGGGATCAAATGGAGGTGAAGGATTGGGTGTTGGATGAGATCAAAAAAGATAGAGACAATGGGGCAGCGATTTTTGGCATTGGGATAATCGTATGGACTAAAGAATATACTAAGGCTTATTGGGGTAGGTGTGCTAATTTGAGAGTGGATTTTAATCAAGCAAAGTGGGTTGCTACTTCAGCCGAAGGTTGCTATGTTACTAATTGGCGTCATCCTTTAAATACACTGTATAGATAGATAGGGGAGGAAAAAGAGGGGTTTGAACCAAATGTTGTAGCACTACAAATGAAATGATAGTATTATTATCGTTGGGATATTGCTTGAATCCCATGTTTTATTAAATTTAATATTACTAGTAAAAGAAAATATTATATGTACTTTTTTTTTTGTGATTATTTGTACTCTAATCAATATAACGATGTGTTTGTAATGTAAGTAGGGAATATATTGTACTGTATTTAATAATATGTATCGACTAGACTCATGCTTGTATATAATTAGTAAACTCATATCACAATGAGGATTTTGGTTTTGACAAGGGGCCTGGGTCTTTGTGGTGTTGGCTTTGGATGTACTGGTGCTTGGTTTTTTTTTTTTTTTTTTTTTTTCCTTGCTTGGTTTGGGTGACATTTTTGACTTCTTTGTTGTTTTGGATTTTGAAAAGAAAAAAAAAAAAAAAAGTGAATTGTTCTTTAATACAATACTATTATTTTGAAAACTCATTCATACCAGTTTTTAATTTTTAAGTAACATTGTTGAATGGTTATTTACTTTTGTAAATAAGTTACAAATCGTGGGGCCCATTAACAAGACTAAACTTTTTTTTTTTCTTTCCTTTTCTCCTATGGGCCCACCACTTTGTCATTCTTTTCTTTTCTTTTCTTTCTTTCTTTTTCTCTCTCTTTAAATAAAATAGTATTCTTTTCATCACTTAAAAAAAAAAAAAAAAAAACACATACACATACCAAACACACAATCATATATATATATATATATATATATATATTTATATTTTAAAATATGTTAATTGAAACATGGTATCAAACACATTTTTTTGCATTATGAGTACTTTAAACACATTTTTCATAACACTTTTTAAACCATACTTTTCACATTATTTTGAACAACAATATTCGAACACCACTACCAAATAGACACATATTTTAAGTATTGTAATTTTGATTTGTTTATTATTAGTCTACCATTTATTTTATTATAAATATCTTTTAATTAATTCATATGAAAAAATTATTTGTAAAGATGTAGTCATTAAAGACTAATGGAGTTACGCTGTGAATATGATTCACTATAATAGACCATGTTGATTTCATACATTTTTGCCTATTTATTTTCTCACTCCACCTTCTTTTTTTGAACAAAGTTTGGCAGCAACTTAAAAAGAAAAAAAAAATTAACATTGCTATATATTTTAAAAATCTAACAGTTTGATTGTATGTTCTTTATGTTCTTAACACATATGTCAAATTTTGTGTCAATCAAATATTATTTACTATATGATCCATAAACTTATTTTATTATGCATAATTTTAGACTACAAAAACATTAATTTTAACAATTGATTGATGACATATCTATTGATCTTTGATCTTCTAGAAATTTTGCAAATATGGAGGAAATAAGAAGAAAATTTAATACAATTGTGAATTTATCAAAATTTACATCTAATAAAAAGATATTGAGTGAAGTTGTAGTCATGGGCACAACCAAGTTTGTAACCAAACTTTATACTTATTTTTTTTCCATATATTTTATTATGATGTCATATGTATAACTCGACTTTGCAAACCGAAGTCAAGACTGAAATGTTTCCTATTTCAACTTTGAAGTGAAAAGTTGAATTTATTGTTTTTTCCTGGAGGCTCGGAAAAGTTTTGATTCATATTATAGTGAATTCAGTGAATAAACTGAATAGAATAAAGTATATAGGTTGAATTTCAAAGTTATCTTTTCTCAACTCCAATACAGGGACAAACATTTGAAATTAATGGGTGGGGGGCAAATATATCTCTTGGTACTAGGACAGTTGAAATTTTGAGCTCTCTTGGCACTAAAACAATTGAACATGGACTATTGAAATTTTAGAGCTCTCTAGCTAAACTGTTGAAATTTTATAGCTCTCTTGGTAATAAAACAATAGTATGTATGGCCGTTGATAGGCCCAACGAACCTCCTTGCCCAGACGAACCCATCAAGCACCATCATCCACTCCTCCACCTCATGAACGAAGAAATGTAAGTCATTAAGAAGAGAATTCAATATATCGAAAAGTTACAAACTGGCCGTCAGATCGTTAAAAGCTCATCAAAACCCAGTTAATGAGCCCAGAGGCTTTACAAAAGTAGAATTAAAGCCATAATAAAAGCCACAACAACTAGAAGCAAGGAAGATGTATATAAACACCTTTCAGAACCAGACAAGGTACATATATTCTTTCATATACACACAAGCTGTAGCTCTGATACTCCTAATTCTCACAAATCTCTTTTAGCCTCCATTCATTGACTTTATCATCGGAGACTCCATGGCCGACACCACACCGGTGACCATCCAAAGAAAATCCCTTTCATGACCTTGCAGGTACAAGAACGACGTTCGTGTTGACCCACATGGACGAATCTACTCGATTGACAATTATAACATCATCAGTTTGGTACCGTCTGTAGGGACAACATTTTCGTACTTAAGTTTAAGAGTGTAGTTACATCCAACTCTAGAGTCCAGATGGACTCCAACACCCCTCAAGATTCTGCAGCTTTAGCCTTGCAAATCTAGACACTCATAGCCAACATAAAGGAGCTTACGAGACAGAATCAGGAGATGAGGTTGCAGCTCCAGCAAGGAGACAATCATTCTGGGACCAACTGGGGCGGCAATTGAGATAGCCACAGAAGAAAAGACCTTCGACGACCTACTACTCTAGAGGGAGCAAACTTAGACCTTCTCAACAAAATGAGAAAGGAGGTGGACGAGCTACGAAGTGCAATACAGGAAAAAACAGATCGAAGCTTAGACAAGATGGTTAGAAGGACGGACTCGCCCTTCACAGCAACAGTTCTGGAGTGCTCGATGCCTTCAAAGTTTCGTCTCCCACAGCTCGAGTCTTTCGACGGTCTGAAGGATCCTTTGGACCACCTCAGCACCTTCAAGACAACTCTAGGCCTTCAACAGCCCCCTGACGAGATATTATGCCGTTCCTTCCCCACCACTCTTAAAGGAGTAGCATGGGAGTGGTTCACCAAGCTACCAACATCATCCATCAACAACTTCAAGCAATTGGGCAACTCCTTCTTACACCATTTCGTCAGTGGATAATGCCCGAAAAGGCCAGCAGACCACCCGCTCACCATTAGGCAAGGGGAGAAGGAGACCCTGAGGTCATATGTGAAGTGTTTCACCAGGGAGACCTTGGAAGTATATGAAGCAGATGACAAAGTGCAACTGACGACTTTCAAGGCTAGGTTAAAATCTAAAGAGTTCGTAGTCGCACTCGCGAAGAGCCCTTCTCGGACAATGGCGAAAATGCTTCTGAAAGCCTAGAAGTACATGAACGCTGAAGATGCCCTGGTACCAATCAGAGACGAAGAGACACCCGGGGAGAAGGAAGGAAAGGGAGAAGACCGAAGAGGATGAAAAAGGGAAAGAGGAGATCGACAAGGTGCTGATGGGAACAAGCGGAAACACAATAAAACTCCTTAGACGGTAAAATTTACACCTCTAGTTATGCCCATTGACAAAATTTTGACATAGATTAAGGACTGGCATTATCTCAAATGGCCAAGGCCGTTACACTCGTCACCCAATGTGCGCAACAAGAAGAAGTACTGCCGTTTCCACAAGGATCACAGCCACTATACAGAAGATTGTAGAGACCTCAAGGAGCAAATAGAAGTGCTCATTCGAAAAGGGAAGTTGCAGAAATTTATGAAGAAAGGGGACTCTAGCAGATCCAAAGGTAATAACAAGGACAAGCACAAAGCCGCTTCGAGGGATGAGGACCACACGTCCCATCGTCTACAAAGCGTGATAGGGGAGATAAAGACGATCACAAGAGGACCATCCACAGGAGGGTCATTCAGATCTCTCAAGAAGTCACAGCAAAGGCAGGTGAACAACATCCATAGGATACCACCTTTGAAACAAAGAAGGACGGACAGGGACATCCTGTTCTCAGAAAAAAAATGCCAAGGGGGTGAAGCAGCCGTATGACGACCCCCTGGTTATAATGCTCATGATAGAAGGGTTCAATACCAGGAGAATCCTCGTAGACAACGGTAGCTTCACAGACACCATCTACCTCTCCTCTTTTCAATAGCTAAAGGGATCCTGAGAGATTGCGGCCTTTCGAGTCCTCCCTTGTCAGCTTCAGTGGAGATAGAGTGTACCCCAAAGGTATCGTGACACTGATGGTCACAGTGGGGTCTTACCCACAACAATTGACCCGTCAGCTTGACTTCCTAATGATAAACTGTCCTTTCTTGTACAACATAATAATTGGAAGGCCTACGCTCAACCGCTAGAAGGCAGCCACTTCCATCTATTGCCTGAAAGTGAAGTTCCCAATGGAAAATGGGGTGGGTGAAGTCAAGGGAGATCAAGTATTGGCTAGGGAATGCTACCAAGCAGTATTAGCCGCAAAGGAGAACCATACGTGGATGATCGAGGAGAAAGAGGAAGAAAATGTGGAAACCCTGGAGATTGTGGAACTGTTAGACAGGGAACCAACGAAGACTACTCGGGTAAGGACGACCTTGAGCACAGATATGAAGAAGAAATTAGTCTAATTCCTTAAGGACAGTTTGGACGTTTTTGCATGGAGTCACGAGGATATGCTAGGCATATCCACAGAGGTCATACAATACAAGCTAAATGTAGATCTCGAGAAAAAGCCCGTACAACAAAGACGATGAGTTTTTGCTCCAGAACGAAACTTGGCAATCATGGACGACGTAAAAAAACTGCTAGCGGCGGACTTCATTCGTGAGGTCTACTACCCGAACTGGCTGGCCAATGTCGTCCTGATAAAGAAGGCGAATGAGAAGTGAAGGATGTGTGTAGACTTCACGGACCTAAATAAGGCTTGCCCGAAGGACAGCTTCCCCCTACCAAGGATAGATCAATTGGTGGATTCCACTGTAAGATACAAGCTCCTTACCTTCATGGATGCATTCTCGGGATACAACCAAATAAAAATGTCCTAAGAAGACCAAGAGAAGACTGCCTTCATCATAAGCCAAGGGCTTTACTACTACAAAGTAATGCCCTTTGAACTAAAAAATGCAGGAGTAACCTACCAGAGGTTGGTAAACAGGATGTTCAGTAAACTAATCGGGAGGAACATGAAAGTATATGTAGATGACATGCTCATCAAGAGTAAGGAAGAGTCTACACACCTGCATAACCTCGAAGAGACATTCGCCACTCTCAAGCAGTATTAGATGAAGTTGAACCCCAGCAAGTGTGCCTTTGGGGTAGCATTTGGGAAATTTTTAGGGTTCATGGTGTCCCAAAGAGGGATAGAAGCAAACCTAGAGAAGGTGCGAGTTATACTAGAGATGACATCACCCAAGATGGTGAAGGAAGTCCAGAAACTAACAGGAAGGATAACAATACTCAACAGGTTCGTCTCTAAAGCAACGGACAAGTGCCTGCCCTTCTTCAAAACACTGAAGCAAGCCTTCACCTAGACAGAAGAGTGCGAAAAAGCCTTCTAGGAGCTTAAACACTACCTGAGCAATCGACCTCTCCTAAGCCCGTCAAAAAAAGGGGAAGACCTATATTTATACCTAGCAGTGTCGGTTACAGCTGTGAGTGTAGCCTTGATTTGGGAAGAAGACAGAGCATAACTCCTGGTCTATTATGTTAGTCAAGCCTTCCAAGGAGTTGAAGCAAAGTACCCACAAATTGAGAAAATCACGTTTGCCCTAATCATAGCTTCACCAAAGCTATGCCCCTACTTCTAGGTGAATCCTATCCTAATGATGACGAATCAACTTATAAAGAAGTCAATGAACAAGCCCGAGACTACAGGAAGAATGGCCCAATGGGCAATCGAACTTAGCCAGTTCAACATTGAATACCACCCCAGAACAGCTATCAAAGTGCAGGCACTAGCAGATTTTATCGCCGAGTTCACGACCCTGGATGAGAATGGGGCACTGGATGAAGTAGAGAGATGGACGATCCAGACTGATGGGTCGTCAGCCTGAAAGAATGGTAGAGTAGGGGTTATTATCATCACCCCAGAAGGAAAGACGCTCAAGTATGGAGTTGAGCTGACGTTCCTTGCCACCATCAACGAAACTGAATACAAGGCAATACTAACGTGGCTAAAGGTCGGAAAGGAGTTGGGTGCTAAAAATTTGCTTCTCCAGAGTGATTCAAAGCTAGTCGTGGGACAAAGAAAGGAAGAGTATGAGGCAGAGGAGAGGATGCAGAAGTATCTGAGGCTGACGAGGCATTTGGCCCATGAATTTAATCAAGTAGAGTTCATACAGGTCCCTAGAAGCCAAAATATGGAGGCAGACGAGATAGCGAAGCTGGTGTTGTCAGAAGTAGGACCGACGAGCACAATTCTAAAGATGGAAATCCAGAAGCGTCCTAGCATCGAAGAGATTTACACCTTCGTGATTCAGGGTCAAAGTGGCTGGATAACCCCGATACTATCCTTCCTCCAGGGTGGACAACTTCCACAGGACATCAAGGAAGCTAGGAAAGTTAGGAAGAGAGCAGTCAGGTTCACTATCATGAACGACGCCCTGTACAAAAGAGGCTTCTCCATGCCCTACCAGAAATGTGTCGACGAGGGTGAGGCCAAGTACATCATGGAGGACATTCATGAAGGATTCTGCGGAGACCATGCAAGCCCAAGGTCCCTAGTAAGTAAAATCATAAGAACATGTTATTTCTGGCCTATTATGTAGAAAGATTAAGGATAGCAATTTTTGCCCGACCTGCGGGTACCTGGCCCGGCCCGACCTTAATGGGCCGGGTTTTACCTGGTCCGATTAGGAATAGGGTCGGGTATGGGTCTTAAAAAAAAAACCCGAAGCGGGTCCAGGTTGGGTCCAAGTTTTATCAAAAAAACCCGAAATCCGGTCCGTTTAAAACCCGGTACCCTAAATTACTAAAATACCCTCTATATATATATAAACCTATAATTCTAACCCTAAATCCCTAATCCGGTAATCCCTCTTTCCCTCATTTCAATTTTCTTCAGCCTCCCTCACTCCTTCACTTAGGTCCAACACTTCCTCACTCCGACCGACACTTCCTTTCCCTTAGCTCATCTCCATCAGGTTTGTGCTCTCACTAGTCACCGTTTTCTTCTTTCATTTTCCTTTTTTTTTGTTATAATGTTGTTGACCGTCGACCGACAAGTCTGACACTCCCTTTCCCTCAGCTCATCTCCATCAGGTTTGTGCTCTCACCTTCTTGTTATTTCATTTTCCTTTTTTTTTTTTTTTTGTTGTAATGTTGTTGACCGTCGATCGACAGGTCCAACACTCCCTCTCCCTCACTCCAACCGACAATCCCTCTCCCTCAGCTCATCTCCATCAGGTTTGTGCTCTCACCGTCTTGTTCTTTCATTTTCCTTTTTTGTTGTTGTTGTTGACCGACAGCTGATTTTGCTCTGTTCTGATCTCCATCAAGTTTGTGCTCTCACCGTCTTCTTCTTTCATTTTCCTTTTTTTTTTTTCTTTTTTTTTTTTTTGTTGTTGTTGTTGTTGTTGTAATGTTGTTGTTGTTGTTGACCGACAGCTCATTTTGCTCTGTTCTGATCTCCATCAGGTTTGTGCTCTCACCGTCTTCTTCTTTCATTTCCCTTTTTTTTTTTTTTTTGGTTGTTGTTGTTGTTGTTGTTGTTGTTGTCGTCCTCTCCGCTGCCCTCACCGCCAAAAGCTTACAGCCTCTGCATCTTCTATCTCTCCTCCGCCTCCGCTTTCGCTCTTCTCACTGTTCTTTCTCGGTACTATTTCTTCTTCCTCTAATTTCACTTTCAATTTAGTTTGTTTTTCAAAAATTTTAAAGCTTCCCCTAGTTTGAAACTTGTTTTTTTTTTAGTTTAAAATTAGCGCTTGTAAAAAAGCTATGAGGAGATTCTGTTGCGAAACGAAGTTTTGAGTTTAAAATTAGCACTTGTAATTTTGGAAGTACTTTTTTTTTTCCGTCTTTTCTGAGCTGGTTAATGTTTTGTTTTTAGTTGTGAGAACTAGAAGGGGTTTTGGTATTAGTTTCTCTATGGTTTTAATCTTGCATTGTCAAGATGAATTGATGGGATAATTTTTGTAAATTTTGGAACTTGATTTGGTTGCTTTTTGGTGTTATTTACTTTTGGAGCTAAAATTTAGTAATTTACATGAATTGTTGTTGCTTTGAGGAGCAAGAAAGTGTTTCAAAGGGTCAATGCCATAGGGTTTTGTGACTTTGTTTCATGTGATAACTTTGGTGTCTTCTTCATTTCTGCATAGTTTGTTTAATGGAAGAAATTGTTTGTTTTTTGTGTTTGTTGGGAATGCAGATCCTAAAATGGAGATGGAAGACACAAACACAGACACAAACAAATCTGGTTCTTCCTCGCCAAGTGGCTCTCCCTTGAGAACCGGACGTTGTCCCTTGCCGACTATGCGGTCTCCTTCGCCATTTTCACGATCACCCTCACCATTGTCGCCTGGCAGTTCACCCTTAGGATCACCATTAAACAACGAGTAAGTGTTTGAATTTGTAGTTAATCATGTTTAATTATGATTGCATTGATAGAATTTGTGAATCTGTGTAATTATGAATTTGTGCCTATTAATCAATGAGTATGTGTAATAATAAATTTGTGATAATTTGTTTTGATTCTAACTCCCAAACTTTTGAACCAATTAGGAATCTGAAATCCCCGACGGTGGACTTAGTGGGAGAAGACTTAGAGGTAGAGGAACAAGAAGGGACATAGGGAGAGCAAGAGCCTACAAATGAGGACTTGGATACAAGTAGAAAAAGAAAGACTACCTCAAATGTTTGGTCTCATTTTACAAGGAAGAAAGTTTATGGAAAAGTTAAAGCTCAATGCCATCATTGTAACAAACTTTACTTGAGTGAGTCTAGCCAAGGTACAACTCATTTGCGTAATCATTTAGCAAGATGTCCACGGATGAAATTTAAAGAGATAAGGGATATGTGACAACAAGTCTTAATTAAACAACAAAATAAGGTGGATGGAACCATGAGTTTGAATACTTACCAATTTGATCAAGTTAGAGTGAGAAATAAGCTTGCTCGTATGGTCATCCTACATGAATATCCCCTTTCAATGATTGACCATATTGGGTTTAAAGAATTTGTGGCTGATCTTCAACCTATGTTTAATCTTGTCACAAGAAATACTTTGAAGAGTGACATTCTTAAAATCTATGATAATGAGAGGGAGAAAGCTTTGAAGATGACAGACAAGAATGGAAGTAGGATGGCAATTACAACTGATATGTGGACTTCAAGTAACAAAAAGAGAGGGTTTATGGTCATTACTGCTCATTTTATTGATCATACTTGGACGTTGCAAAGCCGGGTTCTAAGGTAATTTTTTTATCTATAAATTGAATGTTAAAGACTTTACATTTAGAATGTTTATTGAGTTATGTTATAATTATTCATATTATTTTCTAGGTTTGTTTATGTTCCTTCTCCACATACGAAAGATGTCCTTGCTGAAGTCCTTGTTGATTGTTTTTTAGAGTGGAACATTGATAGGAAGTTGTCTATAAAAACTGTTGATAATTGTAGTACTAATGATGCCATGATTAGACTTCTTTTGAATAAGCTTGATACTAGTTCTCTTATGTTGGGTGGGTCTATGTTGCATATGAGGTGTGCTGCACATATTTTGAATTTGATTGTTCAAGATGGGTTGTCTCTTATTGGTGATGGTATTGAAAGGATTCGTAATAGTGTGATTTATTGGACTGGATCACCAAAACGAAAGCAGAAATTTGAAGAAAATGCACGTCAATTGCGTGTTCAATGCACCAAAGAGTTAGTTTTAGATTATAAAACTCGTTGGAATTCAACTTACTTAATGCTTTCTACTGCATTGATTTATAAAGATGTTTTCTCACGTTTGGCTAAACGTGAAATATCTTATACTTGTTTACCATATGATTATGATTGGGAATTAGCCAAAGATATTTGTGGGAGGTTGGAGTTGTTTCATAGTGCGACTAAGTTTTTCTCTGGTCGTAAGTACCCCACAACTAATATATATCTTAATTTGGTGTATGAGTTGAAAATTGCATTGAATTTGGAGTATGTCTTCAAATGAGATGATAAGTACGATGGCAGAAAGCATGCTTGCTAAATTTAATTCTTATTGGGCTAATGTTAACGTTGTTATGGCTATTGCTATTATCTTAGATCCAAGATATAAGATGAAGTTATTAGAATTTTATTATCCTAACATTTATGGTGATAATTATGATTTGGAGATTGAAAAAATTAAGAATTTTTGTTATGATTTGCTTGATGAGTATGGAGATATAAATGAGTCCTCTGTAGATAATGAAGGAACTTCTCATATTCCTGCTAGTACTTCAAGCCCTGTGGCACAAATGAAATTTAGGTTGAGTGGGGCAATGTCATCTTTTGATTTGTTTGTGAACAATAGTTCAAGTAGTTCAAAGAAACATGGGAGTGCTAGAATGGAATTTGATTATTTCATTAATGAGGGAGTGTTGAAGAGGAGTGAAGATTTTGATATTTTGGGATGGTGGAAAAGTAATGGTCTCAAGTATCCTACTTTACAAAGGATTGCAAGAAATATTTTAGTCATTCCTGTCACAACTGTTGCTTCAGAATCGGCCTTTAGCACCAGTGGGAGACTTTTAAGTCCATACCATAGTAGGCTACATCCCAAGACTATAGAGACAATGATGTGTGCTCAGAATTGGTTATGGAGTGAAATCAACGGTTAGCAATTGTCTAATTTCTATTTATAAAATCAAAATTGTATTTTTATATTTACTAGTTACAATTTGATGAAGTTTATTCCATTCTTTAATTCATTGTTGTTGTAGGTTCTTCAACTATGTTTGGAGATTGTATACTTCAATCAATTCTTGATGATGGGGAGCCTAATGAAGAGGATGGGAGTTGTGTCACAATTGTGGATGATTAGACATTTTGTATTAATTTAGTAGCCTTTTTAATTTCTTAAACTTGTTGGATTAATTTGTTGGTTTGTAATTATTCTAAGCCTTTTTAGCATTTTGTAATTTCTTAGCCTTTTTAATTTGTTGGTTTGTGGAGGATAAGACATTTTGTAATTTCTTAGCCTTTTTAATTTCTTAGACTTGTGGGATTTGTTTTGTAACTTTTTATTTTTTAATTTCTTGAACTTGTTGGACTTGTGATACTTAGTTCTTGGACTTATTGGATTTATTTTATTTTTATGTTTAGTAGGTGATTTTAGTTATGATTTATTGATTTATAGATGTATAATTAACAAGTGATTTATTGATTTATGATTAACTTATAATTTGGATTGATTTGGCTGCATATGCTAAAAATCTTAATACAAAAAATGCCAAAAATCTTAATGGGCTTGAATGGGCTTGAATCTGGCAAAAAAATCTCAATGGGCTTAAAATAAATAAAAAATAAAAAAATTTGGTTAGGCCAGATTTGGGCCCAAGCGGTTAAACGGGGCTCGCGGGGCGGGTCTGGGCCCTGGTAAAAAAAACCGATTAATAATCAAGCAGGTCCAGCGTATCCCAGCAGAGATGTGACAATTGTCAGAGCTTTGGAAATGTCCAGCGTATCCCAGCAAAGAAGTTGATGCCAATAACCTCCCCATGGCCATTTGCTCAGTGGGGAATTGACATCGTAGGCTCACTACCCCAAGGTAAGAGACAAGTAAAGTTTTTACTGGTCGCCATTGATTACTTTACAAAGCGAGTTGAAGCAAAAGCACTACCAACTATCACGGAGGCAAAATCCAGAATTTTATGTGGAAGAACATAGTTTGTAGATTCGGGATACCACGAACAATTATATTGGATAACAGATGGCAGTTTAACAGCCAAGACTTCAAAGACTTTTTCTCGGGATTGGGGATCAAGAACCAATTCTCATCTCCAGGTCACCCACAAGTCAACGAACAGATAAAAGCGACGAATCAGACTCTACTCAAGATCATCAAAGCTTGGTTGGAGGAAGCAAAAGGTGCTTGGCCATAAGAATTGCCTAATGTCCTGTGGGGGTACAAAACTACAGCAAGAACCCTGACAGGAGAGACTTCCTTCAAGCTCACTTATGGCACCGAGGTAATAATCCCAGTCGAAGTAGAAGTCACCAACATGAGAAGAGAAGTCTTTAGTGAAGACAGCAATAACGATTAGCTGAGAGTCAACCTAGATTGCCTGGATGAAGTAAGAGACAAAGCATCCCAGAAGATGACAAAGTACCAGCAGAAGATGGCCGAGTACTACAACAAGAGAGTGAAGTTCAGACGACTCAATATAGGAGACCTTGTCCTATGCAAAGTCACACCAGCTACTAAGGATCCAACCCAAGGGAAGCTTGGTCCAACCTGGGAAGGACCTTACAAGGTCATCCACAACTAAAGACAAGGCAGCTATCACCTAGAAATGATGGACGGGAAGAAATTGCCACGACCATGGAACATTGAGCACTTGAAGAAGTACCATCAATAAATGTAACAGACGATTGTATTCATGTTTGAAATAAAGCAATAAAGTACTATTCAACCAACATTCCGATGTACTGTATGCAAGGCTAGAGTTTAAATGAAAAATTGCTAAGTGATAAGATTTCGCCTAGACGGATGTAAATCGCTGACGAAGCCAAATGACAAAATTCCTTAACTAGATATAAGTCATCTAAGAAATGACTAAGTGATAAGATTCTGCCTAGACGGATATAAATCACTGACGTAGCCAAATTACAAGATTCCTTAACTGGATGTAAGTCACCTAAAAAATGGCTAAGTGATAAGATTCCACCTTGACAGATGTAAATTGCTGACGAAGCCTGTTGAGGATATATTTTGTGTAATTGGCTAATCCTTCGACAAAATGCACTTTACTTGTAATTGGATAGATCTAGGATGTATTTAATACTTCAAGAAACATGTTGTTCAAGTCTAGTATTAAAGCCATGAAGATTGGACCAAGAAACAAGTGAAGAAAAGTTGTTCATTAAAGCTGAACAGATAGCTCGACATCTGCGGACAGATAGCTCGACACCTCTCGATAGTTGGTGGATCGATCGAGAAAGCTCTTGTCTCCTCGACAGTTCCTTAATAGCTTCTCGATAGCTGTATCTATTGAGGTTTAAAGCTTGACACTTCCTCGACACCTCCCGATCGATCGAGGTTACAGGAATTCAAATTTTCAAATCTGATTTTCGGCCCAAGCTTATGTATTTGTGTAGGGTTTCTTTTCTCACAACCCTAGACCTATATAAGGCTTATTTTAGAGGCCATCACAAAAGAGAATACAAGAAGAACATATGCAAAAGGTGACCGATGCCTTATTCTCTTTGAAAGAAGCTACTGCGTCTTTGCGCCTTAGAGTTTTGTAACCAAGTGCTTCTTGATCTTCATTGTTGATGAAGTGAAGAATTTTGTAGCCAACAATCTTCTTCTAGTTGGTGATTAAGTCGCGTACTAGGATCCGCACAATTGGTTAGTCACGTACTAGGATTCGTACATCAAAGGGTGGCGTTCATATATTGAAGAGTTCAAAGGTTCTGAAGCAGTAGAAGGTTTCTGCCGTCAGTTCAACTACGGGGATTGTAGAGTCTAGGGACAAAGGTTTTGTACTAGATCTGAAACTTCTCTTTACTATAGTGGATTTATTTTTAGGAAGGTTTCCCCCCAGGTTTTTTACTGTGAAACTAGTTTGTTTCATTGGTTTTCCTGGGTCATCATATCTTGTCTTATTTATTTTTCCGCTGCATGATTTTGACATGATATTGATGTTTGTTTGTTTTAACAAATTTTATTCATAATAAATCTAATTAACAACTTGGGTTTAAAATTTGTTAATTCTATCAACCAGGGTCTAAATTTCCCAACAAATAGAATCAGAGTGGGTACACTCTGATTGAATTAATTTCCTGAGTGTGATCCTTGACCCCTGTTGTCATGGGTTATGGACAATCTCTTTTGATTCCTCCTTTATTTGATGGAACTAATTATGCGTACTGGAAAGTTCGTATGAAAGTTTTTTTGCAGGCTCTAGGTGAATAGGTATGGCAAGCTATTGAAGTTGGCTGGATTAAGCCAAAGGAAGTGCCGGTGGATTAAGATGATGCAACAATCATAGCGGCAAATTTCAACAGTAGGGCCTTGAATGCTTTATTTTGTGGGGTGACCAATGAGAAATTCAAGAAACTATCATCCACGGAAGTTGCCAAGGAAGCATGGACCATTCTTGAGACCACCTATGAAGGTACCAAGGTAGTAAAGACTGTGAAGCTTCAAAGACTTACTAGTAGTTTTGAAGAAATAAGGATGGAGAAGGATGAGACTTTTGATGAGTTTTATGCTAAACTCAAGGATATTGTGAATTGTGCTTTCAATCTTGGAGAAAGTATTGCAGAATCCAAAATTGTTAGGAAAATCCTTAGGTCTTTACCTGAAAGATTCCATGCCAAGATCACTACCATTGAAGAAGCAAATGATATTGATCAAATTCCTTTGACTGAGCTTGTAGGGAACCTTCAAACCTATGAGATGGGATTAGGTTTAATGGGAAAATGTGGAAAGAGTAGAAACTTGGCTCTTAAGGGTATAGAGGAAGAGATTGAGGACTCTGAAAGTGAAGATGAAGATGAAGATGAAGATGAGGATGAGGATCTAACCTTCATAACTGATGAGATTATCAAGCTTCTACAGTTTAGGAAAAAGGATAAAGGCAAACCTCCTAGGAAACCTAAATCCTCAAGGAAGGGCAAGAATGAGAAACCCCTTATTCAATGCCATGAGTGCAAAGGTTTTGGTCATATGAGGATAAAGTACCCAAACTATCTCATGAAGGAAAAGACCAAGGAATCCAAAGATAAAGGGTTGGTTGCTACTTGGAGTGATACTGAGAATGATCCTTTTGATGAGTATGTGGATGAATGTCGTCACGTTATGGCCTTTGCTGCCTCAACCGATAAGGTGATTGTGGAGAGTGCTAGTGACAGTGAGGATTCTTCTTTTGATGAAGTACCCAAGAAGATAACCCTTCAGGAAGTCTATGATAAGCTATGCACTGAATTTATAAAATCTGAAAAGACTTCTCATCTTTGTAGAAAAGAGCTTAATGAGGTAAAAACTGAAAAAGCTGATCTGTTAGTCAAACTAGATGAGACTACAAGGTCCTTTTGCACGGTATTCTCTAGGCGGTTGGGTTCCAACCTAACACAACGCTGCCCGAGGAAGTTTGGCACCTCAAGAGACACCATTTGTTCATTATTATTTGTCCTTGTCCTTGTCCTCGACCCATTAACCCACATACTTATCTTACCATTCGACCATCCTTGGGCTCCATTATATCCTCGGGCATGGCCCACAGCCCAATACTCCTACACGGCTCATTTATCCCCACAATATCTATCCCACATATTTTACAAAACAAAAAGTAAAATTATAAATAAACCAAGATATTTAATTCTTTATATAAAATTAATCAAGTTGTATATTGTATTTGACGATTCATCTTTATTATGAAAATGTTGTTGAAAGCTTGAATATGTGTGAAAATACAAGAGCTATTTAGACCCCCAAATTAAAAATTACGGCTCGGTTGATTTTACTTTAACTTAAACTAAGTATGGAATAGAGTAAATGCAAGCGAACAAACAATAGAACTACTCTAAGTCATATTCATCACATATCAACAATAAAATGAAAGCTAAAAGAGTAAGGAAGAAAGATGCAAACACAAGATAACATCGCGATGTGTTATCGAAAAGGAAATCGAAAAACTTGGCGAAAAACCTCTCCACCGCCCTCCAAGCGGTAAATCGATCCACTAGAGAATAAGTTGGAGTACATGAATAACAAAAGACCTCCAAACCTAGTCTACCCCATGTACTTGAGCCCTCCAAGCTCCTACTACTAACTGACTTGTCAAAGCCTTGTCTTCTCTAACTCTCTGGATCACGCAATTAAGCCCGATTGCATCTACCAAATAAATGGTTTCTTCCAATACTTCCCAGCAGCACCAAAACCTCACTTTACACTCAAAATGGGTATGATAAGTGTTTTGGTTATCAACCTTTCAAGGATTTGGATATGGAGAGGTAGGAGTTGAGGAAAATCACAAAAGATTGTGTAGAGGATTGTAGGTATGACAATCTCTAACTCTCAAGGGTTATGGCTAGGGTTTTCTCTCTGAAAAGCACTCTTCACAATATATGGGTAATGTGGGTATGTATAGTGTGGGTGAAGGCATGGTGTAGCAAATATGCCAAAATAGCAAAACAGAATGTTTCGTAGGTGCTCCACACGTGGCTCACTTCGCGGGAATGCTTCTTGCAAAATATCCGCGAAATCCATACTTTCTTCAATAGGCGCTTGAGTCTTCACACTCTCTCTCACACACAACTCATAAAATAAAATTCCACATAAAATACAGGGTACATATGATTGAACAGAAATACAATCAAATTTGACACAAAATTAAAGCCAACATAAAATAGTTGTAAATAACAACTTTACAGTTGTGAACATACATATCATTTTTTTTTTTTTTGGGAGAAATAAGATTAATACACCATTATCTTAGGTCTCAAATTGTATCAAGTTGACCTTGATTACATATCAGATAGACATAATCTTTAATAGGGGCACTACATTTAATTACAATCAAGCAGCAAAGGTTTACATTCATTTTTCGTGGTGTAATTTCATTGCCGCTATCATCCTTCTTTATATGAGCATAATACTTCAAAGCTTTTGCTCGCTTAATATCGGAAATACATGTTCCATATATAGAATGTCAAAATGCTTCATACACAACAATGGGGCTCCTCACTTGAAATGTGCCATCATCCCAAATTAAAGAAGCCGAGACTATTTGTCTATCTATTGTTCCTTTAATAGTAAGGGCAAATGATAGCTTTTGTTTGAGTGATGTAAATGATAGAACACTAGGGTTCACTTTGATACTAAGTCCAAGTGGGGCACTCACTTTAGCTTTGTATGTAGATGTTGATGTTCCAACATTGGTGACCGTTCGATTGAAAACATGACTTATAGAATTTGAAGATGGTGTGGCTAGAGCAAAAGAAGGATAGTTTAGATCGAAAACTTTTCCATCAGTACCTTTGGGACAACTACTATTGTCTCCGGTAACAGCTTGTAATAACTTTGTACTATATCCTTGTCCACACAAAAAAGCTATGTAGTCAAGTGCATCAATATCATATATTAAACCAGGATTTGCACTCTTATGTGGATTAATATTGCCTGCACCATATGCAAATTCAGCTCCAGAGCTCTCTTCAGGATTCATGGGGGCAGCTGTAAGTAATTCACCAAATTGGTTGTGGTTATGATTTATATTAAAATGAGGATAAAATACAATATTGATTCTTAAATTTTAATTTACCAACTATTAGTTCCTAAAGTTTAAAGTTATATCTTTTAATTCCTAACAAACTTAAAGTAAACTTTATTTATTTATTCAACAACTGTCAAATCTCTCTAATGAAACGATGACGTGACCAAACTAAAAACTAACACATCATCATTCCATTAGACATGTTAGGAACAAAAGACAATCATTTAAAGCTTTAGAGACAAAAGAGACTCACTTTTGTTAGGGATTTAAAACAATCATTTTAAACTTAAAGAACAAACTAATTAGTTTGGCTTTAAAATGAGCAAGATTAGGAACTGAATATAGCTATTACCAGTAGTCATAAGAGCAGATTTGATAGCCGCAGGTGACCAAGTGGGGTGGAAAGATTTGATGTATGCAGCCACCCCTGAACCATGAGGGCAAGACATTGATGTCCCCGAGATTATATTATATGATAATGCCCTCTTATCAAAATTGACATTAGAAATTGGGGAAATTGGAGAAATTGGTGACCATGCAGCTAGAATGTCTACTCCAGGAGCAGCTAAATCAGGCTAAAACAACATAAAATAAATTTCAATAAGAAGAATAATACCAATAATTCTAGGAGTGTAACATATTTTACAACTTTATTCACCACTATTGACATAGTCGTTTGGGATTAATGCATAATAAAAGTGATTACTGATTACTAGAAAGTTACCTTGAGAATGTTGTGTGCAGCTGGGTTTGGACCTCTGGATGAGAATTCAGCTATGTAAGGTGCAAATGGATCTTTTCGGTCATCAGTCTTAAGAATAGTCGCAGTTGGGCTCCTGTAAAATTGTGCATCTTGATTAAGATTAGTATGTCCTGTGAGTTTTGAAGTCCTTAATTGTCTAGGGTACTTTAATTTAGATTAATACCTTGTCGAATTTATGTACGAGTAAATATTGCCACCATCCTCCAAGCTAAGGAAAGCTGCAGGCAAGGGAAACGCAATAGCCTCAGAACTGGGGCGTCGGCCTTGCATCACAGTACCAACTGCACCAGCTAAGAGTTGCCCAACCCCAGAATTCTCAGCATCACAAAGTACAATTTTACCTTTCACCAAATTTTTGTCCAAGGAATTTGCGTAGCAATACCTGCATTTTTCCAATAAGTTCCTTTTTTTTTTTTTTTTTTAATAATTCGATAGTTAAGTGGATGAATTTGAATCCTGAATATTTCCATTAAAAATGCTAAAAAATTTCAATTGAGTTATAAGGTTCCTAATAATTGGGACCACTATTTTGAAGCACAAGGAATATTTCACCTACTAGTTTAATAGATTTATGTACACTCAACCGGCAAATGGTTTAAATTTTTCTCCTTTTGTTTGTGAGTAATTCTAAGACCACAAACTATTCCATAACTTTTTTGCTACAATTATGACATGGTAGACTGGGAATGTTTAACTATCACTTATAAATAGACCCACAATTTTTTCTTCACCAGTCGTGCTTTGTCACATCACAATTATAACAAAGAAGTTGTATAATTTTTTGTGATACTAGAATTTTTCATTTTGTATATGTATATATCAAAAAAAGCTAAGGCTTATTTAAATTTCCCCCTTTTTTTCCAATTACCTGGAAATGGATGAATCATACTCTCCTGTCTTGTTTGGTGCATCTCCACCATAAATTATTGGATACGATTCATTTTTGAGGTCAAATGTATTAATTGAAATGCCCTACACACGAAGTAAAGAAATTCTTCAAATTAGTTTGCAATTTTATTTTTATACCATAGGCTTTACGCATGCAATTCGACACTTTTAAGGAAATGGTTCGCTCAGCACTTTCAAATAAAATGAAACTCCATATCTCACATTGAGTGACTGAGTGTTTTACTTTATATTTCATCAATTACATTATACTATGTGCTAGATTACAATTGGTGAAGTATAAAATAAAACACCAAGAGTGGGATATAAGAATTTTTCCTTATGTATTAGCATTTACTAATGTTATTATTTTTCAGAAAAAAAATTACATAGAATCTTTTCTTATAGGTCGATAATAATAATAATTATTATTATTATTAAAAAAAATTCCTAAATTCCACTATGAGTGTTATATTCTATACTTCACCGATAGTAGTTTATTACATACGTACTTTTTTTTATCCTTAGAAAATAACAAAAGTTTACAATGGGAGGGTAGGCATGACATACTACCTAGAAAGCACGGATGCAGCTTGGAGGGTGCCGCACCCGAGTCCGACGCAGGACGCGGCGTCCGACGCGGTTGACCGTGCGTCGGTGCCACGTCTAAGTTTTTTTTTTTTTTTTCTCAGATTCACGCCGACTCGGCTCGATTCACGTCGACGGGGCTCGATTCGCGCCGAACCGGACTGATTCGGCCAGAATCGGGCCATATCGGCCATATCAATCAATATCGGCTGGCGACTGATACGGCCGAAACAAGCCGGAAATGGCCGAAACAGGCCGAAATCGGCCTTGAAACTCGCCGGAGAAGCCGAAATTCTGACCTCAGATGCGTTTCTTGCCTTCTTCTTTCTTTGTTTTGTGAATCAAGTATATTAATGTGTTTTTTAAGAATATTTTAATAGTAAAAATATATAGAAAATATAAATATAAATATTTTAAATAATTTTTTAATCGCCGAGTCCCGCCGCACCCGCACCCTACTTTTTCAAAAATTACCAAGTCCCGCACCCGCACCCGCACCCGCACCCACACCTGAGTCCCGAAACACACCCGTGCTTCATAGCATACTACGTACAATTGATAAAGTGAAACAGTTAAAGTAGAATAACTTATTTATGTTCCAAAACAAGGGTATATTAATTACCTCATAGATCTTGTTGTTACCTAATCGGACCTTGGTGTAGAACTTTCGGTCTATGGTGCTTGCAGCCACAGAAAGAGACCATGGGGCGAAGCTTGAGAGTGTTGCTAGATATGGACCCCGGTTACCAGCAGAAGCTGATGTCAATATTCCATTTCTCATAGCATGAAAGGCACCAATGGCAATTGTATCTATAAAATAGTTGTCAGAAGATCCACCAATTGAAATAGATATTATGTCAACTCCATCAGCAATGGCATCATCGAATGCTGCAAGAATATCAACATCATCACAGCCAAGATACCAACATACTTTGTACACAGCAATACGTGCTGATGGAAGCCCTCCTCGTGCTGTTCCCAAACCAATGCCTTTTACGCTGGCCTTGCTCACTAAGTTCCCAGCTGCTATTGATGCAACATGTGTTCCATGGCCTTCTGAATCTCTTGGAGATCGAAAATCTTCTTTTTGAAAATCTCGATCGCTACGGTAATATTTTGCTCCAATGATTTTACTGCATTAATTGTAACCACATTTGTTAGTTTTACTTTTGACTATGTGCTTCGCACAACGTTTTTTACAAACTTTTTCCCTAGTTGCTAACATGGCTTTTTGTGATTGAAATAATATTACTTTTACTTGCTTTGCAATTAACATCAATTTTATTGTTCACTAATTTACAACAAGTCATGTTAGTAATTTATAAAATAAAATACAAAACGCAGTAGATGGATGTTAAAGATATACTTGTTGCAAATGAAATTGGTTGAGGCCTGGCATTTGCCCTTCCATTTGCTAGGTGGTGGACCAAATCCTCTGTCATTAAAGCTATCGGACTCCGGCCAAATTCCAGTGTCGAATACTCCTATAATGACATCACTCTCAGTTGTTGGTCTATTGACTTGCTTAGGAAGGCCAAGGAAGTCCCATGACCTTGTTGTATGGAGATCTTTTTTTTGGTTAGGGAACACCGACACGACCCCATCCATTCCTACATATTTGTTGTTACATCATTTTGTTATGAATTCAAGGTTTTTTTTTTTTTTTTTGGGGGGGGGGGGGGGGAGGGGGGGGGGGAGAGAGAAGAATTGTGATTAGGTTCACCCACCAGCCATTTTTTGGGCTTCTTGCTCAGTTAGCTCCACTGCAAATCCATGGAAACTCCTTTTGTAGCTATAGAGTATAGATTCTGGACCAATATGGCTGAAAGTAGGCATATGCATTTTGACAAGTTAGGACCTAGAAGCATTTCAATGCTTGATAACTATAACCATATATTTTTAATGTAACTGAGATCTTGTTAACTTTTTTTGAATCTAATGGATAAATTACAAAATCATATTTATATAAATTACAAAATTGCTAAAATCATTGAAATTGATAATAAAATATTAGCTAATAAAAATACAAAATGGAAAAGTTAATTCATATTACATAAAGTACATTGTTTAAGTCTAATATATCAAAACATAAAATAAAAATGTAAAATGTAAAATAGAATTTTAACCAGGGTAGTGTTTCAAACTTTTTGAGACTTTGGTAATAAAATTTTATATATAATAAATTATATTAATAATTTTAAGGTAAAACCACAAATATATATTGAAAGTATAACATTTATATTGAATTAATCACATAATCTTAATATTATAATAATATGTAAAAACCAACGTTTATTATATTAGATATAATAAATCATGATATAAGATTCTTAAAAAACAAGTGATATAGATATAAATACAACATGTAAGACTCCACTTTTTATTTTCCCACTAAATATAACATGACAAAAACTTATCATGAAAAATGTCCAAAACTTGTTATAACCAAAAAAAAAAAAAAAAAAAAGATTAAGATTCATATAGCGAGTTTATGGTGGTGCTATTATACTACTTTTATAACCTGCCGATGACATCTTGTAGCATGCTTGTGTAAAGGGATGATGTGGAAACCTCATCCCTCTTGTTGCCCATATACACAATATAAGCCTGCGTGTATAATATCATATCATATCATATCATATCAAGAAAATAAAGTCAGTTTAAATTGTGCCTAAAAGTCTTCCTTTCCGTGTATTTCGCTTTATTTTCTACTAATCACAATTTGCCACATAATTTTTTCTCCTTTGAGAAGTATCCAAAGTTAAAAATTTAAGGGAGAAGGAAAAATCAAATACTACATACCATACATCAATTGGTGGCAGGGATAGAGCTAGGGGAGTTGGGTGGAGAGACCAAAGGGGCTATGGCCCCCATAACATTTCAAAAATCTCCTTAACGCTAAACCTATTTTAGAATTTAGCCCAATAAAATTAAACTTGACCCCTCTTAACAAACTAACAACATCATTGGCCTCCTTAAAAAAAGCCCAAAAAAAATCCGACAACTAAAATTAACGATTGGCATACGAAAGCCCAAACATATAGTCAAAATCTTACTCCCCCCCCCCCCCCCCCTCTTACTTTTTAAGAAGAAAAAAAAAAAGCCCAAAATTAAAGCTGGTCCAATCACTTTAGAAAGTTAATAATGTAACTAAAGTAGAGGCTAAAATATTATATTAAGTTTATCTAAAAAGCAAATATTTGATTAAAGTTGGTGGAGCACTTAGATTTGATTTCATTTATTTAATAGCAATGCAACATACATAAAAAATTTAACAACATTTTTTTACAAAAGTTGAATTGGCAAACTTTTCGTAATTCTCATATGGGTTTATTACTAACATCATTTTTTCAATTACCATTAACAATTAGTCTCATCAACATTTGTGCAACTTTTTGTTAATTTTTTGTGTTTATAGATTTTTTTCTTTTGTCAATAAGTTTATCTAAAAAGCAAATATTTGATTAAAGTTGGTTGAGCATTCAGATTTGATTTCCTTTGTTTAATAGCAATGCAACATACATAAAAAAATTTAACAATATTTTTTCACAAAAGTTGAGTTGACAAACTTTTTGTAGTTCTCATATGGATTTATCACTAACATCACTTTTTTAACTACCAGTAAACTTTTTGTCATTTTTTTTTTTTTTTTTTGTTTATAGATTTTCCGCTTTTCTAAAGGTTGCTGACTTACTAAATATTTAATAAAGATGTTTTTTTTTTTTTTTTTTTTGTGAAACTTTAATAAAGATAGTTGAGCACTTGTTTTTAGTTTGACATCTTTATATTAAAGAGACAAAGAACATTTCTAGACATAAATAATTAACTTAGCAATAATAACTAATATTAACAACAATCTTAATTATAGCAACAATTGACTTTGGATTTTTTGTTTTTTTTTTTTTTTTTTGTTTTTTTTTGTTTTTTTTTTTTTACCTTGCAAGTAGCAACCATAATTAATCTGAGTAACAATACATTAGGGGTGTGCATGGGTCGGGGTCAAAAGGGATTTTTTGACCCAACCCAACCCATCACATAAATCCAACCCAACCCATATGGGTTGGGTTGAACTCATGGGTTGGACAATTATTTTTTATTACTATTATTATTAAATTGAGCAAAAAAAAATATATCACACCTACTACCTGAGTTGATAAAAAAAATATACATTAATATATGAACTAATATTCCAACTCAATTATACAATAATATATGAACTAATATACATTAATATTTGCTTTTATATAGGATATGAGGAAGAGCTGGTTATTTAAAAAAAATTATTAATTATATAATATACATTAAATAATGGTTGGGTCAGGTCGGGTCAAGTTTGGCAGATTTGGAATTTTATGACCCAAACCCAACGCAACCCACTATCAAAAAGAATTTTGCAACCTAACCCAACCTACCAAACCCTAAAAACCGACCCAACCCGACGAGTTGGATTGGGTCGGGTCGGTTTTGGCGGGTCAGCGGGTTGGCTGCACACCCCTACAATACATGTATTATAGTGTGCATTTAGCATGATGAAATTTGCAAGTTTATTTTACTATTCGGCTTATTTTTACTACTATTCATAGGTCTCACTATACTTTTTGATGTTATTCATAGGTCTCATTGTACTATTTCAACTAATTTTTACCTTTATCTACAATACTTTTAGCAAAAAAATTTCAGTTTTAGCAAAATAAGCAAATCCCAAACAGACTCTAAAAAAACAATTATTTTGTGTTTTTCAGTTTGTTTATAAATTGCTAATATTGAAGAGTGTTATTTTGAACTTTTATGAATTTTTTATATTCATATTCTCCCCTCATTTGAAATTTTTGCTTCGTCCCTGATTAATGCAACTGTAAATTAAGCGGAAAAGCATAATTTACCTTTCGATCATTCTGAGAAGTTGAGTGACCAATAAGCAGAGTGGAGGCGAAGCTGAGAAGGAGAAGCATTAAAAGACTGGTGGTTTTGCCTGCCATTGGAGGGTCAGGTCAGGTAGCTATAAATCTGGCTAGCCTGTTAGAAATATTACCTGCACAAAAGGTTTCGGCTCAACTGAAACTCCAGCATTTTCAAAACACCATTGATGCTCATTTATTATGATTCATAGAGGTCAAGTATAGTCATAGCTCCTCCAAGTATTTAAAAGTCAAGAATTTAAGGAATACTAAAAGTTTTACCTTGATATATAGTGGCTGCCAATGGTGGGACTATGTAGTGGCATAGCCGGCCAAGTGAGAAGAAGATGAGTCTGGGATAGGGGAAGGAGGTAGATATATAGAGCCGTAGAGGACAGGGTACGTATAGTTTCTTGTTGGAGAGCTTGGGCTTCAAATTGGCAAAATATCTTGGGTGTATTTGTACAAGGTTGCCCCTTCAAAGCAATAATTCTCTATAGAACTAAAAATAAAGTGTGAATTTGATTTTTTTTTTTTTTTGGTTGAACTTTTTAGTTTATTTGTTTATATATCAGTAATTTTTTTAAACCTTGTTTTCATCGATAACTTTCAACAAAGAATTAATACAATTGTATTCCAATATTTTTTTTTTTTTTTTTTTTTTTTTTTTTGAGAAACAAAAACACACACACATTGGAGAGGAAAATAAGTTTTAACACAAAGGCATATCACAACCTCACGTAAAAGCCATGGTCATGTAACAATAACAAAAACAACAACCAAAGCCTTAATCTCAAAGATTAGATATGGAGCCCCAATAAAATGTTGTTTATTTAAACAAACAACATTAACTATAATTATAAAATAATAACTTGCTTATAACCATATGCATACACACTTACGCTTTTAAGAATAAATACAACTAAATACATATTAAAATTTCATAATTAAGTTGAGTTATACTGATATTTGTTTTTGAATTTTTGTTAACTCTAAAAATCTTGTAAAGATATTATTTGGATATTTACACAAAATGTTTATTCTTGATTACTTCATTTTAAGGGAAAAGAAAAATTAATTTGTTTACCACTATACATATTTTTTTTCTTTTCCTTTTTCTTTTTTATGAAGAAAAATTGTAGGGGGTGACTCGTTCAATAAAGACCTTGCCTAGGTATGACCATTAACCATCACAACATTTATTCATTGAGGAATCAATATCTGTGAAATCTAAATAAGAGATGGGAAAATGGAGGATCGGAGACCATAGATACTCATCCATTGGGTTCAACCGTACCATAACCATAATTACTACTATTAGGGTCTATTTAGTTGGGAGGATGGAAAAGTAGGAGGATAAAAAATGAATAGGGGTGAGAAAGTGGGTGAATAGAAATATTTAGTTTTCCCTCCTTATGTTTGATTGAAGGAGTGAAAAAGTTGAGAAATGAAAAACTCTTTTATTTGGTTGAGTAGAAAAGTGAGAGGATTGAAAATGTAGTTAGTATAAATTTACTCTCATGCACCTAGTACATAAAAACAATTTTTTAATAATTTATAAAAATAAAATTTTTAATTACTGCAAACTAATACAACTAATAAAACATCTAGAAAAATAGAAACTAATAATAATAATTGTAGTTGCACGATTTTCCTGGCCCAAACCCTTTTGATCAGGCCCTGGCCCAAAGCGCAACACACAATAAAGGTTTGTAGAGGATGGGTGAAAGAATTTAGCCTCAGTGAACCTAGTCGGCCTTAGGTATGGAGAATGTTGTTGCAGGGATAAAAACACCAGAATGGATACTCCCCAGAAGATTTTATTTCCTGAGTGATGAATACAGTTTTTTCCGTCCCCTTTCTTTGAGGGACTCTATTACATTATATAGCTCTCTTATTCTTATCTTAACCTTACACTTGTTGATCATCTAAGCCCCCACTTAAGCACCTGTCCTATCAGACACCTTTATCATCCCCTTGTGAGTTGCAGTGGCCAAGGTAGTACTGTTCAGGGGTCTTTTCCTCATTAATGCGGCCAAGAGGGTGGTTGTGACACATTTAATGTGGTGGTAGCAGCTTTCCATGAGATATTTTGGGTTTTATTCTTTTTATATGCTTGGAGGATGAGCTGCAGTGGTAGGGGCGAGCTTTTGGTCTGGACTTCGTAGCGTCCGAGGAGGTGTTACTCCTCGGACAGGTTTCTTTTACCGTAGTTGGGCTTGAATAATGTTTTGGCTATGACTTCTCCTCGGACACGATGCTTCTCGGATGGGCCTGTGTTTAGGTAGCCCATTGTTTTGGGCCGGGCCCCACAATAATAATAAATTGTCATTTGATAGGGGAAAAAAAAGGAAAGGAAGCAAAACAAGCCAACCAACGTGGCACAGTAACATACCTAGAAAAAACAAAAAGAAGAAGAAAGAGGAAGTAAAAAAATAGAAAAAGAATAGCAATGTTAAATAAGGGGAAGGGCAAATGGGTAATTCCCCATCAAATCCACTCCCTCTCCACTTTTCTCTCTAGTTTTCTCCCCAACTTAGGGAGAAAACTATTTCCTCTTAAATGGTGAGCACAAGGAGAAAACTCCCCCGCCCCCATTTTCTCCCCCCTTTCTCCTTTTTCTCTCTATTTTCTCTTCTCAAATTCTTAGGATCCGTTTGGCTAGAGGAGTGGAAAAGTAAGATGATAGAAAAGATTTATTTTGTCTCCTATTTATTTGGTTAGGAGTGGAAAAGTAAATGGATAGAAAACATGAGTTTGAATAAATTTACTCATATACCCTTGTTAAAAAATGATGCCCAAGTAAAACAAAAAAGTGACAAATAACCACAAAAAAGAGCAATCACCCAAATTTATTAAAAAAATAAAAAGTATGTCCCAAAAACAAATCATGTTTAATTAAAAAAAAAAAAAAAACAAGTATCACGCCCAGCCCCTAGGAAAAAAAATAAAAAGAATATAAAAAGAAGAAGGGCAATGTTACAGCCCAAAAGAAAATAAATAAATAAATAAATAAAAGGACGCCCAAGCCTAGAAAAAAAAAATGAAGCAATATTGCCCAAAAATAAAATAAAATAAAAAGCAACAAGGCAACAATACTACTAGGGAGAAGGAAAAAAAAAAAAAAAAGGCAACATGAAGAAGCCCATGTGCATATGTATATGGGCATTTTTGTCAATCAAGAAAAAATTTATTCCCACTCAATTTTCTCTCCATTAAACTTTTTGGTGGGCACGGAGAGAAAACACCTCGGTCCCACCATTTATTTCCTTCTTCTTCATCCAATCAAACACATTTCGAAAAAGTTTTCATTTTTATTTTCTCTCCAATGTTTTTCATTCACCTTGTTTCACCTCCAAACAAGCACACCCTTAGAGTCGCAGTATTAAGGATTGTGATATCCCAATAGTAATATTATTTTTTTAGTGTCCTATGTCTATAGTTTGAACCCCACCTCTATCTCCCCCTCCTAATTTACTCCCTCACTATATATCTTAAACAAAATTAAATTTTATATTACAACACGTAACATGAATGTATAGGTCCTCTTGATTTAGGCTTCAATATCACTATACATAAGTAGACAAGTACTAAACATTTCTCATAAGAAATTATCAATATATCAGAAAATAAAAATTTACACACAGTTGCTTTTTCTAGCTTTGTAAAAATTTGTCTATTAAGGGTCTGTGTAATAGATACTACAAAAAAATATATCTACAATTATATCCTCCAAAAAGTGACATCACCGCCAGCTAACCAAAAATGAGATAAGTATATTTTAAGGCAGTATATTTTTTTTTTTTTTTAGAATACGAAGTAACACACACGCAAGGGAAGAGGGGAGAAGATTTAAAAAATATTAACAGTAGTGTATATCCAAAAGAGTTTAAGTATATTGGAAGACTTTTTTTCTGTGAAGGAGATATTGGAAGACTTGAAACAGTAAAGTCTAGGGGAAGACCAAGTAAACGTACCATACTTAACAAATTTCCATTGTTGATAAGACTTGCAAATGAGAATTCATCGCATATCCATGTTTACCTGTCAATTAATTAGCATTAATAATAGTATCTATCCCACACATAATAGTTGTCAATATTAGTCATCTAATATCTTATATGGTCCCCTAACAAATAATCTCTCTCTCTCTCTCTCTCAACATCAAAATCATATTTGGAAATTAGATTTCAATTTTTTTTCTTTCATCATGTATCAGTTTATTCAAGGTAAATCAAAACTCGTTTTACAAAATAAAAACTAAAATTATATCTTTTTTTTGTTAAATTTTACATTTTAAAAAAAACTAACAGTAGTATATATCCAAAAGGACCTAAGTATATTGGAAGACTTTTTTTTTTTTTTCTGTTAAGGAGATATTGGAAGACTTGAAGCAGTAAAGTCTAGGGGAAGACCAAGTAAACGTACCATACTTAACAAATTTCCATTGTTGATAAGACTTGCGAATGAGAATTCATTGCATATCCATGTTTATCTGTCAATTAATTAGCATTAATAATAGTATCTATCCCACACATAATAGTTGTCAATATTAGTCATCTAATATCTTATGTGGTCCCCTAACAAATAATCTCTCTCTCTCTCTCAACATCAAAATCATATTTGGAAATTAGATTTCAATTTTTTTTTCTTTCATCATGTATCAGTTTATTCAAGGTAAATCAAAACTCATTTTACAAAATAAAAACTAAAACTATATCTCTTTTTTTGTTAAATTTTATACATAAACCAAGGTATTTGGTTCTTTATATAAAATTAATCAAGTTATATATTTTATTTGATGATTCGTCTTTGTTATGAATATGTTGTGAACGTATATATCATTTTTTTTTTTTTTTTTGAGAAATAAGATTAATACACCATTATCTTAGGTCTCAAACTGTATCAAGTTGACCCTAGTTACATATCAGAAAGACAATCTTTAATAGGGGCACTATAGTTAATTACAATAAAGCAGCAAAGGTTTACAACCATTTTTTGTGGTGTAATTTCATCCCCGCAATCATCTTTCTTTATGAGCATATTACTTCAAAGCTTTTGCTTTATTATTAATTTTATTTTTGAAACCAAAGCTTTTGCTTGCTTAATATTGGTAATACATGTTCCATATATAAAATGTCAAAATATGTACACAACAATGGGGCTCCTCACTTGAAATGTACCATCATCCCAGATTAAAGAAGTAGAGACTATTTGTCTATCTACTGTTCCCTCAATAGTAAGTGTAAACGATAGCTTTTGTTTGAGACATGTAAATGATAGAACTCTAGGGTTCACTTTGATACTAAGTCCAGGTGGGGAACTCACTTTAGCTTTGTATGTAGATGTTGATGTTCCAACATTGGTGACTATTCGATTGAAAACATGACTTATAATTTGAGGATGGTGTGGATAGAGCAAAAGAAGGATAGTTTAGATCAAAAACTTTTCCATCAATACCTTTGGGACAACTACTACTGTCTCCGGTAACAGCTTGTAACAACTTTATATTATATCCTTGTCCACACAAAAAAGCTATGTAGTCAAGTGCATCAATATCATATATTAAACCAGGATTTGCACTCTTATGTGGATTAATATTGCTTGCACCATATGCAAATTCAGCTCCACAGCTCTCTTCAGGACTCATGGGGACAACTACAAGTAATACATCAAATTGGTCATGGTTATGGTTTAAATAAAATGAGGATAAAATACAATATTGATTCTTAAACTTTAATTTATCAACTATTTTAGTTCCTAAAGTTTAAAGCTATCGCTTTTAATTCCTAACACACTTAGAGTAATATTTTTTCTTCTTCAATAACCGTCAAATCTTTCTAATGAAATGATGACGTGATCAAACTAAAAACTAACATATCATCATTCTGTTAGACATGTTAGGGACAAAAGGAGATCACTTTAAATTTTAAAGACAAAAGACAATCACTTATACACTTAAGTTTGGAACAAACTAATTAGTTTGGCCTTAAAATTACTAAGATTAGGAACTAAATATAACTATTATCAGTAGTCATAAGAGCATATTTGATAACTATAGGTGACCATGTTGGATGGAGGGATTTGATGTAGACCGCCATCCCTGAACCATGAGGGCAAGACATTGATGTCCCTGATATTATATTATATGAGAATGCTCTCTCCCCAATCAATTAAAAACATTTTTTTTTCATCTCTCTCTCAACACCACCGTAGATTCATAACGAATATAAAAAATTTTAGACTGCAGTCTACACAAGGAGATGGGAACAAAATTGGGTCAGTCTTCTCAAGATCTCTAAATTGTGTTGTGTAATTGGATTGGATTTTGGATTTGGACCTTTATGGGGAACTATACTTTGTTCACTTGCTGTTCTAGTTGGCGCTTGTTGTAGCCATGAAAACTGAAATTGGTCCTTGAATGGTTTACGCATCTCATTTTAAATGGAACATTACCTACATGTTGTTTTGGGTTTTTTAAAATCTTAATTGCATATGTGAATCCCACTCGGCTTTTTCGCACCCACCAAGCCACTTTGTAAGTTCCTCTATATCACCGTGATGTCCAGCACTTCTAATGGCATGTTGAACAACAACAATCTTCAACTTTGCATTTGATTAAACCATTGATTCTACCTCCTATTATAAAGATTTATAAAGAACACGAACATAGTTTTAGGGATTTCATCTCGGTGGTGGAACAATGGTGGTGCCAAAGATGATTTTGCTTTGGGGATTTAGGGTTGTAGAGATTTTGATTTGGGGAGAGGGGTTGATACGCATGAGAGAGATGAAAAAAAAAGTTTTGTTTTTAATTGATTGGGAAGATGGGTTTTTTGGTCTTTTATGTTTGTCTCACTTAAGCAATACACATGAACAAGTCACATGCATCATATTTCCATCAAACTTAACGGTAAAATTAATGTCTTTTGGTGCAAAGTGTAATAAGGGTTATAGTTTAGGGTGTAAAGTATAATTTGAGACATAATTTAGGATAGTAAAATGTAATTCCTCCTAAATAATAATATAAGGATGTGAAACTACAAACGTGACAAAAATATGCCATATAAATGCTATATGTGAGATTAATATTAAATATAACATGACAAAAACTTATTTTGCAAATTGTCAAAAGCTTGTTATAACTAAGAAATTCATGCATCATAAAGCAAGTTTCTGGTGGTGTCATTATTTTACTTAAATTTTAGAACCCGCCAATGACATCCTGTAACATGCTTGTGTAAAGGGATGGGTATCATATCATAAGAAGAACATTAAAGTCGATTAGGTAGAAAATAAAGGCGTTTAAGTAGTGCCTAAATATATCTTTTGTCACATTCTGAATACTCAACTTTATTCTTTACTTATTGCAATCTACTATTACATGATTATTATATTTTTCTTTACAAGGTAATCACAATTTTTTTTAAAAAAAAATCAATACATATCATACGTCAATTGATGGAGCTGTAAATTAAGCTGGGAAGCTCACTCCCCTCGCCCCTTCCCAATATTATATATATATAAATATATATTTATATATATATATATATATATTAAACACATGTCATACCTTAATTGATGGAAATGTAAATTAAGTTGGAAAGCTCACTCCGCTCCCTTGTCCTCCCAAAAAGATATAAAATAAAATAAGAGATCAGCGATAGAAATATTTGCCTTTTGGTCATTCTGAGAAGTTGAGTGACCAATAAGCAGAATGGAGGCGAAGCTGAGAAGGAGCAGCATTGAAAGACTTGATGTTATGCCTGCCATTGGAGGGTCAGGTCAGGTAGCTACAAACCTAGCTAGCCTGTTATAAATATTACCTGCACAAAAGGTTTCAGCTCAATTGAAACTTCAGCCCCTTCAAAACACCATTGTTAGTCTAGTTAATCCTAAAGTATTATTCATAGAGATCAAGTATGCTTATGGCTCCAAGAACATGAGGAAAACTAAAAGTTTTACCTTGATTTATAGTGGAAATAGTAAGTGGTGGGTCCAGAAATTTTTCTTGGGTGTTCTTTAAAAAAGTATAAATTATACAATTTAATAAAAAGAAAAATTCATATATTGACAACGACAATAAAAAAACACGCAAATATATAAAGTTTACAGTCTCCTTCTACGAGTGTTCATTTTTTGAAATCGTTGCATGATTGTCTCATTATCAATACTACAAGCTATATCTCTTTTAATGTATACAACTAAGCAATGTTATAATTTTTTGGGCTTGCTATGTTATAATATTTTTTTTCAGATTTTAGTTCAAAATTTTTTTTTTGGCTTTTTCTTTTTGCTTGAAAGCCTCAATATATTGTTAAGTAGAACAAATTATGGAGCAAAGTTTAATTTTATTGGCATAAAAAAAATAAGGGTGTTCCCAAAATTTTTTTTTGAAGGGTAGACAAATATAAAATTTTAAATTATTATATATATAAAAAATTCAGGTCAGGGTGGTCCTGTGACCACCCTGGCCTTCAAGTGCCGCCACCCCTGGAAATAGTGGCTGCCAATGGTGTGAAGAAGATGTAATAGTGACATAGCCAGCCAAGTGACCATGATCAGAAGAATATGAGAATGGGATATGGGGGAGGTAGATAGAGCCAGAGGACAGGTTCCAGTTTCTTGTTGGAGAGCTTGGGCTTCAAATTTACAAAATATCTTGGGTGTCTTTGTGCTAAGTGGCCCCGTAAATGTCCCAACATTCAAATCTCCCAAGATTCTTGGACCACCCTGGCCTTCAAGTGCCGCCACCCCTGGAAATAGTGGCTGCCAATGGTGTGAAGAAGATGTAATAGTGACATAGCCAGCCAAGTGACCATGATCAGAAGAATATGAGAATGGGATATGGGGGAGGTAGATAGAGCCAGAGGACAGGGTCTAGTTTCTTGTTGGAGAGCTCGGGCTTCAAATTTACAAAATATCTTGGGTGTCTTTGTGCAAAGTGGCCCCGTAAATGTCCCAACATTCAAATCTTCCCAAGATTCTTAAGGCAAAGCAGCAGTAATTCTCTATAAAACTAAAAATAAGTGTGAATTTGAATTTGAATTTGAATTTTTTTAACTGTTTAGTTGATTTGTTTATATCGTATAATTTTTTTTTAAATTTCATTTTTCATATCTACAATTGTACCTTTTTTTTTATATATAGCTTTCAGCAAAAAGTTGATCCAACTGCATTTTAGGATTAGATATTTAGATATGCAATCCCAATAAAGGTGAAATTGTGTAAGATAAATAAATAACATTATCTTTAATTATAAAATAATAACCAGTTCATAACCATATGCATGTGCATCAGCACATTTAAAAATAAATACTGCTAGATTCATATATTTTTTTATGAAATACATATTAAACTTCCATAACTAAGTTGAATTCTACCTATATATTCTTAAAATTTTTGTAAACTCTACAAAACTTTTGTAAATATATTATTTGGAAAAGCACTCAAAATATTTATTCTTGATTAATCCTTTTTAGGGGGAAAGAAAGTAATTTGTTTACCAATTTACATGCTTTCCTTTTTTCTTTTTTTCTATTTTAAGAAAAACTGTATGGGCTTTTAGTTCAAGGAAGGCCTTTGCCTATATAAGTACGACCACAGTATTTATTGATTGAGGAACCAAAGTCTAAAGAAATCTAAATAAGAGATGGAGAAGTAGAGGGGGGACCATCGATAATTCATTAAAAGGGTTCAGAGTTCAGCCATAGAATAACCTAACCACTATCAGAGTAGCAGTATTGTCTATTTCTGTAGGTGATCGACTTAAAAACCAAATTTATGCCCCGAAAATTGTGATAGCCCAATGTAATAACTATAGTAACATCAACATTTGCGGTGTTTGATACCTATAGTTTGAAACTCACCTCTTGATCTTTTCAAAAAAAAAAAAAAAAAACTCACCTCTTGATTTAAGGCTTCATTATCACTACATAAGTACATATAACTAGATAATTAAATAAGCACTAAAATTTTTTCATAACAAGTTAATCAATACATTTAAAAAAAAAAGTTTTAACATCAAGACACACTAATGGTCCAAACACAGTAATGTTATATTAGTGTAATGTGATCACACGAATCAAATATTACGAGTATCTAACATTACACTACAATCTAACATCATGCGAACCAAACGCTCATAGTTCCAAATTCCATTCGTTCTCAATCTTCTTCATCATTCAGTTGCATGTGTTCAAATTTTGTCCCACCCAGTCAAAACTGAATACTCACGCGAGCTTGTAAGTTGTAACTCAAGTTGGAGCACAGAAGTGACGGAACTTTGGCAATTATTTCCTCCAGAAAGAGACATCACCGAATGCCAACCAAATAATGAGATAAGTTTTGTAAGGCAATGAATAGTTGAAGCAAAAAAGTCTACAGGAAGACCGAGTAAACGTTCCATACCTAACAAATTGCCAACGTTGATAATAAGAGTTCATTGCATATCCATGTTACCTGTCAATTTTTTTTAATCAAAATACTGGCCCATGAGTTGTCAGTTTCGGTAAAGCTAATTAAGATAAAGCCATGGATTTGCTTTCCATTACAGAACTCTCTTATCCTATCCTAGAGAGCAGTCAAATCAGTTGTCACACAAAGTGTACGTGAGAGAAATGGAACTTTTAAAGGAAGGAATTGAAGTTGGGCCATACTCTTTAAATTCAATGTTCTTCTTGAAGACTTTTGTGGTAACACCTTCTTGTTGTAACTACAAATAAGAGCAATGGGCTTACTTACATTAATGAAGGGTACTTGACCCTAAAAAGTCTTCTAATCTCTAATAACCTTTGTCAAGCCCGCCAAACAAACAAAACTGTCCAAAGCCAACACTAACAATGTTTCCCCCTTTTTTTAATATATAAAAAATACATTTATCTATTTTAAAACATTGTTATCTTCTTGTTGGAAGTTAATTTTGTTGCTCTATAGGCTTCATTATAAATTTTATTCTTGTTGGTATTAACATGTGGAATGGGACTCTATCTTTATCCTCGCTAGCTTGTAACCCTATACATATGCATGGATATACTTAAAAAATACACATTAAAATGCATAATATAATTCTTACATATATAATTTAAATATTATTGATAGTCATTCTTATTTATTTTAACTCTTTAAAAAGTTTTGTTGGAATGTTATTAGGTAGAAAATGTAAATTTTCTATTTTTTAAATATTTTTATATTTATTAATTCTAGACTTTTTGGTTTTTGTATACAATAACTCACTTGAATGGAAATTTATGATATGGTCCCACATTTGATTCCAAAATTAAGAAATAAAACCCCCTCTAAAAATAAATAATTTAGAACACATGACGCAAAATTGGACTTCAAATATAAAAACTAATTGGATTTTCTCTAAATTTTACCTATTAATATATATATATATATATATAGATGACTTATAAATTTGAATTGTTTTTAGTTACCAAAAAAAAAAAAAAAAAAGCTCATAAATATAAAATCATTCAAACTCTCTCTTCCTCTAATTTTATAAATAGTGTTAGATATGATTATATTTTTTATGATTTATTTATATTGAACTTCTCGTTTTTTACACTAAATTAACTCATTTGACACAAAAATTTAAAAAAAAAATTGATTAGATGGGACATATATATAAATATATATATATATATATATATATATGACTTATAAACTTGAATTGCTTTTAGTTCTATAAAAAAAAGGTTCATAAATATAAAATCATTCAAAAATTATGTTTTTTATGGTTTACTTATATTGGACTTCTCTTTTTTATACTAAATTAACTCATTTGATACAAAAATTAAAAAACTTAAATTAAATGGGACACATGTCGCAAAATCAAATTCTAATTGAAATCCAATTTTTACATTGAATTAACTCACTTGGTACAAAAATTTAAAAACTTAGATTAGATGGGACACGTGACGTAAAACTAGACTCTAATTAAATTTTAATTTGAAATCTAATTGGATATTCTCTCAGCTTTACCTATTATTATTATTATTATTATTATTATTATTATTATTATTATTATATATAGATTCGATTAATTAATTCTTAAAAAGATATATCTATCAGACTACATCAGAAGAAATAATCTGATTAATAAATATTCAATTATTTCTTCAATTTTATTGATTCACAACTCTTTTGTTTTTAGTTATATAAATATAAATAAATAAAATCCAGTTTGTCATTAATCATTTGTGATCGGAAACTTTGTTCCAATACAAAATTAGTCTAGTTTTGATTCTATTCGATATGTCTATCTAGCTTGTCTTTTATATTACATTCAACACTAATTTTAACACAGCCGATTGTTAACTTGTTGTACCTACAATATTGATTTTACAAAATTCAAAAAAAGGAAAAAAAAATTCGAATTTTACAGTCATATTATTTTAGCATAAAAAATATTGCAAATATTTTATTTTTCCCCATATATCAACTTCCAAAGGAAAATTTTTAGATACTCCTAGAGCAAAGTGAATGGTACTCTTTTTTCTCACATTCATGGTGGAGTTCTCCATGAATTTAATGAGTAGATTTCATTACATGAATATGAGAGTAGAGAACATCATTTATCATACTACAAGAGTACCTAAGAATTACTTCAAATGAGAGATACCAATAGTAACAACTCCGCTAATAAGTACCTTGTTTCAAATTTTTTTTTTTTTTTTCCTTTTAGTTAAAGGGTTTTTTTTTTTTTTTCCCATACATATTAGAATAAATTTGAATTTGGAAGTCTGATTTATTCATGTTGTAATTTTGAATTTTAAAAAATTCTGAAATTTTGAGTTAAGATTTAGCATATTCTCTAATTTAAAAATATTTGCCAAATTTATCAATTGCTATTGAATCGGTAGTGTTTTATAATAAAAATAAACAACAACAACAGCAAAAATAATAATAATAATAATTTTTTTTAAAAATGGATTGGATCGGGTACTGCAGGTGAATTGTTGGGTTTGGTTCGACCCAACCCACCCATGGCAATCCCTTATTTTCAATCCACTCTTTAAGGTCGGTCAGGTTTACTAGTCAGTTAGGGTTCTAAGGGTTGGTGAATATGTATAAACAAGTTGAGTTTCCGCACAATGTGCGGTGCAACTTATTATTAGTTTTCTCTAATATTTCAATAAATTTTGCCAAAAATCTAACTCAATTGATTGGCACCTCAATTTCCAATAGAAAGGATTCAGATACTCACCCCTAACTATCAATGTATAAAAAAGATATTTCAATAAATTTCATTGTAAAAAATTGTAATCTTTAGTTATTTTATATATAGATAAAATAGGAATAAACTAAGATAGTATAGTGATTTGATCATACTATATATATGTGTGTTTACAAATTGAAAATTGCATGATATAGTAGCTAATATAAATAGGCATGTTTCATGCCTACTAAAAAATGCATATATCTTTCATTTTTTTTTTTTTTTTACATTATTGATTGTGTGTTACTAAAAAAATATTCACCTTTTTGTTGGACATGGTTTCAATTGTTGCAAAAATAACTAAATTTAAGTAAAAATGCTATATTTCAAATCAATTGTTTTTCTCCCATAAAAAAATCAATTATTTCTCATATAAATCTTAGAAAACTGATATTAAAATTTCATTATGCTTAAAATAATTAATATAACAAAATAAACATATTTATTATATTAGTAATCTTTCTAATTACATAGAATACATACTATCATGTTAGTTCCACACAAACACATGCGCGCACACACACACACACACACAAAGGAGTTAAGAAATTTAAAGGACTAAGATTAATTTTAATGAATCCACAAATATTTGATTTTTTTATGACTTTTGTGACAATTGTTGTCAAAACAACTAAATGTAAGTAAGAATGTCGTATTCTAAATTTATTATTATTATTCCAACTAAAAATTATTTTCTATATAGAGTATATAAAATCATTAAAAATTTCATTTAAATATAAATATAAATAATTAATGCACAACAATAGATAATTAATATATGTATTTACTCTATTGGCTAATTCAATGAATTAATATTTTAATATAAATGCAAACTTTGTTGAAGTAGAAAACTAAATAAAGAGAACTTCACAGAATGCGCCACATGGCACAACCTCATACTCTCCAACGTAAGGTCTCTACTTTTATATACACTAGCCGCAAACCCACACAATGCGTGGGAATATAAATATTACATAATGATGTGTAATATATAAAAAGTAAAAATTACTTCAAGTATTGTCTATCCCATGCCAAATACTTAAAAATGAATAGACCCATATAAGACCCACAACACAAAAGAGGTAGTGATAGAAGGGGGCGGGGGGAACAGCAATCAAAAGAAACAATATTATTAATCTAATCCTTACATTGAATTATAAGTAATACACATTTGATTTTTTGTGTTTTTTTTTTCTAGAAACAAATTTCGAAACCAAAGAAGTAAATTCTTGAAAGTGGGAAACTTCTACATCCACCTAATTAGGAGAGAAGATTGCAGAAGCAGAAAGGTCTGTAAAGTTGTAATTTACAACTATGTGTTTTGTTGGCTTTTATTCCGTGCCAAATTTGATTGTAATTATGTTCAATCTTTTGTACCTTGTATTTCATGTGGGATTTATTTGTAAGGGATGTATGTGAGAGAGAGAGAGTGTGTGAAGACTCAAGGCATTGAAGACTGAAGTGCTTTCGCGGGTAGCTCACGAGTAAGCATCCCGCAAAGTGATGCATGTGCCCTGCACATGATTGGAATGTGAAGAGTCAGGACAGGATGGAGACAACTGGTTTTCATAAGTATCTCGTGGGTAAGGTCTTCCCGCGAAACACCCGCAAAACATTTTGTTTTGCCAGACTGTCATTTCTAATACACATTTTCTGTACCTACACTATTTATACCCACATTACCCACAAATGTTGAGGAGTGCTTCTAAGAGAAAACCCTAGTCACAAACCTTGAGAGTTAGAGATTGTTATACCCACAATTCTCTACACAATTGTTTGTGGATTTTCCTCAACTCCTACCTTTCCATTTCCATACCATTGAGAGGTTGATAGCCCAAACATTTACCACACCCTTTTAGGGTGTTCAGTGAGGTTTTGGAGCTGCTGGGAAGTATTTGAAGAAGCCAAACTTTGGCAGATGCAATCGGGCATATTGCGAGATCCGGAGAGCTAGACAAGACATGGTTCCAAGAAGCCTTGTTGGAGTAGGAGCTTGGAGGGTTTAGGTGCATCAGGTAGATTAGGCTTGGAGGGTCTCTTGCTAACCCATGTATCCCAACTGATTGTCTAGTAGATCAATTACCGCTTGGAGGGAGGCGGAGAGGTTTTACGCCGAGTACTTTGGTTTCCTCTTCGATAACATATCAGCGTGTTATCTTGTGTTTGCATTCTTCTTCCCTACTCTTTTAGCTTTCATATTACTATTGTGTTATATTGAATATGGCTTAGAGTAGTTTGTTTGTTTATCCACTCGCATTTACTTTATTCCACACTTAGTATAAGTTAGAGTAAAATCTATCAAGTCGTAATTTTTTAATTAAGCGGTCTAAACAGCTCTTATGTTTTAACACATTTTCGAGCATTCAATTGGTATCAAAGTGAGTACACTCACTATGGTTTAATTACCTAAGTGTGATCCTAGACCCTTTTGTAATGGACCGATCACAATCACTCAATACTCCACCATTCTTTGATGGTAGCAACTATGCATTTTGGAAAGTTCGCATGAGGGCTTTCTTGTGTGCTATAGATGAGTCTGTATAGGATTCCATCGAGAATGGGTATGTTAAACCCCCCCACATACAATAACTATGAGACATGGTGGGAAATAGAAAACCCCCCACCTTTGCCCAAACATGTTTGCAGAATTTCAATGATACACACAATATGTTCCTAAACCCAAGTATATGGACTATATGACACAGTGAAAAAGATAAAACCTGCATCTTTACTCAAAACATGTCTTAAAAAAATATGAATTTAATTGAATCGCCAAAAATAGGAATTCAATCATATAAACAGAGAAATAGGTACATAGCTAGCTATGTTCATATATGTTAATTATGTAGGAAAAAAATCTCAAACTTCATGCGGAGATGCAGAGGGAAAAAATGGAAAGATGTTCACCTACAAATATCATAATGATCAAAATAAATAAAATCCATTATACATAATTTAACATTTAAATAAATAAATAAAGCAAGAAGGTTTGGTGTGTGTTTAAAAAATGAAATTACCTGGAGTTTGAGTGAATTCAAATCAGAAAGAATTTGAAAAACATAAAAGTGGTGTGTGTGCTGTAATTCTTCTCAAGCTATGAAAAATTACAGTCTGCAATTTTCTCTCTATTCCTCTGTCAGTTATTTTCTCTAATTTCCCTCTTTTATTCTTTCAATTCTCTTGGAGGTCAGGCTACCTCAAATTAGCCATAAACTCTTGAATTAGGATTTTAACTATGGGGTCTTTTTATAAAGGACAACTACAAAACGCTAAGGTAGTTGTCCTGAACCTAGACGTTCTGAAACTCATGACCTTAGAAGGGATACACCCAAAAAAAAAAAAAAAAAAAGAGAAAAAGAAATTCCAATCACTAAACTGATATATACAAATATAAAAGTATGGCCTTGAACTTCGATTATCATAGTTAGGGGTGGGAGGTGTTTAGGCAAATCCAAATTGAAATAGCTAAAAGAGGATCTTTGCCAGTTATATAAAGGGTACAAGTTATTTCTCTCTTTTCTTCTTAAATATTCTGTTCTTATATGTTAAAGAAAAGAGAAAAATTATTGAGCTGCAACCTAAAAAAGCTTAAGAATATATAGTTCTGCTTTTGTATAACTTTAAAGTCACTAAGACAAATAAATAAAATGAAACTGAGTTAGCATGAAGCTAGGTCCCACCATTAGATTTTCCCAAAAATACAAAATTAATTGAATCACCCGAAATAGGAATTCAATCATATAAACAGAGAAATAGGTACATAGCTAGCTATGTTCATATATGTTAATTATGCAGGATAAAACTCACAAACTTCATGCAACGATGGAGAAGGAAAAAAAATTAGCGACTGCAAAAACTACAAAGATGTTCACCTGCAAATATCATAATAATCAAAATAAATAAAACCCATTATACAAGATTTAAAATTTAAATAAATACATAAAAAAGCAAGTAGGTCTAACAATATATCTGGACCATTTGCAGCACTGGAGAAGAAATAACTCATGCTACGAGATACAATAATGTTAGGTTTTAAGGAATTAGGAACTAATGTATTAGAACTCTATTTTGTAATGTTGGCAAACCATGATCAAAACGTTTTAGTCTTGTTTAGACTTGCTCAAAGTATATGCTTTTTATGTAAAGTTGGAATTGAGTTACTGCAGGATTTACTGTGTAAATCTGTCTGGCTCGATTGATCAAGAATTAGACTCGACCGATCGAAACTTGGGCAGAACGTTTTTCCGCAGAATTTTCCAAATTAGCCCAAACCCGTTTGATGTGTAGGGTTTTATGTTTTGCCCTAGGTATAAAAGGGAAAACCCTAGCCACATTTTATGTTTCTCCTTATGCTGTGTGTGTGAATCTTTTGTGAGATCAAGAGGTGGTTGCCTTCACACATACTTAGGATTATCAAGAATCAAGATTATGTCAAGAACTTGATGATCAATTCAGTTGCTGTTTCAAGAGCTTAAAAATACACAAGCGAGAGTGCTTGTACTTGCTAGGAATCCAAGAAAGAAGTAATCTGTGGACTCGGAGCTGTCACGTGATCGTGGTAGTAAGTTTCCTACTCGAGGTAGCAATAGGATGTTAGTGGTCTAAGTCGCTATCGTGTAAACTTCAATTCTTTCATAGCGGATTCAGTTTTACCTTGAGAATAGCTAAGTTAAATCCTACCCAGGTTTTTTACCGGTTTAGTTTTCCTGGGTTATCATATTGTTTTGTTCTTTATTTTCTGCACTTTACTATAATATGATATTTGTGTTAACCTAGATTTGATAATTTGACTAAGTAATCACTTGGCTAATTTACTATGTTAATCTCGTTGTGTTTTAAGGGGTTTAAAAACAAACAAATAATATCAGATGATAGCAAATATAAGGCCCCCAACTATGCGCACAATACTTGTCAAGGGCATCATAAGTAGACTTAGTATCACGTGTTCTACCCATCCCATAACCAATTTTAATAGCATCTTCCAAGACAATTTGTCTACTTACAAATATTGGTGCCTGCACAAAGCAAATTTTAAACTGATTATAGAAGCTTTAAAGAAACATTCATACATAGCCAAGGAATGTTATTAGATCTATTGAAATCTCAAAAGACGTCAAGAGGGATAAGGGGGTGGAATTGTTGTGTAGTCCCTGTCAGATTTCATACTGAAGAAAAAATATTGCACGACACACACACACACTATATATATATATATATATAGACACACACAATAAATGCACAAATGCAAGCATGTACTTGCTCAAACAACCATCTAACAAAATTATAAAAAAATAAAAATAAAAAATAAAAAAAAAAAATAAAAAAAAAACCACCAATTGGAAACTCCATTCACATCAAGGTAACTTCAACTATCTTGAATTGGAAAGTCTGAATTTCATTATTGTGTGAAATTGACTTGTACCAAATGGAATGCTAATCTATGGAAAATATATACCTTGCATCTATTTGCCACATTTATGGCATCTGAGGGATGTGCATCCACACTCAGAATGTCATTTTTCCCAGGCTACAGATAACAAATGCCTTGATGTAACATAAAACTGAATTGAAGATAATGAGGACATACTAATCGTAAATTTCTAACCACCTTGCTAAAATATAGTCTGGCAAAGTAAAGTATTAACAACTCTTTTTGTAATTCTCACCATAGTAACTTGAAACTGAAAGGGGAAAAGAAGAAAGAGAGAACTTTAAAATAATTGAATAGATTTACAACCCAGTTTTCATATAAAAAAGGACTTTATAAAACAGATGTGCAGTGCTATTAAGCCAGAAATTGAGAGACATACACCCAGACATATTCACACCCTGGACCTCATAAATTCTTTTTTGATTAGCAAACTAACTGAAGTTTGCAATATTTGTTCTATTATCAAGATCCAGTGTTACATTGAGGGAGCATATCAGCACTCCATCTTAACTGCCGAGGATGTCTGTTTCTATGAAATTTGCCCCCTCTTCAATGGCTCCCACCAAGTGTTTCATTCAAGTTTTAAAGGTCTGAAGTGAGTCATCAAATATTCTATTTTAGAAAGCCAAAGGTCTGAAGTTTTGAAACTGTCTTTGGAAGAGAGAGAGGTTAGCGTTAGCAAGCTGAAGGGCTGAAGTTTTGAAACCGTTGAACACAAGTAGAGCAAAAGGAGGGGATATAGAAAGGGTTGGCGTTATAAAGTAAAGGCTATTCGGAATGGGTTTGGCCGTTATGGTGGACAGCATTTTGATAGTCCTCCGTTAGAATGTGGGGAAGGGGAAGGAACATAGTTTGCGTGAGAAACAAAAGGGAAGGAAATCCAGGAAGTTGTAACCGTGATTTTCAAAGGGTTTTCGGTTAAGAAGGCTTGGGTTTGGGCTTTATGTTTGAATTAAATTTAGAAGAAGTGGGCTGGTGGAATTAAATTTATAGGAAGTGGACTTTATGGTAGAGATAGGATGGAAATAATTTCAGTTTTATTAGTATTTTAGAATTGTAGGATAAATTTAGGAAAGATGATGGGAATGACATGGCTACTCACATGGCTCAACGTGAGCATAGCAACATTAAATGCAATGTTTCAGCTTTTAATAATATATAGATATAGACTAGCATTTAACCCGCGCAATGCACGGGATCATTTTACTTAATAGAAGACAATAAAATACATTAAAATTCTTTTGGGGCATGTTGTATAATTTAACTAATTATTAAAATAAACCAACGTTAAACTGCTAAACTTTAATTACGGAAACAATATTTCATAACAATTCTAAAATAGCTATATAGAACAACTTAACATAAAAATTATATACATAAAAAATCAATAGACATATACAAATGTTATATTGAATTATAGAATCAATTTAAAATGTAAGATAAATATATATGGTACAAATAGATAAATATAAGGTTTGTCAAGCAAGATGAGGTTTGGGGGGAAAAAAAGTCTATCTACATCTTGTGATAATGACGAAGACATGTCAGGTATTAGGGTAATTTCTATCATTGATAAGAATAATTTCTATCTTCACCTTCTAATCATAATGAAAATGCAACCACCAACAACCTATTATGATATAGCACATCAAGGGAAATAATTAACAAATCAACCAAAAAATAAAACATACATACGGACACATAAACAAAATAGAACTCTCGCTAAAGTGTTTTAACTTCCTTAGACAATGAGGCTCAAGCCACAGCAAACCCTTACATGTAAATTATTTGGGGGGGGGGGGGGGGGGGAACCCAAAGACTATGACACTTCATAGCAAAGATTGAATAATTATAAAAATGGAAAATAAATTGAATCGAAATTAAGTCAAATAATTTTTTTCACAACAAAATTTAGTAAAGAAAATTGAGTATAGCACATCCATGTAAAAATGGAAATATACATTAAGTTTAAATTATAACACATCCCAATAAAGAAAATTGCCAAAAAAAGAAGAAAAAAAATACCTTCAAATGATCTAGGTTCAGTCAAACAAAACTATCAGTTTATATAAACTAAAAAGCTGACATGGTAACTTCACTTTTTTGCTTAGCATCAAAACAAAACAATTAATTATGAAATTCAAAGGTTGCTCCAAAAGAATAAGGTCTAAAGCCATAACCTTGGACTTGCTCATAATACAAAAATACATATAATTAATAGAAATAAAGAAATGCTCTTGTTTAAAAATAATAATTAATTAAAATAAAAAAGAAGTTCTACTTATTAAAATCTTTCAAATACTTTATTCCTTGCTTAATGACTTCCTACTTCATCTCTAAATCTTGTTGGTCCAAAGTTGTTAACAACCACGCATTTCAACATTGCGTTTAATCTCATAATTTATTCATCGGCTAAACATAAATTAAATATCATCAGCCAATGTCAAAAATATTCCTAAACCTAGAAAAGCTTACATAATGCAAGTTCAATCTTGACCAGGGAAAATCCAAAAATAAGAAAAACAAAGTAAAAATAAACATGACATGATAAAAATTCTAAGATAGCTTGGTTATATTTATACACACAAAAGTAAAAGCAATATTTTAGCCTGGTTATATTTATACATATAAATTATAAAGCAAAAAAAAAAAAAAGTAACAATAATTAGTTTAGAATCTTTTCAATTGCCTTTGATAATACCATGCTTCAATCTATTATATAATTCAATTTTCAATATACATTGGTTAATGGTTACACACCCACATAAGTCAATTTTTTTTTATACATGTGTGTGCACCAACATGTAATTGTTGAAACAATCGACCACCATAAACCAAAGTATAAAATCATCTTCATGTTTACAAGAACCTTTTCTATCATCCATATTTAACTAAAGAGAAAAATCACATAATATTCATAAATTATTAAAATAAATATAGTAAGAAGCACAAAGTTTGACTACAAACTCACTTATAACCAATGTTTACAACTCCTATTTAAAAAATTAACATAATTACAAATTTTGAAAATTGAACTGTTGGATTGTATATTCTTTATATTCTTAACACGCGTGTCAAATTTCATACCAATTAGATTTACTATTCAATATGAAAAGAAAACTGTAAAATAAGAAAAAATGACCCTTGAATAGCTAAATCAGGTTGTTGCATAATACCACAGCTTTCCAAAGTACTATGAAATCATAGGTTGGTACTTTGGTGATACTTAGTGTGAAAATATTCAAGTTCTCTAAGTGCTACATAAAATCACAATGTCAGTCAAAATTATTCAACACACTTAGAAAGAATTTAGTACCAATTCAAACGGATAATTCAACATTTATAAATTAGAAAGTAAAGATGATCAATATTAAATCTGGATAACCCATTTTACCTAAAAAACATTCATATCCTAACACTAATTGATCAAAAAAATATCTATATTAGAATTAATTTGTAGAGGAATGTTGAAGCTCATTTTGGAGAAGCCTAATAGCAAGGAGAAGCCCAACAATAGGGGCAGAAAAGAGTTAGTGGATTGAGAGAAAAAAACCTTTAAGCCCGAATGGCAGGAAGATGGATCATAGGCCTATAAAGTAAGTAAACGGGCCTTGAGGAATGCAAATGGGTCTAAAAGAGCCCAGAGAAAAAAGTAGTAAACCCATAGGCATTATGTGATGTAAAAAAGAAAGCAGGCCCAAAGTAATGAAATAAGAAAGTGAGGGGTTGATGGAAAGCCCATGAGCCCCAAGGATGAAGGATACAGTAATTGGGCCAGGGAACCCCAAAAGAGTTAGTAAAATCCCATGGGAATGCAGAATTAGAAAATGGGCCGAGAACGCCTAACGAAAGCAAATGAGCCGAGGATGCCCAAGGAGAAAGAAATGGGCTAAAAGAGCCCACAAGCAATGTAATAGGTCAAGAAAGCCCAAAGTAGAATGAGTATAAATTCAATGACCATACTGGGTCATTGTAACCTATTGAAAGAATAATATGCAGCAGGCCCAAAAGAGGCCCAGCAAGCACAGGTCAAAGAACACCATAGCAGAAATAGCAAAGTGGCATGACAGGAATGGTAGCAGGATTACGGAAGGAGCAAAAAGTTGGCTAACGAGAGGAAAACCCACAATCAAGCAAGGCCCAGCCGTTGAAAGGAGCAAGCTAATAAAGAATGGAAAATCAGAAAACAGTTCACGCCATAAGAGGTCAAGGATGAGGGGCAGAATGCACAGATAAACCTCCAGGTCATGGCAAATGCATGAGCAGCAGACAAGCTTTGGATGTACACAGAAGTGGAGCACAAGCAAGGCCCAAGCACCACCAACCTGTACCCAGCCAATACAAGAGTGGTGGGTCATGGGTCAGAGGTAAGAAAGGGTATGGTCTGGCGGTAGGGAGAAAGGAAAGCCTATTCTGGGATTCCCACTCAGTTCTTTTGGGGGAGATGTCCTACTGGAATAACATGCCACCTAAAAGAAGAAATGATGAGTTGGAACCACTAGGTGCATGCCATGAAGGATAGCAAGAGAGAATACCCACACTGTGGTGGATAAGAATGCTATGGTGAACAAGCAAACAAAACGGCCTTCTTTGTCCGGTAATGGGGAGTGGCATAGCCAGCATAGGTAAGTGGCGGTGGCTGGGCAGCTGACAAACCAGTAGGTGGTCGAGAAGGACACCCAAATCCAAACAAAAGTAGTTAAAGGCTAAAATGGCAAAAACCAGTCACGACAGGTAGTATGGCCCTCGTCGTGCACAGTATCATCATCACAACAGTAGCAATCACTAGGAGAGAATCACAGCACCACCTTCACCATAACACTACACGAGTAAAGGCTAAGAAAGAAAGAATAAGAGTAGGGAAAGAATCAAAATAACAAAAATAGAGAGAAAAGAGAAAGAAGAGAAATAGAGAGTGTAGAATGGTAAGCATGCACCAATAGGCTAATCCCTTCTCTCCCTCTAAAAGCCTACCCTCTGTTGAAGATAAAGAATTTGCTTAGGCATAAGCTATTCAGGTCTGTTCCCTCAAAGTGGATAATTTCTACAACAGGATTCTCCTGCGAGGTTATCCACGTTGAGGAAGTGGTTCCCTCCTTGGTATTAGTCTTGTAGCACAGTTGAACACGACAGAGTAACCTTTTCCTTTTGATTCCACTATTTATCGAAATTATTTCCTTTCTTGCCTTTGCAATTTCACTTATAACGTGTTTCTTATATCGTTCTTTTCCTACTTTACTTAAGAATTCCTTATTTATTTTGTCTAACACGAAGCGAATTGCCTTTATTGTCATATTGTGTGTCTGCCATAACTCTTTTGTAACAGTCTCGCCTGCCATAGGCATGTGACCAAAGTTTCGACAAACGGGGGATAGTTTGTGCACAAGCCGGACCAAGGTGAGTTGCAATTGGACTAGTCCCAACTCTCTTATCCAAAACACTTGGGCCTCAGTACAGCAGGAGGCAATCCAGCCCAAAATCACAAAAGGCCCACCACAAGGAATAATCACCAAATTCAAATTTAATAAATGCATAAATTAAAATAATTCAAAGACCTGCATCATGTAAGTTTGAGAAAGTTGTAAGGTGCAATGAGTAGAGAAGAAATTTCTAATTCTGTCAACGTAAATTAGCTACATTTAAAATTATCTGATTTTTTTCTATCTTTCTCACACTTTCAAAAATCTTCTTAAGTACCTATTTTTTTTATTCTTGAATGCCCTTACAAACACAAAGTGTCATTCAGTAGCATTTAGAAATTCACCCAGTGAAAGATTTTTAAAATTCTGTACTTTGAAAAATTAAATTGAAATCTTACAAACATGAGAATGTACTTAATGACTCTAGTGGAAAACACTCGAACAACATGACTAACCCTCCAAGATAGCAAAATATTACAAAAAATTAAGATGCATCAAACATGAAAAGGGCAAGAAACTAAATGCATATGAATGAATAAATACGGATAACGCGTTAAAATTTAAAACAACAATTCCATAGCGAAAGAGTAAAGGTTCTTCAAATTGTTCATATTGTTAAACTCATGTCTCAATGGAAACAACAATTTTTGAAAATTTTATTGATTCCATTCTTTCAAAAAACAGGTGAAGCACATCATTAAACAAATATTTGAAATAAATAAATATTGGGACTCAAAGTTCAAATATTTGACATCTAAAAATATTTGTCATGATCAGTATTTCTCTGCACCTGTTGGTTTGTATTTTCTGCAATCTTCATACTTGTTGCTCTAAATTTCTCTACGTGTACCTATTGGTCTGTACTTCTCTACTGTATTCAGCTTCTTGTTCTTTCTATTTTCAATTTCTTGTTTCCTCTATATTTGGATTTCAAGGCTTTCTTATATGTATTTGCTTTCATCTGTTATCAATAAATAGGAACGAAAATCCAATTCAAATGCACAGTCTGCAATCTTAGCCCTATTGATCAAATATGGCCAACCTCATTCTACATTACAAAGTGTGTGTATACCAACGAAATACAATTTAAAAATAAAATTGACACAATCACTGTGATATGTGAACTATATGGGGAAAAAATCTAATACAAAGAAGTATATATTGGAAAAACTTAATAACAATGCTAGAAACGAAACATGGGAAACGAAATTATAAAGGGAAAAAATGTTTCAACAAAAAATTTAAAATAGAATAAATAAAATGAAAGCTTTAAAGTGTAGAGATATACTCAAAACAAATTGAACCCAATTATCTTAAAGGAAAACCAAAGCCAACACAAATAACAGGTATTAAAAACCATTATTAACCCAAATTCCTTATTCAAAACCAAATCTAGGCCAAAAAACTTAATGCACTCCAATCCAGTCAAAATACCAAAACCTAAATCAAATTTGATCCCAAATTAAAAAGTAAAAATTAAAAAATAAAAATAAATAAAATAAATAAATAAAAACCAAAAAACAGAGACTATACTAGTGGAGGGAGTGGGTTTGACGATGGCAGAGGCCTGGACTGTCGCTTGACGCACTTGGGGGCAGATTTCTTAGTTTTTTCTCTCTCTCCACTCTCTGTGCCTAATCGACTCATTCTCTCTCTCTCTCTCTCTCTCTCTCTCTCTCTCTCTCTCTCTCTCTCTCTCTCTGTGTTTATCAAACTCTCTCTCTCTTTCTCTTTTAATCTAACTGTGTTTTCTATTTTAAATTGTGTAGGTTGCACAATAAACCGTTAAAATTTAAAGCCTCAAATGGTGCAACGTGTGGTATTTTGTAACTTTCAAATTGTAAACGTGGCAGGTTTTTAAGTCGGAATTTTCCTTACATGTCACCACAGCCTTAATTACAAGGAAAGGCTAAAGCAATGGAAGTAAAATTAAAAGTCATATGAAAGAATTGCAGGTTCATGCTAAAGCAATAAACCAACATACTACTACCATATAGATCTTTAGCAATAGAAATTTCACAAACTATAAATAAAAAATTAACCAAAAGATATTAAGATGATACCACTAAACTGGAAAGAATTAATCAAATTTGCTTTCCTATAGCTAATTGATTAGAAATGTACCCAACTGTTTCATTTTTCATCCTATTATAAGTGCCAATGGAACTATAAAAAAATTGTCAAGAACTATATAAAATCATCTACCACCAAACACTCTACTGTATCCATATTTTTCTCATATATCCGTGAGTTTCAAAACTAGGCAAAGTTGTAGATAAATGAATCAATCCTTGAGAATGCGCACATGTTTAAATTTCTTGAGGAGAAACACAAATATTAAGAGTTGGATTCACTACTTTCAAGAGTCATCTGAAAGATTACTTAATCTTTGTGTTGATCATGGTAATATACACTTGAGCAACTATATTTTAAAAAAGTTTAAAAAGAAAAGAAAAGAAAAAGATATATGTAAAGAAACATCCAATAGATGTCCTATAAATAAAGAGGAAAAAGTACAAAATCATTACTTAAAAGTGTCTTTTAAAAAAATATCTTCTAAAATCTACAATGTATAAACAAAATAACAAAATATTTTCAGATTTCAAAATCCCACAATTTCAATCCCCCTCACAAATAAGGAAACACGTCAGAGAGGTAAAGTTAGGAGAATATTAGGAAAAGAAATTGGTACCTTTCCTTTGATGAAATTAGAGACTCCAGATTGAAGAAAGATTCCGCTTCATCTCTACAAAGAAAGAAATTGAATGTTTTACATCTAAAAGAATTTCAAATTCCTTAACCCTAATTTCTGAAAATATCTAATAAAATAGTCACATATCAAAATTTCAAATTCCTTAACCCTAATTTCTGGAACCAAACCCAACTGTAATTGTAAAAGTTTGAAACATATAACAAATCTAATTTGTGGGGAAAAAGTCAGAGAATGAATAATAACCCTATCAGAGGCGTTGTTAATAGGCAAAGGAGACTCATATTCCTTCTTCTGAATCAAGATGGTGAAGTCTAATTTTCATTTTAACATAACTAGACCGAAAATTTTTGAGAGGAAGAGTTTTTTTTTTTTTTCTTAATTGTAAACTATGGATATACATCAATCGTAGTTTTTGTTTTCCTTAATCACAGAGTAGAGTGAAAGATATTGAAAGGAATTTGAACGGAGTTTTTTTTTTTTTTTTTTTTTTTAGGAACGATCAAATGGAGGTTTAGTGAATAGTGATAGGAGAAAGGCCAATGGGTTTTTTTTTTTTTTTTAAGCATATAGTTTTGTAATTAAATAGTGTGATTAAAGCAGGTTAAGTGGTGTGATTGTGTTGTACTATTGTTAGAATTTTAAGAGAGTATTTTTTTCCTACATGGCAACAACACCATAATTGCAGAAAAAGGTTTCTGTTATCATCTATATATAAATATATATATATATATATATATATATATATATATATAATTATATATATATATATATAAAACCAAAGCCTCTGAACCTCCTACAATTTTCCACGTGAGCACAATATTAAAATAAATAAAAAAACATAATAAAACTTTTCTAAAACCCGAACCCAATTCTCTACCTTCTCTTTCATGATGCTCTACCCTTTCTTTCACCAAAACTCTTTCACGATACTCTACCTTTTCTTTCACCACAATGCACGCCCTGCCTTCCTCTACCAGCTCCTCCTCAATCAGACCCACGTCAAACCAAGACACCATACCCACAAATTCCCCAATCAAAACCCACCATACCCACAAACCAATAGACGAATTCTTCTTCAGAACAGAGACAGAAAAAATGAGATTGAGAGAGAATCGTCAAAGTGTTAGATTATCATCCACAGGCAAGCCAGTCGCTCACCAACATCAGGCCTCCTAAACCGCTACCAATAATATATATATATATATATATATATATATATATATATATATATATTATATTCTAAATATGGTACTCTTTTTTTCTCCCAAAATACCCAATGCCTTCCACTCTCTTTTCAGATTCTTTCATGCAACCATCTTCTTCCCTGAAAATCAAAACCCTCTTCTTCCCCAAAATCAAAACCCAAAACTCAGATGCCACCGGTATCGTTGAGGAAGCTATAAGCAATCCAAAAACTTTAACGTATCCTTTGAAGCAAGTTTTGGGTTTTTCTTGAGATTTTTTTTAAAATTTATTTAACCGTTCATGGTTGGTAGTGTTGGAGAATTGGAATTACTAGGATGAGAGGAAAGGAGGATGGTATAACCCCAAAAATCAAAATTTCTTTTTGTGGGTATTGTTGCATATTGCTATATGACTGAAATATTTGTGTTTTTGTGGGAATTTTATTTTTGTTTTGAAGGTTGGGGTTGGTTACTATAGTTGTTTGAGATTCTTAACAGGTGTTTGATAGAATGCCTAGGAGAGCTATACTCTCATGTGTTTGTTCTCTATTAGTGTTGGTAGTAATAGTTTTAACTACATGCATTTTTTGTTCATGGAATCTTTTAACCTCATAAGTAATCTTTAATACATGCATTGTACTTCTTTTAACCTCATAACCTCATAAAATGAAGTACAATTCTCTTGATTAAAACATAGCAATTAATTACTTTTTTGTTGATGGGTTGATTTGATTTTCTTTAAAATTTGTATCACATGTTGATATTGGTAACATAAATGTGCATACATAGGTTTTGTTTGAAACATAATTTCCAATTAGCTTTTGTATAGTAGATAGTTTAGCCTCACAATAAAAATTGCTGGTGTGTCTTGAACTGAGTAGAATTTATTTAATTCGACAACCTACTTATTTTAAGATAAGTGTTAATGTAATTTAAAAGTCCCACTTATTAAGCCAAGAGCAGTAGCTTTTGTATTTAACTTTTTTTGAGATTAGTGTGGAGCATTTCAGTTAAAAAGAAGCTTGGATCTGCCATAAGCCAAAAAATATAATAATACATAAATAAAAAATTTTGGCTAAAAGAAGCTTTTGTGTTTTGATTTTCCTAATTGTAAAAATTGGCTCAATCATAACTAAACGAGCATATCTTATAACAAATTGATGACATTTAATTGAATCTTCTTTGTTCATGAAGGTAGTAAATAATGAACTTTTTCTGTGATCATGAAGAACCAAGTAAGGGTTTCCACCTCTCCCCGTGTGTGTGTGTTAAAAATACATAGTATTCTCAAAACAAACAAAAAAAGTAAGGGTTTCCACCAAGTATATAAAATTTGTTAACTCTAATAGATTTTAGCAATTTGGGAAAACCTTTTAACATTTTTGGCAGTTATAAATAAACAATACAAAGATGTGAATATGAACTTGAAATTCAATTAATTTGTATTGATATTATTCTTGAATTACAAAGTTAGAATTCAATCTGCGTTGGTAAATTACCATCAAAGTTTGAGAATTTGACTTTTCATTGTATTGTGGTTCATCTATTTGATTTTTAAATAGTTTTTGTGTTTGTATTTGTGATTAAAATGAGTCTGGATGCTACAATGGGTCATGAGCCATACTCACAAGGACAAAACTAGGATTTGAAATCGAGAGGGGCAAATATAATTTTCTTGAGAGGGGCAAATATAATTTTTCATGGACTTATTTTCTAAAATCTTAAATATATGCCTATCATTTAATATTTTAAAAAATTTGAGGGGGGGGGGGGGGGAGGGGGCCACAGCCCCCCTCTTCTTGTACATGGTTCAGTCCTTGCATACTCACAACCTATCCAAGCATCAACAATAGCAACAATGCCAATGACACCAAGGTACTCTAAAGTCTCTATCCCTGACTTGGCTATGTTTTTAAAATACTTTGCAATCACTTCGATCCTGCACATCTACTTCTCTATTTGGTAACCAAATTTGGTTCTATCTGTGGAGCTAAATTTCAGTTTCTTTGTTATTTGTATATATCAGTATATTTTATATCTGGATGTTGTTTAGTCATTTTATCTTCAATCGTTCATGAAATCCTTGATTTGAAAGGAATTGTCTTAGAGTGGTTTGTAAGTAGATTTTAATACGGTAGAAATATAAAGTCAAATTTCCATTTTAAATGTTGGGTATGATTAGGCACACATCAATCAATCATTAGAACATAAAAGGAAGTTAGAGGATTTGTAATATAAATGCACAAACCCAAAAGATAGTTGAAGAGGATTGCATATTCTGATGATGGTGGTGGCAACAATGTTCCCTCATCAAGTAGTTTTTCCATCTTATTATTGCAATTTTTTACTAAAAGCACGTTCTTTTTTTTTTTTTTTTTTTTTTTTGCTTTTTGCTTTTTGCTTTAGTTTCAAATTTTCAATTGATGGTTTCAATGTTTTATATACTTCTATGGTTTGAAGAATACTTCTTTAATGATTAAAAAAAAAAAAAAGATTAGTGGTGTTGGCATTGTAGAAAAGTCATGGATTATAGAGCACCTCTATGCACAAATTTACTAATCTATTATTTGGTTTGTTATCCGCTCATCCAATAACACCCTTGATATCCCTACTTCAGGAGGTACAAAACAATGCAAAAAAGCTTGATGAGCTAAAACTTTGAAAATTGCTTCATTCTGCTCTCTTCAAATATTATGATTATTTGCTGATGATATTTCCGCTTTATGGTGTTTTTAAAACAAGACTGCTTTTGAAGCAATTTGTATCTATGTTAATGGTGTATATGCTGAGAATTTTAATCCTAATGATATGGAAGATTTATATAAAATCAGGACTCTAACTTTTGTTGAGGGCTGCAAAAGTAGGAAATGAAAATTATGGGATTCTTCATTGTAGACAATCACCTGTTCTTGAAGTGAGAAGCCAACATTTCATTGGAAACCAGGTAGTACCATCCTCATAAAAGTGTTCAACAGACTTCTCAATTCAACCATAGAACCTTTAAGTACCATCCTCAAATGTTTTCCCTTCTCTTGGGATGCTATATAAAATGTCTCAAAAATATGCAACCAATTTTCTATTTCGTATGTCAAGTTTTATAAAAGGAACAATGTGAGTTTGTTTGTGTTGGTTGAAAAATTCTGATTTTTTAAAGATAGTGAGTGATTTCGTTTCGTTCATCAATTGATTAGTACCAAACTATTTCTCAAAAACTTTGCCACAACAATATATTAGTAAAAAATTTGTAGTTTATTCCTCTCTTTATTTGTTTGCATTGATTGAAAATATTTGGAATTTTTAGCATAAAATTTTAAAACACACTAGAATTTCAATCTCTATCTCTCTTCTTCTATTTTTTTTAGATTCTCTTTCCCAGCCTCAATATCAGACCGTTCTTTTTCAGTAATTGGGTGAGATTACCTGCAAATCTAAATTAGATTATAATTTTTCCTATTCTTTTTCCTTTTAAAAAACAAGTCGATGAATTCAGAGATGTTGATCAAGTGTGTTGTGATGGTTGTAATGTTTGGGTGCATGTTGAGTGTGAGAATATTTCCAACAAGCTTTTCAAGGTGTGCTTAATACACTTGATTTATGAATTGTGATGTCAATTTATGTTCCTGTCATATGTGTTTACTCGCTGACTTGTGTATGGTTTAAAGGATCTAGAGAATATAGATTACTATTGCGCAAATTGTAAAGCAAAGTCTAATTATGAGTTATCAGCTTCAGAAAAATGCCAACCAAATGTGAAGTATGTCTGTCCTATTTGTGTGTTTGTGTGTGTGTGTGTGTGTGTGCAATTCTTTTCCCTTTAGTTGATTTTTGGGGCAATTGTATATTTGACTTTATAGACTAAGGAGTTTACCATCAAGTTTTAAGCCTAATTTTGTGACAATTTTTGAAATAGGTCTTTAGAAAATAGTGGACAAAATGTTCTACCTGAGAAGGTAGCTGTGGTGTGCAATGGCATGGAAGGAACATATATTCCAAACCTTCATATGTAAGCCTTGAACTCATTTCTAAATATTACATGTACGTTGATATATTTTTCTTTAATATTCTTGTAGGACCTTTATGCACTCCTTTCTCACCACCACATTCATTTTCTTCTTATGCAATCCTTACAGCAACTTTCTATTTGTTTTGTTGAAGGATTCATTAAGATGCTTCTTTATTATTTTATTTTCCCCCCATCTTAGAGTTATGTGCAAGTGCAGTTCATGTGGGTCAAAGAAGTATACACCTAGAAGATCAAGTTCTACCTGAATTGTTATTATGAATTTTCAGTTTCTGGGTTTCGTTAACTTTTTATTTTTCAATTAGGTGGCAACTCTCCATATCTATGTAAAGAGGTCAGTATTTTCTTTTAAGCCTTTGTGTTTTACATCTAATAAAAAGATATTGAGTGAAGTTGTAGTCATGGGCACAACCAAGTTTGTAACCAAACTTTATACTTATTTTTTTCCATATATTTTATCATGATGTCATATGTATAACTCGCCTTTTCAAACCAAAGTCAAGACTAAAATGTTTCCTATTTCAACTTTGAATAAGGACATGAAAAGTTGAATTTATTGCTTTTTTCTGGAGGCTGGGAAAAGTTTTGATTCATATTATAGTCCAGTGGATAAACTGAATAGAATAAAGTATCTAGGTTGAATTTCAAAGTTATCTTTTCTCGACTCCAATACTAGGACAAACATTTGAAATTAAAGGGTGGGGGCGAATATATCTCTTGGTACTAGGACTGTTGAAATTTTGAGCTCCCTTGGTACTAAAACAATTGAACAAGGACTATTGAACTTTTAGAGCTCTCTAGCTAAACTGTTGAAATTTTATAGCTCTCTTGGTAATAAAACAATAGTATGTATGGCCTGATAGGCCCAACGAACCTCCTTGCCCAGACGAACCCATCAAGCACCATCGTCCAATCCTCCACCTCATGGACAAAGAAAGGTAAGTCATTAAGAAGAGAATTCAATATCTTAGATAGTTACAAATTGGCTGTTAGACCGTTGAAAACTCATGAAAACCCACGTTAATGAGCCCAGAGGTGTTACAAAAGCAGCACTAAAGCCACAATGGCTAGAAGCAAGGGAGATGTATATAAACACCTTTTAGAACTAGACAAGGTACATATATTCTTTCATATACACCCATGCTGTAGCTCTGAAACTCCTAATTCTCACAAATCTCTTTTAGCCTCCACTCGCTGACTTTATCATCAGAGACTCCGTGGCCGGCACCACACACCATCCAAAGAGAATCCCTTTCACAACCTTGCAGGTACAGGGACGATGATCATGTTGACCCATCTAGATGAATCTACTCAACTGACGATTATAGCATCATCAGTTTGGCACCGTCTGTGGGGACGACATTTTCATACTTAAGTTCGAGAGCGTAGTTCCATCCAACTCTAGAGTCCAGATGGAGTCCAACGCCCCCCAAGATTCTGCAACTTTAGCCCTGCAAATCCAAACACTCACAACCAGTGTAGAGGAGCTAACAAGACAAAATTAGAAGATGAGGTTTCAACTCCAGCAAGGAGACAATCGTTCTGGGACCAACCGGGGCGACGATGGAAATAGCCACAAAAGAAATGACCTCCGACAACCTAGTACTCCAGAGGGAGCAAACTTAGACCTTCTCAAAGAAATGAGAAAGGAGATGGACGAGTTGAGAAGTACAATACGGGAAAAAACAGATTGAAGCTTAGACAGGATGGTCAAAAGAATGGACTCACCCTTCACAACAGCAGTTTTGGAGTGCCCAATGCCTTTAAAGTTTCTTCTCCCACAGCTCAAGTCATTCGACGTTCTGAAGGATCCTTTGGACCACCTCAAAACCTTCAAGACAACTCTAGGCCTTCAACAGCCCCCTAACGAGATATTGTGCTATTCCTTCCCCACCACTCTCAAAGGAGCAACATGGGAGTAGTTCACCAAGCTACCAATGTCGTCTATTGACAACGAGCAGTTGGGCAACTCCTTCGTACGCCATTTTGTCAGTGGACAACGCCCGAAAAGGCCAGCAGACCACCTGCTCACCATCAGGCATGGGGAGAAGGAAACTCTGAGGTCATATGTGAAGCATTTCACCAGGGAGACCTTGGAATTAGACGAAGCAGATGACAAAGTGCAGCTAACAACTTTCAAGGCCGGGTTAAAATCTAGAGAGTTCGTGGTCGCACTCGCGAAGAGCCCTTTTCAGACGATGGCGGAAATACTTCTGAAAGCCCAGAAATACATGAACGCTAAAGATGCCCTAGCAATAATCAGAGACAAAGAGACGCCCAGGGAGAAGGAAGGAAAGGGAGAAGACCGAAGAGGACAAAAAAGGGAAAGAGGAGATCAATAGGGCGCTGACAGGAACAAGTGGAGAAACGATAAAACTCCTCTGATAGTAAAATTTACACCTCTAGTTATGCCTGTTGACAAAATTTTGATGCAGATTAAGGACAAGCATTATCTCAAATGGCCAAGGCCATTGCACTTGTCACCCAATGTGCGTAACAAGAAGAAGTACTGCCGTTTCCACAAGGATCACGGCCACTATACAGAAGATTGCACAGACCTGAAGGAGTAGATAAAAGAGCTCATTCGAAAAGTGAAGTTGCAGAAATTTGTGAAGAAGGGGGACTCCAGCAGATCCAGAGGTAATAACAAGGACAAGCACAAAGCCGCTCCGAGGGACAAGGACCACATGTCCCATCGTCCACAGAGCGTGATAGGGGAGATAAAGACGATCACAAAAGGACCATCCACAAGAGGGTCATTCAGATATCTCAAAAAGTCACAGTAAAGGCAGGTGAATAGCACCACAAGATACCACCCCTGAAATAGAGTGTACCCCAAAGGCATCATGACACTGACAGTCATAGTGGGATCTTACCCACAACAATTGACCCGTCAGCTTGACTTCCTAGTGATAGACTGTCCTTTCTCGTATAACATAATAATTGGAAGGCCTATGCTCAACCGCTGGAAGGCAACCACTTCCACCTATTGCCTGAAGGTGAAGTTCCCAACGAAAAATGGTGTGGGCGAAGTTAAGGGAGATCAGGTATTGGCTAGGGAATGCTACCAGGCAGTGTTAGCCGCAAAGGAGAACCATACGTGGATGATCAAGGAGAAAGAGGAAGAAAAGGTGGAAGCCCTAGAGACCGTGAAACTGGTAGACAGGGAACCAACAAAGGCCACCCAGGTAGGGACGACCCTAAGCACAGAGATGAAGAAGAAACTAGTCCAATTCCTTAAGGACAACTTGGACGTTTTCGCGTGAAGTCACGAGGATATGCCAGGCATATCCATAGAGGTCATACAACACAAGCTAAATGTAGATCCTGAGAAAAATCCCGTCTAGCAAAGACAATGAGTTTTTGCTCTAGAACGAAATCAAGTAATCATGGACGAGGTAAACAAAATGCTGGAAACGGACTTCATTCATGAGGTTTACTACCCAGACTGGCTGGCCAACGTCGTCCTGGTAAAAAAGGCGAATGAGAAGTGAAGGATGTGTGTAAACTTCACGGACCTAAACAAGGCTTGCCCAAAGAACAACTTCCCTCGACCAAGGAACACAAGCTAAATGTAGATCTCAAGAAAAATCCCGTCTAGCAAAGACGACGAGTTTTTGCTCTAGAACGAAATTAGGTAATCATGGATGAGGTAAACAAACTGTTGGAAACGAACTTCATTCGTGAGGTTTACTATTCGGACTAGCTGGCCAACATCGTCCTGGTAAAGAAGGCGAATGGTAAGTGAAGGATGTGCATAAACTTCACGGACCTAAACAAGGCTTGCCCAAAGGACAGCTTCCCCTGGCCAAGGATAGATCAGCTGATGGATTCCACTGCAGGACACAAGCTCCTTACCTTCATAGACGCATTCTCGAGATACAACCAAATAAAAATATCCTAAGAAGACTAGGAGAAGACTACCTTCATCACAAGCCAAGAGCTCTACTGCTACAAGGTAATGCCCTTCGGATTGAAAAACGCAGGAGCAACCTACCAGAGATTAGTAAACAGGATGTTTAGTAAACAGATCGGGAGAAACATGGAAGTATATGTAGATGACATGCTCGTCAAGAGCAAGGAAGAGTCTGCACACCTGGACGACCTCAAAGAGACATTCGCCACTCTCATACATTATCAGATGAAGTTGAACCCCAGCAAGTGCGCCTTTGGGGTAGCATCTGGGAAATTCTTAGATTTCATGGTGTCCCAAAGAGGGATAGAAGCAAATCCGGAGAAGGTGCGAGCTATACTAGAGATGACATCACCCAAGATGGTGAAGGAAGTCCAGAGACTAACAAGAAGGATACCATCAACAAGTTCGTCTCTAAAGCAACGGACAAGTGCTTGCCCTTCTTCAAAACACTGAAGCAAGCCTTCACCTAGATGGAAGAGTGCGAAAAAGATTTCCAAGAGCTTAAACACTACCTGAGCAATCCACCCCTCCTGAGCCCGTCAAAAGAAGGGGAAGACCTATATTTATACCTAGTAGTGTCGGCTACAGCTATGAGTGTAGCCTTAATTTGGGAAAAAGACAGAGCACAACTCCCCGTCTATTATGTTAGTCAAGCCTTCCAAGTAGCTGAAGCAAAGTACCCACGGATCAAGAAAATCACATTTGCCCTGATTGTAGCTTCACGAAAGCTGCGCCCCTACTTCCAAGCGAATCCTATCCTGGTGATGACGGATCAACCTATAAAGAAGTCAATGAACAAGCCCGAGGCTACGGGAAGAATGGTCCAATGGGCAATCGAACTTAGTCAATTCGACATTGAATACCACCCTAGAACAGCTATCAAAGCGCAGGCACTAGCAGATTTTATAGCCAAGTTCACGACCCCGGACGAGAACCAGGCATTGGACGAAACAGAGAGATGGACGATCCAAACTGACGAGTCGTTAGCCCGAAAGAGGGGTAGAGTAGGGGTTATCATCATCACCCCAGAAGGAAAGACACTCAAGTATGGAGTTTAGCTGACATTCCTTGCCACCAACAACGAAGCTGAATACGAGGCAATACTGACGAGGCTAAGGGTCAGAAAGGCGTTGGGCATTAAAAACCTGCTTCTCCAGAGTGATTCAAAGCTAGTCGTGGGACAAATAAAGGAAGAGTATGAGGCAAAGAAGGAGAGGATGCAGAAGTACCTGAGGTTGACGAGGCATTTGGCCCATGAATTTAATCAGGTAGAGTTCATACATGTCCCTAGAAGCCAGAATATGAAGGCAGACGAGATAGCGAAGCTGGCGTCATCAGAAGCAGGACCGACGGGCACAGATCTAAAGATGGAAATCCAGAAGCGTCCCAACATTGAAGAGATCCATACCTTCGCGATTCAGGGTGAAAGCGGCTAAATGACCCCAATTCTATCCTTCCTCCAAGATGGACAACTTCCACAGGATGTCAAGGAAGCTAGGAAAGTCAAGAAGAGCAGCCAAGTTCACTATCATGAACGATGCCCTATACAAAAAAGGCTTCTCCATGCCCTACCTAAAGTGCATTGATGAGAGTGAGGCCAAGTACATCCTAAAGGAGATCCATGAAGGATTCTGCGGAAACCATGTAAGCCCAAGGTCCTTGGTAAGTAAAATCATCAGAACAGGTTACTTTTGGCCTACTATGTAGAAGGATGCAAGAGAGTTCGTCGAAAGATATGACAATTGTTAGATGTTTGGAAATGTCCAGCGTATCCCAGTAGAGAAGCTAGCGCCAATAACCTCCTCATGGCCATTTGCTCAGTGGGGAATTGACAACGTGGGCCCACTATCCCAAGGTAAGAGATAGGTAAAGTTTTTATTGGTCACTATTGATTACTTTACAAAATGGGTTGAAGCAAAAGCACTACCAACTATCACAGAGGCAAAAATCCTTTGTGGAAGAATATATTCTGCAGATTCGGGATACCACGGACGATTATATCGGATAACGGACGGCAGTTTGACAGCCAAGACTTCAGAAATTTTTGCTCGAGATTGGGGATCAAGAACTAATTCTCATCTCCAGGTCACCCACGAGCCAACGGACAGATGGAAGTGACAAACTGGATGCTACTCAAGATCATCAAAGCTTGGTTGGAGGAAGCAAAAGGTGCTTGGCCAGAAGAATTGCCTAATTTTGGTGGGCATATAGAACTACAACAAGAACCCCGACAGGAGAGACTCCCTTCAGGCTCACCTATGGCACTGAGGCAGTAATCCCAGTCGAAGTAGGAGTCACCAGCATGAGAAGAGAAGTCTTTAGTGAAGACAGCAATGACGATCAGTTGAGAGTCAACCTGGATTGCCTGGACGAAGTAAGAGATGGAGCATCCCAGAAGATGATGAAGTACCAACAGAAGATGACCGAGTACTACAACAAGAGAGTGAACCTCAAACGACTCAACATAGGAGACCTCGTCCTACGCAAAGTCACATCAGCCACTAAGGATCCAACCCAAGGGAAGCTTGGTCCAACTTAGGAAGGACCCTACAAGGTCATCCACTACTCGAGACAAGGCAGCTATCACCTAGAAATGATGGACAGGAAGAAACTGCCATGACCATGGAACATTGAGCACTTTAAGAAGTACCATCAATAAATGTAACAGACGATTGTATTCACGTTTGAAATAAAGCGATAAAAGTATTATTCAGCCAACATTCCAATGTACTGTATGCAAGGCTAGAGTTTAAATGAAAAATGGTTAAGTGATAAGATTCTACCTAGACGGATGTAAATCGGTGACGAAGCAAAATGACAAAATTCCTTAACTGGATATAAGTCACCTAAGAAATGGCTAAGTGATAAGATTCTGCTTAGACAGATGTAAATCGGTGACGAAGCCAAATGACAAAATTCCTTAACTGGATATAAGTCACCTAAGAAATGGCTAAGTGATAAGATTCAGCCTAGACGGATGTAAATCACTAATGAAGCCAAATGACAAGATTCCTCAACTAGATGTAAGTCACCTAAAAAATGGCTAAATGATAAGATTCTGCCTAGACAGATGTAAATCATTGATGAAGCCAAATGACAAGATTCCTTAACTAGATGTAAGTCACCCAAAAAATGGCTAAGTAATAAGATTTCGCCTAGACGGATGTAAATCGCTGACAAAGCCAAATGACAAGATTCCTTAACTGGATGTAAGTCACCTAAAAAATGGCTAAGTGACAAGATTCTGCCTAGATGGATGTAAGTCACTAACGAAGTCTAAATGGCCAAACTCCTAATCACAATGCGAGTCATCAAAAACGGACTAAGTACCCACGAATGAGAATAAACAGACAAAGATTATGGCAAAAGCACAAGTCACATGTAAGCCAAAAATATTAAACATAACAAAGAACGAACCAACGAAGGTATGAAAAGAAACGATAGCATAAATATATTTTGTCTGTAAACAGGAATCAAAAGCCCAAAAAACACTAGGCAAGGAGTATTGTTCTGAAATTAAAATAAAAAGCCCAAAAACATATTGGGCACCCAAAAAAAAAATGAATATTTGCACTGGATAAATTCAAGCTTCAATCTCGTCACCACCAGCTTGAGTAGGCTCTAAAGCATTTTCCTCAGGAGCAACAGCAGCAGATTGGGAAGCCTCATCCGCCGCCATCTCCTTGTCCACCACCTCCAAATCCAAGTTTTCAAGGTTTACACTAGTGGGGTGCTTGACGAGGTACTGCGACAAGAGCTCAAAGCCTTTGTAATACCAACTAAAAAGCATAGTATTGTACTCATCAGTCTATTGAAAGGCTTCAATGGACTTGAGAGCAATAGTCTTCACTCTCTCTTTTGCAGCCTGGATCTGTTCATCCTTCTCCAAGGTTAGCTGCCTCTCGGCCCTCAAGTCGTCAAACAGGACCTTCGCCTTTTCTTTGGTAGTGTTGGCCTCGTCCATGGTAGAGATGAGGTCTTTCCTCAGCTTTGAATTCTTCGCCTCCCGAACCTCCACCTTGGACCTTGCGGATGTGGCCTTTGCCTCCTAGCTTAAGTATTCCGAGGTAATGTGAATGGTTTCCCCCAATACCCGAAAAGAAGATCCAGCTTTCAAAATAATGCAAAAGAAGAGAAAGTGAAAGGTAAAATTGCACAAGTACATTACTTGGATGAGCTTGTGGATATGATGACCCACGATCTTGCTAGAAGGCACGCCGGAGAGAACCTTGAGCTCTTCAATGGTGAAGGCATCTTGAGCCCTCATCAGCACAAGGCTAGTGTTGTCCCAAATGCTGGGCGAGCGGGAGTCGGCCTTTTCTTTTCCCTTGTCAGCCACGCGCTGCTTCTTTGGGCGTGGGGTGATCTCTTCCACCGTGGTGTGCAAGGAAGCGGTCCTCGTCACTTCAAGGACGAAAGTAACCAAAGTGACTAAAGTCCCCTTCTCCACTACACGCACCACCCTCTTCCCAAGGTTAGAGAGAAGCTCGTTCTTCTTAGCCCTCATCTTGGCGTACATCTCTTGGTTGAACTTCATCGTCATCTCTGTGGAAGAAAAACACTTGTAAAAAAATAAAAATAAAAAGACAAAAGGAAGAAAATTAAAGTTTGTGATGAACAAAGTGGACATTTACTCTTCTCTTCAATCTCAATGGCATGCAAGACATAGGGGGAAGGCTCTAGGCCTAAGCAGTGACGAGCCAAGGTTCTCGAATCAACCAAGTTGTTGAAGTCGTCGATCGTCTTGGCGTACTCAGTAGCTGCTTCTACGCGCCTCTTGTACCTGCTCTTAAGCTTTGAACACTTCTTAGCTGCGCAGACACAATAAACAAAAACGTTAGCAACGATTAAAAAATAGAAAGAAAAAGAAGAAAGAAGGAAGGACATGCAAAAGGACGACGCACCTAGACTCGAGGCCCTCCAATGACGAAGCAACCTAGGAATATCACCCCAGATTTCATCGGAAGAAGTCTCCCAATCGTCCCCAGACACGAAAAAGAACCTCGATTTCCAATATCTGAAGGACGAAGGCAGATCAATGATGATCCTAGCCTTCTTGACCCAAGGTACAAGCTCGTAGTACCCATACTCTTTTAACTCCTTTAGACGATACAGGTATGTGAACTCGCCCACCTTAATCATGTCTCCTTCAGTGACAGCCAGCCATATCTCCATACAACTGATTACAATCCTCCACAAGTTAGGCATAAGTTACCCAGGAGCAATGTTGAAATGGCCCAAAAGCTCCATAATAAAAGGGTGGACGGGAAACCTAAGATCGTACTGGAAAGCGGCCTCATAGAAGCACACTTCCCCAGGTGAAAAGTGGCAAGCTCGCTCCTCTTTCTGAGGAAGACAAACCCTAATCCTCTCGGGAAATTGAAACCTATCCCTAAACCTGGGAAGGGTCTCAACGTCGAGGCCACATTCCTCCCCGAGGGTAGGGAAAGCTTTAAGCTCTCTTAGGCCAAAAGCCACAGTATCTTCCTCCATCTCAACAGGGTCATCGCTAGATAACAACCCCGATTCTAACTTACTATATCTAACCTCCGAGTCTCCAACATAATCCTCCGTTCACCCACTATTCCCTCAAACCAGTCCACTGACTCACGGAGTACAGGAAGCAAATCAGCCAACGCTAGACTTAACCCACTACCCCCAAACACAAAATTTTCAATCAAAGAGCCAAAAGAAGAAGAACCTAGAGAAGCCCCCAAGCGTGCAAAGAAAAAAGAAAGGGAAGGCTAGAGTCTCCTAACCTCAGAACTATCTACCATGGAACCAAAAAAAAAAGAAGAGAAAGGGAAAAACTCCAAATTCCAAAAAAAGAAAAAGGAAATACTGGTACTAGTAAAATCACTACGAAGAACAAAGCAAAAGAAAGGAAACCATACCTCAAAAGAACGAAAAGGAGAATGTGATAGAAAGCTCGGAGAAGAAAAATGCAGAGCAACTATGGTGCACAAGGAAGAAAGTGAGGAGGAAAGAGAAAAGAGAAGCAGTTTAAAAGAGCTAGGCATGAAAAACTGAAAACCAGTGCAAAACCCAAAAGACACACGAGTGGAGCATTAAAATCCACCAATCAAAATGTGCCACGTGGCCACAATGCGTATGGCGCCGCCACTACGCATTAAATGTGGAACAGAAACCCAAGAGTCACGTTTGAGCAAGAAACCTTTCATCTTCTGGTGGTCATTATGACACGTAAGGACGACCACAAAACCTGGGGGGGAAGCTGATAGGCCCAATGAACCTCCTTGCCCAAACGAACCCATCAAGCACCATCATCCACTCCTCCACCTCATGGACGAAGAAAGGTAAGTCATTAAGAAGAGAATTCAATATCTCGAACAGGTACAAACTGACTGTCAAACCATTGAAAGCTCATCAAAACCCACGTTAATAGGCCCAGAGGCATTACCAAAACAGCACTAAAGTCACAATAAAAGCCACAACGGCTAGAAGCAAGGGAGATGTATATAAAAACTTTTCAGAACTAGACAAGGTACATATATTCTTTCATATACACACATGCGGTAGCTCTAATACTCCTAATTCTCACAAATCTCTTTTAGCCTCCACTCACTGACTTTATCATCGGAGACTTCATGGCTGGCACCACACTGGTAACCATCCAAAGAGAATCCTTTTCATGACCTGCAGGTACAGGAACGACGTTCGTGTTGACCCACCTGGACGAATCTACTTGACTGATGATTATAGCATCATCAGCCGCATTGCAACTTTGTTAATGACACGAATTGATGGGCAACAATCCATCACTCTCGTCATTTCTTTCTTCACCTAGTTAAGATGCGATCGTATACTTGGGTGGACGATCCTGCAAACGGCTAGACCAAAAAAGGAAAGTGTAACCGGCATAGTAGTACATTGAATACTCCATTAATTCATGATCGTTCCCCACGGCCATGTATCCTAAAAATCTTTCAAGTCTCAACCATTATAACCAACGAACAAGTTTATACATTCCAATTATGGAAAAAAAATTTATGAGGGCCACGGTCATATAGTTGCCCGTATAAAGGTAACATCTTCCCACTTGCCAAGCTATAAGAAAAAAAAAAAAAAAAAAAAAAAAAAGCTCCTCACAATCTATTTTCATTTGCATTTGATTTGAGTTTAGCAACACTTTTTTACTTAGATATGTAGGTTAGTATCACAACGGTGCCCTTCAATTAAAATTTTCTTCTTGAAGGTCTTCTAAAGGTTCATGTTTGGAAAGATGGGCCATTGAAAATTTTTGCATCATCACATATCATCATAATTTGATCAAGAAATGTTGCAAAGAGGCAGTAAAAAAAATGTTTTTTTTGTAAAAAATTTTGGAAATAGTATATATATATATATATATATATATTATCTATCTCTGTTTCCAATTCTTTCTAGAGAGACTTGGCTAGGCTTTTTTAGCCCAAATATTGTTTGGTTTGGTTAATACAATCTGGCCCAAATATTGCCTAATGGTCTTAGTTAGGCCTTTGTGTGTGTAAAGTGACTAAAAGTGTCATGATGCAGGTCTCTAAAGTAAAAAAAAGATTTGTGTTTGTTTAGCCTTAAGCCTAATTTAACCTTGATTAACCATACACAAACCTTTTTTGACTATAGTGCCAATGGGCTACACACGGCCCACGAAGTTAAAGCTAACAGCATGCACGACCACTATAGTGTTATGGGTTTTAAAGGACTTCGCCCCTTTTCCAATTTGGAAGTATTTTATTGTATAGTTGTCAATATCGTACAATACGCGATACGTATCGTATCATGTACAAAAAGTTTCATATCGTAAGTGCTTATGAATCATCCGATACATAGGTGCATATCGTATGAATCGTATTGTATCGGTGAATCATATGTATCATACAATACATAAACATTTGGGTTTAAAATGGGTTTTTTTTTGTTAAAATTTGTGATTTTATTTGATTTAAACAAGTTGTTAGACTTTGTTAACACAAAATTATTGGGAAACTTAATTGAGTCTAATGAAATAGCAAGTCCATGAGTTTTTTTTTCCTCCCTTCTCTTTCTCCTACAAAATTTAGACTATACTCATAACACTCACTTCATATATGCAAATTTATTTTCTATGCTATTAATAATGTATTAAATGAAAATATAATTATTTTTTATTTTGTTATTATTATATTGAGTCTAAAAAGCTAGAATGTCGAGAAAAAATATAAAGAATAAATTATTAGAATAAAAAAATCAAAAAAAAAGTAAATGTTGATAATAATAAAGAAAATGTCTATGAAAAAATAATTTTGCAAAATGCTGAACATGATGATAACATTGACTTAGATGGAGTTGATTAACCAAGATGACGAAAAGATACTATTATTTTGGTTCATATATCATGTATTACTTCTGAGTTTAATCAATTTGAATGTGCATGTTATAAACATAAGTTAATTTGATTTAGTTAGTTAGCTTTATTATATTTTATTACATAAGTAATGATTAAATTAGTCATTAGTTGAATATATTTTGAATTTATAATGAATATATCTTTTATATATGTATATCTATAATTATTTTATAATTTTATTAGGTGTTTGTATATCTTACGATACATAATTCGATACAATACACGATACAAAAAAAATCAAAAATCGATTCACAATTTGACAACTATGTTATATTGTTTTCAGAAATAAACGTTGGGATGAATTTAGCTTTATGAAAGAGAATATGGGTTTCAATATTTTTCCTTTTTTTTTTTTTTGGTATTGTTTCTATATGCCTAATTTTGCTACCATATTCTGTGTAGTAGTTGAAAAAGGTGAGTTAAAGGATATTGGGCTTAAGTTGGAGTCTGAGAAGGCCCAACTAAATATTCATATGGAGTACTTCGGCTTAAATAGTAGAATGAGTAAACTAAGGAGGGCGAAGAACTGTTGAGCCATATCAAGGATGTTGGCTAAGAAAAGTAGTAGTAACCAATCCGAACAGGAGTTGGAGGAAGCTTCTTGACGAAGCCATTGTTTCCTCTACATTAAATGCTTTTCACTAACCAAACATGCCACATTAATAACTAAATGACACCTGAACGGTGTTTCAATAGCTTGTTACCTGCTCAGCACAACCTCAAAATGAGGGGAGAAGAAAGATGGGACAAGTAATTTGCATAAAGGATCATCCACTCTACAGATGGACAATAAGGATTAAAGCATTAGAGCTATAAATAGGGAAAGATCCCCATGTACAAGGATCTAATTCAAAGTGAGAGAGAGAGAGAGAGATAAACTTTGTAATATTGACTAGAGCTTGACCTTGTATTCCCATCTTAGAGCAAACGTTCCTTAGACTTTTCCCAGGAAGGTGAAATAATCAAGAATTGATCTTATCTTTTATAAGTTTAACTTGTGTTATTGTTTTTTCCATTCTCCACGTTGAAATATTGTTTTAACTCAACTGTTAGTCCAAACATCCATCTCTTACAAATTAATTGTTTCGGATAAAAGCTCAACCCATCAACCAGGGTCCTTAGTTTTTGACCCATACAACAACAAATACAATTGATTATAATGTACAAACTTTTTTTCTTACCGTATAAGAATTTAAAATCTGGAGAATTCAAAATTAATAAATTATTCAAATGGTCAAAATACTTGTAGTATGGAGCATCAGTCTAGGACTATACACGAGCCAGGCTGAGTATTAAAATTCAAGATTATTTATTTAATTTTATTTTGTATACAAACCAAGTTCTAGCTCAGAATCAAATAAGATTAGATATTCAAGTTTAATTTATTTTCTTATCAAATAAGCTCAAACTTACTCACGATCTACTTAACAAACTTTTTTTTTCCCATATATAGTAAAACTATGAGAAAATTTTTTCATCCCTTCATAAATTACGAATAAACTAATTATATTATCAATTTACGTATTTACACAATCCAATCTTTAGGTTTAAATAAGTAAACTTCTAGAAAATTATATATTTATATAAATAAAAATTAGATATAATTAAATAAAATCTCATGTTTGCAAGCTTGTTCATAAACACATTATCATATTTGATCCTAACATGTTATCAAACACTTTGTTTTAACAGAATGTTGTGCAATCTTATACTTGCAAGCAAACGCATTATCATATGTGCATAAACTTAGACATGAGATGGGCTTGTTTTTACCCCCAGAAAAAAAAAAAAAAAAAAAAAAAAAAAAAAAAAAAGAAAAAGAAAAAGAAAAGAAGATGGGCTTGTTTAGCTAAACAAAGTTACAGACTGAACGTAAACAGGCATTTCTTAAAGCAGCCCTAATCCGGAATATATCCCATGTATAGATGGTCCAAAACTCACCGTTTTGAAGTCCAGTAGATAACATCCCACACGCGCAAACGTAAGCGCGTGCAGTTCACGCACCCCCAAATTTCACACACAAAATAAAAAGGCCACCATGGTTGCCTTGTAGCGAGAACTTTGCTTTTACACTCCTATGGCCACCGAATCTCTCCGAAACTCGCCGAAATATTCAACTTCAAAACCGATAGCCGATTCGTCCGTACTACAGCTCTGTGAAGCCCTAGATTCTCTTTTTCTGTATGTTTCTGCTCTGATTTTTATTTTTATTTTTTCGTTAAATTTAGTTTATGAATCCAAGAAAGATATGATTTTGGGAACTGGGTTTTTTGATTTTTTGGTGGGTTTGTTTTGTTTGTTTTGTTTTGTTAATATTGTTTTAGTGCATTTGACTAACTAATCTTTTTACCAAAACAACATTTTCTAGAGCTTGCATGGTTACCGAGTAACTAGGAAGCAGGGAATTGTAGTATAAATGGAATTATTTATCTGGTTTGTGCTGTGAGGATACTGCGATATAGCATATATCTGAAATTTGTAATGTGGACATCATTATCTTTAGGGTGGTAGATATTGTGCTATATTTTCATAGCTCAAATAGTAAAAGTCTGTTGTCATGGAATAAAATATCTGGGTTCGAACCCCGCCTACACACACACACACACACACACAAAAAACTAATTGGTGTCTTTTGGTCTGATGATGAGCAGCAATCATCATGGGACGGATGTCATTGGTTGAAATTATATAGTATATATGAGAAAAGAAGAAGAAGATTGCATGTACCCCCTCCTTTTTACATAAATAATTTGACTTGTTAGAGACTGAGATACAAGGGTAGTATTGGCTGTTGTACTAAATATGAGTGGTTAAGGGAATGGATTAGGCAGATTCACATAATACCTCAATCTTATCAGTCATGTTCTTTCTTGTTGGGGGTAATGTTGAAATACTTTCCTTGGGCTTAGTATTTAGTAAGTGAAAAAGGTCCAGACTCTTTCTAGTTGTTTCATTTGTCCAAGTTTATGCATGGATAACAACCTACTGTAGACATACTTTGTAGGATCAGCGTGTTCTTGTAGTTGTACTTAATTTGTTTCATTTTTTATCAATATCTATATTCAAACTTAAAGTTATGAAATGAGAACCTTTTTTCTTTCAATGATTGCGTATCATTTATTACATCATTGAAAGCTGTCTTCAATGGTAACCCGCATCTTAGTTTGGATTTGTATTTGATATCAAGACGCTTTCTTTGGTCCTTATTCATCCTTCTCATAATTTAAGTTTATAACATCTGTTTAGTGATAGTTTATCAGTGTGGTAGCACCATGCAAATCATACTAACAGCCTGAGGCTCTGAGCATTTCTTGGTCTAGTATCTGGAAAGATTTAAAGTCTTGGTAGCATTCAGCTTTTCCTATGTCTTGATCACTTGATGTGACTTCTGCCTAACGGGACATTGACAGTTTGGAGCCATGGGTGATGCTATTGATTTAACTGGGGATGGAGGTGTTCTTAAGACAATTGTAAGGCAAGCCAAAGCTAATGCCATTGCTCCAAAGGATGACCTTCCTCTTGTTGATGGTATGTTCTTTTTTCTAATATTTACTCCCTGTTGGTATTTGTGACAAAAATGTCTAAATTACTAAGTATAAAAGTGTTTGGAAGTTAAAATAAGTCTATGATCATCACAATATGGTTTTTGTGTTGAGCAGTTCATTACGAAGGCGTTCTTGCTGAAAATGGTGAAGTTTTTGATACTACACGGGAGGATAATACTGTGTTCTCTTTCGAGGTTGGAAAGGGCACTGTAATCAAGGCTTGGGACATTGCATTGAAAACCATGAAGGTCAAAAATTGCGACTCTTGATGGAATTCATTTGAACATATAGGTTCAAGTTTTTATTATATATTTGATGTTTGATTTGCAGGTTGGGGAAGTTGCAAAAATCACTTGCATGCCAGAATATGCCTATGGAAGTGCAGGTTCTCCACCAGATATCCCACCAAAGTAATCCCATTGTACTTTTTATCTTACAAAATTGCTTAGAAACACAATTAAAGAGCTGGTAGCTATGTGAAATTACATGCATTAAATTTTCCAGAAACACCACTGAAGTGTATCTAGCAAGCTTGAGAGTCATCCTACCCAGGGGATGGAGCATGGGTCCTCACAAGGACTTATATTACCAAGCAAAAAAGAAATAAAATTATAACTGACTTTGTTGGGGACCTTGAACAAACTTTTTCCTTGAACAATTCGAACTGATCATCCAACAAATTTTCATAGAGGGAAAACTTCCAGAAGACAAAAGATTGGAAAATGAGTCTTGGTGGTTAGGATTACACAAGTACAACCCTCATATAGCAATTTGCTAGTCTAGCACATTGCTATATGACTGCTAGTGTTGAACTACTTTGTTTGTGATTCTTAACAAAGTCTTCAGAAAAGTTTGCATTTGCGTGATTAATTGCCTTTGGTACTTATCAAAAAAAAAATTCCTTTGGCTATTGTTGGTTTGTTGCAAGTAGATTGTTTTCCTCCAATTTCAGCGAAATTAATGCACCCACTGTTATCTGTATTTCATGCAGTGCAACACTTATCTTTGAGGTGGAATTAGTGGCCTGCAGGCCACGGAAGGGTTCAAGTTTGGGTAGCGTTTCAGAGGAGAGGGCTAGGCTTGAGTAAGTTATACATTATTATCATTTCCATGTATTATTCTCTAGAAATACAAACCCAGATCATTTTATTTTCCCTGAGATTTACCTATTTTGAGAAATATTTAATTTTCTGTGTTGCTTGTCAAACCTCAAATCAGAGAGCTGAAAAGGCAGAGGGAGCTTGCTGCCACAATCAAAGAAGAAGAGAAGAAGAAGAGAGAAGAAGCTAAAGCTGCTGCTGCTGCCAGAGTTCAAGCCAAGTTAGAATCCAAGAAAGGTCAAGGAAAGGGAAAGGGCAAAGCAAAATAAGGGCATTCACATATTTATTTACATAAAAATGATCTATGATAACTGAATGGATACTTCAAACTTATTTCATGAGTTAAAGACAAGAGTGTACTACTACTATGACAATAGTAACAGTTGAAAGGTGTGCAAGTCTATGCTGGTTTGGAAATCCTGTTGGTTGTGAATGAACCCATTTACAAGCCAGCAGTATTGAATTTCATGGTCAATCAGTGATATAAATAAATAAAAATGTTGTCTGATTATTTGCACAATTCTTTGGGATGCATGCAATGGGAATGGTCCTCTTACATTTTTTTTTTTTTCCTTTTTAAAAGCGCATGATGCCTTTACATGAACAATCTGATCCAACCGTAGGCAATGGATTGGTTTTCCGCGGGTTGAGAATTTTTAAAAGAGGTTAGATTGGTTTGTAATTTTCTTTTTTTCAAACTGCTGAATCCAAATCAACTTGACCCTTTAAATATGCTATAACTTTATTCTGTATTCTTTTTTATGGTACACGTTACAGTATCCACTATAATCCATTCAATAATTTCTCACCTACATCCTACATTACAATCCTTCCAATAACAATGTCATTCTAATTTTACCATTTTCATGCTAGTTCTCACTTAGTCTCTACTTTTGTTAGTCATTACATTTTAGGTCTTAGAATTTCTATTTTGTGAGCTTGATGTATTAGATGTTTGGAGGGAAAATTTTTACTTGTTAATTTGATGCATTTGGGACTTTTCTACATAACTATTAATTGATATAGAAAGTTTAAACACCATATTAGAGACATGATCTAATATTTTTCTTTTTAAATATTAGTTTGAGTAACTAATTTTCCAACCTAACAAGGTTTGTTTAGATTAAAAATACACCTACCGCCGTGGAGGTGGCCTAATGGTAGGAAGCCTGGAAGTCTTCATGGCCCATCAATATCACTTGCAAATTTGAGGTTGTGAGTTTAAATAAAAAGAAGTGTTACGTTCATAACTTTTTTCACAACAAATCATAAGTAATAAGTTGTTATTGGTTATAATTTGAATTTACAACTTAAATTATATTTTTGCCCACTCATAACAACCTACCACTTATGATTTGTTCAGAAAATATTATGGATATAACATTTCTCTTAAATAAAGAAAAACCCCATTATTATATCGGAGTCCCACGCCATGCATGAGTTTGGTTTAAGTAGAACCTTTTTTTATTATCAAAAATAAATTAAAAATGCACTCAAAATCAAATCAAGGTAGCCTTGCACTTATCTTTCTTGGCCTTTACATGAAAGTATTTCAAGTCCAATTATGTCTTGTATGCATTAATGAAGTTTTGCACAAAAATTGACATCTTAACAATACAAACCACAGTGGTTACCAATGCTTTGCAACACATAAGTGGAATAATTTATTTATTTTGTTTATAATTTGATAGTTGGAGGGGGAGGAGGAGGGGGGCATATTTGAATCCTAAACAACTCGGTTGGAAACATCAGGGGGGGTGTTTGGTACATGCACTTAAACAACAATTTTCAGTTTTTAAACAATATTACACGTATTTTCACTCACATGTACTTCAAAAAAATACAAACAACATTACTAGAACAACATTACCAAATGGACCCCTAATTGTGACAAATTGATAGTTGAGCTACTAAGCTCTTGGCCATATAAGTGGAATAACAAAAACAAACGTCCCCACCACCCCCCCAAACCACAAAAGAAATTAGGCCCTATTCCAAGTAATTTTAAAACAGATCTAATTCCAATTGGATCTTCCAAGAATAAAACAAAGACTTGTAATGTGACTGATGACACAGTTTTCTAATGGTGCCTATGTCAAATGATAATTACACCAATGCTGCCATTACTTACAAAATGGACCTATTATTTTGACAGATCCAGTTAGATCCACGGCATATTAACATGGGTGAATGTATCTCAAAGCATCATGAATCCACGTCTAGGACAGTGCTGGTACTTAAACAATGTAAGAAGCATCCATACCACCTTGTCCATTTTCCTGCCACCCAGATCCTGCTCTGTATTTACAAACAGGGCATGTTCCCTGTTGTCGCAGCCAAGGGTCGATGCAGTTAGCATGAAACTGCAAGACGATAAAATATATTAGGATTGCAATAATAATTACGCTGACTTACGTCATTCAAAATAACCACCTAGTATAACATACTGAACGTGAGGAAATACTATCTATGCTAATAAAAGGCTCTTCCACAAATCGGAGTCATATCGAGATGAATCTAAGCAACACAGTTTTCAGTATGTCCCCAAAAAGGGATTTCCACCAGTCCAATTAGTTAGTGTATCACAAAATTTATACTTTTATAAAGTAGTTATGGGATTCTGTTCTTCACTTGGAAGCTATTGACATAAACTAGGAGAATTGAGCTTCTATCACCTTATGCTGCAGGATGGGATATATTAGCAGTTCATGTGAAATGACAGAGTGCTATGACTGTCATAGTAATAGAATATATGAGACGCACAACCAGTGTATTCTGACTGTAACTTTTGAGTCTTTGACACAGATGAGCATACCCATTGTAGAACAGGTTTCCCATAAACATACAGATTATAAGTTTGAAGCAATCTATTTTAACAAATGCCCAATTTTAATAATAAAATAATTAAAAATTTCAAAGATTTGCTAAGACGCTACAGATGAGGAACCGTAGTGTCTTAGCAAATCATTCAGTGCAAGAAAATGAGGAACCTGATGCAAGCATGGCAAGCTACGGATGAGCTCTCCCACATTAACTTGCTCCAAGCAAACACTGCAAGTCAGTTCATCATCTGATGCCTTTGTGCTCCCAACTGCATGGGCATTGTCTTGCTTCTGTTCAAGAGAAGTAAAAACAGACGTCATCTATTCATCATCATCATTATCCCAAAAAAATAGATGTTCTGCAGAATGTAAAAAGAAAACCTCTGACACAAAGGGAATGCAAAATTCATTCACATGGGGAAAAGTGTATCATGTTTAAATAATATAAGCAAACAAAGACTATCTCTATACTTGTATGTTACAACAGTTCAAATTCATACATTGATCTCTAACTATCAGCCTCCAATGTGAACAACTTAATAATACTCATTACTTATATTATTTGTTGTGGGTTTTTTTTTTGGGGGGGGGGGGGGGGGGGGGGGGGGGGGGGGGAAGCACTTTCCACCTTTATCTTTGCAATTACATATAAACTATGAAGCACGGGTGCATTTCCGAATTCAGGTGCGGGTGCGGGACTCAGCAAATCTTGAAAAAGTAGGGTGCGGGTGCGGCGATTAAAAAATTATTAAAATATTTTTATTTTTATTTGCTATATATTTTTACTATTAAAATATTCTTAAAAAACACATTACTATGGCCTTGGTTCACAAAACAAAGAAAGAAGAAGGCAAGAAACACAAAACAAAAAAGAAAACACAAAAGAAGCAACAAATATTCAGAATAAAATTGAGGAAGGACAGATTTAGGATGTTTGGGCCTCATTCAAAGCCGATTTTGGCTGTTCCGGCATGAATCAAGGCAGATTTCGGCCTTTTTTGGCCGTTTCGGCACTTTCAGTCAGTTTCGACTGCCGGTCGATACGATCCGATTCGGCTGATACAACTCAATTCTGGTCAAATCAGCGCGAATTGGCCCGGATCAAAGCCGAGTCAGCACGAATCAAAGCCAAGTCGGCGCAAATTCAAAAGAAATCAAACGCAGCACAAATGCGAGGGTGTCGAACGCCGCACCCCGCGTCAGACTCCAATGCGGCACCCTCCCAGCCACGTCGGTGCTTCATAGCATATAAAATACAATTCAAAATTGTAAGCAAGGCATGCCAAAGAATAGCATGATTTGTAGACAATCCCTTGCACTCAACAAGTTTCACACACAAGGGCAAAAAAAAGGGGGGGGGGGGGGGCGCTAAAAAAGTACATGTGTGCACAGTCATTCCTATGTTTACAAGGATGCACAAAAGTTAGGCCTGATCAGACAGCAGATTTTTTAATATAGGGTCATGTTAACGGGTGCCCTTATGGCAATTGTTAATAAACCATTTTAGTAAAGTTTTAACACCACATTCATGGAAAATATAAAAAGCTCTCAAAAAATTAACTGTTTTTTTCTTTTCCCATAAAAAGTCTCTCAAAATATTTCCTAAACCAATGCCCTTAGCCTTAGGGCATCTATTTACTTTTCCCTTTAATATATACCACAAGTCATGCAAGCAAGCAGTACTACAAAAGAGTGTGGGAAAAAAGATTTAATATAGTAAATACCTCAGCAGATGCAGAAGACGAGGCCGGTTGCATCAATTGACCACCACTGTATTCAAAACATTAGAAGATAAATGGATCACAAACCCAGATATAAATATAGTACATCCATTATTTTTTTTTTTAAGAAAAAAAAAAAAAAAAAAAAAAAAAAAAAAAAAAAAAAACCTAATTTAAAAGTAATCAAAACAGCTATAGGAAAACTCTAGGGGTTGCCAAAGGCCAGAAACGATATTTACATTTTATTTTTATTTTTTTTAAATTTGGTAATTAGCCGCACAACCAATGGAACTTGAAACCATGACCTCACCCTCTAGCTTTCTCTTACAAGGGGAGGAGGTACTCTTTGAGCTAAGCTCATATAGGAAACTATATTTTATTTTTTATTCAGTAATCAACACTTCTAATCAACATTTACTCCAACCAAATCCAAATATTATATTCAACCAGAAGAACATACTTTTGAGGAGCTGCAACCTTGTACTTATGGACTGGAAGGGCATTTATCTCCTCATCACTCATAGAAGAGAGTGCGGGCACATTATCAGCATCCAGTGCTCTCAAAGTTTCATAATCTGAAATCCAATACCAAATGGCTCAAAATAATATCTAAAATAAAATAAAATAAAATCACATGTTATATAGCTTTGGCCGTCAATGGTATAATTTCAATTTATAAGCTTTAAAATACATAATCAATAATAGAATACACAACCAAAACATAACTACCAGACCTAGATCATCAAATTCCCTGTCAAGAAGTGCAAGCTGAAGTCTGAGTCCTTGTAAACGCCCTCTTGTTGCAAGTGCTATGGATGGAGGCATATGCAACCGTAGTTCAGTATGACCAAGTAGGCCACTGGCTGCCGCAGCATGAGATTGGGCCTGAGCTTGAAGTTGCTGACAAGTTGCATACATCCTCAGCGTTGTGGCCATCAAGAACACACCAAGCACTAGCCAAAGCTACTCACAAGAGGGGCCAATAAGTCACTTATGGAAAAAATTTAAAATCTCAAGATCATATACTATCAGTCTGTTTGGATACCGCTTATTGTTGAAAACTGAAAACACTATAGCAAAATAATTTTTAAATGTGTGAATAGTACTATAAAACCCAGTTTTAATAAAAATTTTGTTGAAAAAAGTACTTGTGGGTCCTGTGAACAGTGCACATGACCCACTCATTTAGACGCAAACGCAGCTGAATACTACTTTCAGCTCTATCCAAACGTAGGCTATAAAGAAAAAATTCTCAACATAGAAAATCAGTACAAGAACATACCAGAAAGTTAGGCGACATCTGGTGTGAGTTAAGTATCATGAATAGCAAGAGAACTGACACACATTAACAAGTAATGTGTAGATGAGAAACGCAATTTTTGACATTACATATCAATTAACAAAATAAATAAAATTGACAGTAAATACCTGTGACGAGAAACGCTAGTGAGTTGGAATTAACAGAACGCGCCGTATGAACCCGCTGATGGAGGGCAGAATCAATATCAAAAACTTATTGATTAATGATTCAGAATCGGAAATAGATATATAAGATAAAAATATCCAACCCAAGATTTGGGTACAACAGTAAACTCGATCCAATGCGTAAATAACAATAAACATACCATTGCACGCCGCTCAGGTATAAATCCTGGAAATCCAGTTTCTATATCTCCTCTTGTCCCTCGGAAAACAAAGCTCATGGCTGTAGAAGTTTACGAGAGCTTCACTGGAGTATAGAGTGACTGCTTCACAGGCTCACTGAAATATATAAAGCACCTAAAAAATAGTCTTTTTAATCTGCAAAATCCAAATCCACACATATAAATGCAATATAAGTAATGCATGCTAAAAGAGAAGAGGTTAAATGCAATCAAGACACTAACAAGTGATCATAAACATATTAACAAATTCGAAACCCAATGTGTATGACTATGATCCATGCAAATGACCAATAGATCTATAGAGAACCAAATTAATGTTCAAATGATAAACCTTCAAACATCTACGACAACAACAACAACAACAACACCACCCAAAACCTTAGTCCCAAAACTATGAGGTCTGCAATGGATAAACAGTCAAACATCTACTGAAGAAAATTCAATAGCACGTAAACAAACCCAACAAGGGTTCATCCCCCTCCCCCCCCCCCCTCCCCCACCCCCCTCCCCCACAAAAAAAATTGAGACTAAGGCTTGGTTGTTTTGTTGTTGTTATTGTTGTCTCTTGACTAAAAAAAAAGAAAGGAAAAAGATAATGTTGGGTAATGACTCTTAATGATTTCTTAAATACTATATTACAAACCAAGTCACACCTCCATAAGACTAAGAAAGTTTATATTATAAAGCCAAAAGTGCTCAAGTTTTCAACAAGTATAGGATTACACACACCATCAAGGTATTAAAATGAAATAACTTATCCAAAAAAAAAGAAAAAAGAAATACTAAATTCACAACATTGACATAATAACAACCTATAACCACAAATGGGACATCGTGTAAAATGTGAGTCATTTACACAACAGAGAAAGAGTATAGAATCAGCCTTAGCAATTAATATCATTCTTCCAATGGTTTTAGCCAGCCAGCCATCCACTCCCTCAAATGGGTGCATTGCATTCAGAACCATTAATTTGGAAGCACATTCACATAAGCATATTTAGCCTAATAAGCAATGCCTAAGTCACATGGAATTCACACAGAAAATAATTCTAAAATTTTCTTATTCTTTTTTATTTTATATAATAAGAAAATCCTGTTACTTCTACAAATTCTTTCACTCTATAACACAACAACCAGAGCAACCAAAAACAAAAACAAAAACAAACAAAAAACCCAAAACCCAGTTAAGATATAATTCCAACATTACAAATTAAAAACAAAAATATGTTACATTTCAGTCATAGAATTTGAGATAAACCAAAACCCTAATCCCAAAACAACATTCCAAAATTACCCACTAAAAAAGAGTCAGCAATCAGTCTCATAACATAGAAAACACACATTATCACATATATATATATATATATATAATACTAACAAAGCTTAGTGATCTTTCATCATGAAAAGAAACGAAAAGTGATCTAAAAGCAAAGAGAGATTGACAAAAAAGAAAGTAGATTCCAAACTTACAGAATCAGATCTAAAAAAGGTTTCTCTATCTATGAATTTGGACACAGCCCGTTTCGATCAAATGCAACGCTTTTTTCGATCTCCGTGGAATGGGAACGGACTGAGTTGAATCGGAGAGATTCTCCGAGTCGGACGCGCTCTGTTCTGTGTGTCAAAAGCCAAGTTTTTTTTTTTTTTTTTTTTCTTTCTTCTGCTTCTCTAGTGTGTGCTTTTTGTCGGAGATGTTTGGTTTTCCTTAATTGGATCAAAACATCGTACGATGTCGTATTAGGATTGGGTAAGACTTACGTGTCGGCATGTCCTTCAACTTGAAACTCATTTTAGATTCTGCCCAAGTTTGTGTTGTTTTGTTGTTGATTTTTATTTTTTTTATGATTTCAGCCAACGTAAAAACTTTGTTCAACCCACATGGAAAGCCACGGTTTCTAATTTAAAATAATTAATTAGCTTTTTAAAAAATATTATTCTAGCATAATCTTATATCTGTGAATAATTATTAAATATGACAATGGGTTGAGATGAGATCAAATCAAAGGTGTTTCATCTTTATCTTATTACAAAAAGAAACCTTTATCGATCAAAACAAAACAAGTAGCTATTGGAATAAATTATATTACTATTCCTAATAAGATGGAAATAAACCAAAAATGAGAGGAACAATCATGAGAGTATTAAAAGAGAGAAGATAAGAGTTTAAAATACTAGTAATCTACTAGAATATATACAATAAAATTAATTTGAAATATGACATTTATAAAAATATATGTTACATTAAATATATAAATCATTCAACCTCTACTCCCATTACTTATTCAAGACAGAAAAAACTGAAATGGGACAAAATGGGACATGGAATTTTTTCCATCCCCATCATTGACAAACAAAATCTTACTAAAGTCATATTTTTGTATTTAGGACTCCTTTTGTATACATAGAAACAGAAATATTTTATTTGGAATTACCTTTTCTTGCATTTTGATTATGAACTTATGATCTAAAAAAAACATTATTTGTCATTTCACTTACATATTAAGTCATTTGTATTTTTTGATTTTAGGTATGGAAAAAACTTTGATCAATGGAACTTGATGTATTTGCTCTTTCTATATAAATAAATTCCCCCTCTCTACCCCAAAAAAGAAAAAAAGAAAAAAAAAAAACTTTGATCAATGGAACACTAAGAACATTCCCATCCGAAAATTATATCCTATTCTATTTTACCATCTCAAAAAGCTAAGAGTTGAAACTTCAAACCATCTCAAAAAGCTATTTTATTAATTATATCGTATTATTTTACAATACACCCAATATCCCAATTTTTATTTTACAATACAACACATTAAAATAATATTTTTACACAATAAAATAATATATCTCTCACCACCGTGAACAAACCCAAATCCCAACATAACCACCATCCAAACCCAACCACCCCACCATTTACTAATCATCAACAACACAACCTGCCACCACGGGAATCAACAACACAACCTGCCACCACCACCATTAACAACACCATTGCTACACCCCCAGCAAAATCACAATAAAAAATCCATACCAAACTCACCCAAATCAACCAAGTAAATCACAACAAATCTAAAACCCAAACCCAAACAAAACCCAAAAACCAAACTCCACACCACCACCATTGAAACCACCACCAGAATAAGTCTTTCTGCAAAGAATTGCTTCAAAGTTCAAAGTTCAAAGCATGAGAAAGAAGAGCTTTAAGACCCACTCCCACCATGCCGCCGCCACCCACTGACCCAAAATCCACTCCCACACAAATCAAAATCCCACTACCCACTACCACCAAATACCCACATCCATTGCCACCACCGTGCCAAATCACAGATCAACCCACGCCACAAACCCACTCCGCCACCACAGACCATCGACCCAGACCCACTCTGCCACCACTGCCACACAACCTACGCCGCAGCCATAGGGAAGACGACGTCGTATTGGAGGACCCACGCCTACCTTTGCCACTACCACCAACACACGGAGTTTTGGGTTTGAGGAGAGGAGAGAGTAGCTATAGAACAAAAACAAGAGAGAGAAGAGAAGATAGAAAGAAAATAAAATATTATTTAAACTTATAGCAACTTGCTACAATGCCATCATAAAAGTAGGATGGCACTGTAGTAGAATTGTAAATTTTTTTACAATTCTAAGGTGTTACAATTTCGGATGGTGGAGGTTTTTAAGAGATAAATACTAAATAAATGCAACATATGGCATTTACCATTCCTATTGTGAATGCTCTAAGAGCATCCACAGCCCAAATGTTATATGGCATATGTTGAGATATTTTAACATTTCAACCTCCAAATGTTGCTCCAGCTGGACTTGTAAAATGTGCCAATTGTAAAAAATTTTACAATACTGCTACAGTACCATCTTATTTCTAAAATGGTATTGTAGCAACATTGTATAATTATAAATTATTATTATATTATCTCGTTCTTCTCTCTCTTCCTTTTCTCTCTTTCTTTCTGCTCTTTCTTCTTCTTGCTCTCTGATTCTTCTCATTACCTTCACTCTACGGAAACTCTCTGATTCTTCTCATTACCTTCACTCTACGGAAACTCTCTGATTCTTCTCATTTCCTTCTCCAGCAACTCTCTAGATTGGCATGGTGGGTTTCTAGATCGGCGAGATCGGCGGTGGTGGGTCAACAAAATCAACTTCCTTCAAGCTTCCCAGCAGCGAATCCACTTCCTTCGAGCTTCAGTGGTGGTGGGTCTGGTTTTTGACCATGGGTTGCTGTTTTTTTTTTTTTTTTTTGTGTGGTGGTGGTGGTGTTGATGGTTGAAAAGGGCAGTAAGTGCAGCGATGTGGGTCTAATCTTTTCTCTGGGTTTTTTTTTTTTTTTTTTTTTTGGTGTTGACGGTAGATTATGGGTTGCCGGTGGTGGTGGTGTCAGGTGTGTGTAGTGTAGTGGTGGTGGTGATTGTGGTTCTTGAACAGAAAGAAAGAGAGAGACAATAAATAATGTGTTGTATTTTATGATGGTGATTGTGGGATATATTATTTTATTGTGTAGATATATTATTTTAATGAATAGAATAGGAAAATAAAAATTGGGATGCTGGGAGTATTGTAAAATTATATTGTATAATTGATAAAGTGGCTTTTTGGGATGGTAAAATAAGATGAGATGAGATTTTCGGCTGTGGATGCTCTAACAGATTGGTTAACAAAAACAATGGGTCTGGGAAAAATGTCTTCCACCTTTAAAACTAATGTTTTGGCTAGTGGTATGATGATTCTTTAATAGTATCTAGTGTTCCTCGAATGTTTTGATATATCATCCGAATAAAAACTTAATAATTCCTTCCTCCCCTTACTAAGACCACAAAAAGTAAAATTTGATTTTAAATTCATCTATTAAAAAAAATGATTTCAAATTAAAAAAGTTTATGGTGTGTTTGGATGATATGATTTGAACATTTAAATTTTGATTTGGGTGATTAAAATCCAAATAACTTGTTTGAGAAGTTTAAAAAATGTCAAGGACTTGGATTTGACAAATCCACCAAAATTTAAAATTTTTTTTTTTTTTAATACAAATTTTCAAACTTTCAAAATGCTTAGATTTGAAATAACTCCTAAAATCAATGGATTTGAAATCCCTTAATTTCAAATTTATTAATATAAAATCCAAATTCAAATTCAAATCTAAGTTCTCAAACCCAACCTAAGTGTAATATGATAACTCATATATATTGTAGTTGAATTTTTGGTAAAATTGTAAATTACACCATCTAACTTTGTTCAAAATTTAATATATTACTAAAAATGACTTTTTTTTAGAAATTCAAAACATTAAACTACATCGTTTTGAAAGTTGAAATAACTTATTGGAAACTTCTTCAACTAAAGTAGATAAAAATATAACGTTAAGGGTTTGTTTGAGATTCGTTTATTTTATTAAAACTGAAAGTTTTTTGCTGAAAGTACTATAGATAAGAGTAAAAGTTAACTGAAACAGTATAGTGGAACACATGAATAGTACTAAAAACAAGCTAAATGGTAAAATAAACTGACTTTTAAAACTGAAGCCAAACACACACTAAAAGTGAAGAGAAGTTAGAAGAATGAAATGTATAAATTAAAAGTCAACTGCATAAAAGTCCACAACTTGGACTGCAAATGCAGAGGAAACGAACCGGGCTGCTTGTTAGCTAGGGCCACAAGGTTCACAACCTTATTTGCAATGATAGGCTTCTAACAAAAATATTTGGGTCTAAAATTTGGTGGGTTAAGACCCAAAAGATCCCTTTTATTCTGGCTCTATTGTCTAAAAAACAAAACACAATGCCATGACAAATTGTCTGCTGATAGAAACTAAAAAGCCTAATGAAATATATACAACAGGGCAATAAGGCATGTCCAGCTCTTCCCAAATCCCAAGTGGTGAGCTCAGTTTCAAAGCCCATTAAATGGGTTGGGTTTGATGGATGCCAACCTAAATGGATCTCAAACTTCCAATCCAAACGAAACTCAAAATAGTCTATTTAAAGCGACAACAATAGGTAGTAATACATTTGAATCAGTTTCGGCTTATCCTATTAAGGGCCTTATACCGGTACTCTTGAATAATATTTATAGACTTTTGCACAATATTTTGGACTCAAACTTCAAAAGCCCTAACTTTAATATGATTTTTTAAAAATATTTCCTAGGTGGTGACGGAAATTTGGAGGTCTTAATTCAATCTACCATATTATTGATTCATGAGATTTTTGAAGTGTCTCATGTGCATAGAGTAGAAAATATGGAAGAAAAAAAAAAGCATTGGAAGAAAACTTACTCAATTGATGTGAAACTATAATTAGAGCCACTAATATAAGCTAGTAGGAGAAATTATAAGGATAAACAAGTATAATTTTGACATAGTGTTTGTGGGATGTCCTCTAAAATTATAGTTGTATTTTATACTTGAGAAATGACGGTTATTAACGATTGTCATGGGACACAAGTCCTTCTTGACTCAACCTTTTGATGCACCTATTTTGATGTGTTGTTGCTCTTCCATTGGTTTTGGGGATAGTTGTCTAATGGGCCCTAACTAAATTTCTTTAATTACTTGATAATTCATAACTATTAAATGAGATGCATCAAAAAAATAACTATTAAATGAGTCAATATCCAACTATCATGTAATAAACACATATTTTATGTATTAAATTGATTCTCTAATTGTCAAACATGTATATTGTCCATGTTGTACTATGTATCGCATAGTGCAAAGATGATCTTTATTTTTGGGGAAAGTCCATATTAATAATAATAAGAAATAAGTACATAACTTAGTCTATCCTCTGTAACAAATTAGATCATTTAGATCATGACTTTATTTGTTTCATTCTAAACCACGGACTTGACACATGACAAGCTAAACACTTCATGACTTTATTCACATTTATTCGTGACCCAAACGACACTATTTTTTGTTGGTGATTATCTTTTTATCCACGTTAAAATGAAAAATTCTAAGCGAGAGATAGAGAGTACAAGACATGATAAAGAGAGAAAAAGACAACACTAGCAATGAAGAAAAATTTTGCCCCAAAATAGGAATCAGTCAAAATAATCCTTAGAAGAGGGGAATTGAAGCAAAGAATATTTTTTTTAAAATGGAATTGAATCTGAATAAAAAGCTTTTCCATTGGTTGTTTTTGATAAATATTGACAGAATATTTCAAATTCTCTTAACTTATAACTCAAAAAGTATGAGCTTTCAAATGAGAGTTTAATTTATCATTTGGGCAAATTTTGTTTTTTTTTTATGTTTTCAAAAAGAACTCCCACTTAAAATTTTTTTGTATGGACAAAAAAACAAATGAAAAAAAAGTATAGAAGTGGACACACTACCTTACAGTTGTCTGGCAGTGGCAGGAGAAAAGGAATAAAAGTATGGCAAGAAAGCAATGAGCAGCGAGCAATAGAATCTTTCAATGGGAGTTTACGCCACACATGAGCTCCCAGAAGAGGCATTAAATTTTAGGAGGGCCCCTGTGAATTATATGATAACACATACAATAAAGTTTTGTGCCTTATAACTTTAAGGTATCTGTCGATTTCCTACCTGGTGAAAATTATAGGGAGTACTGCATTGATGATGTAAAGCTACACTGTACACGTGCATGGCCACAGAGTTATATATTTTGGCTGTCTGATTATGATATATTGATAGGTCTTGTCTAGCAAAATCCCAGAATTTATCCCCAAATCTTTACTAGAATTTTGCACAGATAGAAGGAAAGAAATGTCAAGTCTGTGTTCAAAGTAGACAAAATATACTTCAAGAAAAAAGCCATTCACATCTTTTCAACTATGGCAGCTCATTTAGAAGCATAAATTAGCTTAGAGACAGAGGGGATCAATAATCTCATGCTTCTTAGTGATTATTAAATAAGTTATTTATAAAAAATCTCGTGTTCAGTGGTTTAAATGCTTCAATAAATTGAAAATTTTGGGATAAAATTTAAGCTCATTCTCATCCTAAAGTCAAAAGAGAAGAATCCCTTCCAACACTTGGTCTTAAAGCATGAAAATAATTAGAGAAAACAATAAAACAAGGGAAAAAATGATAGTTTTTTTTTTCATAATTAATATGATGCGTTCTTTTATGATTGATATTTAATAAACAAATATTAACGATATATCAATGAAAAACAATACTTTTCTATTTATAACTTCTCTCTTGATTGTCAAAAAAAAAAATTGTCTTCTCTATTTATAACAAATATTAACGATATATCAACTAAATTGAGAGCAAAATTTGTCTTCTTCTTTTTTTAATATATTTTATTTCTGTCGAAGGACACTTGACGCGTTTTATTTGGATGCAATAAGGCGGCTATGAAAGTGGACAGTTGGCAGTCAGAAGAGTTGAAAGCTGAGAAGTCAGAATCAGAGACCACTTTGAATTTTATATATATTCGGATTACATGCAGTGCAACCCAAGGAGGAATAGTAGACCAGCACTATCTATACCATTCAGTAAACAGTAGGTAGCTGCAGCCCCAAGATACCTAATGCACAGATCACAGATGGCACCCACAACCCAACTTGCCCCTAAAATATATCCAAATATTCCCTGGCCTCAACTACACCAACAAATCCATTGAGATTCATAGGATCTGCTGTTTAAATTAAAAAAAAAAATATATATATATATATATATAATTTTTTTATTAATTTACAAAAGGCTTTGACCCTTTGTCAAAATAGTAAAATAAACAATGAAAGGAACATCAAACTAGGGTTGCTGTCTTGACTGTCAAAAAAAAGGGTTGCTGTCTTGGAAAATAACAAAAAGTTAATAAATACCATTCCTTTAAAAGGTTAATCAATTTTAATAAAAAAGAAAATTCAACTTTAACTAATATTACCACCGGACCTTGTGCCTGAGTGGTATTTGGGCCTTAGTGCCTTGTCAAGCTCGGGCTTCGATCCCCCTATAAACCAATTACCCAGCAAAAAAAAAAAATAATAATAATAATTTAACTAATACACTTTAAGACAAACCAACCCAGATTTTTTAAAAAATAAATAAACTTATCAACCAACCCAGCCTAAAGAAAGATATATATGTACGTATGTGCACGCATATTTTTTTTTTTTTTCAAAAGGGAGTTTTTTTTTTTTTTTTTTTTTAATACATGTAAAAGTTATTTTGTAACTTTTTTTTTCATGATTAAAAATTTTATTTATGATTCACATAGAATATTTTAGTTACTAGATAAACCTTTTTTTTTCTCTGTTTTTTAAGAAGAAAGACTGAAAGTGAAAGTATTATTTAAAAAAACCCAACTAAATCGGCCAACCTTAGAGTTAAATGCAAGCCATGCAACATATGTGACATTTTATGTAATTTGGTTAATATAAATATATAAATTATAAAATTTTTAAATTTAATAATTTTAAAATTATACAGCAAACATTTATGTCCCAGCACTTCAATCTTTAACTTTTATGCACTAACGATATGAAAGTGAATAAAAATTACTATGTAAAGAATTTGAACTCTTATTATTATGTTTTTTTTTTTTAATTTTTATATCTCTTTAGTTAAAGCTCTTACCTTATAGTATTTTTTTTTTTTTTTTTTTCTGAATCTCGTTTTCATTAATAGGGTTCGAGCACAATGATAAAATTGAAAATGTGTATTTTTAGTAATTTAATGAATCTTGAAAGAAAATGTAGAAATATATATATTAAAGTATAATATTAGGAGGAGACTACAATTCAAAATTTCAAACAATTGATTTCTTTAGGCAGGCCGGAGACCCCTTCATCCCTTGTATTCACCAATTTTCCCTCCAAGACCAAATTTACCGCCTAATAAATGGGCCATCATTGCTTGTGTACTCAGGTGAGCTATGGGAATGGAAAATCCAAGTATGTCAACACTCATAAATATTATTATGGTACACTTCTTTCTTGTACAGAAGTGCCAATCGAAGCTGGCAATCTGCCAGGCTTCTCTAGAAAAATCAACTCCTTAAATTGTTATATGTCATCAATGAATGTAACAAAACTAAGCGATTATATCATTCTTAGTTCTAATTTGTAATAAGAATCTAATTTATTAGATTTCTTTCATTCATTCTTGAAATTCTATATTGTATGGTCATGTTACTAATAGAAATTTTCTGCCTCATTTTAAATGTTCTAATTTTTACTCTATCAATTATAGTTTGTCACGCATTCTTCATAAAATAAAGTACCCTAAATTGGACATATTACTATGATCTTAGTCTAAAAGAAATAGATGATTTAAAACCCATTGTATTATGTACATCTTTAAAATCAGGGAGGGGGGGGGGGGGGAGTTTATACCTTGGTTATAAAATAAACAAACCTAAAATCACAAAATTTGCCTTATATCTATCAAATCACCTTAAACACCCAATCCAAGCTTTTGACTTGCAAGATCACACCTCACCTCGGCAAGTCCAACCCTAGATTTCACCAAATCAAACTCCATCCACAAATTCTGCTGATGATGATGACCAATCACAAAAGCCTCTGTGCCCAACAAGTCAGAGTTCCCAAATGTGAAACAATACACCGAATTCCCACCCCTCACCATACCGGGTACCCGATACATTAACCTCTCACCCGATACAACCATTTCGGCACCCCGAAACATCAAGCTTACTTTTGGTAACTGGGGCAAAATCGGCCGGTTCAAAGGGACCAAGTAACACAAATCCATAGCTCCTTGGAAAACAAAGTTGGGATCGTTCAAAAGCTTTAGTATTCCCTTTGTTTGTTGCATGTACTCGTTCTTTAAAGCCGTGTAAACCGGTCCGAGAAGGAACGTGAACTGAGTGCCCGAGTCGACCATTGTTTGACCGGCACCGGTATGGTCCGGAACAAAAACCGATTTCGGAAGCGGCAACACTTTTTCCGATACTTTAATCCCTTCGAGCTGAACCGTATACGCTACTCTATCAAAATACGGTAATGGGTCCGTGATTTGAATCAAAGGAGTGTAGTTCAAAGGCTTTAGCCAGCTGAAACTCGCTTCTCCGAAAAGCAAAATACCGGACGAGTCACGACCCGATATGCAGTACGAAAATTTCGGAAACCCCATCTGGGTAATGAACGATAAGGACCCGCGGTTCAGACCCATTATCCCGGTGGTCTTGGAGTCCTCATCGGAGTTGGAACTGAACCCGGTATCCATACACCCGAATATCGTACCGGGCCGTGCCGAGTTTCCGATATAAAAAGTTTCGGACGCGAGATTTCCTTCCATGGAGGAAGCGTCAGCATAGGAAACAGTTGCGTGGCAGAGTTTATTCTGGTCGCAGGAAGCGGGTATGGGCAGGGTTCGGGTCCGGGTTCTGCAAACGGGTGAGGAACACGGGGTTGGTGAATAAGACTTGGAGGAAAGTGGGTTGAATATGGAGTTGAAGTTTTGGGTTTTTTTGCAGTGTAGCCAAGAGAGTTCACTACCTGTGTCGAGGACCATGGAAACACTCTGTGGAGGCGAGCCAACGGTTAGTGTGACTGTTAAGGTAACATTGTGGTGGAAAGAGATTTTGCTTGTAGGATTTAGTCTTTTTGGGACCAAACCATGTGGGAGTGTTTGGGTTTTAAGAGGTAATATGAGTGTTTTTTGTGTTGCACAGAGAGAAACTTGGGTTTGGTTCATTATCAAGAAAATAATGAGATGAAGATGAAGTAAAGATTGAAGATAGGCCATCTGAGAAAGAAGAAGAAGAAAGAGAAGTTGAAGAAACGTGAGGGGTACGGGGATGTCAGTGGCTTTGGGTTTGGCGTGGTTTTGAAAGCTTTTGTTTGGTGGGAGAGAAATATCAGTCAGAGGGCCATATATGTATAATGTTTCTGTTGGGGTTACCTGTGTTTGTGACTTTTGAGGGGTTTGTGGGGAACCTTCTCTGTTCTTTTAAATAGTTGGGCTAGTGTATTTGTGGTCATGTACATCTTTGGTTGCTTAGGATTTTGGAATTAGGACCATCACATACTTTTATGGTTGACCATAATAAATGGAATTACATGCACTATTTTAATTCCACTAATAATATATGGCCCTTAAATGTGCACTATTATTTGTCATTTTCATTTTTACTCTTAAAATATACAGCCTTACATGCACTATTTTAATTCCACTAATAATATATGGCCCTTAAATGTGCACTATTATTTGTCATTTTCATTTACTCTTAAAATATACCGCCTTTGTTTCTTTAAATAAAATATGGCCTTCAAATGTGCATTTCTATTTGCCACCTTAATTTTACTCTTAAAATATAAAGTAAAACGTGGCTTTCCAGTCATATTTCCTTCTTTCGTACTCATTGAGCAGGTAATTTTGTAGTTCATTATTTAGATAAATATACAAGACATGTTAATAGCTTTTTGGCATGAATGGAGCATACTCCACCTCATCTCAATGATGCTCTTCTTGTTGATTTCAGCTAATTTCTATTTATGAATGCGCAAAGTGCTTTTTCTCAAAAAATAGAAAAGTATGCCACATTTTTTCATTAGTTGTTTTGTTAATTTATTGATTTGTGGGTTTGTCTTATGGATATTTTGTATGTTTTCTTAAGGAAGTCTTGCTCACCACATATTTGATGTTTTATATGGTATGCTCAACATGATATATATATATATTTTTCATTTTTCAAGTCTATATCATATTGTGATTACGAGACACATGAATTAATGAATTCATTTTTCAACTTATTTGATCCTATGGGTTCCAATTAGTTCCAATGATAAAGTTTATTGTTGTTGAATAAGAGTTTTGGAGTTTAATCTCCGCCTACACTAAAACTAATTGATGTTTTGGTTTGATGAAAAAGAATAATAATTAGAAATAGACATGATAAGTTGAAACTATTTCTTAAAAAAAAAAAAAAAAAACTTATTCGATCCCTTATCAATGATTTTTTTATACTACTTTCAAATGTTTATTTATTAGAGACCATTCAATTTATATGTTGATAAGCTTTTTTGTCTTAGATTCATACTTTTATTGTACTTTGTAATTGAGTGATCAATTTGTTTTGTCATATGGACTAAGTTAAAGTAAATTCAATAATAAAATTTTAAAATATTTCTCGTAATTTTGTTGTGCTCTTACTTCTTTGCACTCTTCTTTAAGGTCTTATAATCACTTATCCGTCATGTCGTCAATGTGGTAATAATTTATGTTTATGGTGCATGTGTTTCTTACTCTCTCTCTTTTTTTTTTTTTGGCAGTTGTTTATTTAAATTTGTCAAATTTGTAATATTGAATTTGAACACTTTAAATTTTATTTGTTTCTAAAAGGCCTTCATTGGTTGTGATTGGCCTTCTCATTTTTTTCCCCTAATGAATGTCCATTTCCAATTCATGAATAAGTGAATCCCCTAAAAGAATCATATATCCCATGATCCTACTTACTCACCATTAGCCCTACCTGTTTTGTTGATGTCATCAGTAGAGAGGACTTGTAGCCTAGTTGTTTTGTAGTTTGATTTTTTTTTTTTTCGTTAATAAAAGTCTTAAATTCAGACAAAAAAAAAAAAAAAAAAAAAAAAGACAACAACAACAATCGGTGGTCAAAATTGTTCATCTACGTACTTAACAAGAAGGATAGAGCTGCTAGACCATTTCCTGGCCAATGGTGATTCTTCCTTGATATCATACAATTTAATAAAGCTATTAAGTGCAACGTATATAGATGATTAATCTCATAAGAAATTTCTTAAAATTATTCATTGAGTTTTGTTTAGTTCCCATATTTGTAATATTTTGTGAAAAACGTGGGGGAAAAGGTTAAGTTGTGGATATAAATTAATGATACAAAAAAGATATAAAAGAATGCAAAGTTTAGATTTTGAGCTTCATATATTTATTATTTATTAATGCTTGTGAATCATTGTACCCAAAACCGATAATGTTTGGGAAAACCGATAATGTTTGGGAAAACCGATAACATATTTCTTAAATTGAGTTGTAATGATGAGCCTTAAGCTTTTGCTAGGTTCTATCATTATGCAGTTGATATTTTGATCTTTAGCATCAAATGTTTGGAACACATTTATTTATTTTTCAATTTTTGAAAGAAGTTAATGTGTATTGTACAATGATTTTACTTTTTTTTTTTTTTTTTTTTCCTTCTAAGTCAAATAGTAAATTTTTATGCTATATTTCTTTTAGTTGTAATGAATAATAGTGATATAAAAGACTTTTACAATATTTTGTTAACAATATACCACGCAAGGCACGGGCTAACGGCTAATTCTAAAAGTTCACAGTGATTTCGTGGGAAAAAATATATTCTATGTGCTAGTTAAACGTATGTTAGTTTTTAAATTAAGGGTTCAATTAACGTGTATTTTTAGAGTATTTATTAATGAATTATCATAAAATAATTTTGATACAATTTTAATGAAAAATATAAATAAACCACTTGCTTAAAGCCTCAAACCTTTGTTTAATTTTTTCGATTAACTTTGTTTCAAGCATGTACCTGCTTTGTCTCGCATTAATTTCACATAGTATTATTGCATGTACAATTTTTGCAGTGACTTGTCTTTGTTGAGCTCCCCATGTTGGACGTTACTACAATTCTAAAACGGATTTAGATTTTTTAGATTTTCTAGATATTTTAAGATACTTTACCAATAGATTTCTTTAAATTCTAACAACTCTTTTATGATTTCTAACCATTTTTTTTATGATTTGAGAGTTTAGATTCTGTCATGTCAACATTTTACTAACAATATTCTTAAAATAATAAAATCATGTTGCAAACAAAATAATTAAGATTATTAATGGAATGCTGATATGATAAAATCTAAACCATTAAAAAATAGTTAAAATTAAAAAAAAAAAATTATTTGGTAGAGTAATCTAGGAAATCTAAAGAATCTGAATTCCTCTAAAACTAATATGCTTTATGAAGGAATTATTTACCCGCTTTGTCTCGCATTAATTTCACATGGTATTATTGCATGTACAATTTTTGCAGTGACTTGTCTTTGTTGAGTTCACCATGTTGGACATTATTACAACTCTAAAATGGATTCAGATTTTCTAGATTTTTTAGGATATTCTACTAATAGATTTCTTTAAATCCTAACTACTCCTTTATGATTTAAGAGTTTAAATTCTGTCATGTCAGCATTTTACTAATAATACTCTTAAAATAATAAAATAATATTACAAACAAAACAATTAAGATTATTGTTAATGAAATGTTTTTTTTTTTTTTTTTTTTTTGAGAAATGTTAATGAAATGTTGATATAACAAAATCTAAACCATTAAATCATTAAAATATGAATAAATTAAAAAATATATATTTAGTAGAGTACCTTAGAAAATCTATACCCCTCTTAAACTAATATGGTTTATGAAAGAATTATTTACAACTAAACCCCAATTACTTTTCTCTATCAGTGGGTTCATGTAGACAAGGTTTTGTAATTACCGAAGGTGTAGCCTTTTATAAAAGGTCTTCTCTGGAAGGTACAGCTGGGGACAAAAAAGTGGATAGTTTTATGAAAATCGGGAAGAAAGAACACAGCAAGGAAAGCAATCATATAATTGGAGTTTGAGAAACTTTTATTTACGTCTTTGCACTCGTGGCTACTAAGTACAAAATTGACTTCTTAATCAAAACTTCTTAATCAAATTAGTTGTGTGTCATGTTGGAGACTGTGACACATTATTAAATATGGACTTTGAACTTTGGGGCGAAACATGCACGCAAATTCTAGACTTTGTTCTTTGGGAGCTAGCTGCCGACTCTAATCTGGCAATTTGTCACAATTTGAATCTTTTTTTTTTTTTTGAACTTTGTTTTTCGTTTTGATCGATAAATGATCTAGTGTCAAGCATTTGCAGTTTATATAAACTAATATAATACTGGTAGCAATTAGAAAAAAAAAATTGTTTATAATTTGATTTTTTTTTTTTTGGTTCTGTTAATGAGCACTCTTAAAGTATTTTTTAGTGGATAATTTTAGAAAAATTTTGATACTATTTTTTTTGATAAATAAATAAAAAAAAACTGTAAAAAAAATTAAAAATTTTATTTTTCCATTAAAATTTATAAAAGTAATTTACAAACAAATGTCTTTATAAAATTCTTTAATATTTTTATTTTATTTTTATATGGGGTTTACAATTTGCCACACTATATGCTTTCTCACAATCTATCCAAGCTGAAAAATACTTTGATAGTCAAGGAGTGGTGTTTCGAGCTCTCACAAATAGGGATTGATCTCACCCGTAAAATCTACCATAGAGCCCACCGCCTTTGTGAGAGTCTAAGCAGTACTCTGGAGTCTGGACCATATAAGTATTGCCCATCCAAGCAAGCTAGCGTCAAGCATTTACTATATGTATAAACTAATATAATAATGAGAAAGAAAAACCAAAGCCTTTCCGCACGATTTGAATCTCAGACAGTTCAACATGATGAGAAAGAAAAAAACAAAACCTTTTCTTACTTCAAACTTCAAACTTCAAAGTAGCGTCAACGACCTTTTTCAATCTATTCATCCCTTTAAGAAGAAAAAAAAAAGGACCTATTAAAACTTTGAGATATAGGTGGATTTTACAAAATATAAAAAATTGCTTTGAGTCCTAAATTCCTAATTACACACCAACATCAAATTGACAGTAAATTTCACTGCAATTACTAGAAGAAAAAGTTCAGTACTGTAATAAATTGCTTGATTTTAAAATCTAAGGCAAATATAATTAAAAATTAGTAAAACTTAAATTCATAAACTATGAGACAGCAAAGTCCTAGAATGTTTATTTTTCTACAACAAGAAAAGTATTGTCTACACGTTTCACGTGTGCAAGCTAAAGTAGCAAAGGAAATTGCCAACCCTTTTAGTCTATCATTGTCGATCTCACAACCAAATATTAATGCTACTATTGTCATTTTTTCACAATTATTAAGCACATTGATGGCATGGAAAACCACGTTCAAAGCAAAAGACAAATGCTATGATGGCACCACCGATTTCACAATTTGGTGTCTTCCTAAAATTTCAGCAATGTAGCTGTGAGTTTGCATTTGATCCATCACTTGGTTTTACTTTTCTGGTTTAAGTTTTCGTGTCCAAACACAAGTCTCTTTTTCTATGCATCAATAGTCATACCAATTGTCCATTAGTTTCTCCATAGCGTGAATATGATAGGGACCAATTTTAATGATCGAAAATGAGCAAACCTATATAGCAGTTCCCATACTGTAGGCTTTGAAAATTTTCATTGTCATACTCATACATCAATAGTCATGGCAATTGTCTATTAGCTTGCTTAGCTACTCACAGCTGGACTAAGAGATATGGGACCATCCAATGATCAAAATGACAATCACCTAACTGACCTAAGTGATAAGTCCTCCATTTCTACATAATGTTTGAAAATGTTCATATGATGACATTTAAAGTAGGTATGAACCATTCAATTTCATCATTTAGTAGTAGTCACTCCCTAGTGGATGATGGGCCAAAGGACATGGATTTTAGATAAGTTTGTTTTTGTGTTTTCACAATCATGAAGGACCATGCATATATGCTTCAGGTTCAATTTTTTTTTTTTAAAATAGGATATTTGACTAGCATTTTTTCGCTGTGTTGCATTAAAAAATAGGAGATGGAGAAGTCAAATATAAGAAAAAACAAAGGAATTGGGTGTGCTTTCACAATCAAAGTCCCCCCTTAAGTGAATTTACTTATACAAAGTTTGATGTGAGTTTGATTCCTGGCAATCCTAACACGGTTTTAATTAAGACCCTACAAATGGCAGAGTCCCACACTATTACAATCCTTCCATTTTTATAAACTTTGTTGGCTTGATAGAGGCATGTCGATTTTGCAAACTTTGAGAAATTTTCTTTTGTTGGAGGTGGGGAGCCTTGGAACTCTATTATTACTCCAATTATGCATAACCAACCGGTCAACTTTGATCAACATTATTGAAGTTTAACGAAAACTTAGAAACTATCCTACATACAAAATTCCCTTGCGGAATGTGTATTATGGGAAAAATTATTCTATAACCTGTAATATTTTTTTGGGTGATGAAGATTATTTTGCACTTATTGTATAGAAAAGGATGAACGAAAGTAAATGTTGTAATTTGAAGAAAAGAAAAGAAAAGAAAAGATGAATGAATAGATAGATGTAAGTAAATTTTGTAATTTGAACACTTGTAGAAAAGGATGGATGAATGATATGGTGTACATGTTGTAATTCTGAAATCAAAAATACCTTTTTTTTGGTTGCCGAAGTTCAAATTAAACTCATTAAGTTTGGGTGAATTGTCCTCTCATCCATAAAGTTTTTTCTATGTCATTATTATTATCCTTGACAAGTTGAGTTCAACTATTCAATATTCGACTTTGGCTTTACTCGATTGCATATTTAAGAGCATTCACACTAAAAATGCTAAAAAATTTAGTTTTTAACAACTCAAAAAGCTCCTTTATTGATTTTAATACATCATTTTACAATACATTCAACATTAAAATATTAAATACTCTATTATTTTACCAATTCATTTAAATATTCTTTTTTTACCACTTAAGTCTCTCTCTCATTTAAATAATGTTTTTTTGTGTTTACCATCTACCTCTAGTAAACTGCCATTTTTGGCAGTTTACTGTAGTTAAGTATTAAAAACATTGCATGGCAACTCAAATTTATAAGTCATGTGCTTTGTTACACATGAATAGGTGGTTTTATGAGTCACCATATGGATATGGGATGTAGAAGATTCCTCACTAATAGGGTATGTTTGGTTGGGGAGAAAACAGGGATGATGAAAAATAGGGAGAGAAAAATAGGGTGAAAAATGGCATTTTTCAATGTTTGGTTGAAAAGACAAAACAAGAGAGACAGAAAATAGGGGGGAAATTGTCCCTTCGGGCCCACCTTTTTTTATCCTCCCAATTTGGAAGGAAAATGAGGAGGAAAAAGTACTAAAAGATGCACTTTACACAAATACCCTCAATTTAAGTTGCATTTTTTTTTTCTTTCTTCTCTCTTCCCTAGGCTGGGCAGCAACGTTCCCCCCCCCCCCCCCCCCTTTTTTTTTGGGCAATCACGTTGCCAGTTGTCACTTTTTTTTTCTTGGGCATTAACATTGCCTCTTTTTTCTTTTCTTTTTTTCTCATTTTTTTTCTTTTGATTTTTTAGGGCTTGGGCGTGATAGTTTATTTTTATTTTTACTAGATGTGATTTTTTTTGGAATATGTTTTTTATTTTTATACAAAAATTTCGGTGATTGCTCCTTTTTGCGTGGTTATTTGTCACTTTTTTAAAATTTGACATCATCCTTTAATAAGGGTATATGAGTAAATTTATTCAAATTCATTTTTTCCATCCTTCCATTTTTCCACTCCCAACCAAACAAAAGTGAGAGAAAATAAAATATTTTTTATTATTTTATAATTTTCTATCTTCTCACTTTTTCACATCTCCAACCAAACGGACCCTTAGTTACAGGGGCGGAGGGAGGGGGGGGGGGGGGCGAGGGGGGGCAGGTGCCCCCCTGAACTTCCAAATTTTTTACTAATAATGGCAGTATATTGCATTAAAATGTATTATTTGCCCCTCTACACAAAAGCCAAAAAACTTTTCCTTAACTAGAACTCTTGAGACTACCATAACTCTAATATAGAACTATGCGTCCCACCTAGTAACCATTAAAAAAAAAAAACCTATGCTACTGATATATGCCTATACGGAATAGGAATCACAGCATCCTAATACTAATAGAACTCTAAAAAAAAAAAGTGTATATATGATACAGTGTAAAGCATGCCTCCCATATTTAAAAAAAAAAAAAAGGTTTTTGAATGTTTTTAAAATTAAGTAAAGGGAGGAAAATAATTTGCTTTTAAGAAAAAGAAATTTTAAATTTGGTAATTCATTTGGTCAAATATTTCTATGCTCTACTCTTTCTCCATATCTCTCTAATTTAGAGAAATTAAAAATGAGAAGTTAGAAGTAATTAGAACCCCTCCAAATCTCTCCATTTCCTTTCTTAAAAAAAAATCCAAATAAGGTAATTTATCTTACTTTCCCTCGCTTTACTTTACTCCCATCTATTCAAACAAGCTATTAGAGTTTCTGTTGAGTTTTTAAAAGCATTCAAGTTGAGTTTTTTAAAGAATTCAAGTCATTGAGTCACGTTTATATAGTCACAGGTATATTGCATACTCTTAATATTAACGTTTAAATTTTTTTAGATTAGTTTTTGACTTTCAATTTTGTCTTTTAATCTTGCCCCCCTTGACCTAAATTCCTGGCTCCGCCACTGCTTAGTTATGAGGAAAACTCACTCATTGAGTGCACCTATTAGCTACTTTCTTGGGTTGGATGAGTTATAAAGCCATAAACTTTGTGCACGTGTGGGCTGAAAGAGCTCAAAGGTTTGTTAAAATGCCATCTATATCCTGGTCTCGGTTAAAACTTAATAGAGTTTGGGCTTTGTTGCATGGTTTTATTATTTTGGGCATATTGTTATATCACCAACTAATGTTTCCGGTCCGCATTACATATTAGCAAACAAATTCAAGTAGGCTGGAGGTGATTTTTTGTTTTTTTGTTTTTGTTTTTGTTTTTTGTGTTTTTTTTTCCAGCCTTTTGCAATTTTGTTTTTGTGATTTGGGATATGTTTATTGTGCTATTGATTCTCTTAACCCTTTATCTTTTCATCATTTCCATCATATGTGATGTGACGCTATTTTGTTGGACTTAATAATAATTTTATAGATGACAATGAATCGAATGACCAATTTGACAAGCATGTTATATTTTGAGGTTTAAAACGTCAAAAATAAAATTCACTTTTAGAATGAAAGTGGCATTTAACCCAAATATTTTAATTAAAAATTTGAATTTAAGTTTATATATATTTTAAAAAATATATTAAAAGTTTTATTATTTGCTTGATATTGAGTTTGATTTCAGTTTGCCTAATGAATTAAGTTGAGCTCAAGCTACTCAATTTTTGACAAGATCAAGATGTATGCAAGCTCAACTCAAGCTCAAATAGAGTTTAAAGATTTTATTATTCTTGTCAGGCTGAGTTTGATTATTCAATATTCAACTCAATTTGGTTCAGTTTGATTACAACCTTAGGATTGCACATCTAATAGACTGTCAATATTAGTTAACAATATTGAGTAACAACTCAAACAACCATTTGTGTGTATTTTTAGTCATATGACCTATTTCGAGTCATATGACTTATTTTATTTATTTTAATAAAAATGTCATATGATGGATTGGAGTAGATTTAATGAAAAATACTGTCCTTGCGTGCACCTATTAGCTGCTCTCTTCGAACTCGAGAGTTATGACTTATGAGCCATAAACTTTGTGCAAATGAGTATGGACTGAAATTTGAGCTAAAAGGTCTGTTAAAACTTACAAATCAATCTGTAACCTTGGGCTTCGTTAAAAGTGATTTTGGGCTTGATTGCAGTGTTTTATTATTTTGGTTCTGTTATTATCCCGCTTACTATTGCTTTCTGGTCCACATTATACTTTAGAGAGAAAGAATTAAGGTAGGCCGGGTGTGAATGTTTGCAATTTTCAGCCTTTTGCGATTTGATTTATACAAGTTGGGCTTTCGCGGAATTTGGGCTTGACATATGCTGTTGGTTTTGTTAATATAATGTAGAGAAAGATTTGTGTCCTATGTTACTACGAGACTTACACCTTGGCTGTAAGCCTGTAATGAAAACTCCACGCTAATAATCCAAACTATAATGACTGAATCTAAGACCGCTGTTTGGTTGTGTTACATAAACAACAGTTTTTGTTGTTTAAATAATACAATACATATTTTCATTACACTTTTTTACCTATATGTATTTCTATAATACTTAAACAATGTTATTAGAACAACATCAACAAACGGGCAATGCTTTTTATTTTTTATTTTTTACCTCATTTGCTTTGACTGTCTCACATGATAGTGGATCAATCATCAAATGTGCACTATTTTCAAACCCAAACTGGATCGGGAGGTTGGACCGTAAAAACCGAGAATCAGATTGAAATCCAGTTTTTTAAGCATAGAAAACTAGGCATATGTGGCAATTTCGTGAACCCCTAAAACTGGGGTTGGACCACACGGTTCATGCAAAACTGGTGGCAAGAACCGTGCAGTCCAACCCCTAGCATATATATATATTTTATAAAAAAAACTTAATACAATTTTATTCTACTTAATTAAATTATCCATCTCTTACAAAGAATTAAAAAAAAATTATAATTAAAATCCTTCAAAGATATTAAACTTTATTTCAAAAATTAATAATAAATTTTAATGTTTTCATGGTTATTATTTTATTTTATTAACTTTCTTATTTAATTATTAAATAAATGCTTGAAAATCATTAAATTTCCCTCACATATATAGATATATTAGTCAATTTTTGCTAGTTTTATAAATTTAATATCTATATTTAGGCTTTAATTAATTATTAAATTAATTATGACATCATCACGGTTCAACTTCAGTTCGACCTCAAAAATCTTGAATCTCTCACTTTTACGGTTCAATGAACGGTTAAGGTTTCAAAACTATGCAAATGTGTGGGAACCAGTCAACCAGCAATGGAATCCACCCTTCATGAAAATGAAATACAATGGACAAGACCCAACCAACCTTATAATTTCTCCAAATTAATTGAAACCAACAGGGGGAATTAATGACATATCAACAAACAACAACCTATATTTCTCTATAATGATATCTTGGATTATATGACTAATTTTCAAACCAATTACTTGCTAATACTCTTCCACGTTGCCATGCAGAAAAAAATTTCGAAGATGAATCTAAAATACAAAGACTAGTGTCCTATGTTACAAGAGGTGGTTTAATCTTCTTGCAATGGGATCCACGCCCTTCATGAAAATGAAATATAGTGGATTAGAGTCACGGACCCAGGTACAAGGCAAAGGGGGCCCGAGCCCCCCCTGGGCCCAAAAAAAAATTTTTTTAGCAAGTAAAATTTTTCCAAAATAAAAAAATAGGGGCTTGGGCCCCCCTGAAATTTTTGCTCCGGCCCCCCTTCCCCTAGCCCATAATCCGGCCAGCTCAGAGCAGAGCAGAGCCCATAAGGCCATAACCCATGTCAATCCACAACAAAAAAAAAAAAAAAAAAAAAAAATAGAGAAAAAATCTCAGCCTCAGCAGTCCAAAACCAAACGGAGAAAGCAAAAACCAAAGGAAAAAAAAGAACAAAAAAAAAAGAAAGGAAAGTGAGAGACCGAGAGGCGAGAGCTACGAGCGAGAGTGCGAGACGGAGAGAGACAGAGAGGCAGCGGTGTCGCCGTGACGCCGTGACGCCGTGACGGAGCGAGACGAGAGCGAGAGAGTCCCTGAGTCAGTGCGAACCCAGCTGCTTCGAGCGAGACCCACGCCGGCGAGAGCGAGACCCACGCGGGCCACGCCGCCACGCGAGACGAGATCAACTTGCTGCTGCTGCCGCCGGTTGCCGTTTCCCGATCTGTCCAGCCCAGCTTCGAGCCTTCACAGAATCACAGCACAGGTATTTACTCTTTAACTCTTATCTTTTCCTTCAAATTTCAAAACCTTGTGTTGTGAATCTGTGATCTGAGATTCTGAGAATCAAAGAAATTAAGCAACTGTGCAGCTGTGCTACTGCTTGTGGTGTTTGTGTTTTTAGTTTTTACTGATAACTGATTTGGTGCTTGTGTTGTGCTGCGGCTGAAGCCGCTGAACTGAACTGTGTGTTTTTTTTTTGTTTTGTTTTGGGTTTTTGGCTTTGTGACTGTGTTTGTGGGCTGTGGCTCTTGCTGCCTTGCATTATATAGATAAAAGAAATAGAAAAGAGATAGAGTCAGATGCTTTGTGCCTTTGTTGACCGGTAGTTGGAGTGTTGGACATTAGTTGGACATAATAATAGGGAATAGGGAAAAGTGGTGTGGAGTTGCTGTTGGGCAAAGACAAGCGACAGGGGAGAAAACAAAAAAACAAAAAAACAAAAAAGTAATGTTAAGAAAAGTGTTTCGCATTTAGTTTGGAAGATGACTTTTTGAATGACTCTTTGATGTTATACATTGAAAAGGATATAGCTTCGACATTTAGTTTGGATTCAATAGTAGATGATTTTGAAGATTTGAAAGAGCGTCGAGTTCCCTTTTCATAGATGATTGTATAAAGAAACAATAGTGTTTCGCATCTTTTGTTTTTGTTAGTAGATTGTATCTTAATATATTAAGAAACAATAGTGTTTCGCATCTTTTGTTTTTGTTAGTAGATTGTATCTTAATATACTAAGAAACAATGATTTTTGGGTATTTGTCTTGGTTGATCATTTATTAATACCATATGGATGCGTATTTGAAAAAAAAAAATTTTGCTTATCTCTAGCCCCCCGGCTTAAAATCCTGCGTTCGTCCCTGAGCAAAACCCAATAGACATGAAAGACAAGCATCAAAGCAGATTACCAAATCCAACAGCTTACAAATGATCAGAAAAATTAGCAAAAACACAAAGCGAATTGACAACCTGAAAGAAATGGCAATTTTCTTATAGTAAATTCATAAAATAAATAAACAATAGTCAATCTCAGCAAATCAAAGTACTGGTGTTATGCTTCATTTTCACTTGGGGTTCAAGGTCCAACAACTTAACCAAATATACCAAAGGTCCCATTACTAATATACTCAAACTAAATATCAAACCAATTCTAATATACTGATCAAATTGTGCTAAAAAAAAAAAGAATAACCAATAAACAAAATCAGAGAGAAATTTAGAATCCCATGACTGCTTTCCACATTCAATCAGATTTACTAAAATAATAGTGACAGATTTAAACCAACAACAAAAAAGATTCAGTCATTGTACATTCAAGAACCACAACATGAATGTTCAAATGCTCCATTATATTGTATGGATATTCAATGAACATCTTTGATAGAGCTTTGGGGAACAGAGTGCCTGTTTTAAAAAAAAAAAAAAAAAAAAAATCATGCACTCTATGGGTCCAATACATTTGTTAGGCTCAATTAATCTCACGGTATGTTTTGACAACCATATACATTATCCTCATCTTAAAAAAAAAAAAAAAAATCTTGAACAATTATCAAACAGTGATGCAGTAGAGAAATTGCAAAACAACAAAAAAGCTAATATCTAGCATATTCTGGGAATAAAGAAAGGAAAAAAGAAAAGAAAAAAAAGAAACATAGTAGACAATAGACAAATATAGAGAGAACAAACACTATAGAGAGTAGGATGGCTGACAATCTTACATACCTGGCCTTTCTTGGGCTTTCAATGGTCATCCATTTGCGATTTGAAGGGATTGAGCTAAATGGATCCATCATTTATGGTTGAAAATATTGAAACTTTTAGATCTGAAAGAGAGTTTAAAAAAAAAAAAAAGGGGGGGGGTTTCTTCTTGAATGATTTTGCCCAGGATTGTCTAACGAGGGCTTAATCCGTGGTTTTGAAAGAGTAAATTAGTGAATTGATGAGGTGGCAATATTTTAAACCATTATTTTAAATGAGATGTAAGAATATAAAGAAATCTACTTGATAAAGTACTTTAGGAACTTTAAAAAATCTAAATACATTCAAAACCTACCCAACCCGCCCATTTATCACCCTACTTGTTGGTGCTCAATTGCTTGTACCATTTTTGGAAGAAGGAAATTGAAAGAGGTAAACAGGGGATAATCAATACTACTTTAAAGAACGCTGGTAAAGAGTTTAAAAGCTGTAAAAGGTACCTCATTCCCTTCTATTGTGTGCATTTATGTTATTAGTTTATATAACCTATACCTTTGCTTTCAATATTTTTAAGATTTTGGAAACTTTGAACGAATCAGTGCTAACTCATATATGATTGCGCGAGCATATGTGAGCGAAATTTATTAAATGTTGAGAAGTATGATTTCAAAGACTTCTACATAATATATGGCATCTTGGTGTTTGATAAAAATTTTTGATCTGGAGTAAAAGAAAATTTGTATTGCTTTTTTCTGACATTGTTTGTGAGATTTTAGAAAATGATAGACATCTTGAACCTGGTTCTAAGCTGAGGAAGTTTGTTCTTGAGTTTATTAAAATCTTTGTAGAAATTCGCAAACATTTCTGGGGAAAAATTATAAAGTTGTTTTTTCTCCATCTGCTCTGACTGTCTCAAATGATAACATGTGGGAACTGGTACAAAGTAGTACTCAAAGTTATGTACATCTTTCTGCCCAAAAAAAAAGCTCTCTCTCTCTCTCTCTCTCTCTATATATATATATATATATATATATATATTTATTGGTGATTCTTTAATCCACTCCTTAAGTTGGGAACAAGTTAATGAAACACAAACTAACATGAACTAACAGTGTCAACTTTAGACTAGCATAAAAGCTCAATAGGATATACGTCAAATCTCACCAACTACACTGCCTAAAATGCCATAAACCTTAGTTGAGAGTAAATGGAATATCCTGATCTTTAAAAAAGTATCTAGAGGCACAATGCCCAAACGAATGAGAACTTACTAACCCACTTGATAAAACCATGCTAGTCAGCTCCAGAATCCAATTTAGTCATAAAACTCCTTCAATAAAACTTTTCAATTGAATAGGAACCTATTATTTTAATCAAGTAACAGTCAATTCCTTCAACTACTTTTTTGTGATTTCACTCCATATTTCCTCTTCATAAATCTCAACATCAAGCATTCAAACTTTAGAGACAAGGTCAAGGATTGCAACCTTGCCTAGATCATATGAGCATGAGAAGAGCATATTTTCATTTTTCAATCCTTTAGCCAATAAACTATAGCATGAGATCGCTCATTTAAGAGTCTAGAGACTCAAGATCCATGCATGGTCGCGTGTGTAACTTACCAATGAATTAAATATTTTCAATCTATTTACACTCTAGAATGTTAGAGCACAAATAGTAACATTATTCCTAAACAACAATCTACCTTGATCACAAAATGCCTTAACCCTATGCCTCTCTTTGATCACCTACCATGCTCTCGTTTCACGTGAGTTTTGCCTGCTCTTTGGGACAAGATGGAAATGAGACATTTATAATCCTAACTCCATCTCAACTTCTTGTAATCCCTACTATTAACCCTTCGTAAGGGATGGTATTTTAGTTTTGTTGCATGATTGGAATGTTAACTTATCAAGGGGTGGGCAAAACAAATCCCAAGATGCAACCCAAAAGTTGCTTAGGCTAAAGAATTCTTCTAGGCACTTCATCTTGCAAGAGAATGAGAAATTGGCACCTACAAAAGGTCCTCTAAAGCCTAAGGGGGATTCAAAGCTATGTGTTGATACTTTAGTGTTAGGTCCTGATTCTATTTCATGGGATTTTTTTTTTTTTTTTTTTTTTTTTTTTTGGGGGTAGAGAGGCCAATAGTGTAGCCCACAGTTTGGGGAAATGGGCTATATGCTCTGTAATTCTTGTGGCAGCTTGTCTACAATTTTTTTTTTTTTTTTTTTTCGTTTTGAGTTTTAAACACCACTACCTGCACCTATCAAGAGCTCTCTTGGGCTGGATGAGTTACGACCGTGGTACTCTTTGCTAGTTTGGGCCGGAAGTGGGTTCAAGCTTAAATTAAATGTTGGACCCATTACTTGACTGATTTCTACCACAATTTATGGATTTCTTTTTGGACTCTTGCTAACAGTCAAATCTTGTAGCCACGGCCCTCGAGTTCTATAGCTTGTAGCTTATTACAAAATAGATCACAGTCCAAACAATCATTAGCTTGAAAATTTTTGCTGTGCCAGTGTTTCTTATTTATTTATTAGTAAATTACATAAGTACTCAATAGGTCCTGTCATCCTGAATTTATAACCTCAACCTCTACATTACCGTGCAGAATAATAAACTAGTCCGCGTAAATCAAGATCAATAGATTTAGTAGTTTGTTTGTAAAATTTAAAACAAAGTAACATAATTCTTACTCTTATTTTTGGTAAAATTAGTGTTAGTGGCACGTGAAATGGTATTTTTGGTTTATTTGATGATTTAATTTGATTAACATCACTAAACACTAATTACAATGAAATTTATTAGTTTTCCAAAAATATCTAAGATTCACCAAAATGCAAAACATTTATATAGTTCTTTTAGTTCATATAACATTTCAATCAAATTACACTGAATATATTAAGGATCTGTTTGGATACTGTTTATTGTTGAAAACACTATAGTAAAATAATTTTTAAATGTATGAATAATACTGTAGGACCTAGTTTTAAAGATTTTTTTGCTAAATAAAATATTTGCGGGTCCCGTGAACAATACATAGGACTCAGAAAAACAACACAAATCGCAAACTCGCAACGCAGACGCTATCCAAACTTCACCTAAATAACAAAAGGAAACACTAAGTGTGTGTTTGGCAAGGCTTAATTTTGCCAGCTTATTTTACTATTCAGCTTATTTTTGCTACTATTCATAGGTTCCATTACATTTTTTGATACTATTCATGGGTCCCACTGTACTATTTCAACTAACTTTTACCTTTATCTAAAGTACTTTTAGCAAAAAGTTTTCAGTTTCGGCAGAATAAGCGGATCCCAAACAAACCTTAATTTTACAAAACCATCCTCGTCACCAATGACCAATCCCTCTCTCGCAAAGCTCTTAGACCTGCCAACAGTCAAGAAAGCTTGAAAACAACCCACAATCAACATACAATTAGAAACATAAAGCCCAATCAATTCCTTTCAAATCACCAAAACTTGCCCACCCGTATCAGAATCCGAACGAATGAATCATCCCAAAATCCAACCCTAAATCTTTATCATTATAACTTCTCATTCTTCTATAAGTGAGTGTCATGATATCTTAGCACAATTGACTTTCAAGTTAGATTAAAATAACAATAACATAAGCAAAAGAAACAACATGACTACATATAACAAATTAAAACCAACCAAAAAGAAAGAAAGTAATAATTCACATGCAAGATGAACCCATGTGGAGAAGCTACATCTAAATAAGATAAATATACTTTAAATAACGACAAATATAGTGGTGTTCATGAATGACCTAAACCAAAACAAAATCTCCATTTTTCTCTCTCTCCAACCTTCTTTTCCTTCTTTCTTCTCATTCTCTCTCTTGTGATGGAAGCAATTGACTCATAGCTGAGTCTTTTTTTGTTTTTCCTTTTTCTTATCTCTCTCTGTTTCTCTCCCTTACCGTGTGTCCTGGGTTTGTGTCTATCAATAGAGTACTTGGCTGTCAAACACATGAAATAAAGAGATATATAAAAAAAGATAGAGCCAAATGACGAAATTACCCACGCTTTTTCACTCTTTAGATTAAAAGTTTTTTAAGGATAGAAGCGTAAGTACACAACAAACAAACCCGAAAGGAAAACCTCCACTTCTGCTATTTTAACCCTTACAATGTCGTTTTGTCAAACACAAACATTTCAACTATCCTTTTTTATATAGAGAATGGATATTCTCATTTCACTTTATTGAAATAGTGTTGCATCCATTCAACCAAAAAAAAAAGAAAGAAGAAAGTTTTACACCCAATAATGAGCTTTATGTAGATGGAATTGTATATGTCAATCCAGATAGCCCTCCATATATCTTCCACCCAACTTGTATATGAAAAAAAAGGACTGATCGAACCAATATATCCACCAATTAAGGAAAGCTATACATTCAAAGTTCAAAGTTCAAAAACTTCGGCTGGGCTCTAATCATGTCACACTCACATGACATGTACTATGAGGTAAATCCTGTTGATTTCATAGATAGGACTTTCATGAATGAGTTCAACCGGCCTCTCATATGCCTCTGCCTTTGATTTCATCGCATATTCCAATAGGCACACTAGAAGAAATTGGCACTGCTTTCACACATGAAACGAGATGCTCTAGTCTCTAGAAGCCCCTCATGGTTGCAAGTTGATTCTCAAATGTTTTTGGTCCATATGTTAAGCATAATACAAATTTTCCAAAAACAAGAAAAAAAAAATATTTGAGAAATTTATATATTACATTGTTGATATGACATAGATTACATTCTTTATCACATTAGTTTATACATTTTTTTATAATAAAATTCGGTAAAATGATGTCCCCCCTCTTTTGTATGATAGATTTTTATGCAAACTGATGGATTTTATGTACTTGGTCTGCTATTGAAACGAAAAAAATAGCTACAAAAATGTAAACATCATAGACGACCTAAGGCTACCACAGTCATCTCTGCTACTTTGGCATAATTGAGTAATGATTGAAACCTTAAAAATCCCTACAAAAATCTCCAATTCATCTTGTGCATCCACTCATTGAAACCTTAGAAATCTCTCTAAAATAAAACTAACTTTTTCTCTCCCAACTCTCAATTGCCCGAATCATGACAAAATTTTACCCTGTCAAACTACAATCATTTGTATTTATGTCTTTTTCCCGCATGGTGTTGGAACTTGATTATTTTTCTCCTTCAAAAAATCATCTTAACACTACCCTTGACCTGATAGCGGCACGTACAATGAAGCTCCCGGCAATGTTGTCCAACAAGGTCACATTTCAATACCATCTCTTTCGGTCGTAAAGGAATTTTTTCAATTATTTTTTCCACAATTATTAAGCAGTGGGAAATAGCCTCACCCTCAAAACTTTTGCCAAACGGGTACAGGCAACCATTCATGACAGAATGACTAGTGGTTGAATGTCGATTATAAGTCACAGTATTCACATAAGAGAAGAGAATTATTCCATATCCGCAGTACCAATTACTTTACCCAAAAGTGTCAATGAATGAAATCAAAATCATACATTTTCAGAGAAACAAATCTCAGAAATCGGTGATGCAACATAATTCGTGAGGTAAATATCAATTAATAAATATTTTGGAGAAATAATGACGAATGGAAGTTTGAAGACAACAAACTGAAGCTAACTACAAATAAAAGCTGCAAAAACTAAAACAATACAATTGCAGATAATCACTCTTGTCTCTTACGATACTTCGCCATGGTACACTGGTACTCAAAGTTATGTATCATCTTTCTGCCCGAAAATAACCTCTAAACTCTCTCTCTCTCCTGCTCTTTGTTCTTCTATGCATATATACAGTCTTTATTTGGTTAACTTCATAACACTAGCAATTATGCATTCACAGGACACTGAACCCAAAACTCTTTAAACATAGATTACTAAACCTGCACCAAGTGGATCCTGGACTCAAAATGTCATTCTCTCATTGGCAATTACAGACATGACTCTTGGCAACAAGTTTTGCCAAGTAGTGAAAAACTATCCAAGACAGAAGCTTTACTAGTAGCCAAATATAGATTACTTACCAATCGTAATATTGTATAACTTGTGTTATAAATATTCACAATTCAATGTAGACTGATATCATTATATCAATTACTCGGTCGACAAAAGGTCTATACAACATACATAAAATCAAAAGTTTTTAGAAAGAAACAAATCTCAAGAGAAAGGTAATGCAACATGCTTCATGAGCTAAATATTATTTTAATAATAAAACTATTGGAGAAATAATGACAGAAAGTTGGAAGAAACAAACTGAAGCTAAGTACTAATCAAAACACTGGCGCATTGCCTTGCATCTACTCTAATTCATTCATTGCAAAGGCACTGTGGCATTGGTATGCAAATTATCAATGGGTTACAGCAATCAAACAACTATTAAAAAATGCAATCAATTGTATCCCTGAATTTTCCATATCCTCAAATGTACAAGGATTTCATTCATGCAACAAGGCCCACATCAAACATAATGGAACTGGAACAATGTTCCAAATATCTGAAGAATGCTTGCCTACTCAATTTAACCAACTAAACAAAAGATCAATTACCTTTGCCGAGAGCACCCAATGAAACCCAAAAGATCAAAAAATGAAGCTCCACATCTTGAACAGAACACTAACATGTAATAAAAAATGCTCCACCATCTCCCCACTACAGCAGCAAATACACCACCAACCTACTAGCATCTATCCTCTCTTAATGAGATTATCAAAAGCGAGTACCTTCCCCACGCTGCTTTCCATTAGACAAAAACATCTTAAGCTATGGATATAGCCTCAGCCTCAATAGCATTGCCAAACAAGTACAGACCTGAACTTCCTTTATTGGTAATTACACACGCCCTAATTGGGTCTCATTCTCCACCTGAAAGAAATGGCAATTTTCTTATAGTAAATTCATAAAATAAATGAATAAACGGCAAAAATAGTCAAATACCACTATTTTTCTTATACTAAATTATTAGTGTTCCTATGAAACTCGAGTTTCTTGCGGCCTTTTTCACTGCATTTTCCTACGTGACCCTGACAAAAGAAAGAAAAAAAGAAAAACCCAAAGCCACAATTGTTGACTGTGTGAGACAGCCAACTGTGTGATTGACTGTGTGAGTGCAATCACACAGCCACAATTGTTGACCGTGTGAGACAGCCACAATTGTTGACTGTGTGATTGACCGTGTGAGTGCAATCACACAGCCACAATACTGCGTGAATGCATATACTCGAGTAACACGTTGCAATGCACTTGAATACCACAAAATCGAGTTTCATGTGACATTTTTTATGGTACTAACACTCGAGTTTTAAAAAGTGATACATTACAAAATAAACTCGAGTTTCATAGGAACTCCAGTTCCTTCTATAACTTGCTGCCTTTTTCACTGCATTTTCCTACGTGACCCTGACAAAAGAAAGAAAAAAAGAAAAACCCAAAGCCACAATTGTTGACTGTGTGAGACAGCCAACTGTGTGATTGACGGTGTGAGTGCAATCACGAGTAAAATCGCACAGCCACAATTGTTGACTGTGTGATTGACCGTGTGAGTGCAATCAGACAGCCACAATACTGCGTGAATGCATATACTCGAGTAACACGTTGCAATGCACTTGAATACCACAAAATCGAGTTTCATGTGACATTTTTTATGGTACTAACTCGAGTTTTAAAAAGTGATACATTACAAAATATTTCTTAAACAGATAAAACACTAATAATTTTCAAAAATAGTGATATTTAGCTATTTTTGCCTAAATAAACAATAGTCAAACTCAGCAAATCACAGTACTGGTGTTATGCTTCATTTTCACTTGGGGTTCAAGGTTCAACAACTTAATCAAATATACCATGGTCCCATTACTATATGCTCAAACTAAATATCAAACCAATTCTAATATACTCAAATTGTGCTTAAAAAAGAGGAAGAAGAACAACCGATAAACAAAATTAGAGAGAAATTTAGAATCCCATGACTGCTTTCCACATTCAATCAGATTTACTAAAACAATACTGACAGATTTAAACCAACAACAAAAAAGATTCAGTCATTGTACATTCAAGAACCACAACATGAATGTTCAAATGCTCCATTATGTTGTATGGATATTCAATGAACATCTTTGATAGAGCTTTGGGGAACAAAGTGCCTGTTTTTTTTAAAATAAAAATAAAAAATCATGCCCTCTATGAGTCCAATACATTTGTTAGGCTCAATCAATGTCACGGTATGTTTTGACAACCATATACATTATCCTCATCTAAAAAAAAGAAGAAGTGGAAGTTGCTATTCAAAACTCTAGATACCTTAGTTGAATTACCTCCATAAGGCGTTGGATGGATTACGCCCCCTAGGTTAATTAGAAAAAGCAAGAAAAGCAATTATTACAACAGTTATAATCAACTGCTTGGAAGAAATGGTCTCTCATAAGACAATCATGATTTTTTTTTTTTTTGACTTGAAAGCAATAGGGAAGGTAAACTGCTTCACACCTATTCACAAACCCTCAAAGGGAATAGATATTTTATTTAGATGGGTAGTAGACTCTAATACCAGTTACACAAACTCAAAAGACTATTTGAAAGGAAGCTAATATTAATATAGAAGAAAGTTATATTTTCATTCACCGATTCTTTTACATAAAATAGCATCTCTTATATATATCGCGAAAGTGAGATGCAAGAATATAAAAACTAAAGTAGTCATGTAGTACATTAGATGTCTTTGATAAATAGTTACATATTTAGGAGTAATGGAATCACGAGGAGAAAGAAAATAAAAGAAGAAAAATTACATTGATGAACAAAGAAAAGATAGATACATGGTGTGTCCCGACAACGACAAGTTGTAAGAAATAATGTTTCTCTAAATCAAACTAGCACGTTTGGAATTAAAGGTTCAATTGGTTATGCAGTTCCAAGTAAATAACTACTTAACTCCTCAAATATTTCAAATCATGATTTTTATCAAGTTGTCCAGCACCTCTAACAGTCTTCTGACTAAGATTTACATATTCATTTTAACATTATCGATATATTCCCTCCGGCCTCTCTATGATTATTCTGATAGTATGCCAATCAGGTTGATCAAATATGTAGACTACCAAAAAATAGAATTATGCAGACCCTGCATAAAAATGGTGCACGCAACTTTTTAGTAGAGAGAATTGGTCTCGACATAGAAAACGCTGCAGTGTTGCAGACAATATAAACGCCATAGGATATCCTATTATTAGCTAAAATGGACTTTCCAGGTTTATGTGTATCCCTATAATTAGGAGGGCTGATAAGGCTTGGGTTCGTATAGCTAGTCATAGTACTAGTAGTAGCACCAGGAGGGTTGACTCCTTCTTGGAAGGTCACAGAAGCAATCAAAGTAGCCAAAACTGAAAGAGCATTTATATTGTATGCTGATCACTTCCGTTGTCTCCTCAACCATTTTGTGAATCAGCGTCAGACCTTAGAGAATTAATAGTAGGATATGCTGGATTGGTTGGGCTGGCCTTGTGCCATTTTGGAAAAAAAAAAGTGTGCCTGTACCCAAGCCTTAAAATACTCTCGTATCTTTTAGTTAAATAATTTTAAAATTAAAAAACACAAATCAGTTAAAAGAATAATTTAGGGGGTATTTGGTGAGTGTTTTTAAACAACAATTTTCAGTTTTTAAACAACATTTCATGTATTTTCACATACTTTTTCACCCACACGTATTTTCACAAAAATTTTTAAATAACAATTTTCAGTTTTTAAACACATGTACCAAACAGGCCCTTAATGTTCCTAAGTTTTAAGTTTTTTTTTTTCTTTATCTTTTCCATTCAATTTAAAATTTAGGACATTATTTCTATTTTATTTTTAAACATTATTTCAAGTTACCTTACATTTTTTTTAAAAAAAAAATACACATGACTATTTATATATCACCTTTAAACATTATAACACTAAATCAAAAAAAAAAAAAAAAACAGAAAAAAGTATTATTGCACGCGTAAAAGAGTATGTGATGAGTTTAGTCTATATATTTTGATACTGATTGATTTGTTTTTATTAAAAAAGAAGAAGAAAAAAAGAAAGGTAATTCCCCACCGTGTTTGACACTGCAATCCTCTCTGTATCAAAATTTCGGGCGACATTACAGGCTTACAGCTGGTAACGTTTGAAATTTGATGTTGACGAATGATTACAATCGGGAAGAGTCAAAAAGTGGAAATAAAACAAGTAGAAAGACTAAGGTCAAGTCTCCCCATATAATGCCATTGCCAATCAATCTTAATAAACTTTATTTTATTTTATATTACTTGGGAACGGTTGATTTTTGTCACAAACGATTTGACATAGAAGTTGATATCTTGTTCACCTTTTTTTTTTTTTCAATATAAATGCAGATGCCAGTGGTCCGTCACCCAAGTGCCAAGGGATTAATTATTATTGATAAATGTTAACAAAGGGTATTGATTAATAATCCATTTAAAGAAAGTTTTTATGAGAAAATGAAAAAAAAAATATTTTTACAGATTTTTTTATTTCCCATAAAAATAGTATCAAAACTTTTCTAAAATTGATTGTTAATCAATATCCTTTGAACACTCGTTAGCATGACCATTATTATTTATTAGCCTCCATTCCACTTGGTTCCTTATTTCACCAGCTTCTTGCTTTTCATTTTCAAAACCAAACGACGCTTCGACAGACCAAAATTTCCTTGTTAGCTTATTGATGAAAGAGTAACACTACAGTTACAAACTATTTTACAATATTTTTACAAACTATTGATGTGACAAATTTTTATTAGTTCTAATATGGGTCCACTACTAACATTACATTTATGTTTACTAATAATTATTTGAAAATTACTAAAACCACATCAGCAGTTTGTAAAAATATTGTAAAATAGTTTGTGTCTGTATCATTACTTTTGATGAAATCCATATTTAGATGCTTGGACTGTTTTAGCAGCACCACATTGGATCTTTGGACCAGATAATTTTCATCATGTTTGACACTTTATAAGGTATTAAATGGGAATTGATACAACATTCCACAACATTTTTACAACAAATATTCGGTGGCAAATATTAGTGGTGGACAAAAAAAATAACATTAGTGGTGACTCAAATAAGAACCAATAAACAATTGAATTGACACCTGCGATTTATTATAAAAATGTCGTAAATGCAGTATTTTTCAAGAAAGTAAATTTTCTTGCCCTACCACGTTGCCTTTCCCACATGTTGAACTTTAAGTTTCCACTCACTTTGCAAGATAACTAGATAATTTCCCGCACTATGTGTGGATACTTTGCAAGTTCATTTGAAATCAATTTTTTTAAGACCTATTTATAATACTCATTTTGTTGTATAATATTTATGTTTTACCAAAATATTACTGAATGTTTTGAAACTCAATTTTCTTAATTTATATTTTATAAAAAAATTGTCATAAAATTGGTTTCCAAATATTGAGTGGAATTACTCTACTAATCTAAAATTTTGAGGTTAAAATAGTCAAGTTTTTCGACATTTGTAGAACCATATTATATTATTTGTAGAGTTTATTTTTTAAATTGATTAAATGATTTTGAAAATTGAAATTTATAAATTTAAATTCAAAGCATAAAATACTTTCATATCCTAAATTTACAAAAATTTCAAGCAACCTCTCAAACACTTTCTCTACTATTCCATTTTCACAACCAAATACCGAGCCACATATCTCAAACTAATATTTCATTATCTCAATAAAAGGAAATCATTTGTACGTGCTGGCATATAGAAAATGTGATAAAATAAAAAAAAAATTGTTAAAAATATTTCCATTAATTTATTAAGATTTAATTGCCTTTAGCAAGGCTTCCAAATTAAAAAATATATATGTAAAAAAAAAAAAAAAAAAAGCATGAAAAACACTCTAAAATCATCATTGACTTTTACTTTTATCGTCATGACTCATATTGATATTGCACTAAATAGCAGTAAAAAAAAAAAACTACAAAGGAACTTATAAATTATGAGTTCTAAAACATTATTAAAAAAACCCTAATCTCATCAATAATCAATTAGAAGGTTTCTTTGTATTTCACTTTGTTCTAAAACATAATTCATTTTTGGCTTTCCCACACCAAACACCCAAAGCAACCACAACCTTTATAGAACCCATACAGAATCCATAACTTTTGACCTCAGCATCAAAACTATAATCAGTCATCACTCAATAAAAAAACCAAGCCCTCTTCCTTGGTATAGTTAACTCATACGGGTTAAGATTAGAAAGGACGATGAAGTTGGAGTTAGGTAGGTGTTATTGAAAGGTTGAAGATAAATGACATCATTCTTGGTAGGAATGTATTTGAGATGAGATACATGAAGGGTTATGGGTCATATATAAAGGAGTAGAAGTGCAAGAGATTTATCTTGAAACATTGAACTAAAGAAAACAAAGAGTCTTATAAAGAATTCTTATTCTTTAATAGGAAAAATCTTGAAACATTGAACCAAAGAAACAAAAAAATCTCTATTTTTTTTTGTTCTTATCTTATGACTTAAGAGTATTTTAATTTTTTTTTTCTAAAGAGTGCGCCACATGGCAGAACTTTATGCTTTCTCGCATAAGAATTCTCCATTTGGGTTTCAATATTTTGCATACTAAAGTACCCTCACACAAATTCTTAATTTTCTAAAATACCCCTATCTTTTAGTTAAATAATTTTAAAATTAAAAAACACAAACTAGTTAAAAGAATAATTTATTGTTTTTAAGTTTTAGGTTTTTTCATTTATCTTCTCCATTCAGCCTAAAACTTAGGAAACTATCTTTATCTCATTTTTAGGATCACACACTGCACTTTTGAGGGTGATGCTAAGGTTGTTCTTAAAGCAATTTGGAAAAAAGACACGACGCATCCAGTATATGGTCATGTCATCACTGATGTCCTATCACTAGCTACAGATTTCCAGTTTTGTAGTTTTTCTTTTGTAAAACGTATAGGTAATGTAGTTGCCCACTATTTAGCCAAAAATTCTAAGCTTGGTAATGAGCTCCAGGTTTGGTCTAATTCCATCCCTGAGGATTTAGCTCCTCTAATTGCTCGGGATTCATTGTAATTCATTGTTTTTCCATTCAATAATACAGGGCCTTTAGGTCCGGTTTCTCAAATATATATATATATATATATATATCTCTATCTCATTTTTAAATATTATTCCAAATTACCTTACATATTTCTTTAAAAAAATACACAGAGTTATTTATATATCACTTTTAAATATTATAATATTAAATCAAATAAACACTTATCAAAATAAAAAAGAGTATTATTGCACTGTAAGGACGTGTGTGACAAGTTTAGTATTGATTGATTTGTTTTTATTAAAAAAAAATAGGAAGAAAAAGAGAAGGGTAATTTTCCACCGTGTTTGACACTGCAATCCTCTCTGGATCAAAATTTCGGGCGACATGACAGGCTTACAGCTGGTATACGTTTGAAATTTGATGTTGACGAATAATTAAAATCGGGAAGAGTCAAAAAGTGGAAATAAAACAAGTAGAAAGACTTTAAGGTCAAGTGAAGTCTCCTCGTATAATGCCAATTGATATTTTGTTCACCTCTAAAATAATTTTTTTTTTTTTTTTGTTGATATTTTGTTTCAATATAAATGCATATGCCGTGGCTCTTGTTTATTAGCCTCCATTCCACCTGGTTCCTTATTTCACCAGCTTCTTGCTTTTCATTTTTCAAAACCAAATGACGCTTCACCAGACCAAAATTTGCGCATTTTGTTCTATTTACCTTCGTGTGATTCTTCTCTTTTCCGCAATTAGTCTCCTCTGCCTGCAACCCGTGGCCATTACTGCCACCGCTCCAACAAACGAGACTGATCGTTTGGCTTTACTCAAATTCAAAGAACTTATACCTCATGATCCATATAAGATATTGAGTTCGTGGAATGGCTCTATGCACTTCTGCAATTGGCATGGAATCACATGCGGCCGTCGGCACCAAAGGGTCACAGGCTTGGACCTTGAGGGCTACAACTTAGGTGGATCTATATCACCTGCTATTGGAAACCTCACCTTTCTTAGGTTCATCAACCTCCAAAATAACAGCTTCTATGGCAAAATTCCACAAGAATTCGATCATTTGTTCCGACTGCAACGACTCTATCTCGACAATAACACGTTGGGAGGGGAAATACCATCTAACTTGTCCATCTGCTCCAATCTCAGGACGATATATCTTCATGTGAATAAGCTTACAGGGAAAATTCCAGAGGAGCTAGGCTCTTTAATGAGACTACAACGACTTGCGATTTCTGAAAATAATTTGGCAGGAGGAATCCCCCCTTCTCTCGGAAATCTTTCTTCACTCAAATATTTCTATGTGGGGGGCAATAATTTGGTGGGAAATATTCCAGATACCATAGGCCAATTAAAAGGCTTAGTAGTGTTCTCAATTTGGGGAAATAAATTGTCAGGTACAATCCCTTCCTCTCTTTATAATGTGTCTTCTCTCCAATCGATTGCAGTTACAAGCAACCAACTTAATGACACACTTCCAGCCAACATAGGCCTCACTCTTCCTAATCTCCAAAAACTTCTATTTGGTGGAAATATGTTCTATGGACCAGTCCCTACTTCACTATGTAATGCAACTCAGCTTCAAATAATTGATTTAAGTGAAAACAATTTTCTAGGATCAGTTCCAACTAATTTGGGAAATCTGTTGGATCTTTCCTCGCTAAATTTGGAACTCAATCATCTTGGAAAGAGTTTACATTTCTTAACATCTTTGACAAATTGTAGTAAACTTAATGTATTGAGTATTAGTACGAACTATTTCGCAGGTGTTTTGCCTAGTTCTATATCCAACTTGTCAACCCAACTCACTGTATTATATATAGGAGGCAATCGAATTTCTGGAACTATTCCTGCATCATTAGAGAATCTAGTTAACTTAATTGCTTTGGGCTTAAGTACTAATTACTTCACCGGCATTGTTCCTACTAATTTTGGGAAGTTTCAAAAGATGCAATTATTAAATTTAAGTGGAAACAGATTGTCTGGAGAAATACCAACCATCATAGGCAACCTTACTCGGTTGTTTGAACTTGATTTAGATGAAAACAGATTTGAAGGAACTATACCTCCAACTATAGTAAACTGCCAAAATTTGCAAACCCTGGACATTTCACAAAATAACCTTGGTGGATCCATACCCAAACAGCTTATTGGTCCTTCTTCCCCTGCACTAATATCCCTCAATTTGTCACATAACTCGTTTACTGGCAAACTACCATTTGAAGTAGGTGATTTGAAAAATATAAACTTTTTGGATTTCTCTAACAATAATCTGTCTGGTGAAATTCCTACATCTATAGGAGATTGTTTGGTGTTGGAACTCCTTGACCTACATGGGAATTCCTTTGAAGGAGCAATACCATCATCTATGGCTTCTTTGAAAGGTCTTCAACTTCTAGATGTTTCACAAAATAACCTATCAGGATCCATTCCAAAGGGTTTAGAGAAGCTTCGTTATTTAGAAAATTTGAATCTTTCTTTTAATAATTTTGAGGGTAAGGTACCAATTGAAGGAGTTTTCAGAAACACAAGTGCGATATCATTGGCCGGAAATACTAAACTCTGTGGTGGTATACCAAAATTGCAGTTGCCAAAATGCCTCGTAGAGGTCATGAAACCAAGAAACTCATTTGGCCACAAGCTAGCAATTGTAATTATTTCCATTGTTTTATTTTTGTTTTCATCAATTCTTGTTATTTATTGGATGAAAAAATCAAAAAAGAAATCACCTTCTATGTTTTCAACAATGGACCTCCTTCCAAGTGTTTCGTACCAAGACCTCTATCATGCAACTTGTGGATTTTCTTCGGATAATTTAATTGGATCTGGAAGTTTTGGCTCAGTATATAAAGGAACTCTTGTTCAAGAAGAAAAACTAGTTGCTATAAAGGTCCTTAACCTTCAACACAAGGGAGCTTTCAAAAGTTTTATGGCCGAATGCAATGCATTACGAATTATTCGGCATCGGAATCTTGTTAAGATATTAACATGTTGCTCTAGCATAGATTACAGTGGGAATCAATTCAAAGGTCTAGTCTTTGAATTCATGGCAAATGGGAGCTTAGATATTTGGCTGCATCCCAAACTAGACAACGAAAATCAATCAAGGAACTTGAGCCTTCTTCAAAGAATAAATGTTGCACTGGATGCGGCTATTGCAATAGATTATCTTCACAACTATTCTGTGCAACCAATCATTCATTGTGATTTAAAGCCAAGCAATGTTCTCCTTGACAAAGACATGGTTGCTCATGTAAGCGATTTTGGCTTAGCAAAGCTCCTCTCAACTGTTGATGATTCTTCTGAAAAGCAAACTAGTACAATTGGGATAAAGGGAACAATTGGTTATGCTGCTCCAGGTAATATCTTTACAATTCTTCTAGCTATATCCTTAAAGGCTTAAACATCTTTAAATTCTTTACAATTCTTTTAGCTATAGCCTTAAAGGTTTAAACATCTTTAAATTCTTTACAATTCTTTACATCTTTACAATTCTTTACAGATGTATTTTTTTTGGCAATTACTGTACTACTATCAAAAGAGGATACTTAAATTCTCTCTCTCTCTCTCAATTTGCACCGATAGAAGCGCTGAGACTGAGTGCTGACTATCCATTGACTAAGCTTTTTATATTTGTTTTTCAAGCATTTATTTCCCCAAAACCATATGTTTGTGAAGACTGATGATAGCTTGTCAATTTTTTATAGCAAAATAAGTAGAGCCGGTCACAGACAAAACAGATCTGTGTTATATATAGTTTTGTGACATTTATTTATGTGTCCTGTACTGAACAAGTTGTCAACAGACAATTCAAGTAACGGACAACAATAAGAAGTTAGGAACTACGTTGATTATTATTATTATTATTTGCTTGAATAAAATAATAAAAACCATAAGTTTAGTTGAACATGGGAGCTGCCAAGGCATTCATACCTATGGTGTCCAACAAGTCCATACCAATTACAAAATATAATTTGATTAGATTATCCAAACCAACCATTAACCATATTTTCCGTGCTACATATAAATCATCACTATTGCCTCGTTGACTCCTTCCAACAACCCTAAAGTAATTTTCTATTGTACAAATGATGAATGCTTCTAACTTGAAAATTTGAAATGATGGCTTCTATCTTCATGTTCTTGTTTTCAATTTCTTTATGCTTTTTTAATGAATCAAATGAAATTTCAGTTGCATTAAATTCCAAATATCACAATGAACAACAATTGCAAAATTTCCTTACAAATCATAATTTGTAGAGTATGGCATGGGTGATAAGGCATCAATAGAAGGGGACGTGTATAGCTATGGAATATTACTACTGGAGATGTTCCTAGGAAAGAGACCAACTGATGAAATGTTTAAAGATGGTCTCAATCTCCACAATTTTGCTAAGATAGGATTGCCAGAAAGAGTTGTTCAAATTGTAGACCCAATCCTTCTACCAAGAGAAGTTGATGTTGTGCCGACAGCAATAGTGGCAACTAGAGAAGATAATAATGACAACGAAATTCAAGTAGACGAAGGAGCTCGAGGTATTGCAAACCTGTGTCAAATGGATGCCAATGTGCATAAGTGCTTGGTCTCAATCCTTGAGATTGGACTCGCTTGTTCAATAGAGTCACCAAAAGAAAGAATGAAGATGAAGGAAGTTACCAGCGAACTGCATATGATCAAAAAAGCCTTTCTTGGTTCTGGTATACTCCCTGGTGGACTTGGTAGAATCCAAGTTTAAGGTACTTTATATATTTTTAAATTTGAATTTGCTTAAATAATAAAATCATCAATGACGGTCATCAGTTATCTCATAAAATTATTGAAGACCATTTTAAGAGTTATGAATTGGCCATTTAAGTTATATTTCTTTTGATTCCTATTAGTTCTGCATAAATGCAAGTGTGGACGTCTTTTATTATTTTGATAAATGATCTTAATTGTCAAATTAGATTTTCCGACTAACATTTTCACCTTTTAAGACCCACAACCTTACGAATGGTTCTTTCATATTCATTTATTTAAATGGTTTCATGCAGATGCAATTGTTGTTCTTGTGTGTACATTCATTGTTTTTCCTTATATAGTCCTGGAAATAACGAATATAACTAACTTTTTCCTTGGACTGCAGAGCATGAAACTACCAAAACAGATCAATGAAACCTCTTTCATGTCACTGTTGAGTATTTGCGTCATTGCGTGCTAGTTCAATCTCATTTGTAGAAACATTCAGGGAATGATTTCCTCAAGGTATTTTCTTCTTTTAGATGACAATCCTACTTGTGTATCTTGATAGTACAAGTGCATTGAACACTTCTACTTCAGGTTCTGGTATGGTGTATATGTATTCACTATTCACTATTCAGCATAAAAAATAAAAAGTATACTGTGTTGTGTATGTATGGGTTTTGTGTTCTATTGATAATTTATAAAGTTGCTGAAAGCCTTTTTGTATTGGGAATATTGGTGACATGCTTTAATTTAAATTTGCATGCATCCAAGTTTCTCCAATCATAGATTTTTTTTATTAAAATAATTTGATAGTTTACAACAAATGAGAGAAAAGATTTGAACCTGATTCTCCTCATACAAAAAATGGAGGCAATGCCATTGAATATAAAGCTCTTGGCGCTTCAAACATAGTTATTGAGGCATTTGAACCAAATGAAAGGGAGAAAATGGAATAAGAAAACTGAAAGAAGAATTTAGACCATGTCGATTGATTTTAGATGAATTAAATCAACTTTGCACATTAAGGAATTAAATGATCAAATTCAATTTCCATTTATTTTACCACAGTAAAATATGTTTCCAAATAACCAATAATGCGATGAAGATTGACACAGCTATTTGGATCATTGTTATTAATACCGTTTCGGACCCCGTTTCGTTTTGTCCAGTGGAATGGAATATTTCGATACCAGCCGATTTCGGCATACTGTTTCAGGGTGTTTCAAGGTTCTTAAAAAATAATTTATATATATTCTTGTAGAACATAAAATTGTCAATTCTAATAAGTAAATAACTAAATATCAAATAATACAAATCATTTCGTCTTAACTCTTAAGTCTTAAACATCAATAACTTGAAATATAACATCAATTTAACATCACACAATAAGAAGATTACAAGACAATAACTAAATATCAAATAATACAAAATTTACTCCTCCTCCTCATTATCATCCATGAGAGAAGGATCAAATTCATCATCAAAAGAACTCCCAAATATAATTTTTATTTTTTTTAATAACAGGCCAAATTCAGTATTGGCCGAAATTTACATCTTGGCCGGAATGACTGGAATGGACCGAAACGACCCGAAATTTGACCCGAGGTGGAACGTGGGGTATTCCGGTACCAGTTTGCATACTGGTACGAAAAATTTCGGTCGTTCCGGCCGGAATGGAACGGAATCAATAACAATGATTTGGATAACAATTTGAAATTGAAAAACTATGGACGTATCCAAGGAGAAAAAAATTAAGTAAAATTCTTACATTATTTGTGCTACATTAGTCAATGTAACCATTTGTTTGATTTTAATTGGGCTTTTAAGATATTACAGTTAAAAAACTATATCTAAATTTTACACAAACACAAAAGGCTATCTGAAAGGAAGGTTATATTAATATAGAAGAAAGTTATATTTTCATTCACCGATTCTTTTACAAAAAATAGCATCTCTTATATATATCGCAAAAGCGAGATGCAAGAATATAGAAACTAAAGTAGTCATGTAGTACATTAGATGTCTTAGATAAATAGTTACATATTTAGGAACAATGTAATCATGAGGAGAAAGAAAATAAAAGAAGAAAAATTACATTGATGAACAAAGAAAAGATAGATACATGGTGTGTCCCGACAAGTTGTATGAAGTTCACAATTCTAACTCACAGGTCACTTTCCAAAGTCTTGCAAAGAAAGTCGATGCCTTGTAGCGGTGGGTTTTATCATCGGGTTGCATTACTACATCAATTATTAGCTTCACTTTATTTGATTGCTCCCAAACTAAATAACAAGCTTGACAGCAGCAGTTTTTTATTTTTTATTTTGGAGAAACGACAGGAGTTCGACTCAAAGACTTTTTAACACCCCATAATAGGCAAGATTATTGTCCTACTTTACAAGACGCGTAATGAAAATCTCGTTGGCATTAGAAGTATTTCATTTTAAATTCCATATTGTATATCATGTGTCTTATTATTATTTTTTGCTGAATAACTTGAATTGTTCTATTAATAAAATAAAAGAAAATTTTATATTAGGTTATGGTTGATAGAACATAGATAAGAACACTCACATTAGAAGCACTCCTACTATTATGAAATAGCAAGAAAGAATGGAAAAAAAGCTTTTAAATTCTCTCACACCGTCACAGTTTCACCAATTTTACTATTCTTAAATAGTATTTATTTCAAGTAGTTTTGATCTAGTCCCATCCATACTATTTAAGTACTTTTCTTCCCTATTCTAATTTTTCTTTTCTTATTATAATTATAATGCTATAAAGTACGGACATAATTTTTTTCACAATAAATTTCACAATTGTGAAAATAGTTAATTATAAAGCGTGAACAATTTACATTGATGAACCCACTACTTTATTTCCTTCACAACTCACAGTCCACTATTTTAATAATTATAAAATTTATTGTGAAAAAGTTGTGTTTGTATGACAATTCAATTAGTAGGTTCTATAGTTAACTTTTGTAGATTGATTTTTTTATTTATTTATTTTTAGTAATCAAATTATGTCTAAATTTTATGTATTTAAATTAATTTCTCACTTTGATTGTTAGTAACTGTGATTGATTATTTTTGTTTCTTTGTTTTATTAATATGAAATATATACTTGTGGTTATAATTGTCTATTTATTTTGTTTTTATTATCGATTAATATTTTTAGATTAATTTTGTTTTCAGTATTGCTTTTCAATCTTGCCCCCCTTAAACTGAAATTCTGGCTCCGCCACTGATTAGAAGAGATGATTTTTATGTCGTTACTTTAATTTGTTAATATCCTGTCATAAGGGTGCATTTTTATAAATTATTAGGAAACTGTGTTTTGAATTTAAATTGAACATTTGTAAAAAAAAACTAGAAGGAGTTATAGTTACAAAATAGAATTTTAAGTTTTAAGAATGCTTTTATAAATTTTGATCTCCCAAAACACCTTACTAAACAGATCCTTAATCCAATCCAAACCGCAACGACTGAATCTGAGACTTTGAGTCTTGGTCTTCGACGACGGCACCTCATTATCTCCCAAATTAGGAAAAATTACAAGATGTTGTTAGGTGGTTGACTCCGATCGATATCATCCTCATACGTGATAATTGGCCTACATTTCTCAATAATGATATCTTGGATTATATGACTAATTTTCAAACCAATTACAATATTGCTATTACTTTTCCACGTTGCCATGCATGTAAAATAATTTTCAAAGACGAAACTAAATTAGAGCATTTGCAGCAGTGGAGCTAAAAAGCTATAATGCCATTTTAGCTCCACCAATATACCAAAAAAGCCTTGCAGTAGTGGAGGCAAAGTCATAATTGTTAGCTGATTTGCTACAGTGCACATCTATCTATAGATGTGCACTGTAGCCAACATCTAAAAAAAAAAAAAAAATTATTCAACCTCCGATTAAAATAATGCAACTTCCTTTATTTTTTTTTCATTTCTTTTATTCTATCTCACCGTGCTCTCTCTCATCATCACTCTCAAGCTCTCTTCAGTTCTCTCATCAAGCTCTCATCTCTCTCATCTGTCAAGCTCTCATCTCTCTCATCTCCCAGCCCACGCCATTGCCATCCCAACCCACGCCGTCGCCGTCCCACGCCATCCCAGCCCACGCCGTCGCCGCCCAGCCATCCCAGTCCACGCCATCGCCGTCCCAGTCCACGCCGTCGTTGTCCTACGCCGTCCCAGCCCACGCCGTCGCCGTCCTAGCCCACACCATCCCAGCTGATCCACTTCAGGTCAGTGCTCTCTCTTCTTTTGTAGTGAATTTTTTTCATTTGGATGTTTGTTGTTTTGGCTTAATTTTTCTGGGTTTAGTATTATTTTGTGGTGTTATTTTGCGGTGAAAAATGGTGTTGTCGCTATGTTGTTTTGGGCAAATGGTGTTATTTTTGTTGTTGTTTTTGTTGGGTATAACATTTGAATGGAGGAATGTATTGAGAATTTTCTGTTTGCAGGAATTTGTTGTGTGGTTGAAGGCGGCGGCGGTGGTGGCGGTGGTTGTGATTGTTGTTTATTATATAGGATATATTATTTTATTGTAGTGGATATATTATTTTTTTGTAATGGACATATTATTTTATTGTGATGTTTATATTATTTTATTGTATTAAAAGCTAAAATAGATTTACTGCTGCAGCATGTATGTAGGTAAAATAGATAAAGTTACTTTTAGTAGAGCTAAAAAGCTAAATTTTTAGCTCTATTGCTGTGGATGCTCTTCCAAATACTTGTGTCCTATTCTATGTTACAAGACGTGGTTTAATTTGCATGCATCGTGTAATTAGAGCTCCGCTATTGGCCAGTCAGCAGTCAAATTGGAGAATAAGTCAATAATAATCCAAACCAAAATGTCTAAAATATCTGGGGAAAGTACTAAATGGATCGACTCATTTCTTGGATTGTCTCATCCGTGGGATCCACAAAGGGAATCCACCATTCACATGAGACAATATGGTGGACAATATGGTAAGTTCCCCAAATAAATACTTTATTCAATTTTTGAAAAGTAGGCATGAATGTTTTGAAGAGTAAAAAAAAAAAACTAATGAAAAAAGAATAATTATATGAAATGGTGTTTTGGAATATACAATTAGATGTGAGTATTCTTTTTTTTTTTTTTTTAAGTAATGTTATGTTTACAATATTTTCTTAATATATTTTAAGTGGCAAGCTTTATTGGTGAGAAATAAAAGTAAAGTCAATAAAATATCATGAGCATAAGTCTTTTTTTTTTTTTTTTTAAGAGAGAGAGTTTCAACTTACGACATCCGCTCTTAATAATAGCTATTTATCATCAAACCAAAATAACAATCAATTTTTGGTATAAGTGGAGATTAAATTTCAAATCTTTTATACAATCATTAAAGACTTTAACAGAACTTGTGAACATAAGTCTTGATTAACTTTTTTTTTTTTTTTTTTTGAGAAGGAAGTCTTGATTAGTTAAAATAGACAAAATAGATACTTATTCTAAAACATTGAAGAAATTTTACACAAACCAACACCAACCATAAATGTCGTGTCAATAATAATATCGTATTGATTTTTCATTTTCCATCCACTGCTTTCTTGGCAGCTCGCCTAGTAACATCTTACAAATTAAGGTCCCACCCCCTAGTAAGGTCCCTAATCCCTATTTAAAGCTTTATAGGGAGCATGCAAATCTTATAGAGCCTCACCCTCTCAGTCCCTCACGTAGCTAGATAGCCTCAAATTAATTACTGCTCTTACGAAATGGATCAAGACCAGCCCAACCAAGACAGTAATACAAGAAATGCTCTTTTAGTTGTGGCTACTTTGATTGCTTCCGTGACCTTCCAAGCAGGAGTCAACCCTCCTGGTGGGGTTTGGCAAGAAAACCCACCCCCCGATCTTGCTCCTCCTCCTGCTGCTACTACTATCAATACGAACCCAAGCCTTCTCAGCCCTCCTAATTATAGGGATACACATAAACCTGGAAAGTCCATTTTAGCTAATAATAGGATATCCTATGGCGTTTATATTGTCTGCAACACTGCAGCGTTTTCTACGTCGGGTTACATGATTGGATCTCTGGTCGAAGTATCAGGAAGCTTTAAAGTATTGGTGCGGGTTGCCCTATTTTTCATGGGAGCCACCTACAGTGCTTCAGTCTTGGCTGTGCTGCCAGATCATGGACCTCTTAATACTTACTTATTGTTTATCGCACTTCTTGTACCGTCTTTAGTTTTGTTTGCAAGAGAAATTTGGGGTGACATTAAGGCAGCATGGGCTAGACATATTTGCTCTTCTTGAACCGGTAGGGTTGTTATTGCATACTCCGGGAGAAGGAGGGAGCATACTCTCTCAGAATATGTATACAATAATTTTCTTAGTAAAAGCTTAAGGGTTTGTCCATGGGGCTTGGTTAAAAGTGAGTTTGGGCTTGATTGCAATGTTCTATTATTTTGGTTTGGCTGGAATTTGGGCTAAAAGGTTTGTTATAACTAATAAGAAGGCCATCTGTATCCCTGGGTTTGGTTAAAAGTGAGTTTGGGTTTGATTTGCAATATTTTGTTATTTTGGTCCTGCTATTATCCCGCTGAATAGTGCTTCCTGGTCCGCATTATATATTAGAGAGAAAATATTTTCAAAATTTGTGCAGTGCATAAACTGTACAGAGTCAAATTAAAACATGTTGCAAGCATTCAAAAATCAATTACATCATAATCTGGTAAGTATATGATAAGCACCTAACACAAAAACTGTCTTTCCTCAAAAGTCAAAACTCGGTACAAAATACTTTCAAAAGCAACAACAGGCGCTTAAGATGCCAGCCAATCAAGCTGAAGATAACAATATGCAAGTGAAGGACATAAGTTTGAAACAACCATAGCAATAGCAAAACCCAATAGACATGAAAGACAAGCATCAAAGCAGATTACCAAATCCAACAGCTTACAAATGATCAGAAAAATTAGCAAAAACACAAAGCGAATTGACAACCTGAAAGAAATGGCAATTTTCTTATAGTAAATTCATAAAATAAATAAACAATAGTCAATCTCAGCAAATCAAAGTACTGGTGTTATGCTTCATTTTCACTTGGGGTTCAAGGTCCAACAACTTAACCAAATATTCCAAAGGCCCCATTACTAATATACTCAAACTAAATATCAAACCAATTCTAATATACTGATCAAATTGTGCTAAAAAAAAAAAAGAATAACCAATAAACAAAATCAGAGAGAAATTTAGAATCCCATGACTGCTTTCCACATTCAATCAGATTTACTAAAATAATAGTGACAGATTTAAACCAACAACAAAAAAGATTCAGTCATTGTACATTCAAGAACCACAACATGAATGTTCAAATGCTCCATTATATTGTGTGGATATTCAATGAACATCTTTGATAGAGCTTTGGGGAACAAAGTGCCTGTTTTAAAAACAAAAAAAATCATGCACTCTATGGGTCCAATACATTTGTTAGGCTCAATTAATCTCACGGTATGTTTTGACAACCATATACATTATCCTCATCTAAAAAAAAAAATTCTTGAACAATTATCAAACAGAGACGCAGTAGAGAAATTGCAAAACAACAAAAAAGCTAATATCTAGCATATGCTGGGAATAAAGAAAGGAAAAAAGAAAAGAAAAAAAGAAACATAGTAGACAATAGACAAATATAGAGAGAACAAAGACTATAGAGAGTAGGATGGCTGACAATCTGACATACCTGGCCTTTCTTGGGCTTTCAACGGTCATCCATTTGCGATTTGAAGGGATTGAGCTAAATGGATCCATCATTTATGGTTGAAAATATTGAAACTTTTAGATCTGAAAGAGAGTTAAAAAAAAGAAAAAAGAAAAGGGTTTTCTTCTTGAATGATTTTGCCCAGGATTGTCTAACGAGAGCTTAATCTGTGGTTTTGAAAAAGTAAATTAGTGAATTGATGAGGTAGCAACATTTTAAACTATTATATTAAATGAGATGTAAGAATGTAAAGAAATCTACTTCATAAAGTACTTTAGGAGCTTTAGAAAATCTAAATCCATCCAAAACCCACCAAACCCCGCCCATTTATCACCCTACTTGTTGGTGCTCAATTGCTTGTACCATTTTTGGAAGAAGGAAATTGAAAGAGGTAAACAGGGGATAATCAATACTACTTTAAAGAACGCTGGTAAAGAGTTTAAAAGCTGTAAAAGGTACCTCATTCCCTTCTATTGTGTGCATTTATGTTAGTTTGTTGTGTGCATTTATGTTATTAGTTTATATAACCTATACCTTTGCTTTCAATATTTTTAAGATTTTGGAAACTCTGAACGAATCAGTGCTAACTCATATATGGTTGCGCGAGCATATGTGAGCGAAATTTATTAAATGTTGAGAAGTATGATTTCAAAGACTTCTACATAATATATGGCATCTTGGTGTTTGATAAAAAATTTTAATCTGGAGTAAAAGAAAATTTGTATTGCTTTTTTCTGACATTGTTTGTGAGATTTTAGAAAATGATAGACATCTTGAACCTGGTTCTAAGCTGAGGAAGTTTGTTCTTGAGTTTATTAAGAATCTCTGTAGAAATTCGCAAACATTTCTGGGGAAAAACACAAACATTGGTGGATTTATACTTCAACTTTAATTATGTTTTTGGTGAACCAATTTTTAATTATGTTTTTTTTCAATTAACATCCTAAATTAAGAAAAATTATAAAGTTGTTTTTTCTCTATCTGCTCTGACGGTCTCAAATGATAACATGTGGGAACTAGTACAAAGTAGTACTCAAAGTTATGTACATCTTTATGCCCAAAAAAAAAGCTCTCTCTCTCTCTCTCTCTCTCTCTCTCTCTCTCTCTCTCTCTCTCTCTCTCTCTCTCTCTCTCTCTCTCTCTCTCTCTCTCTCTATATATATATATATATATATTTATTGGTGATTCTTTAATCCACTCCTTAAGTTGGGAACAAGTTAATGAAACACAAACTAACATGAACTAACAGTGTCAACTTTAGACTAGCATTAAAGCTGAATAGGATATACGTCAAATCTCACCAATGACACTGCCTAAAATGCCATAAACCTTAGTTGAGAGTAAATGGAATATCCTGATCTTTAAAAAAGTATCTAGAGGCACAATGCCCAAACGAATGAGAACTTACTAACCCACTTGATAAAACCATGCTAGTCAGCTCCAGAATCCAATTTAGTCATAAAACTCCTTCAATAAAACTTTTCAATTGAATAGGAACCTTTTATTTTAATCAAGTAACAGTCAATTCCTTCAACTACTTTTTTGTGATTTCACTCCATATTTCCTCTTCATAAATCTCAACATCAAGCATTCAAGCTTTAGAGACAAGGTCAAGGATTGCAACCTTGCCTAGATCATATGAGCATGAGAAGAGCATATTTTCATTTTTCAATCCTTTAGCCAATAAACTATAGCATGAGATCGCTCATTTAAGAGTCCAGAGACTCAAGATCCATGCATGGTCGCGTGTGTAACTTACCAATAAATTAAATATTTTCAATCTATTTACACTCTAGAATGTTAGAGCACAAATAGTAACATTATTCCTAAACAACAATCTACCTTGATCACAAAATGCCTTAACCCTATGCCTCTCTTTGATCACCTACCATGCTCTCGTTTCACGTGAGTTTTGCTTGCTCTTTGGGACAAGATGGAAATGAGACATTTATAATCCTAACTCCATCTCAACTTCTTGTAATCCCTACTGTTAACCCTTCGTAAGGGATGGTATTTTAGTTGTGTTGCATGATTGGAATGTTAACTTATCAAGGGGTGGGCAAAACAAATCCCAAGATGCAACCCAAAAGTTGCTTAGGCTAAAGAATTCTTCTAGGCACTTCATCTTGCAAGAGAATGAGAAATTGGCACCTACAAAAGGTCCTCTAAAGCCTAAGGGGGATTCAAAGCTATGTGTTGATACTTTAGTGTTAGGTCCTGGTTCTATTTTATGGGATTTTTTTCTTTTTTTTTGGGGGGGTAAAGAGGCCAATAGTGTAGCCCACAGTTTGGGGAAATGGGCTATGCTCTGTAATTCTTGTGGCAGCTTGTCTACAAATTTTTTTTTTTTTTTTCGTTTTGAGTTTTAAACACCATTACCTGCACCTATCAAGAGCTCTCTTGGGCTGGATGAGTTACGACCGTGGTACTCTTTGCTAGTTTGGGCCGGAAGTGGGTTCAAGCTTAAATTCAATGTTGGACCCATTACTGGACTGATTCTACTACAATTTATGGATTTCTTTTTGGACTCTTGCTAACAGTCCAATCTTGTAGCCACGGCCCTCGAGTTCTATAGCTTGTAGCTTATTACAAAATAGATCAGTCCAAACAATCATTAGCTTGAAAATTTTTGCTGTGCCAGTGTTTCTTATTTATTTATTAGTAAATTACATAAGTACTCAATAGGTCCTGTCATCCTGAATTTATAACCTCAACCTCTACATTACCGTGCAGAATAATAAACTAGTCCGCATAAATCAAGATCAATAGCTTTAGTAGTTTGTTTGTAAAATTTAAAACAAAGTAACATAATTCTTACTCTTATTTTTGGTAAAACTAGTGTTAGTGGCACGTGAAATGGTATTTTTGGTTTATTTGATGATTTAATTTGATTAACATCACTAAACACTAATTACAATGAAATTTATTAGTTTTCCAAAAATATCTAAGATTCACGAAAATGCAAAACATTTATATAGTTCTTTTAGTTCATATAACATTTCAATCAAATTACACTGAATACATTAAGGATCTGTTTGGATACTGTTTATTGCTGAAAACACTATAGTAAAATAATTTTTAAATGTGTGAATAATATTGTAGGACCTCTATCAAGCCTTCTTTTAATCGCTGCACAGCCCCATTTGCCTCTAGCCCAGGTAAATTTGCTTCCGGAGAAGCCCAGATCAATCGTGCCAAATTCCGAGAATAGCTCCTTTAGAAAATTAGGTGCCGATGACTCTCCCCCTCTACTGCCAACCTTTTCTTCGTCACTAATAACATAATTGAAATCACCCAAGCAAACCCAAGGTCCTTGAAAAGAGTTTAGAAGGCCAAACAAGCCTTCCCAAGCTTTCCTTTTTTTAGCTGGGTATGTTGGACCGTAGAAACCTACCAACATCTAATCCTTAATAGCATCCGCGACCTTAATAGCAATGAGATTATTGTTATGTTCAACACTTTGAACTGAGACACCCGCTTTCCACATTACACATAGGCCACCAGCAGAGCCTTTAGCATCAACTACAACTAAATTTGCAAACCCAATCGACTCCTTTACAGCTACCATACGACTTTTTTTGGCTTTTGTTTCACTTAAGAAAATAATATCGAGCATCGCCCTTTTTATATGAGCCTTTAAGGCTCGAATTGTCAAGGCGTTGCAGATGCCCCGACAGTTCCAACCTAGGGTCCTCATGGAGAGGTTGGGGGCTTGATAAGGCCCGCCTCCTCGGCCATCGGAACAGAAAAAGAACTAGAATCCAATTCAGGTGATACAGTGATAGATGTAGATATAGCAGAGACATTACGTGCGCGGGATTTTAAGGGCTTACCTCAGATCTTGGGAGAGTAGACTGTGTTAGGCTTATCCCTTTCTTCTAGGATGAAGTACTCCAGCCGGGATTGTGGGATAAAGGTCTCTGTTTGCGGATCGAAATAGACAACTTCAGACTCGTTGATAGTCTTCTTCAACCTTTTGGCAAAGTGGGCCAATTCTTGATCGGTGATTTTCCTTTTAAGATGATTGGAGTCTTGGAAGGTTTGGGTGGTGGCGGTGGGTGGAGGATGACTACTTGGTTCAAAGTTGGACAAGTGTGTTGAGGATGATGAGGTATTGGAAGTATCGAAATGGGGTGATGTTGTGATGGAATAAGGTTCTATACCTGCTAAGGCTGGGCTAATAAGGGACCTAGGGGTGCCAGTTGGGCCAGTGTTGTAGGTGGGTGTTATTGGGTCTTGAGAAAAGTGGGCTGGGCTAGAAGTAAGGGGTGGGACAGAGCTTAATGAATCAGATGTGTGCTGTTGAAGGCTTGTGGGTCCGACTGTAGACACGATGCAATCACGTGATAGAGCGCCAGGTAAGGCATTACCTGTACCCTTTGGCTCCGACAATGCGGCCAAAAACTGTCCAGGAGCACTACTAGTTGATCCCTCAGTAGTGGGAGAGACGCCAGACTTCACAACAGTTGTCTCATTCAGCTGTATTTTTGTCAGGTTCTGGATCGTGGGAGCGTCTATCCTAACATTTGGTGCTTGGACGACCGGTGGGCTGGGGCTTGGGGCAGCGTGGACATCCGGTGGAACATCTTCACTCTCAGCTCTTAGCCAAGGTTCTGAAGCTTTGAAATAATGGCCATGCGGATTGCAAAGGAGCGCAGTCTTCCCTGTACAGCTACTGTCATCGTGGCCAATGATACCGCAGTTATAGCAAAAAGTGGCAAGCTTTTCACACTTAAGACTGATCCATAGGTCATTTAGATTGGAGCGGGGGAGAAAAATTCCTGGATGCAGAGGGTGGGATAGGTCCACTTCTACTTTAATGCGCGTGAACTTTTTCCAAACCCCGCTACCAGCTCCTACTACATCAACCTCTAAAACAACATCGGCTAAGGAGCCAATCTTCTTTAGATTATCCTCAGAGTTCCACAGTAATGGGAGGCCGTGTACTTGAACCCAAAATGTGGATGTGGAGAAATCTACTTCATGCCAGTCTAACTCCGAATTCCATTGCTTCAGAAAAAGGTGACTGCCGCAGATGGACCAAGGCCACCTTTGGAAGGCTCTGTGGCGGTCAACTTCATGTTGGAATCTAAACACGAACACATTGGTTTCCAGGCGATTAACCTCAATAGGGTAAACTGGTCTCCAGGCTTTAAGGACCACGTCTTTGACAATACTTACTTTGATCGGCCGGGAGGAGATGATTTTTCCTAGCAAGTTGAGACATGAGGACGGTGGGTCTTGGTTTGGAGGGAGCTCAAGTCGGACACATTTTTCAGTCCGGGTGGCAAGGTCAGCAACCTTCATCACGCTCAGGACGGGAAGGAAGGCTTTAAAAGGAAAAAGGAGTACTGGGTTTTGCAAGGATTGAGGGATGAGATTAAGGGGAAAAGGAAGGAAGTTGAGTAGGTGACTGAGGGAAACGAATGGAGGGGTCAAAGACAATAATCAGCTATTAGAGAGACTAGCTCAGGGGAATAGTGACAGGGGCTACAGAGAGCAGAGAGACTAGGTCAGGGGAATAGTGACGGGGAAAAGGTGCTACAGAGAGCACGGGGGCTTCAGGTTTTAGTCTTATTGTAGGAAAATGCTTGGATGCCACATTGCCACCACTATGAGCACTAGTCAGTCTACCCTCTCACAAAGTTGATCATTCCACTAGAAGTTCAATTCTTGCAACCCAAAAAAATAAAATGCTAAGTAGCAGTTGTTATCAAGTAAAAAGAAAAGGGTCAGCCCCTCACTCCATTTAAAAGCGAGCAAATCATGTCAATTCATAATAACTGTTTAGTTTCTGATAAAACTAGACAAAGAGGATCCAACATGATACAAGGAATTAAAGATTTGAGCACACCTGAACCCTGTAAAGAGAGAATATTTCCAAAATTTGTGTAGTGCATAACTGTCTGACATACAGAGGATAGTAATATGCAAGTGAAGGACCTGGTGAGTATAGTAAGTACTAAGTACCTAACACAAAAACTGTCTTTCCTCAAAACTCGGTACAAAATACTTTCAAAAGCAGTTTCTCAAAAAAAAAAAAACTTTCAAAAGCAACAATAGGCGCTCAAGATGCCAACCAATCAAGCTGGAGGTTTCAGAAGATAGTAAAATGCAAGTGAAGACCATAAGTTTGAATCAACCATAGCAATAGCAAAACCCAATAGACATGAAAGACAAGCACGAAAGCAGATTACTAAATCTAACAGCTTACAAATCATCAGAAAAATTAGCAAAACCAAAAAGTGAATTGACAACCTGAAAGAAATGGCAATTTTCTTATAGTAAATTCATAAAATAAATGAATAAACAATAGTCAAACTCAGCAAATCACAGTACTGGTGTTATGCTTCATTTTCACTTGGGGTTCAAGGTTCAACAAATATACCAAGGTCCCATTGCTATATGCTCAAACTAAATATCAAACCAATTCTAATATACTCAAATTGTGCTTAAAAAAGAAGAAGAAGAACAACCGATAAACAAAATTGGAGAGAAATCTAGAATCCCATGACTGCTTTCCACATTCAACCAGATTTACTAAAACAATACTGACAGATTTAAACCAACAACAAAAAAGATTCAGTCATTGTACATTCAAGAACCACAACATGAATGTTCAAATGCTCCATTATGTTGTATGGATATTCAATGAACATCTTTGATAGAGCTTTGGGAACAAAGTGCCCGTTTTTTTTTTTTTAAAAAAAAAAAAATCATGCCCTCTATGAGTCCAATACATTTGTTAGGCTCAATTAATGTCACGGTATGTTTTGACAACCATATACATTATCCTCATCTAAAAAAAAGAAGAAGTGGAAGTTGCTATTCAAAACTCTAGATACCTTAGTTGAATTACCTCCGTAAGGCGTTGGATGGATTACGCCCCCTAGGTTAATTAGAAAAAGCAAGAAAAGCAATTATTACAACAGTTATAATCAACTGCTTGGAAGAAATGGTCTCTCATAAGACAATCATGAATTTTTTTTTTGACTTGAAAGCAATAGGGAAGGTAAACTGCTTCACACCTATTTACAAACCCTCAAAGGGAATAGATATTTTATTTAGATGGGTAGTAGACTCTAATACCAGTTACACAAACTCAAAAGACTATTTGAAAGGAAGCTTTTTTTTTTTTTTTTTTTTTTTTTTTTTTTTGAGGGGGAAAGGAAGCTAATATTAATATAGAAGAAAGTTATATTTTCATTCACTGATTCTTTTACATAAAATAGCATCTCTTATATATATCGCGAAAGTGAGATGCAAGAATATAAAAACTAAAGTAGTCATGTAGTACATTAGATGTCTTTGATAAATAGTTACATATTTAGGAGTAATGGAATCACGAGGAGAAAGAAAATAAAAGAAGAAAAATTTCATTGATGAACAAAGAAAAGATAGATACATGGTGTGTCCCGACAACGACAAGTTGTAAGAAATAATGTTTCTCTAAATCAAACTGGCACGTTTGGAATTAAAGGTTCAATTTGTTATGCAGCTCCAAGTAAATAACTACTTAACTCCTCAAATATTTCAAATCATGATTTTTATCAAGTTGTCCAGCACCTCTAACAGTCTTCTGACTAAGATTTACATATTCATTTTAACATTATCGATTTATTCCCTCCGGCCTCTCTATGATTATTCTGATAGTATGCCAATCAGGTTGATCAAATATGTAGACTACCAAAAAATAGAATTATGCAGACCCTGCATAAAAATGGTGCACGCAACTTTTTAGTAGAGAGAATTGGTCTCGACATAGAAAACGCTGCAGTGTTGCAGACAATATAAACGCCATAGGATATCCTATTATTAGCTAAAATGGACTTTCCAGGTTTATGTGTATCCCTATAATTAGGAGGGCTGATAAGGCTTGGGTTCGTATAGCTAGTCATAGTACTAGTAGTAGCACCAGGAGGGTTGACTCCTGCTTGGAAGGTCACAGAAGCAATCAAAGTAGCCAAAACTGAAAGAGCATTTATATTGTATGCTGATCACTTCCGTTGTCTCCTCAACCATTTTGTGAATCAGCGTCAGACCTTAGAGAATTAATAGGTAGGATATGCTGGATTGGTTGGGCTGGCCTAGTGCCATTTTGGAAAAAAAATGTGTGCCTGTACCCAAGCCTTAAAATACTCTCCTATCTTTTAGTTAAATAATTTTAAAATTAAAAAACACAAATCAGTTAAAAAATAATTTAGAGGGTATTTCGTGAGTGTTTTTAAACAACAATTTTCAGTTTTTAAACAATATTTCACGTATTTTCACACACTTTTTCACCCACACGTATTTCCATAAAAGTTTTTAAATAACAATTTTCAGTTTTTAAACACATGTACCAAACGGGCCCTTAGTGTTCCTAAGTTTTAAGTTTTTTTTTTTTCTTTATCTTTTCCATTTAATTTAAAATTTAGGACATTATTTCTATTTTATTTTTAAACATTATTTCAAGTTACCTTACATTTTTTTAAAAAAAAAATACACATGATTATTTATATATCACTTTTAAACATTATGGGTCTGTTTGGATTGAACTTATTGTTGCTGAAACTGAAAACTGAAAACTGAAAACTGAAAGTACTGTAGCAAAATAATTTTTAAATGTGTGAATAGTATCGTGGGACCCATTTTTAATATTTTTTAGTGCGTAAACAGTGATAAACAGTGCTGCTACAGTACTGCTACAGTGCACTACAGTGCTTATTGTCCCTGGAACACGTGAAGTGAGGAAAAAAGAAAAAAAAAAAGAAAAAAAAGGGAAAAACGCAGCTTGGATTCAGCGGAAAATGCTGAATCCAAACGGCACCTATAACACTAAAAAAAGAAAAAAAAAAAAAAAAAAAAAAAAAAAAAAACAGAAAAAAGTATTATTGCATGCGTAAAAGAGTATGTGATGAGTTTAGTCTATATATTTTGATACTGATTGATTTGTTTTTATTAAAAAAGAAGAAGAAAAAAAGAAAGGTAATTTCCCACCGTGTTTGACACTGCAGTCCTCTCTGTATCAAAATTTTAGGCGACATTACAGGCTTACAGCTGGTATACGTTTGAAATTTGATGTTGACGAATAATTAAAATCGGGAAGCGTCAAAAAGTGGAAATAAAACAAGTAAAAAGACTTAAGGTCAAGTCTCCTTGCATAATGCCAATTGATATTTTGTTCACCTCAAAAAAAGAAAGGTAATTTTCCACCGTGTTTGACACTGCAATCCTCTCTGGATCAAAATTTCAGGCGACATTACAGGCTTACAACTGGTATACGTTTGAAATTTGATGTTGACGAATAATTAAAATCGGGAGGAGTCAAAAAGTGGAAATAAAACAAGTAGAAAGACTAAGGTCAAGTCTCCCCATAAAATGCCATTGCCAATCAATCTTAATAAACTTTATTTTATTTTATATTACTTGGGAACGGTTGATTTTTGTCACAAACGATTTGACATAGAAGTTGATATCTTGTTCACCTCTTTTTTCTTTTTTTTTGCTTTTTTGATATTTTGTTTCAATATAAATGCAGATGCCAGTGGCCCGTGACCCAAGTGCCAAGGGGTTAATTATTATTGGTAAATGCTAACGAAGGGTATTGCTTAATAATTCATTTAAATGAAGTTTTTATGGGAAAAGGAAAAAAAAAAAAAAAATTTACAGATTTTTATTTCCCATAAAAATAGTATCAAAACTTTTCTAAAATTGATTGTTAATCAATGTCCTTTGAACACTCGTTAGCATGACCACTATTATTTATTAGCCTCCATTCCACTTGGTTCCTTATTTCACCAGCTTCTTGCTTTTCATTTTCAAAACCAAACGACGCTTCGACAGACCAAAATTTCCTTGTTAGCTTATTGATGAAAGAGTAATACTACAGTTACAAACTATTTTACAATATTTTTACAAACTATTGATGTGACAAATTTTTATTAGTTCTAATATGGGTCCACTACTAACATTACATTTATGTTTACCAATAATTATTTGAAAATTACTAAAATCACATCAGCAGTTTGTAAAAATATTGTAAAGTAGTTTGTGTTTGTATCATTACTTTTGATGAAATCCATATTTAGATGCTTGGACTGTTTTAGCAGCTCCACATTGGATCTTTGGACCAGATAATTTTCATCATGTTTGACACTTCATAAGGTATTAAATGGGAATTGATACAACATTCCACAACATTTTTACAACAAATATTCGGTGGCAAATATTAGTGGTGGAAAAAAAAAATAACATTAGTGGTGACTCAAATAAGAACCAATAAACAATTGAATTGACACCTGAGATTTATTATAAAAATGTCGTAAATGCAGTATTTTTCAAGAAAGTAAATTTTCTTGCCCTACCACGTTGCCTTTCCCACATGTTGAACTTTAAGTTTCCACTCACTTTGCAAGATAACTAGATAATTTCCCGCGCTATGTGTGGATACTTTGCAAGTTCATTTGAAATCAATTTTTTTAAGACCTATTTATAATACTCATTTTGTTGTATAATATTTATGTTTTACCAAAATATTACTGAATGTTTTGAAACTCAATCTTCTTAATTTATATTTTATAAAAAAAATTGTCATAAAATTGGTTTCCAAATATTGAGTGGAATTACTCTACTAATCTAAAATTTCGAGGTTAAAATAGTCAAGTTTTTCGACATTTGTAGAACCATATTATATTATTTGTAGAGTTTATTTTTTAAATTGATTAAATGATTTTGAAAATTGAAATTTATAAATTTAAATTCAAAGCATAAAATACTTTCATATCCTAAATTTACAAAATTTTCAAGCAACCTCTCAAACACTTTCTCTACTATTCCATTTTCACAACCAAATACCGAGCCACATATTTCAAACTAATATTTCATTATCTCAATAAAAGGAAATCATTTGTAAGTGCTGGCATATAGAAAATGTGATAAAATAAAAAAATATTGTTAAAAATATTTCCATTAATTTATTAAGATTTAATTGCCTTTAGCAAGGCTTCCAAATTAAAAAATATATATGTAAAAAAAAAAAAAAAAAGCATGAAAAACACTCTAAAATCATCATTGACTTTTACTTTTATCGTCATGACTCATATTGATATTGCACTAAATAGCAGTAAAAAAAAAAACTACAAAGGAACTTATAAATTATGAGTTCTAAAACATTATTTAAAAAAAAAAAAACTAATCTCATCAATAATCAATTAGAAGGTTTCTTTGTATTTCACTTTGTTCTAAAACATAATTCATTTTTGGCTTTCCCACACCAAACACCCAAAGCAACCACAACCTTTACAGAACCCATACAGAATCCATAACTTTTGACCTCAGCATCAAAACTATAATCAGTCATCACTCAATAAAAAAACCAAGCCCTCTTCCTTGGTATAGTTAACTCATACGGGTTAAGATTAGAAAGGACGATGAAGTTGGAGTTAGGTAGGTGTTATTGAAAGGTTGAAGATAAATGACATCATTCTTACATTATTTGTGCTACATTAGTCAATGTAACCATTTGTTTGATTTTAATTGGGCTTTTAAGATATTACAGTTAAAAAACTATATCTAAATTTTACACAAACACAAAAGGCTATCTGAAAGGAAGGTTATATTAATATAGAAGAAAGTTATATTTTCATTCACCGATTCTTTTACAAAAAATAGCATCTCTTATATATATCGCAAAAGCGAGATGCAAGAATATAGAAACTAAAGTAGTCATGTAGTACATTAGATGTCTTAGATAAATAGTTACATATTTAGGAACAATGTAATCATGAGGAGAAAGAAAATAAAAGAAGAAAAATTACATTGATGAACAAAGAAAAGATAGATACATGGTGTGTCCCGACAAGTTGAATGAAGTTCACAATTCTAACTCACAGGTCACTTTCCAAAGTCTTGCAAAGAAAGTCGATGCCTTGTAGCGGTGGGTTTTATCATCGGGTTGCATTACTACATCAATTATTAGCTTCACTTTATTTGATTGCTCCCAAACTAAATAACAGGCTTGACAGCAGCAGTTTTTTATTTTTTATTTTTGGAGAAACGACAGCAGTTCGACTCAAAGACTTTTTAACACCCCATAATAGGCAAGATTATTGTCCTACTTTACAAGACGCGTAATGAAAATCTCGTTGGCATTAGAAGTATTTCATTTTAAATTCCATATTGTATAACCAACCAAAAAGAAAGAAAGTAATAATCCACATGCAAGATGAACCCATGTGGAGAAGCTACATCTAAATGAGATAAATATACTTTAAATAACAAGAAATATAGTGGTGTTCATGAATGACCTAAACCAAAACAAAATCTCCATTTTTCTTTCTCTCCAACCTTCTTTTCCTTCTTTCTTCTCATTCTCTCTCTTGTGATGGAAGCAATTGACTCATAGCTGAGTCTTTTTTTGTTTTTCTTTTTTCTTATCTCTCTCTGTTTCTCTCCCTTACCGTGTGTCCTGGGTTTGTGTCTATCAATAGAGTACTTGACTGTCAAACACATGAAATAAAGAGATATATAAAAAAAGATAGAGCCAAATGACGAAATTACCCACGCTTTTTCACTCTTTAGATTAAAAGTTTTTTAAGGATAGAAGCGTAAGTACACAACAAACAAACCCGAAAGAAAACCTCCACTTCTGCTATTTTAACCCTTACAATGTCGTTTTGTCAAACACAAACATTTCAACTATCCTTTTTTATATAGAGAATGGATATTCTCATTTCACTTTATTGAAATAGTGTTGCATCCATTCAACCAAAAAAAAGAAAGAAGAAAGTTTTACACCCAATAATGGGCTTTATGTAGTTGGAATTGTATATGTCAATCCAGATAGCCCTCCATATATCTTCCACCCAACTTGTATATGAAAAAAAAGGACTGATCGAACCAATACATCCACCAATTAAGGAAAGCTATACATTCAAAGTTCAAAGTTCAAAAACTTCGGCTGGGCTCTAATCATGTCACACTCACATGACATGTACTATGAGGTAAATCCTGTTGATTTCATAGATAGGACTTTCATGAATGAGTTCAACCGGCCTCTCATATGCCTCTGCCTTTGATTTCATCGCATATTCCAATAGGCACACTAGAAGAAATTGGCACTGCTTTCACACATGAAACGAGATGCTCTAGTCTCTAGAAGCCCCTCATGGTTGCAAGTTGATTCTCAAATGTTTTTGGTCCATATGTTAAGCATAATACAAATTTTACAAAAACAAGAAAAAAAAATATTTGAGAAATTTATATATTACATTGTTGATATGACATAGATTACATTCTTTATGACATTAGTTTATACATTTTTTTATAATAAAATTCGGTAAAATGATGTCCCCCCTCTTTTGTATGATAGATTTTTATGCAAATTGATGGATTTTATGTACTTGGTCTGCTATTGAAACGAAAAAAATAGCTACAAAAATTGTAAACATCATAGACGACCTAAGGCTACCACAATCATCTCTGCTACTTTGGCATAATTGAGTAATGATTGAAACCTTAAAAATCCCTACAAAAATCTCCAATTCATCTTGTGCATCCACTCATTGAAACCTTAGAAATCTCTCTAAAATAAAACTAACTTTTTCTCTCCCAACTCTCAATTGCCCGAATCATGACAAAATTTTACCCTGTCAAACTACAATTATTTGTATTTATGTCTTTTTCCCGCATGGTGTTGGAACTTGATTATTTTTCTCCTTCAAAAAATCATCTTAACACTACACTTGACCTGATAGCGGCACGTACAATGAAGCTCCCGGCAATGTTGTCCAACAAGGTCACATTTCAATACCATCTCTTTCGGTCGTAAAGGAATTTTTTCAATTATTTTTTCCACAATTATTAAGCAGTGGGAAATAGCCTCACCCTCAAAACTTTTGCCAAACGGGTACAGGCAACCATTCATGACAGAATGACTAGTGGTTGAATGTCGATTATAAGTCACAGTATTCACATAAGAGAATTATTCCATATCCGCAGTACCAATTACTTTACCCAAAAGTGTCAATGAATGAAATCAAAATCATACATTTTCAGAGAAACAAATCTCAGAAATCGGTGATGCAACATAATTCATGAGGTAAATATCAATTAATAAATATTTTGGAGAAATAATGACGAATGGAAGTTTGAAGACAACAAACTGAAGCTAACTACAAATAAAAGCTGCAAAAACTAAAACAATACAATTGCAGATAATCACTCTTGTCTCTTAAGATACTTCGCCATGGTACACTGGTACTCAAAGTTATGTATCATCTTTCTGCCCGAAAATAACCTCTAAACTCTCTCTCTCTCCTGCTCTTTGTTCTTCTATGCATATATACAGTCTTTATTTGGTTAACTTCATAACACTAGCAATTATGCATTCACAGGACACTGAATCCAAAATTCTTTAAACATAGATTACTAAACCTGCACCAAGTGGATCCTGGACTCAAAATGTCATTCTCTCATTGGCAATTACAGACATGACTCTTGGCAACAAGTTTTGCCAAGTAGTGAAAAACTATCCAAGACAGGAGCTTTACTAGTAGCCAAATATAGATTACTTACCAATCGTAATATTGTATAACTTGTGTTATAAATATTCACAATTCAATGTAGACTGATATCATTATATCAATTACTCGGTCGACAAAAGGTCTATACAACATACATAAAATCAAAAGTTTTTAGAAAGAAACAAATCTCAAGAGAAAGGTAATGCAACATGCTTCATGAGCTAAATATTATTTTAATAATAAAACTATTGGAGAAATAATGACAGAAAGTTGGAAGAAACAAACTGAAGCTAAGTACTAATCAAAACACTGGCGCATTGCCTTGCATCTACTCTAATTCATTCATTGCAAAGGCACTGTGGCATTGGTATGCAAATTATCAATGGGTTACAGCAATCAAACAACTATTAAAAAATGCAATCAATTGTATCCCTGAATTTTCCATATCCTCAAATGTACAAGGATTTCATTCATGCAACAAGGCCCACATCAAACATAATGGAACTGGAACAATGTTCCAAATATCTGAAGAATGCTTGCCTACTCAATTTAACCAACTAAACAAAAGATCAATTACCTTTGCCGAGAGCACCCAATGAAACCCAAAAGATCAAAAAATGAAGCTCCACATCTTGAACAGAACACTAACATGTAATAAAAAATGCTCCACCATCTCCCCACTACAGCAGCAAATACACCACCAACCTACTAGCATCCATCCTCTCTTAATGAGATTATCAAAAGCGAGTACCTTCCCCACACTGCTTTCCATTAGACAAAAACATCTTAAGCTATGGATATAGCCTCAGCCTCAATAGCATTGCCAAACAAGTACAGACCTGAACTTCCTTTATTGGTAATTACACACGCCCTAATTGGGTCTCATTCTCCACCTTGTTCTTACAACGGGAGGAAATCACAACTCATTGGCAATCACATAACTTGTGTTATATATCAATATATATTGAAAACGCCAATTATTTGGCCAACAAATCTATACAACATACATAAAATCGAAAGTTTATACCCTTTCAGAAGGAAACAAATCTCAAAAGAAAGGTAGTGTAACATGCCTCATGAGCTAAATATCACCTTAACAATATTTATATCGAAGAATAATGACAGAAAGACGGAAAATAACAAACTGAAGCTAACTACAAAATCAAAATTAATGAACAATAAGAGTCACAAAAAACTAAAAAAGAATACAATTGCTGCAGATACTCTAATTCAATTTCATCAAACTCAGCAAAGAGGCACAGCAGCATTGGTACACAAAAAGTCATGTACCTTCTTTTTTCTCCTCTCCTGTTTTGCTCCAGCTCTTTCTTCTTTTTATGCATACAACAATCTTCAACTTATTAGCAATTTGAGAATTTCCCTCAATTTTTCTATAAGCTCTGAATTGGAATACCCATCTCTATATTTACATTGGAACCGACCCAGAAAGAGCCGAAGTTAGAGACTCTTTTCTTTTTGGCAATTTTAGCCAATTTCACCATTCTCTAGCCCCATTATTAACATCCATAGACCAAGTCCTCCGCCTCCTCGACCTCCCTGCCGATACTGATCTCCTCCTCCTTGTCGTTCTGGCATCTGAATTAGACCCAGAACCCGAACCTGAACCCGAATTCGAGCCTCGAAAACAAGACAACAAATTCCTGACCGTACGGCCAAACCCACCATTCTCTTGCCCTCCTCCTCCTCCTCCTCCTCCACCCGCTCTCATCGACCACGCAACCCGCCTCACCGCAGCGCCATTGTTAAACCCACCATCCATTTCCGTATACACCACCGGAAGCTCTCGCTCCCCAATTCTCCCTCTCGGCCCAGAAAACCTCCCCACCGCAAACCCACCTCCGGGAAGCCTCCAAATCGTCAACCCAATATTCTCAGACCCATTCTGAACAGCCGCCGCCGCCGCCGCAGTCGTAGACTCCACCGGCGCAGCCGCCGCTACGGTTTCCGTATCAGTGGGAAGCTCGTGGCGACAAACTGGGCAAGAATTCCGAATCAAAAGCCAAGGAAGAATACAATCAGAGTGGTATATATGCTTACACGGCATTTCTCGAGCTTCGGATCCGAATTCGAATTGCTCTTTACAAACAGCACAGTGAGACTCTACCTGGGTCTCGTCAATTTCGATCGTGGGCATCGACTCGATCGCCGACTTCGAAGCCGGCGGGTTCTCGTACCTCGCGACCACGCCGTTCAATTCGATCTGCGACAGTTGCTCCAAAAGCCGATCGAATCCGGACCCCAACAGAAAATCCGACATGCTAGGCGGCAACGGCCTAAGACCCGACCCGCTTCCGTCGTCGTAAAAGAGCTCGAACCCACGCGCCTCTCTGCCATCAGAGGGCCCGCCGCGGAGAACGATGACCGGGTTGAAAGGAGACCGGTCCGGCCCGGTTCTCCTCAGCCGGCGGAGAGTTGGGCCGGAACTGTTGCTTTGGTTGTGGTGGCTGCTATTGTTGCTGCCGTGGAGGTGGTGGTGGTGGTGGTGGAGGTGGTGGGGGTGAGGGGCACCGATCATGTACATCGCAGCCGCAGGGATTCTCCTACGCCTGGAGTCCACGTGGACAGTCCGGGGTGGATCCTCTTCCATTGCCTCCACAAACCCGCTTTCGCAGTCGGGGCATGTTACCGATCCGTCCTGACCCGAAGCTCTAACGAACCGACTGCACCGGTAACACCAATACGACGCCGTCGTTTCCATAAGAAAAAGAAAAAAGTGTTTTTTGGGGTTTGAAATGTTCGAAAGGATTTGTGTTTTATTTTTAGAGTTCCATTTTTAGAGAGAGAAAAGAAAGGTTAGAGAGAGAAAGAGAGAAAGAGAGAGAGAGAGTTTGAATGATTAAGAATTAAGAATAATAACGGTGAAACCGCGTGGTTAAAAACTACTAATTTTTACCGCTAATTTCGATAGCGTGTACACTACGCTTTGAATTTTTTTTTTTTCTTTTATTCACACGTGGTGTGGTCTTATTGTGTGGAGCCCGCAACCACGACGGCTGAAAGAGTTCGTTTTGGATTTTTTTTACAACGTTGGACTTCTGTTACGGAGGGAGCGATGTTTGCCAACGGAGTTTATTGACAGCTTCTAGAGAGTGTGTGAGGTTGGTAGTTTGGGAGGATAGTCTTCCCAAACTGGAGCTCATTTTAAACTCAAAACATTATATTTCAACCGTTTTATACTAATGCATCTCATAATAAATTTTAAATGGTAAGTTATTACTAATAATAAAAAAATAAGTGATATTAGTGATGAGTTTAGATTATAAACAGTAACAGTCTGTCACTTAATAGTTATTCCTAAAATTGAGGAATTGATGATTGTAATAGCTATTTCTTAGTGCATGTAATAGGTTTTAAAATTAATGTATTTTCTAAAAATATAAAAAAAAAAATTTATATATCATTTCTAGTAATAGACGGATAGTTATTCCATTAGAATATCTTCTATTTCTAGTAGTAAAGATTACTGTTCATACTGTAATATTCATTCAATGTACGGTATGTACCAAATGTAGAAAATTATGATGATAATCTGGTAGCATTACCCTAATTCCAAATTGGTTAAGAGGATAAAGCTTAGGGGTTTTTTCGGGAGTAATTGATTGTGTATATGCAGTTGGACATTTCAGTTAGAATATTAGGAGATGACAGTTGAACTATAAAAGTCTTATTCTATTAGTTGTTTATTTGTGTGACTTTTAAATTATATTATAGATAGATAATATCATAATACCATTTTAAGAAAAAATTACGGTATCTTCTGTGGGTTGTCTATTTGTGTGATAAATAATACCATTTTAAGAATATATTTATAGTAGTGTATATTTTTGTTATTTAAAATTATTTAAAATTTTGCAATTTGAAGTTCCAAGTTGTAGTAATGAATATAATGGTATTGGTAACTGCTAGTCTCGTCTGCTACTAGCTGGAAATATGAAATTCAATTTCAAAAAGAAGATACAGATGGTCAAAATTAGGGGTGTTCACAGTGCGGTGTAGTGCAATTTTTGGCCATTTTTAGTACCGTACTTTACAGTGCAGTTTAGTTAAAATCATAACTGCACTGTACCTTATTTTTGTGGTCACATGTGCGGTGCGGTTTAAAGTTTAACTAAAATCATAACCACACCGCACCTCATTTTTGCAATCACATATGCGGTGCAGTATATAAAATGTGGTTTGAATGATTTGAAATTGGTATATTTTTCAAATTTTGGGCTTTTTCTACCTAGCCCAAAATTTATTTTTCCCTTTGTTTTAGTCCAAATTTTAAAATATTGAGCTAGTTTTTCTTTATTTTGGGCTGACTTTCCTAATCAACACTTGCTAGGGTTATCAAACTATTTTTTTTTTTGGAAAACTAGGGTTATTAAATTATTAATAATATATTTAATATTAAAAATAATTAAATATATTAATATATAGAGAGGGTACAGTGCGGTGCGGTTTGTACGGTTTTCTTATTATAAAACTGCAAACCGCACTACAACATGCGGTGTGGTGCAGTGCGGTGCACTATTACTTGCAATACGGTGCTATTATGCTATTTTGCGAGTGATTTTGGTGCGGTTTTTGCAATTTATGTGGTTTGGTGAACACCCCTAATCAAAATATTGTTGTTGCCTTGTTGGTTTTATTTGGTAATAGCATCTAAATAATAGTAATAGATTCTAGATTAAAAAAAAATACAAGTTGATTGTCTTGTGGTTTTAAATAAATGATCATTTTAACAAGTTTTCTTAGGAAAATTGTTAATAAATTATTTTTACAAAGTTTTGACACTACTTTCATAGAAAATATAACAATTTATCAAAAAAATTAATTATATTTTTCTTTTTCATAAAAATTTTATAAAAATATTTTATAAACCAATGCCTTTAGATCATTCATTAACTTTTTCCTTAAACAAAACAATAATGGGATTGTATTTTTTTTTTAAATAAATAAAATAAAAAAGCAAATATTAGTTCAATGTCACCATTGATTTGAGAATATTAACAATTATCCTAGTATTAACACATGATTTTTGCTAAGTAATATTCAACCATGATAGATTCAGATATGATGCATATTTTTATATCTAAAAATGATTGTGATATTGTGATATTATTTTTTTAAGGTATTCGTTTTTTCCTAACATTTTCACATTTACTAATATGACAAATAAATGACATGGCATTAATGGTATGTATTATAAATGTTTTTTTTTTTTGGATGGGATGTAATAAATGTTTTTGAGTTTTACTTTTTTGTTTGTTAAAATAATTACAATATGCTGCTTATTTCGAAACTTGAACCATTTTTCCTTCCTAATCACCACCCTTTCACTAACCATAACTTGCCACATGAGCAAGTTGTGGTCTTTTTTGTGCCACTTTATGTGGCACTAGAAGGACTCCAAGACAAGATCAACAGTAATAGTACGAAAATAATATGAACAATAAAAGCTTTAGTTTTTTTATTTTATTATTATTTTGGGTAAATAAATACTACATTGGGTGACATGGCAAGATTCATATCGTCATTTGGATGGGTTAATAAGTTGTGGTTTCAAATTATATGATAGTAATACGTATTTTTGTTATTGTGATCATAGTATTTAAAAATTAAAATTTAAAAGGGTATTAATGATAACTCATAATGGAAATAGACAATTGTAGCCAAATGTTACTTCTTTTGGTTGGAAGGAGATACTTGAATTCATTTCTAAAAAATATTTGAAGATAGTTAAAAAAAAAAAAATCGGTCTTGTGGTTTTTACTTTTTATCCACAAAATAATAAAATTATTCCACACTTGTTATAATAATTGAATTATTTTGAAGGTAAGATAAATGTAATTCTTTGTAATCTTACTCCACAACTTTTTTTTCTTTTCATAATTTACTAAGTTAACGAGTAATTGATATAGATTTTTTATTTTTTATGTTAGTATACAATTTTCATGGTTTTGTACTTTTGTGTGCTCAAAATTGGTGCCATCCTTTGTGGTGTTTTATATTTGTAATTTGAATCATATCTCCCCTTTTCTCCTATCTAGGATTTACACCGCCCCCCCCCCCCCCCAAAAAAAAAAATGCCTCCTTTTTCTTTCATCTTTATTTTTATTTTTGAAATAAGATAAGGGTTTTGAACCTTGAGAAGACAAATTCAATTGTTTAGACTTTACACTTCATGCCATACAAACCATTAATAGATATCAATGACCATGTCCTTTCATAGGTCATATATGCACCCTTCCTTCAAGTTGATTACAGTTTTTTTTTTTTTTTTTGGTGTCAAAATAAGTAAAAGACAAAATTTAGCTACAAAACTGATTGTAGCTATGACCTTACTCAATAAAATAAATATTACTATATATTTTGAAAATTTAACCGTTAAATTGCATGTTCTTTACGCTCTTAATACACATATCAAACTATGTGTCAATCAGATATTATTTACTATATCATCTATAAGCTTTTATTTTAAGCATTATTTTAAACTACAAAAACTTGCAATTAAAACAATTTATTGATAATATAGATATTTGATCTTTAATTTTCTTAAGATTTTGTAAGTATGAAGGATATAAGAATAAGATGTAATCTAATGGTAGATTTGTCAAAATTCAGCTCTAATAAAAAGATATCGAGTATCAACCAATTTTATAACTATACTTTTTCTTTATTTTCATTCAAAAGAGGAAGTCAACTTTGTTATGATGATGATGAAGAAGATTGAATCAGTAGTGTTAGGTCTTAAAATTAAATCCATTTAAAATCTTTAAATTGGACCCACAAAGGATCCGAGATTGTTGGAGCTATTGACTATTTCATGCCTATTACTGCATTGCTACTTAGGTTGCTACACCAAACCAAGTGCCTTTTAATCACTAAACCCAAATTATGGGCACGCTGCTTCTGAACACATCATCATTTGCTTGCACCACATGCATTTCCATGCCTTTACTTGCATTTTTATTTTAATCTATAGTCTTTCTCACCCTTAATTGATTGATTTGTTTATCAATACTTCGACCAAACGTTATTCAAAGCTTTTCTAAAAAAAAATCCAATAAAAACTCTCTAACGTGTGTAAAGGCAACTCTTATTTTGTTTATTATTCACTGTCTATTCAATTATTACCAATTTTCTATTCCAACAGATCATTTAGGTAAACCTAAACTATGAATAAATAATTGTGTACGACACCATCGTGAATAAAAAAATATTCACCTTGACCAACAATGGGTAATATTTTGTTATATTATATTATGCAATTGGCTGCTGACAAACCAATAGAGTTACACAATTCATTTGAGCATATCCAAATAAATCCCTCAATTAGTTTCCAACTTTGCATCTAGGCAATAATTCAAAACAATAATATGTATAATAGTAAATTATTGTTTTGAATTATTGACTATATATTGGGAATTGAATTCCATGTGAGCTGAATATGGATAAGGGGTTGAGCCCAGCAAATAGTGCAAATGAATATATCTTAAAAAACAGTTCCAATATCATACTACTAAACAAGTAAATTTATGTATGTTACAGCTATTTCTAATTAATAAAATTCCACTTTATAATCATAAACTTTCAGCAAAATGAGGGTCTAATCTATGTGCCTTGGAGGTTCAAAACTGTTTAGTTACAATGGGCCGGGATGAATGCCGTAACGAAAAATTTGCAAAATTTATATTCGAAATTATGCAATTACTACTTTCATGTGAGATATAAAAGTTAATACGTTTATTAAAAAAGATAAAAATAAATAAAATAAAAAACTCAAATCCAAATCTACATTTACATGGCTAAAAATCTCAATTCGGACTTTGGAGAAAGTGGGATAGAGACTTTTTTTTTTTCCTAGTACACTTTACGGGTCTTCTTTCTCCTAGCTGCCTTTATTTTCAGAGTCCTCCCAACAACTTTATACGTCAAAAAGCTATTCTCAATACTTTATATATTCTTCCTTTCATTCATGAGAAAAGGAGAAAAAAAAAAGCTTTCTTTTCTTAGTTTTGACCAGAATATATGTATGCTTTAACTTTGCTTAAACCTTGTTTGGATCTAAACTATGAAATCTATAGTTTATGCATCATTCTTTAATATTTGAGACATTAAACACCCCCCCCCCCCCCCCCCCCCTCTCTTTGCATGGACTCAAATGGATTTCGTTATTGTGCCTTTAGAGTCCTTTTGCCTCATCTAAAATGGCAAGGCACATGTTTTTAAAACATCACTTTTTAATTCTATATTTTCACAATAATCAAAATAAGTAAATTGAACTGACGAAAACAAACTCATTCAAATACACACTGAATGTAATGGAAATTATAGTATGAGTCACACCATTGTTAAGATGGTGAAAATCAAAAGAGAGCACTTTTTGTTTGAACTTAAACTTTAGTCATTGTCATTTGTACTAGTTTTCACAAAAATACAATGATTCAAAGACACACTGAAATGTAATGGAAGTAATAGTATGAGTCACACCATTGTTAAGATGGTGAAATCAAAAGAGATCATTTTTTGTTTGAACTTAAACTTTAGTCATTGTCATTTGTACTAGTTTTCACAAAAATACAATGATAAAATAGTTTTCTTTCTCTTATATCATAATGGTGATTAATAAGTTATAGTTTGAATTTGAAATTTATGTTTGTGAGCCTCATTCTCTTTTCTTTAATTCTGAAAATGGTGTTTATTATAAGTGTTACGTAGGCTTGCTCACCACACCAAGCAAGAATTCTTAGGGGGAGAAAAGCACATAAATCTTGAAAAATTAAGATTAAACTTGACTTCAGTTTGTTTTTTTTTTTTTTTAAATCATCCCTTATCAATTATCTTGGAGTTAAATAATCTCATACTTTTCCGACCTCATTTTTTGCTAAAACATCAGCAATGCTATTAATCCTTTTAATTTCTTTTTTGATAATTTTATTAATTTGATAGTTAGAGTTGAGAGATTGAATCCTGGATGTCTCTATTGAAAACACCAAAATGTATCGATAAGTTGAACTACAATTCTTGACAAGTAACACTATTATCAAATAATTAATAATGGCAAAAACCATTAATGAAGAGTAGAGCCTGAAGGACCAATTCTTCTAGTTCTATACTTCTATAACCAATTCCTCAAAAGGGAAATTGGAAATCTTATTAGTTACCAAAATATGGATAATAAACTCGTGTTTTAAATGATTCAATTACTTTATAAACATCCTTTCATTAAAATAAAAAATAATAATAAAAAACTTTAAACGTCCATGATGCGGATTTGTCACTGTTTTGGAATTGAACATTCTGGACAATAAAGATCAACTATATTATTGCCTCACTTTAAAATCAAACAAGTTCTTCATTCCTTCATTTATTCTCTATATTCTTCAAAAAAGCAACAACTTTTTTCTGGCCCTACATAATCAATGGCTGCAATGTAAGTTCATTTGGATAAACTGGAGCAACAATAAAGGATGAAATTTGTGGGTTAAATTAAAGCAAACAGATGCCTCAACAGCTTGGTACCTACATATTTAATTATTTATGTTAGTTAGATGACCAAGTCGACATCTCGAACCGAATAAGAATCGCTTTCAGTGCTTGAACCCGATGTGCCAAAAATCTATCACCATATTTGTGGTCCAAAAAGCATATATTTTTTTCGTGAAAAGCATAAGATTTTGTGGGCATGGTATTCGGGGCCCATTTGGATTCGCAGGCACAGCCTTTCAAGGAAAGCCCACACCCACATGACCATGTTGAATTCATTAGGGGCTACCTTACGATTTTAATCTGTCAGGCTAAAATACACTAGACTCATAGGCTTCTTCTAAATGGGTGCATCTTATTTTTATTTTTTTGATAAATATGAGAGGAAAGAAATTTCTAGAAGAAAAGAGACATTCTCTGAAAGGAAACTTGTATTCATAAAGAAAGATGAAAAACCCAAATAATCTTACACACTGATTTGCTATTTATACATCATAGCAATCAGTTACACGAGCTTAGAAATTTAGGCAAGAATTAAGCAAAATTAACTAACGAAAGTAATCTAATAGCTTAAAAGGGAAAACAAATAAAATTACAACGCGTGTCCATCTAATTGTCTGAATCACATGCCAGCAACTAAAGTTTCATTTAACAATACAACATCGCTTTTCCTCTGTAGTTGCTTCTTTCCTTTGATAAAAAATGATGCCATTTTCTTTAATTGCTTCTACAGATGTCTTGCTTCAATTTCAGCAAAATAAAGACACTTCCCCCAAATCATTGTAAACTTTTAAAGCCCATTTGGCATTTTTTTTTTTTTTTTTGAGAAAACAATAATACTTATTAAAGCACACACGAAAGTAGTATATAAATTTTTTTAAACATGTTTATAATATATTATATAACCAGAGTACCACTACAAAAGAGCTTAACCTTTATAGTAGTAGACTGAGGATATAAGGAGCAACTTCTTTATTAAGCAACATATGCTACTTTCAAATTGGTCTTCATGGATTAAAAGTGGTGAATTACACTTAGATATATAAATTTGAAATCAGTCCATTACTTATAAAAATACACTAAATGCTGAAAACCTGTCAATTTTGCTATAGACTTAGCCTCTCCCTTTACCAAAGCAATAGGCAAAATCTCTTGAGACTTAGAGCTTTTTTATCATTCATCATTAGAAAGCTAGCCTCTCACTCATGAGTTTCAACCACCATCTCCATTATTCTTAAACTTCTTCAAGTTACTAAACACTTCTTTGAGTTTTTGCTAGGCGATACACCTTTTGTTCAGTTAAACACACAAAATTGTGGTAGATATTCGACTGAGTACTAGTTCAATTCATCACTATTGAGTGCTATGGCATGATATAATTGCCTACTACCACAACTTTTATATATATATATACACACACACAAGTGCATGTGGCAATTATATATATATATATATATATATAATTGCCTATATACACAAGTGCATGCTGAAATCTAAAAGACATAATGGACAATAAGGTTGTAACTTCAACTTGCAACTGACCAACATTGGTCAACCTCATACATTATTCAACAATTCTAGAAACAACAATCCACCAAAAAAGGATTATTAAAAAAGAAAAAGAAAAAGAAAGAATAAATACAAGCCCACCCCATTTACAAAATCAACGAAAATACCACAATTCACAAAGAGAAATAAATCAGCAAATAATGGGGTCGATTTTATTCTCATATTATCTTAGTGAATAAACGGCTTGAAAGTGCTCACCACCTTCTTAATCTGATCAACGAACGAGATATATGACACACTTCCATCATTTCCAGCCAAAACCCTGTACTTGTCCTTCCTAGTAAAGTTTGTGCACTCAAACCCCAACGTAGCAGCCAATATCCTTTGCACATAGTTTGCAACATCATGTGGATTTTTCCCAGATGAACATGTTGCTTCCACTGGTAATTGGTTCAAGAACGTGACCTCATAGATTGGCCTAGGATTCATGAAGAAGAAAATGGGGTCCAACCCTTTCCAACCCCTAGCTGTGGTAGCATGGAAGAAAGCAACACGATAATTCATTGCCACCGGCACAATTCGATCAGTTAATTCAGCAAATAGAGCACTAAACCTTAAAAGAAAAGGTTCCCTACATGTTGTTCCTTCAGGACAAACCACTAGGTCCCCTCTGGCTAATTCTTGCTTGATTTTCTCCGAGTCAACTTCGCGGCTACGTGTCAATCTAACAGTCGGGATTGGTGAAATCATTTCTGATAATCGAGAAATGGAGTATGTTACAGCTGGGGTTCTACGACCAAGTACTGTGGAGAGGACAACAGGGTCCATTAGGGTTCGGTGAGTGCACACAAATAGTACCCCAGGGTTGCCACTTGACACAGGTGGGGGTGGTTTGCCCTTGACAATAACCTTGCCACCAAATATTTTAGACAAGTAGGGAGCTGCCCTTATTGGTAGCATTAGTCCCAAACTAATGCGGCTTATTGCAAGTAAGATGCCAAAAGGCATCCATAGGAGGATCAAGAGTGCTGTGGATGGTGTTGGCCGCTTTACTAGGCGGCCATCATGGAAGATCACTGGGGCTAGGGGGAAGAGGGGCTGGTGGTCATGCTTTTTGTTGGTGATAAATGGTGTGTACATTTGTTCCTGCAAACATACCAAATATATGAAATGGTTAGAATTAAAATTGTGTATCGAAATCAAGAGTGTTGTCGCTTAATTAGTATATTTTAGTGTTATTAATGAAAAAATATTTAGTTTTCCATTATAACTATTGAAAAAAAAAAGTTAAAGAATAATATATTTAATTATTTAATCACCTTTTAATATATATAATGTAAGATGTAACAATAGTAACAAATGTGAAATGTGGACTTTAAAATTGGAAAAAGTGATAATTGTGCAGGTGGAATCAATATGCTTGTAATTTGCAATAGTTATCTTTGTCTTTATTACAAGTTTGTCAATTGTCGGAATGAAATGTCTTTATCATTGAGTAAATGAATAATTTCTGAATTATCTTTATCACTAAAGAATGATGTGTTTTCAAACTTTGAAGATGATTGGTTGTAAGTAAACATGTTTTTCGTTTCAATGATGTTTAGCTTTCGTTTTTCTTTTGTTTTGTTTTTTAATTAATTACTTACTCATGAGATGAAAAACGCCATTTTTTGTTTTCACTTTTACATCAAGTCCTTTCCTATCTAAATTTCACGCGTAACATCAAGCAACCATATGTATCATCGCGTGAAGTTCATTTCTACTAACAAAAACAAAGAATAAAAATGTTTCAACCAATGTTTAGATGTGTTTATTTTCATTAATTTATTTAATTAAAAAATAAATTAATGTAAAATTATGGTAGTTATACCTAACAAAATGTTTAGATACGGTTTATTTGTGAACAACTTATTAAATCTATGTAAAAATAAGTCCATAAGGTTGAAAAATGGTTAAAACAAACCGACCATAATTGTTCAAAACGGTTTAAATTTATTCAATTATTATATAAGTTGGACAAAAATAAAAACATGATCAAAAACATTTGAGGTTTTGAAAAATTGTCTAAAACTTAAAAAATGAAACAAACTCCAACGAAGGCAGCCTATGCTTTTTGTGTTCAACTAAGTTTTTCTTTTTTTTTAGAGAGTTTCAACTTATGGCTTCCGTTCCTGATAATAGTTATTTATCATCAGATTAAGACACCAAAAAAGTTTTTGGTGCAGGCGGGGATTAAATCTCAGATCTCTTATACAACTATCAGAGACTTTACCAGTTGAGCTAATTGGAACTCACTTGTGTTCAACTAAGTTGATCCACCATCTCAAATCAAAAACTAGTGCACACAATGTATTTTACATACGCTACAAAAATACACTAAAAACATTAACATTTTTATGGTATTTGGACAATATATATTTATACATACTATGTGCAATAAATATCTTCCTTAGTTTTTCGATACATGTATGTAACTTCTCACTCATATGACGTACTCATATATTATGAGTGAAAAGGTAACATAAATTGGATACACCATATACCAAGAGTTAGATCAAGTTAATCAAAGTGACTAAACAGAAAGCAGCGCATATAAATTTTGTATACTTCCCTAAAAAGGAAAATACATACCTTGCATAGTGACATGAACGAAGAACCAGTAGATGCAGGCCTTCCTAATCCCAAACTTGGTGTTTCATCCACAAACAGCTTTGCCACCCTATCAGAGATAGAACGAATATCCTTCTTCACGAACCCTGTGGCAAACCCAAAGCGGTTCACAACAAGTTCACTTCCAATGACCTCATCAGCTCGCAAATGCTCCTTCACAAACCTCTCCACCATAACCCTTGGTGTCTTAGTCACCACAACTCTCCTATCATACGAGCTAAACACTTTCCACGCCTCCATATCTATATCATCCATGTAAAACTTTGTCAAGACCGCTCTAGCCACTGATTCAATCTCGGATTCACGTACACCCACGAATGCAACAAAGATCATGAGATTGAAGCTCACATTCTCCAACCCCATCACGTTCAGCAAGCAAATCAATGGCCATAACATTAACAACAACGCAAACCTAATCAAACCCGAGGCCTCGAAGGCAACTAACATGAAGTAGGAAAAAGGGTCAGGGTCCTTGAGAAGAACACCTTCGAGCTCTGCAACAACTGAGTCCATTTGGGATTTTTCCATTTCTGTGTTGATTTCCATTTTTTTGGTCTATTCGAGGTTTTTGTGTTTTGAATGTTTGGCTTTTGGATGAGGGTGACAACGGGTTTTATGGCTATGAGGTTTGGGTATTAGAGGCTTTTTTTGACTAGTCTCTAATGTGGGAATGAGGCAGTTCATCAGTTCACAACTACCCCTTTTATAAACTTTTTAAAATCTCTCACTCTATAGCTCTATGGGCGGATATAACTGCAAAGAATAAAGGCTTATACGCTACGATTTTTTTAATCTCCATTTTCAATAAGAACAAGAGCACAAATATTTTCAAAACTTTTTTTTTTATAACCGCTTACATTATTTATTATTATAAGTTAAGATAAAAGTGATGTCATTAGTAAATCTATATAAAAATGGTGTTACTCTAATAATAATAGAACATAGTACTATTTGTAAAAAAAAAATTATTTCTAACGTAGATATGAAAATAATCACTCAGAAGTAGTTAATTTATACATATTTTATTATATTGTTGAAGTTATACTAATCATATTAATTCATGTGTTATTTGTGGAACTTTTTATTTTTTATTTTTTATATAAGATAGAAATTGTATTCTAACATAATCTAAGTTTATATGTATGTGAAGTTCCATCCTGGAAACTTAAACCCGGACCCTTACCCCTCACACCCCATAAGCACTTATACTTATGGAGTAATCATCGCACCAAAAATGTGCAGTGGTATTTGTGAAACTTTTTATAGCTTGTTTGGATGGAGAGGGGAAGGAGGGGAAGGGAGGAGGAATAGAGTAAAGCTAGCTAAAAATAAGTAAATTTTGTACTAAATCTACTCTACTTTACTCTACTCCTCCTCCCTCCCTCCCCCTCAATCCAAACAGACTATTAATGTGAAACTTTTGTATTAAAAGGACTAATCACTTTTTAACATTTTTCTTCAAATGTGCAGTGGTATTTGTGAAATTTTTTATAGCTTGTTTGGATGGAGAGGGGAAGGAGGGGAAGGGAGGAGGAATAGAGTAAAGCTAGCTAAAAATAAGTAAATTTTGTACTAAATCTACTCTACTTTACTCTACTCCTCCTCCTTCCCTCCCCCTCAATCCAAACAGACCATTAATGTGAAACTTTTGTATTAAAAGGACTAATCACTTTTTAACATTTTTCTTCATATATTTTGGCTAACGAAAAATGGTGGTGGGATTTTTTTTTTTTCTTTTTTTCTTTTTTTTTGATGGGGGTAGTGGGGATTGTTTAACCTGAAAAAGGATAATACGCCACGTTTCTACACGAGTATGGATTACTTCTTCTTTTTTTCTTTCTTTTTTGGATAGGGAATATGGATTACTTAACTTCAACAACTTGGGCTTATGTAAAAGGAAATGGTATTTGTATAAGGTCTATGTGTGTGTACACCTAAAAATGCGACTAAATCGAACCATTAGGTTGCTGACAATTGGTAACGTAACGTGAGAGGTAGCTAGGTAACGTTTATTCAACTATACATATATATAAGTATATAACGTTTATACTTTGTATTATACAATAAAGTTTGTGACAATGATCATCCCCACGTTGTGTTGCATGGGAAGCTCTCAGAATTTTCTGCGTGATTCTTGTTGTCTCACTTGTGCTTTAGTCACCTCTCTCTCTCTCTCTTAATCCTTTTATTAAGTGATTTTGAAAAAAATAATCCCATATAGAGGGAAAATTAGAAATTCAAAGTTCAAACTAGTAACATCCATTTCAATGATTTCATTAAGCATGAGCTATATCAAGTTGTTTATGTTATTTGGTCTGATCCTGATCCATGAGCTATATCTTCTTACATACTATCCTCCACGTGTATAAATATGGACAAGAAATATTGTTTTGATATTACTGTACAGAATCTCTGTTTTTCTTTTATTTTTGTTGAAACATTCTTTATAAACACTTATTAGTATTAGGTTATAGTAGTATAGAGTTCAAACATCATTTTACAATCTCAATCTTGCATCAAATATTACTGTTAACTTTATTCTATTAGCCTCTAAAGTCTAACTTATGTGGTAATTAAGAAAATTGATATACTTAATACTAAAGTGTCATTTGAAGTTATCTATTTAAAAACATGACTTCAAATATAAATATATATATACACACACTTGACTATTTAATAAAAGCTCTAGTACGAAAATGCCATTTAGGATGAATATTTACTAATTTGAGATTTAACTTAAAATTGAAAGAAATTATCTCCATTCACGTAAATCAATAATCTAAATTTTTATGGTTTTCTCTCCGTTATTAAACAGGTTTGGGGCTTGGTACGGTGATAATTGACAAGTGTCTTTTACTAAAAGTGATAGATTGCGGATTCGAGTTTGAAAATCAAATTCTCCAAAAAAAATTGAGGGTAAAGTTGTCTACTATATATAACCTCTTCCAGACCCAAAAAAATGAGACATTTGTGCACTAAGATATATGAGCTTTTATTAAACATGAGTAGATGACATTATTAAATTAATAACTCCTATAAGTTCTAAGTTTTGATAATCATTAATCAACAACTAAAATTTTTTAATTTTCAATTTTAATTAAACTAGCTCAATTGCAAGACTCAAAAAGTATAATAAACATGAGTCTTAGCCTGGTGAGGCTTAATTCACATAAATCCTTAGCTGCCTATAACTCAGTTCAAATTGGATTTAACTAAGGCTATAATCAAGTTGAGTTGAACAAAATGTTAAAAGTTGAAGTTTTATTCATTTAATTTTATTTGTAATACAAGTCAGACTCAAACTGATTACCATGTTAGATTACATGTTTAGGCTTAATGCATTTTTTGTTGTTGAATAAGCCCCATCTTGTTCACAACCTACATATTATCTTATTCTTTTCTTAATTAAAGTAATTATCATGGCTAAAATTATTTACTCCTTCATGAAACTATGCTAATTATTAATAACTAAATCATCAATGAGAATGTATATTTGAATAAGGTAGGTAGATTAATTGTATTTATGAATTTATAAAAACTAGATACACCAATAGTATCTTATAGTAGAAATCATAATTGTTAAGATACACACACCCAATTCTTAAACTCATGACCTCACACCCCATCCTAATATAATGGGAGGAGGAAGTGTCAAGTGAGCTATAGCTCATTGATGAAATTGACTATTTATATTATCAATAAATTAAAAATAATAATGTGATATCTTAAAAAATTATAAATTTACACAATCCAATTTCAAGACTATGTAATTATATTTTGCACACATACATATGGACATATATGTGTCTACACAAATTGAGCCCAACACTCATGGATTTCTTAATAGAGACATTATTATGTTTGAGCTTGATTTATTTAATAATTGTGCCTAAATTGAGCTTTAATTTGACTTGTTTTCTAAATAAAAAAATAAAAACAATTTTTTTTTTCTAGAACCGATAGGCTCACTTGCAACCCTAGCTTTAAGCTTCCTCACACCATCTTCACCATTTTTCCATACGAAACTCAAAGATGAAATATTTTAATTCAAGCTCTTAGGTAGATGAAAACAGTTTTCATCTGGTGATGATTTAGATTTCCAAATAGACAATGGGCAATAAAATAGAAATAATAATACTAATAATAGTAGTAAATCCAAATTGCTTACAAGTCAACTAAATGGCACACGGCAAGTTTGAATCCAAAAATGAACATATATAACTTCTCCATTATTTTCAAAGTAGGTTAGAATTTAATTTCTCTTTTGGCAGTAATTGAATCCTCAAAGATCCCAATATGGCTGTCACGAGAAAGCTTGCAAGGAGAATGCAAAGTAGGTTAGAAACTTACTTGCCTTTACCACGTTTCTCTGAGTATATATATGTTTGCTCAACCTCTTTGGTAAGCACCTTTTTTCTTATTATTATTTTTTTACAATTCTATAATTTGCTACTTCATTTTGTCAGGCAAAGACCATTTTCTGTAGGTTAGGTAAAGGTTGGTTTGAAGATTAAAAATTTTTAGAATGTAATAGTTGTGAAATACATTTCAACATAGACAAGTAATGCAACCCAAATATTTTATGTCTACGTTCACACTCCACTCTTCTTTATGAGATGCATAATTGCATATTAGAAATTAAATAAGATCCATTCACTCCACTTGATTATGGTTTAATCTCTCTCTCTCTCTCTCTCTCTCTCTCTCTCTCTCTCTCTCTCTCTCTCTATATATATATATATATATATATATATACACACATACATACATATATATATATTGTGCATTAGGCCTCAAAATATTGGCGTAAAATTGTATAATCTTGTGCTAAAAGCCTTATAAATCAACTAATAATATTAAATTATCCCAAAATATGGAAGTATAATATTATAATAATAAATTCATTACTGCTTCAACGAAGCTAATGAATTGGCTAATATTTTATTTGAAACACAGCTCAGTCAAATAATGCTTTGATTCTTTAGCGAAATCACATCACAAAAGAAAATTAATTTAGCAACGTAACCAACAATTGATAGCTATGGGTAATTTGAATTTAAAAAACAATAAAGAAGAAAAAGTCAATAATTAATTAGTTGGACTCAGTTAAAGAATCCTTTAATCTTTCTTTCCAGAATGCATCAGGCAGTATTCACATCAATGGTCTCATAACGTGTGTTATAAATGTGTCAAGAGTTTTATAACTTTATTAGTTAGCATTTTTTAATTTTTCCAATTGAGTTTAAATTCTCCGTCCCCTAACTATCAATTAGGAAAAAAATAAAAAAAAGAGTACATCCTTTAAACTCCAAAATTAATTATACAACTCCTAATTTTGGATCTTCAACTCTTAAAATCGTGAATCAGGACATAATAATATGCAACAAATTTCAACCTCTATTAAGAGAGATTATTAGAAAAGTCATTCTCTTTAACATAGGGAGCATACTTTATTTTTTTCATGTTGGATTATGGATATAAGCGAATGTCTGGATTTCTGATCTGCTGAAACCATTACCATTGGCCCAAAAGCTAAGCAGGAGCACAGGAAAAGTTATTTTGGGCCAGCCAAGTCTAAGCCCACCCTTTGACTTTCTTAGGAATTAGGATATGAATCTGGCTAAACCTTGACTATCTCACCCATAAGCTTGTCCAAGACTTTATTCATTTAAGGTACTGGGCCATTCAATTTGTTGCATCCTAATTATCCTTTAACAAGAAAGTGACACTGGAATCAAGAGGCTCTTAAGTCTTAAACACATCTTAATTCCTTCTTTTCAAAGAAAAAGAAAAAGACAGACCAATCCTCACTAATTTTATCCTTTTTAAAAAAAAAAATTTAGGAACAAAAAAAATGGCTTGCATGTGTAATTATCTCCCCACATTTCAAGGTACAGATTAGGTGAGTCTAAGAGTATCACCAGCACACAACATGACATACTACTATTTGCACACACGTTTTATACCGCTGAGCTCGATTAGGCAAAATGCAACATTAGGTGTATCATTTGGATCATTTGGATAGGACTGATTAGAATGTGAAATTGAACACATTCATGAATCCCTGACATGAGCCAAAAAAAAAAAAAAACAAACAAACAAACAAACAAAACAACATTGTATGGACGGCTAGTTGAAATGACCGCCGTTCAACAAAGTACCAATCATACTTGAGATTGTTGAAATAATACCATTTAGTCATTAAAGAGTAAAGTCTGTAAAGACTTCAAGAGTAGGACTTGTTGGCCAAAGGACAAAGGGCAATACAAAGCTTTTGGGCAGATAGTCAAACACTAAATAATTTTTTCATGAAGAAGTTGCATCCCCAACTAGACAATAAATCCAACATGCTAATCCCTAATTCAAGTGGAAGACACTGCGAGACCCTTTGTGTTTTTTGTTTTCAACGTTATGATGTCCCACAACGAAAGACAAAGTGCTTTGATCATTGACAATGTAACAGGTTTATATTCCAAATGTAGACATGCACTGCTTATCCAAACCTTCAACTCGGAACCATAGTTTCTACAACATAATTGAATATCAACTTAAAGGAATGTCAGTTTTCACTTGTTCAATCGTTGAATTTTATAATCTTTACAATTACAAGTGTAGGGACATGATTTGCGTTAAACCACTGTTGAGTTGGGTTCGCACGTAAATTGGCCCATACAATATCATTTGTAGAGAGTGGGATCGAAAGGCTAAATCGTGTTTACCCGGTTGTGGTTTTGTTAAGGAACTCATGTATGGTTTAGGTGTATCCACCTCTGTAACCCCTCCTCTTTTTCCCGTGGGACTGGAGCCCCCTTCTTTAGGTTACATATTTTTCTTTTATACTAGCATGCGTTCAATTTCCCTCGTCCACGTGTAGGGTCGACCTTTCCAAGACTGATACTTGTCCCATCAGTCTCAGACCTAAGTCGTTGAGAGTTGTTGATAAAGTTAATGGATAAGGCTCTGTTGGGCGCAGAGATATGTATGGGGAAGGTGGCAAAGGAAGCCTTTCTTAGATATTTTAGATTTCCCTTCAAGCACGTCCCTTTACCTTTCTGCCCTTGTTCTTGGGTCAGCCGAGGACTGCACTGTCCTCGGCTGCTTCTCCGGGCCAATTGGGCCATACTATTCTTGAGCTTTGGCCATGACCTTTTCCGGCTTAGGCCTTTGGACCCTTCATCAGCAAATGGGCCTGGCCCGTCCATTATTGGACCCCACAATAGCCCCTCAAAACCCTGCTGTCCAGCCTCTTGATTGGAGAGGGGGGTTTTGGTATCTCCAAGCCTTTATTACGGCTCATTTAATTCGACCCTTCCCTGGCGTTGGCAATTATCCGAATGCCCAGGAAACGCTCCTATCTACGAGATATCCTTTTTGATTTAACCTTTATCCGTTCTGTCCGTTTGGCTACCCGAAGTAGATCTTTAATGTTTTTCCTTCACGAGACCTCTCGAATTCAATGGCTACTGATAACGTGGGGGAGCGGAACAGTCGCCTTCCTGCTGGCAGATTTCCTTAAAGATCAGAACATGTTTAATGCCATCCTCTTCGTCCCTTATATAAAGAGGGTGGACATGAGTTGTTTCTTTCATATGTGAATCATTTAATCCCCCAGAAAACTGAAATCCTCCGATTATACCTTGACTCATAATACGTTCACCACAGTCATAGGTGATGAAGAAACCTTCTCCGTCCCAAAAATATCTTGTTCTGGCTAAGCTCGAGATGGCTCGATCAGGGCAAGGGTGGCGGAGACTCAAGATTTGTCTCACCTACCTTTCAGCCAAAATCCGAAGCAGGAACTCGTCACGTCGCATCTTCGACGTGACTGAGCCGAGAACACACAGCATCATCACCACCCGCTCTCTCATGAGCATATCTAATGTGGTTTCGGTGTGCTAGGAGTCAGGACTGGGGCAGGAACTAAATGTCCCTGCTTCTTCCTCTCTTTGTTCACCGGTGCCACCTTCTACTTTTCTTTCTTCTTCTTTCCACCACCAGCTCCATCCTGGGGCTTTTCCTTCTCCCTCTTTTGCTCCTTTTACTTTCTTTTCATTGCTTCCCTCTTCTTCTCCTCCTTCTCTTGCTCATGTCCTCCATCTTCCTCATTCATCTCCTCCATCTTCTTCCTTTGCACTCTTCGGCGACAAGAGCTTGCTGAAGTGCTTCCATGTGTTCCAATTCTTCTTCCTTCTCCTTTATCTTTTTCTAAAAAGGTTCGTCTCCTGATATGAGTAGCACTGAGGCAGAGATTGGAAAAGCTTTGAAGGCGAGTTTAAAAGGCAGCTGATTATTTACTTATCTGTACTGTGGATGCTAGTGTTATTTTGACAGTTCATTTTTTGTATAGGCTTGTTTAAGCCCTTCTTTGTACGTTGTAACAATTTTCCATATTAATAAAAGTTGCCATTCATTTATTTCATATGTTCTATTTTCATGTTTTATAAGTTTACACACGCTGCTCGGCACAATAATATAGCATTTGAATTAATGGTAACTAAGGCTGAAATATTTGTTAATAAAAAGACGCCACCACAACTTTAATAAAATTATTATTATCCGACATAACAATCCGACCAGTGAGAAACGAGGCTTACCTTAAATTAGCCGAGATGGGGGCTAAGTGCTAGATAAGGTGTAAGAAGTAACTGTCCGAGGATATGTCACCTTCCCAATGAGTAGTTTCCTTGGGCTAACGATCATCAGGCCATTTAGTCATCTCCTGAGCATACTGGCCTTAACCTTTTCCATTATTTGAGCCGAGAAATTTCTCCATCCGAGCAATTGATTTCCCAAAAGGCTTGAGTCCGAGGATTTCGTAGCGCCTAGGTTCTGCCTTAAACTTAGATTTTTTTCAGTACTTGGTTTCCCCATAGGTTTGGGTCCGAGGACCACACAAGGCCTAGGTTCTGTCCAAGATTCTTTGAGTTTAGTTTCTCTTCTTCCTCAGGTATTTCACGAGGTGCCGAGCAGCAAGTTGTCCTCGGCAACAGTTATTCCTCGGTGGGGGCCATTGTCCCTGGGCCTCCATGCAGAACAGGCCTGGACCGCGAATTTACTTGGCCCATAACTTTAAGGGTATTTACGTAGTTTATGGTTACGTGGTGCTTTCTGGCGTCCCAATGCTCGAGGTGCACCTTCCAGAGACTCCTTTAATCCCCTGGTTACAGGTGGCATTGGAGATTGAGCCTAAGCCATCTTGTCCGTAGCGTTCCTGGGGGCGCTGCGTGCATTAAATGCCACCACCTTATTTCTTTAAATAAATAAGTAGAAGAGAAAGTTACTTCACCCTCGTACCAATTCCTTAGTTTTCTCCCAAATCACAGCTCCTATACTCAGTGCTGTCCTCCCTTAGCATAACATGTTTGAGGCGAGAGTTGGGAAGAAAGAACTCCCTCCATCACAGAAGCGCCGTGCCCTTATGAGACTAAAAATGGTGAGGTATGGGCACAGGAAGCATAAGTTCAAGAGAGTGCTCCATTTCAATCGAGGAGAAAGGATGTCTCTCCATCTTTTAGTCAAAATCCGAAGCAGGTTCTGTCCATGCCAGAATTTTGGTATGTCAGAAGAAAGATTTTCCGCCATCAGCGCCTCTGCTTTACGGCAGGCGTATATTTAGAGAAAGCCCCTCAGCTTCCAACTCCCTGCGCCTTTCCTTCAGCGGTGTCAGGCTCAGGTTGGGTCTCTTTTGCTGTTTGAGTTGGGGGCAAGTGAAAGCATTGAGGAAAAACAACGTCTTAGAACTGTAGCCAACCTCTCCTCTGATCTACTTCCTCGGCTTTTACTTTATTCTCTTGTATCTTCCTTTCTCTTTGGTTATGTAGTGATCTTTGACACAAACTGATTCTAGTTTTTCATTGTACACTGTACTATCTCTTTGCTTTAGTAAAAAATGGCGATTTCTTTACTTGTTTTGAATGCTGTTCCTTTGATAAAACTACTTTGTGAGTTGGTGTGCTCCATGTGTGTGTTTCTCCTCGGCAGTATTTAAAGCAAGAACTCTTGAAACACGATCCAACTAATTCTAGTCTATCGACACTATCAGGCAGAATAACAATAACTCATAGTAAGTTAAACTTAGGAAACTAACCGAGATAACGGTTGATCGTTCCGTAGTAAGCACGAGAATATTGTATGAGAACGACAAATTCTAAATAATTCATCCGAGGGAGTGACCGAGCACTGCATGACATAAACTTTTGGAAACATGTTACTCCATTCCATATTGGTCCCTCTAGTGTTGAGGATCCGAGGGCAAACTAGAGAATCCATGTAACACAGCTTTTCCTTTTAAGTAGTTGGTTTCCCCAGAGGCTTGGGTCCGAGAACCATACAAGGCCTTGGTTCTGTCCAAAACTTGTATTGTCTTTTTAAGTAGTTGGTTTCCCTAGAGGCTTGGGTCCGAGGACCATACAAGGCCTTGGTTCTGTCCAAAACTTGTATTCTCTTTTTAAGTAGTTGGTTTCCCCAGAGGCTTGGGTCCGAGGACCATACAAGGCCTTGGTTCTGTCCAAAACTTGTATTGTCTTTTTAAGTAGTTGGTTTCCCCAGAGGCTTGGGTCCGAGGACCATACAAGGCCTTGGTTCTGTCCAAAACTTGTATTCTCTTTTTAAGTAGTTGGTTTCCCCAGAGGCTTGGGTCCGAGGACCATACAAGGCCTTGGTTCTGTCCAAAACTTGTATTCTCTTTTTAAGTAGTTGGTTTCCCCAGAGGCTTGGGTCCGAGGACCATACAAGGCCTTGGTTCTGTCCAAAACTTGTATTGTCTTTTTAAGTAGTTGGTTTCCCCAGAGGCTTGGGTCCGAGGACCATACAAGGCCTTGGTTCTGTCCAAAACTTGTATTCTCTTTTTAAGTAGTTGGTTTCCCCAGAGGCTTGGGTCCGAGGACCATACAAGGCCTTGGTTCTGTCCAAAACTTGTATTGTCTTTTTAAGTAGTTGGTTTCCCCAGAGGCTTGGGTCCGAGGACCATACAAGGCCTTGGTTCTGTCCAAAACTTGTATTGTCTTTTTAAGTAGTTGGTTTCCCCAGAGGCTTGGGTCCGAGGACCATACAAGGCCTTGATTCTGTCCAAAATTTGTATTGTCTTTTTAAGTAGTTGGTTTCCCCAGAGGCTTGGGTCCGAGGACCATACAAGGCCTTGGTTCTGTCCAAAACTTGTATTCTCTTTTTAAGTAGTTGGTTTCCCCAGAGGCTTGGGTCCGAGGACCATACAAGGCCTTGGTTCTGTCCAAAACTTGTATTCTCTTTTTAAGTAGTTGGTTTCCCCAGAGGCTTGGGTCCGAGGACCATACAAGGCCTTGGTTCTGTCCAAAACTTGTATTCTCTTTTTAAGTAGTTGGTTTCCCCAGAGGTTTGGGTCCGAGGACCATACAAGGCCTTGGTTCTGTCCAAAACTTGTATTCTCTTTTTAAGTAGTTGGTTTCCCCAGAGGCTTAGGTCCGAGGACCATACAAGGCCTTGGTTCTGTCCAAAACTTGTATTGTTCTTTATTTGCTTATCCTCCGAAAGTTTAGCTCCTCGAATAAGATGGGGGAAGCTGGCTTGATGTTCGAAGCCCCTAGGCTTGCCCATGTCGTTGACACCGTGGAACGTAGCCCCTAGTGGGAGCTTATGTTGGAATAGCAACCATGTGTCGCCGGTGATACAGGCACCCTCGTAATCCCTTGTTCGACAGAAGCTCCACTTCGCCACCGCTCGAGCTAACACGCAAGCCTCCCCACAGACGGCGCCAATTGTAGGGACATGATTTGCGTTAAACCACTGTTGAGTTGGGTTCGCACGTAAATGGGCCCATACAATATCATTTGTAGAGAGTGGGATCGAAAGGCTAAATCGTGTTTACCCGGTTGTGGTTTTGTTAAGGAACTCATGTATGGTTTAGGTGTATCCACCTCTGTAACCCCTCCTCTTTTTCCCGTGGGACTGGAGCCCCCTTCTTTAGGTTACATATTTTTCTTTTATACTAGCATGCGTTCAATTTCCCTCGTCCACGTGTAGGGTCGACCTTTCCAAGACTGATACTTGTCCCATCAGTCTCAGACCTAAGTCGTTGAGAGTTGTTGATAAAGTTAATGGATAAGGCTCTGTTGGGCGCAGAGATATGTATGGGGAAGGTGGCAAAGGAAGCCTTTCTTAGATATTTTAGATTTCCCTTCAAGCACGTCCCTTTACCTTTCTGCCCTTGTTCTTGGGTCAGCCGAGGACTGCACTGTCCTCGGCTGCTTCTCCGGGCCAATTGGGCCATACTATTCTTGAGCTTTGGCCATGACCTTTTCCGGCTTAGGCCTTTGGACCCTTCATCAGCAAATGGGCCTGGCCCGTCCATTATTGGACCCCACAACAAGTATATGAAGGACAAAATAATTATGAATGTTTTAGAAGAGAAGAATTTGAGGTTCTAGGGTTGATCATCATGGCAATAAGGTATAATTTTTTAGATTGATGGATTAGTTCGATTCTGCCGATCAATTTCACTGATCCCCCTTAAGCCAAAACTTACTTCTTAAAAAAATTAATCACAAACCATCCGAATTTGCTATGAAAATTGTTGTAAAAGCAATAGTTTTGATACAAAATTTTTATTAAAAAAATGCAAAAAAAAATGCAAGGTAACATGATTTGACAAACTCTATGGACAATGTTCTTTGAGAGAATAATTTGGATAATTCGTTTAGGAACAGTTTATTTAACTAAAAGTACTTTAAATACAACTAAAAAGTAGTTAAAATAATACAGTATAACTTATGAATACCAAAAAGTGCAATGAAACCTATTAATAGTAGCAAAAATAAACTAAACAGTACTAAAAATAAGCTAAATAGTAAAAAAAAAAAAAAAATTGGCTTTTTAAGCCCATGCCAAACACTATCAATTAAGTTTATTAGCTAAAAGAAGCCAAGGTGAGTGAATTTATATCTTAAAGGACAAGAGATATTGATTCTAATATAGCTTGCAAGTATGACAAGATGGGGTTCCGATTTTAATGGACTTGAAAAAGATTTTTTTTTTTTTTTTCTCAAAAATTAAAGCACTAATCAGAGTTTTATATTCTGATTTCTAACTTTCATACACACTATAAAGACTATCACAGCTTCTGATAGGGTTATATCCACTTATCACAACTTTTGAATTCTTTTATTTCCAATATGAGATTAACACTTTTAACGCATGAATAAAGTCCAGTTACAAACTTATTTATATTCAATGATTATAACACCTACTAAAAAAATTAATATGACTATATATTTTGAAATTTTAATTATTGAATTGCATTTTTTAAAAATATTTTTAACACATGTCAAATTTTGTACAAATCAAATATTATTTATTTACTATTCGATGTATAAACTTATTTTTTTATACATAATTAATAGTATAAAAAAATTTAAAATTTAAACATGATATGACCTTTAAAAAGTTTTACAATCATGGAAGATTTAAAAAATATATATAATTCAATGATAGTTTTTTTCAAAATTTATATCAATTCAAAAGATATTAAATGTAATCAGGCTAAAACAAAGTTTGTAACCAAACTTTAGCGTACAACTCCATGACATTTTTCTATGTGTTAGAATTTTTTTTCCTCTCTCTTGTGCATGTATTTGTTTTTCAAAAAAAATAATGGGTAATTGTCCCATATTGTTTAATAAAGTAGGTTGTGTGTAGTATACCTTATCCTACCCTTCCTTAAAAGTTACCATGATGTTTTAGTGAAATGGTGATGTACCTTTGTGATAGAATCTCTTTCCCTCTCCTACGTGTTTGTTTCTAAAAAAAAATTATAATCAATATGAGTAATTAAGAAACTTCTGAAGTCCTCCGATCATAAACATAACAAGAATTAATGAGAAAATGGTACCTGTTTATTAATTTTCAATTAAAAAAAGAGCAGACAAGGAATTAAATTCACCCAATTTTTATCTCTCCTGCCTAAATAGTGTCAACCTTGCCAGTTGCTACCCACGCGGCGGGTAATTAATAGGTTCTTTACCTAGGGATGCGGCCCTGCTCTAAAATCATGGATCATCCTATTTATTCCTAATTCGTTGCTAATTCACAAACACTAATCCAATTTCTTAATTCCATGATTTATTCTTGACAGACAAGGGCAACATATCAACAACGGCTTTTTTCATTCGGGAAAAAAAAATTAAAAAAAAAATTAGTGACATAAATCATTAAAGGAAAAGTTAGTGAATACCCTAATAGTATTAGTTTTTGTTTTTGTTTTTTTTTTTTTTTTTTTAAGAAAGGTAATAGCATTAGTTTAAAATGTTGTAAGGACACAAATTGATGCACAGCCCAAGAATGACCCAGATAGTGGCCCAATAACCCTACTACAATAGATTTGTTAAAAAATAGGTTGGATATTAACCACTTAATGAGTTAAAGTTAATCATAGTGAGATAAAATGTCAATAAGATGATTGGGACTACAAATTATGAAGAGAAAAGGATCCTTGGTCAGGTCTGAGGATGGTCTGTTGTATATACGTGTATTTCTTTGCTCTTCGTTACAAAGTTCTTTTTCTTTCTTTTTTCTGGATCCCCTTCATAGGGATCTTCATTTTCCTTTTATATTTACACATAGATTATCTTAATCCTACACTTGGAGGGCTGAGATTGCATTCTCAGGACCTTTGTCTCATCCGGAACATACTAGTAAACTTCTACCCTGCAATCTGAGCTGTGCCACCACTATTTATGGTCATTTCCTCATTAATGCGGCCAGAGGAGTGATTGTCTCGCATTTAATGTGAAAGGGATGGTTTCTACACCCTTATCCCTTCATCCTTCTCGTAACCTATGCCAAGTTTACTTTCTTTCCTCTGTGATATTTTAACTTAATGCGCCTCCCATGGTTGATGCTCGTCCCCAAGGTTAGTTGGTGCTCGTCCTCCTGGTCAACCAATGCTCGTCTCCGAGGTTCAAGATGTATTCTCGTAAAAAATCTTGGTAGTCCATTTAGATGGGATTAGGGATCCTTGTCCTCACAAATGTATTTATAAAAATTTTATGAAAAATGAAAAAAAATACAAATGATATTTTGACAACTTTTTATATGTATCATAAAAGTGGTACAAACATTTTTTTTAAATGATTTATTAACACTTGAGTTTGTTTCAAATATAGGTATTGCCCATGCTAACACTGCAGTGGAAGGAGATTCAGAACTCATCCTGAAGGCCTTGAAGGAAGGTGGGCTGTCTCTAACCTCTTTTGCTCCTCATTCAAGATGCTAATATCTTTTCTAGATCATTTATTCAATTACTTTACTCTCGTACTATGAGGAAAAATAACAAATTTGCTCATAGTTTAGCTAAATACTCAAATAATGTCCAAGGTTGTGTTAGATGGATGGAGAATATTATTCCACAGTTATATTCTGTACTTTAAAGCGATATAGTAAGTTTTTCTTAATAAAAGTTGTAAGGACTAGATTTTGATCCCAGCCCAAATGATAGATGAACTCAAGGTAGAGAGTGGATTGGAAAATTGGGCTTAAACGAGTTGGATGACCAATAGAGTGGGTTTCAATGACAAGAACAAAAAGACAAATTGATTCAACTAAAGAAAGTCGTAATCAGCACAGTTCAAGAAGATTAGTTCTTATATATTTCTTTTAAATTTGATTACAAGTTGTTTCTTGATTGTTATAGTATTTTTCTCTTGATTTCTCGATCTCCTACTCTCATTGTCTCCTTCTCCTTATATACTATCTTCCCCTTTCATCTCTACCCTCCATATGCAGGCTAGATGGTTGGTGTTAATACTTGTCCCATCGGCCCTTTCCTGAAGTTTTTGGAGGTAGTTGTAAGGTTGAAAAACACTGTTCAGAGACACTTCCTCATTAATACGACCAGAGAGTTAACTACAGAGCATTTAATGTGGTGGTAGAAGTTTTCTCTTAGATATTTCTGGGCTTCCATCCTTCCTGTACATTCATAATTCACATCTCTATAAGTGGAATTTCCTAGAAGGTCACTTTGAGCGATAGGATACACCTTTGATCTGCACTACGTTTATCTGAGGAGATACTACTCCTTAGACCACCTCCCTCGATCTTTCCACTTACAACATACTCATGGGACTCTAAACTTAACACCCTCACTATTATGTATTAGTTCTCGAACCAACCAACATTCTCGACCAAAGCCCAAGATCCAAAATATAGTTTTGGGCCCTTATCCCTACAAAAGTGTTATGTCTTCCTTCTAAAAAAAAAAAAAAAAAAAATAAAATACCTTAAAGATAACCATTAACATAGCCCCATAATTAAATATAAAAAGCTTGGTGCTGCTTATTACTCCCTTTTCTAGATTCAATGCACTCGTAAAGAAATTATATACATATTTGCGTGTTTTCTTAAGAAGATGGAATGAGCATCAAATCAATCATATCATCCATGCATAGTATTGAAAATTTTGAAGCTATTGTTCATCCACTTTTTTAAAACCAAAAAAAACAAAAAACTATGAGTTCACCTCTAATTTTGTTTAAAATTTCTTATATATATATATATATATCTTTTATTATTCAGCAAATTTTTTTATAATTATGAGAGAGAAAAACACTGAAATCATGGTTTTCTTTTCAAGAGGGAAAAGAGAGATAGACATTGCTCATTTTGCTTAAAGTGCTGATACAGTGAAAGTCTCAGAAAAAAAGGAAAAAGAGAAACTAGTATAGTGGGAATAGACAAGTCACGTGAGTTTGGTAAAAAAATAGAGAGTATTAAATGTAGCGAAACAGGCTCACATGCCTGCAAAATTAGTGTTATCCATTGCGCCTAATAAAATGTAACTAAGGCTATTCATAAAAAAAAAAAAAAAATGTAACTAAGGCTGACATAATCACAAAACTTTAATATATATATATATATATATAAAATAGAGAGTATTAAATGTAGCGAAACAGGCTCACATGCCTGCAATATTAGTGTTATCCATTGCGCCTAATAAAATGTAACTAAGGCTATTCATCAAAAAAAAAAATGTGACTAAGGCTGACATAATCACAAAACTTTAATATATATATATATATATATATATACACAACATGCCCTTTCAATATATATAAAAAGACTGCAAGGGGCATCTTGTTTTTGCCGCTGGAATCGGATTCACTGTACACAGTTTATTGGTATGGCTGCTTCATAGCTTTTTTCTATTCCATTGCGAGTCAAGGTTTGAACACCCCAACCACACCATTACTAGACAAGCGACTTTACTATAATGTTGTTGAAGTGCTTTGGTAAGACAAGCTATTAACGTGTTACTGTCATTTAGTTCCTCAAAAAAAAAAAAAAAAAATTTAGTGAGACAGTTATTTTTGCATTTTCTTCTTCTTTTCAAAATAGCTATCATTTCTATCTAAAACTTTTAATTCGGATCATGACTTGTAGTAAAATATTATATATATGTTTGCTGATTTTAGGCCTGTAGCCTTGCAAGGCAGATCTGTACCCATATATTGTCTCTTAACTCCAAGTAGCTAAGGATAATGCTAAACTACTAGGCCAATATTTCTTCTAATTCGGCAAGTGGCAAGAGTATTGAATGCAAGCTAAATCCTTTTATAAATGAAGGTGTTTATTTTACGCATATCGTTGCACATAAAGTACACAAACTCAATTTTTTGCATTGAACTTGTGACTTAAGTCATGATTTCTAAAGACTTCAAGTCACAAGTTCAATGCAAAAAAATGAGCGTGTACACTGGATATTATTGTGGTTGAAGAAGGGGTAAAGGCCTGCCCCTAAGTTGATGACTTCACAAAAAGCCCCACTGAGGGCAGCCAGACATGCTGAGGACAATAGATAACGCAAAGATGGACGCATTGCCGAGCATAAGATTAGCGTTGCTGACCTTCCCAATGTTAGTTTTTCGGGTCCTACTCTCAACGAGTGATATGATAGGCAGGAATAGTTTTCCATACTCAAAAGTCCACTTAAGCCCTAGAGGTAGTAGGACCCACGACATGTGGAATATGATATCATCATGAGGAATCCACCAAAAGAGAGAAATTATTGTGTATTCCCGGAGTACCATAAATGCGTACTCTGAGAGTACTTAATAATTTTCCACCAAAGGGAGGGTATAAAAGGGGGAAGGAAAATCAAAGAAGGGGTTGGAACAAAAACTGGGGAGAGAGAGAAAGACAAGAGAAGAGTGATAATAAAGTTCGGGGTTAGGGAATCTCTTTTGCTAGGCCCAACCCAAAGCAATCCAACAACAAAATTAGGACAGGGAACAATCCACCATTGAGAAACCCACCCCAGGGGTCTCTCATTGTAGGTTTCGCTCAAACCAGAACACAAGTAAGTTAGGGGACCCAAATTCCCAACCAGCCCAAAAGATTTTTTTGGGGGGAAAAAGCCACCACAATTACCTTTTATAAGTATAATTTCCCCCCTCCACACATGATATTGATGGACCAATACTTATCTCATCTTATTTTGACAAAAACAAAATACAAATAAAAATCTCGCCATACCTCAATGGATGTTCTCCCTTCATGTAGGGATGGCCCTAGCCTACTAATTATTTTTTCTCTCTTAATAAAATTTATTCATACTTAACCTATGTAAAAATAAATAAATAAAAACTTTGTACTAGGTGGAAAATGTAATTTTTTTTATCTTAAAAATAGTTTAAAATAAGGGTGTGTAACATTTGTGTACCCTCTCATATAAAGATATGTCTCAGGCTTATGGATTCCACACTTATTATGTGAAAGCGATGTTATATACGACCAATAGTATAATAAATCTCTACAACCTTACTAAAATTGTCATGTTCTTATTTTTCTTGTATTTTTGAATTGGTGGCATATCCTTTTGATTCCAGCAATAGAAGCATCTCATTCAAAAAAATAAGAAAATTAAAAGTTTTTTTTAGTTAGTCTATACTATCTTCACACCCCTATTATGGCAGGCTTACAACTAGCTTAATGACAAAATTATAGGCTGCTCACCATAAAATCAAGATGTATGGTGAGAGTAGATCCCCCTTGTATTATTTAACAGTAGGGAGAAAAGTAGTTTGCAATTGCCCGATGAACATGGAATTTTCTAGGTGAATTTCCTGTCTGTCTTTTGATATAAACATGGGAGAGAGCAATTTGTTGAACCAAAATAATATTATCATTGCCTTTTCTTTTATTAGGGACAGAGATAGCTAGCTACGTATAGGATTGATCAAATCGCTAAGGGTTAGGTATATGGACCAAAGGTTGATTTTCTTGTTGTTTTACATAATTGCATACCAAATATGTGCTCCATTTATGGGTAAATACTAATGGCGGGACTTTTCAGGATTCTTTTTTTCTTGCATCAACTTTAATTCATAGGATGTTACGTGTTGATATCCAATAACCATATGGTTGTTGTGGACTATGGATACATGCAAAATTAGATGGATTTATTAGTAGGGCACTCGTATTTTGTGGTGTGGTGTTGACTATGGACTCTTTGATGCTTAAGTTAGAGAGTTTTTGAATGTTTTACATAAACTTGGATGTTATTGAATATTCTCTAAGGAAGAAATTTGCGTATCGTTTTTATGATGTAGGACTCTTTCTGTAGTGTATTAGTGTTGAATGAGACCTTAAATGGTGGGGTTTTACTAGAAATTTTCCTCCAATCAGGCTTTTGTTTGCAAGTCAATTTAAATCTCTCATTTTCTCTTTTTTTTTTTTTTTTTTTTTTTGCTGAACTCTCATTTTCTCTTCTAAGTCTTCTTGTTTTGTTTTATTTATTTTTTGTATTGTGACTATAGTCTGCTTATAACTCTTAGTTGACTAAATACTAACTAATTCTAAGTATATCATTATAATTGTAGGGCCCAACATTTTTTGGGCCAGCTTCATTTATTCGTTGGGGCCCAAAGGCCCAAGCCGAGGAAGGTTATGGCCCAGACACTGCAATGCCAGTACAAAATAAGCATTGGGATACAGCCGAGGACGGTTCAGTCCTCGGTCGGTCCAAAATCTCCTCGGAAGAAAGGGCAAAAGTGGTATAGAAACAACTTGGGAAAAAATCTAAAATATCTGCGCCAATAGAAAAGGATATGCTGGAAAGTGTAAACGACCGGGGAAAGCTGCCCATACTGCCATTCAATACTCTGCACTTGACAAAACCATACTCTCCAGCTTTTTCAACCACCCCCAACCACTCCGGGTATGGGCTGATGGGACAAGTATCAGTCTTGGAATGTCGATCCTACACGTGGATGAAGGATAAAAAATACAGGCTAGTATAAAAGGAAAAGTAAGCAGTTCATAGAAGGGGCTGGGAAAAATGGCTAAAAACCAGAGCCTCCCAGCCCGCCTCCTGGAGAAAGACTCCTAGGGCGAAAATGACTTAACCATGTATGAACACCACGAAAGACTCACCGCCTGGTGACTAAGGCCTAGCCTTTCAAACCCACGCTCTACAAATGATATTGTTTGGGTCTTTTTATGTGCGAACCCAACACTGTGGTTCGATACGAATCGTGTCCTTACAATAATAATTTATACATGAGTCTCATTGCATTATAAACTTCAACTGGTTGTAATATATTAACATAAATAACATAGCTTCTGTTTTTTTAAAAAAAAAAAAAAAAAAAAACCCTTAGAATAAGAATCGTAGATATAATTGAAAAGTGGGCATGGTTTAGGCATGACCCTCTTTATCATATTTTTTTTTTTTTTTGGTTACCATAAGAAACAGATTTACCTAAACCGTGCCTATTCCATTTCTTGAGCGTCTCCACAAAACCAGAAAACCGTGAACCTGTGAAATTATAACAAGATGGTTCCCTAAGTAGAAGGGGGAAACATTTAAACAATCTCCTATTTGCCGTTTCTAAAAAAAAATGAAGCTCCTATTTGCTTCCCTCATACTATAAAAGATGGTAATCCAATACCGAGGTCATTTCATATCTTATAGCTTCACTAACAAAAAAAAAAAAAAAAAAAAAAAAAACTCAAAACTCAAAACATACCATGGGGGCTAGCCTTTGGTATTACAATAAAATGATGGTCCCTACTTGGTGCTGTTAATAATGGATTTAAACCCATGCTTATTCAGATCATAAGAAGAAAGCCATGACCCATTAGCATCATAGTCAATACAAAGCACTTGGAAATGAAAACCATTAAAGCTCTGGTTGTGATTGGTGGATTGCGGTAACCATTAGCCAAATTTCTCAAGCGAAAATTAGACACCGTTTTTGTGAAGCAAACAAATGTGTTGACACGCTTGATAAAAAATTATCAGAGACTGATAAAAATTTTGTTGTTCTTGATAGTCTTCTTATAGACATTTGTATGATTTTATTTTAGGATCATGTCAGCAAATGCCCTTAAAGTTAATAATATTTATTATTTTATCATTTTTCCAATAAAACTTTTTTAAAAATAACTCTTAAATAACATTTTCCTTTATTTTATAACAATTCGAGTTTATATTATGAAATAATCAACTTGTGGGTAGAACTTAACCTTAAAAATCAGCTTTCAAGAAAAGAGTACTTAAGAGTTTATAAATACATAATTAAGGTTACACTTAATCCATGTGGGACATTAAGATCCCAACATATTTAGTTAATAAAAATCGTATTTCTATTTTTTTTTTTTTTTTTTCCTCAAAGGTCTATTTATTCACTGAACTTCCCTACAATATTTCCAAGCTATACCCAATACGAACATCACACAAAGATAGGACTTTAGATACGATGGACCAACCCCATTTCAATGTGCCCACTTGCTTCTTGCAGCCTCTTTTATTACATTACAAAAAGGTTAAAAATATCTTCACATGTTCTTTTTATTAGAGCAAGTTCATCACCTGATGCCTAGTTTGGACATTTCAAATGTTAATAGGTCCCGTTCGGAAAGGGTGTTATTATTTGAGCTACTAGAAAAACAGTCAAAAAGCGTGCTATCGGGACCCACTTTGGAGCCTCCACATTGGCCAATTATCTTCCTTGTTTATGGAACGCGCACTTTTGAGAGCGTGGGGGCTGTCACTTTTACCATTCGCATTTTGGTGACGTGTCAGGCAACCACAGGTGGAGCACAATGATTCATACTATACTTTCTCAATGTGATGGTGAGAGAGAGATTATCATGCCATGTTCCAAGCTAAAAGGGCTTTTGCTTATTTATCTTGCAGTTCTGAGTTAAATTACTTAAATAAAAGGTTTAAAATTAGGGGAAAACGTAAGAATAATAATTTAATGTCTTTAGGGTTTTTTTTTTTTAATTTATATTTAAGAGTGGGTTTCATTAGCTCAATTGATACAAAAATTTTGTAGTTGACCAAGGAAATTTAGATTTCAATTCCCCTTACACAAACAAAATAAAAATCAATTAATATCTTCTTAATTTGATGATAAAGAGTAATAATTATGAAGTAGAAGTTATAAAAATTGTATTGAATTTGAAAAAAATATATTTAAAAAATCAATAATGTAGTTATAATTTTACACAAAGAGGTTATCGCTCTGTTTGTTTTGCTGGAAAACCTTATGTAAAGATAGTTTTCCGTTTTTTCCAGTGTTTGGTAGCATAAAAAAAAAGAGTCAAATGAAAACTATCTTTGATCAACATAAAAAGTATGACTTATTTTTAGACATTGTTTTCCATTAATTTTTTTGGAAAACAACTTTATCTCATAGCAAGCTAAATAAGGGAAGTTAGGAAATTGTTTTTCAACTCATTTAAAATTGCTACTAAACATTGGAAAATAAGATAGTTTTATAGAAAATCATTTTTGAAAAATGACTCATTTTTTAGAAAATACCATTGCTGAAACAAACAGAGTGAATTGAATGAAAAGACAAAAAACCACATAGTTGTTCTATGTTGACTATTGAGTGATAAGTTATATGGTTGAACTTGATTGGGAAAAAAACATATAATGGGAAAAAAAAATTGTCACTCTCAATTCTCAAACCTAGATATGCAAGGGTGCAAATCAAGAAATTGGCAACTACCAAGTGTGGTCCAGTGGCTTGTCCACCATTGGATAAGGCTTTGGGGTTCGATTGAGTTTGCTCTCCAATTCAAGTTTCAGCAGCCACAATACCTTGTGGTTAGCGGCAAGCTCCCATTGCAAGTAGGAATTAGTTAAGGTGCATGTAAGCTGGCTTAGACACCCCGTGAGAAATCCCAAAAAAAAAAAAAAAAATTCAAGAAATTGGCAAAGTCTCAACTCTCCAAGTGTATTATATATTCATGAAACATTTTGTCAAATCAATTTTGTATCTCAATTTATCTCATATGGCATTTCTTCTTTTTTCCACAATTTTTATTTTTGTTCTTTTTAAATTTGTTATTCTTTGAAGAAACTTTTGAAATAATAAAAGTAACCATATTTTGCACAATGCAAACATACACAAGAAAAGGGAAAAAAAATATACATTACTAAAAAATGAAAAAAATGAAAAAGGAATGCAAAATCTTTTTTTCTCTAAATTCTTTTACGGAAGAAATGCAAAATATTCTCCAACAATAATCACGTTAATGAATCCTATAAAATCTCCCCTAGATTCAAAGCCATGCATTTGACTTGCAAAACAATTTCCATAACAAGCACAAAATTGAGAAATCTACTTTCCAAGATGATACAACATATAAATCCTATGTTTTTGCCATACATATCTTCTATTGACTCCCTACATAATAAGAATCACAATTCACAGCCGAATCAGACATAAAAAAAGAAAAGAAAAGAAAAAAAAAAAACCCAACGTGCCAATGCATACCAAGCATATCTGTATTTTTTATTCGAAAAAAAGAAAAAAAAAAAAAAAGAAAACCAAAAACAGTAACCCAACTTACTTATTATAATCCTAGTAAAAAAAAAAAAACCCTAAAAGACCTATTGTAAGAACAAATCCCCTTAGAATTGATCATAGCCGTTGAAGAGTATATCCAACGGCTCAGATTACTCCACTGCTTGTGCTTATCACTCCCCCCACTCTCTTCTCGACTGCACTGTCTCTCTTTTCCCTCTTTCTTTTTCTCTCTCTGAAAATGGCGGAACTCATTGTTGATCATGTTCACTATGTACTCTCACTCCGATCTGTATCTCTTTGACTAAATTGCAACCCAAAAATCCAAACTTTAACTTAAACCCAGATTTTTTTTTTTGGTTTCTGCAAAATTTTTGAGACATGGGTTTGTGATTTTCAGCACAAAAGACAAAGTCTTTGAAGCTTTTGCAACATACCCATTTGATTTTTAACTATCTTGAGCTGATTCCCAGCTCAAAGTTTCAAACTTTAAGCAGTTTCAGTGTCTGTTTGATTTTTTTTTTTTTTTTTGGTTCTCATATGTGATGGTCACTGATACTTATTCAAAGATGGCACCCGATGTTTCGGTGCGATCGGTGCTTAATAACAGTGAATACAGCGAAGATTTGGGGTTGTTGATTAGGGAGCAAAGGCGGCAACAAGAGGAGCTGAGTGATAGAGAGAAGGAGCTCAGTATGTATCGAAGTGGGTCGGCTCCACCGACTGTGGAGGGCTCTTTAAGTGCGGTGGGGGGCTTATTCGATGCCTCGGCGGTGATGGGCTTAAAGAAGAATGGTGGGAAAGGGGTTTTGAGTGAGGATGAGCTTCGTGCTGACCCGGCATACGTGAATTATTACTATGCGAATGTGAATCTGAACCCAAGGCTGCCTCCTCCGCTTCTTTCCAAGGAGGAAAGGCGGTTTGCGCAGCGGTTGAGTGGCGGCGGCGGCGTGGCCGGTTCGGGGGTGGGAGGGATTGGTGATAGGAGAAAAGTCAGTAGAGTAGGTGGTGAAGAAGGTGGTAATGGGAATGAGAATCGGTCGCTTTTTTCAGTGCAGCCGGGGTTTGGAGGTGAGGAGAATGGGAAGGGTGCTGCAGCTGAGTGGGGTGGAGATGGGTTGATTGGCTTGCCGGGGTTGGGGCTAGGGACTAGGCAGAAGAGTATTGCAGAGATCATTCAGGTGAAGTTATAGTGACTTGTAATGGTTTTGATTTAATTTGATTTCTACGATCATGAGTTTTAGATACTTTTTATGTTTTTGAAATGTGATTTTTGTTGCCTGAATTTGATATCCTGGAGGTCATGTTTCTCTTTCTGTTCTATGCTTGGCAGGGTTAATCATTATGTTCATTTTGAACTTCTGTGTTGAAGAATGAGTGGTTGATGTAATTTTTATGTTAGTTACTTGTGTGATTGCAACTGCTCTCTATGGTTGTGTCATTGTTGTCTTTCCATGTTGGTCTATGTGTACCTGGTTTAATCAATATTAGGTCCTTGTGATCAGCAGTGATATTTGATCTTCCTAAAAGAAATTAAAATTTCTTTCTCATTGACTTCAATATAGATATTTTATGTAATTTCTTTGTTTTGCTTACTTCAATCTGCTCTCATGTTGGTTCACCAATTGCATAATCTCTCAATGTGTTGAAGAATGTGCCTGTTCATGTTATCTATACTAGCCCTGTTCTTTAGCTAAATGTTGGTGGTACCTCTGAACCTTGATCTGGTGAGAAGCAATTGGTTCATAATTAGATAGGCACCACATTGGAAGAGTAAAATGTCCTTGCACTAGTTTGAAACAAAGTAAAAAAAAAAAACATTGCAATTGGGTTTAATACTGATATACTGTATCCTAAAATCATGATCTTATCAAAAGTGGGTCTTCGTCTTACATGATATATGTGCTTCTAGTTGTTCTTTTAGTTGATTCAGGTATTCGTGGCATGTGCTGAAAGTTCTGCTTGATTTGCCCCACTTAAAGCTGCTGGCTTTATGGTTTAGTTTTTTGATGCAGGAGGATATACATGCATCTGTTTCTAGGCACCCATCTCGCCCATCTAGCCGAAATGCATTCGATAATGGTGTTGAAACTTCAGAGTCTCAGTTTGTTCATCTGCAACATGAATTGGCATCTATGGAGGCTTTGCGTTCTGGTGGACATAAGCAGAGCATGTCTGCCACCCAAAATATTGGTTCTTCGGCTTCTCATACTTATGCTTCTGCTCTAGGTGCCTCCCTGTCAAGAAGCACCACACCTGACCCTCAACTTGTGGCTAGGGCACCTAGTCCTCGAATTCCACCTGTTGGGAGGGCTAGCTCTATGGATAAAAGAACTATCAGTGGATCAAACTCATTCAATGGTGTCTCACCTAGTTTGAATGACTCTACTGATCTGGTCGCTGCTTTGTCTGGCATGAATCTGTCAACAAATGGTTTGGAAGAAAAAGAGAACCATTCAAGGTCACAAATGCAACATGAAATTGATGATCACCATGACCTATTCAATTTGCAGGGTGATCTGAATCATATCAAACAACATTCATACTTAAACAAGTCTGAATCAGGGCATTTTCATCTGCATCCTGGCCCCCAATCAACCAAAGGATACCCAATGATTGGAAATAGCAGTGGGGCTAGGATGGATCTAAACAACTCTTTCTTAAAATCTGATGAGAAAGTAGAACTTCAAAAGAATGCTGTTTCATCTGCTAACTCTTACCTGAAAGGACCATCTCCACTAACTCTTAATGGCCGAGGAAGTTCACCTTCTCACTATCAGAATTTGGATGGTATGAATACCTCCTTTCAAAACTATGGCTTGAGTGGCTATGCCATTAATCCCTCATCGCCATCCATGATGGGTAGCCAGCTTGGCAGTGGTAGTCTGCCGCCATTATTTGAAAATGCTGCTGCTGCATCTGCATTGGGAGTTAGTGGGATGGACTCCAGAGTATTGGGAGGAGGTTTCTCTTTAGGACCAAATATGTTGGCAGCAGGAGCTGATTTGCAGAATCTTAGCAGAGTTAGAAATCACACCGCAGGGATTGCTCTTCAGGTGCCGCTGATGGATCCATTATATCCTCAGTACTTGAGATCGAATGAGTATGCTGCTGCACAGGCTGCTGCCCTTAACGATGTGGCACTAGATAGGGATATGGGTAATTCTTACTTTGATTTAATTGAAATCCAGAAAGCTTATCTGGGGGCATTGCTTTCACCTCAAAAGTCACAGTTTGGTGTTCCCTACCTTGGTAAATCTCCTAGCTTGAATCATGGTTATTATGGAAATCCAGCATTAGGGCTTGGCATGTCATATCCTGGAAGCCCATTGGCTGGTGCTCTTCTGCCTAACTCCCCTGTTGGACCAGGTAGTCCTGTCAGGCACGGTGAGCGAAACATGCGTTTTCCTGGGATGAGAAATATAGCTGGGGGTGTCATGGGAGCTTGGCATTCGGAAGCTGGTGGAAACTTGGATGAAACTTTTGCATCCACTTTACTAGATGAGTTTAAGAGCAATAAAACTAAATGTTTTGAGCTTTCAGAAATAGCAGGCCATGTTGTCGAGTTCAGGTATTTACTGCTTGTTAAACCTTTTGGGCTGTTACCTAATGGTGACCTCCAAAAATTTGACCCTTTCATTAAATACCTTCTTGAACAGTGCCGATCAGTATGGGAGTCGATTTATTCAACAGAAACTTGAGACTGCCACATCAGAGGAGAAAAACATGGTTTTCGATGAAATTATGCCCCAAGCTCTTTCCCTAATGACTGATGTATTTGGTAATTATGTTATTCAGAAGGTAATTTTTTTAAAATCATTTTGCCTTTTATTTTCAAGTAGTCTTTATTATTTTTTTTTATTTTGTAGAAACACGTGGGAAGTGCTGGTGATGAAATTGCGTGGATCAAATTTGTTTATGGCTAACAGTTTTTCTTTTGTGTTCAGTTTTTTGAGCATGGAACTCCCTCCCAAATAAGAGAACTGGCTGACCAGCTCACTGGTCACGTGCTGAACCTTAGTCTTCAAATGTATGGCTGTCGAGTTATCCAGAAGGTATGGTCATTCAATGACCTGACTTATGAGAGTTTTACATTGTGTCAACCCATCCTTCATATTTGCTTTTTTGTGTTTTCTTGCATGATCTTCAATAGTGGTATCTTCTACCTTCTTATTTCAACATGTGTTGACGAGACAAGCTTAAAAGTGTTATATAATATTCTTTGGCTATTGGGGAAAACCATGTCAAACCTGCTGTTTGAGAATGGTGAATAGGACATTCCTTTTTGAAGATTTATAGACACATGCAGGAATCTCTCTAAACTAACTTTAAATAGCAGATTGCACTTTTGAGATATTTTAGTTCTCCAAGCTGCACTTAGGTTTCCGTATATTGAATTAGATGAGTCACTACACTAACATTCTTTATATCAAATTGTAGAGAATGAGATAGCAGCTTAAATCATTCTGAATCTATGTTTTTAAAATACGAAGCCTTCAAATTTTCTCTTTAGCATACATGTCTTCAATTATGTTTGAATGCTGATTGTATAAGTACAGGTATATTGACCTTGCATTAAATCTTGACATTCTTTGATTTTACTCTTCAGGCTATTGAAGTTGTTGATCTGGACCAGCAGACTAAAATGGTCAAGGAACTGGATGGCCATGTTATGCGTTGTGTACGCGATCAGAATGGGAACCATGTCATCCAGAAGTGCATTGAATGTGTACCTGAAGATGCAATCCATTTTATTGTTTCAACATTTTATGATCAAGTGGTGACGCTGTCTACCCATCCATATGGTTGTCGTGTCATACAGGTGAAGAAACTCTGTTTTTATATGGAGAGTGGAGTGGAGTGGGTGTTTGTGATTAAAAATGTAAGAATTTTATTGCTGAAGTGGTATCACTTTCATATGACAGAGAATCCTGGAGCACTGCCATGACCCTAAAACACAGCAAATAATGATGGATGAGATTTTGCTGTCTGTTTGCATGTTGGCACAAGACCAATATGGGAATTATGTTGTTCAGGTTTGTTGTACTTCTGGGAAGCTTGTTTCTCATTACAATTTGGACTAATATGGGGTCATGATTGTTGGTTATTGATATCACTGTTTCCTAGTTCTCAATGTTTCCAAAACCATTAGACTTCCTTAAAATGAATAATTTCATGTCTCCTTACCTTGACCTTGACTTATCCTACCTTTCAAATTCCTCAGTTAAATGGAGGGATAAAGAAAATAATGTGTATGTGTGTTTGTGTGTGTGCACGCGTGATAATTTATAACTGCCTTGGACAACAGTCATATATTCCTCCCAAGAGAAATGGTACTTCCTCCCGAATTGCGCATTCCGTGGTTTGTTTACTTGATGTTATTTTTCAAGGGCTGGGTATACTTCCAAACACCCTACCACCACCAACCTCCACCTGCACCTTTATTGTTTGGCGTAATTATTCACCTATGGTATTGCCTATTATAAAGAGTAATGTGGGCACCCCTAATGTGCTTGCCACCATGGAGCCTGTGTATTAAGGCCCTCTTATTCCTTGCTTCCAATTTACTCTTGAAGGATACATGCATGCCCACTATTCTTGGGTTGCAATTGAAATTATAACTGTATGTGTTTTTTCCATTGCTCTCTACTTTAACTCACTTGTTTTGTCAAAGTGTTTTGACTGCTTTTGTAAAATTTTACAGCATGTGCTGGAGCACGGAAAGCCACATGAACGTTCATCCATAATTACTAAATTAACCGGTCAGATAGTTCAAATGAGCCAGCAGAAGTTTGCCTCCAATGTTATAGAGAAGTGCTTGAGTTTTGGAACTGCTGCTGAACGCCAGGCCCTGGTTACCGAGATGCTTGGTGCCACTGATGAAAATGAGCCCCTTCAGGTTTGTTAACCATACAATTGCTCCCTATCATTAAATAAATATACTACATAGCCTGTTCAGGTTTCTGATTGCTTTAGTAATCTCAAGTCCTTTTAAATTAGTGCCTCTTAATATTCCCTTGCAGATAGAATAGTTTGGTGTCAGAACCCTGCCCTTCCCCATCTCCCAGGCTCCCCACCCCTATCTTCTTCTAAAATTATGCCATAGTGGAAGATATGAGAAACCCCTGTACTGAAACAGATAGTGCCTTTTGATATGGGGCTAATAATGCCAATTGGACGGTTAACCTTAGATTATTGAAGGTTTCTATTAGTATAAACTAGTTATTAACTTCCTACCTACATATTGGTACATTTAGAATATATGCTATAAAATACATATCAAATGTTCATATCTAAGTTAACAATGTCAAAGCTCATGTTTTGAATTTTTGTCAACTCTTGAAAAATCATTGTAAACATTTGGTAGAGTATGTAAATTGTTCATTCTTGGTTGCTCCATTTTAGTTAAAATAAAAAGAAAGTAAATTGGTGTCCTAATATACTTAGTGGGTAATTTTTGCTATTGTGATGTAATGAATTTATTTAATGTTTTACATTTTTAAATAAGTCATACAAATTGAGTGAGTTATAAAGAAAATATATTGAAAAGGAAATCACTTTTTAGAATATTGTAAAATTCTCATTAAAGTTTATATTTAAATTAATAATGCGTTTAAGTAAGAAATTTGGATTAGTTTCAAATGGGTTGGAAGTAGTTTTAAATGGGCTTGAAGTAAAATGGGTTAGAATTAGTTTTATGTGCTTGAAGTAGTTTTAATGAGCTAGGAGTATTTTAAATAGGAAGGACAGTTGTAGAAAATTAAAACATGTGAATTCTGATTGGAATGACATTTGGTACAAAATTAAAGTTTAATTAGATTCTAAAATGGATCTTTATTGAGTTTCAACTTTAATATATTGTATAGATTTGAGTTTCTACTTTAATATATTGTATAGATTTGAGTTTCTACTTAATATATTGTATAGATTAAGGGTGTTTGATGTCTCCCTTGGCATCTCCAAAGCTTCATCTTAAGTGTTCTTGTAGCTTTTTCTAATTTTTTTTTAAAGTGAATCAGGTATTTGGATTGTTAGATCAGCAATTCCTGAGGTTTTCATGCTTGAACATTTTAGGCCATTCTATGGGTCTGCGAGGGAAATTCATTTGCTAATGATTTTTGGTTTCTGTCTCTATGGATTTAGGTGATGATGAAAGATCAGTTTGCGAACTATGTTGTACAGAAGGTGTTGGAAACTTGTGATGACCAGCAACTTGAACTTATACTTAATCGAATAAAGGTCCATCTGAATGCTCTGAAGAAGTATACATATGGGAAGCATATAGTAGCACGTGTAGAGAAACTTGTGGCAGCTGGAGGTTTTTATTCTCTCTCTATACACACACACACGCGCGCGTATTTTTGGGCTATTTTCTTGTACACAAGATGACTAGAATATCGCCTTTTATGTAAAATTTTCATGCAGTAGATATTTTTAACACCTAATCTTGTAAAATGTTCATTGTTTGTCAATAAATTAAGCATTTGTGAGAACTTGAATATGTTAAGTATTTTACTTATTTTGTGATATATCCCCTTGTTGGTTTTAAATCTTAAATTATTATGAATTGACTAGGGTAAGTTATGTTATGATTATACCGATATTATTTATACCTGAGTCTTCAATGCTTAACCAGCATGTAAATAGCTTTCTAACAGGGTGCTTAATTTTTTTTTTTTTTTGCAGAAAGAAGGATTAGCATTATGAATCCACATCCTACTGCAACGGCATAGGAAATGAAGTTCTTGTACAGCTAACTGAGGATAGTATGAGCACCCTCTTTCTTCTTTTTCTCATGTCTAGTATTGGCTCGATCTATCTATTCTGGTAGATAGCAGCCCACTGAAAATAAAATTGCTGCTTGTACTTAAAACTGTACATTGTTAGTTTGAGGATATACCTAGAATCAGGCTAGCTGAGGCACAGATGGTGAACAGACCTGATGCCCCTGGAGGAGATAAAAATTAGTGTACGAGTTTTAAGGGTGTAAAAAGGGAGGAGGTAGTGAATCTGTAACGGTGACTGTACAAAATGTTACCAGGCGGAGAGAGCCGTTGTGTTTAGGAGAGTCCAGAAATTTTCTTATGTATGGATTTATTTATTTTCTTTTATTTAAAGAACTTTTTCAATCCACTTTATGGCTGAGTCATATGCTTAAAAATTATTGATCTGTAACATCAGTGCTATTTTATATGTTGCTAGTTATGATAGGGTGGATTGAATGATGGTGAGTTGTGGCTTGTTAATTGAGTTGGGAGTTCATGACTTTATTTTTTATTAGAATTGGTTGTTTATGTGAAATATTTGCTTCTTGATGTACTCCATGTTTTGGTTCCATAATGTAAATGAGATATTTCGTAACTCAATTAATTAATTTATGTCAGTAGTTGCATGCAAGGCAAACTGTCCGGTGCTGCTTGGAATGCAGCAGACCCTTGTAGTACTAGTTTTCTTCCATTAATGGAAATATTAGCAGAAAGGCAACTATAACATTTAGTAGGTTGTTGTCAACTATAACATTTAGTAGGTTGCTTTTTAATTAGCTAAAGCATTTATTGTTTAGCAAAACGACGTTGGTTTTGGTTCGTTCTTTGTTTAATGCTTTTTTCATGTATCATACACACTGATAGATTGGAAGGATTTCCTTACATTGAAGGGAGAGGCCGATAAGGGAGAGGATAGAAAATGGGGTGGATGAAGTTTTTCACTTGGGTCAATTTATTGTCATATCAAATTGGGGAGAAAAAGGGGGAGAGAAAGAAAATAAAATAATTTATGTACTTTTTCATCATTTTTCCTTTAATAATAAATATATAATAGTAATTTATTCTTTTTTTTTTTTTTTGAGGAACAATAGTAATTTATTCTTTATTATTCATTTTTGCATCATTTTGACCAAACACACGGGTAGAAAACAAATATCTTTTTTCTTCTCATTTTTTCTGTCATCTTATTTTTCTATCATTCCAACCAAACAAAACTTGAGAGTAATTGCTAGATGAAACAATAAATATTAAAATTCAAAATAAGAGTAATTGATCTCGTGGTTGTTATGACTTATATTAAACTTGTCCAATACATTTTTTTGTAGTATATGACTTACGTTGAAAAGAAACCCAAAAATCACAATTAAGGGACACCTCTCCAAATTGTTGGAGTACCATCGAGGGAGCCACAAGTCCGATCTCTGGTTGGAGTGAATGATTCGGGTTTCTTGAAGTGAACGATTCGGGTTTCTCTCTGTCTCTTGAAAACAAAAAAAGGCACCTAGGTTGAGATTTTCCCATTCAAACGCCTTTGCCAAACCCACCACTAGAAGTGCCACCACCACCAAATCTATGCATCACCTCTGATTTATGGAGAGAGAGAGAGAGAGAGAGAGAGAGAGAGTTAAAAATGAATATTTTTTGGTGTATTGATGAACCGTACCAAGTTAAGTGTATTGAGGGATTGTTCATTTGTTATTTTTGCATATTTAAAATGTTGAGTTTGATGCATGATCTTTCTAAGTGGATTTAGCTATATTTTTGGCTAAATGTCATTTTGGAAAGCTTGATATTAATGCTTTTACGCGCCTTAATCCTTCTTTGATAATGTCATTTGTTTTGAGTTTAGTTTGTTCAAAATTATGCATCATGTCTTGCATTCATTCTATATAGACTATAGTCCAATTTATTTTATGGTTCAAATTAAATATTAAAAATTTAAATCGTCACTTTGTGAAATGAAAAGGTTCTTGTTGCTTAAATCCTTCAACATCATTCTCTGCAATTGAATACCTTTATTTTTATTTTTATGCGCAAATGGGAGATCAAAGTCGCTGCAGTTACAGCTGACTGCGTTTTATGGAACACTTCTTCTATCACCCCATGAGTATTGTGTATAACAGAACATTTGCATGTTTGACACGACTGAAAAAATAGCCCACTCTCCTTTGCAAGCAAAATCAAGTTTTGGCCAGCAAGGCGAAATCTATGACTGAAGTTCCAAATCAAGTGAGAGAACCCAAAACAAATTTTGGATCCATCACTCCTTTCTAAATATCTTTTCAGGTATAGGCATATTTATGATAGTTGATGAACATATATTCTTTGAGAGAAGGTATCTGCCCATTCTTAAATCCTATAGCCAAACATGAAAATGCTGCCAAGATTTGGTATGTATAGTTGTATACTTCACTCCGTTTTAATACACAAATAATTAAATTACTTTTGACTCTTGAGGAGTAAGCTTGATTTCTTGAGGTGAAATCTTGGCATTTTGCTGGGATAAAAGCATAGTAATAGTGAATGGGTACACAATTTTATTACACAGTTGAAATGATCAAAAACCTACTTATTTTTAACCAATTCGTCAAATGTATAACATAAACCCACCACAAATTTCTCTGGTCCAAATTTTCAGCTCTTAATAGTATGGGTTGTGTTAATAGGCACCTTACAGTGTCTGTTAACAACAGCTTTATAGGCTGTAAGACCAACTTCATAAAAAGAACAAAAAATATTAAAATAGACTATGTGATAAGTTTTATGCATTTTTCTTCTATTTATCCAATTTTTATGTTAAGTGAGATCTACATTAGTCAAACCTTAATAAGCACTGCATGGTACATATTAATATTTGCCTAATAGTATTAGCAAAACTCAGAAGCTTCCTTTAAACCCTTTGAAGCAATGAGATGCATTTGACAGTACTTGGTATGAACAGCCAAACAGGGTACTAAAAAGCTGTAGTGCTCCTACCAAAAAACCGTCCTCTACAGTTTGTATTTTGAACTTGAGGACTGATCTAATGTACTAAAATCCAACCTTGACTTTAGATATTGTTTCAATTATTAGCATCCTAAATTAAGGTACCAAGTATTTATACTTTATGGTTACCCTAAACCAACTTCAAATCCCCACTCACTTGTTGTAACTATTGAATTTATCAAAAAAGTTGGCTAAACCTTTGACAATGCAAATTGTACAGAAAATTCAAAACGATATCAAGAACAATTGATGATTAAATTGAAAAGAAACTTCCCTAAATAACAAATGAACTTTCAATCTCCAATTACTCACAACAATGAAAAACTTGGAACTGTAGGAACTACAAGTACAAGTCTAGTAGACATCAATGATAACCACAAAGTAAATATAGAAACCACTAGCGGCTAGCTCTTGACCAAACATCTTTATCAATTAGGAGGGCAAAATGTGATAACATACCTAGGAGCCCTGCAAGTCTTAAGCGCAGTAGAATCATCAAATGCATAACTATAAGCTCGTGGACAGATGGCCTTAAAAAGATGTGCAAAAATAGTTGGCTTGCAACTTTTTGGATTTGCAAACACCCCAGTACAGCAATACCTATCTGTTTTAGCAGCCAAACAAGCACTCTTACAAGCCACAACTTTCCCTTGTCTCTTTATCTCCAAAGCAGATGGGCAACAAATATTCAAATTAGCCTCACAAGCCGCTACACCACATCCCACACCACCACCTATAGGAACCATTGACACTGGCAAGTTGAACCCATCAACCAAACTCACATCATAGTAATGCAAGCTTGATTTAGAGGTTCCAAATGTCATTTCAACAACTGTGGCCGGAGGAACTCCACCAATGCCTTGGCAATGCAAAAGGCCAGCACAGTCACCAGTTTGGCATGAACCTTTGCCGGTTTCTTCATCAAAGCAACAACCTTGTCTGCCCCATACTCTTCCAGACCATCTTTCCGGGACTTCAAACACTACTTCCTCACCACTATAGAGATGAAAGCCACCATCTTTGGGGGTTAAATGGCCTGCAGTGGCAAGAAGTCCAGGCCATATGTTTTCCTTGCAATTGTTCACTATTATGAGTTGTGTCCCATCTGCAAAACAAAGTTAACAACAGGCAACAATTTAAGCTTTTCAACTATACCATACATATATTTGAAAGGTTTTAAGATTGTCATGTTGTGAGAGAAACGAGTTTACCTGTGAAGGAAAGGGTGTAGAGAATGTAGAAGAAGAAGATAACTAAGGAAGTCGGCATTTTGTTCTTCTTAATTTGTTTTGGAATTTGGATAGGAACTGATAGCTTGCACTTTTATGTTTTGAGAAAGTGATTGTAATAGGGAGAGTGAGAGTGGGGAAGTGGGTTCCTTCTTTTTCGCCACCATGAAATGATACATCCGTAGAAAAAAAAAAGCCAACTGCATGATGTTTTAAACAGAGACAAAAACTGGAGGACAACGAAGTAAAATTATATGTCTAACTGGTTCAAAACAACGTCAGTTTACTGGTTCAAAAAACCAACCGCTATCTCAACTCCCACAAAAAAAAAGAAAAAGAAAAAAAAAAAAAAAAAAAAAGAAAAAGAAAAAGAAAAAAAGTCCGAGAAAAGGAACACGCTTTCTTTGGCAAAACTGCAATACCCAAAGGTTTGGCTTTAAGTTTTTCTTTCATATGTTTAATGGGTAAAGGTTCTGTATATATTTTTTTCTTACTATGGTTTCTCTCCAATGTGTTGTGAGAAGATTTCCAACCAACTTTTCCAAAAGGTCATTAGTTTTTTACTTTAATTCACTGTTATTTCCCTTATTTTGCAATTTTTTATTTTTTTGAAAAACAAATGGATATTGTATGTCACACTGAGGGATTTGGTTTTACCGTTTTAGGATTTAAAATTTTGGATTGTGAGGTCTTTTTATAAGATTCTGTGCAAACTTTATTGCAATAAAATAGTTTGTAATTTTTTTTCTTTTTTTGTTGGGTTGACTTATTCACAAATTTGTTGGATTGCATAAAGGCCAAATTGAATAAGTTCCGGTGAGAGACACTATTACTTGATTGCTCATTTGAAGCAAAGCACACAGATACTGATGTATAAAACTGCACAACCCAGTCCTAAAGTTGGGGCTTGAATCTGGGTTGTTTTCACAGAAATTCAGATACTGATGCGTCCATGAATTTGGGTTGGGGTAGGTCTAGAAAATTACATTTAGGTAGTGATAGCCTCGAGTGCATAGTGGGGGCTGTTGTGTATTTCTGTCCTGTTTGTATGGTATTAAGTTAGAGCTGTTTTAGTTGGTCGTTTTTTTAAGAAATGTTACGTTCATAATATTTTTAAACAAGTCAGTTAGCTAGCTGTAGTATTTTGTAGGGTATATATATATATATATATATATATTTTTTTTTTTGATATAAGATAGAATTCTACTCTAGCCTAATCTAAGTGTATATGTGTGTGAAGCTCCCTCCTGGAGACTTGAACCCCGACCCTTGCCCCTACACCCCACAAGCACTTATACTTGTGGAGTGACCATCGCACCAAGGGAGTGCGGTGGTGGGTATATTTTATTTAGGATTAGGATACTTTGGTAAGATTTTCTTTAGTCAAATCCAAACTATATTTCTCTTCTCTCTATATGTCCCACTTTCCATCAATCAATCAATATATTTGTCTGTATATATTAAGAGGATTCAGAAAGTTAGTTATTGTTTTTTTTCCTGTCAAAAATACCCTTAAATTAGTTAACCAACAACTTAAAAATGAGGTTAAAATAGTAAATTGGCAAAAGAAAGTTAGTTATTGCTTTTTTTATTGTCAAAAATACCCCAACTTAAAACTTAAAAATAGGGTTAAAATAGTAAATTGATAAAAATAATAAATTCCTACTTTTAAGTTGAAATGCCTTTATGCTCCTAATAAACTCTTACTTTTACGTTGATTTAAATTCCTACTTCTATTCACTAACTCTCTACAAAATAAGATCACTCTTTTGTTAGTTTTAAAACTCCTCAAATCTACAAAACACACCTCACGCTTTTTTTTTTTTTTTTTTTTTTTTTTTTTTTTTTTGTGATTGGAAAAAGTAGAAATCTCAAATTATAATAATGTAAATTATTAATCTTTACCCAAAAAAAGAAAAGCCACTGAGCACGCGCGTGAGCACGTGCTCAGAAGTTAGTTTGTATATATTAAGAGGATTCAGAAAGTTAGTTATTACTTTTTTTCCTGTAAAAAATACTCCTAAATTAATTAACCAACAACTTAAAAATAGAGTCAAAATAGTAAATTGGCAAAAAAAACTTACTTATTGCTTTTTTTATTGTCAAAAATACCCCTACCTAAAACTTAAAAATGTGGTTAAAATAGTAAATTGACAAAAATAATAAATTCCTACTTTTACGTTGAAATACCTTCTTACTTCTAATAAACTCCTACTTTTATGTTGATTTAAATTTCTACTTCTACTCATTAACTCCCTACAAAATAGGATTACTTTTTTGTTAGTTTTAAAATGAGAGATGCTACGTTTACAATATTTTTACAACAAATCACATGTGGTTAGTTGTTATTGGTTCAAATTTGAAACTAACACTAAGATTACTTTTTTGTCCTAATAATAACTAGTAACAACTTGCCACTTAGGATTTATTGTAAAAATATTGTAGATATATCATTTTTCTTTTAAAATTCCTCTAATCTACAAAACTCACCCCACGTATTTTTTTTTTTTTTTTTTGGTGATTGGAAAAAGTAGAAATCCCAAATTATAATAAATGTAAATTATTAATCTTTACCAAAAAAATAGAAGAGTCTTTGAGCACGCGTGTGAGTGCGTGCTCAGAGGCTAGTTTGTATTTATTAAGAGGATTCAGGAAGTTAGTTGTTACTTTTTTTCCTGTCAAAAACACCCCTAAATTAATTAACCAACAACTTAAAAATGAGGTTAAAATAGTAAATTAGAAAAAGAAAGTTAGTTATTGTTTTTTTTACTGTCAAAAACACCCCTATCTAAAACTTAAAAATGAGACTAAAATAGTAAATTGACAAAAATAATAAATTTCTACTTCTACGTTGATATGTCTTCCTACTTCTAATAAACTCCTACTTTTACGTTGATTTAAATTTCTACTTCTACTCATTAACTCCCTACAAAATAGGATAACTCTTTTGTTAGTTTTAAAACTCCTATAATTTACAAAACTCATCCCACGATAGATATATATATATACTAGCCTCTGAGCACGCGCGTGAGCGCGTGCTCAGAGGCTCTTCTATTTTTTGGGTAATGGTTAATTTAGGGCATTTATTATAATTTGGAATCATTACATTTTTCAAACACAAAAAAAAAAAAAAAAAACCTAGGGGTGTGATGAGTGTCGTGTGTGGAGAAATAATTTTCCAATCACAATAATTTTTCATCACAAAAAAATCTAGGAGTGTGATTGGAAAATTATTTCTCCACACATGACACTTATCACACCCCTAGGTTTTTTTTTTTTTTTTTTTTTTTTTTTTTTTTTTTTTTGTGATTGAAAAATGTAATGATTCCAAATTATAATAAATGCCCTAAATTAACCCTTACCCAAAAAATAGAAGAGTCTCACGCGCGTGCTCAGAGGCTAGTTTGGTAATGAAAAATATAATCATTTTTACTGTTTTCTCTTTTTCGAAAATTCAAAGTATTTACATCTTGTACTTTGTTTTTTTTTTTTTAATATATATATATATATATATATACATCTATCCATGAACTATTTTAAAAATCCTACTTTTTAGCATCTCACGTTTTCCTTTTTTTTTTTTTTTTTTTTAATCTCTTCCATATTTTGGAAAAAAAAGACTCCTACAATAAAACTACTACTATAATTTCTCCTTCCATATCCTTATATTTAGGCACTAACATAATTGATTTTGAAAGAAAATAAAATGCTAAATTTTAGGGAAAAAATTTTTAAATCTAATATTCCATTCTTGTAAAGTCTCTCACGTTCTCTCTCTCTATCTATGTACTATTTTAAAAATTTCCACTTTCTATCCCACGTTAAACATCTGAAGTTTTCCTTTTTTTTTTTTTTAATACCTTTTTGGTGTTGTTGATGTTGTTTTTTTTTTTTTTTTTTTTTTTTTTTTTCAAATTTTATATATGACAGTTATCATTTTTTGTCATGTACTATTGCTCAAAATCGCACTTTAAATTTAGACCAAAGCATTAAACTAAGTATATACTCCTCTCTTAATTTAATCTTTAATTTACTTTTTGAAATAAATAATACGTTTTTTTTAATAAAAAATGAAATCGTTTTTATTGTTTTCTCATTTTCGAAAATTCAAAGTATTTACATCTTGTACTTTGTCTTTTTTTTTTTTAATATATATATATACACACATCTATCCATTTACTATTTTAAAAATCCTACTTTTTAGCATCTCACGTTTTCCTTTTTTATTTTTTTAATCTCTTCCATATTTTGGAAAAAAAAAGACTCCTACAATAAAACTACTACTATAATTTCTCCTTCCATATCCTTATATTTAGGCATTAACATAATTGATTTTGAAAGAAAATAAAATGCTAAATTTTAGGGAAAAAAATTTTAAATCTAATATTCCATTCTTGTAAAGTCTCTCACGTTCTCTCTCTCTCTCTCTATCTATGTACTATTTAAAAAATTTCCACTTTCTATCCCACGTTAAACATCTCAAGTTTTTATTTTTTTTTTTTTTTTTTTTTTTTTTTTTTTTTTTTTTTTTTGGTTTTTTTGTTGTTTTTTTTTTTTTTTTTTTTTTTTTTTTTTTTTTTTTTTTTTTTTTTCAAATTTTATGTATGACAATTATCATTTTTTGTCTTTTCCTAAAATGTAGTTTTTTTAATCCTAAAATTTAGTCATTTACTACACATCCATAACATAAGTAAATAAAACTTAAATTGGAAATTTTATGTGAAGAGATACATGTTAATTGTATACAAAATAAATCTCACGTTTTCCTCTTTTTTTTTTAATGTCATCCATATTTTGGAAAAGAAAGACTCCTACAATAAAACTACTACTATAATTTCTCCATCCATATCCTTATATTTAGGCACTAACATATCTGATTTTGTCTAAAAATAAAATGCTAAATTTTAGGGAAAAAAAAATTAAAAGTCTAATATTTCATTCTTGTAAAGTCTCTCACGTTCTTGGTGTTGTTGATGTGGGTTTTTTTTTTTTCAAATTTTATGTATGACAGTTATCATTTTTTGTCTATTCGTAAAATGTAGTATTTTTAATCCTAAAATTTAGTCATTTACTACACATCCATAACATAAGTTGTGGGGGTAAAATCCGTCAGTCGACGTTGGGCCATAATACATGTACTAAGCCCAACTACGACAAGAAGAAAAGGCATGGGCATAGGATATCCCGGCCCAACCATGTTGGGCCGGGCCTGCTTAGGGGCGTCCGAGGAGGATTACCTCCTCGGACTCGCCAAGTGTGTGTCCAATTCATACCCTATACATGGCGAAAAGTCATCCAATACGAAGGAACATTGCATGACGTTCAGGGAGGAGGGCAACCACGATTGCCGCATTAAATGCCAAGGAGCTACTTTTCCAGCCGCATTAATGTGAAAAGGACAGGAGCACAGAATTATCTTGGCCAGTGCAACTCACAGAAAAGAGGGAGGATGTCCTATGGGACAGGTACTCAAGTAGAGGCCCAGATGATTAACAAGTGTAGGGTCGTGATCTTAGGAAGGATGCTATATAAGAGAAGGAGATCCCCATGGCCAGGGGATCGCAAGCAGGAAGAAGAAAAACATAGAGAAAAGAGAAAGGGGTTAGAGATAAAAAGTAGAAGATACAGCCTCACGGACTGTCATTCCAAAAGCTTGGAGGAATATCCCTACGTCCAACTGGTTGCATGGCTTGTTCATAACTACGTTTCCACTGTCAAAGACCTAGTTCTGTAACCTACTCTCTACAAATTCATTGTTGAGGGGCTTTTGGGCTAGAACCACCCGCCTGTTGGGCCTGAGCCCCAAAAACCGCCCCTACATAAGTAAATAAAAGCTTAATTTGAAAATTTTATGGCAAGAGATACACGTTAATTGTATACAAAAGAAATATAGTTTCTATTACAAAAGAAATTTTTTTACAACAGTTTCTTAGATAACAACCACTTTATGTGAGGTTTAATACATATAATAATTCTTGTAAAGTCTCTCACCCGAACTTATCTAATATTCCATTCCAATGACTCCTCAATGCAATCCAAAAAGTTTGTGCGTACGTGAACCTGAGAGAGATAAAAGAATTAGGGTTAAACCAAGTATTTAAAAAAAAAAAAAACTTTAATTAACAAACCAACATTTGAATGTATATGTTGTTAAAGATAATAGCTTAAGTTTGTTAGAGTTTGTGTTTGAAAATTTTGAATTCAAATAGAAATAGAAAATTCTTCTCCAAAAAAAAGAAAAAAAAGAAAAAAAAAGAAATAGAATAAAGCAAACATTTGAATAAAGTGAGAGTGAAAGATGGTGGAAGATGATTGGGTGGATGACGGAAAAAGAAACTGAAGGAGAAGGATAATATTGTGGTGGATGTGAGAACGTGGGTTTTTTTTTTTTTTTTTTTTTGAGAACAAACGTGGTTTTAATAGGTGTAGCAATCCAACTTTTACAATTACCTTCAGTTATATATATTTTTGAAACGTAAGATATATTGGAGAGTTGGAACTAAAAATTTAGGATCAAATAGTTTGTAATGGAAGATGTGGGTTTTTTTTTTTTTTTTTTTACTAAAAAAGTGTATTTGTTTAATTTTAATTTTTTTAAATGGATAAAGTAATTTGAAAACTATTAGGAGAGTGATCCTATTTTGTAGGCAACATTTTAATGGGAGTTAAAGATGTATCTACTTATCAAAAAAAAAAAAAAACTAAACTAAATAGATATATACACCTTTTTTTGGATAAACTTAGGGTGTTTTTACATTTTTTAATAATAAAAAAATAGTATTAGAAACTTGGTTTCTTTTTAGGAAAAAAACAACAAAAACGTAGGTAATTTAACTAATTTTTCTATTAAAAAAAATAAACGTATAGTTAATTTGAAGAAGTGGGTTAGTGGGAGAGTGTTTCTATTTTGTAGGCAATATTTTAGTGTAAGTTAAACATGTTCTAGTCATTTATTACACATCCATAACATAAGTAAATAAAAGCTTAAATTGATAATTTTATGGCAAGAGATACACGTTAATTGTATACAAAAGAAATATAGTCATGGTTATAATTTTTAAAATGTAAACAAAGACTATTAAAATAGGTAAAGGAAGCCATACTGTTTAACTGTTGGAGAATGATTTTGAATACTTCTTTTGTAGCATAAGACAGCCCTATCTTTGGATCACAATACCTACAACATGAAATGACAATTCATTAAGAAGTACAATGATGGAGTATATGAAGGAATCATTTATTTCAAAATTACATTTTAAAATAAAGAAGAAGGGGAAAAAAAAAAGAGTTAACGTGATACATATAAGAAAAAAAAAAGTAGAACTTAAAGAAAGTCAATCATAAACAAAAGAAAAGAAAACAAAGAGGAACTTGCAAAAGATAGAACCTGAAAATTTGTTGAAGCCTCTGAGAGTAAATATCTTTAATATGAAGAAAAAGAGAAGATGATGTAGAGCTAAACTAAATGTCTTTAATTTGAAGAAGAATGAGAGAGAGAAAGTGAGATAGAAACTGTAAAGCGTACGTGAATATGTGGTTTTAAAGTGTAGGAGTTTTAATTTATATATCTATCCTTGGTAGTTGTAAACATGTAAGTGGGTATGATGAGGGTATCTTAGGCATAAAAAATGTGGAATCCAAACAGGGGAAGCCCCTTAAATAGTAGTATAGATATATATATATATATATATATATATATTTTTTTTTACTTCATCATGATGTATTTGTTTATTCTATCCTCCCCTTTTTTTCAAATTTTTTTTTTTTGTTGTTATTGGAAAAAGTAGAAATTCTAAATTATAATAAATTCAAATCATTAATCCTTATCCAAAAAATAGAAGAGTCTCTGAGTACACATATATAAAAGTAGAGACCTTATGCAGGAGTAAATGAGACAAGAAATATTAATTATTTTTCATAATAGCCAAATAACAAAACATATTTTTTGGTTCATTTCAGGGACATAACAAATACAAGAAAACGAGTTAGTTTTCTATAATATATATGAATGTTAAGCTGTTGAAATAAACAAAACATGGAGATTATAATATGAATGTCTAGCTGTTGAGGCATTTCGCACCATCATTTCTTGGTGAGGATGTATTCACACAACAATAATTAGATGCTGTTTTTCCGTTTTCTTTATTGTTTTTTTTTTTTTTTTTTTTTTGGGTGTGGAATAGATAAGAGGACCATTATCGTCATTATTCAAAGAAAAGGAGAAGTAATTCAAAGCAAACAATAATGGCTTCCACTTTGTCATCCCCTTTTTAGGACAAGATTCTCTCCTCTGTGTCAAATTATCCTATTATAAAAAAGAAATTTTATTGGGATATGGATGCATGTGCTTGATAAAGCTCGTTTGAAAAAAATTACATACAAGAGAATTTTCTATTAGAATTGTCAAAGATACAAGTTGTATGAAGTAATTCTTGATTTCGTAATGTACATTCAGGTGAGTGATATTTTGCAGAAGAGAAAAAGAACAGCTTGAACCATGCTCAAAGATAGACACTCTGAATCCAAAATGCAACTCAGTCAGAAAATGAGAAACAAAAAGAAAAGAAACTAGAATGCAAACCAATAATAGATATGGGACAAACGCAGCTTTCCAATGGAAGAGCAATCTTTATGTAGTATCAAATTCTAGTTATTTATAGAAAATATCAAGGGGAGAAGAGAAAACAGAAGAAATTTTCAACCTGATTCTCCTTTGTGTGTGTGTGTGTGAGAGAGAACCACATCAAAGCAGCAAGGAACATTTGGATGAGTTAACAGAAAGAGGCGCAATATAACAAAATTACAGCAAGAGCTCAACGTCTATATTCATTTGTTGAAGCAAAGGCACTTAAGAGGTTATGGGGAATACAGTGTTGTAGAAAAATAATAATTGAAAATTATAGATATAATGTTTGAATTGTTTCAATTTAAATAAATCAAATAAAGAAGATGTGAGCGTCAAAAACTAACTGACCTAGGGATACTGCGTGAATCCACAGGTAGTATTTATTTGACTGACAAAATTTATTTGTAAAAGACAAATAGGGAATAAACACTCCACAATGAGAAACTCAAACAATTAATTTCATCAACATCATATATTTTAGATGAAGCTAATGTATTTCAATAGGAAAATTTCTCTTTGTCGTGGTGTTACACTCTCTCTTGAATAGATAGATTTTCCCCCTGCTTTTCCTTCAGTCACTATTTTCCAACCCCTTTCTATTTGCCTGTCTCCTCCCTTATATAGGTACATTTCTTGCCCTTATCTCTATAGCCGTTCTGTCTCCAGCCGAATTTTCAGGGATATTTTTCTCTCCTTTGTCGGTATCTTCCCTCTCCTTATCATGTAACATGTCTTGTGGGGTGTTTATACTGTTCAGGATGTCTTATATGCATTCAATGCGGTAGAGGTCAAGTGGTAATCCCATCATTAATGCAGAGGTAAAGATCTCAACCCTTCTTACTTGTTCTGGAAGATTTCCCGAGGTTCTAGATCTCAATTGTAGGTTATACGTGGATCATTCGTACGCACTTCCTCGAATAGAAGGCTTGCTATCCATCTCACGGGATCACTCTATGTGGATTCCCCTTCCCTCCTAGATGCTCGGGACAACCTCACTCCACTCCATCAGATCTTGTAAGCTATTGGGCCTTCTTGTGAATATGTGTGTTTGGCCCATTTCACTCCACGGGGCCCAGCAGATATTTGGGCTTCAGGCAATATGAGGACTTGTCCACTCCTCACAAAAGATACAGATTCACATTGGTCAAATAATAATTGACACCAACCTCTTCAGTTTTGACAGTATATTTAGGCTATTTAGCCTTGAGGTTTCAAAAAGAGTGGAAAATTCTAGCTGTGACTTAAATAGTACACCGACAAGAACCTCTATAAAATTTAAAAGAAAAGAAATCCATCCTTAATCCTTATAATATAGGAAGAATATTATATAAATCTCTAACAATATGATTGACTACGATTGATGGTTTCAGGGTAAAGTTGCAGTAGCAAGGCTTGATGGTGTCATGGTAAAAGGCACCAAAATCATGAGTTGAGTTATGACTCCTTAGTTAGCATAATTTTAAACGATTTCCTAATGTTTTAACTTCAAACCATTTCCAAGTTTTCAAAATACGTAACAAGTAGTTGTTTCACAAGTATCTGTGGCTCCACAGTCTTCTATCTGTAACAAAAGAGACATTTTCAGTTTTAAGCAATATCCATTTTAATCTTATTCATCTATTGACAAGGAAAATCACAATCACACATGCAACATCATAGTATGAATGTTACTATTGTCACTACCATCTAAGTCAAACTAGCCCAATTCCCACACGATGTGCGATGCATTTTGTTATTAGTTTTCTCTAATATTTCAATAATTTTCCTTAAAAAAATTATAATCTTTCATTTTTTATTTCATTAACAAAATAGAAAGACAATTAGAGTGGTGTAGTAATATGATCATAATATATGTATTTATAAATTTGAAAATTGCATGATATAAATAGGCAAATATCGTGTCTACTCAAGAATGCAAATATTATTTAAAAAAAAAAAAATGCAAATGCAAATATCCTTCAATTACTTTCTTTATGTTTCAAACTCTAATTAAATTTGAGTAAGGATACCATATTTCAAAATAATTGTTTCTCATATAAATCTTAGAAAAATGACATTAAAATTTCATTATATTAAAATAATTAATGCACCATTTAACATAATTAATATAACAAAATAAATGTGTGGGGCCCGGCCCAAAAATGATGGGCTATTCCAAATTCAGGCCCGTCCGAGGAGCGTCATTTTCAAAGAAAAACCTCATATGAAGCGCTATTCAACCCCAATAGCGCCAAGGAAACCTGTCCGAGGAGTAACTCCTCCTCGGACATCACGAAGCCCAGACGAGGAACTTGCCCCAGCCATTTCAGCTCGTCTTCCCAACCTATAAAATGAATTAAATCCAAAATATCTCACGGAAGGCTACCACCACATTAATTGCGCCCCAACCACCCTCTTGGCCGCATTAATGAGGAAAAGACTCCTGAACAGTACCGCCTTGGCCTCTGCAACTCACAAAGGGTCTGATGAGGGCGTCTGATAGGACAGGTGCTCAAGTGGATGCTTGGATGATTAACAGGTGTAAGGCTAAGATGAAAAGAAGAAGAATATATAATGTAGTGGAGTCCCTCAAAGAAGAGGACGAGAGAACTGTATCAGGAACAAAAAAGAAATAAAATCATACTTGAGAAAGATCAATTTTGGTGCTTTCTATTTTCTTTTGGCAAACCATACTGTACATGCATTAGACCGAACAAGTTCACTGAGGCCAAGTTCTTTGACCCATCCTCTACAAATAATTATTGTGGGTTGCGCTTTGGGCCAGGGCCTAATCAACATAAGTTGGGCCAGGAAAATCGTGCAACTACAAAATGTATTTATCCCATTAGTAATCTCAATTAAAATAGTTTCTTATATAAAATATATAAAAATAATCATATAAATTCCTCTAATATATATAAATAATTAATGCATTACTATAAATAATTAATAATATATGCATTTACTCAATTGGTTAATCCAATGAATTAATACTTTGGTATAAATGCAAACTTTGTTAAGGTGGAAGCCTAAATAAAGAAAATTTTAAGGAATGCGTTATATGGCAAAACCCCATACTCCCTCGCATATATATATATATATACATATAGAAACTACTTCATGTTTTGCACATCATCTCTACAAATTGCAATTAGATGGAAGTTATATATACAATCACTAAAATTAAAAGAAGAAAGGTTAAGCTATTAAGAAATGGTGAATTTAATTATTTCATAATTTTCCCTCACATGTGGGCCTAATTTTTTTTTTTAATAAGTGGGGTCTAACATGTGGGATTTAATATTTTTTAAGTGGGAGGTAGAATAAAGTTAGGGATCAAACTCAACATCTTCTGCTTTGATACTATGTTAAATTTCCGATTCAACCAAAATTTTAAGATATTAACAAATAGTAAATTTAATCATTGGGCAAATTATAATTTACCCACCCGTAGTTTGGCTGAAATTAAGTTGCCTACCTGTGGTTTAAAATTTGACACATTACCCACTAGAGGTTTGACCGAAATTTAAGCTGTCTAACTAAACTAATCTCAAGTAGGTAAAGTGTTAAATTTCAAATTACAGGTAGTCAATTTAAATTTTGGCCAAATTACAGACGGGTAAGTTGTAATTTCCCCGTAATCATTTAACCATAACTTTAGTGGGTTTCAGTTAGTTTAATTGGTAAAGTTTCTGATGGTTGAATAAAAAATCTGAGGTTCAATTCCCGTCTACACAAAAAATTGATCGAAGTCTTGGTTTGATGATAAAGAACTATTATCAGGAGCGGACGCTATATATCGAAACTATCTCAAAAAAAAAAAAAAACTTTAATACTGTCCAATCAATTATAAAGAATCGTCAGAACATGTAAGGTTAAGGAGTAATGGAAGTTGAGAATTATAGAGTTTTAAATTTAATAAATTTTTATTGTGAAGAAAATTTCAATAATGGCTATTTTGGAAAAAGTGGAAGAAGCTAACTTAACTATTACTTATCAATAAAAGTTCATAAGAATTCTAGTTTTAACTTTTAAGTATCCGATCATGCATCTCCGGGACTTAAGCCTCTAATCTACCTCTTAAGATGAGTAAAAGATGAAATGGATAGTGGAAGAAAGGGCAAAAGGATATGATCACCATGAGAGTTATGGTTAAAGCTCCAGAGAGCTAAGCTCAATCTATTAAGCTGAGTTCTCAATTGTTAAGGAATTAACATATATTATGATTTTGAATATAATATAATGACAAGAAAAAATATATATAATATGATCAAATCTAACTAGTCTGCTGAGGATCCGAACTCAAAATTTTGTGATTAAGGCCAATAGTATCAAATAATATCAATAATCCAGAACTCGCTCAAATTGAAAACTCATAAAAATAAGAATTGTTATAGCCGGGGAAAAAAAAAAAACTAAAGTAAAATTAAAGAAAAAAAAAAAAAGGTCAACCCAGCAAAATCTAGCACCTATATATATAATACCTAGACAAAACAACCAATCTCTCTCTCTCTCTCTCTTTATATATATATATATATATATATATATTAATAGGCAAAACTGAGAGAAAATCCAATTATGTTATAAATTGGATTTCAATTGTTGTCTAATTTTGCACCACATATCCTATTTAAGTAGTAGTTTTTTTTTTTTTAATTTTTTTTTATTTAAATTTTGTTCTAGGTGAGTTAAGGAAGTGCAAAATACGAAGAGTTTAATAGAAATAAATCACTGAAAACTCAATAAAAAAAGAAAAGTAAACTCACATGTGTATATTTCCATATTTGTGTGTAATTGTAATTTTTTTTAATTGTACTGTATATATGCACGGTTTATACACTAGTATATATATAGGTAAAGAGAGAAAGTTAAATTAAAATTTGAAATTATAATCCAATTTTGCGTCATGTGAGGATCACACTATAATTATCCACTTAAGTTTTTTTAATTTTTGTGCCAAGTGAGTTAATAAGTGCAAAATACTAAGAATAAAATATTAATGAACTATAATATATTTTTTTTTAGAAAAAATCACATATATTCAATAAATATCACCACATGTTCTATCCTATTAAAAATTATTAAAAAAATGATTATAAGTAGTATTAAATTTAGGTAAAAATTTTAATATTTGACTAATTATGTTTACTTAAATAAAAAAAATATTTGACTAATTATTTATATTTTTGTAATAAAAATTTTGCTTAATTTTAAATGCATCCATGCGTTTGCATAAGTTATTTTTTTTATTTTTTATTTTTTTTGGTTGTGAGAAGATACATGAGTTTACATGCTAGTTATGTATAAAAACTTATTACTTTCCCAACCAATATGGTAGGAAAAAAAAATTATTTCATACTTGTCAATGTACATTTATATACACAATATTCATTATTTTAGGCATGTGATGTACACAAAATTTTTAATTAATATTTTCATATAAAACGTGAAATAAATGATACGAACGGACAATATGTAAAAGAATAACTGTCTTTTTAACGCTCAATTTTAAATCAAATCCAAGAAATTGAACCCTATTACAAGAATCAATATTTAATTAATTAATTTATTTTTCCATTTTCCCTATAACCAAGCAGAGCCCACAAAAAAAAGACAAGTTTGCATCGAGAGGGATTTTTTTTGCTGAGTTTGCAAACAATCACCGGTTGACCCGAATCGCCGGTGACCGGCTGGTCTGGGTTGGTCTCTGGACCTGTGTGGCTCTCCAGCTAAGTAACCGAAGTTCTCGGTTTTTTGTACCGGTCCATCTAAACCTTTGACCGCGTTTTTAACCTCATCAGGGTTAGACCGATTTTTTAATTAAAGTAGACTCAACCGGATAACCTCTACCCTAACCGGTCCATCCGGTTATTCACCCACTTTTCTTAAAACCCTCCCCCCAGCCACTCTAACTCGGTTCTCTCTCTCTCTCTCTCTCTCTCTCTTGATTTCAAAGAACGGCCATTTCAAGTAAGGCCCTCTCTCTCACTTTCTCTCTCTAGTTCTTGTTTTTATTTTTATTTTCAAGTACAATATATTATGCTTTTTTATTTTTAATTTGTTGGGTACTAGGAATCTTTTTAGTTTGTTATGACTTATGAATAAATGAATGTTAATTTTGGTTTAGTTTTTGTTGTTGTTGTTGTTGATGATGATGTTAGTAACTTTTAGCATTTTCCACAGTTGGTGTTAAAAATAAGGTAGTTTGGTTGGTTAAAATGGCAACGGGTTTGGAACATGTACCTGTAACACCACAAAAACAAGACCCAGCATGGAAGCATTGTAGATTGTTTAAGAATGGTGACAGGTCACAGCTCAAATGTATATATTGTAACAAGTTGTTCAGGGGTGGTGGGATTCATAGGATTAAGGAACATCTTGCTGGTCAAAAGGGTAATGCCTCTGCTTGTCTTAGAGTTCCACCCGATGTTCGGGTCTCAATGCAACAAAGTTTAGATGGGGCTGTAGTGAAGAAGAGGAGGAAGCAGAGAATTGAGGATGAGATTTTGAATGTTAACCCGGTAAGTCATGAGTTGGATGTTATTGTTAATCAGAGTGATGTCAGTACTGGGCTCCAGCTGACTGGAGTTTCGGATGCAATTGAGCCCGATTCGAATTTGTTAGTGAGTTTGGAAGGGACTGGTGGGGGGGAGAGAAAGAAGAAGGAGAGAGTGAGGAGTTCTTTCACAAATGCTGCAAATGTTGATGCTACTGGAGGTGGTACTAGTAGTGTTGCATTAGGTTCAAAAAGGGTGAACAATCATGTTAATATGGCAATAGGGCGGTTTTTGTATGATATTGGGGCGCCACTGGATGCTGTGAACTCGGCTTTTTTCAAGCCAATGATTGACGCGATTGCTACAGCAAGGGATGGGGTTGTGCCACCCTCATATCATGATATTCGGGGTTGGATTTTGAAGAATTCAGTTGAAGAAGTGAAGAATGACATTGATAAGATCAAGGCAACATGGGGGACGACTGGTTGTTCTATTTTGGTAGAACAGTGGTGCACAGAAACAAATAGGACTTTTTTACGTTTTTTGGCATATTGTCCTGAAGGAACAGTGTTTCTGAAATCCATGGATGCATCTGACATTATAAATTCATCGGATGCTTTGTATGAGTTGTTTAGGCAAGTGGTGGAAGAAGTTGGAGTAGAAAATGTGCTGCAAGTAATTTCTAATGGGGAAGAGAAATATATTATTGCAGGCAGGCGGTTGACCGATACTTTCCCTACTCTGTATTGGAGTCCTTGTGCAGCTCGTTGCATAGATTTGATACTTGAGGATTTTGTGAATGTTGATTGGATAAATGCAGTAATTGAACAGGCTAGATCTGTTACCAAATTTGTCTACAATCATAGTGTGGTTTTGAATATGTTGAGAAGGCATACTTTTGGCAATGATATTGTAGAACCGGGAGTCACTCGCTCAGCTACAAACTTTACAACATTGAAACGAATGGTCAATCTCAAACACAATTTGCAGGCCATGGTTACTTCACAGGAGTGGATGGACTGCCCATATTCAAAGAAATCTGAGGGGCTGAGAATGTTAGATATTGTAACTAGTCAGTCATTTTGGTCCTCATGCATTCTGATAATCCAATTAACAAATCCTCTCCTGCAGCTCTTGAGAATAGCTGGTAGCGAGAAGAGGCCTGCCATGGGATATATTTATGCAGGAATATATCGTGCAAAAGAAACAATCAAGAAAGAACTTCTTAAGAGGGTGGATTATGTGGTCTACTGGAATATTATAGATTACAGGTGGGAACAACAGTGGCATCTTCCTCTTCATGCTGCAGGCTTCTTCCTTAACCCAAAGTTCTTTTATAGTATTGAAGGGGACATGCACCATGAGATCCTGTCAGGTATGTTTGATTGCATAGAGAGATTGGTTCCTGATACGAAAGTTCAAGATAAAATCATCAAAGAGGTAAACTCATACAAGAATGCAATGGGAGATTTTGGGAGGAAGATGGCAATTAGAGCTAGAGACACCTTGCTTCCTGGTGAGGGTCCATTTTACTAGATTCAATTTTTTTTTACCCTTCAGATGCAATGTTATGGCTTTGTCTCTCTAAATTACTTGCATTCTTTAAAAATACTAATTGTGTAAAGGAGCTCACCACCATGCTTTGTTAGAATGACAACCCTGGTTATATATATAGCATGCATGACCATAACCTTTGTAGGGAAGCCTCCCTGTAGATCATTAAATCACTTTAAGCATATTGCACTAAAAATTTAGAAAAGCCCCTAGAGTACAGGTGGAAATTTTTATCAATCAGCATTGGTCAAATAATTCCCCTGCACATCTTGCATGTATTTCAGAAGCAAAATCTCACTTGTCATCTTCCAATGAAGTTCAAATTTGTTATTTTTATCTGTTTAGCTGATTGGTGGTCAACGTATGGAGGAAGCTGTCCAAATCTGGCACGTTTGGCCATCCGTATTCTCAGTCAAACTTGCAGTTCAAATGGAAGTAGACGAAATCATATTTCTTATGAACAGACACATGAAACAAGGAACTACCTAGAGCGTCAACGCCTTACTGACCTTGTCTTTGTTCAGTACAATATGCGACTGGGACAAATGTAAGTACTGATGGACCTTCTATATATATGTAAATGTTGGTTTACTAATTGGGGGAGGGTTGAAATCTTAATTCTCGTTCCAACTTTTTTTCTTACAGGATTAAGAGCGAAGAACAGGATTCTATTGACCCTATTTCATTTGTGGGCACTAATGTTGTTGAAGACTGGATCATGGGGAAGGATGTCTGTGTGGATGATTATGGGAGTATAAATTGGATGTCAGTTGATCCACCTTCCACTAACTCAATGCTTTTAGGATCTTCAAATGATGAAGCTGAAGAATTGGGTTCAGGTAATTTTAGTTCCTTGGATGTGAAAATATTATTAGAGAGTTATGAAATTAATATGTATATTTTGATCAATTTGTAGGGTTTGATGACTATGAGATTCTAAATAGAGAGAAAGAGGGTGAGGAAAAATGTTGAAGACAATGTAGTGTGCCATTAGAGCAGGATTCAACTGATTCCCATTTATACCTGGAGAGTCCAGACTTATTACCTCCTGCAGGATGATTAAGCTTAGAAGATTATGTAAGTAAATGTTATGCCTCCAATCACAGATAGCTAATTATCATGTTAGAGATAGGAAAATAGCTAATAATTAGAATAAACAGTTGTATAATTTAAGCTGCTTTTGTAAATCTCATCTCTTCAATAGTTCATTCATTCAAGACATTCAGATGAACAGTGCTAAGCTGTATATGCACTGAAGATATAGATTCTTTTTGAAGGAGCATAATTTTCTGTATCTTTCTTTTGCTTGAATCATATTTTTTGTGACATCTGAGTAATTCATTTTTATATTTTGATTCAAAATTTTCAATTTACTACTACTAATCATGGTAGAATTCTTTACTAAGCCTTCTATTCCTACTACATGAAGTCAAGTTGGAAGAAATCCTATCCATCATCTCTGTCCTGTGCAGTAACGATTTTAGGTCAATATTTCTTACAACCTCAAGCCAGGTTTTTTAGTTTGCCCTTTTTCCGTTATAGTTCCTTACTTGACTTAAATCACTTCACCTGATTATTATTATCTTTTCTCTTCATTTCACAAGCAAACTGTGTCTAGATGATTCATTCTCACGATTTATGAGACTTTTTGTCACCTATTAAATGTAGCAAATAAAAAAAGGGGGAATAAAGAATGTTTGAGGAAATATGTTTTATACATGTTATGTTGACAAATGCCTTGGTGTGATGGTAAGTGCCTTCCACCAAGAGTAACAAGTTGCGGGTTCAAGCCCAAGAATTAGCTTCCCCAATCTCCTCTCCTTGACCCTGCAAAAGTGGGAGTTTTGTGCACTAGGTACGACCTTTTTTATGTTGATTGTATATATAGTTTAAATTCTTTTTATTTGTATTTTGTGGATGATTAAGATTTTGTTTTGCTAAAGTTCACTATTATGACTGTATGTGTTATGGTCCATTGTGCTGCAATATGTGAGAGAAGTGTCCACCTCTGAGCTGATGCTTGCTTTGCAAACTATGTTTATATTTGTTGGGTTTACAACAAATTGATGTCTAGATTTGGTTGAGGTCCTTGTTGCTGACTTGAGTGGTCTAATATCTACTGCTTACTTTGCTTTCATGATATTCTTGAGGTAGAAGCATTCTCAAAGACATGCAACAGTATAAGATTTTTATGCTAAAACACTCACTTTTAGACTGTGAGGTTCCTTTTAGATCCATCTGGAAGCTTTATCAATATAGAAATATAACACAATTATAGCTCAGGAATGGGATAATTGAAGCAGCGAATCACACTGTGACTTAAGAATCAGGATATGAAGTCTATGGAGAGTTGTAGATCTGAAGTTTGAATGTCAAGCTAATAGTGTTATATTTAATTGATTAGCTTCTAAGATCAAGGTTTTGTTTCAAGTGTCAATGCCAAATATTAGAGAGTTGCAAATAGTAGGATGCCATTATGGCAAAGGTGTGTCAAACTCTATAGTGAAAACATGTTTGGATGAATTCAAATTTCTTTATTTGTTTGTTATTAAATAACCAAAACAGTTTATTCGTTAAAGGCCGTTAAGAGTTTCTAAGAGCTGCAGATACAATTTGATAATGCCCGCTGGTTCATCAATGGATCTGAAAGCTGTCATTGAACTGGGAAAAAATAGCAACCAAATCTTTTTTTTTTCTTAGGACAAGCATCCCTATGAGACAACATTGAACCTAGCTATTAAACCGTGAGGGAGAGATTTACTTACCGTCATCTATTACACAGTACATAGATATGCTGTTTCTATCAAAAAGAGAACTTGGGAATTGTCACACAAAAAATGACTGAAAAAACAATGAGATTCAAGACACAGTCAAGAATTTGCTTCTAGTTCAACTTCCTTTGTAGTTTTGTACCTTTATGAGGTGGGACTGGACACTTATCTTGCATGTTAAAGCTCATGCTCTGCAAACATGTTATTTGAATTCCACATGGTAAAAATCTCCTGGCTGTACATGGTCATGTTTGAATATGCTGGTGCACAGTTTGGTCGCATTTGTTCTCAATGGTTATGCCAGAGGAACTCATGAAGATGCTCTACTTTTTGTCTATTTTCCTCAAAGGTGCTGACTACAGTTATTGGATTCTCTATGTTTGGACAACTTAAGCTGGACCATTGAACCTATACTGCCAATGAGTTTGACGTGTTAAAGCTTTAGTTCATGCATACTCTACGATCTCACAATGTATAATTTCATTGGTTTGGAAAACATAGGGCAGACAGAATAAAATATTTTGAAAAGAAGGAAGAAAATGAAAAGGGAAAGTAAAAAAGAAAGCTACTCACTTGTTTGGGATATAGGATAGCAAAAGAGACTTCTTAGAATGCCCCCAAGAGATAACTTTGTTTGTAATCATTACACATATTCGTTTATGTTGTTGCAACTTGCCAAGTGTCGGCTGTAAAGTAAATATTGAAAATAAGTCTACACACAATTGCTGCATTTTCCCAATTCATTTTTCCCTATTGTTGAGCTGTCGTGTCATTGTGATTGATGTTTAGAAAAATTATATTAGTAGTAAGTCTTATTAAATGACGTATTGACTAAAAAGTCTTTTTAAAATATTAGTATATAGTAATCATTAAACCGCATAATTTTAACCTACTCTCTTGTAATTGGGTTCAAATTACCTTTAAATAGGCGAGTTTCAACATGTGAGAATTTAAATAGGAGATAGAGGAAAGAAATAGTAATTGAATTCAGGATCTCTTATTTTGATACTATATTAAATTATTGATTGTTCTAAAAGCTTGATGTAAACATTGGTGAAAAATTTTGTATCTTTATCGTTTTTCTGAATACTAAATTTCATTGTTCGTCTTCTTATGGAAAATTATATCAAGAGATCATTTCATGTACCACACAACATATGTTTACTGTTATGATTGGGTTTAATTTCTAATTGAATAGGTAGTTGTTTGGTCATATTCGAGATGACTGGTCTCCTAAATAAGAAAATAGAGAGGAGAATTGGAATAATAATTCTCTGCTGCTTTGCCTTCTACGTTAAATACCAATCCTAGGAATTCAAATGACAAATAGATAACAATAGAAAATCCTATGACTATTCAAATACTAAAAGATAATCCTAAAGGGACTCAACTTCTTAGAAACTCAAATACAAATACCAATTCAAATATAACTCTATCTAGATAACCATAATCCAAATACGAATGCAGCAGCAACTCCATAGTAATCCAAATACGAATTTCAAATGCGATACTATCCACCCACGGCAATAGCTAATAGTGCACACCCCTTTCTTCAGACATAACATTCACCAAAATAGAAGATTTCACAGGATACTTTTTGCTCCTCAAGGATTTTTCCTTGGGACGTAAAGAAGTGAATAAAAAACTATAAGACAAAGCAAAAAGGCAGTTTCGACTTTGTCTATATGACTATATGAACGCAGTAGTGGCAGTAGTCGGGAGCAATATTTGAAATCTTGTGATATATATGTAATTTTTGAAGATATATTAGATGTAGCTTACAATCTATGCACGTTAAAAAGATAGATGAGTGGAGGAACCCACCGAAGATGGAGGTGTTTGCTTGCTGCTGCATCACAATTGATGTCAGATGAAAGCAATTGATGTGCTTGCTCTCTTTCTTCCACTACTGAAAGTGAAAAATACAGAGTGATCATGAAGACTAATTAAATAGGGTTAAATATTAGTCCTGTTGATAGAAGATTCTAGTTCTCGGTTGCCAAAAAATCAAAAGCCAACAGGTTTTTTATGGTAGAGACCCTTTATGAAAGCAACCCCTTCATAGGGAGGTGCTATCTGAAAGTCCTTTCTTTAAGGCTGTATCTGATTAGAAAGGATAGTATTTTTTTTACTAGGTAATGGGGATCAAATCCTGGAAGCTAAGAAGAGCGTATGTTTTTTGGTACGGTAAGTGTATGTTTTCTGGTATGGTACAATATGGGATACAACGATACGGCAATTTCAAAAATATTAGAATACAATAAGGGGGATATAAGCATTAATTAATATACTTGATCTTTGCTAAAAAAGGCCGAGAATTTGATCAAGATTAATAGATAATAAAGTGAATTCCTGATTATTAAATGATGTTTAGAATACAAACCAAGATCCAAAAAATAAAGCAAATAAAAGATAAATAGAGAAGTGTTTAATATTAAAACTAATATATAGAAAACATAAATAAAGATCCTCACAAGTTTGTGCTAACTCCCACTATTGGGGGTTTGTGTTATGACTACATCGGGGCCATATTTGAATGTATTTGACACTTAAAAAATTAATAATAATCAAAGCCTAGACACACATGGAGGTATCCCAATTCGAATATGGGTACTTGAGTAAAAAGGGAATATACTTGCTACCTAGGAAAGACACTGTTGGAGACCTGAGACGTGCCGACCAAACCAATGAGAACCAATGAGATATAGTGTTGCATATACTTTTACATAAAATACTATAGGCTTATATCATATCCAGTAATAAACACAAATATATTCTCATATCCACTCTCTTTGCATACATCATAACAATCTTAATTGCAAAATTGTAATGATGATTATAACAGTTTAGCAAGATATCTATACAATTTAATTGAAGGGGAACGAAGTTTGTACTTTGTAGAGACTCAAGATTAGGATAGCTCTTCCTCTCTCTCCATCTTCTTTAAAGATAAAATCATCCAAATATATTTTTATACTGGAGAAAATCTACTATGGTTGTTGGACGGTTGGCATCTAAATTCTAAACCTTGACGGCTTAACTAACAACTCTCGTTGCTGTTTTTGTTTTTCAAGCTTGCCGAGGTATTCATTCTCGTTGTATTTTCACCAAGCATATTCAGGATATGGTTTTCACTTTGTCTTGGTTGGTGGTTTAATAAAGCTTGCATTATTGGAAGTGGTCAGGAATTTCCACGAAGTAACTTCATCATTAGCTCAGGATTCTTTTGAGATGATGAATAAATTCCTTTTCTCTCTCTCTCTCTCTCTCTCTTTTGGGCTAGGTTGTTGAATAAATTCTATAAAAAAAAATTTTAAACAAATTCTAATGGTATATTTACAACCTGAAGAAAAATTTTACTAACATAACTAACACAATCATACATTAGAATTGAAAATCCAAAAAAAAAAAAAAAAACCAAAAATTATTTCATGGCTACCTAGTATAATGTAAAGGTGAGGCTGAACCAGCTTCAATATCAGGATCCCTATCATCTCCAACAGAGGACCAGGTGGTCACCTTCTCATAATTCGATGATGTCATATAGGAATTTACATAATCCTCGAACTCACTACCACCAACACCACCACCCTTTTTTCCATCATATGCATCTGGTGCTAACAGAGTCTCAGGCAGTGGTACCTCTCCATCTAAGTACCTCACTACTTGCCTCATTGGTGGGCGCGCCTTGGGTGCATTGTTTGAACACATCAAGCCTAGTTTGAGCAACACAACAGCCTCAAGCTCATCAAACTCACCCCCTAACCTTGAATCCACAACTTCAAGAATTGCTCCAAGTATCCACTTCTCCCACACCCAGTCCACCAACATTAGCTCCTCGGGCAATGCTTTAGGCTCAATGGGTCTTCTACCACATACTGCTTCTAGGACCAAGGCACCAAATGCAAACACATCTGTGCTTTCTGTAGGCTTGCCTGTGCGTGTGAGCTCGGGGGCTAGATAACCCAACGTGCCCACAACTCTCGTAGTGCTTGGATTGGTGCCACGCTCGTATAGTTTAGCAAGACCAAAGTCACTAAGCCTTGCATTTAGATCAGAATCTAATAAAACATTCCCTGCCTTGATGTCCCTGTGAATCACAGTTTGTTCCCACTCTTCATGTAAATATAAAAGCCCTGCAGCCACACCTTTGACAATATTAAACCTCTGCTCCCAGCTCAGAATTGCTTTAGGCTCATTAAAGATGTACTTGTCCAAGCTTCCATTAGGCATAAAGTCATAAACAAGTAACAAATCCGCTCTTCGCCGACACCATCCTAATAATTGAACCAAATTTCTATGTCGAAGCCGACCAATAGTAGCAATCTCAGATATAAATTCTTGCAAACCCTGCTTTGATTCGTGCGAAATTCGCTTAACTGCAACTTGGGTGTTCGAATTTGGCAGTGTCCCTTTATAGACTCGACCAAACCCACCAAACCCAATTAGCTCCTTGTCTCTAAAACCCCTTGTTGCTTTCTTAAGCTCCTTGTAAGTAAATCTGTGTGGACCAATATCAAGCTCCCAGGCCTCAATCGCATCAGCGTTCTTTATTTTCCTTATGAGGTAAAAAGCCGAACCAATCGCCAAAATTATAACCAAAGTAGCTGAAACAGAAACACCAACAATTAGGCCTGTGTGATTGTTCACGTTAGACCCTGATGGTAGTGAAGGGAGTTGATCCAAATACAAAGATTTGGCATCTCTATTCATCTTAAAGCTCCACCCCATGATATAGTGAGAGCTAGAGAGCTTACCAGTTGAAGAAGAAAAACCAACATACATAGATTCTTGAAGAACTGGTGAAAGGTCCACTTGAACAGACAAAAGTGTAGACCTTGGTTTATTAGATGAAGGTGAAAGCCTCACATCTAATTGATTACGTTGTGAATCATATTCTATCCAAGCCTGAATTACCTGACCACTCTTCAAATCAAGAACTTGACCTGAACTATTAGTACCATCAAAATAAGCTGCAGCGGCTGATTTGTTTGATACTAAGCTATTGATATCGATGCCAACATGGTTGTCATTGATGTCCGCGAACTCGAAGTCTTGGACAGTATCAAACTCGACCGCAAATATGTGGTTGGTGATGTTGCCATTATCGGTGCTGTTGACAAGACCAAGATACTGACTTGGTAGAGCCCCGGGCATCTCTTTGGTGGGAGAGATTGTGAAAGCGAGGCCATGGCCACCAAGCTTAGCATACTCAGGGACCATAGCGAAAGCAAAGGCAGTTGAAAAGGAAAAAGCTTTGCCATCCGTGGAGTTCTTGAATTGAATTGGATTTGAGTAAAAGGCATGGCCTAGTTGTCTCTGAGTTTCGTTTGTTAGCTGAAGTATACCATTGCCTTGAATCTGTGCAACACCATTTAAGCTCAAGTTGCTGGCCACACCTATGCCTTTGAACCCATTGAAGAATAGCTCATCAAGCTGAGATTTTGCTGGGTTTGAGAGAAGAACAAGGAAAACCCAGAAGAAAAGATTGAATCTTCCTGCCATGGCTGTGAACAGAAGTGAGGCTGTGTGAACTAGAGGGTGTCAAGGTGTTAAGGAATGAGCAATGGGTGAGTTTTAAGATGTGAAAATGTTTGAAATTTTTTGCTTGGTCACATTTTGTTCTTTCTTTGGTTAGCTGAATAAGGAAAGAAAAAGAGAGATTTTTGGTATGTTGGGTTGTGAAAAGGAGATCTGGTCATATATACGGTTTCACTTTCACATGGAATTTTCAGAATGTGGTTAAGCAGGCCATTTTAACTTTAAGCCGCACCCACCTAGTTTGAAACTGAGCCATGACAAACTTGTTTTATAGACACTTTCTGCTTTGTTTTGCTTAGTGTTTAAAGTACTGGACCAAAGTTTACCATTTTGTTATCTTTTTCTGTTGGCGATTTTTACCAAGCTCTGGTCTATTTACCCAGTTTTCTAATTATTGAGGTGCACCTAAAACTAAAGACCGGTAACATAAATTCAAGATTGATTTTTGAAATACCGTATAATCTGATAGAGATGGAAGGAAACCATGTTCTCCACTTAGGATTTCCGTTTCTCTGAACATGGTCAAGTATTCACGATTGTTGAGGTATTAATTAGTTGTTAGTAGATAAAAAAGTAATGTGTAGTAAATTTAGATAAGAACTAATAAAAACTCATTGTCTAAATATAAGACGTGACCATTTAACAGCGCCACTAATGAGATTTCCATCCACATTAATCATCACAGACCTTTAACTTTTGTTTATTACATGCGTTCATTGGGAGCGATGCTAGGATTACAATTTATTTTTTGTCACAACTTACCATGTGATTAGTTATGAGTAGTAAAGAAAAGGTGATGAGCCCATATGGGTCCATCTCTTCACTACTTATAACTCACTACATGACAAGTTGTGACAAAAATTATGCAATAATTTGTGATCCCAGCATTATTTGTACATAGGTAGAGCAGTAAGTTGTACAATCATATGAGTAATCATCATAAGCTTTGACATTTTTAAATGAAAATCCATTAATGAAACAACTAAAATTCAGGTAAGTAGGTGAAAGATTATAAAAGTAAAAAAAAAATCAATGTGTATTATGATCTAACCATTTTCTAATGCTATTCGTGAGTCGCTGAGTTGAACTTTTTTCAACTCATAAGTACCAAGAAGTCAAGCACTATTGCATAACAATTTTTTTTTTTTAAAGCTTCATATATCTAGAAAAATTAAAATAAAAGATCTGAACACAAAGAATGACTTCGTGGTGGAAAATTTTCAAAGAAGTCAATTGACAATTTGACATCACATAAATCTATACAGCTACTATTTAAAAATGTATAATAGTAAATGAGTAATTTATTAGAAAAATGTAATCCAATTCTTGGAAAAATAAAATTATAATTAATTATTTCGAAATGGTTTAGTATTAATATACAACATAATAGGTCTCATGCTCAATATTATCATCCAGCCAAAATCATCCTAAAAAAATAAAAAAATAAAAAACCAACCAAACAAATCCAGCCAAAGAAAGAAGCAACACGTTTTACTGAATTTTAATAAGTCCTGCACTCCTGCTTGCCCACATTTTTGTTGCCTTTATTCGTGGGGCGCAGCGGTACACGCTATGTGTCTGTCCTCTTGTCTGCAATGGCACCGGCAGTATGAACTTTTTTTTTTTTTTTTTTTTTTTAATTAAATTTTTTTTTTTTTTTTTTTTTTTTTTTTTTTTTTTTTTTTTTTTTTATGGCTATGAAAGGCTGGTGTTTGTTTCACACGTTGTGTGCAAATATGTGCAGCCCAAACACGCTTAAAGCTTGACTTTAAATAATGTTTTCAGTGTATTTTTGCAGTGTCTAAAACATGGCCAAAATGGCCAAATACTATCTTTGGTAGAAATATTTGGTGATCTACTACTTATTATAAAATAACAAAATAATTAAAGGTGTACCACTTTTTTGAAATTCGAGTTTGTGAAACTCAAGTTCTATAAAAAATAGCACGACAAACTTGAAAGTTATTTTTTCAAAAAACTCAAATTACACAACAAACTCAAGTTCTATAAAAGTGGTACATCCATATATATTTCCAAAACAATGGTAGATGATCGCCAAATATTTTGGCCAACTAATTTGGCCATTTTAGCCTGTAAAACATTGTAATAATTTTTTTTTTCCCCAATATGAAAAGAAAGGTTTCCATCCGAAGGTTTTATTTATTATTATTTTTCAAGCTTCTATCCGAAGGTCTGAGAAGTATTCTCCAACTTTTGACAATGTTACAACATTTTTCAACGATTGAATTGTCAAAATAAGATATATTTACACTGCAAAATTTTTGGCCTTTCTGAAAATTTGATACAGTTAAGTACAGAAATAGATCATTCTTTCTAGATGATCCCAATTATGATAGTTCACCAAACCCCACCAATGCTAATGCTGCACTACAAGTCACGTACTGCCTATTGTCTAAAATACTAAATGCTGCACTACTACTTCTAGTACAAGAAAAATTTTACTCTTCAACCGTTGTAGTAGTTCACAAAGCACAATAATGGTGTAATATAAAGTGTATAGAATGGTGGACTTTTTTTTTTTTTTTTTTTTTTTAATAATAAAAAGAAGAATAAAAGGTTCTAACATTATGGGAAGAGGTTAGAACCTTAGACTATGATCAAATGGCTTTAATTACTGAAGAAAGTCAGTGTAAACAAATTCAAGTTTTGGGTCCCCAGAGCTCCAGAACCCCAAACATTGATTGTAAATCTGATATAAAGGCGAAGGGAAAGACGTTGGTGGCCCGTACCTGGTGGTTCTCATCGAAGGCCTCTTCGTGAAATTTTACTCTGCTTTGACTTTAAGCCCGGTTGCTGGAATCTGATGCATGTTAGTGTCACTACAATAATACATGCTTTTACCAATGTACTTCAAAAAATTAAGGACAAAGTGCTAATTATACCCAAAAGTTTAGAAATACTTAGATTTTTCGCCTTAAAGATTTAGAATTAGAATTTTATTTTTTGAAGTTATATTCTGTTTGTAATTGCAGCCTTATCGTCCATATTTTCTGTTAAATGTGCATAAACTTGTCACACATGTTTAGTTTGTCTAATAAAATAATGTCATGTCATTTTTGTAGTCTAAAAAAAAAAAATGATATTTAATCATTTTATTGGATGAACTAAACACACGTAGCAAGTTTATGTGCCACTTAACGGAAAATATAAGGGCTACTGATGCAACAAAATATAACTTCAAATGATAAAATTCATATTTCAAAACTTCAAATTGTAAAATCTGAAAAATCAATCAACTTGGTTCAAAACAGTATAGGATTAGGATGAACTGTTTGAATTCATCAAAAAAAGGATGAACTGTTTGAAAGGCATAGGTAACTTGCTTCTAACTTTTCTCCAAAAAAAAAAAAAAAAAAAAAAAAACTATTCTTCTAAACATTTTTGTTTTTATGGGTTTTTCTAAACTTTATTGACTTTATTTAGTATTTAATATTTTAAGAACAAATGTAGTAATATATAGTATAAGGATATGACTTAGGTCCAGTGCATCAATACACTGAACCTATCAACCTAATATGATTTAGACACAAAATTCTTAACCCATAGTATAATAGATACCCAAAATTCTTTCCTATCTAGGCTTTAGGCATTGATTCCTCAACATTGATTGAGATTAGGTGCAATACTTGCACCCACTGTTTTAAAAACCGGACCGGACCGGCCGATCCGACCGGTTCAACCGGGAACCGGGAGCCAATCCGGTCCGGTTAAAAGCTTCAAAACCGGTCAATAACCGGTCAATAACCGGAAAACCGGCCAAAAACCGGTCAAAAACCGGGGTTGAACCGGAAATTTTGAAAAAAAACGGTTCTATGACCGGTTCGATTTTTAAAACCATGCTTGCACCTAACACAATAGCTATCAAGAGATTAAAATTTGAAAAAAATAGCTTTTAATCTTAGCCCTTAGGCTTTAGGCATTGATTGAGATTATGTGCAATACTTGCACCTGATACAATAGCTATCAAGAGATTAAAATTTGAAAAAAAAATAACTTTCAATCTCAGCCCTTAAATAAAAAGAAGTAAAAAAGTAAAAGTTAAAAAATAAAAATGGTAAAAATGTTTGTGGGTCGGGAGGGGTTAATTGCACATGGGATTGAATCTTATCTAAATCCATAGGAGCTATGAAGTATGAATGATTAGGACAAAGTCTTCTCAAAAAAATCCTTTTCCCTTGAGTCCCGTTTGGAATCTTTCCTTTTCTTTTTACACGGTTTGGAATCTTGTCAATTTGCTTTGAAATTAACTGGAACTTTCTTATGAAATGATCCTATTAGAGAACTACAACTACAAACTAATATGATTGGTTACTTAGAGATAAGTGCTGGTATGGCTATTTACTTTAGACAAGATATTCCATGGATCGTCTTCACCCCTTTTGCTTTCTCTTTTGTTGATTAAATAAAAATATCACCACGGAGAGAATTCCAAATGGTCATTGACCCATAAAAAGTGCAGTAAAAGTGACAAGATTTTTGGTGCTTCGGTGTCAAGCACGCACCTTTCAGATGTTATTTCCATGGTATTGAAGTCTTATTGAGGAGGTTGAGATCTATGGGAAAGCTCTGTGTTCTTTCAAAAGTTGGTGCAAAATTCACAATCAATTTCTATTTTAATAAAACTCAATGATTTGGTTTTCTAGCAAGGTGGTTTATGGGGAAGCTGTGATGTGTAGGGTCAACAACTACTCCAACTCTACGATATTGTTAGGATTTAATTTCAAAGAGCCTAACCACAAGTTTACTTGAACAATTTCTCTTAGTGTTTCCACCCAAGGGGCACCGAGAATGGTGGAAATTGTGACACCCAAGAGTTTTTTCAAGTGTTCTTGTCTTCTTTGTGATCGTGATTGTATCTCTTTTTGGTTTGTTGCATGAAAATTTCCAAAAACACTCTCACACGAGATTGATTGTAAAAGCTAATATGGACTTAAACATAATAGGCACGAAGAAACTATAAATAAATTCAACCACACACAAGAGAAGAACATCAAAGATTTACATGGTTGAATCTTCGACCTATGTTCAAGGATAACTAAAGATGCAATAATTATATCAACAAGATATTACAAAGTGTTTACACACTTTTTTTTTTTTTTTTTTTTTTTTGAGAAAAAGTGTTTACACACTTAAAAGATCATTAACAAATAAGAAAATTTGAAGCTATGTTAAAGGACCTTTAGATCAAAGCTACTATGTCCTTTTTAGTATTATCTATTTCTAAGACTTTAATTAGATATAAATAATATCTTTTTTTGGTGGACATTTTTTTTTTTTTTTTTTTTTTTTGAGAAATAAGAATACATTTCTTAGTGGACAAGAAGTACCAAACTACTTCAATTCAAGTGTTTGTTTGGCTAACTTATTTTTTGCCAACTTATTTTACTGTTCAGTTTATTTTTGCTATTATTTATGGGTTCCACTGCACTTTTTGATATTATTCATAGGTCCCATTGTACTATTTCAATTAACATTTACCTTTATTTACAGTACTTTCAATCAAAAGTTTTTAGTTTTAGCAAAATAAGTGAATCCCTAACAGACCTCAAATAGGAATTTATCGTCCTCCTTGAGCTCCCCCATAGCCATGGAGAGAGAGAGAGAGAGAGAGAGAGAGAGAGAGAGAGAGAGAGAGAGAGAGAGAGAGAGAGAGATTTGAGGAGTTATGTGGCTTTCAGTTGGCTAGCTATACACTAACCAAATGTTGGGCACTTTTTGACTGGGTTAGGTATATCTGGGCCAAAAAGCCCACTAACGGAGTCTAATGCTAACTTTTTCCCCACTATTGTAGAAGGCAATATTCCCTATCCCTAAACGATATGAATGATAAAACTACATGCAGTCAAAGGTACTAATCAAATTCATGTTGTAACTAATGTGCGCAGATGAATTGAGTCGAGGGACATTATCAAATAATCCCTCAAATTGAGATTATTGACCATCCGTGCTTGAAAAGATACTCTATTAATGGAAAAGTTTGATTGCATGAATCACATGCAAAGTGTTATGGGATAGTTTATTTTCTTGATTTATTCAGCTTAAAAAGATGAGTTGAATACATAAGCTGTACTTAAAAAAAAAAAAAAAAGTAAATGTTTAATTTTAAAGAGATACACCCAATCTTTTTTTTTTTTTTTTTTTGAGAAACCAAACCAAACCATTAATTTAATAATCAACGAACATGAACATCAACAATAACCAAATGGAAAAAGTTTAGTGGCACAGATTCCATCCAAACGTCAAATGGAAAAGAAAGCTTAGTTCTCTTGGTTATGACATAGGCTACATCATTGCCCTGCCTCTTTGTACATATGAGAGAAGGAATGAGTTCATAACAAACCCAAGATAGACTTAGCGTGTTTAACAATACTAGTCACATACTCGCACATTGTGTGTGATAGTTTTTTTAGGATGATCTCATTAAATATTTTATTAATAATATAATTTTTGTTATTAACCATTAGTTTTTAAGTTAATATAAACCTTAAATATTCTTTTTTTTTTAATTTTTTTTTTTACCTTTACACACACACGCGCGCACACACACACACACACACACACACACACACACACACACACATATAATATGAATCTTTACACATACCTTTAAGAAAACTCTATATATTCCATTTCTTTGGATGCATAAAATTATAGACCGCTATTCCATAATGATAGTGGCTAATTAAATTTTTTTTTTTTTTTTAGTGATCTCATTTACAACGCTTCTTACCATTATCATATATTTACTAACTGATGATTTGCATAACAAAGATATTAAATGAGAGGTAGTATTGATCATTAGATTTTCAAAAGTAATAGTGTATGAAAATTATATATATACATGTATATATATATATATATATTAAATAAGGTTAAATGAAAGGTCAAAAAAGAAATTTTAAAATTTATTTCTTATGTAATTTCTACTACTATTAGAGAACATTTTTTTTTTTTTTTTGGTTATGATTAATATGGTTTCTATAGTTAGAGTTTGATTAGTTTTAAATTTAAATTTAGTACTATGATTGTATTTAATTATTGATTTAATTTTTTAAGTGAATTTAACGATTTATTTTACTACATTGTAAAGTTTTTAATGTTCTCCACATGATAATCTCTATTTTATTTTTTATTTATCCTTACAACTTCTTTGTTTTCCAATCAACGGTTACTAATTGACGCTTGATTTTTTTTCTTTATCTACTATTTATTACTTTGTATTGTTTTTTTCTTTACCATCTCTCTCTCTCTCTCTCTCTCTCTCTCTCTCTCTCTCTCTCTCTCTCTCTCTCTCTCTCTCTCTCTCTCTCCATTGGCAACCTATCGTTATCCCAAATTTGATGATGATTCTATGACATTAAATATGCATTATTAGTTTTTAATTTAGTGTTTCTAACTTGATTTGTTTTGTATTTCATTTTTCCTTTGATGCATTGGGTGTGAGAGTGAGTGTTTCCCTAGCATTACTTTATTTAATAAGGACAATTTTATTTATTTAATTTAGGCAAAATATTATATTTAAAATTTTTTAAAATTAAAAAGGAGAGGAAATATAAATAATCTAATGATATATATGGGAGATGTGGCTGAATTTAAATGTTGAATAAAATTATATGAGAAAAAAAAGTAAAAATAAAATATATAATAGTAAACACTAACTTAACCAAATCATTCTATGTAATATAATAATAGTATATTCTTATATACTATCTTTAATTCTTTATAATGCAATATGATAACATTTAACAATCAAAGTGATAAAAAATAAAAAAAACTTAAAACACAAAACTAAATTTCATCAACCAAAATAGAATTTTAAAGACTACAACACTTTATCAAGCTAAAATAGAGATGCAAGAAAAATAAAAATAAGGGGTAATTGCACTTTACTCACCTGTGGTTTGGCCCGTTTTAATGGTGCCCACCCGTGGTTTAAAAGTTATCACTTAACCTACCTGAGGTGGCCTTCGTTAGACCCCCGTTACCCACCTCTGCCCTTTCCGTTAGAAAATCCCTTTTACTATATAAGCCAAAATTAGAACCCAATTAGAATCCTTAAAAAAAGGAACGAGCTCTCTCTCTCTCTCTCTACCTTAGAACCCTTAAAAATCCCCAAACCCATAATCCCTTTCTCTCTTCACTTAGATTGCCAAAGTGAAATCTGAACACTTGCAAGCAACCTCATATATAAAGCAACTTGATCCTTTTGTGTGTTATATTTTATTGAACTCAAGCACCAATTGATTTCTGTGTAATCGCAATTCAAACCCATAAAGTTTGTTTCCTTAGACTTTCAAAAATAAAAATTTCACAATATTTAACACCAATTGCGGAATTAAAAGAATAAAGAAGAAATTATATTAATATGTTTTTTTTTTTTTTTGCTGAATTATATTAATGGGTATAGTCAATACCATGATAAAACATCACATGCTATGAATGAATGAATAATGAATAAATTCAATAAAACACCTAGACCCAAAAAAACATAGAACCCAAATCTAGCAGATCCAGTAGCGAACCCAGATCCAAAACGACAGCGAACCCAAATCCAGCAGATCTAGTAGTGAACCCAGATCTAGCAAATCCAGCAGCGAACTTGGATCCAAAACGGCAGCTAACCCAGATCCAGCAGATCCGGCAACGAACCCAACTTTGTCCAAAACGGCGCCACTTTGAGCCAGTTCAGGAGCTTCGGCAAGTGTACTAATCGAAGATGGAGGACTCATAGGAGCCTTAGAAGAAGTTGGAGGAGGAGATGGAGGAGAGTTCACCATTGCTGGAGACGGAGCAGGCACTGGAGTCTTTCTAACTGTAGGCAACAGTGTTGAAGCTTTAGGAGTAGGTGCTTGTGTTGGCGACTTTGAAATCTGAAAATTTGTGTGCTTTGACGCCAAGACCTGAGACTTGCTTGCTTGCAATTCTCTCTCTGCTAGCAATCATTTTTTTTTTTTTTTTTTGGTGTGGTGAACACAGGTTGATAAAATTAGGGATTTACTCTTGTTTGGTTGGTGAGAAAATTTATAGGAAAGGAAAACCCAAGCTTCAATACACCTCCTTGCTTGCAAGTATTCAGATTTCACTTTGGCAATCTAAGTGAAGAGAGAAAGGGATTATGGGTTTTGGGATTTTTAAGGGTTCTAGAGAGAGGGAGAGAGCTCGATCATTTTTTTTAGGGTTCTAATTAGGTTCTAATTTTGGCTTATATAGTAAAAGAGATTTTCTAATGGAAAGGGCAGAGGTGGGTAACGGGGGTCTAACGGAGGCCACCTCAGGTGGGTTAAGTGATAACTTTTAAACCACAAGTGGACACTATTAAAACGGGCAAAACCACAGGTGGATAAAGTGCAATTTCTCCTAAAAATAAAATCCACCAAAAAATTGAGGGAGAAAGAGTGGGAAGTAACCCATTTTTTGTGAGAGAAAATTATGTAAAGAATAGAAGAGTGAATGAAAAATTTATACTAAGAGAATGATAATAAAAAGAAACAAAATAAAGAAAGATAAAAGGAAAGAGGAAGAGTGATATCAAGGTAGAATGTTTAGGGAGATGAAAAGGTAAAGGGAATGAGAAAGGTTGGAGAAAGTGTAAATGTTAAAAAATGAGTACAATTTGATGAGCACAATTTTCTTTTATTTGAATTTAAGAAAAATATTACATTTTTTTTTTATTTTTTAAAACAAAAAAAGAGAGAAAATAATAATAATTTAATGATAAGGAGGATGTGTTTGAATTTGAATATTGAATAAAATAAGATGAGAAGGAAAAAAAAAAGATATAACAATAAATACTAAATTATCCAAATTATGCTATGTAATGGAATACTATTATTTTTTTATCCACTATCTTTAATTTATTATAACGTAATTGGATAAATTTTAACGATTAAAGAGAAATAATAATAATTGTAGGGATAGGGGCCCAAAATTGTATATTGGGCCTTGAGTTTTGGTCGAGAACGAATAAACAATAGTAAGGGTGTTAAGTTCAGAGTTCTATAAGTAACATGCAAGTGGAAATGTTGGGGAAGGTGGTCTAAGGAGGATTGTCTCCTTGGATAAATGAAACACGGATCAAACATATATTCTATCACTCAGAGTGACCTTCCAGGAAATTCCACTAAGAAGGACGTGTGTTATGAACGTACTAGAAGAAGGGGAGCAAGGAAATATCTAAGGAAAAGCTGCTGCCACCGCATTGAATGCTCTGTAGCTAACTTTCTAATCGCATTTATGTGGAGAAGACTCCTGAACAGTACTACCTTGGCTGCCACAACTCACAAAAGGCCAGAGAGGGTGTCTGATGGGACAAACACTTAAGTAGTGGCTCAAACGATCAAGAAGTGAAGGATCAAGATCGTCCAAAAGGAATTATATAATGTAAGAGATCCTCCATGGATAGGGGATCAAAAAAATCACAAGAGAAACACTGTAGCAATCAAGAATCAATTCTATAATCAAATTTGTAGGGATTATATAAGAATTGATCTCCTCGGACTATGCCGAGGACAATTATCTCTAATTTAATTCAATCTATTTCTCTCTCTTTGTCAACTGAGCCCACTTTATTTGTGATTCAACTCATTTTAACCCAGTTTTCCAACCCACTCTTTACAAATTCAATATTTCAGGTTTTTTGGAACTAGGTCCATCTATTGTCTGGGTTAGGAACTCAAATCCGGTCCTTACAATAATAATAATAATAACTTAAAACACAAAACTAAATCATATCAACCTAAATTAGAGTTCTAAAAAACACACAAATTTATTAACCTAAAGTGGAGATGCAATAAAAATAAAAATCCACCAAAACATTGAGAGAGAGAGAGAGAGAGAGAGAGAGAGAGAGAGAGAGAGAGAGAGAGATAACTATGCAAAGAATGGAAGAGAGAATGACAAATTTATAGTAAGAGAGAGTGGATAAGAAGAGACAAATAAAGGAAGATGAAGGGAAGGATGAATAGTGATATTAAAGTAGATGGTAGTGGAAAAATGAAAAGATAAGGGAAGAAGAAAGATTGAAGAAAGTGTAAATATTTTATAAAAAAAATGAATGTCAAAAAAAATTATAGGAAAATTGGAAATAAAAAGGATATATATATATTGTGGGGGGTTAAAAGACCAGGAAGCCCATGTCAATATCTACATTGGGCCAAGGGTCCAGTCCAAGGAAGAACCCCTCCTCGGCCATGGGAAGAACCCTCCTCGGCCATGGATGTAGCCGAGGACAAAGGGAGCAGCCTACTACTGGGAGTGACACTCCGGGTCATTCCATGGAATAGGGTAAGTACTAAAATAGAAAAGGACAACGGGAAGAATGGAAATATCTAAGAGAAAGTTGCCATTATTGCATTCAGTACCTCGTACCTGACATAGCCATGCCTTTGTGCCTTTACAACCACTCCCAACAACTTTGGGGATGGGCGGATGGGACAAATAGTAGCGCTATGAATCTAAAAATCTATGGGAGGGAAAGGGGATATAAATAGGATGAAATGGGAGGCAATGGGGGGAACTCTGGAACACCTATCACTCAACGCATACTAGAAAAAGCTCCTCGGATTGTGCTGAGGACCAACCTTCCTTGATAAACTCAGTTCATCTTTGCTTGATCGTGACAAACACCATATTAACTATTATCCATGCACTGAGGCCTAGCTCTTCGACCCACTCTCTACAAATTTATTGCACTGGGTTCACTAGTCTAAGATGCCATACATTTTGGGTTTAGGCTGAAAAACGTGACCCTACAATTGGCGCCGTCTGTGGGAAGAGCTAGTGTGTTAGCGAATGCAATGGTTAATCATGGTGGGATTAAGCTCCTATCAGTAAGAGTCCCTCGAGAAGACCATTTTGGTGGTGGTGCAAGCTGCACGAAAGCTTTCCCATTATTTCTAAGAACACACCGTCGTTGTCATAACTCAGCTTCCGCTTAGGTCTACACTTTGAAGTACTGATTACGCAAGAAGGATCGCTAAACGGAACACAGTTCTAGGGGCTTCTGACGTCAAGTATGTGCCCCGTGCACTTGTCAAGGGGCTAATTCTCGCGGGTCTAGTAGTCCGGTTTGCTGAATTCCCTTTGGAGAAAGAAGCCGAGGGCCAAAGCAGAACCTTCTGAAGCGGTTAAACAGAACCTTAGCTATGTTGGGTCCTCAGGCCTCCTGCTTTGGGGAAATTAACACGTACCAGAATCTTCTGAAGCGTTTAAACAGAACCTTAGCTATGTCGGGTCCTCGGACCTCCTGCTTTGGGGATATTAAAAGCACTAGAATCTTGTGAAGCGGTTAAATAGAACCTTAGCTATGTCAGGTCCTTAGACCTCCTGTTTTGGGGAAATTAACACGCACTCAAACCTTATGAAGCGGTTAAACAGAACCTTAGCTATGATGGGTCCTCGGACCTCCTGCTTTGGAGAAATTAACACGCACCAGAATCTTTTGAAGCGGTTAAACAGAACTTTAGCTATGTCGGGTCCTCAGACCTTCTGCTTTGGGGAAATTGACACGCACCAGAATCTTGTGAAGCAGTTAAACAGAACCTTAACTATGACGGGTCCTCGGACCTCCTGCTTTAGGGAAATTAACACGCACCAGAATCTTTTGAAGCGGTTAAACAGAACCTTAGCTATGTCAGGTCCTTGGACCTCCTGCTTTGGAGAAATTAACACGCACTGGAATCTTGTGAAGTGATTAAACAGAACCTTAGCTATGACGGGTCCTCGGACCTCCTGCTTTGGGGAAATTAACATGCACCAGAATCTTGTGAAGCGGTTAAACAGAACCTTAACTATGTCGGGTCCTCGGACCTCCTACTTTGAGGAAATTAACACGCACTCAAACTTTATGAAGCGGTTAAACAGAACCTTAGCTATGACAGGTCCTCGGACCTCCTGCTTTAGGGAAATTAACACGCACCAGAATCTTCCGAAGCGGTTAAACATAACCTTAGCTATGTCGGATCCTTGGACCTCCTGCTTTGGGGAAATTAACACGCACCAGAATCGAAGCGGTTAAACAGAACCTTAGTTATGACAGGTCCTCGGACCTCCTGCTTTGAGGAAATTAACACGCACCAGAATCTTGTGAAGCGGTTAAATAGAACCTTAGCTATGTCGGGTCCTCGGACCTCCTGCTTTTAGGAAATTAACACACACTAGAATCTTTTGAAGCGGTTAAACAGAACCTTAGCTATGTCGGGTCCTCGGACCTCCTACTTTGGGGAAATTAACACGCACCAGAATCTTTTGAAGCGGTTAAATAGAACCTTAGCTATGTCGGGTCCTCGGATCTCCTGCTCTGGGGAAATTAACGCACACTGACAACTTTCTAAATGATTAAGTGCTAGATAGAATCAAGGTTTTGCATGGTTCTCGGACTCAAACCTATGGGGAAACTAGTTACTTCAAAAAAGAACCTAAGTACTAGACAGAACCAAGATCTTGCATGGTTCTCGGACTCAAACCTATGGGGAAACTAGTTACTTCAAAGAAGAACCTAAGTACTAGACAGAACCAAGGTCTTGCATGGTTCTCGGATTCAAACTTATGGAGAAACTAGTCAGAACTAAGGTCTTGCATGGTCCTCGGACTCAAATCTATGGGGAAATTAGTTACTTCAAAGAAGAATCTAAGTACTAGACAGAACCAAGGTCTTGCATGGTCCTCGGATTCAAACCTATGGGGAAACTAGTTACTTCAAAGAAGAATCTAATGTTAGACAGAACCAAAGTTTTGCATGGTCCTCGAACTCAAACCTATGGGGAAACTAGTTACTTTAAAGAAGAACCTAAGTGCTAGACAGAACCAAGGTCTTGCATGATCCTCGGACTTTCTGCTTTGTAGAAGCTAACACACGCTGACAACTTTCTAAGTGTTTAAACTAAATTCAATCATGCCTCGGTCCTCGGACTAGACACTTAAGGGAAGCTAACGCTATAAACATCATCGTAAATGTTGAAAAGAACCTTAGTGCTCGGTGACCCCCTCGGACTGTTCACTTTAAATTACACGTCCTTTGGCGGTTGCGCTATTCGCAATGTAGAGCATGCGGTTATTTTCCTGATTAGTCCTATATAGTTAACTTATTTAAAGTTAGAGGTGGTGCACCCATCAGTTTTGATAAATTCAAGGTGACAACTCTTTACCATCAATGGCATTAATTCTAAGTACTATTCGAAAGAAAAGATACCAACACACCCATTCATAAAACGATTATTGCAAAAAAGGAAAGCAATCGAGCAAGTATGGATGATACCGGTGATGGGAGAGAAGAAGAAGCAGAGACGCTAGATCCACAATCTTGTTCTAGCAGCAATCGAGCAAATATGGACGGTGCTGGCGATGGGAGAGAAGAAGAAGTAAAGACACCAGATCCACAATCTTGCTCTAGCAGTAATCGAGCAAGTATGGATGGTATCGGCAATGAGAAATCCAAATCCGCACACGCATGACACACGACACCGGATGAAATCCAAATTTTGTCGCACCAAAAATCTGATGCGACCTACACTTGCTTCGGATTTTGGTTGAAGGAAAAGCGACCTCTTTTTTGTCCGGTCGAAAGGGGGAAATATCTTTGGCCTTTGCTTCCCTTGCCTTAACTTTGTCATTCTGAATCTTGGTGACACCCATGGCTTCTGAAGAGGGCTTAGTTGCTTCACTCTCATCCTTATCCTTGACCATTTCACTCGTTAAATCTCAATCACCACCTTGGTGGGGCCCTTAGGAACATTCGAAGAGTTAAGAGCCTGAAACTCCCGTAGGACTCAAGGATCTGCGAATGAAGAGGAACGATCCCCCTCCCATGCGCCTTATATAGGAGGCAAACCTGGTGGCAATAAATTCGCCCAAATCTCCAAGAAAGAATTACAAGCAAGATAAATCTCACTCAATTTTCAAAGCAGTTTTCAGCCGTTGGATTTACGTCATCTCGTAAGAAGACCTTAATAAAAGCGCGCCTCGTGTACCGAAACGACAGGAACACGACTTGGATAAACTAAAAGAATGTCTCACAAGTAGGCATAGTGCAAAACGGGCGCGAGAGGACAATCATCATATCGAGATCCTCATTTCCTCCCATAGGGAAGAAAAGAAGAATCTCGAGGGGCTATTGTGGAGGGTAAAAGAGCAGGAAGTCCATGTCAATATTTACATTGGGCCAAGGGCCCAGTCCAAGGAAGAACCCCTCCTCGGCCATGGGAAGAACCCTCCTTAGCCATGGATGTAGCCGAGGACAAAGGGATCAGCCTACTACTGGGAGTGACACTCTGGGTCATTCCATGAAATAGGGTAAGTACTAAAACAGAAAATGACAACGGGAAGAATGAAAATATCTAAGGGAAAGTTGCCATTATTACATTCAGTGCCCCATACCTGACATAGCCATGCCTCTGTGCCTTTACAACCACTCCCAACAACTTTGGGGATGGGCAGATGGGACAAGTAGCAGCGCTGTGAATCTAAAAATCTATGGGAGGGAAAGGGGATATAAATAGGATGGAATGGGAGGCAATGGGGGGGACTCTGGAACTCCTATCACTCTACGCATACTAGAAAAAGCTCCTCAGATTGTGCCGAGGACCAACCTTCTTTGATAAACTCAGTTCATCTTTGCTTGATTGTGACAAACACCATATTAACTGTTATTCATGTACTGAGGCCTAGCTCTTCAACCCATTCTCTACAAATTTATTGTATTGGGTTCACTGGTCCAAGATCCCATACATTTTGGGCTTGGGCTGAAAAATGTGACCCTACATCTATATATATATATATATATATATATAGATGTTAAAACCGACAAAGATAAATATGTAAAGTTAATAATTTATTTATATATTTTTCTGTTAAGAAAAAGAATAAAAATTATGTGGTAAATGATGTGGCAATGAGGTGATGCAACAAGAGCTCAGCAGTAATAAATACTACGCTTCTTATGCAATTTCTACTACTACTAGAGAACATTTTTTTTTTTTGTTATGATTAATATGGTTTCCATATTTAGAGTTTGATTAGTTTTAAATTTAAATTTAGTACTATGATTGTATTTCATTATTGATTTAATTTTTTAAGTGAATTTAACGGTTTATTTTACTACATTGTAAAGTTTTTAATGTTCTCCACACGATAATCTCTATTTTATTTTTTACTTATCCTTACAACCTCTTTGTTTTCCAATCAACAGTTACTAATTGTCGCTTGATTTTTTTTTTATCTACTCTTTATTACTTTGTATTGTTTTTTTTTTCTTTACCATCTCTCTCTCTCTCTCTCTCTCTCTCTCTCTCTCTCTCTCTCTCTCTCTCTCTCTCTCTCTCTCTCTCTCTCTCTCTCTCTCTCTCTCTCTCTCTCTCTCTCTCTCTCTCCATTGACAACCTATCGTTACCCAAAATTTGATGATGATTCTATGACATTAAATATGCATTATTAGTTTTTAAATTTTTTTTTTTAATTTAGTGTTTCTAACTTGATTTGTTTTGTATTTCATTTTTCCTTTGATGCATTGAGTGTGAGAATGAGTGTTTCACTAGGATTACTTCATTTAATAAGGACAATTTTATTTATTTAATTTAGGCAAAATATTATATTTAAAATTTTTTAAAATTAAAAAGGAGCGGAAATATAAATAATTTAATGATATATAAGGGGATGTGGCTGAATTTAAATGTTGAATAAAATTATATGAGAAAAAATTAAAAATAAAATATATAACAGTAAACACTAAAAATAAAATATATAACAGTAAACACTAACTTATCCAAATCATTCTATGTAATATAATAATAGTATATTCTTATATACTATCTTTAATTCTTCATAATGCAATATGATAACATTTAACAATCAAAGTGATAAAAAAAAAAAAAAAAAACTTAAAACACAAAACTAAATTTCATCAACCAAAATAGAATTCTAAAGACTACAACACTTTATCAAGCTAAAATAGAGATGCAAGAAAAATAAAAATAAAATCCACCAAAAAATTGAGGGAGAAAGAGTGGGAAATAACCAATTTTTTGTGAGATAAAATTATGTAAAGAATAGAAGAGAGAATGAAAAATTTATATTAAGAGAATAATAATAAAAAGAAATAAAATAAAGAAAGATAAAAGAAAAGAGGAAGAGTGATATAGGTAGAATGTTTAGGGAGATGAAAATGTAAAGGGAATGAGAAAGGTTGGAGAAAGTGTAAATGTTAAAAAAATGAGTACAATTTGATGAGCACAATTTTCTTTTATTTGAATTTAAGAAAAATATTACATTTTTTATTTTTTAAAACAAAAAGAGAGAGAAAATATCAATAATTTAATGATAAGGAGGATGTGTTTGAATTTTAATATTGAATAAAATAAGATGAGAAAAAAAAAAGAAAAATTAAAAGATATAACAATAAACACTAAATTATCCAAATTATGCTATGTAATGGAATGCTATTATATTTTTATCTACTATCTTTAATTTTTTATAACATAATTGGATAAAATTTAACGATGAAAGAGAAATAATAATAATAATAATAATAACTTAAAACACAAAATTAAATCATATCAACCTAAATTAGAGTTCTAAAAAATACAAAAATTTATTAATCTAAAGTGGAGATGCAATAAAAATAAAAATCAACCAAAACATTGAGAGAGAGAGAGAGAGAGAGAGAGAGAGAGAGAGAGAGAGAGAGAGAGAGAGAGAGGGAGGGAGAGAGAACCTTTTTTATGAGAGATAACTTTGTAAAGAGTGGAAGAGAGAATGACATATTTATAATAAAAGGGAGTGAATAAGAAGAGGCAAATAAAGGAAGATGAAGGGTGATATTAAAGTAGAGGGTAGTGAGAAGATGAAAAGGTAAGGGAAGAAGAAAGATTGAAAAAAGTGTAAATATTTTTTTTTTTTAAAAGTGAATGTCAAAAACTATTATAGGAAAATTGGAAATAAAAAGGATATATATATGTTAAAACCGACAAAGATGAATATGTAAAGTTAATAATTTTTTTTAATATATTTTTTTGTTAAAAAAATAAAAAAAGAATAATAATTATGTGGCAAATGATGTGACAATGAGATGATGCAATAAGAGTTCAGCAGCAATAAATATTACACTTCAGTTTTTAGTAATATATAGATGACCTATAAATGAACGAGACCATTTCTTCCCAATTACAGCCTTGACAAACGTAACAAAAGCTTGGAAAATTTTCTGCAGGCCAAGGATCAATCACAAGAAGAAAACCAAACCAGAGGATATAATTCTATTTCAGTAAAGGTTAGATAATGATATTATTGACTGTCCCAAATCCATAGAGCAAGTGCTTATCTAGTTGTCCTTCCACTTTCACCAATTTCCTGGAAATGTCCGTATAGAACATGTGTATTGTGTAGGAAACTCTATCTTCATTTCTAGCTACCTGTTGGGTCATACTCGTACGTTTCCATAGCATCAATACAACCTCCAGATTGAAAATATTGATCTACTTCATTAATAGAACATGAATATTCAAGATTCCTTTGGTAAAAAAAAAAAAGTCAGAAAATAATGCAATAGGTAGGTGGTGTTTCTATGGCTGAATTACCTTTACCTTACGTTACCATGGCCTTTGTCGTTTTCTTTTTGGCAGCAAAAGAAGACAGTCTATACGACAAATCTGAAAACATGAGTCGTGACATCCTCAAGCACGCTTTGATAGCTACCTAATCAGCTGTTCTATTATAACTAAATGTCGACCTAAATAGACTTCACACTTTTGAAAAAAAAAAAAATCTAGCTATATTTCGATGATGTGATTTTCACCGACACTTTGGCACCTGTTAGCCCTTAATACAATGTCATTTCAGTTTTGCTTATTTGGGTATGTTTAATTTTAAGGTGTAACTAATTTTATTATGATTTCAAAGCAAAATAAGCTAATGAATATATCATCATCCATGCAAGCACAAAAAAGAAGCCCTGGAAAATGGTTTTCCTCGACTCAGTTTCACGCACATTTTTTTTATGATTATAATTCAATAGGTTGGAGTACGGAGATTTGAATCTTGGATGTCTATGTTAAAAACATCACAATATGCTAGTTGATCAACAATACTTTTTACTATCTCTCCCTACCATACCAAATTACCAATGTCTACTTATCACTTCCTCTTTAATGTCAAAGGCCACATCCTCTTGCACTGAGATCAGAATTCATAGCTCTTGGTAGTGTCAAATTCGTCTACAAATATATGGTTAAAGAAAACTTCTACAAGTTTCTGGTATTGAGTATAAAGGTACTGAGCTAATTAAGACCAGCTCCAGGAAGCTTCAGATATATATCCGGGGATTACAGCAAAAGCAAACGCGGTGGAGAAGCTGTGTGCTATGATACTGCTCTTGAATCGGATTGCATGTGACTTCTTTTGTCTTTTTATAAACTGGACATAACTAATAAATGGGGCCTAGTACTTGTGTCCTTCATTTGTTAGCCAAATTATTTATTAAGCTAGCGCTCTATTTAATTTAGAATGAGAAAGCAGAAATGATTATTGAAGGCAACCGCACGCAACTACACGCCAATTGAGCCAACCTAAAAGCTTAATACTACAGCAGGATCAAACTTGATTATCACTGAACATTATTTCCACTATGCTTCTTTTAGTTTTCTTTTTTCCTAGGGAACTACCTAGAATATTGAATAAAGAATAGCGAATAAACTTAGCAAAAGAAAGAAAATAAAAAAGAATGGCAACTACCATTATTGAAATTAGAAAATAGCTTTGGCACAAGCTCAACCTGACACTCATTCTTAGTATGTAAATGGTGCTGATGCATCTACGAGGAGATGTGGATAACTAGACTAGACTAGTAACATGTTTGCAGTGACATTTACAGTGAATCTTTTCAATGGTAACTACAAGAAGAAAATTGGAAAGAAAATTAGACAAGAATTGTAACTCTATAACATGGCTACCTCCCATTGTCTTTGTTAGAAAGGGGAAGAGGTGAAGTAAAAGCTGCTTGAATATCAGCATCTTCATCATTCCCAACTGAAGACCAAGTACTTCCCTTCTCAAAACATGAAGATGTAGTAGGAAACGATTGAAAGTAGAAATCCTCAAACCCTCGGGCACCCTTTGTACTGTAATGTGCATTTGGGGCTGCCACTTCCTCAGGCAACACTAAATCTCCCTCTAAGTACCTCACCACATGCTTCATTGTGGGGCGTGCCTCCACTATATCATTTGAACAAAATAAAGCCAGTTTGAGCACCAAAACAGCTTCAACTTCATCAAACATACCCTCCAATTTTGTGTCCACAACTTCAAGAGCAGCTCCAACTCTCCACTTTTCCCACACCCAATCCACCAACATGAGCCCCTCAGGCAATCCTTTAGAGTTAATGGGTCTTTTACCACACACCACTTCTAGCATCAAAGCACCAAAGGCAAACACATCTGAGCTTGTTGTAGGCTTGCCTGTGCGTGTGAGCTCAGGTGCTAAATAACCCAAAGTACCAACCACCCTTGTGGTACTTGGGTTTGAGCCATGCTCATATAGCTTAGCAAGACCAAAATCACTCAGCCTTCCATTAAACTCAGAATCCAATAACACATTGCCTGCTTTGATGTCTCTATGAACCACAGTTTGTTCCCACTCCTCATGTAAATATAAAAGCCCCGAAGCAACCCCTTTGATGATGTTGAACCTTTGCTCCCAGCTCAGAATTGCTTTAGGCTCTTCAAATAGGTACTTGTCCAAGCTTCCATTAGGCATGAATTCATACACAAGTAATAGATCAGCTTGTCGACGACACCAACCCAATAATTGAACCAGATTTCGATGACGAAGTCGACCAATACTAGCAACCTCGGACACAAATTCTTGCAAACCCTGTTTTGAATCATGGGAAACACGCTTTACAGCAATTTGGGTGTCTGAATTTGGCAGAGTTCCTTTATAAACTCGACCAAATCCACCAAACCCAAGTATCTCTTTATCTCCAAAACCATTTGTTGCCTTTTCCAGCTCCTTGTAAGAATATCTATGTGGTCCAATATCAAGCTCCCAGGCTTCAACCCCATCAGCCTTCTGGATTTTTCGGAAGCAGTAAAAAGCCAAACCAATGACCAAAGTCACAACCAAAGCTCCAGAGACTGAGACACCAACAATTATGCCTGTGTGGTTCTTTTTAGGCACAGATGGGAGATTAGGCAGTTTATCTAAATAGAGATTTTTAGATTCTCCATTATTGACAACAAAGCTCCAGCCTAAGATATAGTGGGAGCTGGCAGTTGAACCAGTTGAAGCAGAAAACCCAACGTACATGGAATCAAGAAGAATTGTCGAAAGGTCTACAGTATAGTTTAAAAGTACAGACCTGGGTTGAGCTGACTGAGTCGAAACCTTTATTTCTAATAGATTTATTGAAGCATCATATTGGATCCATGCTTGAATTACCTTACCACTCTGCAGATTAAGGACTGCCTTATTCGTATTACTACCCATGAATTGCACGACCCCAATAGATTTCTTCGAGACCACGCCATTGAAGTCGATGCCAACATGATTACTATCGATATCACCAAACTGAGGGTCCAAGACAGTGTCGAATTCGACCGCAAACACGTTGTTCGAGATGTTCCCATTGTTGGTGGGGTTGAATAACCCCAGATAAGGCCCAGAAACTCCCCCAGAAAGATCACTTGTTGGAGATATTGTGAAAGCGAGGCCATCTCCACCTCGTTTTCCATGCTCATCGATTATAGCAAAAGCGAACGAGGTCGAAAAGGACATGACTTTGCCACTGGACAAGTTCTTGAACTGGATCGGGTTTTTGTAAAACGCGTGCCCAACAGCTTGACTCGTTTGGTTTGTGAGACAAAGTAAGCCACTGTTGTCGATCGCTGCAAAGCCGCTTAAGCTCATGTTGTTGCGTCGAGGTGCGGCGAACCCGTCAGTGAAGCCATCCAATAGTTCTCCACCTTTGTCAAGGTCAGGCTTTACTTGGTGTAGGAGAAGAAGGAAGACAGCCCAGAAGGTAAAGATGAGTAGTTGAGCTGCCATAAGAGTGAAAATTGAATTGAGCCGTGTGATCCCCAGGTAGTTCACGAGCTTATATATATGTGTAGACCATAATCCGAGGAAATTTATTTATAGCTGGCAAGTGTGGACATGTTTGAGAAATTCTCTTCTTGATTTGTATTTTTGGATTTTTATTTTTTATTTTTTGGGATTAACAAAGAGAATGACAAAAGAATGGGGAGGAGCTTATGTGGTGTTGTGTTGCAGAAAATGAGTGCCGTATTTGATTCCACATGCGAATTCAGAATTTTTTTTTTTTTTTTTGAGAAACCGAATTCAGACTTTAATTGGAATTTTTTAAGTTCGAAACTCCCACTAAAGATCAATAGTAAATGATAGCTAGGTACAAACTTGGTTCCAATAATTTGTTGACACATCACTTAAATTTAAAAGGAGATAATCATTTCCACTCCTTTATTTATGGGGTCCTTGAGTAAGAGAAATTCATAATTCTCTTTTAATAGCATTCTTATCAACTCTCTCATAAAAATGTCATTTGACATACAAAAAATCTACTTTATCATTTTAGTACATTATTTTATAATATTCCATTTAATAGATGTTTTATTCTTCAATTCTATACATTAAAATAATATTTACTACACATTAAAATAATATATTTACCCAAAACCCAGCAAATATACAAATGCACAGCCAGTGGCAGTCACCACCACCCAAGAACCAACAGCCACCGCTACAACCACTGCCATAGCAACAACCACCGCCACAAAGTACAACTATAATCACCGGATCCTCCAACAAATTCCAAATCCAAAAACCTCAACAAAATAAAAATAAAAAACTCAAAATCTTCAACAAAACCCCAACCCAACAGATCAAACAATGACCAAACTCAACCAACCATCGGTGGCGAGAGCTGTGGAGGATGACGAACAAAGATCAGTGATTGTGGAGGACGACGAGCAAAGATCGGCAACTGCCCCTGGGCGAGCAGAGCTTCAGATTGACGAACAGAGGTTCAGATTGGTGAGCTTCAATTGACGAGTTCTGCTTCAGATCGGAATCGCCTTCTTCTTCATGACAGGAAAAGAAAGAGAGAGAGATAGTGACAGGAAAAGAGAGAGAGAGAGAGAGAGAGAGAGAGAGAGAGAGAGAGGCACAGAGATGATAATACCGAAATGCAGAGAGAGAGGAAGAGAGTGAGAGATAAAAAAAATGAAAGTGAGAAAGAAATAGGGAGCAACGGAGAGATGGAGACTAGAGAGGAAAAAGAGAGAGCTGTATTGCAGACGGAGAGAGATATGTGTTGGGAGGAGAGAGAAAAGTAAATAAAATAATCAAAAGAATTATAGCATTTTTGTCCGTACGCTCTCATATTTGAGAGCATACTGTAGCATGTCTCATAATTTTGAGACATTTAGCACACCTCATGAGGGGCTGTTTTTGGTGTTTGGTGTGCCAAATGCCAAATATTTGGCATTTGACACACCTGATGAGAATGCTCTAAACTATAAAATCAATCAATATTTTTGGTTTTCTCTCCTTAACTATTAAAAATAAGCAAATATCCACCTTTTTGTTCCTAGAATATTCCATGATAAAATTACTAAAATACACTTGATGAGGGAAATGCAAGTAACCCCATAGTTAAAGGGAGAATTACAAATACATGTGCCAAATTTTATTAATATTCCAAATTCAATTTTTCACAATTCCAATCTCAAAACTTTTTTATAAAAATTAAATTTTAACTTTCTTAATGTAATCAAGAAAAAAAAAATTCTTAACATGATATATTATATTTATAGTAATACCTCCCAATGAAAAAAAAAAAAAAAAAAAATATATATATATATATATATATATACACCTTTTAAGGTCATTTACAATCAAGTAACCCTTTGATAATTAAAAATAAAATCTAACATTGGAAAAATAAAGATTGATACTTTTAAGTTAATTCAAAATAAAAACACCATACACTATCTTTTAAAAAATCAAGACATGTATATATTATTAATCTAGATTAATAATATTATTGATAATGAATCAAGAATGATGTTAGAGACATTATAAAATTTATTGTATATATAAGACTTCTACATTGATTTTGTCAATCACTAAAAAATTAGCTTAGATATTTATTTATTTATATTGAAGTGGCTCCAATTATATTCATATATTGTCATGTCAATTCAAATTTAGTAAAACTAGTGGTAACTTTAGAATTTTCTATGAATTAATGGTCACATGCCTAACAATAGAACACTTGACAATAAAGTACATGCAAGATAAAAAAAATCAACCTTTTTGGAACCAGTCTTATAACATCTTTAATGCTTAAGTTAGTGGCTTTATTTTAAGAATCAAAATATTTCGTCAGATTTAACCGAGAAAGTAATGGAATAGGAATATTTGCTCATTTTGAAAAGATAAAGGAAAAAAATTGGATAAAATAAACCTAATGAGGGAATTGCAAATAACCTTGTAGTTAAAGGGAGAATTACAAATGAATGTGTCAAATTTTATTAATATTTAAAATTCAAAATTTTCACAATTCCAATCTCAAAACTTTTTTATAAAAAATAACTTTTAACTTTCTTAATATAGTCAAGAAAAAAAAAAAAAACTTAACATGATACATTATATTTATAACAATATCTCTTAATCAATGTGTCAAATTAAATATATATATATATATATATACATACATATAATTTAAATAATCCTTTACAATACTATATACTTTTAAGTTCATTTACAATCAAGTAACCCTTTGATAATTAGAAATGAAATATAAGATAGGAAAATAAACATTGATACTTTAGAGACATTATAAAAAATATTTTTTTATATATAAGACTTCTAAACTGATGTTTTCAATCACTAAAAAATAACTTAGATGTTTATTTATTAAATATTGAAGTGGTAAAACTAGTGGTAACTTAAGAATTTTCTATGAATTAATAGTCACATGCGCCTAACAATAGATCACTTGACAATAAAGTACCTGCAAGATACAAAAATCAACCTTTGTGGAACCAGCTGTCTAATTGCTTAAGTTAGTGACCTTATTTTAAGAATAAAAAAAAAAAAATTCCATCAAATTTAACAAATTAAGGAATGGAATTGAGGTATTTGTTCATTATTTTCAAAAGACAGTGGGATTAATTGGTTAGTTTCAAACATAAAAGAGAGGCAAATGATTTTTCCTAAAAATGTTTATTTTCAAACTTTTTATTTTTTTTATTTAATTTCAACTGATGACGTTTACTCTTAAAAATTACTATTTATTATCAGACTAAGATATCAATCGATTTTTTGTATAAACAGGAATTGAATTCTAAATTATTTAATTATTAAAAATTTTACTAGTTAAATTAATTAAAATTCGCTAAAAAAAAAAATAATGTTAATTTTCGAACTCAACTCTCGACATATTGCTTTGTGTAAAAGTCAATTGTAATGGCATTAATGCCCAACCTCTAATTAATTACTCATTGCTTCAACACGTATTGGACAAGGACAACAGTTGTCAGTTATATGTACATTTATATTCTTTTTTTTTTGGTCAGCATGTACATTTATATTCTCCAACCACTTTACCTTCCTTCTTATTATAAGCTAAAAACAATAACTTACATAAAATACCCACACGTTTAAGTGGAGTATCGTGTCTTATAATTAATTGCCTCTCTGCCCACTTGTTGTTTACTTATTCGCAATTGTTAAATTTTCTTCATTTTCTAAATGAGAGCCGTTGATTACAGCAAAGAGCCCTTCCCTTAATTTCTTTCCTCTAAAAGACTCATCAAAATCGATGATGCAACTTCCATTTTTACCTAACTTAGTAGACTTATAAACTAATTTAAACTATTTAATTGATTATAAATAACATATATAAGAGAAAATAATATTAAGACATGAACTTACTATTTAACGTATGGTTTAAACTTTAACCTATAAATTCTTAAGAATACTATGATGATGCATCTTCCACAAAAATAATGATTTTTTTTTTCTTCTTCTTGTATCTGTAATGTTATATTTCAAACATAAACAAAGATTTCAATCATTTGGCTATATAACAATTTATGTAACATATATGAGAGAACATAATATTAAAATTTGAAGTTTAATTTGACAAATTAATATATAAATATTTAAGAATACTATGATGATGTATATGCAATGTTGTATGCCTTTCAAACATAAGCAAAGCTTTTAATCATTTGGCTATAACAATTTATGCAAAATTTAAAATATTTTGTGGCATTTTTTTAATTAACAGCATTGCATACAATGGATTTATAGTTTGAATTTGAAACATTTTTGAATGTGTATAGTCTAATGTAAAACTTCTAGAAGCATAGCTAGAATTAATTTGAAATCAACCCTAAATTATGGGGTTTAAAATGTAATTTACCTTTTATTCTTAATAAGTAATACCAATAGGGGCCATATAACTCTCAATTTAGAGGCTAATGGTTACAAAGATATTTATTACGTAAACGATTAAATATATATATTAATAATTATAACTTATCTTAAAAAAATTAAACTTTTATTAATAAATGATAATTTTTTTTTAATAATTAGTAAGTGATACTTAATCATTTAACAACAGTAACAAACATAAATTATCAACGAAAAAAAAAAAAAAAAAACACTAACAAACCTATTGTTGAAAAGCGAACGACATGATTAATTATTTGTAGATATAATATCAGTATAGGTTACAAAAGATCAACCTAGCTAATATATAGAACATAAGAAGAAGCTTCTATTCCATGCACCGCCTGAATCCACGTAATAAGTATGACGGCTGAGCCTACGTAATATTGTTAACAACTGCCAGCCACATATATATATATATATATATATATATATATAGGGAAATGTTAACCAAAGATGGGTTTAGAAACTATTTTTAGAAACATTTTATTAGTAGAGTGATAAAATAATAAATGCTGTTGACAGTTTTTTATATTTTTTATAAAGGATTTGGTTTAAGTTTAGTGCATCAGTATATTGGACCCAGTCAGATGGTGACACGTGTCATCATTTTAATGGATCCAGTACTATTAGATACTGGACCTAAACCCGACCCTTCTATAAAAGTGGTGTCAAATTTTTCTATTGTGGTTTATTAATAATTGTACTAAGAGCATCCATTCTCAGAAAATGAAAAAAACATTTGACTCCTTTTTTATAGCTTTTTATATTTATCAAAAAAATGATATTAAAATTTTCTAAAATGGTCTATTAACAAATATTTTAAGGGCACTTATTAACATGACCTATATATATATACTCTGGTTTTTTTATCCTCTCAAAAAGCTATTAAGTATTTTCAATGATTTTCTAAAGTATGTTAGTCAAATGACCTTTTTATAGTGGGAAACGGATCAGAAGTATCCAACAACGTGTACAGCTCATGATCTAGTTTAAGTGTTTATTTATGGAATAAATTCTGCTATTATTTAAAAAACAATTATCCGAAACTAGTGATGGAAAATAAAATAAGATATCAAAGGTCTAAATTCAATAAAGTATATTTAAAATCAATGATTCAATATTATGCCATCTGTGGAAACCGTGTATTGAGATACATAGGCAATCAAGGATTTCTTAATTCAGTCACTTTGGAAAAACTATGCAAACTAATTTTGGAAAACTTGATCGTGTAATCAGATACATAATTTATGGGACTCGTTTGTGAGTTGTGACCAGTTTCAGGTTTTGGGCTTATAATGGCACAATAAACACAATGATCTTAGTTCTTAATGGCCTCGATCAAGGCCATTGGTCCTCCTCTAAGGCGGCTTGCGAGGTATTAATCCCCCTGAAACTCTGATTCCAGGAATTGATGTTAGTCTTTAGTCTTTAGTCTTTAGTCACTATAATCATTTTTTCTCTTAAAAAGTTGAAGACTAAAGGGATAGAAATCATATGATTCAACTATTCAAGTCCCTACCTAACCTAACCACCAAAAAGCAAAAGGTGGCATTTCCACTTGGCCTTAAGGCTATTGGCTACAATTAATCACGTTTTGTCATTTGTGTTAATAACAGTCAAGGTATATATTAAATGAGTTGATCTAAGTTTTTTTGAATAAATTCTTCTACTAATTACCAAAAATATTTTTTTAATTTATAAATAAATTATTATATTTTAATTAGTATAAGTTCTTTGAATAAATTCTTCTATTAATTAAAAAAAAAAATCCAAATTATGAGGAAAATATATAGTAAAGATCAAAGGTCTAAATTTAATAATTAGGGTAATCAGTAATAACATACATAGCACATAGGCAATTAAGGGATTTACCAGTCACCTTGAAAAAGCTATGCTTACTAATTTAAAGGTTAGGGTTTAAGTATAAGTTTGAACAAAATTTAGCAATTTGAAAAAAAAAAAAAAAAAAAAAAAAACAACAACAACAACAACAACAAAGGACTATATCACTGCAGTGCAGTCACCACCCCAACTTGCCCCCTCCCTTATCCTCCACCGTCCCACATAACTATTGTCATTATTGCACAACTCGAATCCTTTCTCTTCTACCCCTAAGCACTTTATGCATGGAAATATATCAATTAAGCTACAAGATCCTTAGATGTAAGCTCACAAATGCTTAAATTACTTTAAGTATTAAAAAACTAATTTTGAGGTATACTTGCATTTTATGGTTATGAGTTTCATTCACTTGTCTCTTTCTCTTACAAAACATAAGAGACTAACAAAAAATTATAACTACATTTGCAAAAAACCAAGTCAATCAAACAAAAAGAAACTCTTATTCTCCTGCCCAAAGTCACTATTATTTATGTAAATGTTAGGCCAAGGCCATAGTTGTTAGGAAATTAGAAATACAGTTCAATGTTTTAGTTTAGGTGAAGAGAATCTGTTCTTCTTTTTCCGTTTCCACTTCGATTTTTAATATCCCCACAAAACTGACAAAAGGTGATAAAGATTGGAATTTTTTTCTAAGTCTTTTTCCGTCAACAACTTATTGCAATTACTTTTATTCCTCCAATTTCCAATTAACATATTCTACTTGACCTCAATTTGAAGTCAACTTCTTAATTAAATTTGTCCTGTAAATATCAGATGTTAATAGACATAAAAAATGATTAGGTACTCTCTTCTTCTTCTTCTTCTTCTTCTTTTTTTTTTTTTTTTTTTTTTTTTTTTTTTTTTTTTTGAGGGTGTAATGATTAGGTACTCTTGATGGAATAAAAATCCTCTATCATATTCTAATTATAGCTATTCTACATTATATTCTATCAATTACACCAATAAATACAAGTAATTTATTATAAAAGTATCATATCAACTCAAAAAATGATATGAAAAAAATTAATTCTTGTATGGGTATCATGTATTAATTAGTGTGAAATATTACATCAACCATACTCTAAATTAATAATAACTATTAGGCTTCCTATAAATATACCTAAATTTACACCCAATTTCACATGCATAGATGTTATAGGCAGACTAATGGTTAAATACACCTAAATTTATTTATTTATTTATTTGGTTGTCATAAGAGTGAAAATGAATGAGCCTTTTGAGGCAAAGGAAGCTTAGGATCTTTATATATTAAGGAAAATGTTCTTTTTACCCTCGTTGTTACATATATACTTTGCACAAAATGTTCATTTTTTTTTTTTATACAAGATGTTTCTCACAAAATTTTCATAATTTCAAATATGATGTACAATTTCCTTATTTACTAAAAACACGAAATGAATATTTGTGTAGCCGTTACATTAACATGTGAGAATTAGTGTGAGGGAATGTCTGAGAGATTGTTATGTTGCATCTTTTTCCTTCAATGAATAAGAAAGGAGAGGATATCACTATGTAATGTAGTGGTGTATTCCAACGATTTGATTTCACATAAGAATTCATGAATATAAAATTTTCCATCCACTACATTTCCTTTCAAAGGGAGAGAGTCTATTTTATTATTAAAATTTTATTTTTATTGAATTTGACAATATATAAAATGCAATGTCATAAACACATTTATATTTGTTAGTATTTAACAAAAGTTATGAAATAAACTTGTAAGGACCTGATTTGAGTTCTTTAATGAAATAAACTTGTAGAGAGTGGTTTGGAAAATTGGGCTTTAATGAATCAGACAAACACTAAAGTAGATTCAGATTGACAAATGAATGAAAATGGACAGGTTTATAATGAAGAAAATCGTTCTCGGCAAAGTCCGAGGAGATCTTTTCTTATATATTTCTTTCAAGTTTTGCTACAAAGTCAGCTCTTAATGCTGTAATATTTTTTCCCTTAGTTTCTCGATCCTCTATTCCTTAGGGGTTTCTTACATTATATATCTCACTTCCCACGATCTTAGCCCTTCATTTGTTGATCATCTAGGCCACTCCTTGAGTGTTTGTCCCATCGGACACCCCCTCTGGCCCTCTGTGAGTTGGGGTAGTCAAGGCAGCACTGTTCAAGGGTCTTCTCCACATAAATGCGGCTAGAAAGTTAGCTACAGAGCATTCAAGGCGGTGGCAGCAATTTTTCCTTAGATATTTCCTAGCTCCCATTCTTCCAGTACATTTACAATGCACGTCTCTCTCAGTGGAATTTCCTAGAAGGTCACTTTGAGTGATAGAAAATACATTTGTTCTGTGCTTCGTTCATTCGAGGAGACAATCCTCCTCGGACCACCTTTTTAAACCTTTCAACTTGCATGTTACTTATGGGACTTTGAACTTAACACCTTCACCACTGTTTTTTCGTCCTCGGACCAATCAACGTCCTCGGCCAAATCCCAAGACCCAATATACAATTTTGGGCCTTTATCTCTACAATAGCCTCTCAAAACTCCGGTTTTTCCCTCTTATTCGAGGAGAAAAAGTGGAGTTTTGATTTGTTAAGAGTTAAGGTCATTCATTTCTTTGTTTACATGTGTGGGAGTACTGTTTTGCGCGCCCCATAACTGTTACTGATGCTTCGGAGCCCGCGATGCGTCATTAATTGCTCCAAGTGGCGCTTTGTTCCTCGCATCCAATGGTGAGATGCAGATCCTACGGTTGACATTTCTCCTTGAATTTTGAGCGAGATAACTCCCACTCAATTCCATCCCCTATATAAAAGAGTTGGGGAAATCATTTCTCCTCATTTCACAAGTCTTCTAGCTTTCTAGAGATTCCTAGCTCTCAAACCTTCAAGACTTCCTAAATTTCTAAAGTCTCCAAGTCTTTTTCTTTAAGAAATTCAAACTTTTAAGAAGTACCAGAAGCATTTCTCGTACCTATTCTCATAAGTTTCTTCCTTCCTACGATCTTTTCTCCTCAGCCAGTCTCCTTAGCCTTCTATTCTTTACTTCCTTTTCTTAAAAACTTCATCAATTTCCCTTTAGTTTGACCAAATGGGTAGGTTTAAGCACCTCGTAGACTCTCCAGCCAGTATGGAGGGTTTTAGAGCTAAGTATCACATTTCGTAGGGAGTAGCCTTACGGTATTGTGCTTCAGACCAAATAGTCATAGATAGAAAGGAAAGGGAGGTTGTCATTCCTATGATCGCTTTCATAGAAGGAGGAATGACACTTCCCATAGGCAAGGTGACCTGAGACTATCTGATAAACCATGGGTTAACTCCCTATTAGTGCGCCCTTAACTTGTTTAGGGTCTTGGGTAGCGTAGACGCTCTCAACGAGTAGATGGGCCTGAGACTCACGTGGCACGATGTCGTTCATATGTATGAATGTCATAAGCTCACCGATGTGAGATATTACCTCAAGTCTCGGTCCACCATTGTTAGACTGATATCATGTCTCCATAAATCCAATAAAAGCATGAAGGATGACTACTTGATCGCCTCCAGGAAATGGCACGATAGTCTTCTCTGCCCAACTCGGGAGGGAGAGCCAGGTGGGGTACCGTAGGTTTAGGTCCCTCGGCATGGGATTTAGCTCCTTTAGCTTCACCACCTTTACCTTTTAACACGTCTTCTTTTGATGATGGATTTCGTTGATCTGACCATGTTTTGCTCCTTGGATTTTTTTTAAATTTTATTATTATTATTTTTTGAAGATAAAGAACACGTTGCTCCCAAACTCAGTTTTGTCAACGTTGTGGGTCTCAATAAGGTGCTTCGGTTTGAGATTTTTGTGAGTGAAGACGGGCAATTACGAGCCGTCCACTTAATATTGGACTTCGAGCCCTTGTCAAACGCATTCCAAGACGTGGGCCATGCAATAAGAGCAGGCGACCCTAGAATCCACCAGATAGACGTCTCATGGCCTGGTTTCTTGGCTCAGGAAGACCTCCCTCTAGTTGAATTTCCTCTTCAACGTTCCCCACGAGAAGTAGTCGTTCCGAGGGAGGAAACAGCCTCCTTGCGTCTCTCTCTTGAGGTCGAGATCGATCAATTCCAACTTGAAGAAGAAGAAGGAGCACCAGAAAGGCCTGTGGAGCTCTCAGATTCCGAAGCTAAATTTGATAGACTTTTCATGGCCCATTCTCCAAGGCTTATAGTCGCCCGAGTTGATACCAGCTCCGAGGAAGATGAGATGGCCTTGAATCGGAGTAGGGGCCTTAAAGATTTAGTGGCTGGGAGAAAGGGGTCATCATCCAAAGATGCCCCACAGACTCAGCTTCCTCCCAATCCCCCCCTTCCCTCTCTTCCCTCTCCTCTCAGCTTGCACCCTAATCCCAACTTGCAAAGGAAAAAGAGGAAGGGGAAGGACAATGACGAGGGGGAGATTGTCCCTCCAAAGGACCCGAAGCAGCAAAGAATTGCCAGAGATAAAAAGGGCTCCTTTGTGGAAAGTAAGGAGGACTCCCTTGAGGCCAAGGTGCACCGACCGTAGTGTACTTGGGCTCTTAGGCTGGAGCTGGACCGCACTGCCATCCCTTGGGACGCTTCAGTTTGGGACTTCTAGAGGGGGCATTCAGGCTACATTGCTGAAGCCTTAGAGCAGCCTTTTCTCCTTCCTAGAGATATGGATGCTTTCAGGTGCTTCAAGCAACCCGATCTCTTTTTGTCCCTGAAGAGGGACCTTGCCATGGTAGGTAATCTAACATATCTTTGAGTTAAACACTTAGCCGTGCTCTTATTCTTTCTCTTTTTTATATGGGATTCCTTTGTTATTTTTATGCAGGTTACCCAACAAATTTTTGTGGCTGAGGAGTGGGTTCGAGACGCCTGTAATGAGGCTAGGGCTGAGGCCCACTCCCGCACCGAGATTGAGAAGTCCCTGGGAGCTCTCAAGCAAGAGCAGACTGAGCTGGCCAACAAGTTGGCTGCTTTGGAGAGGGCATGTCTGAGTGCCAAATCTGGTTCAAAGAATGCGGAGACCCAGGCTGAGGACTAACATAAACAACTTCATATGACCGAGATAGAACTGGCCACTCAGAGACAGCTGGTCCTGGATCTCAAGGCTGAGCTACAAAAAGTTAAGGAGGTAGCTTGGGTGGCCAGTGAAGTTGCTAAGGTCGAGAAGACAGCATCCTATGAACGTGGGGTGATGGACACGGAGACGAGACTGGCTGAAGAGGTGGCTGGAGTGTGCAGGGACTATTGCGCCGAGACATGGGCAGAAGCGCTCAATCGGGCAGGGGTTCTTGCCATTTCTGAACTGAGGAGTGCTGAGAATATCTTTTTCTTGGAGGACATCAGAGAAAATCTAGCCATGCGCCCTCCTTCCACTATTCTTCCTTCCCTTCCTTCTGAGTGGCCCTCCATGAAAGTTCAAAAAACGTGTACAAAAACACTTTTGAACGTTTAGACCCCCAAAAACCAATTTAATCAACACACGCAATATGTTAAACAACTAGTGTGCGGAAACTTAACATATGCTATAACATGGAATTGATTAAACAACTATCTAAGCCACAACAAAATAAACCACAGCAAATAATGTAAAGGCAGAGATAGAGAGGAAGGAAGATGCAAACACAATGATAACACCAGATATGTTATCGAAGAGGAAACCGAAGACCTCGGCGAAAAACCTCTCCGCCGCCCTCCAAGCGGTAATCAATCCACTAGAAAATACAGTTGGGATACAAGGACAGCAATAGACCCTCCAAGCCTAATCTACCCAATGCACCTAAGCCCTCCAAGCTTCTTGCTCCAACGAGGTTGCGCCGAACCTTTTTCTTTTCTAGCTTTCCGGATTCCGCTACTACACCGTAGCATCAACCAATGAATATTGGCTCCTTCCTAACTGCTTCCCAGAACTCCAAACGTCTGTCTCACAGGGATGATAATGGTGAGAACCAGGTTTGGTATAATGCCTCTCAAGGATTTGACAATGGAGAGGAAGAGAGTGAGGGATTTTGATGAGACTCTAAGGTAGAGATTGTGGGTGAAACAATCTGGTTTTTCTTTAGGGTTTCTCTCTCAAAATTCTCTCTGGAAGCTCTCTTTCAATCGTGGGTTAAAAGGGTATTTATACTGAAGTGGAGTGGAATGCGAAACGTCAGGTTTTTCCAAAACAGGGGTGGCTCGCGGCTTGACCTCGCGGCTTGACTAAGTCGCGAGTTCCAGTCGCGAGTTAACCGTATGGCCAGTTGTCCTGTTTTGTCCTGTAGTGCTCCAGCTAGCATGACTGTTCATCTTCCAGCATGCTTGGCACGTGTGCATCTTCTGGCGGGTTGAAGCCGCAAGTCCAGCCGCGAGTCCCAGCCGCGACACTCTGTTTTCTTGCACACTCTTGAGCAATCTTCACACTATCTCACTCACTACCCTTACAACAATCCCACCTAAATACAGGGTTACTAAATGCTGAATTACAAGCAAATTTGGCACGGAATAAAGCCAATTAGATGGTTGAATAAATTCAACCTTACACTCCACCATTCAAGTTCCTTCTTTTAATGCTGAAGTCCTAACAGGGGCCATTAAGAATAAGAAGGATGACATGGGGGGTCTTCAGCTTGAGGACAAGGGCAAAGGCAAGGGGGTCCAACCACCGACTGAAGCCAATTACTTTGAGGATGCTCTCACAATTAAGGATGTGGTCTCTAAGGCCAAAGATGCTGAGTCCAAGTCCAAAACTAGGGATACCAAATCCAAGACGGCCGATCACAAGGAAGACTCTCTCCGAGCAAAGCCACAGTCATAGGACCTTTTTACTTCATCTTTCTGTATTTTATTTTATATTATATTATCTTTTTTGTTGTGGTTGTCCACCACTGGTTATGATGTATCCTCATTTTGATCAATGAAAAGATTGCTTTTTGCTTTATGTGCTTTTCCTTTATGTGTCTTTAAGCTTGATAATTTTGCACATAGCACTGAATTGTTGCCATTTCTACTTTAATAAAAGCTAACAGTAATGCATTGTTGATAATTTAAATAAATTGGACAAGCACCAGGAACAAAGAAAATTACCACATACTTGTATTGAAAATTGAACCTTCTGCAAGGAAGGCAGAATCTTATAGAGATGAATAATATACCACGTAAAAAATAAACAAGGCAAGCAACTCTCATTTTGCTCAACACTTAGATAAAAATTCAAGAACCTTAACTTACTCAAAGCTACTGATCCGAGGAATTGTGTGTAGCCTGGGATCTATTCTAGTACTTAGGAAAATAGATAGGTTATGTCAATTTACCCAAAACATGTGGTTCGAGGAGCCAGACAGGACTAAGGTTCTGTTTAATCATTGAGAAAGATGTCACTATGAACTATTTTTCCCAAAGCATGTGGTCTAAGGAGCTAGGCATGTCTAAGGTTCTGTTTAATACTTAGAAAGATGTCATTTAAGTATTAATTTACCCAAAGCATGTGGTTCGGGGAGCCAGGCATGACTAAGGTTCTGTTTAATACTTAGAAAGATGTCATTAAGTATTAATTTTCCCAAAACATGTGGTCTGAGGAGTCAGGCATGTCTAAGGTTCTATTTAATACTTAGAAAAATGTCATTTAAGCATTAATTTATCCAAAGCATGTGGTCCGGGGAGCTATGCATGACTAAGGTTCTATTTAATACTTAGAAAGATGTCACTGAGTATTAATTTACCTAAAGCAGGTGGTTCGAGGATTCAGGCATATCAAAGGTTCTGTTTAATACTTAGAAATATGTCATTAAGTATTAATTTACAAAAAGCAGGTGGTTCGAGGAACCAGGCATAGCTAAAGTTCTGTTTAATACTTAGAAAGATGTCATTAAGTATTAATTTACCAAAAACAGGTGGTCCGAGGAACTAGGCATAGCTAAGGTTCTGTTTAATACTTAGAAAGATGTCATTAAGTATTAATTTACCCAAAGCAGGCGGTCCGAGGAACCAAGCATAGTTAAGGTTCTGTTTAATACTTGGGAAAATAATTTAACGAATCAATTTACTCAAGGTATGTGGTCCAAGGAGCCAGGCATGACCGAGATTCTATTTGATACTCAAGATAATAATAATAGGAAACTCAACGGAAAATGTAATGGACGAGAATGTGACAAAGAGAGCTTTCATTAATAATAATACATTTTCAAGTTATTTACATTCTAGGGGCATGGTACAACATTCCCGTCTAGATCTTCAAGGTGATACGCACCTATTCTTACCACTGAAGTGATGCGATATGACCCTCCCTAATTAGGCCCTAACTTTCCCTATGCTGGGTTCTTGGCAGTTCTTAGAACCTTTCTCATACCAGGTCTCCAAGCGCCAGTGGCCTTAGCTTGACGTTGGCATCATACCCTTGCTTGAGCTTGTCTTGATAATAAGCCAATTGGATCATAACATTTTCCCTTCGCTCTTCAATTAAGTCTAAGCTTTTCTCGAATAGCCCATCATTGTTGCTCGGAGTGAAAGAGCTCGTCCTTAGTGTTGGGAATCCAATCTCCAGAGGAATAACAGCCTCGACCCTATAAGTCATTGAAAAATGTGTCTCTCTTGTTGATCTACAAGGCGTAGTCTGGTATGTCCAAAGTACGTGTGGCAATTCTTCTACCCATTTTCCTTTTGCATCGTCTAGCCTTTTTTTAAGCCCACCCACTATGACCTTATTGACAGCTTTAGCCTATCCATTCTTCTGTGGATACATCAGGGTGGAATATTTATTCGTTATGCCCAAGTCGCAATAGTACCTCCTGAAGGCTTTACTGTCGAATTGAAGTCCATTGTCTGTGACGAGGGTATGAGGGATCCCAAAATGGGTAATGATGTTCTTCCAGACAAATCTTTTGGCATCCACATCCCTGATGTTTGCTAATGGTTCAGATTCAACTCACTTGGTGAAGTAATCCATGCCGACAAGCAAATACCTCTTATTCCCTGCTGCCTTAGGGAAAGGACCCACAATGTCTAAGCCCTATTGAGTAAAAGGCCAAGGGCTGGATAGAGGATTAAGGACTCCTCCACGTTGGTGAATGTTTGGTGCAAATCTCTGACATTGGTCACACTTTTTCACATATTCCTGTGCTTTTTTGGCATATTCGGCGACCAGTACCCCTAAGTAAAGGCTCTATGAGACAAAGATCTACCTCCTGTTTGGCTTCCACAAATCCTTTCGTGTAACTCCTCGAGGAGTAGCTCTGAGGCTTTTAGGTATATACATAACAAGTATGGCTCGGAAAAAGAGTGCTTGTACAGTTTTTGATCCTTAGATAGCCAAAACTAAGGGGCCTTTCTTCGCACCTTGTCAGCTTTTGATTTCTCCTCGGGCAAGATATCTTCCTTAAGGAATAGTACTATAGGGTCCATCCAACTAGGCCCCACCCTAATTTGGTGGATAGGGGCCACCTCTCCCTTCACTCCAGTAGGTTTGTACAAGTCCTCAACAAGGATAACCTGAGGTAAGCCATGCGTCGAGGAGGTTGCAAGAGTGGCAAGGGAGTTGACATGTGTGTTTCCACTCCTAGGGATATGCAGCAAGCTAAAGGACTCAAATCTTGATTGCAAGTGCCAAACCTGATTCAAATAGCCTTGCATCCTCACGTCCCTGGCCTCTAACTCCCCTTTCACCTATTTGACGACCAATCTTGAATCCGAAAATATCTGTACTACATTTCTGCCCATTTTTCAAACCATGGCCATCCCCACTAGTAGGGCCTCAAACTCAGCCTCGTTGTTCATAGTCGAGAAGTCCAGTCTTAAGGATTTCTCAATAGTGATCTTTTCAGGAGATACTAGGACTAGTCCCACTCTGGACCTCCTTTGATTTGCTGTGCTATCAATGTACACCTTTCAAGACAAAGGCTCTTGTAGGGAGACCATGCCAACTAATTTCCCATCCACGCTTTGGCTCTCTGCTTCGTCTTCCAATAGGGATTCAGTGAACTTAGCCACCAAATCTGTGAGGACCTAGCCCTTGACAGAAGTACGAGGCATATACTTGATGTCAAAAGCCCCTAGCATTGTACCCCATTTGGCAATCCTCCCCATGAATTCAGCACTCCGAAGTAGTGCTCGTAGTCGAAGTTGGGTTAATACCACAACCGTGTGTGATTGGAAGTAGTGGGGTAACTTGCGTGTAGCATGCACCATCGCCAAGATGGCCTTCTTTAATGGCAGGTAACGGACTTTGGCCTCATTTAGTGACTTGCTTACATAGTAAACTGGCCTTTGCATCCCGCTATCGACCCGTATCAGCACTAAGCTCACTGTGTGGGAGGCTACAGCAATATAAGCAAACAAAACTTCGTCCACCTCGGGCCTTGACATAATAGGCGGCCAAGAAAGGTATTCCTTCAATTGTTGGAAGGCCAGGGCACACTCCTCGGTCCATTCAAATCCCTTCCACTTATTCAACAAATGGAAGAAAGGTCTACACCTATCTGCTGACCGGAAGATGAATTGGTTTAAAGCAACAATCATTCCTGTCAACTTCTAGACCTCTTTGGGATTCCGAGGTGGTTGTAAATTGTTGATTGCCCTAATTTGATTTGGATTAACTTCAATTCCACAGTGAGTGACTATATACCCCAAGAACTTTCCTAATCCGACACCAAAAGAGCATTTCGAAGCATAAAGTCGTAGCTTGTGTCTCCCCAAGATCTCAAAGATATTCTTGAGGTCATTAATGTGCTCGAACTCCACTTTGCTCTTAACCACCATGTCGTTTATATAGATCTCAATGCTTTTTCCTAGCTGAGGCTTAAACATCTTAGTCATCATCCTCTGATAAATAGATCCTGTATTTTTTAGACCAAAAAGCATCACCTTGTAATGGTAATTCCCAGTAGGGGTGACAAAGGCTGTCTTCTCCTGGTCATCCAAAGCTAAAGGTATCTGAGGGTACCCTTGGAAGACATCTAGAAGGCTCATCCGAGGATGACCAACTGTCGTGTCAACTAACTGATCAATCCGAGACATGGGGAAAGGGTCCTTTAGACAGGCTTTATTCAAGTCGGTGAAGTCCACACATAATCGACACTTCCTACTTTTCTTCTTCACTGCCATAATATTGGCCAACCATTCAGGGTAAAATACCTCCTTAATAGCCCCAGCTTGCTTAAGTTTCGTCACTTCGTCTTTAACAACATCAGAATGGTTTTTAGATGAGTGCCGAGGTGGTTGCTTCTTGGGGATAACCGATGGATTGACGTTCAAATGATAACATATGAAGCTTGAATCCACCCCGGGAGCTTCATAAACACTCCATGCAAACACGTCTATGTTTCTCCTAAGGAACTCTACCAACTCTTCCTTCTTCTAAGGGGGCAGCTGAGTTCTGACTTGAAAGAACTTCTTTGGGTTGTCACCGACAATAGCATTTTCTAAATCCTCACACTTCATCTCCTCGACTATCCTATCCAAGGGTAGTGTCGGGCCCTTTGATTGCTATAAGCCCCCATTCGTAGAGGCCGAGGGCTCCACTCCTAGCTTATGCCTTATCGCGGCGATCAAGCACTGCCTCGCCGCGGACTGGCTCCCAACCAGCTCCTCAATCCGGTTCCCAGACGGATATTTCACCTTTTGGTGCAGAGTGGAGGAAACAGCTCCTAGGGCATAAAGCCAGGGTCTTGCCACGATGGCCGTGTAGGAAGAGTAGGCATCCACCATAATAAAATCCACCTCCATTACTTCCGACCCTGCCTGAATGGGTAGTCTAATTTGACATTTTGGAATGACAACTTTTCTATCAAAGCTTACCAAAGGTGAATCATAGGCTGTTAAGTCCTCGGGCATCAAGTTTAGCCATTTGTATAAGTCAGGATACATGATCTCTGCCCCACTACCTTGGTCCACCATCACCCTCTTCACATCATACCCTCCTATCTTGAGGGTGATCATTAAAGCATCATCGTGTGGCTGTATAGTTCCCGTCTTGTCCTCATTCGAAAAGCTTAACGCTGGTCGGGCTTCCATTCTTGCCCTCTTTGGAATTCTGTTAGATTCCTCGGTGGGTAGCTGAGTTACAGACATCACCCTGGACGTCTGCAAGCTAGTTCTACCAGGAGTAGTAAAGATGACGTTAATTATGCCTAATGGGAGCCTTGAAGAAGCGTTCCCCCGAGCCCCTAACCTTGATTGGTCTCCTTGTCCGTTAGGCCAATACAAAAACTGCTATAACCTTTTCTTTCTGACCAGTTGCTCCAGATGGTTCCACAGAGTTCTGCAATCCTCGGTGGTATGCCCCTCCTCCTGGTGGTATTGATAATGAAGGCTCTAATTACACCTCAAGGGATCTCCTCCCATTTTGTTTGGCCATTTGAAGTATGGCTCGTTCTTGATCTCCTCCAGGACTTAATGCACTGGTTCTCGGAACATAGTGTTAATTGCCTGAGGAACTGTAGACCTAGATTGTCGAGCAAAATCCCCTCAGGGTCTGTTATTGTTATAGCGGTTTGACCTGAAATCTCTCCTTTCCTGAGGGATAAAATTACCCTTCCCTTTGCCTTGCTATTGGTCTTCCTCAACCCTCTTATACTTATCAATCCGCTCCATGAGCTTGCGTACACTAGGAGCAGGCTTCCCAATCAAGGACTTCCTTAAACCATGCTCAGTAGGCAGGCCAACCTTGAAGGTTCTGATGGCCACATCGTCAAAGTCACCGTCTATCTCATTGAACATCTCCCAGTATCTGTCCGAATACGTTTTCATGGTCTCCCTTTATTGCACGGATATGGACAACAAGGAGTCTAAGGGCTGAGGGACCCTACTGCATGTGATGAAGCTGGATCCAAAGGCTAGGGTGAGCTCTCTAAAGGAATTAATTGAACTTGCAATTAGGCCATCAAACCACCTCATCGCCACAAGCCCCAAATTGGAGGGGAAGACCTTGCACATCAGGGCCTCATTTTTGGAGTGTACAACCATCTTTTGGTTGAAGTGGCTCACATGCTCCACAAGGTCTGTTTGACCGTTGTACATGGTGAATGTGGGCTGGGTGAACCACCGAGGTAGCATCCCTTCCTCTATTCTGCATGTGAAAGGTGACCTAGAGATCTAGTTGAGCGCTTTGTTCATCGCATCGTTTCCTCGGCATTTGGAAAATGAACTCTTGTTTCTGCACTCAAGGTGGTGATTTTCGATATACAAGAAAGACTTACTAGGAGGAGTTCTTGATCTGCGTCTATAGTTACCATCCTTGTCACCATTAGAAGAAGAGTTAGAACTGGAGGGAGTTCGTTTTCGCAGTTCGTGGCACAACTTTCTCTTCAGATGGTCGATCTCCAATTGCAGGGCTCTAGTATCCTCCTCATGAGAGAGGTGGCTCTTACCCCGGGATTGACTCGCACTGGTCCAGGTAATATGCACACTCCCTTCTCGGTCCCTTCTTTGCTCGAGGTTGATAAAATGATTTTCATGTTGGAACCCCATTGACTCTGCCTAGTGTGGACTTGAACCTACCATGGTTGACCGTTAGACCCACTATAGCACCAGGATTTCCCATAGACGGCGCCAGTTGTAAGGACCTGATTCCTTAGCCCAAAGGTTGGTGGACTTAGGCCCAAAAAGCCCAAAACAATGAATTTGTAGAGAGTGGTTTTGAAAACTGGGCTTTAATGAATCAAACAAACACTAAAGTAGATTCAGATTGACAAACAAATGAAAATGGACAAGTTTATGCTGAAGAAAATCGTCATCGGCAAAGTCTGAGGAGCTATTTTCTTACATATTTCTTTTCAGGTTTTGCTACAAAGTCAGCTCTTAATGCTACAGTATTTTTTCCCTTAGTTTCTCAATCCCCATTCCTCAGGGGTTTCTTACATTATATATCTCACTTCCCACGATCTTAGCCCTTCATTTGTTGATCATCCAGGCCACTCCTTGTGTGTTTGTTCCATCGAACACCCTTTCTGGCCCTCTGTGAGTTGGGGCAGCCAAGGCAGCACTATTTAGGGGTTTTCTCCTTATAAATGCGGCCTGAAAGTTAGCTGCAGAGCATTCAATGTGGTGCCAGCAGCTTTTCCTTAGATATTTCCTAGCTCCAATTCTTCCAGTACGTTCACAATACACATCACTGTTAGTGGAATTTCCTATAAGGTCACTTTGTGTGATAGAAAATACATTTGATCTGTGCCTCCTTCATCCGAGGAGACAATCCTCCTCGGACCACCTTTTTCAACCTTTCCACTTGCATGTTACTTATGAGACTCTGAACTTAACACCTTCACCACTGTTTATTCATCCTCGGACCAATCAATGTCCTCGGCCAAAGCCCAAGGCCCAATATACAATTTTGAGCCCTTATCCCTACAAAACCCATTTAAAATGAGAAAAAAAAAAAAAAAAACTCTTAATACCACAATACAAGTATTTCACTTTATACTACACTAATTACATATACAACATGTCACATATCCTTTATTTTTTCCTTATTATTTCTTATAATAACCAATATTTGAAATGAAAATTAAAAATCATACACATGATATATTATATTATGATGATTAGTAGATTATAAAATAAATAATAAAATAATTTGACAAGACTTTTTCATTAATTGGTATTCACTTGTGGTTGAAGCCATCCAACCACTGCCGTCCAAATAATAGTAATTAAGGCTATCTTGATTCATATTTATAATCAACCTAATCAAGAGCTTTCATTCCCTTTTTCATTTTCTTTTACCAAATAGGATTTTTTTTTTTTTTTTTAAAGGAACCAAATAGGAATTAAACTTTGAAATTCTCAAAGGTGCGAGGTATATAGTACCATTTTTTCAATAATTGGCATTCACTTGTGGTTGAAGCCATCCAACCACTGCCATTCAAATAATAGTAATTAAAGCTAGCTTGATTCATATTTATAATCAACCTAATCAAGAGCTTTCCTTCCCTTTTTCGTTTTCTTTTACCAAATAGGATTCCTTCTCTTTTTTTTTTTTTTTTTTTTTTATTAAAAGGAACCAACTAGGAATTAAACTTTGAAATTCTTAAAGGTGCGAGGTATATAGTACCTTTTATAGGTTTTTTCATTTTTAAAAGACCATTAATAGTTGGTGTAAGGACGTAGAGAGTGGGTTGGAAAACTGGACTTAAATGAGTTGGACAACAAGTAAAGTGGGTTCAGATGACAAGGAAAGGAAGATAGATTGATTAAAACTAAAGAAAATCGTTCTCGTCATAGTCCGAGGAGATCAATTCTTATATATTTCTCTTAAGTTTGATTACAAATTCAGTTTTTGATTGCTACAATGTTTTTCTCTTAATTTCTCAATCCCTTCTCTTAGAGTATCCCTTCCATTTTATACTATCTTTTCCTTTCATCTCCACCTTTCACGTGCAGATCAGATTATTGGTGTTGATCCTTGTCCCATCAGTACCTTCCTAAAGTCTTTAGGTAGTAGCTGTAAGGTTGAAAGTTGCTATTCAAGTATTACTTTCTCTTCAATGCGGCCAGAGAATTAGCTGCAGAGCATTTAATGCGGTGGTAGTAGCTTTCCCCTGAGATATTTCATGACTTTCCTCTGTCCTGTTCCTTCCTGATACTTATCCTCATTCATGGAATGATCCAGAACGTTACTCTTAATGGCAGACCACACCCTTTGACCTCGGCTTTGCTCAGCCGAGGAGGAATTCTTTCTGGGACCACCCTTCTGGAAGAATTTAATCAGATTTCACTTCTTCACTTACTAACACGGATCGTTATGAAAGAGCTTACCCATCTTCGGATTGTTTAATGTTCTCGAATTGGGCCCCTGGCCCAACATACACATAAATATGGGCTTCTGGGCCATCACCCCTACAATAGCCCCTCAAGATTCTTCTTTCTGGCTCCTCAGAAAGAAAGGAGGATTTCGATGTAATAGTAGTTCCTTCGCGCCCATTTTACATCACCTCTAACGGTACAGATGCCCTTTTTAACTACTCAAGGCCCGCTCCTAACGTTTCGGCATTTGACACTTGCCCTCATTAAATTTTTACGGCTTCATGTTCCCCATGTTCTACGGTGCGGTGCAGATCCAATGGTTGAGAATTTCGCTAGAACTCGGGCGGGAATTTTCCCGCTTGTAACTTTCTTTTTTGATATAAATATTTCCTGAATCAATCACTCATCTCACTTTAACATTCATTTCACATTAGTGCTCATACACTAAACCTGCAAACTTACCCAACTCACTCGTGCCCTTACAAATACCAAGAGACTGTCCGAGGAGAATTTTTTTCTTTCTGTAAATCTTCATAAACCTTTTCACTTTATTTTTCCACACACTTTTCTTTTCTTTGTGTCTTTTCCTCCTTGGCTCCCCTTACTTCTCTCAATCTTCTTAGTTCCTCCAAACCTTTATTAGGAATGGGTAGATTCGCCTATCTGGTAGACTCTGAGGAGGGTTTAGAGTACTTTAGGGCTTAGTATTGGATCCCTCCAGGAGTAGCCATTAGGTATTGTAAGGAGGGAGAGTGGCATAAAAAAGGCAAGAGTGAGAAGTGGTAATCCCAATGATTGCCTTTATAGAGGGTGGGATGAGGATTCCCATGGGCATCGTCACCAGGGACTATCTTAGGGCTCATAGGTTAGTTCCTACCCAATGTGCCCCAAACATGTTCAGAATCTTAGGGAGTGTAGATGCCCTTAACGAGAGAATGGGTATAAACCTCACTCACCATGACGTCAATTGGATTTACAACCTCCATCATTTATGGGGCAGGGGTATTACCTAAAATCTAGGTACCCCGAAGTCAGGCTCATTCAATGCCTCCCCGGTTCCAACAAAGGCCTAAAAAAAGACTTCTTGATCATATCAGGGGAGTGGCACAATGACCTCTCCTATCTGACGAGAGAAGGGAGACCAAGGTTCTAGGTCTAGGTTTATAATTTCAAAGTTGCCCCCTTTTCTTTTTCTTTTGTCAGTGTTTGTACATGAAATTTCCTTTGATTTGCGTTATTTTTTGCTAATGATGTTCTTTGTTTCTCTTAATGGTTTTGCAGATAAGAACGCTGTTATTCCTAACTTCAATCTCATGAATCAGCCGAGTTTGGACAAGATCTTGAAGGCCGAGGTGTTCGTCCACACAGACAGCTAATTGAGGGCAGCCCATCTAATCTTGGACTACATCCCTATCTCCAAAAGTTTCTAGGCACCGAGGTGCGTAATCAAAGCAAGGGCTCTTTGCCTGCACCGGATCAGTGATGCGGCTCCAAGCTTCCTCATCACTGGTCCCATTCTAGAAGGCACGCTTACCACCGAGCCTATCCCCGAGGGCATACCTAAGGTAGCACTACCCTTCCAACGCGCTACCGAGGAGGAGTCAACCCCTTCCCAGCCCACGATTGAGGAAGGGGAAGAGGTTGTTGAAATTTCAGATTCGGAAGACGATTTTGAAGTCTTTAATCGGCCTCTATCCCCAGAAGTCTCAACAAGTGACCTCAGCCATTCTTCCCCAGCCCAATCTAGCCATCACCGAGGATTGACTCCTATACCAAACGATATAGGGATCCAACGCAAGCCGATGTCCACCCTACAAGAACTACTGGGCTCCCAACCAGGGAGAGACGCACTTGGGAAGGTAGCTCAGACTAAGCCTCCCACTTTTCCCCCCAACCAACCCTTCTGAGCTGATCCCGTTGACCACAAGAGGAAGAGAGAAGAAAAGGGGAAGGAAGTGGTAGAAACAAGGAGAACCCACTCCACCCCTCTCAGGAAGTTAAGCTTTGGAGGAGGGCGAAGCAACCTAGACGTATGTAGACGAGGTTAGATAATGAGGGAGAGAGGAAGGGCGACCACCGAGTTGTAGCCCCAACCTGGGCCCTACGCATGGAGTTTGATGGAGCTCCTCTCCCTAGTGACGCCTCTATCCGAGACTTCTAGCAGGGCATGACTGGGTATGTAGCTGACGCCGTGGAGCAATCCCTATTGTTGCCCAAAGACATGGCTGACCTTAGGTCCATGAGGCAGTATGAGGTCTTCCTTAGCCTGAAAAGGGACCTAGCCATGGTAAGTTTAAGTTTTTTTTTTTAATTTTTTTTAATTGTACTTCTCTTCCCTTCCAAGCCATCCAAGCCATATTTAGGGCCGAGGAGATGGTAAATATTTCCCATCAAAAGATGAAGGAAGAGGAGGGAAGGCAAATTATGGCTGTAGATGCCTTCCATGTGGCTAAAAAGAGTAATTAGAAGCTAAAGAATAAGTTAATTAAGGTAGAGAGGGGCAAGAGAAGTGCAAAAGCTGCCTTGGACAACGCTAAGAGGCAGGATGAAGGTCAGCAAGTGCTCCTTCATTAGGCCGAGGACCAACTGGCCGCCTTCAAAGAGTAGATTATTGCCTTAAAGAAAAAGTTGGAGGAGGTCGAAAAAGCAAGGGATCAAGCAGAGAAGACTAGGGATTTGGCCGAGCAGGAAGGGTATGATGTAGGAGTGGCGGAGATCGAGAAAGCCCTCAGGGCTGAGGTCTCGGGGGTATGTAGGAACTACTGCCTCCAAGTATGGAATGAAGCTTTCAACCAAGCTGGGGTGGAGGCTTCATCTGTACTTAGGAAGGCTTCATCTGAGCATTTGGCCCATCTAGCTCGAGGATTGATACTGCCTCCGAGGTGGCAGAAGTAGGCAAGGACAGTATAGCTAAGGTCCCAACCTCTTCTAACAACCCCTCCGAGGTGGCCGAGCAGCCCTAGGTCATTGAAAAGGAAAAGAACGCAAACTAGAGCATGGCCCCTGATGCCACGAAGCCCCCCACTGCCACCCAGGACCCTCTTGTTGAGAAAGAAGTTTTTAATAAAATGGAGATAGTCCTGGCCACTCTTCCCCTACCCACCAAGGTTGATCTTGCAAGCAAGGGCCCTGAGGTCTCAGAAACAACATCCACTTAGCCCATCAAAGTCCCTCCCAAAGAAAAAATTGTAATAAAAAAGAAATAGATTTTAGTGTAGTTCTTTCTTTTATATTTTTATTTTCAAAACTTGTAATCCAGTTGACCTTTTGTAAGCAATTTGCCTTTTTCTAAGGCTGAGACTAATGATAATTTACAAGTTTTTCCTTCATATTTGTGATATTGATGTTGATTCTAACATAGTTTATGTTTTATGTAACACTTAACTAACATGGAATTGAGATAAAGCTTTATTTAGTTTTCTGCATAAATGGCAGCATATTTATCCCATCTTAAATGATTAGTAGCAAGATTAAGTTAAATCTGCTAAGTCCATAATCCCAGCAAAGTGTAACCTTAAGCTCAAAAACATACATAATTGCAAATCACCTATTCACATCAGGCTTTACTTAGTTTTCCATTTATCAGTAAGTCTAAGGAACTGGGGATGATAATCAATTTTCAAACTGAATCATGGACATACTTTCAAATGCTTTAAGTGATGCTCATGAATGTTCATTTGATCATGTTATTAAAACAAAGATTTTTGCCACTTAGCATGGTTGGTTCTACTTAATACTTAGATAAATATCAGAAAGTATGAACTTGCCCAATGTATGTGGTCCGAGGAACCAAGTATAACTAGGGTTCCGTTTGATACTTAGGTGAATAGCTTGAAATATCAGTTTACCCAAGGTATGTGGTCTGAGGTGCCAGGCATGACCAAGGTTCTGTTTGATACTTAGAAAAATAGCTTGAAATATCAATTTAGCCAAGATATGTGGTCCGAGGAGCTAGGCATGACCAAGGTTCTGTTTGATACTTAGGAAAATAATAGGAAGTATTAATTTACCCAAAGCATGTGGTTCGAAGAGCTAGACATTGCTAAGGTTCTGTTTAACACTTAGAAAAATGATTTACCATATCGGTTTATCCAAAGTATGTGGTTCGAGGGGCCAAGCATGACTAAGATTCTGTTTGATACTTAAAAAAATAATATGAAGTATTAATTTATCCAAAGCATGTAGTTCGAGAAACCAGGCATAGCTAAGGTTCTGTTTAACACTTAGATAGATGTCAGGAAGTATTAATTTACCCAAAGCATGTGGTCCGAGGAGCCAGACATAGCTAAGGTTCTGTTTAATATTTAGATAGTTAACCCAAAATATCAATTTATTCAAGGTATGTGGTTCGAGGAGCCAGGCATGATCAAGATTCTGTTTGATACTTAGGAAAATAACTTAGAATATTAATTTACCCAATGTATGTGGCTCGAGGAGACCGGCATGACCAAGGTTCTGTTTGATATTCAAACAAATAGTAGAAGGCATGGTGCACAATATAATAAACCCAAATATGGTAAAGACAGCTTTCATTAATAATAATACCTTCTCAGGTTGTTTATATTCTAGGGGTGTGGTACAACCTTTTCCTCTAGATCTTTAAGATAATATGCACCTATTCCAGCCACTGATGTGATACGATATGGCCCTTCTCAGTTGGGCCCTAACTTTCCCCAAGCTGAGTTTTTGGTAGTACCCAAAACTTTTCTTAATACCAGGTCTCCAAGCACTAATGGCCTTAACCTTACATTTGAGTCGTACCCCTGCTTGAGCTTGTGTTGATAGTATGCCAGCTGAACCACAGTATTTTCCCTTCGCTCTTCAATTAAATCTAAACTCTTCTCCAATAGCCCATCATTGCTACTCGGAGTAAAAGAGCTTTTCCTCAGCGTTGGAAATCCTTTCTCTAGAGGAATCACAGCCTCGACCCCATAAGTCATTGAAAATGGTGTTTCTCCAGTGGACCTACGAGGTGTAGTTCGATATGTCCAAAGGACGTGTGGCAACTCTTCCACCCACTTTCCCTTTGCGTCATCTAACCTCTTTTTTAGCCCACTGACTATAACCTTATTGACAGTCTCAGCCTGTCCATTCCCCTGTGGATATGCTGGGGTGAAATATCTATTTGTTATGCCCAAATCACAGCAATAGCTCTTGAAGAACTTGCTATCAAATTGAAGACTATTGTCCGAGATGAGGGTACGAGGGATTCCAAACCGAGTGACAATATTTTTCTAGATAAATCTCTTGGCATCCATATCTCTGATATTTGCTAGTGGTTTAGCTTTAACTCATTTTGTGAAGTAATCTGTGTCGACCAGCAACTATCTCTTATTCCCTGCTGCCTTAGGGAAAGGCCCTACAATATCCAAGCCCTATTGAGCAAATGGCCAAAGATTGAATAAAGGATTAAGGACTCCTCTAGGTTGGTGAATGTTTGGGGCAAATCTTTGGCATTGATCGCATTTCTTTACATACTTTTGTGCTTCCTTCTGCATATTTGGCCATCAATATCCTTGAGTGAGGGCCCTGTGAGACAAAGATCTGCCCCTTGTGTGGCTTCCATAAATCCCTTTTTGTAATTCTTCTAGGAGTAGTTCAACGGTTTCAGGGTGTATGCATAGCAAATATGGGCCAGAAAAAGATCTCTCATACAACTTTTAGTCTTCGGATAGCCAAAACCGAGGAGCCTTTCTCCGTATCTTGTCGGCCTCGGAGTTACTCTTGGGCAAGATGTCTTCTTTAAGGAATAGCACAATAAAATCCATCCAACTGGGACCCACCCTTATTTGATGAACATGAACCATGTTTTTCCCTACCTCAATGGGTTTACATAAGTCCTCCACAAGGATTACTCGAGGTAAAATTTGTGCCCAGGAGTTTGCCAACGTGGCAAGAGAGTTAGCATATGTATTTCTACTTCTAGGGATTTGCGATAAATGAAAAGACTCAAATCCAGACTGTAAGTGTCTAACCTGGTTCAAATATTCCTGCATTCTGAGATATCTGGCTTCCAATTCTCCCCTTACCTGGCCAATAATCAACATTGAATCTGAAAACATCTCTACTAACTTTCCATCCATTCTCTGAACCATAGTCATTCCTACCAATAGAGCCTCATACTCGGCATCATTATTGGTGGCCGAGAAGCCTAACCTTAAGGATTTTTCAATAATGATCTTCTTAGGAGAAATTATAACTAGCCCCACCCTGGATCCTTTTTGATTCGCCGCCCCATTAACATGCATCCTCCAGGGTAAAGGCTTTTGCAGGGAGACCACGCCAACTGATTTTCCATCCATGCTCTGTTTCTCAACATTTTCTTCAAAAGGGGTTTCAGCAAACTCGGCTACCAAATCAGCAAGGACTTAACCCTTAACAGAGGTACGAGGCATGTACTTGATATCAAAAGCCCCTAGGATCGTACCCCACTTTGCAATCCTCCCTGTGTAATTAGCACTCCAAAGTAGAGATCTAAGCGAGAGTTGGGTTAGGACAATAACTGTGTGTGATTGGAAGTAGTAGGGGAGCTTACGCGTAGCATCTCTAGTGGGAGGTAGCAGACCTCGGCCTCATGTAGTGACTTGCTCACATAATAAACTGGTCTCGTACACAACTATCAGCCTGCATAAGTACCAGGCTTACTGTATGGGAAGCCACAACAATGTAAGCAAACAAAACCTCATCCACCTTAGGTCTGGACATAATAGGTGGCCGAGATAGGTATTCCTTTAACTGTTGGAAGGCCAAGACACACTCCTCGGTCCACTCAAATCCCTTCCACTTGTGCAACAACTGGAAGAAAGGTCTACACCTGTCTGCTGACCAAGAGATGAATTGGTTTAGAGCAGCAGCCATCCCTGTTAGCTTCTGAACCTCTTTAGGATTCTGAGTTGGCTGTAGATTGTTGATTGCTTTAATCTGGTCAGGGTTACTTTAATTCCGTAGTGTGCAACCATGTACCCCAAGAACTTCCTTGATCCGACACCAAAAGAACACTTAGAAGCATTAAGTTGCAACTTATACCTCCTCAAGATCTCAAAGATATTCCCAAGGTGGTTAACATGCTCAGATTCCAACTTACTCTTGACTACCATGTCGTCTATATAAATCTTAATATTTTTCCCTAGCTGTGGCTCAAATATCCTAGTCATCATCTTCTGATAGGTAGACCCCGCATTCTTTAGACCAAAGGGCATCACCTTGTAGTGGTAATTCCTAGTAGGAGTGACAAAAGCTGTTTTCTCCTGATCATCCAAGGCTAAAGGTATCTAATGGTACCCTTGAAAGGCGTCCAAAAAACTCATCTAAGGATGGCCTATAGTTGTGTCCACTAGCTAATCAATCTGAAACATGGGGAAGGGGTCCTTTGGACAAGCTTTATTCAAGTCTGTGTAGTCTACACATACCTGCCACTTCCCATTCTTCTTCTTTACTACCACTGTATTAGCCAACCATTCAGGGTAGAACACTTCTTTAATAGCCCCAGCCTGCTTAAGTTTGTTCACCTCTTCCTTGACAACATCAGAATGCTTTTTAGATGAGTGCCGAGGTGATTGCTTCCTAAGGAGGACAGCCGGGTTGACATTCAAATGATGGCAAATGAAGTCTGGATCCACCCCAAGAGCTTCATAGGCGTTCCATGTGAACACATCAATATTCTTTCTTAAAAATGCTAACAGTTCTTCCTTCTCCCGAGGAGGCAATTGAGTTCCAATCTAAAAAAACTTCTCTGGATCACTGTTTATAGCAATTTCCTCCAACCTCTCACACTTTGCCTCTTCCAGTACTGCATCCTTAGATAGGACCAGAATCCTTGATTGCTATGAGCCCCTTCAGCATAGGCTGAGGACTCAACTGTAGGCTGATGCATAATTGCAACAACGAGGCACTGCCTCGCCATGTATTGACTCTCCACAAGCTCTTCAATCTGGTCCCCCAAGGGATACTTTACCTTCAGGTGCAGGGTTGAAGAAACAGCCCCCAGGGCATGGAGCCAGGGCCTTGCCACAATGGCAGTGTAGGGGGAATAAGCATCCACTACAATGAAGTCTACCTCTACCACCTTCGAACCTGCCTGCATGGGTAATCTAATCTGACCCTTTGGGATGACAACTTTCCCAACAAAGCTTACCAAAGGTGAATCATAGGCTGTCAGATCCTCAGGCTTTAAGTTTAGCCCTCTGTACAAGTCAAGGTACATAATCTCCACACCACTGCCTTGGTCTACCATCACCCTCTTCACATCATACCCTCTTATCTTGAGGGTGACCACTAAAGTATCATCGTGTGGTTGGATGGTTCCATTCTTGTCCTCGTTTGAAAAAGTCAGCGCCGGTCGGATCTCCACTCTAGCCCTCTTCAGCTTAGAATTAGAGTTCTTGGCGGGTAGCTAAGTTACAGACATTACCCTAGAAGGATGAGAACCAGTTCTCTCAGGTGCAGCAAAGACGACATTAATTGTGCCCAAAGGTAACCTTGAAGAAGCATTTCCCTAAGCCCTTGACCTTGCTTGGTCTTCTTGCCCACTAGGCCGATACAGAATTGTTGTAACCTTTCATTTCTGACTAGTTGGTCCAGATGATTCCACAAAGTTCTACAGTCCTCGGTGGTATGCCTTCGTTATTGGTGGTATTGGCAATGAAGACTTTGGTTGCGCCTCATGGGATCTCCTCCCATCTTGTTCGGCTATTTGAAGTATGGCTCGTTCTTGATCTTCTCCAAGACTTGATGCACTGGTTCTCGGAACATCGTGTTAACCACTTTAGGAGCCGCAGACCTAGATTGTCCAGCAAAATCCCTTCGGGGTCTATTATTGTTGTAGTGGTCAGACCTGAAATCCCTTTTCTCCTGAAGTATAACCTTACCCTTCCCCTTGCCTTACTGTTGGTCTTCCTTGACCCACTTGTATTCATCAATGCGGTTTATAAATCGACGCATATTTCTTACCGGCTTTTTGGTCAAGGATAAGGTCCTTATAGCCACGTCATCAAAATCCCCATCAATCTCATTAAACATCTTCTAGTATCTGTTCGAGTACGTTTTCAAGGTCTCACCTTTTCGCATGGACATGGACAATAGAGAATCTAAGGGCCGAGGAACCCTACTGCACGTAATAAAATGAGACCCAAACACTCAGGTGAGCTCCTTGAAGGAGTTAATAGAACTTGCACCTAGACCATCAAACCACCTCATCGCCACAGGTCCCAAGCTAGATGGGAATACCTTGCACATCAAGGTCTCATTTTTAGAGTGTACAACCATTCTTTGGTTGAAGTGACTTAAGTGCTCTACAGGGTCTGTATGACCATTGTACATGGTGAACGTGGGTTGAGTGAACCGCTGAGGAAGTCTCCCTCCCTCAATCCTGCACGTGAAAGGTGATCTGGAAATTTGGTTGAACGCTCTGCTCATCGCATCATTCCGTAAGCCTTTGGAAGATGAGCTCCTGTTTCTACGCTCATGGTGATAGTCCTCATCATATGAGAAAGACTCACTGGGTGGAGTCCTTGATCTGGGCCTGTAACTACCAACATCTTCCTCACTGGAGGAAGAAACAGACCTTGAAGGAGTTTTTCTTCATCATTCATGGCATAACTTCCTCCGCAAATGATCGATCTCCAGCTGCATGTTTCTAGCATTCTCCTCATGAGAGATGTGGCTGCCACCCCGAGACTGGCTCCTATTATGGGTAGTGTGCACACTTCCCTCCAGGTCCCTTTTTTGTTCAAGATCACGGAAGTGATCCTGACGCTGAGACCCCATAGATTCTGCCTGGTTTGGACCTGAACCTACCATCATTGAACGTTAGACTCACTACAACACCATAAATTCCCACAGATGGCGCCAATTGTAAGGACACAGTTTGAGTCCCTACCCCAAAGGATAAATAAACGTAAGCCTAATACAATGAATTTGTAGAGAGTGGGTTGGAAAACTGGGCTTAAATGAGTTGACAAGGAAAGGAAGATAGATTGATTTAAACTAAAGAAAATTGTCCTCGACACAGTCCGAGGAGATCAGTTCTTATATGTTTCTCTCAAGTTTGATTACAAATTCAGTTCTTGATTGCTATAGTCTCTTAATTTCTCGATTTCTTCTTCTTAGAGTATCCCTTTCATTTTATACTATCTTTTCCTTTCATCTCCACCTTCCACATGCAGATCAGATTATTGGTGTTGATCATTGTCCCATCAGCACCTTCTTAAAGTCTTTAGGTAGTAGCTGTAAGGCTGAAAGTTACCATTCAGGTATCACTTCCTCATCAATGCGGTCAGAGAGTTAGCTGCAGAGCATTTAATGCGGTGGTAGCAGCTTTCCCTTTAGATATTTCATGACTTTCCTCTGTCCTGTTCCTTCTTGATACTTATCCTCATTCATGGAATGATCCAGAACGTTACTCTTGATGGTAGACCACACCCTTTGACCTCGGCTTTGCTCAGCCAATGAGGGATTCTTTCTCAGACCACCCTTCTGGAAGTCTTTAATCAAATTTCACTTCTTCACTTACCAACACGGATTCTTATGAAAGAGTTTACCCATCCTTGAATTGTTTAACATCCTCGGATTGGGCCATTGGCCCAACATACACATAAATATGGGCTCTTGGGCCTATCACCCCTACAGTAGGAGTAATTGAAGTTAAAGGATGAAAATGTGGGAAACGAACATTTTTAGCTTACGTCCGCACAAGCCAATATAGATGAAAGCGCCATGCAATGCAAGTACAGTGTTCATCTCTTTACGCGTGAACCCTTTGATTATTAAGCTATGTTCAGGACTTCAGGTTCGTGGACCCTTTTTTTTTTTTTTTTTTTTTTTTCATATAGCAATTAAGTCATTGCCTTCTTGGAAACATGTTTCTCGACTGCTGACTGGTACTACCGTTTGTTTCTTTTCCTGAAGTGTTTTTTGATTAGTAATTACTTTTCACTACAACAAAATGTATTTTCAGTGATGAAAAATTTGTCACTAAAAGTCCAGTTTTTCATCGCCAAGGACCTTTAAAGATTATGGATGGAGTGTTTCAACTTTCAATCCATAGGGTTCTCTATCAATTTATACCACTTATATAAATTGATAAGGGCCTATCATCAATGCAATAATGATCATTAATGTAATACGCTTAATAAATATAAATATACTTTCATACTTTCAATAAATAAGAAAATAATTAAGCCAATCTTAACCCGCATTATTTTTATTTTTTGAGAAAAGCATGTTTTCATATGAATAGGGGTGGAAATTCATATTAGTCTCATATGTCAAGATAAGACCGTAGTTTTAAAAATCGGACCGGACCGGCTGGTTCGACCGGCTCAATCGGGAACCGGCCTTTAATCTGGTCCAGTTATGGGTAAAAACCGAAAATAACTTAAAAACCGGAAAAATTAGAAAACCAGTCAGTTCAACCGGAAAATCGGGAACCGGCGTGGTCGAACCAGTTAATGACCAGTTGGGTGATAGCTTAAAACTACACTATTTTGGACAGCCTAAAACTATGCCGTTTTGGACAGAACCTAAAATCTAACCCTAAAATATTTTCACGCCTCATCTCATCTCACTCTCAGTCTCAGACTCTCATGCCTCTCTGCCTCTCTCTATCTCACTCTCGAATTTTTTTTTTTCCTTCTCACCCTTATGGCGTCTGAACTTCAAATCTGCCTTTGCTTCTCACCCTCACGGCCAGTTGGTTGTCTTTTTTTTTTTTTTTTTTTTTCCTTCTCACCCTCACGGTGTCTTGGTCTCGGTCTTGCCTTCTATGCTTTACTCTCTGCTTCTCAATTTCATCAGGTATTGATTCTTTTGATTTTGATTTTGATTACTTGATTCTTTTTCTCGAATTTTTTTTTTTCTTTTCTCTCGGCTTCTTCTCAGGTTCTCAGTTTATATTCTCGCTTCTTGGCTTCAACTTAGGTTCTCTGTTCCGTGACTTCACTGGATTTTTTTTTTTTTTTTATTGCTTAATTTTCTTTTTTTTGATCATAGTGTCTTTTTTGTGTGTGCCCATGGGCTCTAAATTTTGAATTAGGGCTTAAATTAGTAAACGGGCAAGTTAAATTGCAAGCTCTAAGTGCTTGGTTTTCTCGGTTTGGATGAAGAAGATGAGGATGAGGATGATGATAATGATAATGATGCTAGTGGTGGAGCATTTGGTTCACATGATGATATTGATTTCAATTTTTTTCATAACAAATGAGGCTTGTGTCTTAAAACTTAGTAGTTATTTGTTTGAAACTTTAAAACTTATTTTCTATTTGGATGGAATGAACTTATTTGCTATTTGCCATTTGGATGTAAATGTAATGACTAATGAACTTATTTATTTGGTTTTGTTGAAAGTTTATTATGTTAAGGATGATTGTTTTGTAATGTTATTATGTTAAATTCTTTAAAAGATATTATATACTTGTATTTTTTTTTAAAGGAAACATATTTATTACTATTGGTTTGTTAGTTTTAGTATATTAAAAAATTATTATTTATTTATATAATTTAAATAAATAATATTTAAATTATTTATAACGTCATCGGTTCGACCATCGCTTAGAGCCTAGTCCAACCAGAAAACCTGTAATTAGCTCCTCAACCGGTTCTTTCACCATACCGGTTTTTAAAACCTTGGATAAAACTATTCAAATACATAAATTCAACCCTAATCCAACCTATTTAAGAATCGTGTCAATATTGGAAAAAATTCTATATAATTGTGAATAAATTTTAGCAAGCATAATGAAAGTACAACCACACAAGAACACAAAACTTTACATGGAAACCCTTTCTTCTAACCATGGGATAAACTCCGAATAATTTCACTATATTAAATAGAGATTACAAATATTTTTCTCTTCTCTTTTACTTGCTCTCACTCACATAGTTCTCCAAGACTGCATTGTCCTCAGTCTCACTCATTGGGACTCCTCTTCACTCTTCTCTTCTTCTACACCAAATGGCCAAATGGCCTTTCATTTTATTTCTTCACATTTTTCTTCTTTTCTTCCTTCCACACTCTTCACATCAAGTCACAATAAATGCAAGCACACAAGCCTTGACTTTTGTACATGATATTAGACAAAAAGGATGAATTCAATTCTTCTCTTCACTTGGCTGAATTTCCTTGTGTTTTCTTCAGCCAATTTTTGTTCTTCCTTCATCATGTCCCATGCGCTTAGGGAGTGTTTGAAAACATGTGTGGAAATACGTGTGGGTGAAAAAATGTGTGAAAATACGTGTAATATTATTTAAAAACTGAAATTTATTTTTGAGTGGGTATACCAAACACCGCTTAATGTCAAGTCTCATTAAGAGACATGAATGGCATGAACACTTTAGACACAACTCATTAAAAGAGCTATTCCATCAAGTGTGGGCTAGAACTCACGGGTGCCACACACCCAACAATCAAAAGCCTAGTCTTATCCTTTTTTTTTGAGACATAACCCACCCAACCTATTTAATATACTATCTAAGAAAATTAAAGAGTAAGGCTGCGTTTGTTTCAGTGGTAAACTGAAATCAGAAAACATTTTACACTTGGGTCTATGTTTGGCAACACCTGAAAAAAAGTCAAACTGAAAATAGAATTCAGTTTGATAGTAAAGGACCCTTGCCAACCTGTAAAATCATTTCCGTTCCCATTTGACCTTCAAATGCTTTCCGGAATTTACTCACTCCTCACACACTCCTCTCACACACGCACCAACCTCATTTCAGCTCTAGCCCACGCACTAACCTCAACTCAACCCACAGTCCGACGCCAAGCTCCAGCCGCCCAACCAAGCCAAGGCCAGCCCAGATTGCGCCGCCCAGCCAAGCTAAGGCCAGCCCAAATTGCGCCACCCCACTGCCTTCCTCTTTTTTCTCTCTTCTCCCTCAATTATTCTTCTCCCTCTTGCTCAATGTCGTCGATCTGGCCGCCACCGACCACCAACCAACTCCACTCCACTCCACTCCACCCCCAAACCCACCCGATCTGGCCGCCACCGTCCTCCATCCACGCCGATCTCTCTCTTTCCTGATCTATCTCTCGTTCCAAATCTCTCCCTCTTTCTTGCTCCTTCTCCCACTGATATATCATGTATATGTTTTTATTTTGATTTTTGGTTATGTTAAAAGTGTATATTTTGAAATTTTCTGATATAAAATTTGTTTGGAAGCTGAGAAAATGTGAAAAATTTGTAGGAAAATAGCATTTTCAGAATGTTACCAAACACTGGAAATCGTTTTCCGGATTATTTTCCATTATAGAACCAGACGTCCGGATTTTAATTTCTTTACGGAAATTCATTTTTCCCTGCATTCATTTTACACTCGGAATTCGATTTACATCAAACCAAATGTAGCCTAAGTGAGTTTATTTTATCCACTTTGTTTTGGGTTAAAGGGCTAGAAATTTCAGGATTTTAATAGAGAATTTATCAATATAACCAGCATTAAATTCTTTTATTTACTCAATTATATTTCGAATTCAATTTTATGTTAGATAAAAATGACATTTATTCATATAAATTGAGTTATTTTGAGTTAAACAAGTCAACACAAACTTAATACATTTATTAATCTGGTTAAAGTATATCAACCCGCTTTACACAAACCCATTCACACAACACAAATCTGTAAATTACTGCGTCTTATTCGTGTCTTATTCATGATTGTGAAACATTGTTGACGTGAATTATGATTTGGGCATGTAACATAAGGAGACAGCTTCCTTCCCCTCTTCCTCTTACCATAGAAAGAGAGAACACTTTTAATCAATCACCGGAAAAGTTTTCATTAAAATGATTAGACCCCCAAAATAAGACATACAGCACTTTCAATCAAGCATCTTCCAAATATTCCACCACCCCCCCCCCCCGGGCAATGCTATGCTATTGCTTTAAGCTAAAAAGTTCTGAACTTCAAACTAGATAAAATATGACACCCTCATTAATTTCCTAGAAATTAAGGTAAGTCAATAATCCAAGAAATACAATATTCTTAATTATCCTAGTACTCAAATACATCGTATCTAGAGATAAGACCAGAGCCGAGGTTGTTGCACCATTTAAAAAAAAATTAATTATAATTTATTTTCCTATAATATAACATAATTTAGTACATATACTTAATAGCTTTTCATCCGTGGATTGCATGCAATTTTATAATGGCAACATGTGTGTGGTTCATGTAATTGTTATCATGTCACAGTTTCTCAATTCAAAAGAATTTGACTCCTTTATAAAACTACACCATAATAAAATAATAAAAAATAAAAACGATTGACACTCAGGCCTTTTTGACATGACCCATGAGGGGTGTGTTTTCAATGTATAGATTTGTTTGTAATTCAATGAAACATATATGGTATGTTTGGATAGAACTTATTTTGCTGAATCTGAAAATTGAAAACTGAAAATACTGTAGTAAAATAATTTTTAAATGTGTGAATAGCACTGTAGAACCCATTTTTAATGAAAAAGTTACTGAAAAGTGAAATTTGTAGGTTCGTAAACAATGCACATATATACTGTTCACGGTCAAAAGTTACGGCTATTGTTCATAACAGTGATGAACAGTAGCGTTTTAGCGTCACAAAAAAAAAAAAGAATAAAAAAAAAAACTGAAACGTAAACATGAAACGCAGCTTCAGTGGATCCAAACACACACATATAATAGTATCAAATTGGATTCTGAGTTGACACGAAGAGAGGGAGCATCAATTGTCAAAACTCATACAATAATTCATGATCAATGTTTTTTCTTTTCGGCTTAAAAGTTCGTCCAAACCCATTAATTTTGTGCTCAGTGGAAACGCTGAAAGTTAGTTACCATTGCATACACTTTGAATGGTACTATAGTACTTTAATACTATACCAATTGTGTATTTATTTACGAAATTTGATTGAATTTGAATGAACCATGGATTAAAGCTTTGATTTGTATTTTCATATTGCTCTGGAAATTCGTTTTTTTTTGGTTGTAAAGTTCTTATAAAGGTCTAAATAAACAAAGGTTGGTTATGGATCCGGAAAAAGACCTCTCATATAAATAAGGCTGCTTTTATCATCATGCACTATAATATTTTGACAGGTTAATTTTCATTGAATGAAGCATCATTCACCTTAAAAAAAAGAAAGTGAAAGTAAAATGGATAGACTATGATTGGGTGTTGATCTCGTCAATTAATTTACAGTAAATCTTTTCAATGGTAACTACAAGAAGAAAATTGGAAAGAAAATTAGACAAGAATTGTAACTCTATATGATGGCTACCTCCCATTGTCTTTGTTAAAAAGGGGAAGAGGTGAAGTAAAAGCTGCTTGAATATTAGCATCTTCATCATTCCCAACTGAAGACCAAGTACTTCCCTTCGCAAAACATGAAGATGTAGTAGGAAACGATTGAAAGTAGAAATCCTCAAACCCTCGAGCACCCGTTGTACAATAATGTGCATTTGGGGGTGCCACTTCCTCAGGCAACACAAACTCTCCCTCTAAGTACCTCACCACATGCTTCATTGTGGGGCGTGCCTCCACTATATCATTTGAACAAAATAAAGCCAATTTGAGCACCATAACAGCTTCAGCTTCATCAAATATACCCTCCATTTTTGTGTCCACAACTTCAAGAGCAGCTCCAACTCTCCACTTTTCCCACACCCAATCCACCAACATGAGCCCCTCAGGCAATCCTTTAGAGTTAATGGGTCTTTTACCACACACCACTTCTAGCATCAAAGCACCAAAGGCAAACACATCTGAGCTTGTTGTAGGCTTGCCTGTGCGTGTGAGCTCAGGTGCTAAATAACCCAAAGTACCAACCACCCTTGTGGTACTTGGGTTTGAGCCATGCTCATATAGCTTAGCAAGACCAAAATCACTCAGCCTTCCATTAAACTCAGAATCCATTAACACATTGCCTGCTTTGATGTCTCTATGAACCACAGTTTGTTCCCACTCCTCATGTAAATATAAAAGCCCCGAAGCAACCCCTTTGATGATGTTGAACCTTTGCTCCCAGCTCAGAATTGCTTTAGGCTCTTCAAATAGGTACTTGTCCAAGCTTCCATTAGGCATGAACTCATACACAAGTAATAGATCAGCTTGTCGACGACACCAACCCAATAATTGAACCAGATTTCGATGACGAAGTCGACCAATACTAGCAACCTCGGACACAAATTCTTGCAAACCCTGTTTTGAATCATGGGAAACACGCTTTACAGCAATTTGGGTGTCTGAATTTGGCAGAGTTCCTTTATAAACTCGACCAAATCCACCAAACCCAAGTATCTCTTTATCTCCAAAACCATTTGTTGCCTTTTCCAGTTCCTTGTAAGAATATCTATGTGGTCCAATATCAAGCTCCCAGGCTTCAACCCCATCAGCCTTCTGGATTTTTCGGAAGTGGTTTTTTCGAAAGTAGTAAAAAGCCAAACCAATGACCAAAATCACAACCAAAGCACCAGAGACTGAGACACCAACAATTATGCCTGTGTGGTTCTTTTTAGACACAGTTGGGAGATTAGGCAGTTTATCTAAATAGAGATTTTTAGATTCTACATTATTGACAACAAAGTTCCAACCTAAGATATAGTGTGAGCTGGCAGTTGAACCAGTTGAAGCAGAAAACCCAACGTACATGGAATTAAGAAGAATTGTCGAAAGGTCTACAGTATAGTTTAAAAGTACAGACCTGGGTTGAGCAGACTGAGTCGAAACCTTTATTTCTAATAGATTTTTTGAAGCATCATATTGGATCCATGCTTGAATTACCGTACCACTCTGCAGATTAAGGCCTGCCTTATCATTACCCATAAATTGCACGACCTCAATAGATTTGTTCGAGACCACGCCATTGAAGTCGATGCCAACATGATTACTATCGATATCACCAAACTGAGGGTCCAAGACAGTGTCGAATTCGACCGCAAACACGTTGTTCGAGATGTTCCCATTGTTGGTGGCGTTGAATAACCCCAGATAAGGCCCAGCAACCCCCCCAGAAAGATCACTTGTTGGAGATATTGTGAAAGCGAGGCCATCTCCACCTTGTTTTCCATGCTCATCGATTATAGCAAAAGCGAACGAGGTCGAAAAGGACATGACTTTGCCACTGGACAAGTTCTTGAACTGGATCGGATTTTTGTAAAACGCGTGCCCAACAGCTTGACTCGTCTGGTTTGTGAGACAAAGTAAGCCACTGTTGTCGATCGCTGCAAAGCCGCTTAAGCTCATGTTGTTGCGTTTAGGTGCAGCAAACCCGTCTGCGAACCCATCCAATAGTTCTCCACCATTGTCGAGGTCAGGCTTTACTTGGTGTAGGAGAAGAAGGAAGACAGCCCAGAAGGGAAAGATGAGTAGTTGAGCTGCCATAAGAGTGAAAATTGAATTGTGCCGTGTGATCCACAGGTAGTTCACGATCTTATATGTAGACTATAGTACTTGGAAATTTATTTATGGCCGGCAAGTGTGGACATGTTTGAGGAATTCTCTTCTTGATGTGTATTTTTGGATTTTTATTTTTTGGGATTAAAAAAGACAACGACAAAAGAATGGAGAGGAGATTATGTCGTGTTGTGCTGCAGAAAACGAGTGCCGCATGCGAATTCAGACTTTGATTGGATTTTTTTAAGTCCGACACTCCCACTAATGACCAATAGTAGTAAATAGATAGGGACAAACTTGGTTCCAATAATTTGTTGACACATCACTTATATTTAAAAGGAGATAATCATTTCCACTCCTTTATTTATGGGGTACTTGAGTAAGAGTAATTCATAATTCTCTTTTAAACTATAAAATCATTCAATATTTTTGGTTCTCTCCTTAACTATTAAAAATAAGCAAATATCTACCTTTTTGTCCCTAGAATATTCCAGGATAAAATTACTATAATACACTTGATGAGGGAAATGCAAGTAACCCCACAATTAAAGTGAGAATTACAAATACATGTGCCAAAATTTATTAATATTCCAAATTCAATTTTTCACAATTCCAATCTCAAAACTTTTTTTATAAAAAATAAAATTTAACTTTCTTAATGTAATCTAGAAAAAAAAAAAAAAAATATATATATATATATATATATACCCATTTTATCGTCTGTGGGGACTGGCCTAGAATAACAAGTTGGCTGGGCCTTGGGCCCGTCCGAGAACGATTCTGTCCGAGGAGACGTCGCGGCCTATAATCCCTGCCCAAGCCAACTGGGACGAAGAAAACACGTCCGAGGAGTAACTCCTCCTCGGACATTCCAAAGTCCAGATCAATGATGTATCCCAGTTACTGTAACCCTCACTCCAAACACGTAAAAAGAAAGAAGGCTCAAAATATCCCAGCAAAGGCTGTCACCACCATATTAAATGCACCACAACTACTCTCCTGGCCGCATTAATGAAGAGAAGACTCCTGAACAGTGTTACCTTGGTCACTGCAACTCACAAAGAACTGGTAAGGGCGTCTGATGGGACAGGTGCTCAAGTGGGGGTTTGGATGATCAACAAGTGTAGGGCCCAGATGATAAAGGAGGGCCTATATCACATGTAAGAGTCCCCCAGAAAGGGGGGACAGAAAGAGAGAGAGGAAAAAAGAGAAAAAAGCAAGAAGTCTTTGTATGAAAGTAGGTCCATGAATAAAAGAACTTCCACTTTTACATCTATGATTCACGTTTCTACATCCACTAAGGACATGCAACGAACCGTCTGAGCCAACTGGAATCAAGTTTTTCAGCCCATACTCTACAAACTTCATTGTGTGGGACTTCTTGGGCCAGGGCCTGATCGTCCAGGACCGGGTTAACAAAAATCATGTCCCAACAACATCATTTACAATCAAGTAACTCTTTGATAATTAAAAATAAAATCTAACATTGGAAAAATAAACATTGATACTTTTAAGTTAATTCAAAATAAAAACACCGTACACTATCTTTTAAAAAATCAAGACATGTATATATTATTAATCTAGATTAATAATATTATTGATAACGAATCAAGAATGATGTTAGAGGCATTATAAAATTTATTGTGTATATAAGACTTCTACATTGATGTTGTCAATCACTAAAAAAATAACTTATATATTTATTTATTAATATTGAAGTGGCTCCAATTATATTCATATATTGTCATGTCAATTCAAATTTAGTAAAACTAGTGGTAACTTTAGAATTTTCTATGAATTAATGGTCACATGCCTAACAATAGAACACTTGACAATAAAGTACCTGCAAGATACAAAAATCAACCTTTTTGGAACCAGTCTTATAACATCTTTAATGCTTAAGAGTGGCTTTATTTTAAGAATCAAAATATTTCGTCATATTTAATAGAGAAAGTAATGGAATAGGAATATTTGCTCATTTTCAAAAGATAAAGGAAAAAAATTGGATAAAATAAACCTAATGAGGGAATTGCATATAACCCTATAGTTAAAGGGAGAATTACAAATGAATGTGTCAAATTTTATTAATATTTCAAATTCAAAATTTTCACAATTCCAATCTCAAAACTTTTTTATAAAAAATAACTTTTAACTTTCTTAATATAATCAAGAAAAAAAGAAAATCTTAACATGATACATTATATTTACAACAAAATCTCTTAACCAATGTGTCAAATTAAATATATATATATATATATAATTTAAATAATCCTTTACAATACTATATACTTTTAAGTTCATTTACAATCAAGTAACCCTTTGATTATTAGAAATGAAATATAAGATAGGAAAAATAAACATCGATACTTTAGAGACATTATAAAATATATATATATTTTTATATATATAAGACTTCTAAATTGATGTTGTCAATCACTAAAAAATAACTTAGATGTTTATTTATTAAATATTGAAGTGGTAAAACTAGTGGTAACTTTAGAATTTTCTATGAATTAATAGTCACATGCCTAACAATAGATCACTTGACAATAAAGTAGCTGCAAGATATAAAAATCAACCTTTGTGGAACCAGCTGTCTAATTGCTTAAGTTAGTGACCTTATTTTAGGAATATAAAAAATATATATTCCATCAAATTTAACAAAGTAAGTAATGGAATTGAGATTTTTGTTCATTTTCAAAAGACAGTGGGATAAATTGGTTAGTTTCAAACATAAAGAGAGGCAAATGATTTTTCCTAAAAATGTTAATTTTCAAACTTTTTATTTTTAGTTTCAACTTATAGCGTTCACTCTTGAAAATAGCTCTTTATTATCAGATTAAGATATTAATCAATTTTTAGTATAAGTGGAAATTGAATCCTTTATCTCTTATTCAACCATAAAAATTTTTATTAATTAAGCTAATTGAAACTCATTAAAAAAAATAATGATAATTTTCAAATTCAACTCACAACCTATTGCTTTGTGTAAAAGTCAATTGTAATGGCATTAATGCCCAACCTCTAATTAATTACTCAATGCTTCAACACATATTGGACAAGGACAACAGTTGTCAGTTATATGTACATTTATATTCTCCCACCACTACTTACCTTCCTTCTTATTATAAGCCAAAAACAATAACTTACATAAAATACCCACACGTTTAAGTGGAGTACCGTGTCTTATAATTAATTGCCTCTCTGCCCACTTGTTGTTTACTTATTCGCAATTGTTAAATTTTCTTCATTTTCTAAATGAGAAAGCCGTTGATTACAGCAAAGAGCCCTTCCCTTAATTTCTTTCCTCTAAAAACTCATCAAAATCGATGATGCAACTTCCATTTTTACCTAACTTAGTAGACTTCTAAACTAATTTAAACTATTTAATTGATTATAAATAACATATATAAGAGAAAATAATATTAAGATATGAACTTAGTAATTAACGTATGGTTTAAACTTTAACCTATAAATTCTTAAGAATACTATGATGATGCATCTTCCACAAAAATAATGATTTTTTTTCTTCTTCTTCTTGTATCTGTAATGTTATATTTCAAACATAAACAAAGATTTTAATCATTTGGCTATATAAAAATTTATGTAACATATATGAGAGAACATAATATTAAAATTTGAACTTTTATTTGACACATTAATATATATATATTTTTAAGAATTCTATGATGATGTATATGTAATGTTGTTTGCCTTTCAAACATAAGCAAAGCTTTTAATCATTTGGCTATAACAATTTATGCAAAATTTAAAATATTTTGTGGCATTTTTTTTATTAACAGCATTGCATACAATGGATTTATAGTTTGAATTTGAATCATTTTTGAATGTGTATAGTCTAATGTAATACTTCTAGAAGCATAGCTAGAGTTAATTCGAAATCAACCCTAAATTATGGGGTTTAAAATGTAATTTACCTTTTATTCTTAATAAGTAATACCAATTGGGCCATATTGCTCTCAATTTGAAGGCTTATGGTTACAAAGATTTATATTATGCAAACGATTAAATATATTAATAGTTATAACTTATCTTAAAAAATTAAACTTTTATTAATAAATGATAAACTTTTTTGTTAATAATTAGTAAGTGATACTTAATCATTTAACAACAGTAACAAACGTATTGGTGGGGTCCGCAAGATAGTGGCAGGGACCAGTTTTAGGTTGCATGAGTTTAGGACCTTTGACATTTCGCATGTGAAAAGGCAAGCCAATAAGTCCGCACATGCTCTTGGAGCATATGCAAAAGACATTGACTCTCTTGTAACTTTTTTTTTTTGAGAAAGGACTCTCTTGTAACTTGGGTGGAAGATTGTCCACCGTTCATTGAATCTTTAGTGATTCAAGATGCTATGTTTTATTCCTGATTTTTCAAATAAAGTTTCACGCATTACCCATCAAAAAAAAAAACAGTAACAAACATAAATTATCAAAAAAAAAAAAAAAAAAAAACACTAACAAATCTATTGTTGAAAGTAAACGATATGATTAATTATTTGTAGATATATATAATATCAGTATAGGTTACAAAAGATCAACCTAAGAAGAAGCTTCTATTCCATGCACCGACTGAATCCACCTAATAAGTATGACGGCTGAGCCTACGTAATGTTAACAACAGCCAGCCCAATACACACACATATATATATATATATATATATATATACGGAAATGTTAATGGAAGATGGCTTTTTAGAAACTATTTTTAGAAATATTTTATTGAGAGGGTGATAAAACAATAAATGTTGTTGAGTTTTTTATTTTTTCTATAAAGGACTTGGTTTAAGTCTAGTGTATAGTGCACTGAACCTGGTCAGATGGTGATACGTGTCTAAAAGTGGATACATGTCATCATCTCAACAAGTTCAATACTGCTGGATACTAGACTTAAACCTGACATTTCTATAAAAGTGGTGTCAATACTTTTCTATTGTGATTTATTAACAATTGTATTAAAAGCATCTGTTAACATAACCCATATATATACACTATAGTTAATATGGTTTTTTTTTTTTTTAATAGGAAAAGTTGACAGATGCTAGGCACTGATTTAGGGAATATTTAAATTTTTTTTTTTTTTGAAAATGAAAAAAAACAGCTTACTTATTTATTTATTTATTTATTTTTATAATTTTTTATATTTCTCAAAAAAGTGATATTAAAACTTCCATTTATTAACTTGACCCATATATATTATATATATACTATAGTCTATGGTCAATATAGTTTTTTTTTCCTCTCTAAAAGTTAGTAGGTATTTTCAATGATTTTCTGAAGTATGTTAGTCAAATGGCCTTTTTATAGTGGGAAACGGGTCAGAAGTATCCAACAACGTGTACAGCTCATGACCCAGTTTAAGTGTTTAAGATCGATATTTGCCTCATTTTACTCATTAGGACTTAGTGAAGTCCAGGTCATTCAGTGTTAAACCCAAACAATAATAGATTGCTTGTTTATTGAGTGGTCTTCTTTGTAAACCAGCTCAAATTTTTTGGTCCACAACGTTACAAACACAATTACACAATGATCAATATTTGATGTTACTTGTTATTCATTACTACAATATATATTCAATTATTTGAAGGAAAAAAAAAATCAATGTATTAGTCTAAGTTCTTTTAAATAATGATTGACTTAAAAAAATTTATTCGTTTTTAAATAGTCTAAGTTTTTTTTTTTTTGAATAAATTCTGCTATTATTTAAAAAACAATTATCCGAAACTAGTGATGGAAAATAAATTAAGATATCAAAGGTCTAAATTCAATAAAGTATATTTAAAATCAATGATTCAATATTATGCCATCGTGGAAACCGTGTATTAAGATACATAGGCAATTAAGGATTTCTTAATTCAGTCACTTTGGAAAAACTATGCCAACTAATTTTGGAAAACTTGATCGTGTAATCAGATACATAACCTATGGGACTCGTTTGTGATTGTGAGTTGTGACCAGGTTCAGGTTTTGGGTTTACAATGGCACAATAAACACAATGATCTTAATTCTTAATGGCCTCGATCGAGGCCATTGGTCCTCCTCTAAGGCGGCTTGCGAGGTTTTTTTTTTTTTTGATAGGAGGCTTGCGAGGTATTAATCCCCCTGAAACTCTGATTCCAGGAATTTAATGTTAGTCTTTAGTCTTTAGTCTTTAGTCACTACAATCATTTTTTCTCTTAAAAAGTTGAAGACTAAAGGGGTAGAAATCATATGATTCAACTATTCAAGTCCCTACCTAACCACCAAAAAGCAAAAGGTCGGATTTCCACTTGGCCTTAAGACTATTGGCTACAATTATATTTATATCACTGCGGTGCAGTCACCACCCCAACCTGCCCCCTCCCTTGTCCTCCACCGTCCCGCCTAACTATTGTCATTATTGCACAACTCAAATCCTTCCTCTTCTACCCCTAAGCATTTTATATATAGAAATATATCAATTAAACTACAAGATCCTTAGATATAAGCTCACAAATGCTTAAATTACTTTAAGTATTAAAAAACTAATTTTGAGGTATACTTGCATTTCATGGTTATGAGTTTCATTCACTTGTCTCTTTCTCTTACAAAACATAAGAGACTAACAAAAAATTATAACCACATTTGCAAAAAACCAATTCAATCAAACAAAAAGAAACTCTTATTCTCCTGCCCAAAGTCACTATTATTTATGTAAATGTTAGGCCAAGGCCATAGTTGTTAGGAAATTAGAAATACAGTTCAATGTTTTAGTTTAGTTCCAATTAACATGTTCTACTTGACCTCAATTTGAAGTCAACTTCTTAATTAAATTTGTCCTGTAAATATCAGATGTTAATAGACATAAAAAATGATTAGATACTCTCCTCTTCTTCTTCTTCTTCTTCTTCTTCTTTTTTTTTTTTTTTTTTTTTTTTTTTTTTTTTTTGAGGGTGTAATGATTAGGTACTCTTGATGGAATAAAAATCCTCTATCATATTCTAATTATAGATGTAGGGACACGATTTTAGTTGACCCGATCCTTGTTGGTCAACCCTTAGCCCAAAAAGTCCCACACAATGAATTTTTTGTAGAGTATGGGCTAAAGAACTTGGTTTCAGTTGGCTTAAACGGTTTGTTGCATGGGCTCAGAGGATACAGAAACAAGAACAAAAGGAGGTAGCAGTGAAAAGAGATCTTTCTCAAATGATAAGATCTCAAACTTGATTAATGGGCACAGATTCATGCAAATAAAATTTCTCTACAGTGTTCTCTCCTCCCTTTTTCTTCGTTTCTTCGTCTCCCCTTCTTGGGGGGACTTTTACATATTATATAGACCCTTTCCTATCATCTGGGCTTTACACTTGTTGATCATCCAAACCCCTACTTGAGCACCTGTCCCATCAGACACTCTTATCAGTTCTTTGTGAGTTGCAGTGGCCAAGGTAACACTGTTCAGGGGTCTTCTCTTCATTAATGCGGCCAGGAGAGTAGTTGTGGTGCATTTAATGTGGTGGTGGCAGCCTTTGCTGAGATATTTTGGATTTCCTTTCTTTTTACGTACTTGGAGGGAGGACTATAGTAGTTGGGAAGCACCTTTGACCTGGATTTTGAATTATCCGAGGAGAAATTACTCCTCGGACATGTTCTCTTTGCACTAGTGGGCCTGAATAAGGATTCTGGGTCACAATGTCTCCTCGGACGGGTTGGTCCTCGGACGGGCCGAGGGCCAAGCCAACCTATTATTTTGGGTCAATCCCCACAATAGCCATTCTACATTATATTCTATCAATTACACCAATAAATACAAATAATTTATTATAAAAGTATCACATCAACTCAAAAAATGATATGAAAAAAATTAGTTCTTGCATGGGTATCATGTATTAATTAGTGTGAAATATCACATCAACCATACTCTGAATTAATAATAACTATTAGGCTTCCTATAAATATACCTAAATTTACACCCAATTTCACATGCATAGATGTTAAAGGCGGACCAATGGTTAAATACACCTAAATTTTTATTTTTATTTTTTGTTGTCATAAGAGTGAAAATGAATGAGCGTTTTGAGGCAAAGGAAGCTTAGGATCTTTATATATTATGAAAAATGTTCTTTTTACCCTCGTTGTTACATATATACTTTGCACAAAATGTTCATTTTTTTTATACAAGATGTTTCTCACAAAATTTTCATAATTTCAAACATGATGTACAATTTCCTTATTTACTAAAAACACGAAATGAATATTTGTGTAGCCGTTACATTAACATGTGAGAATTAGTGTGAGGAAATGTCTGAGAGATTGTTATGTTGCATCTTTTTCCTTCAATGAATAAGAAAGGAGAGGATATCACTATGTAATGTAGTGGTGTATTCCAACGATTTGATTTCACATAAGAATTCATGAATATAAAATTTTCCATGCCCTACATTTCCTTTCAAAGGGAGAGAGAGAGAGAGTCTATTTTATGGTTAAAATTTTATTTTTATTGAATTTGACAATATATATAATGCCATGTCATAAACACATTTATATTTGTAATATTTAACAAAAGTTATGAAATAAACCCATTTAAAATGAAAAAAAAAAAAAAAAAACTCTTAATACCACAATACAATTTCCCTTTATACTCCACTAATTACATATACAACATGTCACAAATCCTTTATTTTTTCCTTATTATTTCTTATAATAACCAATATTTGAAATGAAAATTAAAAATCATACACATGATATATTATATTATGATGATTATATTATATAAGGCGTAAATGCACTTTTAGTTATTATATTTTGACTTTTTTTCCATTTTAGTCCCTACATTTTAACTTTTTTTTTTTTTTTTCCATTTTGGTCCCTACATTTTAATTTTATTACTTTTAGTCTCTAAACCAATTAACGCGTGTTATTTTCGTCCTTTCTGTCAATCAACCGATGAAAATAGCTGAGGTGGCTGCCAGAGAAATTAAAATATTATAAAAATGCCACATCACCCATGACACATCAGCATATAAATTTAAAAAATTAATTTATTAATTTTAACTAAATAATAAAAATAAAAACAGTAATTCAATATTTCAGGAAATGAAATTCTCTAGAAATGCAATTCACCAATAATGTAGGTCAGTTGTTTTCAAAATTTTAAAAGGTACCTTTGGAGGTGGCGGAGTCATGTTGGAAGAGGCAGATACAGTTATTGACGGTAGCGGCGAGGTTGCCATTGGAGGGAGAGATAGGGGACCAGGAGATGGCGGCGATGGCGGAGGAGGAGAGCTAGAGGAGCTGGCGAAAGATGGGGCCGATTAGGGTTTCGTCGAGGGAAGGGAAATGGGAGATCAGGAGGATTGAGGAGGCTGCGTAGGCAACCCAGGAGTAGCCTAACATGTTTAGGAGGACGTCTATGGTGGATCCAGGTGGGGAGGATCGGGTCGGGGCGGGTGCTATTGGGTCTGATGGAAGGAGAGCGAGTGGGAGGTGGTCGGTGGGATCCATGCTCGGAATTGGGTCTACCATTGGGTCGGAGTCGGGCATGATCAGATTAGTGGAGATAAAGAGACACAAAAGAGTGAGAGAGACTGTTATAAGACGAAGAAGAAGGTGCTTTGGAAAAAAATTTCTTGAGATGTGTTTTTCTGGGTTGAGTTTTTTTTTTTTTTTGGGTTGGTTGTGTTGTATTTTTGGATTAATTTGGTACTTTAGGGTTTTGGGATTTGATGATTTTGGTGGGTTTGAGAAAATGGTGCCTTTGAGATTTATGATTTTGTTTTTGAGTTGAAATTTTTTGGGTTTTTTGTGTGTTTGTTTCCTAAGTAAATTTTTGGTTTTGCTTATTTGTTGATTGGGGAATAACATGATATTCATGTGCTGGGAAAGAAAAAATGTTCTTACGAAAAAAAAATTAGATTAATGTTGTTTGTGTTTTGAAATTTGAGTTTGTATTTGGTTATGGTTTTGTGCTCTTATCTTATGTTCTTTTTCTTGTGTTGAATGTTCTTGTTCAACATGAATTAGATCTAAATTGATGTATTTTATTATTTTTAATTCTGTTTTTTTTTTTTTTAATTTAGTTAAAATTGATAGATTATTTAAAAAAAAAATAGATGTTGATGTGTCATGGGTTATGTGGCATTTTTTATAATATTTTCATTCCTCAAGCAGTCACCTTAGCTATTTCCGTCGGTTGATTGATGAAAAGGATAAAAATAACATGTATTAATTGGTTTAGGGACTAAAAATGGTAAAATTAAAATGTAAGGACTAAAAGTGCATTTATGTCATTATATTATGATGATTAGTGGATTATAAAATAAATAATAAAATAATTTGACAAGACTTTTTCATTAATTGGTATTCACTTGTGGTTGAAGCCATCCAACCACTGCCGTCCAAATAATAGTAATTAAGGCTAGCTTGATTCATATTTATAATCAACCTAATCAAGAGTTTTCCTTCCCTTTTTCGTTTTCTTTTACCAACTAGGACGCTTTTTTTTTCTTTTTTTTTTTTTTTTTTTTTTTTTTTTTGAGAAGGAACCAACTAGGAATTAAGCTATGAAATTCTCAAAGGTGCTAGGTCAGTGGTGGCACCACGTGCAGCTCAAGGTGATCCCAGGAAACACCCTGAGCTGAAAAAAAATTATATATAATAATTAAAATTTTTTATATTTGCTCTGTATTAGGAACACCCTTAATCACAAAATTAGGAACACCCTCAAATAAAAAAAAATAAAAAAAAATTTATTTGTTCTACTTTCAAGAAGAAAAAAATCCCAAAAAAAAAAAAAAAATTGTAACAGACCCAAGCCCATGGTAAGCCCAACAGATTACAAAGGTAGCAAACCCACGAATTCTCAAAAAAATAAAAACAAAAACAAAAACCAAACCCCAATATAGAGCAAATCACTAAATCAGAAATCACTAAAGGCCTAAGCAAACCTAAAAACAGAGCAACGCCTCAGGCTCAAGCCAACAGACGGAGATCGGTCACGTCACTCGCAGCTCGCACATCGTTGGAGATTGGTCATGTCGTTGGAGATCGGTCCAGTCTAGAGCACATCGTTGCTCGCTCGTAGTCGTCACTCGCTCGCCCCTCGTTGTCGTCGCTCGCCCCTCATCGGAGATCACTCGTCACTACCTCAACGGCCTCAGCCTTTAGGCCTCCTTGCTCGGCTGCTCCGGTGCTCCCTCCCTTAAGGTATTTCATTTTACTAACTTCTCTATCTTTTTCTCTCTAACTCTCTCTCTGTCTCTCATTCTCTCAGTCTCAGTCTCAGTCTCAATCTCTCTCTCTTCATCTCGTCTCTTAGTCTCTCTCTCTCTTCATCTTAGTCTCTCTTTATTAATATTTACCCTGTTTTTGGCTTTATTTGGTGTTGGTGTAAGGTGTTGGTTTTTGCCTTGGACTAAGAAATCTAGGATTGTTAGGAGTTTTCCTTCATCCATTCGTGATTGGAAATCACGATATTTTTTCATTTCTGGAACGGGTTGGGAAACTTTATTTGACGATTTCTGGGGGGAAATCCCAAGATTACTACGAAAATGGGAAGTCCCAGCACTTGGTGCGTATTTCCATTGTCCTCTTTTGTTTTTCTTCCATGTCTTGATTGCTCGTCTAATGACGTTTTCCTTCTAATTTTTTATAGCTCTTGATCGTCCTAACCTAGAAGATAAACTCCGCCATCAAGTCTGTGTTGCCTTTGCCTACGCTCGTGAAATTGAGGATTTTGACAACCTTGTTGATCCTCGTCACCTGTTTGATTGTTGCTTAGGCCCTGAGCCTTCGAAGTACGTTTTAGAGAAAATTCGTCAAAAGGAGAAAAGTAAGATCATTTATCCCTCACTTCGTCTTTTTTAACTTTGTTGTACTCTACCTAACTGTCTAATTGGGAATTGCCCTTTTTTTTACTTAGCAGAAATGGCTGCTAGATATAGCAAAGATAAGTATGCCCGCATCAAGAACTTGAAAAATGAACCTTTAGCCAACTTGACTTCTGATTTGAAGAAAAGAAAGTTAAGTGATGAGAAAGCTAAGACTGCTGTTCTCCCACCCGTTCATGTTGCTCCTTCTTCTCCTTCTCTGTCTCTAGAAGTGATTGCCATTACCTCTCCAATTACTTGTGCAAAAGGTAAAGGCAAAGTTGGGAGGAGCGTATGGAATGACCCTGCTATTGCTCTAGGCCGTGCTCATAACGTGATCACCAACGATGAACTCAAGGGTTTATCGTCCATTCCCTCTCACAAGTTAGTCAGTCGACATATCCATAAGTTGGTGCAGGTATGTGGTTTTGTTCTTCTAGCATCCCTTTTGTATTTGTCTGTACGAGTGAGTGTGCATAGTTTCCCTCCTTACTTGTTTCCATTAGATCCTTAGGGAGTCACTACGTACCACAACTGACTATTTGAACACGGAGGAGAAGGTCGTGGTGGCTACTTCGAAGGCAGGATCCGTCGAGGTTGAATGCTCCAAGTTGAGGAAAGATTTGATTGCTACCATGAATGAGAAGAATGATGCGAACTAGAAAGTAAAGGAGCTTACTGAGGCCTTGCGTGTAGAAAAGGCGCTTGTCGTCCAGAAGGACAAAGAGATTCAGGCTGCCCTCCTAAAGACTGACGAGGAGAGAGACAAGATCATCCAGAAGTTCAAGCAGTTAGAGGAATTTTCAGATCTTCAGTTTATGTAGTACTTTAAAGGGTTCAAGCTTTTGCGTCGGTGAACAATGAAGCATCACAACTTAGCTGTGGACTTCTCCAGTTTGGATTTTGAGAAGATTGACACGAAGATCCTTGAAGATGATGCTAAGGAGCAAGAAGAGATTGAAGCTGGTGCCATGGAGAAAAACCCTGCTGTGAACGAGGCCACTGAAGGAAAAGATGCTGATGAATCTACTGTTCCTCCTTCATAATTTCTTTCCTTTCTTTTTTTTTCACTTATTTGGAAAACAATGGGTGCCCCTTTTGTTTTGGAGTTTTATCTTTCAACAAACATTGGTTGCCTTCTTGTTTTGAGGCTTTTATTTTGGACAACCTTTTTTTTTTTTTTTTGGCTACTAACTTGTCGCTTTGCTCATGCTATAACTTGTTGCTTATCTTTGCGAATTAAACTTGTAGCTTTTATCACTTAGTTTATGAGCTGGACTTGTCAAGTACATTGGCTAAGTCTTTTGTCCTCGTGATTTAAACTTAACGTTTTTATCACGTAAGTTGGATTTTTAACTTCGTCATTTATATTGACGGAGCTTTTATCTTTGTGATTTAAACTTAAAGTTTTTATCACTTAACTTGGATTTTAACTTCGTCATTTATATTGACAAAGCTTTTATCCTTGTGATTTAAACTTAACGTTTTTATCACTTAACTTGGATTTTTAACTTCGCCATTTATATTGACGAAGCTTTTATCCTTGTGATTTAAACTCAACATTTTTATCACTTGATCATGATTTAAACTCATCAGATTTTTTATCAAAATTGTTGCGCTTTGAACTTTTCTTTTCGATTGAGGCAGATTTTCACCATGGAGTGTTTGACATCAAAAGAAATACCTTTGCAGACATTTTGTCTGTTTTATTCATCCTTGTTTGTAAAAAAGGGGTTACAAGGGTAATACTTCACAAAAACACAAAAAGTGTTGAAAATGAAGTACTAGAAGAAAAAAGGGTAAATGCATAAAAACAATGAAATTGAAGTCCCACTTATCTATGGATGAATAAATGAGATGTTCCAAACCTTGGAACTTATTAGGGCTGAAAGTCTGTTCCCTCATTAATAGTACTTTTTAAGGTGCTCTGCGTTCCAAGGATGAGGCAAAGGTTTCCCATTTATGTCTTCTAAGTAGTATCTCCCTCTTCTTGAATAACGGACGACCTTGTATGGGCCTTCCCAACTGGGGCCTAGCATCCCTTCGTTTGGATCTTTGGTGGCTTGTGAAACCTTCCACATAACCATATCTCCAGGATTAAAGCGCTTCAGCTTTACCCTCTAGTTATAGTACCTTGTCATCCTCTCCTGATACAAGGCCATCCTCTAAACTGCGTCGTCTCTGACCTTGGGTAAGCAATTTAGAGCTAGCTTAAGGCCCTCGTCATTGCTCTGTTCGTCATAACTTGTCCTTCTAAGGCTTGACACTCCAACTTCCACAGGAATTACTGCTTCGATTCCAAATGCCATCTTGAAGGGTGTTTTGCCTGTTGGTGTCCTCACCGTCGTTCTGGAAGCCCAAAACACTCCTGGGAGCTCGTCAGTCCATGCTTCTTTTGCCCCTTCAAGTTGGGTTTTGATCAGTTTGAGCAAAGTCTGATTTGTGACTTCATTCTGGCCATTTGCCTGTGGATGTCCAGGGGAAGAATAATGATTCCTTATCCCCAGCTCCTTACAAAAATCCCTAAGTTGGTGGCTATCAAATTGTCATCCATTGTCGGAGATGCTGACCCGTGGAATTCCAAACTGACAGACAAGATTTTTCCACAAGAAGTGTTGTATCTTGGCCCCCGTTATAATTTCTAAAGGCTCTGCTTCCACCCACTTCGTGAAATAATAAATAGTGACAACTAGGAATTTTACTTGCTTCTTACTAGGGGGTAGAGGGCCCATTATGTCGATTCCCTAAGTGGAGAATGGCCATGGTGAGGTGATGTTAGTCAAGTACCATGCTAGGACATGTTGCACGTTTCCAAATCGTTGGCCCTTGTCGCATCTTTGAACAACCTGAGCTGCATCTTTTTGCATGGTTGGCCAGAAATATCCTGCACGTACAACTTGCCCAACGAGTGAGCGAGGTCCAGAGTGACTTCCGCATACCCCTTCTTGGATCTCTCTTAGTACGTACTTAGCATATTTTGGGTCGAGGCACGTAAGTAGGGTTGTGAGAATCCCCTCTTGTAAAGCTCGTTGTTTAGGATTGTGAATCTGGACAACCTTACTTTGACTTTTCTAGCTTTCGAGGGATCTGCAGGGAGGTTACCATCCTTGATGTACGTAATTATTGGATCCATCTAGCTTTCTCCAGACTGGACGTAATTCACATCAAACCCTTCAATGCTCGGAAGGTACTGTACTTCCATGTACAATCCAAGACGTCGTTCATTGGTCTCTGATGATGTTAGCCTAGCAACCTTGTCTACTTTCGAATTTTCCTCCCTGGGTACTTGAGTGATCTTGACATCATCAAAGTTAGAAACTAAATGATTGGTCGATGTTAAGTACCTTTTTATTCTGTCCTCTTTGGCCTCGTACTCGTTGGTCATTTGCCTTATCACAAGCTTCGAATCAGAGTTCAGCCAAGGCTTTTGCAACCCTCAAGCCTGTTAGGATAGCTTCATACTTTGCTTCATTATTTGTTGCTAAGAACTGAAGATGGACTCCGTATCTAAGGATATCTTTCTCAGGGGAAAAGAGAATCACTTATACTCTAGCCATGCCTGACGCTGACGAGCCGTCTTTATATACTGTCCAGTAATCTGATTCTGAATCTTAATCAACCATAGTAAATTTAGCGACAAAGTCTGCCAATACCTAGGCTTTGATCGCCATTCTAGGCCTGTAATCAATGTCGAATTGACTTAATTCCACCACCCATTGGACCATTCTTCTTGCTATGTCTGGACTACCCATGTCCTTTCGCAGAGGTTGGTACGTCATGACTAATATTGTATGTGCCTGAAAATAGGGACGGAGCTTTCTTGACGTGGTGATTAGCGCAAAGGCTAATTTTTCTATTCTTGGGTATCTTGCTTCTGTGCCTTGGAAGGCCTAGCTTGTGTAATAAAGTAGCTTTTGGACCCTGAGCTCTTCACGGATCAGTGTTGAGCTCACAGTTGTCTGGGAGCCAACTAAATATAGGAATAAATCCTCTCCTTCAACGGACAGACTTAGGAGCGGAGGCTTGGACAGGTAATCCTTGAGGGCTTGGAAGGCTTCTAGCACTCGTCCGTCCATTGAAAGGCCTGCTTCAATGTTTTAAAGAATGGGAGGCACTTATCTGTGGCTCTAGAGACGAACCTGTTCAAAGCTGCTACTTGTCCAGTCAGCCTCTGTATCTCCTTCATACTCCTTGGGGATGTCATTTCCAATATGGCTTTGACTTTCTCTGGGTTGGCCTCTATGCCCCGTTGCGAGACCATGAACCCCAAAAACTTACCTGATGAGACTCCAAACACACATTTTGCCGGATTCAACCTCATCTGATACTTTCTCAATGTATCAAAAGTTTCTCTAAGGTCATTTAGATGTAACTCTGCTTTCCTGCTTTTCACGAGCATGTTGTCCACATAGACTTCCATGTTTCGTCCAACCTACTTGCTAAACATTTGATTCACCAGCCTCTGATAAGTCGCCCCAGCATTCTTCAGGCCAAACTGCATGACCTGTAGCAATACAACCCTTGGCTAGTAACAAAGGCTATTTTCTCCTAGTCTTCTTTGTTCATGCGGATTTGGTTGTAACCTGAAAATACGTCCATAAAGGTTAACAGCTCATGGCCAGTTGTTGAGTCTACCAGTTGATCGATCCTGGGGAGTGGTAAGTTGTCCTTTGGGCAGGCACGGTTGAGATCTGCAAAGTCAACGCACATGCATAACTACCCGTTGGACTTCTTCACCATGACGACGTTGGCTAACCATTCAGGGTTGTAGACCTCTCTGATGAACCCGATAGTTAGAAGCTTTTCCACTTCTTCCACAACAGTCTTGTTCCTTTTAGAAACAAATACTCGTTGCTTTTGCTAGATGGGCTTTTTAGTGGGATCGACATTCAACTTGTGTTCTGTCACTTTGTTATCTATACCTAGCATGTCCTCATGAATCCAAGTGAAGATATCTAGGTTCTGTTGCAGGAACTCCACGATCTTGTCTTTCAGGGCTGAGTCAAGCCCTGCCCCCACCTTTGTGACCTTGGTAGCATCTCCCTCTACTAGGTTCACCTCTTCCAACTCTTGACCAAGCTTCTTTGGTTGATCCTCTACCATCCAGGTATGGTTTTCTTTGGAGGCTAGCAATGCTTGGTAACACTCCCAAGCTAGTAGCTGATCCCCGCGTATTTCCCCTATACCATGTAGAGTGGGAAACTTCACCTTGAGACAATAGGTTGAGGTTGTAGCCTTAAGTCGATTCAGTGTGGGTTGTCCAAGGATGAGATTATAGAATAACGGACAATCGACAATCAAAAAGTTAACCTATTTCGTTACCTGGGCAGGATGTGTTCCTGCTCTAATTGTTAAAGAAATGATACCCTTTGGATAGATGTGATCCCCACTGAAACTAATCTACAGGGACTTGAAAGGTCGAAGCCACTTTAGGTCCAACCTCAGTTGTTGGTATGCCGTTATATACATTATATCTGCAAAACTCCCATTGTCAACTAGCATTCTCCTTGTGTTGAAACCTTCGATTTCTAACATGATGACAAGAGGATCATCATGGGGTTGCTTTATTCCATTCGCATCACGCTCAGAGAACGTTTGGTTGTCATTCTCTGATTGTTGGTACTTTGTAGACGGATGCTTGATGTGAATGCTGTTGACCTGTCTCTGATACGTCTTTTTCAAAGACTTGTATGACCCACCTGATACTGGTCCCCCTGTTATCATCCTTATTTCATCTACAGCCTGCTTCGGATGATCTCATCCATTAAGTATCGTCATGAGGCTTGTCATCAGACCTTAATTAGGGTTGGTGGTATTTTTTTATGAACTTCTAAAGTTTTCCTCGTTGGATAAACTCTTCAATTTGCTCTTTCAAATCACGACATTTGTTAGTGTAATGGCCATGATCCTTATGAAAATGACAATACTTCTTTGAGTCACGCTTTTGGGAGGACGTGCTTAGTGGCTTGGGCCATTTCAAGCCTGGTTCATCCTTAATATGCATTAGGATCTTGTCTACAGGTATCACTAATGAGGTGAAGTTCATCTTCTTCTTTGGAGTGTCAGAACTGCTTTTGTTGGCTTTGGTCTCCGAATACAGGTCCTTACGATCTTTCTTCTTACTTTGTGAATCACCAGGATCTTCCTTCTTCCGTTTTCCTGTTAATCCCTTTGCAGTAAGGGCATCTTTTCCGTTCATGTATTTTTGAGCTTTGAACAAGAGATTCGTCATGGAGGTTGGCAGTGTCTTTCCCAACGAAAAGACGAGATCAGGGTTGTTAAGCCCAGCCTGGAAGGTCGTCATTATCACTTGGTAGTTAGCTTCGTCGATTTCCAGGATGGCTTTGTTACATAATCCTTTAGGCTTTCCCCTTCCTGTTGTCTTACTGTCAGCAAATAAGAGGTTGGCCTCTTATGACGTTTCCCCCCCCCCCCCCAATGAAATGGCGAACAAATGAATCACTGAGCTGCATGAAATTTGTGATTGAAGATGCTGGCAACTTACTGAACCATACCGTAGCAGCTCCTCTGAGGGTGGCAGGGAAAGACTTGCATATAATTTCGTCTGGGGTCTGTTGGAGGTTCAAGATGGTCTTGAAGGCCCCTATATGGTCGAGTGGGTCTTTTGTGCCGTCATAGAACTCCAGCTGTGGTAGACAAAATTTCGGGGGCAACAAGCACTCCAACACATTGGCTGTGAAGGGAGAATCTGTTCATTTGAGCATGCCATCCAGGTTCATTGCTATCTTCCCCTTTATGGCATTCTTCACCTCGTCCAATTCCCTTCGTAGGCTCTTCATCATGTGATCGTTGTCATGAGTGGACTATCCAATATACTTTAACTCATCCTTTTCCTTGATGTGTCCAGGGTTGCTAACTTCTTCATCGTGTCTGCTATAACGGCGTCGTTGGTGTGAAGCATTACTGCCCTTTGGACGGGCTCAGTGCTTCAGCTCTTCATTCTATTTCATTAGTTCTTGTACATTTGCTGTCAGAGCCTAGATCTGTTGAGCCATCACCATAGGATTTGGGGGTGGTGCGGAATCCATCAAGTGACAGGACCTTTATTGGTAGGAGCACAATGGTTGAGAAAGAATTAAGTTTGTGTTCCCCATAGACGGCACCACACTGAAGAAGCTGGATATTGACCTTGTTAGTATGCTCCTCGTTAGTATTGATGGATGAGCTTCGATACCTGCTATCAAAGAAAGAAAGGCAAAGGAGATTTTCACCGGCGTAGTGCCAGTTGAGAATGCTCCAACGCTAAAGGCCGCTTAACAGTTCTCAAAGAATTCTCTTACAAGTGTCTCTCAAGTTTTTCATGTCCCTTTACTTGAGTTCTATTCCCCTTTTTATAGTTTGCTTTGGGTTGGTGCAGTTATGTCTATTAATGCCACTTTAAGCGTTTTTCTCCTAAGAGAAATGTAGCATTAACTGACAATAATGATTCCATTTAAGGTGTAACGGATGACCGTTGGGCCATCATTGCTCTTGTGATTGTTCCGGCGCACTCATTGCTTGTCAGCTGTCCTAAGGGCATTTATTTATGCCTTCAATGAATGTTGGTCTGCCTTGTCTATAAGGATGACGTATGACCATGAGGTCTTGCCCTTACTCTCTTTCCTGATTTGAATGTGGCTAAGGTCGTCTTTCATCTAAATGATCTCCACTTGATATTCATCAACCATTAATGTAATACGCTTAATAAATATAAATATACTTTCATACTTTCAATAAATAAGAAAATAATTAAGCCAATCTTAATGCGCATTATTTTTATTTTTATTTTTTGAGATAATGTGAATAGGGGTGGAAATTCATGTTAGTCTCATATGTCAAGATAAGACTTTCAAATACATAAATTCAACCCTAATCCAACCTATTTAAGAATCATGTCAATATTGAGAAAAATTCTATATAATTGTGAATAAATTTCAGCAAGTACAACAGAAGTACAACCACACAAGAACACAAATATTTACGTAGAAACCCTTTCTCCTTGAAGGGAAAAATAACAGGACATATTTCAAATAATTTCACCATATTAAATAGAGATTACAACTCTTAGAGATACAACTTGAATAAAAAAAAAAAACTCTCTTTCTTTTCACTCACTGCTCTCTTCCTCACTGTGTATCACTCACAATTTTCTCTTACTCTCTATATTTTCCTCTTCTCTTTTGCTTGCTCTCACTCATGCAGTTCTCCGAGATTGCACTGTCCTCAGTCTCACTCACTGGGACTCCTCTTCACTCTTCTGTTTTTCTACACCAAATGGCCGAATGGCCTTTCCTTTTATTTCTTCACCTTTTTCTTTTTTTCTTCCTTCCACACTCTTCACAAAAAGTCACAATAAATGCAAGCACCCAAGCCTTGACTTTTGTACATGATATTAGACAAAAAGGATGAATTCAATTCTTCTCTTCACTTGGCCAAATGTCCTTGTGTTTTCTTCGGCCAATTTTTCTTCTTCCTTCAACATGTCCCACACGCTTAATGTTAAGTCTCATTAAGGATCCGTTTGGATACCGCTTATTTTACTGAAAACTGAAAATACTGTAGCAAAATAATTTTAAATGTGCGAATAGTACTGTGAGACCAATTTTTAATAAAAGTTTTGTTGAAAAATGAGGTTTGTGGGTCCCGTAAACAATGCACGGACCCACTGGACAGCCATAGAATGCGCTTCTCAACCAAAAAAAAAAAAAGCCAGATGCAAGACGTTGGCGTTATAAGCTGTATCCAAACGCTGCTTAAGAGACATGGTTGGCATGAACACTTAAAAAACAAGCTCATTAAATGAGCTATTTCATCAAGTGTGGGCTGGAACTCACGTGTGCCACACACCCAACAATCAAAAGCCTAGTCTTATCCTAACACAACATAACCCACCCATCTTATTTAATATACGGTCTAAGAAAATTAAAGAGTAAGTGAGTTTATTTTTCCTCCTTTGTTTTGGGTTAAAGGGCTAGAAATTTCAGAATTTCAATGGAGAATTTATCAATATAACCAGCATAAAATTTTTTTTACTTACTCAATTATATTTCGAATTCAATTTTATGTTAGATAAAAATGACATTTATTCATATAAATTGAGTTATTTTGAGTTAATTGTGAGTTAAACAAGTCAACACAAACTTAATACATTAATTAATCTGGTTAAAGTATATCAACCCGCTTTACCCAAACCCATTCACACAACACAAATCTGTAAATTACTGCGTCTTATTCGTGTCTTTTTCATGATTGTGAAACATTGTTGACGTGAATTATGATTTGGGCATGTAACATATAAGGAGACAGCTTCCTTTCTTCCCCTCTTCCTCTTACCATAGAAAGAGAGAACACTTTTAATCAATCACCGGAAAAGTTTTCATTGAAATGATTAGACCCCCAAAATAAGACATACATAACACTTTCAATCAAGCATCTTCCAAATATTCCCCCCCAGCAGTGCTATGCTCTAAGCAAAAAAGTTCTGAACTTCAAACTGGATAAAATATGACACCCTCATTAATTTTCTACAAATTAAGGGAGGTCAATAATCCAAGAAATACAATATTCTTAATTATCCTAGCACTCCAATACATCGTATCTAGAGATGAGATCAGAGCCGAGGTTGTTGCACCATTTAAAAAAAAAAATTTATAATTTATTTTCCTATAATCTATATATATATATATATATATATATAAAACCGAAGCTTTTGAAGCTTCCACAATTTTCCACGTCAGCTCAACATTAAAAAAAAAAAATCATAAACCAAAAAAATAAAACACTTTTCTAAAACGCAAAAAAAATACTTAAACGCAAGTTTCTCAAAAAAAAAAAAAAAAAAAAAAAAAAAAACTTAAACGCAAAATCACAGAGGAACCCTAAGCCTTTAACACGTTCTACCTTCCCAAGCTCTGCCGTTTCTCCACACGCAAATCGCAGCTCAACGGCTCCACCTTCTCCGGCGCCACCCTTCTCCAGTTCTATATTTGTCGGCCCCACCGTTTGATTATCTCTTCAGCCCTCAAGTATACTCATCCAAAACCTTCTTCTCTCTCCTCAGAAACCCTCTTTCTCTCCAAAAATCAAATCCTTCTCCTTCCCCCAAAATCAAAATCCAAAACTTAGGATGAGAAAGAAGGAAGAGCCGATCAGATACGTCGGGAAACGATTGACCCATCGTCTTTACCTCTCAGAGCTCGCCTTACTCTCCATCTGACAAACCAAGGAAAGGAACCTGGTAACCCATCGTCTTTACCTCTCAGACCCATCGTCTTTACCTCTCAGAGCTCGCCTTACTCTCCATCTGACAAACCAAGGAGAGGAACCTGGTACAATGATGAAGAAGCCAGAATTCTTGACGACCTGCAAGGCTGACTAGCGGTCGCACTTCAAATCCAAGGTTTTCTTTCTTCAATTATATTGGATTGGGAAATTCTAGCTCTTTATATTATAGATTTATGTTGCTGTTGGCTAATTGTTTTATTAAATGCTTGCCCCTTTTTCCATTGTTTTTTGAAGATGTTTAATTGAATGGTACAGTGAATTTTCCTCACAACCCAAGTAGAAAAGGATTATATATAGTATGGATTTGGTGTCATCGAATAGTTGTTTTAATTTCCTAATAATTAAGATCATAGGCATAGAAATAGAAATTCACACTAATTTAATAGAAATTTTGTTTTTCCATTGTATGTTTCGATTTAGACAACTTTAGTCAATTTTCCAAATTACACCATGTTTGCTTTGGTGATATAAAAACAAAGCTAAGTCTTAATTTTGGAACCTAAGAACCTATTGTTGATGACAAAAATAAATTAAAGAATTTGATGCTTGTGTTTGTGCTTTCCCTTATAAGGTTCTCAAGAGTTCGTTTGTCTAATTTACTTTGCTCAAATACAATGCGTATTTTGTAAGTTTCATTCAAGCCATAAGTGGAAATTGGTTTTAAAATTTGCAAAATTTGTATTGAATTTCTTTGTATCACCAAACTTAAAATTCATTTAAATATCTGTAATATGCCCGTTGTTTTCATAATGATGGAGGTTTTGGTTAAAGCTTGCTAAAGAGTTCTGAATTGTCTATATAAAATACTTTTGTAAAGTATGTTACCCTCTAATTATATATAGAACATTACACGAAGTTGATATGAAGGCCAAATAGATTTTGGCTAATTAGTAATAGTGTTATTTTCTACATTTTCAAGTTGAAGCTTATCATGTAAAATTATTCATGATTGTCCCTTCTTAGGCTCATACCATTATATTTTCATTAAGAAGTGAGCTGCGCTTTAATTTTTCCTAAGGTTGTTATGATTTTCATTTTCTTTTTGCTCTTGGAGAATATATTTCTGTACCTCTCTTTCTTTGTAATTATTACTATCGCATTCATCTAATTGAAAAAACATAGTTTAGCTTAAGATTGTCTAATATTCATTCTTTTGATATTTGGGTGTTAAGCATTCTTGGCCAGCTTCTTTTATATTCAATTGCCTTTGCAAACAGCTCAATATGTGTTTGTGTACTTTTATAATTCCTGGACTGCACAAGATTTACTGTGGTCAGTGAGATCATATTAACTTTAATTTCATTCTCTAATTCATTATAAACTGTGTATGTGAATGTGTCGTCATAACTTGGAAATTTTTATTGATTGTTTGACCATTGGTTGTGAGATTGATATTGAACTTGGACTTGGTTTTATCCATATGGTATATAATTTTAGAAGATAATTTCAGTAGGTTTAGAATTTTTTTTGTATTGCATAAGGAATAGGGCCTAGAAAATCTACGGCTATAGCATGAATCCTAATCTTCTTGGTGAGTGATTCTACTCTTTGTTTAACCACTTAATACTTGTGTTACTGTCCTTTGATTCATTGCTTGTGGGAATTTACTTTTTGACCTTAGTAGTTTAGTTCATCATAGTTTGCTAGAAATCCATTGATTATGTATGACCTATTACCTATTCCTTTAAAAGAAAAGGTTTGTGAAAGGGGTTTTTTTTGGCCCCTGTTTGACACTTTCTCAGTGGGTATCATGTCAAAGGTATTACAATCTGCTGGTCTTACTACCTGTGTACATTGCTATTTTGTGCTGATATCCTAAGTGCTGGTGTTGTTTGTGTGTTGTTGTTGTTATTGTACATGCTTATATGCATTATGCTTCTGGTGTACTTAGTGTTAGCTGTATTGTGATACTTGGTAGCTGTTAGCACCGTAATAGGAATTGATATAATGGTAATAAATCCAATGATCATGGTATTCAATCTCAATAAAGCGACCATAAATTTCAAGGCCTTGCTTCTCATATGCCTGAATACCATAAATAAATCCAAGCGACCATCCTACACCATAAAAAAAAATGAGAAGGCAGTAAAAGGAAAAGAGGTAATAAATCATTCAATAAAGCGACCACTGACTTTTACCCATAATGCTCAAGCTTAGTTTCAAGATAGGAAATAATGCTTTAGATTTTGATTATCATTTATTTCATGGTGTGATTATGAATTTTTGTGTGATTTAAAGGTGACTTGGTGTTTTTCAATGTATTATTGGAAATGAATAGTTATTCTACAATTGTAAAGTCTCATTACATTAGATTTTTGCTGATTTGATAGGGCATTTTATGGTGGGGTTGATATTGAACATAGACTTAGTCTTAGCAATTTAATTTCACCTTTTTGTGAATGGCAGGGGTTTAAGAAGAACATTGAATTTTGATTCTTCTTTTGAGTTTTAATTTCATGTTCTCTTTAAGTATATTTAGTTCAGTTGGATTTAATGTGTCATAGGAAGGATTCTATCTAGGTTTCTAGAAAAAATAATTTCATGACAGTGGAAATAAACCGTTTTGGGAAGAACAGTGGGCCCTTTTTTATGTAAATTTTACTAAATTTTCTTGAATTATTTGAATGATTACCTCTCTTCCACATTTAAATAAAAAAAAAAAAAAAAAAAAAAAAACCTTAAGTTGCAAACTTGGAATTGACCATGGAAGGAGACTCATTTCTAACTCTCTTTTGATTCCTTAATATTCAGAATGTAGACTCAGTATTTCATTTGGCCTTTCTTTCCTTCTATTATTCTTCTTCTTCTTCTTTACTCCTTCATCCCTTTTATTTATGACTTAAGTTTGTCAAAAAAAAAAAAAATTCTGTGTGAAACAATTAAATAGATCATTTACTGCACTATAATTGTCTATGTTCTTTTTTAATCACAATGATCCTCCAATCATAAGATAACTAATGTCTGTCTTATTTTATCTAAAGTCTGTAACTTCACTTTTTTATTCCATTGTACCGTTTCCTTTGTCTTGGTATTTTAAAAGTTTGTATGTTTTCATTATAGGTAAAAGTCTATGTTACAAAAAATATATAACGAAAGCAGTTGATAATGAAGAAATTAGCTTGATGAAACAAAACAACTTTACATCAGTGGGATTTGGGTCTGAATTTGATGTGGTAGCTGTTCCTAATTGGTAGATTCTCATTTTCTCATTTTTCTTTTTCTTTAATCTCCAAAATGTGCATATTTTGAAAAGTGGTACATCTTTTTTGTTCCAGGTTGATTACTTATCAGAAGGAAAAATGTTCAGGCAAAATCTTCTTAAGAGATGCAACGCAACAACCACCTCTCTCTCTCTCCCTCTCTCTATAGTGGAAAGTGATGATTTCAATAATTGTGTAAATTGGCATTGTGTTGCCTTTTCAATCCCATTGAGATGTAGCATTTTTATTTACTGGCAATGTTAGAATTTAGATACATCTTGGACATCAAGAATGATTAATGTAATGTATGAACTATATTTGAATGATTAATGTAATGTATGAATTATATTTGAATGAGTATGGAATGATGGGGTTGAGGGAGGGAGAGAGGGAGAGAGGGAGGGAGATGAAATTGGAGTGATTATATTTGGAATTTAATTTATGTGTAATTAATTGTATTGGAGTATTCTTATATTTTCTAATTTATGATCTCAAGCATTTGGTTACCATGATATCTCATCGCATGTGATAGATTTTATTGCTCTGGTATATAGTTTATACCTTGATTTTTTTTTTTTTTTTTTTTCTTCTAATGTTAGGGAAGTTGTGTCAATTGATTGACATGTCATTATCAACAGCTTTCCCGTGCATCGCACGGGTTAGCGACTAGTATAACATAATTTAGTACATATACTTAATTGTTAGACTTGGCCAACTAAGGTTTTGACTAAAACAAATTATTTATTCCAGTGCAATTTGACCATATCACAGTTTCATCCCACAAAATTTTCAATTATTACATTTTTATCCCTAAGATTTGGATTAAAATGTGTAAAAATTTTACCCTAAAAATTATATGGAGTCAAAGGGAAAAAAAAAAAAAAAAAGAGAAACTTTGTCACCCCTTTTATTCCATCTTCCACCTTTTGTTTTATATTTCAACAAAGGAAAGATTGTATTCGAAAAAATCTTCCATCGAGTACCTATTGAAATATTATTTTTATTCCTCCAAAATTGACTGAAATTTCGAACTTAGGACGAAGATTCAGCTTAAATAGCTTTTCATCAGTGGATTGCATGCAATTTTATAATGGCAACATGTGTGTGGTTCATGTAATTGTTATCATGTCACAGTTTCTCAATTCGAAACAATTTGACTCCTTTATAAAACTACACCATAAAAAAATAATAAAAAATAAAAACGATTAACACTTGGGCCTTTTTCACATGACCCATGAGGCGTGTGTTTTCAATGTATAGCTTTGTTTGTAATTCAATGAAACATATATAATAGTATCAAATTGGATTCTGAGTTGACACGAAGAGAGGGAGAATCAATTATCAAAGCTCATACAATTCATGATCAATGTTTTTTCTTTTCGGCTAAAAAGTTCATCCAAACCCATTAATTTTGTGCTCAGTGGAAACGCCGAAAGTTAGTTATCATTGCATACACTTTGATTTCTACTTTCATATTGCTCTGGAATTTTTTTTTTTTTTTTTTTTTTTTTTTTTTTTTGTTGTTGTTGTTGTTGTTGTTGTAAAGTTCTTAAAGGCCTAAATAAACAAAGGTTGGTCATGGACCCGGAAAAGACCTCTCATATAAATAAGGCTGCTTTTATCATCTGTACTATAATATTTTGACAGGTTAATTTTCATTGAATGAAGCATCATTTACCTTAAAAAAAAAAATGTGAAAGTAAAATGGATAGAATATGATGGGGTATTATCTCATCAAAACAGTTAAAATGAATCCATAAGTAATATAGGGAGACATTTTCTAACTTTGATTATTACTTTTTGAGAGATCGAAATTTTGACAACCGATGATTAAAGCTTTGATTTGTACTTTCATATTGCCTGGAAATTGGTTTTCTTGTTGTAAAATTCTTTTAAAGGTCAAATAAACAATAAAACAAAGGTCGGTCATGGACCCGGGAAAAGACCTCTCAAATTAATAAGGCTGCTTTTATTATCATGTAGTATATTGACAGGTGAATTTTCATTGAACGAAGCTTCATTTACTTTCTTTTTTTCTTTTTAATAAAAAAGTGAAAGTAAAATGGATAGACTATGATAGGGTGTTGATCTTGTCAAAACAGTTAAAATGAATCCATAAATAATATAGAGAGACATTTTCTAACTTTGATTATTATAAGTGATGAGTAGATATATCCCTATATATCATATTTTCGTTCCATATATAATTACACTAAAACCTACCAACATACTATTTATCTATTTCGTTTAGCTTATGGGGAAAACAAGATTATGGAAAAAAGAAATCTATTGATGCAATAGTAAAGAGTGATCATAATGGATCACTCTTGTCGAGAGCTTTCTGACTTAACTGGTACACTTACTAATATTGAATGGATCAAAATGGATCACCGCTAATATTGAATGCTTGACTTCAATATTAACGATGTGGGCCCATAAAAGAGACCGTGAATTTAAAAATAACTATAGCCGGCCCATGTATATAGGACCTTGAAGATAACCTGTTTATTAACATCTTTGCCTGGGACTTAGCGAAGGCATATAAGTCCTGGGATGGGCTTGGGCTGATCAGGGCCTTTTATGTATGAGAGGTGAGTTTGTTCACAGGTCTTTTGTCGGTGATAAGGATTGGTATTTTATTTTTAAGTCTTTTTTTTCTCAACTACGTAATGCAATTACTTTTATTCCTCCAAATTTCAATTAACATTTTCTGTTCGAGCGTTGAAGTCAACTTCTTAATTAAATTTTCATGTAAATAGCACGTGTTAATGATTAGGTACTGTTAGAGGAATAAAAATATTATATCATATTCTAAGTATACTCTACTTTATATTTTATCAATATTATGTTAATAAATTCCGATCATAATATATAAATATATATATATATATATATATGTATATAAATGCAAATAATTTAATACAAAAAAATACATCTGTACAAACAGTAATATGAAAAACTTAAATCTGATACAATATATATGTATCTTAAATTTATGATAATAAATTTAATAAGAACTTAATGCAAACTCCCTTTTTTATCTTCCTTAATCCACATTATATAAAATCAAAACCCCATTAGCTCTCACGACAGAAGCCTCCAACAGCCAGAAGTTTGATTTTTTCTTGATTTGTATTTTCTGAAGCATGATGGATTGGGAGAGAATAGGAACCCCGAAGAAGCTTGCCCAAGTTTTCCTATCAATTTTTATGAGTTTTGGTTCCCTTTATTAATATCAATATTAGTTGCTCAGGTTGTTTTGATCCACATCTCAAATGTCCCTCATTGAATATGACTTCAAAGGCTATGTATATGCCACATTTGTAAATAATATGCCTACTTTAATTGCATAAAACTAGAATGACACATATAGAACAGTCTCCTAAAAATCTAAGATTGGACTTGATTTTGCTGCAAAAAGAAAAAGAAAAGAAGAAGAAGAAGAAGATTGGACTTGATTTATCAGATTGTGAGGAAAATTTCAAGGATTTGATGAAAGCTAATAGTTTGACAAACAGAGAGAACTGTTTAGAAAACTTTCTACTAGGAATACCTAATAATTATCAATATCATTAGGACAAGTGAACTTGAAGCATGGAGTTGCAAGGCATTAATTCTCATCTATAATATTATATCATACTTTTCATCTTAAATATTATATACTTCCCACACAAACTAAACAAAACAAATGAAAAAGAGAGGTTGGACAAGATGATGATTTATTTATTTACGTCCAAACAAATACACACATAACCATGCAGTAGTAATTGAAATTGAAAACCGATCCCAAACCATAGAAACATGCAGTCTGTTTGGTTAGGCATTGTGAGAGTCGAAAAGCGCATTTTTAAAATCCAAAACTTCATTTTCCCAACAACAGCTCTTCACAACTTTTTTACAAACGCTCTTTCTAAAACTAAAATACTGTTTTGCAATAGCTTATCTAAACACATCCAAAATAAGACTACCTACTATCATCTCCGCTGAAAACTGAAAAGGATGGAGTTAAACTATCTTTAACATCAACAATATCCTCATTATCGCCAACCGAGGCTGAAGTAGTCGGATAAGATTGCATAAAATCCTCCTCCTCCAAAGCTAGCTTCGTTTCCAAGCACCTAAGCACATGCCTCATAGTGGGTCTTGACTCGGGTGCATCATTGGAACACATTAGGCCCAATTTAAGAACTAAAATAGCCTCAACTTCATCAAACTCACCCCCCAACCTTGAGTCCACAACATCAAGGGTTGCTCCTAAGCTCCACTTCTCTTGAACCCAGTCTAGAAGCATAAGCTCCTCAGGCAATGCATTAGGGTCAATAGGCCTACCACATACCACTTCTAGCAATAAAGCACCAAAGGCAAACACATTAGAACTTGTTGTTGGCAGGCCTCTGTGTGCGAGCTCAGGTGCTAAATAACCCAATGTGCCCACGACCCTGGTCGTGCTTGGGTTGGAGCCTCGCTCATATAGCTTAGTAAGACCAAAATCACTCAACTTTCCATTAAACTTAGAATCCAATAACATATTGCCTGCCTTAATGTCTCTAAGAATCACAGTTTGTTCCCATTCCTCATGTAAATATAAAAGCCTTGAAGCAACCCCTTTGATGATCTTGAACCTTTGCTCCTAGCTTAAGATTGCTTTAGGCTCATCAAAAAGGTACTTGTCTAAGCTTACATTAGGCATTAAATCATACACAAGTAATAGATCACCTTGCCTACAACACCAACCCAATAATTGAACTAAATTTCGATGATGAAGATGGCCAATACTACCAATCTCAGACACGAATTCTCGCAAACCTTGCTTCGAATTTTGGGAAACACGCTTTACAGCAACTTGGGTATTTGAATTCGGCAGAGTTCCTTTGTAAACACTACCAAATCCACCAAACCCAAGTAGCTCTTTGTCTCCAAAACACTTTGTTGCTTTCTTTAGATCCTAGTAAGAAAATCTATGTGGTCCAATATCAAGCTCCCAGGTTTCAACCACATCAGTCTTCTTGAGTTTCCTAACATTGTAAAGAATCAAAACAATCCCCAAAATCACAACCAAAGCACTAGAGACTGAAACACCAACAATTAGGCCTGTGTGGTTCTTTTTTGACCCATTCACTAATGGGAGCTTATGCCTGAGTTTATCCAAATTGAGATTTTTAGTATCTCCATTTATGTTAAAGCTCCAGCCTAAGACATAGAGCGAACTTGGGGATGAAAGGTCGGTTGAAGCAAAGAACCCAATGAACATGGATTCTTTAAAAATTGGTGACAGGTCCACATTATAGGACAAAATTGCAGACTTGGGTCTATCAGATTCTTGCGCAAGCGTAACATTTAATTGATTTATTCGTGCATCATATTTGACACTGTTAGTGTATAGCTTAGACTAGTTTAGCCCATTGGGCTTAGCCCAGTATACTGTACTTGTAATTTACTCATTTTACTTGTACTGCACACATATCTAGCCTATATAAGGCTCTCTATTATACATTATTATATACACATCAATATACAGACTATTCAATCTTTCTCACACTTTATATTCTTAACATGGTATCAGAGCCATTCCTCTGACTTTCTGGTTCTTGTGGACATCTCCGGCGTTCTTCCGCTGCCCTCGCCTTCATCCAGTAGCCACTATTAGAAGCGAGTCACCGCCGTCATGCCCACAGTCCCAGCAACTCTCGGATCTCATTGTTCTGCTCATCCAACTGTCAAAGCAAAGGCATTGAGTGACAAAACAAACAATCCCGAGCAAAACCCAACCAAGAACGGCCATAAGCCTCTTCACACGCGCCTCCACGCGCCGCCTGAAGTTTCTGCCTCACGAGCACACGCTCCACGCGCCGCCACGCGCCGTCACTCTCACTCACGCGCCATATGCGCCAGACCAGACTTACTCCACGCGCCACACGCGCCCCACGCGCCAGCTTTGTTTCACGGACTGCCACGTCAGCCCTAGTGTGACGTCACACTTCCACGTTAGCACACGTCATCCGTTGACTTGACCAGGCCTGACCGTTGACTTTGACTGTTGACCGTTGACCCAGGCAAAATTTTTCAACAAGACCTGTCTTGCTCAGTTTTTCGCATAGATTCTGATTTTAGGCTCCGTTTCTGCATTTGAGGTATCTAAATCTCACTTTTTGGTCATTTTCTTCATTATGGCTCAACAAAGTGAACGAGATATCATACGTCCTATCACCATCATGTTGGATGGTCCTACTAGCTATAATGCATGGTCTCAGAATATGACCGTCTTTCTCAAGGGTCGTAAACTGTGGAGATATGTGACTGGTTCAATTCCTAAGCTAGTACCAGACCCTAAGTCCAAAGCCACAGCTGCTGAAGAGTCTTCTAAGACTCCTGTTACAACAGATGATTATGAAGAACGTCTAGAGGAATGGGAGAGTATTCAGAGTAAGATCTTATCTTGGTTTATCAATACCTCTATTCCCTCCATTCATAATCTTCTTCCTCGTCTTGAAACTGCTGAGGCTGCTTGGAAATTTTTGGCCGATTGTTATAACTGCACTAATGATTCAAGCTTGGAGTTTCACATTGAATCAAAACTTTATCAAATGCGCCAAGAGACAGGTTAGTCTATTTCTGATTTTTACTCTCAGACTTCTACTATGTGGGAACAACTCTCTGCTGCAGATCCTCCACTGGTGTGTTCTAAGGACATTGAGCTCTTTGTCAAATATCGGGATCGCCGTAGATTTATGCACTTCATGATGGGTTTACGTGAGGATTTTGAGCCTACTAGGGCTTCTCTATTTAGCCGATCTCCTACTCCTTCTCTTGATGCTGCAGTAAAGGAGCTCATTTCTGAGGAGAATCGTCGGCCTACTTATCACATGGCATCATCTGATCATGTATTGGCTACACCCTCACCACAACCTTCCATTGTTGCATTCACTGCTCCTCCGCGAATAAACTCCGGGCATCCCACCTCTCAGTCTTCCAAAGGTACTCACTGCAAGTTTTGCTGTGCCAAAGGCCATGACATCTCTGTTTGTCGTAAGCTACAAAAATTTGTGCAAGAGCAGAATAAAGCTTCTCTTCCTCAGGCAGCTGCTGTATGTCCTTCAGATCCATCGGTTCCTACAGGTCCATCTTTAGCTTCCTCACTTACTACGGCTGATATTGAGGCAATTGTTCAACAGGTTTTATCCCGCACTTTCACTGCCCTTTCTGTCACCTCCGGTAAACAACCTTGGTTTTTTGATACTGCATGTTGTAACCATATGACTCCTGATGAATCCTAATTTTCTGATAAGGCACCCTTAGAACATCCAATCACCATTTACACTGCTGATGGAACTCCTATGCCTGTTAGTCATAAAGGAACAATCTCTTCTCCTTGTTTATCCCTTAGTGACACTTTTCATATTCCAAAGTTATCCCTCAATTTGCTTTCTGTTGGTCAACTTTGCGAATTAGGCGTAGATCTTCTATTTACTAATCATGGTGTGGATGTGCAGGATCCCCGGACGGGTTAAGTGCTTGGGACAGGCCGTAAGGTTGGTCGCATGTTTGAGGTTCATGACTTGAAGATTCCTTCACAAGTTGTTTCTGCAGCTGCTACCACTGCCACCTCCTCACCTGATCTATGGCATGCTCGTCTTGGTCATCCATCCTTATCTCGTCTTCAATTATTAGCTTCTCAAGGTCATTTAGGTTCAGTTCAGTTCAGTTTCAAAAATTTGATTGTACTTCTTGTCATTTTGGCAAACAAACAAACAAAATTGCCCTTTAATAAAAGTGACTCATTTTCTTTTGCCCCTTTTGATCTTATACATTCTGATATTTGGGGTCCTGCACCTGTTCCCACTGAGGGGGGATCTAAATATTTTGTCATATTTGTGGATGATTTTTCTCGGTATACTTGGATTTATCTGCTTCACCATAGGTCTGAACTTGTGTCTATTTACCAAACATTTCATAAAATCATTGAAACACAGTTCAATTGCACCGTTAAAGTCTTTCGATTAGATAATGCTCAAGAATATAATGATAAATCTTTCCTATCCTTTTTAGACAGACATGGTACTCTCCCTCAGCGGTCTTGTCCTTACACCTCTCAACAAAATGGTCGTGCAGAACAAAAACATCGTCACATTCTTGATGTTGTCCGCACCCTTCTCATTTCTGCCTCTTTTCTTGAGTGCTTTTGGGGTGAGGCCGCACTCACTGCTGTGCACACCATTAATCGTATTCCTTCACCAACTACACACAACAAATCACCATTTGAGCTTCTCTATGGTCAAACTCCTAACTACTCCTCTCTTCGGGTTTTCGGTTGTGCTTGCTTTGTCTCTCTTCCTCCTCATGAACAAACAAAGCTCCAACCTCGTACTCGTCTATTTTGTTTCTTTGGTTATGGTGTGTCTCAAAAAGGGTTTCGCTGCTATGATCCCATTTCTCATCGCTTTTGTGTCTCCCGTCATGTTGAGTTTTAGGAACATCGTCCTTTCACGAGTCGTCAGCAGTTTCCTATATCTTCTTCCTCAGAGTCTCCCATTTTTACTGATCTTTTCCTCCCTCTCTATCCTGAACTTGTGGAGGATTCTTCAGCATCGACTGCCTCTCTAGACGACTCATCTCCGGTTCTGTCTCCGGCATATGACCCGCCTGTCTTGGATCCTGTGGCACCACCCTTTCCTGAGTCTTCTATTGGTCCTGAACTTCGTCGTTCCACTCGGGTAAGCATTCCTCCCCCTTATCTCACTGATTATCATTGCTCTTTTGCTCTTGCCACTCTCTATGAACCTCACACCTATCGTGAGGCTCATACTGACCCTCTTTGGCAGCAAGCTATGAATGAAGAACTAGATGCCCTTCATAAGAATCACACTTGGGATATGGTTGATTTGCCTCCTGGTCAGTTTGTAGTAGGTTGTAGGTGAGTTTACAAGATCAAGACCAAGGCTAATGGATCTGTTGAACGATACAAGGCTCGCCTAGTTGCCAAGGGCTTTACTCAGGAGTATGGTATTGACTATGAGGAAACATTTGCTCCTGTTGCTCGTCTTACATCTGTTAGATGTCTCATTGCTGTGGCTACTGTTCGCCGTTGGCCTCTTTATCAAATGGATGTGAAGAATGCTTTCCTCAATGGAGACTTCCATGAAGAAGTGTACATGCAACCACCCCCTGGCTATCCACACTCAAGCAATCAAGTTTGCCGCCTTCGCCGTGCTCTTTATGGCCTCAAGCAGGCTCCTCGAGTTTGGTTTGAAAAGTTTAGCTCAGTTGTTGCTCAGCAGGGTTTCACTTTGAGTCCTCATGACACTGCTCTCTTTGTTCGAAGATCCTCTGCTAGTATCACTCTTATTCTTCTTTATGTTGATGATATGATTATTACTAGAGATGATTCTGCAGATATCCGCTCTCTTCAGAACTTCCTTAGTCAGCATTTTGAGATGAAAGATCTGGGCACTCTCAGCTATTTTCTTGGGCTTGAGGTTACCTCATCCTCTGATGGATACTATCTTTCCCAGGCTAAATATGCTTCTGATCTTCTCTCCAAAACCGGTGTCATTGATAACAAAACTGTTTCCACTCCTTTGGAATACAATGCAAAGCTCACACCCTTGGACGGTGAACCTATATCCGATGCTACTCGCTATCGTCAGTTGGTTGGCAGTTTAATCTATCTCACTGTTACTCGTCCGGATATTTCACATGCCGTGCGTATGGTTAGTAAGTTCATGGATGCACCTCGTTCTGTCCACTATGCTGCTGTTTTTCGGATTCTCCGATATGTCAAAGGCACACTTTATCATGGTCTGCATTACTCCTCTCGATCTTCTCTCGAGCTTCATGCTTATTCAGATGTTGACTGGGCAGGTGATCCGACTGATCGATGCTCAATCACAAGTTTCTGTTTCCTGTTAGGTACTTCTTTGGTCTCGTGGCGCAGCAAGAAGCAGGATGTGGTTTCCCGTTCCAGTACTAAGGCTGAGTATCGTGCCCTTGCCAACACCACTTGTGAGCTTGTTTGGCTTCGCTGGCTCTTGGCTGACATGGATGCTCCACAGCCCATTGCCACTCCTCTTTATTGTGACAATCGTAGTGCTATCTATATTGCTCATAATGATGTCTTCCATGAACGCATTAAGCATATTGAGATCGACTGCCACATCACTCGCCAGCATCTTAAGAAAGGAAATCTCAAGTTATTCTCCATCTCCTCTGCTGACCAGCCTGCGATATCTTTACCAAGACTCACCCGCCTGGTCGTCTTCGAGATCTTATATCCAAACTCCAGTTGGCTTCCTCCTTGCCACCTCGAGTTTGAGGGGGGATGTTAGTGTATAGCTTAGACTAGTTTAGCCCATTGGGCTTAGCCCAGTATACTGTACTTGTAATTTACTCCTTTTACTTGTACTGCACACATATCTAGCCTATATAAGGCTCTCTATTGTACATTATTATACACACATCAATATACAGATTATTCAGTGTTTCTCACACTTTATATTCTTAACAGACACATGCCTGAATTAGATGACCAGTCTTTAGAGTAAAGGAATCCTTTCTACGTAAAGATTGATCGACTCGAACAGATTTGTTCGATACTATGCTGCAGTTGAAGCCGACGATAACATGATTATCATCGATGTCACTGAATTTGGGGTGAGTGACAGTGAATGCCACCATGAATACGTGGTCTGAGATGTTCCCATCATTTTTGGAGTTGAGTCGACCAAGATAAGGGCCTGGAAGAGCCCCAGATGGAAAGATTGTGAAAGCGAAGTGGTGGCGGCCTTTTCCATGTTCATTAATTGATCAAAGCAAAAGCAAACGTAGTGGAAAATGACATAACTTTGCCGCCAGGGGAGTTCTTGAATTGGATTGGATCTTTATACTATCAACTTCAACTGAGTGATCGTTTGATAGCTGGAGTATGCCATTGTTATCAACCACTGCATCGTTGTCTAAGCTCATGTTTTTACGTTCAGCATTGAACCCGTCAATGACCTGCTGGGTCAACAAGGGTCCAACATTGTCAAGGTCAGGCTTTACTCTGTATAGGAGAGTAAAGAAAACCCAGATGAGAAAGATGAGTTCTGCAGCCATAAGATAGAAAAAAGAATGACCTTTTTGAATCAAAGGAAACTTAGGGTGTTTATATATTTTATGGAAAGCCTCAAATATTCTTTCACAGAAGATTCCTAATTCCACTCATGATATTCACTTTTTATTTTTTATTTTTTTATTTTTTATATGCCATGGCCAACATGTACGTTAAGTTAACAAGTCTTTTTCCACGAGTGGTTTTAAGGAAAACAAGTCTTTTTCGTTTTCCTTAAAACTTTCAAATTATCAACGGTAGGCAGGTAGTACTAGGTAGTGCATGTGTTCATCTCTATACACGTGATCCCTTTGATAATATCAAGCGCTATGTTTAGTAGAAAATAACTGTTTCCTGTGTATGCATGTGTTCGAGGTTCTTCCCTTGTTTCATTGTGACATAGAAGGACATAAGAAGGTTTCTTAATATGATTATCCTTAACCCGCCAAACTCACTGACTTTTCAGAGGATCTTTTTTTATACTTGTTTGTTTTTCTCTTTTCTTTCTTTCTTTCTGGGGTTGCATGCTACTGTGTTTGGTTGGAACAAAGTTTTTCTTCAAACTAGAGAAACTCTTCAAACTTCCCATATATATATATATATATATATATTTTTTTTTTGTATGAATTTTGAAATTCTAATTGTTGAATTTCATGTTTCTTATATTCTTAACATGTATATCAAATTTTGTTCAAATCGGATTTTTTTTTTACTATTCGATCAATAAACTTATTTTTTATACACAATTTGAGATCATAAAAACTTGAAATTTTAACATTTAATTGATAATATAGCAATTGATTTTTTATCTTTGATTTTCTTGAAATTTTGCAACCAGGAAGGATGTAATAAGAACATGCAATGGTTAGATTTTCAAAACTGACACTCAATATAAAAATATATAAGAAGTTTAAAAAATTTCTCGCCAAACTAGTTTGGAGAGATACTTTGTTTGCTTGACTGTTTATGTACAACCTCGCATATTGTGTGCATTCTTCTTTTATTATAAATATACTTCTATCATTTTAGTAAAAAAAAAAAAAAGATTCCTTTTTCTTTTTTTTTTTTTTGTCCCCCAAGAATGAGACTTTTTATTTTTTTTCGTCACTGCATGTGAGTAATCTCGAACCCCACACGTTGGTTGTCGGCATACATAGTAGCTGGTTTCTTATTTTTTTTGCATATATATATATCTTGCGCACTATTCTTACTTGGTTGGAATCCTTATCAGTCCTTCTTTATTACCCATATAATATATGATGGATGTCATGATCCCCTTATTATCAATGCAATAATGACTTTTTGATTAATGTGATATCCTTAATTTATGAGAAATGCTATATTCATGGTATTTTCACAACACTTTCAGAATAAATCTTAAGTGATAGATTGTTAATAACTGTTACTAAAGAAAAAAAATATATAATTCAGCAGTGGGTTTAAATTATAACTAATAATCATTTATCACCTAAAATTTATAGTAAAAATATTATAGATGTAACACTAATATTATTTTTTTGGGCCAATACTGATATTATTTTTTTACCCATCAATAACAATTTTTTTGCATAGATTTATTGTAAAGATGTTGTGGACGTAACATTGCTCCAAAATTAATTTTGCCTCTCAATAATCCCATTTATAAATAATAATAAAAAGCTTAAATAAAAATAATCAAGATTAGCACAAATAACAACAAGCATAAACCAAACAAAAATAAGACAAGACAAAACAACACAAGTGAACAAATTATTCAACAAAAAGTCTATTATAAAAAAAAAAAAAAAAATCGCTAATCATTCAAATTTTTAGCTCATTCAACCTATTCAATAAAAATAATTTCTAATTTCATTTTTCCTTAAAAAATGGAACTAAGAAAAATACTGTGGTTGTGAGTTTTCTTTGATGGTGACGATAGTTATTCTCCTTTTGGCATTGTAGTCATAACAATTTTTCTTTTCTTAACGACTCGACTCATAGTTGTAGCAAATATTCAAGTTATCGATTAATTAAATTTTGTATAATTTAAATTTCTTAATGATCACTTTACTGCATCACCTCCACCATCCATGAAGCTATTGTCAATATTGCATTCCTAGAGAAGAATTAAGATGTGAGCTAATAAATGCTTAAATTACCTTTAAGTATTAAAAACTAATTTTACGGTATAATTGCATTTTATGGTTATGAGTTTCATTAACTTATTGTCTCTTTTTCTTACATAGCAAAGAAGATTAACAAAAAATTGTACCCCTATTTGCAAAAAACCTAGTCAATCAAACAAAAAGAAACTCTTATCCTCGCGCCCAAAGTCACTATTATTTATGTAAATGTTAGGCCAAGGCCAAAGATGTTGGGAAATTAGAAATACAGATCAATGTTTAAGTTTAGGTGAAGAGAATCTTTTCTTCTTTTTCCGTTTCCACTTTGATTTTTAATATCCCCACAAAGCTGACAAAAGGTGATAAGAATTGGAATTTTTTTCTTAGTCTTTTTTCCTCTACAAATTATTTCAATTACTTTTATTCCTCCAAATTCCAATTAACATATTCTACTTGACCTCAAGTTGAAGTCAACTTCTTAATTAAATTTGGTCGTGTAATTAAATAGCACATGTTAATAGACATAAAAAATGATTACGTACACTTGATGGAACAAAAATCCTATATCTTATTCTAACTAGTTATTCTATTTATATTCTATCAAATACAACAATAAACCAATACAAATAAATTTACCAAAAAAAAAAATAACTAATACAAATAACTTAATATAAAAGTATGACATCAACTCAAAAAATGTGGAAAAATTAATTCTTTTATGGGTATCTTGTATTAATTGGTGTGAAATATCACATCAACTATGCATACTCCCAATACATAATAACTTTTAGTATGCCTATAAAAATACACCTAAATCTACACCCAATTTCACACGCTTAGATCGATGTCAAAGGTGGACTAATAGGTAAATACACCTAAATTTTTTTTGTTCCCTGCCATAGGAGTGAATAAGAATGAGCTTTCTGAGGCAAAGGAAGCTTAGGGTCTTCATATATTAAGGAAAATGTTCTTTTTACACTTGTTGTTACATACTTTGCACAACAAATTCATAATTTCAAGATTGATGTACAATTTTTTATTATTATTGATGTTCACATTTAAAACATAAAATATATAATGCATGTGTAGCGCTCATTTACTAAAAACGCGAAATAAATAATATGTATAACCAATAACTAACAAGTGTGAGAAAATAATTGTCCGTCCTACCAATTAACACTATTGCCCACACTGATTGCCAGGTTTAGTACGTGGGTCAGTGTGGAAATGTTTGTTTGTTTGGGATTTTTTTTTTTTTTCCTTGGGTCGATTAGTGTGGGGAAATGCCTAATTGTTATGATGCATCTTTTTCCTTCAATGAATAAGAAAGGATAGAAGATCGCTATGTAATGTAGTGGTGTATTCTAACATACATGATTTGATTTTACATAAGAATTCATGAAATATAAATTTTCCATCCACTCCATTTTCTTTCAAAGATAGAGTCTATTATATTTAGGGGTGCCAATGTTTGACCTAACTCGCAAACACAACATGAATTCAACATGAGTTTTTGCGGGTTAAGGTTGGGCCTTAACGGATTTGAATCATAAATGGGTCGACTTGAAAATGACACGATAAGAAACGGGACATAAGTAGGTCAACCCATATGACCTGCAATAGACACGGTTGACATGTTAATTTATTTGTGTCAACCTAAAATAACCTATTTAATACAACCCGTTTAACTTGTATAATAAATAAATATTAATTTTATTTTAGATTTATCAAATACTTTTTATATTCAACTTATATTTTAAACTTAAAAAGGAAAGCAAATAATTAAAAAAACTTACAAGGGATATAATTCAAAATTGAAATTTTACAAACCTTGGATATCTAAACCCTACAAACCCTAAATTTCTAAACTTTTTATATTTTTGTAAAGAACTTATTTCTAGATAGATGTTATATGTTTGTTGAACTATATTATTTTAAATGTGGGTTGAGGACTTGGGATGTAAAAAAAATTTATTTCTAGATAGATGTTATATTTAATATTAAGCAAGTTGAAATGTGTTGTGTCATATTCGTGTCAACCCAACATAACCCGTTTATTAAGCGTGTCAAGGGGGTTGGGTCAAGTCAACCCGCCTTTTTAATAGGTCATGTTAGGGTTGAAGAATCATGACACAATTATTAAATGGGTTGGGTTCGAGTTGAGCCATGTAGTTGAATACCCCTACCTTGACATGACACGAACCCGACACACTAATTCGAATGGACACTCCTAATTTTATTATTAAAATTTGATTTTTATTGAATTTAAAAATATACGAATTGTCATGTCATATGCATATTTAAATTTGTAATATTTAACAAAAATTATGAAATAGGTCCATTTAAAATGAAAAAAAAAAAAAAAAAAATCTTAATACCACAGTACAAGTATCTCACTTTATACTCCAATAATTACATATACAACATGTCACATATCTTTTTTTTTTTTTTTCCTTTTCTTTTCTTATAATAATCAATATTTGAAATGAAAATTAAAAATCAAACGCATGATATAGATTAGTAGAATATAAAATATAACCCAAATAATTTGACAAGACTTTCATTGATTAAGGCCTTTTTAGATATACATCATTATCAGTTTTTTTAAGACTTTCTCCCCTCTCCCCATGTATGTATGTTAAAATACATAGTATTCTCAAAAAAAAAAAAAAAAAAAAAAAAGAACACTTTCATTGATTGGTATACTCTTTGTCGTTGAAGGCATCCAACGACGGCCATCCAACTAATAGTAATTAAGGCTAGCTTTTCCTTCTTCTTTAAAAAAAAAAAAAAAAAGAGTTTCAACTTATAGCTGTGTCCGCTCCTGATAATAACTCTTTATTATTAAACGGGGATTAAACCCCAAATCTCTTATTCAACAATCAAAGATTTTACCAGTTAAACTAACTAGAACCCACGTAATTAAGGCTAGCTTGATTAATATTTATAATCATCATAATCAAGAACTTTCCTTTCCTTTTTCGTTTTCTTTTACCAACTAGGAATTAAACATTGAAATTCTCAAAGGAACTAGGTAGCACATTTTATAGTTTTTTCTTTTTACAAAAGTCCTTTTCATTGGAATGATTAGACTACCCCAAAATAAGACATACATAACACTTTCAATTAAGCATCAGAAAAGTCTTGGTCTGTGGCTATGGACAATATCATTTACCCCATATATATGTCATGCAAAATTGCAAATATTGCCTCAAGTATCTCGTGCATTACTGAACTAGATACAAGCTGTGTTTGTAAAAAGAAATCTATTGATGCAATGGACAATCTTGCTTATCAAGAGTTTTGTGGCTTAACTAGTTGACACCAGCAGTATGTTTATATTTTATGATATTCATAATTTAAATTTTCTCTCTTTGTTGTAATTATTAAATTATTTTAAAAAAATAAAAAATTAATGGACCACTCTCTTTTTTGTGAGTGATGAATGCTTGATTTTAATATTGACGGTGTAGGCCCATAAAAGCGGCCTGTGGATTAAAAAATAATTAAGTATCACACATAATTTCACTTAATCCAGATTAAAGCCGGCCCATGTACATAGAACCTTAAAGAAATCCATATCCTGTTTGTTCACAGGTGTTTTGCCGCTGACTTAGCGAAGGAATGTAAGTCCCGAGATGGGCTTGGGTTGATCATGTTTGTTAAATGGGCCTCTTATGTATGAGATATATCATATATGTCTGGACACGTATGCAAGTGCGGGCTTTTATTTGCGAAGAAGTACAACCCATTGCAAAAAAAAAAAAAAAAATTCATTACAACTTACACTTTGGTTTTTGAAAGGGGGTAAAAAGGCAAATCACATTTTGGTTTGCTGAAGTTTGGCATATACTATGCAATTCTAGAAATAAGTAGTTATCAAGATGTAAAACATTATGATAATCTTAAGATTAACAACTTAGTTTAGTTTGAGAAGCAACTAGTAATTTACTTATCCAAATTGGAGCTTGCCAACTTTCAAGGTTTTTAAATCAAATACAAAAATGATGTGTTTCAATAAGTGGGGAAGCCAGGATTTCAATCTAGAGAGGATATTTTTTTGATAATTACAATAGAGGAAAAAGAATTTAAACCCCAGATTTCATGGGCAAGCTACAAGCTAGGCTCTTGGGAGGGGGCAAGATTGAAAGATAAAATTAGTTTAAAAAAATTAATCAATATTAATAACAAAATAAATAAAGCATTGTTAATCAAAATAAATAACAATTAAAGTAATCAATTATTTATTTCATATCATCAAAATAAATAAACAAAAATAATCAATTCATTGTTAATAACAATCAACGTAGGAGATTAATCTAAATACATCAAATTTAATTCCTTAAAATAAATTGAGAAAATAAATCAATGTAAAATTGTTAAAAGTATACTAATAGTAATATATACCTTGTATATGTGTATCGGTTCTCACCACTTTTACTTATTGCATTTCAAAAATATACATATGAAAATAAAAGAAACTTTTCGTTCTCAATTTTCAAAGTATTTCAATTTTGGATCTATAACAAAAACATATAATTTGTAACTGTAAACACAAAATAAAAAATATAAAAATATAGAGGATTTTCTGGCTTATGATATAAGGACATATATGGCTTTGTTTATTATTATCATTTTGTGTAAAAGAATAATATTAAGGATACAATAAAATGTTATAATAGCATGTCAACTTACACATGCATTGGTCACCTTAATCTATCATTTAAATTTTTTGATATATTAATTTAAAAATATTGTAAAATTTTTGTAAATTTTTATTGTGTCAGTAAGATTACTCTTGCCTAGAACATAAATAGTGCCCTCTAATTTAAGCCTTGAAGTTAAAGTGAAGTAAGAGCATCAGCAGTGGGGCTTGTATATGTCAAATGTTAGGAACATTTGGCATTCAAGTCCCAAAACTACTCAACAATGGGAAGGCTATATGCAATATGCCAATGCCAAATTTGGGATTTAGCTACAGTACCATCTCAAATGTAAGATGGTACTGTAGCTGAATGGTATAAAAAAAAATAATTTTTTAATACTCTCATTTCTCTCTCTTCTTTCATTTATCCTGGTAAATTTCTCTCTCCTCTCTCATTTTTTCAGTTTCTTTTCTCTCTCTTTCTTCCTGCTCTCTCTTCTTCAACGGAATGGGGGCAACGGCGTGAGGCTCGATATCATCTTCGCCAACTGACTCGCTTTCTCCCTCGGCCCTAATGATGGCGGCGCGCCTCTCCTGCTCCGCCTTCGCCACCACAAACTTCGACCTCTCCGCCTCTTGCTGCGCCACCTGCTTCTGCTCCACGGCGCGCGAGAGATCCGCGCCGTACGACAGGTGCGTGATCGCCACGTGATCGAGCACGATGTTGAAGTTCCTGGTGCGCTCGGTGAGCCAGGTCTCCATGAGCGCCGAGACCTGCGGGCGCTCGATGAGGAGCTGATCGACGTTGAACTGAGCCACAACGGGATTTGGCTGTGCTGTGTTGCCATTGGTTTGATTTTTTTTTTTTTTTTGTGGGTTCATGGTGGTGGAGTTGGGGGTTGCCGTGGATTGGTTTGATTTTGATTTTGATTTTGTGGGTTGCCGTGCTTGCCGGAGTTTGTGGCTGGGGTTTCAAGCAACAGTTTGGGTATGTTCTAGTAGCAGGTGGTTGTGATTTGGGTCTTGAGTTTTAGGTTTTTGTTTTTATTTGGGACTTGGATCGTCTTCTCTGAGTTCTGGATTGGTTTTTTTTTTTTTTTTTTTTTTTTTTGTTGCTGTGATCGGTGCTTAAAGGAATTGGTATGATTTTTTTTTTTTGGTGGGTTCATGGTGGTGGAGTTGGGGGTTGCCATGGTTTGGTTTGATTTTGATTTTGATTGTGGGTTGCCGTGGTTGCCGGAGTTTGTGGCCGCGGTTTCAAGCAACAGTTTGGGAATGTTCTAGTAGCAGGTGGTTGTGATTTGGGTATTGGGTTTTGGGTTTTTGTTTTTATTTGGGTTTAGGGATATATTATTTTATTATGTGAAAATATTATTTTAATGAGTAGAATAGGAAAATAAAAATTGGGTTGTTGAGAGTATTGTAAAATTGTATTGTATAATTGATAAAGTGACTTTTTGAAATGGTAAAATAGGATGAGATAGGAATTCCGGATGTGGATGTGGATGCTCTAATAAAGTAAAAAGAAAATGTGATTTACTAGAAATAGTGTATTGAGCCCGTGAGTGATGATAAAGGTCTTCATAAATACCCAAAAAAAAAAAAAAAAAAGTGAGTGATGATAAAGGTAAATTTGGGATAGGGCTAGAAAAACAGTGGGACAAGATTGGTGTGATACAAAGTTTGAAGTGTACGGATTAACTTTTTCCCTTGTTTACTTCCTTTTGGTGCCAGGTTTCATTATTTGATTTTATCAAATCAAGTGTGGAGTGTTTTTTATCAGGGCGGAGTACTTAACAATTAACGTATAGAAGTACATATATGTAAATCTTTTGGTGGAATCATGAAGGCATTTGACCCTCTGCCCCCTTGGTTCCAGCTCTGGTTCAAGTTAAGTTTTTTTGTCGTTAAATAAGAAACTTCTGTCACCATGTATGTAATAGTTATACACTGTTGATTTAAGGTCCTATACAAAAATAATATTCTCTATTTGAAATGGATTTACGGTTTATATTAAATTTTGGTATCAATTGCGAAGGCGGATCCATGAATATATGATACAAACAAGCAACATGTGGACACAAATCCACAATCATATGATGGAAGAGCAAAATTTGAGTAATCTACATACTACACTCAAACCTGAAAATTTTTAAAGATGCAGAGGACTATAGAGGAAAACCTTAGGTAGAACAAGCATCCAAATGCACTAAAAAACTAGTGGTAAGAAGGCACCTATTAAGATTATAAACAGTACACATTATAAAACAAAATTAGAGGATACCAATACATTCAAACATGGTAACATTATTGTTGTTTATCTAACATTCTTAGAAAACATTTCTCCTTTGCAGCCGATACCTAGAAAAGGCCTAGAATGTGTACTGGCAGCTTTTATCATTACTCCTAGCTGCAGTTGGATCAAAGTTTTCTTTTGGATTAGTAAAACCTTCAGGGATAGGAACATTTACTTGCTTGGCTGCTTTGCCTGCACCAGAACATGACAGAAGCTTAGGAGAATTCTTTTTTATTCTTTAAATGTGTGTGTGTATATATTTGTGTCATTGTATGAGTGATTGGCCTAAGCCCTAAGGTGAAAGGAGAGGGATATTCCAACTAAGGACATTTCACTTCATAAAGTGTGATTTTTGGTCAATACTATCCTAGCTAGGCTTAATGTATAAAGTGATAAAAATATCACTTGTCAGAAAGTTGGACTCTTTTCATGTAATGGATTTATATTTTAAATTGAAACATTTTAAATGTGTATAGTTTAATTTGAAACCACCCAAAGTTATAGGGTTTAAAATATAAAAGAAATAATAATAAAAAAAGTGTGATATCACTAACGATTTTAACGCTTATGGTTATAAATATTTATATATATATATATATATATTAGTTAAACAATTAAATTCATTAATAATATCACTTATCATAAAAACCTTAACATATGAAAAGTGATAAACTTAATCATTTAACAAAAAACTAACAAGCATATTGTTGAAAAGCAAATGATATGATTATATATATATATATATATATATTTAATATTAGTATAACACCTATAGGTTACAAAAAATCAACTTAAGTAATGTTTGGATAGCGTTGATGCCCGTCCAGCGACTGCGTTTTTTTTTTTTAGACAAGCGTCTCTTGCACTGTTCATGGGACATGAACAATGCATTAAGGCAAGTAAACAGTAACTTTTTTATTATTATTTTTAGTTTTCAACAAAATAAGTGGTATACAAACGTACCCTTAATATATAAAACTTAAAAGAAGAAACTTCTATATATCCCATGCACCGGTTTAATCCGCACAATAATCATGAAGGCCTGAGCCAAAGTCATGTCAACAATTGTCAGCTAAATACTACAAGTCAGTATGGGTTTTTTTTTTTTCCTCTCCGAAAGCTAGTAATTAAGTATTTTCATGAAATATATGTTTACGGTCAAATGGCCTATGTATGTTATGGTACAAAACTGGTCGGAGGTTCTACCAAAAAAAAGTAAAAGAAAAAACTGGTCGGAAACATCCAATAACGTGTACAGCTCTTGACCTAGATTAAGATGTTTGCCTCATTAGTCATTAGGACCAAGGCCGGCTCAACAGTCGATGCAAGAGATGCATCCGCCTAAGGCCTCAAAATAAAAGAAGGCCCCACTTGTAAAAAAAAAAAAAAAAAATTATATATAATATATTTATTTATATATTTTAGTTAAAAAAATTTTAAGCATTTTTATTGATCAATAAAATACATTAAAAAGGCCCCATTGTATCCTAAAATGTAAAATATTAAAAAGGAAAAAAAAAAGTCAAAATTTAGCTAACACAATTAAATTTTAGGACACAAATGTATTAATCCATTCTTGAAATATGCTAAAATTAAAATTAATAGCAGACAAATTCATTAATAATATAATGTAATTGTCTTGAAATATGCTAAAATAGAGATTATAAATGTCAAAAACAAAACAAAAACCTCTCATCTCTCTATCTTTCTGCCTATCCATCTATATTCTTACGGCCTTACCTTTCTTTTCTTCATCTTCATCTTTATCTTTATTTTTGATCTTTTTCCATCAACTCAGTCAGCCCCTCTAGCTTAAAATTTTTCTTTGTTGATCCCAGCATACCAGCCTACCAGTACCAGCCGGCAGTCACAGAAGGTATTTCTCTCATTCTCTGCTTCAGTTCTTTCTTCCCCTCTTTCTCTTTGTCTTGCCGAAAATAAAGACCCAAGAGTCTTCTATTTCTTTAACTTATATTATATATATTTTTAGTTTATTTCACACTTTCACCGCAACTGTCACTGAACAACTGTTTGATGTTGATGGGATGGGACACGTTTTTTGTTCTGCCCATCTGTGTACCTTTTTTTGCTTTAAAACTTAGCCATAGAAATTGAAGAAAAGGCTGGTCCGGCTGGATCACAGTATGGTTCTCACCCCTTTTTTTATATAGAGGTACTGTAGTCAGTGGTTTGTCACATCACGTGACAGACCACTGACCACATTTTTTTTTTTTTAAATCTGACACTTTATCTATTATTATAAATAATTATGTCAATTAATAATTTGATGTATATCATATTAACTTATTTATATTATAGTGACACTAATTTATTAAACTATATATTAAATAAATTTTTATTATTAACAATACTTGTTACGGTTGCATCTGTAGAAAGAAGTTTTTTAAAATTAAAATTAATAAAATCTTATTTAAGGTCTACTGTGTTACAAGAAAAATTAAGTGGATTAGTTATATTATCAATTGAAAAAGAAATATTAGAGGAACTTAAATACAAAAACTTAATTAGTAATTTTGCATCTCAAAAAGCAAGAAAAATAGATTTTAAATAAAAAAATTCAATATATATATATATTTTATTTTATTAATATTTAATTATAAAAAGGCCCCATTTAAATTTTTCGCCTAAGGCCTCAAAACTTGTTGAGCCGGCCCTGATTAGGACTCTGTGAAGTCTCCAGCCAATAAGGACCTTTTGCTTCACAAAGTGTGATTTTTGGTCCATACTAAAGTGATAAAATATCACTTGTCCCAAAAAGTGTAACCCAACATATAGTCTAACTATTATTTCAACCCTTTCCCCCAAGTGTGGGTTTAGATTTCTCCTTAATAATTAGAGTAATATATGATATTTTTAACTTTTTAAATGAGAGATACGGTAGATGTAGAATTCAAACTCAATATTGCATACCTTGATACTATGAGAAAATAATCCAAAATATTAAACTGTGAATTTAATCATTCACACATTATTCTAATAATAATTCCGTAAAAATGGGGTGGCATGTAAGGTATCAATCTACCTAAAACTCTTATTCCTTAAATTTGATGTTAGTCATTAGTCATTACTTACTACGATCATTTTTCTCTTAAAGTTAAAGACAAAGGGGATCAAAATCAAAATCAAATCCTTACCTAAACCACCAAGAAGGTACGATTTCCACTTAGCCTTAAAAGTATAGGGCCAACAATCATGTATGTTCGTGTTAATGACAGACAATAGATTCTAGTTCAAAGGAGTCAATACCGTACTGGAAGGCATTTCAGTTTGTTCAAAAAAATGAAATATTTCGGTATCAATTAATACTGGTGTATCGTTTTAGGATTACCACTAATACATATATACCATATATGCATTGAGTTAAAAGTGTGTATATAGTTATTAAATTTATATCCAACCTATATGTTTAGTTCAACATACCCAATAAAAATGGTCCAAGTCCAATATATCATATCAATCTAACATTATCTAAGACTTAAAAAATAAAATAAATTAAATATAAGTATGGAAAAAATAAAAAGTTTTCCCAAAAAAAAAAAAAAGGAAACTAAAATTTCAAAATTGAAACTTTTAAGACCCACGTAATTGCCTTGGAAATAGAAGAGGGTTTGTGTGGACAATGACTCTACTCCTTATCCCTCAGCCACACCTTTTAACTTTCAACCATTTCTTATTTTTAATTGTTTTTTTTTTTTTTTTGGTTATGTTTTCTCCTCATCTCCTTCTCCACTTATTCAACTAATCTCTCTTTCTTCCATAAAATGACGATCTATCCAACATAGCTTCATTTCCGCTTAGCCCAACTAAAGCTTCAGGTCCACCACCACGCCTCTGTTAACCTTTGGTTCATGGCTTCTTTTCTTTTTTTTTTTTTTTTTTTTTTTTTTTTTTTTTTTTTTTTTTTGGGTTTAAATGAAAAAATTGTAGAAGAAACAATTTCAGACCAAAATACATTTTTCGTCCGGAATGGTTGAAATGGCCGATACCTTCCGAAATGGTCCGGTATTTAGAGTGAGACGAAACAGGGGGTGTTTCTATACCGAAGTGAGTTTCGAAACGGAAAATACCGGCCATACTGGCTGGTACGAAATGGTATTGACTCCCTTGTTCTAGTTAACTCAATTAGTAAAGTCTCTTATTGTCAAATACGAAATATGAGATTCAAACCCACTTACTTCCAAAATCTATTAATGTCCTAACATTATAATAAATAGCAATCATTATGGAGCACCATAAGTTGAAATACTATCAAATCTTAAGAAAAGATAGTTAATGATGGACTAGGTATTCAATAAATTGGTTTAAATTTTTTGAATAAATTGTGCTACTAATATCCACACAAAAAATGAATTAAATAAATGATTAGGTTTTTTTGAGAATAAAAAATTTTAATTAATCTAACTTCGTTGAATAAATTCTTCTATTTATTTATTTTTTTTAAAAAAAAATTCAAAATCTTGAGGAAAATAAATAGTAAAGATCACAGGTCTAAATTCAATAAGGTATATAAATCAATATGTCATCGTGTGTAGTGTAATTAGTAATAAGACATGTAGGCAATTAAGGGTTTCCCTGTCACCTTATAAATGCTTAAATTACCTTGAGTATTAAAAAACTAAGGTAAATACTAGAGTTATATATTAACTATTTTATAACATTTTTAAGAAACGGTTGAAAACAAATGTTTACAGTGGGTTCAAATGAAAAGCAGTAAAAAATTATCACATTAGCATATTCTGCTCAGGCTCAATTTTTTTTTTTTTTTTTTTTTTTTTTTTGAAGTCAACTTCTTAATTAAATTTGCATGAAAATAGATATGAAAATGATATGAAAATGATTAGGTATTGTTAGAGGAATAAATATCCTATATCATATTCTAAGTATATTCTACTTTATATTTTATCAATTATGTTAATAGATGCAAATAATTTAATAAATAAAAAAGGACAGACTCAAAAAGTAATATGAAAAGCTTAATTATGATACTATGTGTCTTAAATTTATGAGAATAAATTCAATAAGAACTTGGTGCAAACTCTGTTGTTTATGTACTCTAATTCTAACATGTCACATGCAATCCTCCTTATTCTACATTACATAAAATCAAAACCCCGTTAGCTCTCACAACAAAAGCCTCCAACAGCTAGAAACGCTACCAAGAAGAGTAGCCACCACCAAAGACATTGTCAGAATCTGGAAAGAGATACCGGAGCTACCATTTGTGTGGTGGTTGTGACCTACAAGTTTGATTTTTTTTTTTTTCTTGATTTGTATTTTCTGAAGCATGGTGTATTGGGAGAGAATAGGAACCCTGAAGAAACTTGCCCTAATTTTCCTATCAATTTTTATGAGTTTTGGTTCCCTTTATTAATATCAATATTAATTTCTCATGTCGTTTTGTTAAAAATGTTTTTTTTTTTTTTTTTTTTTTTTATCTGTTTAGATTTTGTTGTGATTGGAAAATATATGTCCATCGATCCACATCTCAAATGTCCATTTGCTTAAGGGACAACTCATTGAATATGACTTTAAAGGCTATGTATGTGCCACATCTGTTAATAATAAGCCTCTTTTGCATAAAACTGGAATGACACATAGAACAACAATCTCCTAAAAATTTAAGATTGGAGTTGATTTATCAGATTGAAAGGAAATTTTCAGGGATTTGATGAAAGCAACCAGTTCAACAAACAAAGAGAACTATTGAGAAAACATTCTACTATTCTCGGAATACCTAATAATTATCAATACTTTCGGACAAGAGATCTTGAAGCATGGAGTTGCATGGCATTATTTCTCATCTAAAATATTGTATGACACTTTTCATCTAAAATATTGTACACTTCCAACATAAACAAAACAAAACGAAAGAAAAAACTGGGTGGATAAGATGATGATTAATTTATTGACGTCCAAACAAATACATACATAACCATGCAGTAGTAACTGAAATTGAAAATCCCAAACCATAGAAATAAGACCACCTACCATCATCTTGATTGAAAACTGAAAAGGATGGAGTTAAACCATCTTCAACATCAGCAATATCCCCATCATCACCAACTGAGGTTGAAGTAGTCGGATAAGATTGCACAAAATCACAAAATCCTCAAACTCATATTTACCACCATCTTCATTGCTATTTTCCATGACTACCTCCTCCTCCTCCTCTAAAACCAGCTTCGTTTCCAAGCACCTAACCACATGCCTAATAGTGGGTGGTGCATCATTGGAACACATTAAGCCCAATTTAAGCACGAAAGTAGCCTCAACTTCATCAAACTCAACCCCTAACCTTGAATCCACAACCTCAAGAACCAGGGGAGGAGCCACGTTGCCCCTTGGGAGGGCTGTGGCCCCTGCCAAAAAAAAAAGAAAAAAAAAAGAGAGGTCCACCAGCCTATATAGAAATTTTAATTGGGCCCTCCTAATGATGTACATCCGGCCCCCCTCCCATTTCTATTCAATTCACTCCCAGGCCCAGCATGTTCTAGTTTCAATTGTAGGCCTCTTTTATCTTCTAATAAAACAAAACATGGCCCCTTATATTTAAATACCCAAAGTCACTACCCAACAAAATAATATTTTATCACCCATTCTCAATTTCAAAATCAGAATTCTTTCTTTTGCTATTCTTTTTAGAAAGGTGATACGTTCACAAAATTTTTACAGCATTTTTATAAATCATAAGTGGTTAGTTGTTATTGGCCTAACACTAAAATTATTTTTTTGCTCCAACAATAACAATCAGTAACAATCTGCCACTTAGAATTTGTTATAAAAATGTTGTGAAAATATTGTAAACATATCATTTCTCTTCTTTTTATTCTCTTCTTGTCTTCTGTGTACACGCCACCGCCCACTCCACTGGTACCAGCAGCCCCCAAACAAAACAAAATCTCAGCTCAGCCCTCCTTTCAAACTCAATCCTCACGTTCCCAAAAAAAAAAAAAACCGGTCCATTATTTTCTTTCTTTGTGCTTTCTTAAAATAAATCATTCAGGATGAGTTTTCAGTTTTCTTTTCTTTCTTCAGCACTACACCTTCATCTCTTTTTTTAGTGTTTTTTTTTTCTTCTTCTTCTCAACTATATACACTTACTTAAATATTTACATGCACTTTAATTTTTCATAGATTTTTAGAGAAATATGTGATTGAAGGCATGGGGAGGTATGAATAACATCCATATAATTAATAATAGGAATGATGATAGGTTGACTGTTTAAATTACAGTGGAAATTTTTTTTTCTTAAGTACGAATAACATCCATATAATTAAGTAAAAATTTCTAATTAAGATTTTATTTTTTAAGTTCTTTTCAGGTTAATTTTTGAGTCATATTCTTAAAGCTTAAAGAATTATGAGCAAGCGAAAAATAATTGATGCATTCTTTAAGAAAAAAGATCTTAACAATTCAAAATTTATGACACCTATGGTTGTAGAAACAAATATGGCTGTAGAAATAAATGTTGATACTTCAATGCCTAATGAACACCCTTCCAAATGTTCAAGAATTCAATTTGAAGAGATAGATCATGATCCGGGATCACGTAAACAAATATGTGAATTTCCTATTAACAAACAAGATGAATTCGACGAGCTTATCTCAAAGAAGATCCATATCAATCTAAAAATATAGACTGTCCATACAACAATGATAATCATCGTCGTCGAAAATCGCCCCCCCCCCAATGTAAAAAATCCTGGCTACGCCCCTGTCAAGAACTGGATTGCTCCTAATCTCCACTTCTCCCAAACCCAGTCCACAAGCATGAGCTCCTCAAGCAATGCTTTAGGGTCAATAGGCCTTCTACCACATACCACTTCTAGCAACAAAGCACCAAAGGCAAACACATCAGAACTTGTTGGCTTGCTTGTGCATTGGACCTCGGGTGCTAAATAACCCAACGTACCCACCATCGTGGTTGTGCTAGGGTGAGCCATGCTCATATAGCTTAGCAAGACCAAAATCACTCAACCATCTATTAAACTCAGAATCCAATAACACATTGTCTGTCTTGATGTCTCTATGAACCACAATTTGTTCCCCTTCCTCATGTAAATATAAAAGCCCTAAAGCGACCCCTTTGATGATCTTGAACCTTTGCTCCCAGCTTAAGATTGCTTTGGGCTCATCAAAAAGGTACCTATCTAAGCTTACATTAGGCATGAATTTGTACACAAGTAATAGATCACCTTGCCTACGACACCAACCCAATAATATTTCGATGACGAAGATGGCCAATACTACCAACCTCAGACATGAATTCTCGCAAACCTTGCTTCGAATTTTGGGAAACACGCATTACTGCAACTTGGGTATTTGAATTAGGCAAAGTTCCTTTGTAAACTCTACCAAATCCACCAAACCCAAGAAGCTCTTTGTCTCCAAAACCCTTCGTTACTTTCTTTAGCTCCTAATTAGAAATTCTATGTGGTCCAATATCAAGCTCCCAGGCTTCAACCACACCAACCTTCTTGAGTTTCCTGACATTGTAAAAGATCAAAATAATCCAGGAAATCACAACCAAAGCACAGATTGAGACACCAACAATTAGGCTTGTGTGGTTCTTTTTAGACCCATTCACTGTTGGGTGCTTAGGGAGTTTATCTAAATTGAGATTTTTAGCACCTCCATTTATGTTAAAGCTCCAACCTAAGACGTAGTACGAACTTGAGGATGAAAGGCCGGTTGAACCAGAGAACCCCACGAACATGAATTCTTTAAATATTGGTGAGAGGTCCACATTATAAGGAAAATTTTCAGACCTAAGTCTAGCAAATTGTTGCGCAACCTTAACATTTACTTGATATATTCGTGCATCATATTCAACCCAAGCCTGAATTATCTGATCACTCTTTAGATTTATGAAATATCTACGCTTAGATTGATCGACTGGAACAGATTTGTTAGATAGTATGCTTTTGAGGCCGACGCGAACATGGTTATCGTTGATGTCACCGAACTTGGTGTGATTGAAAGTGTGAAATTCCACCTTGAATATGTCCGAGATGTTTCCATCCCTTTGGTGTTGAATAGACCAAGAGAATGAGAGATTGTGAAAGCAAAGTCATGGCCGCCTAGTTTGCCACGTTCATTGATCAAAGCAAAAGCAAATGTGGTGGAAAAGGACATAATTTTGCCATTGGAGGAGTTCTTGAATTGGATTGGATATTTATAAAATGCATGGCTAACAACTTGAATCGACTCGTTTGTCAGCTGAAGTATGCCATTGTTATCAATCACTGCATCGCCTTCTAAGCTAATATTTTTACGTTCGGCATTGAACCCATCAGTGAGCTGGGTCAACAAGCTCCAACATTGTCTAGGTCAGGCTTTACTCGGTATAGGAAAAGAAGGAAAACCAAGAAGAGAAAGATCAATTTTGCTGCTGTTAAAGATATATTAGCCCATTAGTATAGGCCTAAGCTTAATTCTACTTTGTGTGCAAGCCAAGTCTCCTACTTGTACTAGAAGTCTATTAGTTTAGGGTTTAGTTTACTATATATACACATGTTATAATTCATTATAAAACAGGATTTGTATTACACTATAATATATTATTGATGTAGCCCTTTAGGATTTCCTCCGTGGATGTAGGCCATTAGGCTGAACCACGTAACCCTTGTGTGTTATTGTGTGTTATACTTTATGCTTTCGCTTCCGCATCTATACTAGCATGTTCAACATGGTGTATCAATGCTAATATTTAACATGGTATCAGAGCCACCTTCTTAAGGCCATGATTTTCTGTCCTTACAGTATATTTAAGAACAATCTTTGTCTTCCTTGGTGTTTTTTTTTTTCGTTGCGTTCATCTTCTTTGACTTCCTACTGCTGCCGTCAAAATTCTTCGGTATAGTCAAGCCATCGTTAGAAGTCGCATCAACACTGCAAGACCATTGCCTTCCTCAAACTACCGTCACAGAGCCAAACTTCATTAAAGGGATCTTCTCAACCTTATCAAATCTCAAAATTTCATCAAGCTTCCGTCTTGAGTTTGAGAGGGTGTGTTAGAGATATATTAGCCCATTAGCATAGGCCCAAGCCTAATTATACTTTGTGTGCAAGCCAAGTCTCCTACTTGTACTAGAAGTCTATTAGTTTAGGGTTTAGTCTACTATATATACACATGTTATAATTCATTATAACACAGGATTTGTATTACACTATAATATATTATTGATGTAACCCTTTAGGGTTTCCTCCGTGGATGTAGGCCATTAGGCTGAACCACATAACCCTCGTGTGTTATTGTGTTTTATACTTTATGCTTTCGCTTCCGCATCTATACTAGCATATTCAACATGGTGTATCAATGCTAATATTTAACATGGTATCAGAGCCAGGTTCCTGTGGCCATGGTTTTCTGTCCTTACGATATATTTAAGAGTAATTTTTGTCTTTCTCGGTGTTTTTATTTTTCTCGTTGTGTTCATCTTCTTTGGCTTCCTACTATTGCCGTCAAAACTCTCCGGTATAGTCAAGCCACTGTTAGAAGTCGCATCAACACTGTAAGACCATTGCCTTCCTCAAACTACCGTCACAGAGCCAAACTTCATTCAAGGGGTCTTCTCAACCTTATCAAATCTCAAAATTTCATCAAATTTCGATCTTGAGTTTGAGAAGGGGTGTTAAAGATATATTAGCCCATTAGTATAGGCCCAAGTCTAATTCTACTTTGTGTGCAAGCCAAGTCTCCTACTTGTACTAGAAGTCTATTAATCTAGGGTTTAGTTTACTATATATACACATGTTATAATTCATTGTAACACAGGATTTGTATTACACTATAATATATTATTGGTGTAGCCCTTTAGGGTTTCTTCCATGGATGTAGGCCATTAGGCTGAATCACGTAACTCTCGTGTGTTATTGTTTTTTATACTTTATGCTTTCGCTTCCGCATCTATACTAGTATGTTCAACATGGTGTATCAATGCTAATATTTAACAGTTGCCACATGAGAGAAAGAGAATGACCTTTTTGACGCGAAGGAAGCTTAGGGTGTTTATAACTTTATATATTTATGAAAAGCCATAAATATTCTTTCACATACACTGTTCCTTGTTCACACAAGGTTCCTAATTCCACCCATGATATACACAAGGTTCCTAATATCACGTTGCATCTTTTTTTCTATTTGTCCTTGTTTAGAATGGATAAGAAAGGATGGGAAGTTACTATGCAATTTAGTGTTGTATTCTAATAAACATGATTTGACTTAACATATGAATTCAAGAATATATATAAATATATATATATATATATAAATATATATATTTTTTTTTCTTTCCCCTGCATTTGAGAGTATATTTTATGATTAAAATTTCTTTTTTTGAATCTGACTGTGTACTAAAAGTCACATCATATACATTCATAAATTTGTAATATTAATTATAAATTATGAAATAGATTTATTTAAAATTAAAATAATATTAATACCATATTATGAATATTTTACTTTATACTCCATTAATTATGTTATGTTATGTCTTTTTTTTCTCCTTTATAATAGCTAATATATTTAAAATAAAACACGAAAATTTTGGGTAGACTTTCATTAGTGTTCACTTTGAGATTAAAGCCATCCTAACCACTGCCGTCCATTTCATATAGTAATTAAGGCTTGATTCACACTTAAAATCATCCTAATCAAGAGTTTTTCCTTTCTTTTTTGTTTTTTTTCCCTCTTTTTCGTTTTCTTTTACCAAGTGGGACCCTTAAACTTACAAATTCTCAATGGTAGGTAGGTACCACCATATTAGGTAGTAGGTAGGGCCTTATATAGATATTTTTATTTGTTTTTTAAAAAGACCTTTTATAGTAATTGAATTTTATTTATGGTATCGAACTTGAACTATGAGAAGGTGGGAAACGGACATTTTTGGCTTGCTAATAATACACCATGCATGTGTTCATCTCTTTACACGTGATCCCTTGATTATTAAGCACTATGCTCAGTAGAAAATAGCTATGTATAATAGCACAATGGCTCCGGGAATTTTGTTTAGGAGGGTTATTAGGAAATTTGAATTAATTTTTTTTAATAAAAAGTGAACTTAAGTACGTCGAGTTATCGACAACAAAAATATATAAATTTTTACAATTTCATTCTACAAGTTTTAAAATTTTAAATTGTTACATGATAATTCATTAAATTATGAAGTATGAGTATTTATTACTAATGTGGATAGTTATGATCAAGTTTATCAGGATCGAGATCCTAAATGGGATCGGTGAAAGGGTTTGAGGATTGGATCGTAGGATCGGCACGATGATCGTAAGATCATACTTTCCGACTATAAATAATATAATAAAAAATATCCATAATTATAATTCATAATATATATTAAAAAAAACATTTAAAAAAGTAATTTTTGATATAAATTAGTGAAATTACTAATAAAAGGTAAAGTACCAAATTAAAAATGCATAAAAAAAGTTCAAAAGTTACAACTCACAAATAAACAACTCAAAGCATACATAATGTCTAAATAAACAACACAAATAAGCAAATAACAATGTTTCAAAAAAAACTCAATTAGGGGGAGTGCCAATGCCACTACCACCAATGTCACCTATAGACATTTTCACTGCCTCACTGGAAACACAATTTTTCTCATGATATTAATTTAGAAAATTAAGCCATCACAATTCACAACAAATAAGTATGATGAATTAAGGCATACACTAGCCAAGAACACATTATATCTGTGGGTACCCAAGGACCAAGGAGGAAGTTGTAGAGTCGAAGCACTGGGCTGAGGCCCGAAGAGGGATAGGAAAGGTTGGGGCACTAATTAGAACATGCCACTAGACACGGGCCCGAGGAGCAACGACACCCGAGGAGGGAGACGAATCCGTCGTAATGTCTTAAGGTACTCCATAGAGGGCACTGCAAGCTGAAGTAGATAGAAGTCAATGGAAGACAAGGAATCTCTGAGCTGGAATTGCCTGTCTCATCCACATTAAATGATGTACACCAGCTTTGTCAGCCGCATTAATGAGGAGGTGACCTGAACAGTGCTGGCCACAGCTACGCAAGCTACTGCCGCCATCTACTTCAGATGCAAAAGGCGACAGGTGTTGGAAAAGGATGAAGATCAGGTGGAAATGGACGGAGAAGATACACTAGGGAAGGGCTATATAAGGAGGGGTAAGGGCATTGGAAAAAGGGGGATTTTTTTCCATTGGAATTCTGCCTCTTGGAGAACCTGGTTGTAAAGCTTAATGCTTATTCATTTCTTGAACGCAAACCTAACCTTTGAACATTAGTGTCCTCGGGCAAAGCCCATCGTTGTTATCCTTTCCCATCTCTAACAAATTTTATTCGTCTGGGCCTAGTTTGAGGGGAACATCTCGCTATTCTAAGTGGGCTTGGATCCCAGCTCATTTTTCTGGTCCTTACAATATCAATTATAATTTTATTGTTCACAATAAAAAGTAAGCAACTGACAACCAATACATCTCATATTCTCATGAGTAAGTAGCTAACAGCGTAATTTAAAAAAAAAAAAAATCACCATTGTTGTCGATAGTCTCTCTTATAGTGGCGTCACTATCAACTTTATGCACTTGCTTTCAACTTTCTATTTGTCTAGTCTCTTCTCTTCTCTTATGTCCTTTGTGATTTTGTTTATTAGGTTAAGTCATAAAGGTGACAGCTTATTACTAACATGATCCTTAGGTTAGGGTTTTATTTTTTTACTTTTTATATATGTTTTATTTTATCAATCTAGGCTAGGACCACTGGGCTATCTATTTATTTAATTTTTTATCAATTTGAGGCATTTGGGATCCATTTGGAGGCCCAAAAAAAGAATTTTTTTTTTAATTTTCCTTTTGATAGGATCTTTAGTATCAAAATGGAATTGGAATTCTATAAGATCCTAATTAAGTTTCGGATCAAAATTCCACACAAATTTGACCTAAGTAGAGAGCCTAGCTAGTGAGATCCAGGACGGTTTAGGGATGTAAGATCATAGAATCCTACGATCCTGAGATCCGAATTGGGATACTGATAACCATGGCTATGACCATTTTATTTTGTTAAGTTTGTCTAAATTTTTATTTTTATGCAATTGTTATTATCTATTTGTCATTACTTTTATAAAAATATTTTAAACTAAAAGACTAAACTCAACTCATTGGCTCTATATTAATTATTGACAAACACAACCACACTCATTCATATATAAAATAATAAACTACGTGTCTACTTAACCAATCAAATTCTTGAATAATCACTAACTTCACAATTTTTTCTTGAATTTTCTAACTTAATGATAGAAAGTCATTATATAACATGATAACAATACACACTCATGGAACAAACCCTTTCTGTTTCCTAATTATTAAATTATATAAAGTTATATTATATTTATACTATACACAAACATCCACACACATCATTATTAACACAAATTAATAATATTATAATAAAAAGTAATGCACACAATCAATACTAGACACACTCATACATATATAATATAAATTTATAATAAAGAGTGACACTTATAATTCATAAACACTTACTCTTAGAGTCAAAAATAGGAATGGTAACAAGTCAGGTTTAGGGTGGGTTTGGCAACAGGTCATTTACTAAATGGGTTTTTTTTTTTTTTAAACTCCCAAACTTGCCTCTTCGGGCCTCCACAGGCCCTGCCCCGCTATGCCACTTTAGAGCCCGATCTAAAGGACCCTAAATCATGGCCCAATCTTAAATTAGAAAAAAATAAAAATAAAAAATCAATTTTATGCGAGAGTGGAAGCTTAACACATAGCAATCCAAAGCAAAAGCCTCCAATAATTCCATTAGAAAGGAAGCACAACACATGGCAATCCAAAATAAAACTACAACTAGGGTATGCAAAAGTGGAAAAAAGGAAAAGCATCCATCATTCCCCACCATCCAATACATCATTCTTGCCTGTGCTGGCATTAGACTGAATCCGATGGCGCCACCTCTGTTCACTCTCTCCCACTTGCTCGTGGAACCCAATTGCTGATCTTTCTCCCATCGCCAAAAATTTTGAACCATCGATTGCCAAAGTGCTGATGTTTAATACTTTGTGGAATCTTCTCAAGGGGTGGCAGATCTAGATGGTGGAAAAGGTAGGAGTTCTCATCTGAGAGAAAATAAAGTTGCTGGTGAGGAATCGGACAATACTGATGAGATGGTTGTAGAGGCAACCTACGGTGATGATTTGAATGGAGACAGGAGAGGTCTCACTGGAGAGGAAATCCAATGGGAATGAGAGTGAGAGTGAAGGTGAAGGTGAAGGTGAAGGTGAAGGTGAAGGTGAGGCATGAGAGGCGGCTGAGAGAAGAATTGATTAGGTTTAGGAATTAGGGTTTGATGTTAGTGGTCTATATATATATATATATATTGAATGCTCTAAAATGTGTAAAAACACAAGAGCTATTTAGACCCTCAAATTAAAATTATGGTTCAATAGATTTTACTCTAACTTATACTAAGTGCGGAAAAGAGTAAAGGCGAGCGTATAAACAAACAAGCTACTCTAACCCATATTCATAATAATACAGCAGTAAAATGAAAGGTAAAAGAGTGGGGAAGAAAGATGCAAACACAAGATAACACGCTGATGAGTTATCGAAGAGGAAACCGAAGAACTCGGCGAAAAACCTCTATGCCGCCTTCCAAGCGGTAATCGATCCACTAGACAATCAATTGGGATACATGG